>NC_054885.1:32559147-33950355 GCF_018320785.1 Cheilinus undulatus | reverse complement strand
AAACAAAGAAGAAAAAGTGGCGAGCGGGCAAGTGAAAGTGTGTGTGATGACAGAGGTTTACAGCCAAACATGAAGTATGAACGAGTGAAAGAAAAAGAGCTTTGGGGTCTTCCAAAAGTTGTAAACGATGACAATACGCAGTCATATCTGAAAGATAAAAGGCATTCCTTTACTTCTGTCAAACGCCTCCGCGGTGGCCACACGCGTAGGACGCCCGCCTCTCGACCCGATGGCCACGGGTTCGAGCCCGCTTGACCACCAAATGGCCGACAGGCCGGTGAAGCAGCGTGGCGCCTGCAAAGCAGGTGTACTCCGGGCGCCTATGCGAGTGAATTTTTCCCTTTTGGAAATACCTTGCATCGCACACTCACCATTTACACACACAATCACAACTACATACAACCGCGGCTCAATCTCATTAAAAACACAGCCAGCTGCAGCCATCCCATCAAACAACCTAACCAAGGAACACACTTTGACCAACTGGCCTGCCTTCAGCTAGCTAGCCAGAACTTTGATTCAACTCACAACTCCTTCCACTACCCACACTCAGCTGTGTCTAGTCACTGCTAACTCCAGCATGCAGAAAACTAGCAGCTTTCACACTTTTCAGCAAACAAGGCTACACTGTCACACACAGCTAATCCCACAATGTGTTACAGCCAAAATGCCCACAGATGAAAGGCATTTCAACAATCCTATTTCATGTCACTGATTCTCCCTGCTCAAGCAAAGAGCCAAATTGTTGAAAAATATGGTTGCAATAGCCACAGTGTAAGTGATGAAAAGTGGCAAAAAAGGCTTGAAGTGGCAAGAAACATAAGTTAAAGGTGGCAAAATGGCCAAAAATGGGAAGAAATGGTCAAAAGAGACATAAAAAATGAGAAAAGTAAAAAGAAATACATAAATGTAGAAATAAATACAGAAATAATTACAGATAGAAATAAATGTTATTCAATAAATAAATACAGGAATAAATAAATGAATTGAGAAAATGGAAAAATGTGGAAATATTTGTCTTTCTTGACATTTCATGACTCATTTCTTTATTTATTGATATGCATATATATTTGTTTATTTTTATATTTCTATATGTGTACAGGTCTTGATATTGCATCTCATTTAAATGAACAAGTTCGTTAAAAAGTCTTTTAAAATGTTAAAGTTGTTTGTGTGTGTGTGTGTTTGTGTGTAAATTCATGTGTATTTTCTAAAAGGAAAGTGACTGAATTAACCGATATATCTGTTGAGCTTATATGCTATACTCAGTTTGTCCACTAGATGGTGGTCTGCACACACAGAGACAAGAAGTCTTAGTTGTGGCTAAGGGTAAAATAAGGGTAATATAATAATAATAATAAAACATCAAAAAACAAATTAGAATGCAAAGATTTTGAATGAAACCAGAGGTAAAAGCCTTGAAGAAATCAAAACAAGAGAAAGAGACTGCAAAGGCTACTTCAACTGTGGCCATTTTTAGCTGTTAGTTTGCAGTCTATGGACCATCTAATAGGATAAAAGGAAATTCATGTGAGCAGAAATGATTCACTAACATTAAGGTACTAGTGGCTGGATAAATAAAATGCTCTTACCTGACCAGTTTTGCCAGGCACTAAGTCGGGTGTGGCTGCTGCACCATGTTATCCACCGGCCTATCAAAATGGGAAAGAAGAGCAAAACCAAAGCACTTTTACAAATGTATAAAATTGCATCAGTTCACAGCAAATGAGATTGATAAGAGGAAAAGACTACCATCGACAATGTAAGGGCCGGCCTCCTCTGGGGACTCTGAGCTGTTGTCCAGGATGTGGAGGACACTGTTGCTGATGTCACAGCTGTGCTCACAGCCTGGACAAAATAGAAATGGAAATAACTCATATATACAAGAAAGGATGTTTTTCACACATTTTCATTTATGTTTCTTGGACCTTCAAAATGTCAAATCCACATGTGCATGTCTGCTATCCTGCTAAAAGACTCCTTTGCCCACGGGACTGTAGAGGACACTTTGGAATCTGCACAATAATATTAGCCCATTTCTCTATTTATTGATTTGACTGATTATTCTAGAAATTTCCTGTACAAATGTTGCATTCCAATGTGACATCAACTTCTTTAAAGTGTCTCAACTAAGATGATTGACTTTATTGAAGAGGTCCAACTGTTTCTTTTGCCGAGGGGCAGGCCTGTTTCCAGCATCAGAAGGCCAGACACCTGAGGCAGCACACCTCTGGAGGGGAGACATCCATTCCCCCTCCCCCATAGCCTTGTGACTTTTGGAAGTCATCTTCTAATGTAAAGGGAAAACACTGATTTATGTGCATGTCATTAAAATAACACACAACTTATGGACATCACCTTACACAATTAAAACCCCACTCTGTTTAAACCCTCATTATTTTCAGCTTTATCAAAACAACAATAACAACAACAAAACAAAAAAAAGCATTATTCTGCTAAAAGACATCATCGATCGTTATAGATTAAGAAAAACAGTAACCCCCCGCAGCTAAAATAGCTGTATTTTAGATGTTGTCAAGCCTTACAAATGTTTTATTATTATTATTATATTACCCTTATTTTACCCTTAGCCACAACTAAGACTTCTTGTCTCTGTGTGTGCAGACCACCATCTAGTGGACAAACTGAGTATAGCATATAAGCTCAACAGATATATCGGTTAATTCAGTCACTTTCCTTTTAGAAAATACACATGAATTTACACACAAACACACACTCACACACACACAACTTTAAAAGACTTTTTAACGAACTTGTTCATTTAAATGAAATGCAATTTCAAGACCTGTACACATATAGAAATATAAAAATAAACAAATATATATGCATATCAATAAATAAAGAAATGAGTCATGAAATGTCAAAATGTCAAAAGACAATTATTGACACATTTTTGCATTTTTTAAAATCATTTATTTATTCCTGTATTTATCTATTTATTCATTTATTTCTAGCCCCAATTATTTCTGGATTTCTTTCTACGTTGATTTATTTATTTATACTTTTGTCATTTTT
This sequence comes from Cheilinus undulatus, assembly GCF_018320785.1. NCBI lineage: Eukaryota > Metazoa > Chordata > Actinopteri > Labriformes > Labridae > Cheilinus > Cheilinus undulatus. Next base: position 33,947,319 of record NC_054885.1, on the reverse strand, counting down.
GGTCCCCCATAGTGTGTGGCCACTTTTACTCATTTTTGCTGCTTTTTGGCCATTTTTCTCTCCTGGAACTCATTTGTTGTCACTTCTCAGCCATTTTCCTCATGTTTTCTTCTCCTTCTTGCCTCCTTTCCCTCCATTTTTGGCCATTTTGCCACCTTTAACTTCTTTTTATTGCAACTTACAGCCTTTTTTGCCACTTTTCATCACTTACATTGGGGCTATTGCAGCGGTATTTTTCAACTATTGGGCTCTTTGCTTGAGCTGGGTTGAGTAACACTGCTCTAGATAGATGTGTTAAAATTCTATTTCAAGATATGTCTGATATGATTAAACTTGCTGATAGGTCCAATTGTAAAATGCCCATGTTCTGTCCTCATGTAGTTATCAAAGTGCCCATTTGTTAAAAAAAAAAAAAAAAAAACAAAGAAAGAATGAGAATCAGTGAGACTAAATAGGATTGTTGAAGTGCTCTTAATCTGTGGGCATTTTGGCTGTAACACATTGTGGGATTAGCTGTGTGTGACAGTGTAGCCTTGTTTGCTGAAAAGTGTGAAAGCTGCTAGTTTTCTGCATGCTGGAGTTAGCAGTGACTAGACACAGCTGAGTGTGGATAGTGGAAGGAGTTGTGAGTTGAATCAAAGTTTTGGCTAGCTAGCTAGCTGAAGGCAGGCCAACTGAAAATGAGTAAAAGTGTGTTCCTTGGTTAGGTTGTTTGATGGGATGGCTGCAGCTGGCTGTTTTTTGGTGAGATTGAGCACCAAATTTAGTTGTGATTGTGTGTGTAAACAGTGAGTGGGCGATGCAAAGTATTTCCAAGTGGTAAAAGTGGACCCACGTAGAGACCCGCAGTTACATCTGCTTCATGCACGGCTTTGACGTGCACTCCACCACTTTCTTGCCTGTGGTGGAGCTTTGCGGGGCTCGAACCCGTGGTGTTCGGGTTGGTAGGCAGATGCCCTACGCAGGCGGCCACCGAAGTGGCCGACAACTGAGGCAGAAAAAGTGCCCTTTATCTTTTAGATATGAATGCGTATCGGCAGTGATTGGCTGAGTGTTTCGGACAGCGTCTGTCATTGACTGCGTTTACATGGACCTGAGTGTCCCGGTTATGAGTCATATCCCGGTTTTTATCATATTCGGGCTACTATGTTTACATGTGCACAGAGAAACCCGCTTATTCATATCCCTGCATACATGACTTGAGTATCCCTTTTAGGCTGAGTGTTTAGGACCGCGTTTGTCATCGTTTCAACTTTTTTCAAACCCCAAAGCTCTGTTTCTTACACTCGTTCATACTTCATGTTTGGCTGGAAACCTTCTCTGTCATCACATGCACTTTGACCTGCCCGCTCGCCACTTTTTCTTCCTTGTTTCCCGGTTGCCGCCGCCATTCAGCTCACAATGGCGCTAAGTACTGTCTCCGGGCTCCACAGATATTCACCGACAAAACAAGGTAACAAGCGTTACATGAAATTTTACAACAATAACAACTTCGCCGTTAATGCCTGCACAATAAGCTCATGCCGATGCTAGTCCACTCAATGGGCCGTGGACGTTTGCTAGGGAGTTAGCCTTGCTAACCTGCCTAGCAAATCGCTCCTGTCATATAACATCAAACCACATCATATTAATACATCTTTTATTCATCAACTATTACATTCACCTTTTCAAAACGTTCATCCCATGTCAAGGAAGTAACAGTAACCTGCATATCCTGCCTTATGCTAGTTAGATAAACCAGTGTTATTGTCATGCTAGTGTTTGATGTTATTGGCGAGTCAGACTTGACTTTCGGAGTAGTACTATTAAAATAAACTTTTCATTTTAAACACCCGATAGCGATTAATATGTGTGTAGAGACGACGATAGACCTGTATGTGTTTATCAGGTTTGTAAGGCTTGACAACATCTTAAATACAGCTATTTTAGCTGTGGGGGGTTACTGTTTTTCTTAATCTATAACGATCGATGATGTCTTTTAACAGAATAATGCTTTTTTGTTGTTGTTGTTGTTGTTTTGTGTAAAGCTGAAAATAATGAGGGTTTAAACAGAGTGGGGTTTTAATTGTGCAAGGTGATGTCCTTAAGTTGTGTGTTATTTTAATGAGGTGCACATAAATCAAAAGTCACAAGGCTATGGGGGAGGGGGAATGGATGTCTGGCCTCCAGAGGTGTGCTGCCTCAGGTGTCTGGCCTTCTGATGCTGGAAACAGGCCTGCCCCTCTGCAAAAGAAATGGTTGGACCTCTTCAATAAGGTCAATCATCTTAGTTGAGACACTTTAAAGAGGTTGATGTCACATTGGAATGCAACATTTGTACAGGAAGTTTCTAGAATAATCAGTCAGATCAATCAATAGAGAAATGGGCTAATATTATTGTGCAGATTCCAAAGTGTCCTCTACAGTCCCGTGGGCAAAGGAGTCTTTTTGGAGGATAGCAGACATAAATGAAAATGTATGAAAAACATCCTTTCTTGTATATTTGAGTAATTTCCATTTCTATTTTGTCCAGGCTGTGAGCACAGCTGTGACATCAGCAACAGTGTCCTCCACATCCTGGACAGCAGCTCAGAGTCCCCAGAGGAGGCCGGCCCTTACATTGTCAATGGTAGTCTTTTCCTCTTCTCAATCATTTGCTGTGAACTATGAACAATTTTATACATTTGTAAAAGTGCTTTGGTTTTGCTCTTCTTTCCCATTTTGATAGGCCGGTGGATAACATGGTGCAGCAGCCAAACCCAACTTAGTGCCTGGCAAAACTGGTCAGGTAAGAGCATTTTATTTATCCAGCCACTAGTACCTTAATGTTAGTGAATCATTTCTGCTCACATGAATTACCTTTTATCCTATTAGATGGTTCAGAGACTGCAAACTAACAGCTAAAAATGACTATAGTTGAAGTAGCCTTTGCAGTGTCTTTCTCTTGTTTTGATTTCTTGAAGGCTTTTACCTCTGGTCTATTGTATTGCATTTTTAAAAATTCAACATCTTTGCATCTTTATTTGTTGTTTGCTTTTTTATTATTATTGTTATTGTTGGTATTATTATTATTTTGTTACCTGGCATTTTTTTTGTATCTGGGTTTCAAGGAATTGTGTGTTTTCTCTGCAGGTTTGCCCTAATTAACAAGTTTCCTATTTCTTTTCTGTGGAATATAAGCTATTTCTAATCCAAACAAAGTTAGAGCTTTCAAAAAAATATGTTTTCTCTGCATTTTAATTGATGGTAACTTGTCCTTTTTTTACAGCAATTGTCCAGCTCTGCCACTGCCACCACAACTTCTGCCTCTTCTGCCATCTCCTCTGTCTCCTTGAGTCCCAGCCATGGACCTCCCAGCCCTGCTACGTCCTCTGTGAGGACTTCACCAACAGGAGCTCCTGCAGACACTTCCTCTGCTGTTGCAAGTTTTACTTGACAGTGAAGTTCAAATTGTTGTCACTTTATTTTTAATCTCCTGTTTCATGTTTGTTGGAAGTGTGGTAAGGTGTGATGTTTGTGTTTGTGTGGATGTCGTACAATCAGTGGAGGGTCTGCGTGCGTTGTCCAGCGTGTAATGAGGTGTACAGTCTGTCGCCTCACCTGTCTGGCAACCAGGAAGACTGTTCGGGACCAACTCAGCCTGCCGCATCAGAAGTTGTTCAGGCTCATCCTGACACAGAAGTAAGTGTGATCAGTAGACATAAAATCACAAATTATCAACAGTATTTGAATTCCTTTCTTAGTTCAGTAAAAAAAATGTTATTGCATACAGGCTCAGTGTATAAGAACCAACAAGTCGTTTCTGTGTGCTATCACACAGATTCGTAGGAGACATTGGTGTCATTGGCCTGCTGTGGGACCAGACCCTGGGGAACAACCCTACACGCCTGATTAAACAGCTGAAGGAGAACCACGGGGAGGAGTGGCTCAACAGGATAGTGCGTTACCTGGAGGAGTGTGCTGGCTTTAAGACCCTTCCAGCTCTGTTCCCTGTGGCACGTCAGGAGCCCTCAGAGCCCACAGAGGTGTCCAGCAGTGGATGGCTATTATCTGTGTACGGCAGGGATATCATGAGTCGCCTTGACCACATCAAGGCCACCAACACGTCCACTTTTGGAGTCATTCTGAAAATGGACTCAAGCACAAAGGTATTACCAATTATTTAAAGAGCTATTTAATGTCTACTTCAAAAACATAATACCACAGCATCAAATAACAACGAAAATATTAGTAAACTGGTTCATTAACACAGAACTAAGATTTTCATATTGAACAGTGTTGAGGCCCATATTTTTTAGTTTTTGGTAGATTTATTCATAACGTCAGTATTAGTAAACCTATCATGTTTCTTTATCTTTAAAGTTTTAGTCAAGTCTTAACAGATTTACCAAGGGTAAGGTCAAAACAGAGTTGCCTTCTGTATACTTTCTTGTACTTAACAGTGAACCATCATCATTTTCTCTGTGTTTTTTATCTGTTTTTTTCTTTCTTTTTTTTTGTCCTCTCTAAGATCACAAAGAAGTTGGCTGGGATTGGGAAGGGGATGACTGCATGAGCTCAGTCGGCTTCGACATCGGCCAGATCCTTATCAGTGTCCTCACTGCTGAGGAAGGAGCGGGACTTGATAGGATGGTGGCAGATCTCACAAAGAGAGGCATGCGTGGAACCCCCAAAGCTCCTCTATGTGGACTCCCACTGCTGCACAGACACAGGGTTCACTAAACTGCAGCAGAGGTTCAGTGTACTCTCTGGCCATAGAGCTGTTAGTGCACAGATTAAGGTTACGGTTGTCTGCTTTCTCTTTTCCTGGATGTATAAATAGTGTTAAATTGTCAGCATATGCTGATGATCTCATTTGGATTGTAAAAACTAACATGACGTTAATGTTTTAAATAAAACTGTGTGTCATTTGGGTCAAATGTCCTCTGCCAAACTTAATGAGGAAAAGTGAAGCCTTAGCCATGTGTAAAGGACTGATTACTAGGCTGGTTTTACCTGCTGGATTTAAACTGGATTGTTTCCCCACCATCTATAAGGGACTGTTTAAAGTGTGGGGACTCTTCAAGAAGGACAGGCTGAGGGACTGTGGCTCTTTGTTCTGGCTTCTAAAAGAGCCAGTCGTGTACGGGACGCCTTTACAGTGTGCGGCAGGGCCGTCCCTGCTTCGGAGACTCTGTGAGGCTCACTTCTTCACTCTGGGCCAGCTGATGGAGGTGTGTGGCTCTGATCTGGACAATGCTGCTGCTCTGGTCCCATGCTTGGGGATCAGGTCAGCCAGGGTGGTCAGCCTCCTGCTGAGAGGCTGGAAACAGCAGCTCAGTCCTAAAGACCCTGTCCCAGACTGCTGCCTGTAATAATGGACTGTTACAGCCTGATGGCTCGGATTCTTTCCCCGGGTTCAAATTCTTACAGAGTTTAAATGTCATCTTGGTTTGATGTTAAAACTCAATCCTGGTCTTAAGTATAAACTGAGTTCTATGGTAGGTCAAACAATGTATTATTATTATTTATTTATTTTTAAACCTGACAGAGGCTCAGAGGCCTGAGTGGAGAGCACTGTACAAACCACTGTTAACTTAAAGGGCTGGGGATTTACAGTGGAGGGTTTTACATGCTGTTGTTGCTGATCACTCTTTTGGTTCTGTGATTCTGTGATGAATCCAAATGTTGTGGACACCTGTCCCTTCTGCTCACAGAGAGAAACACTTTTTCATTGTTTCTTAGAGTGCAGTAGACTGCTTTCTCTCTTCCAGCTCCTCGTCCAAGTGTTGGCTTTGTTTGGAGAGTTTTTTCTCATCAAATCTTCATCCTGGGTTACAGATAGAACGGGAAAAACAAAACCAAATGTCAACTGTTTCACTTCCTGCGGCTCTGGCAAAAATGTCCGTTTATCTCAGCAGAAGAAACAAACTTGAGAGCTCTTTACATGTTGATGCTAAGGTGATTTGTCTTCCAATGATAAAGGTCAGACTGAAAACCCATTTCTCTTTCTATAAACTGACTGTGTGGAGGATTTCACCCAAATGTGGGCTCTGAAAAAAGTGCTGTGCTCTGTGAAGAATGCTGATCTGGTTTTTGGTCTGATTTTGAATTAAAAAAAAAATTCTTTCATTGTAAAAACTCATACATGAGATTTTTTACATTTCTTTTTTGATCATGTCAAACTTTTATTAAGACAATAAAAGTGCTTTGAAAAATCAACAAAAAACAAGTCTCTGTGAATTCATAGTTAGCAAAAATACACTCATGTTTTACTCTTCCGTAACCTGCTGCTATTCTGTGTATTTTAAGTCTGCTTTTATATGCTTTTAACACTTTACTAACCTGAGAACAAAGACAGGAAGTTACACAGCTGCTTGTGTAGCTTCTTCTGACGTTTTCATCTCCCCCTAGCTCTTTTACCCTTAGCCACCACTAAGACTTATTGTCTGTGTGTGCAGAGCACCATCTCCTGGACAAACTGAGTATAGCACATTAGCTCAACAGATATTGCTTCATTCACTCACTTTTCCTTTTAGAAAATACACAGGAATTTACACACACATACACAACTTTAATATTTTTAAAGACAAAAACAAACAAAAAAAAAACTTCTTCATTTAGATTCAATGTAATTTCAAGACCTGTACACATATGGAAATAAATAAATGTGGATTTCAAAGTCAAAATCAAGAAATAAATGTGGAAATATAAAAATAAACAAATATCTATACACATCAATAAATAAAGAAATGAGTCCTGAAATGTCAAAGAAGACACATATTTACACATTTTTGCATTTTTTAAAATTCATTTATTCATTCCTGTATTTTTTTTAATTGAATAACATTTATTTCTATCCATCATTATTTCTGGGTTTATATCTACATTTATGTATTTCTTTTTACTTTTCTCATTTTTTATGCCTCTTTTGACACTTTCTCCCCATTTTTGGTCATTTTGCCACCTTTACACATTTTTGCATTTTTTAAAATTCATTTATCTATTCCTGTATTTTTTTCCAAGTGGTAAAAGTGGACCCACGTAGAGACCCGCATTTCCATCTGCTTCATGCACGGCTTTGACGTGCACTCCACCACTTTCTTGCCTGTGGTGGAGCCTTGCGGGGCTCGAACCCGTGGTGTTCGGGTTGGTAGGCAGATGCCCTACGCAGGCGGCCACCGAAGTGGCCGACAACTGAGGCAGAAGAAGTACCCTTTATCTTTTAGATATGAATGCGTATCGGCAGTGATTGGCTGAGTGTTTCGGACAGCGTCTGTCATTGACTGCGTTTACATGGACTTGAGTATCCCGTTTTCTGTCGGGTTTTTTGAGTATCCATTTTTCTCTTTGTTCGTGTATACACCTGCAGAAACCGGGATATCACAGTATCCCGTTTTTGAGAAAGCCATTTTTGCTACCTGGAGAACTCCAAAAGAAAACGGGACACTGTGCCATGTATACGCAGTATCCCGTTTTCTGGCTGCTGTAGACTTAGGTGCGCAGGCGCAACTTTGATTGAACTTAATTGAACTTCAGATACTGTAAATACTGCGTCTGTCTGGGCGGCGGAGGATCAGCTGATCTCTGCCCGGAGAGTGACAGTCAGTTTACTGACTTATAGTGTAACTATGTAAAGTTTGTTGACTTTATGTAACAAATATAATTAACTAGACACAACTTATGCATTAAATCTGGCACAAAATGTTTCAAATCTGGCTCAGAGAGTAGAGTGGCACTCTCAGTTTATATATAATATATAATGTAACATAGAAATTATGCATGTTCTCCAAAATTAGCTCCAGTGTTACTATTAAAAGGATTAAATTAAGACAGTGGTGAGATGCAAATAGGTGTTAGTTAACATTTTCACTAGGCTAGTTATTTCTTAGTGGTGAGCCTCTGTTTTGGTCAAAAATAGCACACTTTGAAAATGCAGCAAAACAAATAAAAGTCCTTGATAACAACCCTATTAAATATAAAGTCTTCAAATATTAAACATTAAGGTTAATTATCTTCATTGCAGTTAAATAACCATGGCCATTGTTTAATAACAATATCTGTTGATTTACTTTTTTATTTTACAGCCATATTAATATTTGCTTTTTCTTGCTGCTGTAAATGCTTCAGGTTTCAAAGGAGTAAAGTCCCTGAGTAAATCTTGTGAGTCTTGTTTTCGTACCAATATCAAGTAAAGACACCAGAACAGTAATGCCTTCAAGATTTTTTATTAGACAGTGATAAAACTACACAGCCATTCACAGGATGCAAAATAAGCAGAGCTGATAATAATTTACATTTCACTGCAATTGTCTTATTAAGGTGCTTAAAATGAATCACCAAAGGCTGCCGACATGTAAGGAACAGTCAAATATTTTTCACAGTAAAAAGTAGTTGCACATGGTAAACAAATAACTGACCTTTAAGGTGAGCTCTTATACACGTAGAACATAAAAGTGCAAAAAAATCCATCACCAAATGCTGTCCGACACATAAGGAACAATTAATAATACCATGTTTTTATACAGAACAAACAGTAGATAGATAGATAGATAGATAGATAGATAATTCAACAATTGCACATGGTATACAATAACTATCTGATAGTTTAGTTTATTAACAACAATTAAATACAGAACCAATCATTCATCTACACACATGCATGCACACACTCACATTCATTCAGCCACAATACATATTTAACAGCAAAGGAGAACAAAATACACATATTAAAGTCTAGATATGATATTTTTTTAATCATAAAGCAGTGATTTTGATGCAAGATTAATGCTGACAAGACTGAATTCTTAAAATTCACTTTTTCGCTTCTCGAGGGAAAATGTGTAAGTCTGTGCAAAGTTTCAGATTTGTTGGGAGATTATTTCATGCTTTGATAGCGTTTAAAGAAACGCAGACTGTGCAAAGGCTGAGCCACGCTCAGGGACACTACAGTCTCCACTGGAGGAAAAAACCTTGAAGATCTGCGAATGTACTCAGAGCGAAGTTTAACAAAGCTCTTCCGAGGTGGAGGAGCCACATAATGGATTATTTTCTACACTAAATAAACATCTGAATGCAGGATTAAATGATCAAAGCTAAGTACTTTATATTTATCAAGTATGTCACAGTGATGATACTGCTGTGATTTTCTGTCTTTCCTGGATTTTCAGGGCTTGTTTGTGGAGTGACCTGATTGGTTTTAGGACAGTCTTGTTTGCTGAGACCAACATGATATACAGTAATGACAATAAGATAAAATCCTAGCATTTAAATATGTTTTAGAGGATTCAACTGGTAATCAGTTCCTAATATGTCTGAAGATTGCTGTTATATTTCAATGTTTGACACCGTGCTTGTTACATCACATGTCTGATAAGGTGCACAGCTTAATTATTGTGCCATGTTTTTAAAGGTTTGGTCAGTTATATGAGGAATTGCTTGCCATTATCATCCTCAGAGCTTTTCAAAAGATCTGGTATTAAAAAGTATTGAAGTATCAGGTATTTTGACAACCCTATGGTTAGAAACAGTCTTAACTGTCTCTGGGATGTATAATAAAATAACAGCTGCTCTCCTGTTAGAAATAATTTTGGATGAAGGAGACAAATCACTAACACAAGGACTGTAAAACACATACTGAACAACAGGAGGCACTGCTTTCCAGTAGTGAATAAATATTGTCCCTTATTGCATTTTTTTCTCATATGGAAAAATGTGGAAATGCCTGTCCTAGTCCTCTGTATGTGAACGTGCTCTTTATTATTAAACTCTTATGATTCATAGTTGATGTCTGACTAAAGACACTAAATAAAGAAACTATCCCTAAGACACCTGGGCTTTGGCAGAGCACAGGTTAAACAGTTTCTGGTCATCCTCCTCTGCTGCTGCTGTTGATTTTCCAGGATAATGATAGGAGTAAAATGGCACTATTGTGAGATCTCTGTGGTTCCATATGCCTGAGTAATCAGCAGTCAAAAATTCTCCACCGCTCCAGGTATCACCGACCAATCAGATTTGCCTCTGACTTCTCTACCCTGATTGGTTGAGGGGCAGGGCTTACTCCCTCGCCCCGATGCGTCGAGGAGCTTTCCCTGCGTGAACGCGCTTGGAGGAGCCGCCGATAGCTGAAAATGGCTAACAGTAGCTACTCAAGGAACAGAGACAATATTCTAGTTTTTTCTTTTGCTAACACAGCTATCAGCATACCAGTAACAACGCGACTAACAAACTGCAAACACTTGGAGAGAAGAGGACTGAGCAGGAAATAAAACGAGAGTAAATATCGGCGCAGCATGCTATCTGAGGAAGCCTGGGAGCTGAGAAGTTTCATTTCAGATCCAGGGCTGACTACTCCTCTCCTGGACAGGTAACAGGCCTTTTTTTATTATGCCATATTGTCTCACAACGAGAAATATAACTATTTGTATAAATATCACCTGCTGTATGATTTAGCTTTATTGAGGCCTTCTACCCCGCGGCGTAGCGTAGCCTTGTTGACCGTGGAAATGTCACTGCTGTTGAGGGTTCATTACCCCGAGTTAGGGGGATTTATTGGGGAAATTCAGGACTATCTGGACAGACATTACACCCGTTATGAAGCGTTTTTCCAGAGCCCAGGAACGCTTCTTCTTGAAAACCCGGACTTATTGTGTACACATTACACCGAGCAAAGTGGCGACATTGCTGGGGGGCTGCGTTTAAACATAGCGGTGCTGCCCAGAGAGGCTTCTGGTAGAGTTTACAGCTCCTAGTTAACATTTTCTAATTGTTTTGCATTTACTCAGATCATATTTTAGTTTTACAGTCATTTTACCAGCTAATCAGAGAAGGTAAAATTCTCCTATGTAGCTTGCTTAGCACAGACGTGGTTTAAAGTCACGTGGAAACATCACTTACCAGAAAGAGGAGCCGGTTTTAGTTTCCTTTTTCCTATCATGATTTTGTGCTATAGAATAAATGACAACGAATGTATGGCATCGTATCAGATATTGGTTTAGAGACACAATAGATTTTAATTTGCATAAACGATTAAACTGTTGTCTTCATAGCATGCGTTCACTGGAGGTTAGAGGCTCCTTTGTTTTATATACAGATCCATTGAGTTCATTCCCACATTATTACTCCCAGGAAGTGATCAGAAAACACCTGTGACCCTGAATAGATAAGAGGGCAGCTTCATCTATGTAAAAAATATGTCAGAGTGGTCAATACAACAGCAAGGCCATTGAAATACAGCACAGATAATCTACAGCCACACTGTTGAATTTACAGGCATTAGACGGTGGATCCGTGTATTCTGATTTCTTTTGTGCCTTTCATTTTTGTTTAATCAGGTCAGGTGGTGATCTTCAGAAGGAGCAATGGTGGGATGCACTTCCAGCTGTGAAACTGTATTAAACCATGGATGAAGACTAAACTCCTAGAGCTGTACTCCTACCTCCAGACCATGTCCCAGTCTGCTGCACTGAAGATCTCATAGGACAAGCAGTCACTGTTTATTTCAACCATCTTAGACAGCTAGCTGAGAACCATATCTTATGCACAAAAATGCTGTTCATTTTACCTAATAAAATACTTTTGGACCACATTTTCTCATCTTTTATGCAGCATAGTACTTGGTGATGTATTAAACAAAGCGACAGTGATTTCTTACATAAGAGAGGATGATTAATTAGAAGAGTGGCTGGAAACATATACATGGTATATTTATGATTTAATATTACTCTAAAGTAAAAACGTTATAACTGCATATCTACAAGTAGTTTACAAGTCTAAGAGAACAAAGTTAAAGTATATCAAGTGTTGAAATCGCTCAAAGTAAAACTAAGGTAATAAGCAAAATCAGAAATTGTAAACATGTATAGGCGTCAGAACTCGACAGTTCTTATGTGCTTTATTGATGCATCCAAGGCATTTGATCGAGTAAATCATAAAAAGTTATTTGAAAAAATGATTGATAAAGGAGTGCCCAAATACATTGTTAGATTCTTAGCTTACTGGTATGCAAACCAGACTATGCAGGTAAAGTGGGGGCATGGTCTTTCCACCCCGTTTGGGGTGAGTAATGGTGTGAGACAGGGAGGAATTCTGTCCCCTGTTCTTTTCAATTTGTATATGGATGATTTGTCCAAACACTTGACACCCTGTAAGTCTGGATGCATAATAGGTAACACATTGGTAAATCATTTGATGTATGCTGATGACCTCGTTATTTTTAGTCCCAGTAGTGCTGGTCTTCAGCAGTTGCTGTCTATTTGCTCTGTATATGGTGTTGAACATGATATGAAATATAATGCCAAGAAGAGTTCAGTGATGATCTTCCGCACAAAAGAGGATCAGATGTTGAACTTTCCTGTGTTTAAACTGTCTAACAGTAGTCTTGAGGTCTGTAGTAAAGTTAAATATCTTGGGCATTTTATCACAGAAAAATTGATGGATGATGATGATATCTACAGACAATGCTGCAAGATTTATGCACAAGCAAACATTCTTGCTGGTAGGTTTGGTTTTTGTTCAGATACTGTTTAGTTGTCTCTGTTTAAAGCATATTGTATGCCTTTGTATACTGCACACTTATGGACAAACTATAAGAAATCAAGTATGCGAAGGCTACAAGTAGCCTACAATGATGCTCTGAGATTACTACTGAAAAGACCAAGATGGTGCAGTGCAAGTGAGATGTTTGTAGGTGCAGGAGTTAATACTCTACATGCTGTATTAAGAAATCTTGTGTATAAATTCATGTGTCGACTTGATTCCACTGGGAATGAAATTATTTTGGCCTTAACGAACATCAAACATAGTGCTGTTAAATACATGTCTCCACTATGGAAACACTGGTACAGATGCCTGTTTTTAGTGTAATTTTATTTTTTGTGCTTATATTGAATCTGATTCATTAACTTATTGTGCCGTCACGGTAACATGCATGTATTGTTCTGTCCTTTTTATGTGTTTTGTATTGTTTTGTTTGGTTTTTGTTCTTTTTTATTCTCTGGACCTAGAGTCTGTAATAAAGTTTTGAATTTGAATCAAATTTTAAACTGGAAAAATATAATGTATACAGTTAAAAAAAAAAATCGAATTAAACATGATAACCTGGAACCCAAAAAGTGAAACGTATGTAAATGTCCACAGAGTAATAAGTGTATTAAAAACAAACACCGTAGGCTGTCGGTCCTCCATGTCCACGTCCAGCCACGGCCACTTCTCCCTCGGCTCCGCAGCTTCGGTCGCGCCGGACCAGCTCCCTCTACACCTCGCCTTCCAGCTGTGAATGGTCCCGACTTTTAGCCACCGCTGGAGTTGAGGCTTTCGTCTTTTTCATACTGAAAATAAAAGTGTGTTTCTTTATTCGGTTCTCGCTAGCGTTTGTAAAGCTATACTGTGTTAGTTCATTGCTAACTAGCCGGCTAGCTGCTAGCATCGTCCTTGTTTGGCTGGTATAAGCTATCTGAGCTTCGTTTCTGAAAAATATTCAAATGTGAGATAGCAGGATGTAAATCCCTAAGCTTATATTTGAATTATATTTAGACATTACAAAGCTTTCTTACCTTAGAATCGGATACGGTCATATTCATCGCTCCATCTGTTGACAACTGTCCGACGCCATGTTGATTAAAACTAGATTGTGCGCGAGCTTGTGGGAGGGGCTAACAGGAGTGTGGGGAGTGAACTGAGAGAGAAACAGGCCGGGAGGGGCTGTGCTGGTTTTCAAATCTCAAACTAGCTGGCTGTGTGCCAAAATCTTACCAACAGCACCTTTAATAATAATAATACTAATGATAATAATTAATTATTATTATTATTATTTATTTATAATAATATTCAAAAAATGGCAACATGCCGACTTTATCTCTTTAATTGCTTGTGATTTACAAACTCATCACATTTACTTTAATATTTCAAAATAGCAAACCAAATAGTTAAAAATACTGACTGATCAGTTTACTGTTTGAATAAAATGGAAATGAGAAGAAATGAGATTGTGATCATAAGTTGAATAATAAAGTTTTCATGTCTGTAATATTCCTCTGTTCATCCCTACTGCCTTCCGTTTATCACACGGATTATAAGTTTGACTGAATTTTACGGTTTAAATCGGGGCTAGTAAAGTTACAGTCAAGTTATTCACTTGCTCTGATGAGCGGTCAACAGGAGCGCCACTTTAAATGAAGTTTACGCAAAGCATTGTGGATCATCTTTTCATCTCTCCTTTTGTAAAGGATGATGGTCCGGTGTTTCCTAGGCTAAAGGAGATAATAAAGGAAATAATGAAGCTCCTTTCCTTTTCAGTTGGAGAATTCCAACAGCCTTTATCATGGCCGACACTAAAATGCTTCCGGGTCGTTTCACTCAGTTAGGAACCTTCCTAAGCAAAATGGACTTTACGAACGCAACCTTTGTCAAGCAGAAATGTGGCCCAGTTCTGGTGAAACAGGCTAAAGCTATATCTGAGTATTCAGAGCAGGAGGCAGCTATGAAAGGACTGTCAGCGTGAGTAAACCCCGCCCATAGAGCAACGCTGTATGGATGAGCCATACATAATGTTAACTGGAGCTTTGTAAAAACAGCGGAGGCACCCATGACCAACAGCATTCAGTACAAGCAAACGCAACTCTGTAATGTATGCCTTATCCGAAAGCGTCGCTCACTGAGTCACTAACTGACGGACACACTCAGAAACAGAGCCATCTGTAGTGCTGCCCTCAGCGGTCAGCCAAAAATAGTGTGTTCCTTGGTTAGGTTGGTTGATGTGATGGCTTGACACTGGATGTGTTTTTTGTCAGATTGAGACAAGGTTGTATTTACTTGTGATTGTGTGCGTAAACAGTGAGTGGGCGATGCAAGTCAAATGGTAAAAAAAAGCATCTCGCTCACCCGCCCCCGTGCTTCGGCTTGACATGCCATTACCATCCGGCCATCAGGCCATTTCCAGATGATGCCAAAGTTACACTTGGATTTGTGGCGGCGTTAAGTGGAATCGAACCCGCGGGCTTTGGATCCCAAGACGAGCGCTTTAACGCGAGAGGCCACCGAAGTGGCATTTGAAATAGGCGAAAGAAGGCCATTTATCTCTTCCATACGAGTGCGTATTGACAGTGACTGGCTGTGTGTTTCGGACAGCGTCTGTCATGTTTGGCTGGAAACCTTCTCTGTCATCACACGCACTTTCACTTGCCCGCTCGCCACTTTTTCTTCCTTGTTTCCCGGTTGCCGCCGCCATTCAGCTCACAATGGCGCTAAGTATTGTCTCCGGGCTCCACAGATATTCACCGACAAAACAAGGTAACAAGCGTAACATGATATTTTACAACAAAAACAACTTAGCGCTTAATGCCTGCACAACACGCTAATGCCGATGCTAGTCCAATCAATGGGCCGTGGACGTTTGCTAACCTGCCTAGCAAATCGCTCCTGTCATATAACATCAGTGACATCATATTAATACATCTTTTATTCATCAACTATTACATTCACCTTTTCAAAACGTTCATCCCATATCAGGGAACTGACGATCCATGTAATACTTGTACAGTGTAATGACAGTAACCTGCATATCGTGCCTTATGCTAGTTAGATAAACCAGTGTTATTGTCATGCAAGTGTTTGAAGTTATCGGCGAGTCAGACTTGACTTTCGGAGTAGTAGTATTAAAATAAGCTGTTCATTTTAAACTCTCGATAGCGATTAATATGAGTGTAGAGACGACGATAAACCTGTAGGGGAGAGTGGGGTGAGTTGTGCCAGTTTTTACTCAAAGTGACTTTAAAGTGAGGCCATAACAGTAATTCCTCCAACTGAAGTACATACATATATTCCAGGATGTGGTGCATCCCTGGGAACATTCACTTTGGATCTGAAATGAACTGTTTAGGAAATATAGCTTTTGGGAAAAAAGTGGTCTCGTGGTGCAACCTGCCCCTGGTGCCCCGGTGCACTTTATTCTTATATGTTATTCTAACATATAAGAATAAAGTGATTTAGGCCATTTTCTGAACATCCCATTGTGACTTAGTCCACTTAAAAACTGAATAAAACTGCCCTTTAATAACAGTGCAAACTCAGAACTGAAATCAGTGTAAGCTAAATTAAACAAATTGCAGGTAAATCATACAGTGATGAGGCATGCCCTTCTCCTCACTTCTCCAGCTGTTCTTGGCCCTTCTTTGCTGGGTTCTAGGTGTGTAGGTCTCAGTGTGTGGTTGTGTGGATTTGATAGGGTGGGCGTGTTGTTGTCTTGGTATGTGGGACTGGGGCTGGGTGTGTGGGTCTGGGTGAGAGGGTGTGTGGGTTAGGGTCTAGGTCTGTTGGTCTGGAATTTGTGTCTCTGGGTGTGTGGGTCTGAATGTGTGGGTCTGGGTTTGTGGGTATTTGGGTCTGGTTGTGTGGATGTCAGGGTTCGGGTGTGTCTGTGGGTCTGGGTTTGTGGGTGTGCCACTGGCGCAACTTAACCCAGGCCCTTTGGCACAAATCCCCCCAGCCCCACCATTTAAAAAGAAAATGGCATGATCCAGCAGTTTAGAGCTAACATCATGCTAACTGTTTAGACTCATTGTGTAGCCTGCTAAAGCACTAAAACATGTGTGAAATGTTTTCAAGTTGTTTATAATTGTTCAGACACAACAATCAAAAATCCTTGATCATAGAAATTTTACTTTGAAAGGAAAAAAACAGTTTTTTGAGCTAAAATGTGCTTACCTCTCATGCCATGTGTCTCCCTTTTATGCAGAATGAGTAAAATGGATAGTTCTTCAAAAAATATCTGATGACATGACCAATTTCTTCTATGGTTTTCTATAAACAAGGGGTGGCACTGCTTCCCCTTTGGCACAAATCACCCCACCCTCCCCTATGTGTTTATCATGTTTGTAAGGCTTGACAGCATCTTAAATACAGCTATTTTAGCTGTGGGGGGTTACTGTTTTTCTTAATCTATAACAATCGATGATGTCTTTTAGCAGAATAATGCTTTTTTTTGTTTTGTTGTCATTGTTGTTGTTGTTGTTGTTTTGTGTAAAGCTGACAATAATGACGGTTTAAACAGAGTGGGGTTTTAATTGTGTAAGGTGATGTCCATAAGTTGTGTGTTATTTTAATGGCATGCACATAAATCAGCGTTTTCCCTTTACATTAGAAGATGACTTCCAAAAGTCACAAGGCTATGGGGGAGGGGGAATGGATGTCTGGCCTCCAGAGGTGTGCTGCCTCAGGTGTCTGGCCTTCTGATGCTGGAAACATGCCTCCCCTTTCGGCGAAAGAAACGGTTGGACCTCTTCAATAAGGTCAATCATGTTAGTTGAGACACTTTAAAGAGGTTGATGTCACACTGGAATGCAACATTTGTACAGGAAGTTTCTAGAATAATCAGTCAGATCAATCAATAGAGAAATGGGCTAATATTATTGTGCAGATTCTAAAATGTCCTCTACAGTCCTGTGGGCAAAGGAGTCTTTTTGGAGGATAGCAGACATGCACATGTGGATTTGACATTTTGAAGGTCCAAGAAACATAAATGAAAATGTGTGAAAAACATCCTTTCTTGTATATTTGACTTATTTCCATTTCTATTTTGTCCAGGCTGTGAGCACAGCTGTGACATCAGCAACAGTGTCCTCCACATCCTGGACAGCAGCTCAGAGTCCCCAGAGGAGGCCGGCCCTTACATTGTCAATGGTAGTCTTTTCCTCTTATCAATCTCATTTGCTGTGAACTATGAACAATTTTATACATTTGTAAAAGTGCTTTGGTTTTGCTTAATGTTAGTGAATAATTTCTGCTCACATGAATTACCTTTTATCCTATTAGATGGTTCAGAGACTGCAAACTAACAGCTATAAATAAGTACAGTTGAATCAGCCTTTGCAGTCTCTTTCTCTTGTTTTGATTTCTTGAAGGTTTTTGCCTCTGGTCTTTTGTATTGCATTTTTTAAAATTCAAAATCTTTGCATCTTCATTTGTTGTTTGATTTTTTTATTATTATTGTTATTGTTGGTATTATTATTTTGTTACCTGACATTTTTTTATATCTTATTTTCAAGGAAATGTGTGTTTTTTCTGCAGGTTTGCCCTAATTAACAAGTTTCCTATTTCTTTTCTGTGGAATATAAGCTATTTCTAATCCAAACAAAGTTAGAGCTTTCAAAAAATATGTTTTCTCTGCATTTTAATTGATGGTAACTTGTCCTTTTTTTTACAGCAATTGTCCAGCTCTACCACTGCCACCACAACTTCTGCCTCTTCTGCCATCTCCTCTGTCTCCTTGAGTCCCAGCCATGGACCTCCCAGCCCTGCTACGTCCTCTGTGAGGACTTCACCAACAGGAGCTCCTGCAGACACTTCCTCTGCTGTTGTAAGTTTTACTTGACAGTGAAGTTCAAATTGTTGTCACTTTATTTTTAATCTCCTGTTTCATGTTTGTTGGAAGTGTGGTGACGTGTGATGTTTGTGTTTTACTTAGGGTGCTGGTACGCCTGCTCCTGCGGCTCATGGTGTGGATGTTGTACAATCAGTGGAGGGTCTGCGTCCGTTGTCCAGCATGTAATGAGGTGTACAGTCTGTTGCCTCACATGTCTGGCAACCAGCAAGATATGTGTCACCATATCTCCAGGTTGCTGGCACAGCCATGGGCGCTAAAATGGCTCCCAGTTTTGCCTGTCTCTTTGTTGGTTTCCTAGAAGAAAAAATTCTATATGATTCACGAAAAAAATCCCCTTTCTCCTTTTCATTGTTTCCTGGAAACGTTACATTGATGATGTATCTTTACTTTGGAAAGGCTCTACCCCCAGTCTACTTCAATTTTTACAGTTTTTAAATGACAATTATGCAGGTTTAAAATTCTCATTTAACAATAGCCTTGAAGAAATCAACTTTCTGGACATAAATGTCACAAAAATAGATAACATCCTCTCTTCCTGCCTCTACACTAAACCCACAGACCGTAATACACTTCTCCATGCTGCAAGCTTTCATCTAATCCCTCTGAAAAAAAGCCTACCAGTCAGCCAACTGGTTAGAGTAAAAAGAATTTGTACTGCTTCAGAACAGTACAAGAAAAGCAAAGCAGAGATACTCTCCAAAGTCTGAGAAAGAAATGACCTAGAGCACTGGCTTGCTGATGCCGAAAAGAAGCTTGACTCTGAAAGCAGGGAGGACTATCTAACAACTGCTAGAACAACCAAATCTAACCCCAAACTTTTTTGTTGTGCTACATTCTGTCCCAAAACCAAAAACATCAAGAAAATAATCCTTAAACACTGGCATACTCTATAAAGTGATCCTACCCTAAAGAAATACTCTCCATCAACAACCCATGGTTACTTTTAAAAGAGGCAAAAACATCAGGGACTGAATTGTACGGGCATGTCAACCACCACTCCAGACCAAACAATCCACTCCAGGGCAATTTTACATGTGGAACCTGCATTAACTGCCAATACACCAAAAATCTTAAATATTTTAATCATCTAATCACTGGGCTCAGAATTAACATTAATGATTTTATCACTTACAAATCAAATAATATTATTGATATGATAATGTGTCCCTGTGGTAAAGTTTATATTAGGGAAAGGATCACAGAACACAGAAGTGCTATCAAAAGAAATGACACCACCAGTACTGTTGCCAGACATTTTAATGAATTTAGGCACCCTATATCCTCTGTATTTTTCTTAGGCAAAGAAGCCATTAAACCAAGTTTGAGGGATGGCAACATACATCTTGTTAGGAAAAAGAGAGAAGCCTTTTGGATTTTTTATTTAAAAAGTTTATTTCCAGGGGGGATGAATGAGGATTTTTCCATCAATTAGTTTTTATAATTATCTCTAAATTGGGGATCTTTATTATTTTATTTAGTTTTTTTTTTAGTTTTTTACTCTAAAAGCTTTCATCTCCAAACTAACTTTCTATTTTTCTGGTTTTATGATATCTGTTTATCTGTCCTTCTTTAGACGGTTTTACTGATGTCTTCTAGCTTTTCATAAAATCGTGGAAACCAGGATGGGCTGCCACGGTTTCAGCAGGAGGTCCGGCGTGCCGGGCACAGAAGGCTGGATCGCCCCTGAGGTTTTTAGTGAGGACTGCAAAAAAAACCCAGTGAGTGAAAAGTAGAGCAGCAGCAGTGTCGTAGGGTTGGTTTGCAGAAAAGAAACACAAAATTATATAACTGGATAAGATGTTGAATCACAGAATTTAAAAGTCTGATGATACTACCTTAGTAGAATATGAGTCACAGCAATATTTAAGTAAGAGTTGTTTTTTGGGTATCCCAGAGCCACGATTTTCAACCACTATTGTGGCACATTAGTGTGCTGTGAGAGATCATCAAGTGTGCCATGGTAAATGATCCAATTCCACAT
Source organism: Cheilinus undulatus (assembly GCF_018320785.1). NCBI lineage: Eukaryota > Metazoa > Chordata > Actinopteri > Labriformes > Labridae > Cheilinus > Cheilinus undulatus. Next base: position 33,927,001 of record NC_054885.1, on the reverse strand, counting down.
AATTCGTCCAGAAAACTGCTAAGTTGCTGCAAAGAATCAACCTGTAATACAGCCTTTGTTAGGCATCTGTGCTTGCACTGTGATGGCAGATAAATTTAACATCTAATAAACTACTCTTCTACACCACCAGGTGGTGGTAGGTACTGCAATAATAAAGACATTGTTAAATCAAAACAACACAGTTGGTGATGCATGCTACAAGAGCTTGTTACGTGATTTGATTATTAAAGCTGTAGATACAGTACCTATAGAAAGTATTCACCCCCTTGGATGTTCTACACTTTTATTGATTTTATTAATCAATCATGGTCAATAAAAGTGCAAAACATTTCTTTATGTCAGAATTCAAGGTAATATCAACTAAATTAAAATGTGTAAGGTAAAACTGACTAAATATTCACCCCTTTCAAGTTAGTATTTAGTAGAGTCACCTTTAGCAGCATACACAGCACTGAGTCTGTGTGGATAGGTCAGGCAATAGGTTTGCACATGTGGACACTGCAATTTTACTCCATTCTTCTTTGCAAAACTGCTCAAGTTCTGTCAGGTTGCATGAAGATCAGGTGGGAACAGCCCTTTTCAAGTCCAGCCACAAATCCTCTATTTGATCAATTTCTGTGTAGCTTTTTCTGTTTGCTTCAGGTCATTTTCTTGCTGGAGGATAAGTCTTCTCCCTCTATTGCAGACTAAACTAGAAAAGCACTCAGAGAGCGCAGACCTCCGCCATTAGCCCTATCTCCCAATAGTGAAGAATCCTTTAAAAACATTCCTGGATCTAGACGGTGATCCAGATCACTCCCAAAATCTAATTTGATGATTACTCCCTCCCCGGTAGGGTGGAGACACGTGAGGCAAAGCATTGGCTTCGCTATGTGTAAAAGTCATGGCAGAGGGTGAATATTCCTCTATTCCTCCCAGCGTTGTGAGTATTCTTGCTACAATTCGCTGTCTTTCTCTCTGTTACGCTCCAACTCGTCTCCTTGATCGGGCGTGCGTCCTTCAAACTCTATAAACTCCAAAACTTTGAATAAGTTACTCATGTCCGCCATCTCCTGGTGTAAAGTGGTAACAGCGCAGACCCCTGCCATTAGCCCTATCTCCCAATAATACAGAATGATTAAAAAAATTCCTGGTGTCAGACGGCGATCCAGATCAGACCCAAAATCTATTCAGTTCTTCCTTATGCTATTTCTGACATTTCCTGAAAATTTCATGAAAATCCACCCATGACCTTTTGAGTTACATTGCTAACCAACAAACAAACAAACGAACAAACCCACTCGATCACATAACCTCCTTGGCGGAGCTAATGATATTGTCCTCCTATATTTTGCTGCAGTTATTTTACCCTCTATCTTTACAAGCTGCTGAGAAGCATCTCCACAGCATGATGCTGCCACCACCATGCTTCGCAGTGGGGATGGTGTGTTTGTGGTGATGTGCAGTGTTTGGTGTCTGATGACCAAAACGCTCCATTTTGGTCTCATCAGAGCAAAGAACTTTCTCCCACTTGATCACAGAGTCTCCCACATGCCTTTTGTTGAACTCTGGTCCAGATTGAATCTGAGTTTTCTTCAACAGGGGCTTTCTCTTTCCTACTCTCCCATAAAGCTTTGACTGGTGAAGAACAGTTGTTGTCTGCAGAGTCTCTACCATCTCAGCTGCTGAAGCTTGTAACTCCTTCAGAGTAGTCATAGGTGTCTTGGTGTTCTCTCTCACTAGTCTCCTTCTTGCGTGGTCATTCATTTTGTGAGGACGGCCTGATCTAGGCAGGTTTACACATGTGCCATATTCCTTCCATGTCTTTATGGTGGATTTAACTGAACTCTGGTGGACAGTATCCATCTCCTTACTTACGACTCATAATTTTCATTGACCTTTTCTCTGAGTTGCTTGGAGTGTTCTTTTGTGTTTATGGTGTAATGGTAGCCAGGAATACTGATTGACTAGTGACTGGACCTTCCAGACACAGTTGTCTTTATACTAGAATGATTATTACAGAGGGGTGCAGATTCTCAGCATTAAGTTAGTGAGTTTTAGGTAAAAATGCATGCTATGATGAACATTTTTGAAGCGTTTTATTTTCACCTAGAAGCTGCAGCTGCTGTGTTTGTCGCTATTTTGCAATGCAGTCTTCAACTACCAGCTGCATGTTATTCCACCTCAGCGTATCTGGTCTGCTGTTTGGGTCTGTGGGCTTTATCAGAGACGAAAATAACAAACTAAAAAGCAGATTTGTGTTAATTTTATACCACTCTGACCTTCTGCTTTCTGTCCCTCTCTCTCCCCGTACAGACGTGTGCTGTTGACATCTTCTCTGCTGGTTGTGTTTTCTACTACGTGGTGTCTCAGGGAAGCCACCCATACGGCAAATCTCTGCAGAGGCAAGCGAACATCCTGCTGGGATCACACAACCTGGATCACCTGCAGACTGACAAACATGGTGAGGAATAAATCTAAGCTTTTTATTCTCTGATGATGCTTGTATGTACTAACTTTTCATTTAGAAGAGACCGTTGCCTAAACCTGTATGTTTTTGTGCTATAAATTAGGAGACATTGTAGCCAGGGATCTAATAGAGCAGATGCTGAGCATGGAGCCACAGAAGTGGCCTTCAGCTGAGAGCGTTCTCAAACATCCTTTCTTCTGGAGCCTGGAGAAGGAGCTGCAGTTCTTCCAGGTTGCCTTTTTCACATGCATGTCTTTTTTAATTATGTGGATCCTTTTTTTAGGCTGCTGTTGATGTTTTTTTGACAGTCTCTGCAAACACTTGTGTTTTTATACACTAAAGGTTTGTACTTATGGACTGCATTTCCTTATTTAACATTACAGTGCACTAGATTTGTCTGAGTGAGTTTATTTCTGTCATATGTGTAAAAATGTTCTTACGTTTTTTGTGTCTGCTTGCAGAATGTGAGTGACAGAATAGAAAAGGAGCTGCTGGACGGACCAATCGTGAGACAGCTGGAGAGAGGAGGGAGGGCTGTAGTCAAGGGTGACTGGAGGGAGTGCCTCTGCAGACAGGTATGACACTGAGGATGAAGTTTTCTATCTTTAAAAACCAGATCTGTAGTTATAGATTTTTACATGTAGATGTAGAAGCTAGGCCACTTCATTACTGCACACTAATGAAGAGTATGTACAACAACAATGGGGCTCTTATCTGTGATAACGGTTCACCTTTTACAGTTCCTGCACATATTAACCTGAAATACAAATGTATAAAATCTCTGATACATGTTTGAGTCTATACTTAAAGAAACAAAACAATATTTTCATTTCAAGATAATATGATGAACTACTGGATCGTATTGCTGATGCATTTGTTTAGGCACTTAGAGCAGCAGCATTACTAAAAGCAAACCCAGTTACAGAGCCAGTAAGTGGTTGGATTTCCTTACATGCAGCTCACCAATAAAGTCTGAACCCACCTTCTTTGAGAAATCATGTTTCAGAAGTTTCTTTCTTCTCCTTTTAAGGAGAGACCTAGCAACGCTTGGCTTTTAACAAATCTGCACTACGGTGATATTTCGGTGAACTTAATTCCTCTTAAATGTGAGAAAATCACATCAGATTTAGAGGTTTTTTTGGCCTTATACAGCTGAAGTGTGCGTGAAATCGTGGTATCCAACTTATTTTCTACCGTGGAACTGAGACTCATTAGATGGACAGAGCTACTGCAGGGAAAAGGAAATGACAGACTTTACATTGCAGAAAAATAAACCTGGCTTACTGTAGATGTTGAACCATAACCTCTGTCTTCTCTGAAACTAAAGATAATCCACCATCATTCCCAGAGGTAAAGGTCTGCCAGATTGACAATGGCTGCTGATGGGTCCAGAGATTGTTTAGATTCAAGCTCTTAGCACCCCTTTTGTCGCTTGTACACTTTAATCACTAGAAGTTCCATTCCTCAATTGAGCTTAAAGGCTCTGGCAGGCATGATGTGTCTTTGCATTAAATGTGAAATCACGCTGCCACAAAAATAGCAGGAAGCAGCAAATTTAGCCTTTTGCTCCTTTCCTGCATCTTCACAGACTGATTGTCACACCCACAGCTGTTTTTTTCTTCTGCACTAGAAGTAGCTTCATGCAATCATGCAAATCACATGACGTTTATAGGGTGTGTTAGGAATTTACCTATCTTATAATAGTGAATGATGGTAATAAATTTGGGATTCTTATTAAGAAATACTGTGAACATATGTGGCTGCACACAGTGTTAATACCTCATTTCAGGAATGTGGATATTTGTGGACTTGGCTTGTATTCAGACTTTGGGCCATTGTTGTCTCTGTTGTTGTGTCGGTTTTACCACAACACCCCTGACCAAACACTGTCCCTACCTGTCATACCCTGTACATACTGTTTCTCATGTCCAGGTCAGGTTCATTTCTGAGGATGTGAACAACTTGCATGCTAAATGGAAACAGGGGTGTGTGGTAGCCATTCTTCATGTGTGAATGCATAGTTAACAGCAAGTTTATCTCCGGCCTGAGCAATATTGACTTGCTTATTCTAAAGCAACTTTAAGCTGCAAAAATATGTAACATTTTACACCAAAATGCACAGATATATCATTAAAACTTCTTCTTTTCTTCTTGTCTGTTCATCTGCTCCGTAGTGATGTGCAGCTGACAGAGGAAGCGATCTGCCGTTACCTGATCTGTAAACCGATGACCACCAAAGACCTGCTGACTAAGTTCCAGACAAAGCGCACAGGTTTGAGCAGTGAGCAGACTGTCATCGTGCTGGCACAGCTCTCAACCCAGAGCGCAAGAACGTCAACGACAAAATGCACTTTTACCTCACAGAGTAACCAAGCTGGGAAAGAGCTAGAAATAAATCCAGGTGACACGTTTTTGGAAAACTAGGAATTGGAAAAGAAATGTTTGCGTCAGGAAATGCTATACTCTTACCTGGATGGCAGTATTAAAACAGATTTTTTTGGTAGCTTGTTTCTCATCGATATCTCACATAATACAACAGAAACCTGTAGGATGCCAAGTAAAAAACAACTCAGCATCTGTATGGTCTCTGTGTGCAAAGAGTCAAACTCAGCTTGATGAAAGAAAAAAAATGTTTTTCTTTTCTGATAAAACTTAAAATGCATATCAGTGTCAGGCTTTTCTCTTTGTATTCCACCTGTCTTTAAAATTGGCTTTGAAGCTGCAAAGAAGAGAAAGTGATTGCTCGAAAATACTGAAATACTGATGTTTGGTTTTGGTAAATTATCAAACAAACAAGCGTGTGGGAAGAAGTGATTTTAATATATTAAAAGCATCAACAAAGACTAAGAACAGATTAGGAAATTAAATAATTTTAAATACTAAAGCAGCAGAATCAGAGCTAAACATTTTGGAGGAGTGTAGCTAAAAGAATCCTTCCGGAAATACATTAGAAAGAAGAACAGCTCATTTGAAGTTGTATTAAAATAAACCAGCCCCATGGGGCGCAGGTGGCCGAGTGGTTAAGGCGCACCCCATGTACACAGATGGCCCAGGTTCAAATCCAGCCCAAGGCCCCATCCCCATCCACCATCCACCATCCCCCTCCATCAAATAAAGGCACAAAAATGCCCAAAATAGACCTTAAAAAAATAAATAAACCAGCCCCATTCATTGAAGAACAAATAAACCACAATTCCAGAGAAGGAGTTTGTTTGCAGCTCAGTGTGGGATGAATTCATGTCCGAGCAGTGTCATAGTTGGCTGTAAGCCAGTCACAGGTCATCTTTATCGCTGGAAGGACAAAAAAGAGAGTAAATCATTTTTACTGGGTTGAGGATGCATGCAAATATTAATCCAAACTCTGGTTTGAATGTAGAGCAGCACATAAAGGTCTTGCATCGTCTTCATATGTAATTTAAACTTCTTACAATTGTGCATGTTATATCACAGGCCAGCATTTTGAAATTTGTGAATATTAGCTGCACTGATTTTTTTTGTTGCCTCTGCCATCCTGTATGCAGCATAATTCAAATGAAAACCTTAAAGAACTTTATAGGACATTTTCTATTTTCCAGCAGTTTTAAAACTACAGAAACACGGTGACTATTATTCAGTAACTTCGAGAGGATCTCTTACCGTCTTTCAGAGGGGTAAAGGTGAAGTCAGGGCGGTATCTTCTCAGCTTGGCATTGCTGGCTGTCTTCTTCAGCTGGCCGTCAGACATGGAGGTGTCGTACTGTTTTTACAAGTCAAGGAGGAGCCATAGTTTCATATTTTACCACACATGAATTTTAAACTTCTCTGATTGTGGCATTACAATATGGCTGCAGAAACTAGGTGTAATCACTGCACAATCATTCTGTTCAAATTTCAGCCTAGACAGCTAATAGTTTATCTAACAATGTGCTTTTCAGAGAAGATTCTGAGGAGGAAGAGAGCTTCATTCAATTGTTTATACAAGTTTGTCACACAGGAATTTTTTGGGTAATGCAGCAAGGATACCTTTATTTCACCTTCAAAGTTGAAAGCTTCTGCAATCATCTCCACAGCATCTTTGATGGCAACTTCAGCATCTTCTTCAACTGAAAAGAAATAACCAATTAATGGATAAATGTAATGTGATTTAGTAGTGTGTGAGAAAATTCAACCTGATTTATATAGTCCAGTCATCAGTAAGATTATCCCATCCACCCACTCATCCATCCATCTTTCCCTCTTATCTAGATGGCAGCAGATGACGTGGTTAAATCCAGTGTAGCTAGGTCCAAGATCAGAAGCTCTCAAAAATATAAAAAAAAATTCCCAATAGTTCAGGAACAAGACTCAAAAATCTCTTCGCAGACAGGAGCTGATGCAGAAGAAGAGTTTACTCAGCATTCAAGAGAACATAGCAGTAGACCCGACTTGCTGTCGACAAATCAGCTGAACAGCTGGTTTCAGAGTGCTGTTCTTTAACTCTTTCGACTCCCCAGGATGTTCCTCATGCACAGTTCTGATAGGAGCAAACACTCCCCCTTTCAGTAAAAAATAACTTTCTTAATCCACTGTGGAAATCATGGTGTCCAACTGTTGCATTACCAAAGGTAACTGGCAGTGCTTCTCTACTTGGCGTCAGAGAAAGTTTTAGATATCAACTGTTTCCACCCTAGATGTTGACCGTATCACCTAATAAACTTGCTCTTGTATGAAAATATCATTATCTGTCAGTCCGCTCTGATGTTGACCAGAGTTTAAACCTCAAGTGCGGCCAACGTGCTGTGCGCTCCCACACGCTTGACCATTCATGCATAAATTATCTTGTGGTAGTATGCGCCAAGCTCCTGATAAGAACTTTCATAACTGTGGGATCCTGATAAGAACCTGCTTCTTATTGTGAGGCCAAAAGTTGTACTTTTTATGCCTAAAACTGAAGTGCTACTTTAGCAGTCCCTACCTCTGTCTACACACATCTTCTGCATGTCTTTCTACTGGTTAACTTTATGTCTCATACCCTAGCTTCAGATGTACGGTAATAAGATGTTAGGTCAACAACTAAACAATACAGTAAATATGTATATAAGATAAAGGCAGACTACATATAAAGTACATAAGTATAATGAAAATGAAGTAAAATATTCCTACTCACAGACTAAGTAAAGTAATTTCAGACATTCCTCTCCCAGTAACATCTTCCAACTCCTCCTCGGGGATCCTGAGGGGGTCCCAGGCCAGAAGGGATAGATAATCTGTCCAATTCATTCTCGGTTTTTCCCAAGGTCCCCTCCCAGTTGAACATAACCAGAAGGCCTCCAAAGGGAGGCACCCAGAATTCTGACCAGATGCCCTACTGGCTCCTTTCAGTGCAACGTACCAGCGACTACTCCTAGTTTCCTCCAGATGTCTAAACTCCTCACCCTATCTCTACAGCTGAGCTCAGCCAACCTACTAAGGACTCTCATTTCGGCTGCTTATGTCAAACAATCTCATTCTTCCAGTCATCACCCAAACCCCACAGGTGAGGACTGGGATGTAGACTGACCGGTAAATTAAAAACCTTTTGCCTTCTGGCTCAGCCGATGCAGCACAATGCCTAAAACACAGCTGAAACTGAACCAATCCAAGCATTCTGACAGAGAACCATGGCCTCAGACTTGACCTTGAATTGATATCTTAATTTAAAGAATGCATGGCTATAAAAAATTCCCTGTCAATTTGACCCATGCCAGTGCTTAATCAATACATCTGAGGTAATGACGTGATGACAAGCACCCTAGATTGTGATTTTGTGTATGCACAGGTAAGGGGTCAAGTTACACTGTTTTTTTTCAGGACCAGGAAGTCCATGAGACTGATAACTTATTTGAAAAACCATCTGCATTTACTGTAAACTGAGCCGTTAGTACATTCAGTTATTGAAATGTTAGATTTACAACCATTGCAACATTTCTAGTTTGTGTATGTATCATGAACCAGCAGTAAAAGTGATTTAATTTTCATTTTCATCTCTTACTATACTGTAATATCGGATTATAAAAATGGATGCACTACTGTGTGCATCACTGATGCACTATATATATTGCCAAAAGTATTCACTCACCCATCCAAATAATTGAAATCCAATCCAATCACTTCCATGGCCACAGGTGTATAAAATCAAGCACCTAGGCATGCAGACTGTTTCTACAAACATTTGTAAAAGAATGGGTTGCTCTCAGGAGCTCAGTGAATTCCAGCATGGTACTGTGATAGGATGCCACCTGTGCTACAAGTCCAGTGGTGAAATTTCCTTGTATTAGAACAAAGTGGAAGTGATTGGGAACGACAGCAATTCAGCCACGAAGTGGTAGGCCACGTAAAATGACGGAGCAGAGTCAGCGGATGCTGAGGCACATAGTGCACAGATGTTGCCAACTTTCTGCAGAGTCATTCACTACAGACTTCCAAACTTCATGTGGCCTTCAGATTAGCTCAAGAACAGTGCGTAGAGAGCTTCATGGAATGGGTTTCCATGGCCGAGCAGCTGCAAGCCATACATCACCAAGTGCAATGCAAAGCATCGGATGCAGTGGTGTAAAGCACGCCACCACTGGACTCTAGAGCAGTGGAGACACGTTCTCTGGAGTGAAGAATCGCACTTCTCCGTCTGACAATCTGATGGACGAGTCTGGATTTTGGTGGCTGCCAGGACAACGGTAATTGTCTGACTGCATTGTGCCAAGTGTAAAGTTTGGTGGAGAGGGGATTATGGTGTGGGGTTGTTTTCAGTGTTAATTTCGTTGACTAAAACTAACAAAAATAGATCTTTGATGACTAAAACTGACAAAAACTAACTATAAGTTTTGTCAGATTGACTAAAACTAGACTAAAATGTAGTTTTCTTTGGAGATTCAAAATCCGTGATATTTCTCCACTGTTGGGAAATCTGTCACAAAACAATGCATCTGTAGCTCTTCAGCCTCTTAGCTGTAGAAAGCAGGGACCCCAGGTTAAGCAGAGTGCAGATAACACACTACCATGATTTGGTACCAGATTTAGGCAAGAAAATAAATGCCTGGATTAAAAGTTTAGTCTTAAATGTTTTGAGTTTTTGTCAGCTAAAAGAAGACTAAAACTAAAAAGGGTAGAAATGACTAAAATGTGACTAAGACTAAAATATATATCATTTAAAGAATAAAACTAAGACTAAAATTAAAAAATAGCTGCCAAAATTCACACTGGCTGTTTTTCAGTAGCTGGGCTTGGCCCCTTAGTTCCAGTGAAAGGAACTCTGAATGCTTCAGCATACCAAGAGATTTTGGACAATTCCATGCTCCCAACTTTGTGGGAAGTTCATATGCAAGTCAAGGCAGGTGAGCAAATACTTTTGGCAATATAGTGTATGTTGCATATGATAAAGATGGAGCTCATATAAATTGAGGCTATACTGCTAACCTAACTGCTGCCTCCTGACTTCCCAGGGAGAAGCTAAACTATGCCGGTCTGTACCAACTACCAGGTCTGGCAACACCTACCAACCAAGGCTTTGAGTAAATGGTGCAGAAATGCATCTATAATTTAGAAACATTCACCCTGAAAGCTGGGACTCAACTACATTTAACACATGTACCTGTCACTAAAAGAGGATGAGAAACTTCTAACACGCTGGGCAGAAGAGGGAGAGGCAGTAAAAAGGCATTAGTGAAAAAAGAGAACTGTTTGAAAAGAAAACCGGTTCAGTGTTGATTGGCTAATACTTGTGAAATCAAAAGGGTCATAATGCACTGAAACAAAATTTAATAATGATATTAGGCTTTATCATAATTTTTAAATCTTGCTGATGGTTTGCAAGGCATTCTGGGAGATTTTCCATAACACTCCATTTGGAGTGTGCCACTGGAAAATCTCCATTTGAAGGGCCATGTACCTCGAATGCTTCACTCTACCCCTCCATTCTAACAAGACTTGGGACGCCCTACCCTGTGGGTACAGCTCATGGTGGGGATTCCTCTGTAGACCAGGACATTTTATTACGGATCTGCTTGAGCAGTCTATGCATTGGTCAAAGGTGGGTCCTTCATTTCTCATGTTCTTTCCACAGGCTGTAGCCTCAAAAACATCTATAGCGCCAAATACTCCTCTTCTTTCGCCTGGTCTCCCAGATGTGCATTTTTATTACCATCAGTAACACAGTGCTGTACTCACCAGTGAGAATGATAGGGCTGATTTCGTTATACTCCCTCAGGGTCCAAATAATCAGGCGGCCCAAGTCCTGAGAATAAAACATTTTGGAAGTTAAAAAAGTAGGCGTTCTTAGCGAACATATTCAAACAGTATTATTTTATATCATGCATGAATCATACCAGAGAATAGACAAATTGTCTCCTTGGTGCTCCAGAGCCACACACCGTCAGAGCAGTTCCTTCCTCTATGAGAGACACGAGAAAATAGACTCTTTACTTGATTATATTCTGGATTTATTCACAACATTTACTGTTGTGGTCTGTGTATGTCTAAAGATGTATTTGTGTCTGCATTAATCACTTTTGGCCTTGTAGGTTTTGTTCATGAGAGCCGACAACACGTGTCCATTTTCTATCTCAAAGTTGTCGTAAGGGCCGAACACGTTGGTGGGGATGACTGCTGTGTAACGACAGCCGTGCTGCTGAAAGTAAGCCCTGTGAACACACACACAGGACAGACTGGTTTAGAAACAGATTCAGCATGTCACAGGTGGCTGTGGATGTTTTCTTTGTCACTAAAGAGTAAACTGCTTCAATCAACCCACAGTGCAAATGAACATGACAAAGGCCAAATAGAAACTATGGGTGCTGCCTTCAAAACCTGTCGTCATGGATGAGTGTGACCTATGGCCCTGTCCACACGGAGATGAATTCAGGAGTATATGCAAAAATTTTTTGTCATATCGGCATTTCATCCACACGGAAATGGCGTCTTTGGGAGCCTGTAAACACTACTTTTTGGACCTGGGTCCCAGAGTGATCAAATCTGTAAACGCTTACTGTTTCATCTCCGTGTGGACAGCCAACTGCATCTTTCTTGAAACAATTATGCCACACATAATGTAACCCACTTATGCCACATGCACAGTCAAACCAAAACAACGATGGCAGATTACAGGGTTGTGTTCCCGCTGTAGAAGCTACTGAGCTTTTTATGACTTTTACAGCAAAATCTGATGCTCCTTTACCACCACTGAGAACAGCAGACACCAGATGTTCTCAAATCCACTGCAGAGAACAACCAGAAGGGCAACTAGGAGAAAGTTTGTGGCAGTTTTCTGTAATCTTCTCTCTTTTGGTGCTTTTCCGTGGCAGCGTTACAGCGCCACTTACAGGCTTGTTATACTACTAAACGCTGTAGTATATACATTTTCAGTGGTTCCATGCTTATGCAGACATTTCCTAAAATGATCCTGTGTTTATGGAAAAACTTTTTCAAAACTAAACGGAAATAAAGCATTTTGGTCTTCGTGTGGACAAGGCCTGTTGCCCACATCTCCTCACCACACCAATGTTTGCATGACTACTTACTTGTTTAGAACATCAATCATCCTTTTAGCATACGAGTAACCAAAGTTAGAGTCATGAGGAGGCCCGTTGTGTATCTGTGAGAGTGAAAAATGACAGTAAATTTCAATTCAAACATTTAAGCTCGATATTTTGCATTAATTCCACCTTCTTTTTCTGCAGTCTCCACTTACTCTAATTCCATACTGAAATGAAAGTCAAAACAACCTTGAAAAAAACTGAAAAGTAGGCATTGCACTGCGTTAAGAGTGTTCATGATCAAAAATAAAAAACAAAAACTCACCATCGTCTCATCAATCGGGTAGGTGGTTTTGTCAGGGAAGATGCAGCTGGACAGGCAGGACACCACCTTGGTGACTTTCATGTTATAGGCTGTCTGGAGAACATTGTCGTTGATTTTAAGGTTGTCTGTCTGTAAAGATATCACACTGTCATCCATTTGGCATTACAGTTCAAAGACAAAGTAAACATGTAAACAAATGAATACCCAGGGATATCATGCACAAGTTTGTGGTTTATTTTTAGAAATGTGGTATATTTATGGAAGCCCTTTTCTGCCAGTGCAAAAAAAGTAGAAAAAAATAAATAAATAAAAGCAGAGTTGCAGAAATAAATCTTGAAGTCTAAATTATGAGGAAAAAAGATAGTAATTGTAAAGTTTGTCTCATAATTTTTTTTGTCCCTTAAACACAGTGTTTATTTTGGCAGCTATTTTTAGTTTTAGTTTTAGTCTTTAGATGAAATGTCTTTTAGTTTTAGTCACATTTTTGTCATTTCTACCCTTTTTAGTTGTAGTTGACGACAATTCAAAAACATTTTTGTCCAGTTTTAGACCATTAAAGTCCTCACATTTTAGTCTTTACTTTTAGTCCAAGCATTTATTTTCTTGCCTAAATCTGGTACCAAATCATGATAGTGTTCTCTGCACTCTGCCAAACATGGGGTCCCTGCTTTCTACAGCTGAGAGGCAGAATAGATACAGCTGCATTGTTCTTGACACATTTACCCACAGTGGAGAAATATCATGGATTTTGAATGTCAGACGAAAACTACATTATATTTTAGTCTAGTTCTAGTCATCTTGATGAAAACTTAACTTAGTTTTTGTGAGTTTTAGTCATCACAGATCTATTTTTGTGAGTCTTAGTCTAGTTTTGTCATGAAAAAAAAAGGTTGTCAACAGACATTTTTAGTCATAGTTATAGCTGACAAAATTAACACTGCTTAAACATGACTTACTATCTCATAAAATTACTTGTTTTTTTAATCATATTATGTATACTTGGCATTTTATTATATAGCTATGCCTTTTGTCACATAATTCTGTCTTACCATCCCCTAATTTTTTACTTTATTATTATTATTATTGTTATTATTATTATTATTATTATTATTATTATTATATTTATTTGATTAGGACAGTGCACATCAGTCAACATTTTTGCAATACATGTCAATGTAAATATGCAGAAATTAGCACAATAGCTAAATTTCATCTGTTGTCCTAAGGCAGGTAACTACTAAAAGAGCAAAAAACAGATTAAAATAACAGCACACTTCACATGACAGTAACAAGATGGACGCAATTTGTACACAACAAATAACTCACAAAAAGAAAGCTATCTGAAAACAGGATACATCAAAGCTCTCAGCAATGGAAGAGGAGACGTACATTATGAATGATTACATGACTGGTTTGTTTTCAACCATCTACTTTTATTTTTACCTTTTATGTTTGAATTTTATCTTTTAATTGTGACTCTTAAGCCCATAATTATGACTTTCTCTAATATTTTCTTTACTTTCATCGAGGGCTGTCGAAAGATTAAAATTTTTAGTTGCAGTTCATCTTTAACTTTGTGTAGTTAATCATGATAAATCACCCCAATTTTTTTTTATCACATTTTAAAATTATACCATTTTGCATGTAGAACTGTTTTGGATTTCCCTACTGTCTGCTCACCAGAAAATACAGATTGTCCCTCATGTGTAGATAGAGTCCTCCCACTTTTGCAGCCAGGTGAATGACGTGTGTAGGCCGATACTTCTCAAACACCGCTTTGGTCTGTTCAAGATCTCTGTGAAGGTTTTATAACACACTGTTAAAGTTTGATAGAGATTGGTCAAAAATGCATGGTTACAGTATTTTGCTCAGTTGGTAAATCTACTGGAGCTTCCAACAGGTAGCAGGCACTCTAATCTTACAATGATTTGTTATCAGAAACCTCAGGTTTAGAACAGGTAAGACCAAGCAAGGTAAGTTTTTTATAGAGCACCATTCATATACAACACAATTCAAAGTGCTCCAGAGAATTAAAAACAGAGTAGTTCTAAAATGCAGGTGAGTCTGTTTCACTGATAAGAATGCTGATTTGCCTCATCCTCCCCAGAGAAATTCAGAAATGCAGCTTTCCCCATAGCCTGAGGGGAGAATCAGAAACACTCACTAACCCTCTGATGTACCCTGTACAAGACCAAAGCAGTCCAAAATACACAAATGGCAGAAGAAACTCACACAAGATTGGCATCCTTGGAGGACAGGAAGAACCACTCCTCCCCTTCCAGTTTCCCTCCTTCATGCAGCACCACATGCTCAATGGCTTTACCCAACAGCCCAGATCCACCAGTCACCATAACGCGCATGGGTCCTGCTTCCTTGTTTGTCTTCAGCTTCTGCTCTTCACAACTCATCTCTGCGGTTCTATAAATGCAAAAAAATGTCAACTTTATCACCACAGTAGCAGCTGTGTTAAACGTCACCTCTGCAGCTGCAGCCCCTCCACCAGTCTGCTGCTGAAAAGAAGAGCCTTTACCACTAACAAGCCATGAGAATGGAAAGGCAGGATTCAGTAACTGTCAAAAAGGAGTACAGCATTGACATGATATGTAAAGAAAGCTAACTTGGCCAACAAATGATTGAGGGAAAAAGACTTTTATGAAGGGAAAAATAATAAAACAACAAAAGACTCGTACAGTTATAAAACCTGTACTTAGAAATTGAGTGGCATAGATCATAATAATGAAACAGTCAAAATTATGAAATAAAAATATCGATTTTTTTTTTTTCGTGGGAACTGGCTTTCATTGACTCCAGAAAAAATATCTTAAAATTTTAAACTTCAATTTTGTAGCAGTAGCAGTAGCAGGCTGCAGTATAGAGCTCAGTGTGATCGTTGCTGTCAGTTACACACAAGGCCCAGACTAGCTGATGTTCTACAGCAGGGGTGTCAAACTCAAGGCCCGGGGGCCAAATCTGGGCCGTGGAACAGTTAAATCCCCATCAGTATGAGGTCTGCAGATTTCCTCAGGTATAAAAATGTGAACTTATTCTTGATAATTTATTGATGATTGATATCGTTGTTAAGTCACAAAATCTGAAAAAGTGAGGAGTAAAAAAAATTAGATAAGTCAGGAATGTGGGATAAGAAGTTAATTTGTTCTATATTCACAATCTCTATTTAGTATCTCACAATTAGGAGTCAAATTTAGGATTTCGATTTCATACTTTGATTATTTCAACTAATGATTTTGACTTCTCTTATAATATTCTGAGCTTTAAGATTCATAATTCTCATTTTTAAGTGATATTTTGACCTTTTTAACCAAGTATTTTGTATTTTACCTCATATTTTCAACTCCAAACTTTGACGCCATAATCCTATAGTTTGACCTTTTAAACTCACAATTTAAAATTTTGAATCATATTTTGACCTTTAATTTCATGATTACAAATTTTATTTCATATTTTGACCTTTTAAACTCATGATTTTGACTTCTTTCTAATATATTTGCCATCAAAAAACATTGCTTTCTATTTCAATCTCATGTTTTGACCTTTTTGACCTAATACATTTACTTTTCTCTGATTGTGAGCCTTTAAACTTCTCTTTTTAACTTTTTAACGTCAAAATGATTTATCATCAGTGCTAAGTTTTGTTTTTTTTTTTTTATTACCGGTGAAATAGGGTTGGCAGGTTATGGTAAAAATAAGTGATGCTGTTAGGCCCTCAGGTTAGACCTGAATCCAGAATCCGGCCCCTGCTGTGATTGAGTTTGACACTCCTGTTCTACAGTGTGAGCAATTACACATATTTAAACTGTTTCCAGAATATCTCTACCTGAATGCTAAAAGTAAACTTTAATTCTTTAATAAAATCATTAATAACCCAACTGAACATTAATGCAATGAAAATACTTAATCCGCATTTTTGAACAGCCCACAGCTAAAGTGGTCTGAGCCATGAAACTCCAGGGCTGGCTCTTTAGTCTTTATGTTACTTTACCCACACACTGGTACCTGGGCCATTCCTTGCTATCGGCGACATTTCTGTCTCCAGGATTTAACTCTTGTTTTTTACTCAAAGTAAATAAAACGTATTTTTCAAAAGACTTTTTAAAAAAACTGAGATCTCCAGTATAATAATTACACACAATAATGTATGTAAATATATTTTTCAATTATTTTGGATGCCTTTTTTTCACACATACACTCATTTTTATGATGTCCCCGAAACATGTTTTCAGTTTCAATGTGGCACCATTGTAATATTAAAATAAATAAATAGATAAAGGACTTTATTATTGCCTATATCAAGTTATAATCTCTCTAATCATACACAAAAATAATAGGAACAAATTGTATTATTATTATTATTTTATAATTGAACTCGTGTCCCCAAAAACCACCCTGTTAATTTGTGGTTATTAAATGTTAGAGTCAATATTGTATTAAAATATTGTTTATCTGTGCAAAGTCAGCTAACATAACTCTGCTCTCTGACACAGCAATTGTTAATTTGGTGTAAAAGTTTCCACCCTGTGAGGTATGTAATCCTCACAGGGTGGAACCTGAATCTAACAGGGTGGAAAATCTGACATAAAATGCCATGAAAGACATAAAATTGCTGATATCTATATATTCAAATACCATTTAAACTGTTCATTTAATTAACCAATATTTGACAAAACTAGCACAACATAGTTATAATCAGACTTTTACTTGGCTTTACATTCATCCTGTATTACCATAGTTGTGATCAAGTAGCAGTTGATTACAATCTCTTGTGTAAGCCTAACACAGTTGTTGTTCAAGCAAGCTGTTGAGAGAGGGAGTGTTCAAAAGAGGCTCTGCTGGACCCGTTTCCCTTGTTAAGGCTGGAGGCTCTCCTGCAAAGTCCGCCGTGGGACCCTCGCTGCAGCCCCCAGCGGCTGCAGCAGCACATCAACCGTCGGCGTCCAGGGAGCCCTCGGTGACACCGCCTCCGTCTACAATTATAATCGGAAACTCCATTATAAGGAATATGAAGTCTAAGCTGGCTATAACTTTCTGCTTTCCGGGAGCTACAGTCTCTGACATAGCTCATGTCATCCCTGGCCTGCTTGCAGATCAACGGTCTGTGAAGAAGGTCGTTGTTCATGTCGGCACGAATGACACCGGTCGGCAACAATCCGAACTCACATAAAGGGACTTTACTGAACTCTTCGAACTGCTGCAAGCCAGTGAGAGGATCATCTTCATTTCTGGCCCAATTCCTACGCTGGGTCGGGGAGTGGGGCGCTATAGCAGGCTCCTGAGTCTGCACGAGTGGCTTCACTCTCAATGTAGGGCGTTAAACTTTATATTCATTGCGAACTTTGATTTATTTTGGCTGTGCTCTGCTTTCTTCAGAGGAGATGGGTTGCTCCCAGACAATTTAGGTTCACGAATGTTGTCATCAAACTATACTCTCCATACTCTGTCCACACAAGCATGACTGTTGACAGCCCCTGCCCCCTCTGTGAACGCTCACTCTTCATTGGCCAATAGTCCTTCCCTTACACTTTCACCTTCAGGTATCTTTAGCCATGGCCCCCCTCTGCTGGTTACACAAGTCATTACACTCTCCAAAAACTGACCCTCCCAAACGTGGCCCTTGTGTTGTCACACCCAAACAACTTCCTCAGTCCTCCCAAACTCCCAAATCATTTCTGCTTAATGACATCATCCAATCCAAAAAACTAGATGTTATGTTTATAACTGAAACCTGGCAAAGGACCAGTGAAAATGCCCTCCTAATTGAGTTATGCCCTCATGATTTCTCCTTCATAAGCTTGCCCAGAACTTCTGGCCGTGGTGGAGGACTTGCTGCTGTGTTTAAAAATATTTTTTCTTGCCGTTTGGTGAACACTGGGTCTTTTTCTTCCTTTGAACTTCAGATGATCAAAATTGGTCATTCTAACCCCTTTTGTGCCATTTTAGTCTACCGCCCACCCGGCCCAAATAGTTGCTTTTTAACTGATTTCAGGGATTTTTTTTTAATCTTCCATCTTAAAACTTTCCAGATTTTTACTTCTTGGTGATTTTAACATCCACATTGATGATGTCTCTGATAAATTTGCTTCTGACTTTCTAAACATAACTGAGTCTTTTAATCTGACCCAGCATGTAACAGGTCCTACTCATGTCAGAGGTCATACACTAGACCTTGTCTTCACATTTGGCTTAAAAGTTGCATCTGTTGTCTCTGACTAACTTTTTATCTCCGATCATAATGGTATTTTATCTGAGCTGTCCTTTAACTTCGATACTCTGCCCTGCCGTCGTAAAATCAAATCTCACATCCTTAACCATCTCACTGCAGAAAAAGTTTTCTGCTTCCTTTCATTACGGCCATTTGTCTTTATATGGTGATGTTGAAACACAAGTACGCTCTTTTAATGAGCACTGTCTTTCTGTCTTGAATGTAACTGCTCCTTTAAAATCCAGACTGGCCCCCTTGAAAAAGTCGCCCCCCCGGTTAAATGATAATTTCCGCTCCTTTAAGCTGACATGCCGTAAAGTGGAGCGGTTGTGGAAATCCATCGGTCTTCATGTCCACCATCAGCAGCTAAAAGAGCTTTTAACTGAATTTAATAGGATGGTTAAGGATGCCAGAGCTGACTATTTTGTAAATCTTGTAGCACAGAACAGACATAATCCTAGATTCCTGTTTGGAACTATTAATAATGTCTCTTGTCCATCACCCACCCCCTCAATTTCCTCTGATGATGAGTGTGAAAGATTTATTTCCTTTTTTGTTAATAAGATCAATGACAGCCAAGCACAAATCACTCCATCTTTTTCTTCTGCTGTTCCCCGCCCACCTCACCAAATAATCCTGGAAAAGTTCTCTCTGGTCTCCCTACAAGATCTAAAGAATCTAGTTAGAACTATGAAAATTTCCTCTAGTCCCTTTGACATATTGCCCACCCATCTACTAAAATCTGTAATAGATTCCACTGGCTCATATATTCTTTCAATAGTCAATAGAAGTCATTAGAATCTGGTCATGTTCCTTCATATTTTCAACATGCTGCCGATTTTCGTCAGTCCCATTCAACAGAATCAGCACTTCTTAGTTTTTAATGACCGCCTGCTTAGCAGTGATGAAGGAAAATGTTCTGTGTTGGTTTTATTGGATCTCAGTGCAGCTTTTGACACTGGATCATGGTGTTTTAGTCGATAGGCTAAAGCAGTGGGTGGGCATTTCTGGCTCAGCCATTGACTGGTTTTCCTCTTACCTGTCAAACAGAACTTTCTCAGTCACTGTTAACAACCACAGCTCTTCAAATTCCTCCCTGGTTTGTGGAGCTCCCCAAGGTTCGGTCGTTGGCCCAATATTATTTTCTTTGTACCCGCTTCCGCTCAGCCACATAATCAACAGTTTTAAAGACATATCCTATCACTGTTATACGGATGACATCCAGCGTCACATATCTTTTACACCTCAAAATTACACTAAAGTGTCAGTTTTACTCAGTTGTTTGAGTGCCATTAAAGACTGGATGTCAGATAATTATCTACAGCTAAATGCTGACAAAACAGAGGTCCTTGTCTTGGTCCCAGATGGCTTAGTGCCAGGGATTTTGGACAAACTTGGTGCCCTGTCTACTCGTGTAAAACCTGTTCTGTGTAATCTCAGTGTTTCGTTTAGCCACTCCTAATCTCTAGATCAACATGTCAATAATCTAGTCCATTCTTGGTTTTTTTTAACTCAGAAATATTGCTCAACTAAGACTCATTGTTTCTACAGCTCAGATGGAGCTGATTATTCACACATTAATTTCCTCCTGTTTAGAATACTGTAACTCACTTTTCACCTGTCTCAGTAAAACATCTATAAATCGTCTACAAATAGTTCAAAACGCTGCAGCCAGACTACTTACCAAGTCTTCAGAAAGGTCACACATCACACCAATTCTGTATTCTCTCCACTGGCTTCCCATACACTTCAGAATACATTTTAAGATTCTTGTGTTTACTTGTAAAGCCCTGCATGGTCAGGCACCAGCCTACATTACCGAACTCTAACCGTACAATCCCAGCAGGACTCTTCGGTCCTCTGATCAGGGCCTGCTGGTTGTTCCACACTCCAGACTGAAAACTGAAGGATTCTGTGCTTTTAAGGTCATTGCTACAACTCTTCAGAACTCACTTCCATTGGGTTTAAGATCAGTGGACGCTGTTGATTCATTTAAAAAGCAACCTTAAGTTGCTTGGTCTGGCCTTTACTTAATTTGTTGTGTTGTACCGTGTATTCTTTTATTGTACCTTTGCATCATTGTCTGTGTTTTTCTTTATCTCTTTTTAAAGCACTTTGTGACTTTGATGTTCTTGAAAGGTGCTATATAAATAAACTTATTATTATCATTATTAATGCTTTAACTGCCTTTATTATTTTTTATTTCATTTCAAAGCATTTACCTCTCTTACATTGTCTTACATTGCCGGTGCATTAGCTCTAGGTTCATGTTGTTGGGTTCTTGTATTGCTTGGGTTCTGTCTATGTTGGATTAATACCTTGTTGAGGTTTTATTTTTGTCTTCTTCAGCTGTCAGGTCCCTATGTTGTTTCAGTGAGTGTTGGTTGTTTAAAGTATCATTGGGTTCTTCTAAAGTCATTTTAGTAATTCTGTTCTGATATTTTTGTGTCTAAGTTCTTGCTTTGTACTTAAAGGTACTATATAAATAAAGCTATACTGTTGTTTTTCTTCTTCTTCTTCTTATTATAATCATTATTATTATTACTATTATGTGCTCTCCAAGTTAAAATTGAAATAATTGTTGGAACTCATTGAGTTCCAAATGAAGGTTTCCACCCTGCTGAACTATTTTGCACCCTGTTAGTCACATGTTTTTTTAAAGATTGTATAAGAAGTACATTGATTGTTCCTTCATGTGTTTATGTAAATTTGTAGAGTTAAAAATGCATACACAGGCTTTTTGGGAAAAATATCTGGGTTTTTTTTAGTTGTTTTGGGGAAAAACTGGTGCAAAAACGATACATTACTTAAAAATAGATATTCTCGACTTAATATTTTTGTGTTATCATTACTCAAAGAAAAAAAACTAGCAGAAAAGGGGACACAAAAGGTCTACAAAAAGCTAAGTATTAGTCTATATATATATATACAGCTATTATTAACATTTTGCAGCACCTGTGTACATGTCTCCTAACGGTGGAATCTTCCCACAGTCTCTCCTGAAATATTTGCATATAATTTCTATTTTTGGGGTTCTTCAGCTCTACCACTCAAGTTTCTGATGGTTTAACATGTTTTAACAACATTCAGTCTGAAAATTGGAAAAAATATCATTTTTTCCCCCAAAAGTTAGCACGTAGAAAAGTCACAAAGAGCGAGGAATGACCCACCTGTCGTTTGCTTCTCTGGTGCTCGTGCACCAACTTTTGGAAAATCACGCCTGATTATTGCTACATGATACACTGTTAAAAAATGAACATTAAGACTTGTGGGGGTCTTAAAAAATAAAATAACTGAATAAAATTAATTGGCATACGCTCCCGATTCTACATGTTGTAGCCTAAATGTTGGGGGGTTTAAAGTTGATTTAAATGTTGTTAGAACTGGTAGATTCTATTCCCAGTTGCTCTACCTGGTTTGAGAATAGCCGAGGACTAAGGGGTGAAAGTCGAATCAGGATTGTAGTTTTTAAACAAAGTTCAGCCGGCACAAGTTTGTTACACAGGTAAAAGAAAAAATACGGTCATGACGGTTTTCTGTTCCGAGCTTTCTAGAGCCATCCCTCCCCCCTTACCCCACTGTATCCCTCATTAGCACAGCCACGAAAAGGAAACCGTTTCTCTTACCTTGAGTAAACTCTTGAGAAATAAAAAGCTTCACTTTCAGTCAAACTGCTCTGTCGCTGTCAAACAGAGAGCAGCTCTGCTGTTTCTTCTCTGAACACAAAGAGGAGACTGGGGAGTTACCTGCAAGCGCTGCCAACGCCTCAGTCAGGGAAGTGGCTACTGGCTGTCCTGCAGGCACAGGTGAAAGTCGCCTAATTTGCCATGTGCTCGTCGTTGTAATTGCTGTTGTAGGCATAGGCGGTTTTACCATCAGGCAAAGGTAGGCAATTGCCCGGGGCCTCGTCCATAAGGGGGTCCTCAAGAATGTTCCTAGGTTAATTATTCATAGTTTACCATTTAAAGCCGTGAGGAACACCATAAAAAGACGCACGGCAGAGCGCAGCTGCAGCATCACCTCTGCTCTCTCAGTGAGTCTTGTCCTGTCCACCTCTGACTAGTTTCTTGCACAAGCCCAAACAAATGTCAAAGCCGGAGGATTTTGCTTTGTAGTACCAAAGTTTTTCCCCTGAGTGGGATTCAAACAGCTGCTCTCAGGATAACTAACACTTTCTCTGCGCAATTGTCCCTCAACGCAGACATCGCATCACGCTTTGGTGAGCGACTCAGTTCAACCTCCAGCCTGATTTAATCCTACATTAAAACAAATCTGCAATGCCAGACTAATATAACCTCATTTTATTTACATAAGATCTTATCTTATGTCATCAAGAAGTGAACTTGTGGTCTTCATCACCTAAGTTTAATCAGGACATCATTTATAAATCCGGTGGCATATTTAACTCCAGCTCTCATTAAATGGTATAAATTCTTCTCATAACGGTGAAATGATTCAATAACTGAACATTCAATCCTAATCTGGACGCGGACTTTCCTATGACATGTTTGATCTTGGCGCAGCTTATCCATAATTACGCACGGAGATGGCCCCGTTCATGATGCATGCAGGGATGTCAGGGGGAAGAGTGGACATGAAGAAGAACTACTCTAGGGGCTCAGACATGTGCTTAAAAGTCAAGTTTTTACTCAGCAGGTGTGGGGTTGTATCTCTGAAAGCAGTAATAGTGCCGAAGTGCGATGAATCTCCGCAAGATCCTCGTCTCTGTGTCCGTCTCTCCATGCCTCCCCAGCTCTCTCTCTCGTCTCCTCGTTGGACTCTATGCCCAGTAAAATAAGGGTCAGATCAGGCATTGTGGACGACAGGTTGCTGTTTTAAATCCATAAACAGTCATGTAAAATGTATATTTATAATGAATATTACAGTCTTGTAAATTTATCATCAGTGGGTCCTTAAAAACGTTAAAATCTGTAAAAATGGTCATATGTTACTACACAGCAAAATCGCCAGTGTTAGAATAACACTGAGAGTGTTAAATCTAACACTAGAAAAGTGTGTATATGTGTCCACTCTTTTGAGTGTTAATTTAACACTTTTCAAAGTGTTACTTTTTTTTACACTGAACCAGTGTTACTACAACACTGTATGGTGTCAAAAATTTACACTGGTGAACACTGAGTAGTGTTGATAGTACTCGACACTGGTGTCAGTGTGAAAACATCAGCACTAAGGAGTGTATTACAATTAATTTCAGCAGGTGTACATCACCTGATAACAAGAAACAAGACAAGCAAGTTTCACTAAATAGGTGTTGGACACACCTGACAAGATTGATTGCCACATCACGTTGTGAGGTACTCCGTGAACAAGGAGTTATGAAACAGACTCAAAGACAAAGCTGGTCCTGAGATGACAATCTGCCCTCACTACACAGTTATTCACAAAGTGTCACCACAGCCAAGACTTGACCAACCTGGGAGACAACTACACTCACGGGGCAAAAGTGTTTCTGCATCAAAAACTTAGGAACTCAAGATAATTCAAGAAACATGTGCAAGTGAATCCCTGCAGTGACCCCTGTACAACAGGCAACATCTAAACACAGCTAATCATTTAAATACATCTAAAAACATCTGAACCCAGCTTCACACTCTGCACTAAGGCATGATGGGAAAACTCTGCCCCCCAGATTTGAAATTGCAGTAGGTGGGGCTTGGATCAACTGACTCTCTACAGTGTTGGAATAACACTGGTTGATTTAACACTGTCAAATAACTCCAACACTGAAGACCATTTACTCTGAATGGAGTTAAAATAACACTTTGAGTGTTAAAATCAACACTGAAATGTTTAACACTGAGAATTCAACACTCCAGTTTTTGCTGTGTAGGACAGCATATTTTTGCCTCACCTGTTTAGATTACCTACAGGTACATTCTCTTTCTAAAGTAGCTAATTTACCCTTTAGTGTGCAGACATGCAGCACTCTTTAAAATGGTGGCTGCATCTAATGATTTTTATGTGCAAATTTGTGGCTTTTCTTCATCATTTCCTGAAGTTAATGTACTCTCCTGTTCTTAGAGTTTCATGTTTTCAGATACAATATTTTAGAAATTGTATCTTTCCCCAGGTCCCATCAAGAACTTAATGCAGTTAATTTGTATTTCTGCATCAAATCAGCTGTATTACATGGGTTTTTTTTATCATGTTATAAAAAGAGAAATACGATAGTCTCTACTTTTATTTATCTGAATTATACTGTGGTGCAGCAAAGCAGGGGTGTCAAGCTAATTTTGGGTCGGGGGCCGGATTTGCTGCAATAAGACGTCCTGCGGGTTGGACAGTTTTTTTTAGCAACATCTATTCGACCAAAGACTCATATACAGGCAGCTGTAATGTTTATAAATCTGAATTATCTAATACCCGTGATTGCTCTGGGATGGGGGAGTGGCCAACGGCAGCACCGCTGCTCATTGAGAAAAGTGAAGAACGATACATGCTTTCACGTCAGAGTCTCAAAAAGTCTGTAATAACACCAGAAAGGGTCGCTGGATTTGTTGGTGGTCATTTTTGTTGAAAAAGAGTCAGTAGAGGGTTCTGAAAACTCACTATAGTGACAAATCACCAAGTTGGCCCCACTGCTACCTGCTAGACTTGCCTCGGCTGGACCCGCTGCGATGTGTCGTTCAGGAACGAGCTGGTTCTAAGAACTGACTCCCTTTCATGAATGAAAAGAGTTGTTTCAACAAATTAAAAGGCTGTAAGCAAACATGAAAGTTTCATTCAGGTGGGGTGCCAGGATTACAACTTTGGATGGACCAATTCATGTCAAAACCTTAAACTGTTCCCCTTCCTTAAAGACAAATGTATATATATATATATATATATATATATATATATATATATATATATATGTATAGCGAGAGAGAGAGAGAGAGAAAGGGAGATTCACTCATTTAAAGAAAACAAAAAACGCCCCAGAAACAGGGCACTTTCTCTCATGGAACTGGATAGCGCCAAGAAACTCTGGCAAACTAAGGATATCATAACCTGTTTAACTTGTTTAACGTTGAGATATGCCCAAGTTTTAAAGAGCCCTCCTCTAATTCAAGGCTTCCTCTGATATGATGAGTTAAGGCACTTCATTGTGACAGCACAAATTAACACCTACAATCATTACAGATACTGAGATTCACGTTCAGGAGCAAAGGATGGGCATGAGTCCTGATCACTTTGACCTGTGACCTTCAAAATCTGATCCATTCACCCTTGAATCTGTGTGGGTGGTGAACAGTTCAAACGAAATCTCTCAAATCACTATTGAGATATCCTGTTCAGAAGTAAAAGATCAATAAGAGGCTCAATAAACTTTAGAGATGACCTTGCTATCTATGACGGCAAACCAGATCATGACCCAAGATTTAGGACAAAAAAAACTGTTGTAAAACATTCACTTTTAACAAGCCTCCTTCTCACATCAACCTGGTCCTGCCTTATTTAGATCCTGGTTTTGGCTTAGCAATGACAATGTCAAAGTAATATTTACTGACCTTATTTAAAAATCATTTATCGTCATTCATTTCTAAGTCATACAGAGGTGAAATTTTTTCCTGATCTCTGGGGAGTTTGTGTTTCATATAAACTGCAGCACACCTCCATCAGCTCTCACAGACAGTAGGCTAATCTTTACTCTATTTGTGCCATGATATTACCATCCTCATCATTAGATGCTTAATACAATAAGGCCAGTTTGCCTGAAAAATGGGTGTTTTTCCCAAATAACTGCATATGAGCTCAGCGTGTCTGCATGCTGTCGTGATAGGCCAACAACACAAAAAAAAAGACATCACATGGCCCACCTGCTGTGTGATGCTGGCTACGCAGAGACAGACCCAAAATCAGACATGTTAACACAGCACCAGCAACTACAGCCGACAAAACAGTTTAAACTGTGATTTCTCAGTGAATGATTCTAACAGTGTGTGACACGTCTCCAGTTTTTCCAGCTCTGTCACTTCCTTTTATGAGCTCGGGTGTGACTTCACCTGAGGTGAATATGTTCCAGTCAAACAGGGACAATATGTAGATTAGATTAAGAAAACACATGTCATGTGTGCATTCGTTTTTTTTGGTTTGTTTTTTTAACAAGTCATAACAAGGTGGACAGCATGATCAGACATTTCTCAAGTGAGAAAAAGGGCACTTCTTTTAATCTATTCATAAAAAAATGTTTTAAAAGTGAAATATATTAGCCACAACAGCACAACTGAAAATTTTGAGATGATTGTAAACGAGTCGTCTTTGCTGCTGGCATCATCAATGGATGATCCTGTGAGAAGCTTTTGTTCAAATTTACAAAACCTTAGTGATTATATTGCACCTGTTAAAACTAAAATCATACAAAAACAAAAAGTCCCATGGAGGACTTCAGTGGCCGTCAGGCAGAGCGGCACTGGAGAAAAAACAAAGCTTCAGGTTCGCTATGATATTTATAAGGATACACTGAAAACATTTAACAAAGAAATTAAATTAGCAAGACAATCCTACTTCTCCAAAATCATGAATGAAAACTAGGGTTGTCCCAATCAGCACTTTTGGCCTCCGATCCTGATCCAGTTCTTTAATATTGAATATCTGCCGACACCGAGACCCGATCCAATATTCATAGAGTTTAGATAAGAGGTTATTTAGAGATTAGAGTTTCAATTGTTTTTGTTTACAAAAATAAATAAAGTAATCAGAATAACTACTACATGACTCAAACTTATTCTATTTAACTTAGTACTGCCAACATTGTTGTAAAAACAAAATCACATTTCTACTTAAAATGATGTATTAACTGTTTCACTTAAATAAACTGTCAATAAATAAATGAAGTTACATATTAACTTGACTGTATTAGTCACAACAAAAACTGGAGTCAAAACAGTTTAACTTCAGTGGGATTAAAAACATATGAATCATACAGATTTAAAACAATTCCTATTCAACTGTAGCAGCTTTATCAGAGACATAAACCAAACACTAGCATGGCAATAAAACCCAAATATCAAATACAAGGCACTCTTGTTATCATAGTGCAATTTCTAAAGTGCAACTGGAGCTGCTACATCACGTTTTCCTCCCTCACTTTTATTTCTTTAGCCACTATAGCTTTAAAATGAAGTGAAGGTTCTTGTTTAGGTACACCAGAATCTCAATGACCTGCTTTACATGCTCTGCTGTGTGAGACTCATGAAACTGGATATTTGTTGACCAAAACCCAAATTCTCCACTGTTGAGATGGGGTAGTAGTCCAAAGCAAAGAATTCGACCACTTTTCTGTTATCTTTTTGCCTTATCCCTCTCGAGGGTACTTGTCTGTTCTCTTAAAGTCTGGAGGTTGTTGCTTCGGTGACATATTTCGCTGTGTGTTTAGCTGACGTAAATGATCGGTTGGGCTGATCGGATCAAATTGCCTATCTGCAATCAATTAAAAATACTTACATCGGCTCCAATTCGATACATACGATCGGGATCGGGAAAACCCTGATGAAAACATCAACACCAACAAAGTGCTCTTTTTCACCGCAGACAGACTTATGGAGTCACACACTCAAATCCCAGCAGAGATGACTGCCATCGACACTTGTGAACAGTTTGCCTCCCCACCATCAGACAAAATATCAATATCAACAATAAATGCACCTTGCCCCTAGTTACCACAAAACCATGTCATCAATGCCACCATGTCCCACTTTGACCTAACCTTGCAAAGCAGATGGATATGCCCATTTCCTTATTTTTCACTGGTGAATCCATCTTGCTAAGTTGCCGTCTGAACCGTTTGGGCCCGGTTAGAAAGTGACAGGACCAATCAGTGACGAGGGGCAGTACTCTCTGGCGCGGCAGAGTCGTGACGTATGCAAGCAGCAACAAGAGGCGCAATTATGGCGGAAGAGATTAGTGTGGATACCCGACCCTGACCCCTACGCTGGGGCGTGTAGACGCCGACCCACACGCTGGGGTCTACGCTGGACCGTGCACTAGCAGACGCCGACCCATACTCGCCCCAGCGTATGGGTCTACGCTATTAAAACCCGACCGGTTCGGTTTAGGCGTTTAAATCCGACTGGTTAGGTTTAGGCATTAAAACCCGACTGGTTAGGTTTAGGGTCAGCCTGTCAGCAAGTAGATAGAGCTGAAATTTCGTCGCGGGTAATATACGTCACGCCCCAGCGTAGAGGTTTGCCCGAGGGCTGCATCCAGGTGCCTCTTGAATAAACTGCCATATGGCGGAGTCTACAGGTGCGTATTTGCGCAGACACTTTTGGCTTCATGCCGTCCACACAGCGACGCAAACACTAACGCCACTCACAGACAGACAAACACAAGCTAACGTGTTGGTGGTGCAGAGGAGAAAAGGATTCAACCCAAAGCTGAACTTTTCTCCTGCTTTAAAGCTCCTCTCTGACGCATACGTGCGTCAGTGCTGTCTGTATGAATAACCGCTCTCTCTCTTTCCTCCCTCTCTCCTCAGCAGCTGCAGACTGTTAAATGATCGTTTTATTAACATTCTACTTCTCTATTTTATCACAACGACAAAGACTGATTAAACATCAGTTTTGAGCTCATTATCAAAACATTTGATAGGTGACACATTCCAGGAAATATTATAGATTTACTCTATATTGATAATAAGCCAATTAAAAAATTATAAAATCTCTTACACCCTTATAGCTGATCAGCAGGGCTGTGAGAAACAGAGGCAGACAGGAGCCAGGCATAGAAAACTTCTACAGGAGTAAAAAAAAAGACTTCAGCTGAAAAGAGTAAAGCTGTAAATTTCTTTTTAAAACCATTTTATTATAGTAATGAGAGTTAAAACAGCTCATTACATCTTTCCCACAAGGTAACTTAATGTTACACATTCAAACAATCTATTATTTTAATAGATATCTATAATTTTTTGTAAAATTAAATGGATGTCTATTTTTATGTAAACAAGGTTCCTTTAAAGAATGAAGCTGGCCAAAATGATCTACAATGAGACCAGGAAAGAGTTGATCTCCTATAATGGACTTATTATAAAATGAATTAAACCCTGATGTTTCTAACAGTCTGACATATTTCATATAATGTGCTGGTAAATTTGTGCAGGTAGAAGTCCTTTAGGAGACCTTACTCTGAAAGGTTGATAAATAAGGGAACAGAGCAAGAGTTTTTTCTCACCTGAGACGTTCTAGATTTCTGTCTTTTTATATGAAACTACAAACTTTGTTAATGTCTGCTTTCACCTGAGGACAAATGCTTTTAATTTAGAATCACAGTTTACTTTTACATTTCAAAGGATTGTAAATCATTAAAATGTAAACCTTGATTTAAAAAAAAAAAGGATTTCCAGACATCAAAATTGTGGCTAGCTAAAACTGAGAGTGGCTTGTGAAGGACTGAATAGTGAAAATCATGACTTGAACAGTGATTTTAAATCTTTATTGTTATAGTCACTTGATTTAACTTGTCAATGATATCTGAGTTTGGAGAGGTGATGCCAATGGCGCTGCCATGTGGACGTAGCATACGTGTCAGATGTCGCCCACGGTTGATGAAGTAGTTGCTCAGTGTAGTCCAATGTCTGCTCAGGAGTTTTGAAAATCAGAGGGAACATTGATCCCATCCTTACTAAATTTTTCAGTAATGTTAATGTTTGTGAACTGTTTAGCCCCTCAGCTCCCACAGATTATCAACTGCTCCCTTTAGTCCGCTATTTTCCTCCATCACTAAAAACAGCCAAAGTCAAAACCCTTCTCAAAAAACAGACCCATTTCTCAGTAAAATACCTGAAAAAATCAGTTTACTTAAAGTTCATCAACTACTTAACATCAAATAACCTATTAGACACTTACCAATCTGGCTTTCGCCCCTACCATAGCACTGAAACAGCCTTAATCAAAGTAATAAATGACCTGCACTTTAACACAGACTCCAACAAATGATCTGTTCTACTTCTTCTTGGTGCAGAAATCCAAGAAATCTCAAAGAGTTCACATACTTTTCTAGTGACTGTACATGGTTCTGATGGTTTGTGAGTTCTGTAGAAGAAATGTCAATTAGCACAACAGGATTTGTGCTTCACATAGATTTACTTCAGCATACAGCAAACTCACAATGCTACCAGCTTGCTTTCGAGGTGGTGCAGTCACTAGGTCCTGTAAAACATTTTTATTAGCACCACATCTCTGACTTTCTATTCATTTTGGACTAAATAAGAGTATATCTCCACAAATTTGACATGATACCTCAAGCCTTCAGGAGTCCAGTGACAGCATCTCCTCATCTGCAGAGGTACACTCCACAGCTGCATGTGCCTTCCCCCTGCCATATACATACATGGGTCAAGAGAACTCGTATTCACATTTGAAAAGACATGCCAAGCCTGTTATTTCAATAAAATGTACAGTAGTAACTGGTGGCTCCAAAAGCACAACTGTGTCCCCAGACACTGCAAGAAAATTCAGAGTCAGACAGTTTAATATTGTCAAATGTGTTTAATCTGCAGTGGAACTGCATTATGTACCTGGTAAGAAGCTGCAACTTTCAGTTGCAATGACTGAGTCCGTCACCGTCCCTCCCTGGATCCCCTCCATCACTGGCCTCCCATTTTTTAAATCAATGGGCAGCTCCTCTGCTGGGGTTAGGTTCTGGCTATTTTGTTTTCACCTGTTGTCAGGTCCTTTTCTGGCCAGACAAGTTTGTTCTTCATGAAGGATGATGGATGAAACAGAACACAACATGGGAAAAATTGATTCAACAGATAGCCTAACACCGACACAGAGTAGATAATTTCCTTGAACTTAATTATACTCTATATAACCTGAGTAACATGCACGTCTATGGGCCACATACAGCAAAAAACACAACTATTGATTAGTGGACTTGAAAAGTCATCAGCCCCGCACCCTTAAACTGTAATTATGACAGTTCCTGTGGAGTACAGTTTATTAATTGTACATGTTTTGGCTACTTACACATTAAGCCAGGCCGTTATTGTCTGCCAGGCTTTTTCGCTCTCCTTTTTAGCAGTACTGGTGTTTCCTTTTTCATATTATATCTTTCATTTCTTCTTATTGCTGAAGAAGCAACTCTTGTTCAGCAGGTGTGAAGAACGACGCGCGTCCGTGTTCCATTTTTCCATCAGTGATTCTGTGATCGATCTCATGGTCTTCTTAAGAATGCTGTGAACACACATTTATCCCAGCGATCCACACCTGGCTTGACTAAACCGCATCTTTTCTTCCTGGCTCGGCAAACGTGCAACCAATTAATCCAAGAAAGTGCCGATAAGGCTTGGTCAAGCTGCGCCTGCTCATTTATCCTGGATGTCTTCATCCTACTTTTGTGCAATACCCCCCTGGTCACTAAAGAGTTGGGTTAAAGACAGGTAATTTTAATTATTCTCAAAAGAGCCTGAGCATTCAGCTCTGGGCCCCCCTAATGACTTGTGGGGCCCTATGCATTTACATAGTCCACAAATAGCAAGTAACGGCTCTGCGTCAAAGTTTTATCAACTCCTTTCCCTCGTCGATCTCATCCACAGTCAGTGATACTGCACCTGCTGAGAGTCACATGATTTCTAATTTCTCAAGATTTCTTTTCTGGATTAATGTTTCTTTATGGCACGACAAAAAGTGGCAAAACAAAGAAGGAAAGACAGGAGCTAAAGCTGAATGTTCCTGGCTTATCCTTCATCTTTATGTTGTCTTAAAAGCTAAAATCAAACTGTTTAATACTCAGACTGACAGCACAGTGCGCTGCACTTACTGACTCTCTATCTGCGGAAATAAATAATGATGCTTATTGTAAAAATGAGAGAATTTTTCTACATTGAAGTCAAATACCAGCCTTCTGATGACTGATTTATGGGTCTTTGGGATAGCAGAAAATTAAGGCAACTATATTTTTGGAGTGGCCGATAAGAATTGTGTGCTTTACTAGCACCAATAAATGAATGTGACTCGTTAGTTGTATATTTTGGGGGACAGCTGACGTATAACGGCAGCAGGCGAACAGTCAGTGAGGCGTCTACCTATATATAATGTCTATGGGCTGGCTGGCTGGACGTTGGCATCACTGCCATGTTGCCAGAGGCAAGTCTGCTATGTCATTCAATACAGTAGACAAGGTTTGTGCAAGTTGTCTGTATAAAAAAGCTCAAACGACGAGATTGCATGGACTTTAATGAATCATTTATAACAAAATATCCATGTTAAAATAATAACTGACAGTGAAACATAAAAGCAGAATCTACTTTCTTGTATTTTCTCAGTAAAAATGAAAAGATGTACTCCATGAATTAACATAAAATGTCATATATAATAGTTTCATATACGTATAGATACTTATTTTTAATTTATATATTAATCTGATCATTTGAGCTTTCGATAACTTGCACAATGGCCCTTTTGGATTATTGCCCTTTTCACGTGTATACAAAGTACTTCCGGTTCAGCATTTATTGTGTCGGTCCACTTCCGCCAAAATTGACTGTCTGTATGACAAACTATTTACGAATTATTTATATATACTTACATTTTCTTATCAGTTATTATTTTTATATGAATCATTTATTAAATGATGCACGAAGAAAACAACAGAGAAGACGTTCAGTTCAAGGGGCTTCCGGTATAAGAAGACGAGACATGGTGGCATTCGTCCAACTTCCGGTGTGGAGGTCCTCCGATGCATGCAGGTCCCTCTCAGCCTGTTAAGTTGGGATTTACCTTTCAGATCAGATAACAGAAATTTCAGGATGAGAAGCAAAGGGAGGAAAGATCTGTGCATAATTGTATCTTGGCAACACATTGTGTAATCCTTTTAATGTTTTTTTTTCAAGCCAAACTCCAGTAATAAAAATTAATATGACAGTCACAAGGCTTGGTACCAGATGGCTATGTCATGAGTCAGTACCAGCTGAAATGAAGCTTAAGTTTAAAAAAAAAATTTCTAAACCTCACCTAAAGGGCGTGGGACATTCTTCTCAGGTACAGGAATCCTTTTGCGTCATCTTTGAGGCATGACTTGTTTAACCACAAAGGGAAAAACAAATTTTAAGTATCATTTCCCACAATGCCTTGCTGTTTCTGGTAATCCTTACTAAACTCAGTCTGTTGTTTTAAATACTTCATTTGCTCCCTGAATTCATGATTGCTGAGGTCATCAGCATGTGCCCATAGGCAGTTTTACTGTAAATATTAGTACCATGAGGCAAAGGTGCACCAAGGAGAAAAGGTGTGCATCAATTGTAAGGTATACAGTAACTAAGACGAGCATTTAAAATGTTAATAAGGTGCTCAGAGTGCATAAAACAGCATCAAAGAGTTTAAAAGTACAAAACATCCATAGGAAGAACCCCTGGATCTCCTAGTGAGCTAAAACCTCCCAAAAAGCTCCAATATGTATTCATATTACAGCAAAAATAATAAAGATATCAAATCCATAAAAAACATACTTTCTGG
This sequence comes from Cheilinus undulatus, assembly GCF_018320785.1. Taxonomy (NCBI): domain Eukaryota; kingdom Metazoa; phylum Chordata; class Actinopteri; order Labriformes; family Labridae; genus Cheilinus; species Cheilinus undulatus. The sequence goes on along the minus strand of NC_054885.1, from coordinate 33,893,091 downwards.
CAGAAGAACAAACATTACAGTTGTTGTGCCCATACACTGCGCTATGTTCACTTGTGAACCCCTGCTCCGGAGCAATGACCACATCTAAATATTCAATTTTGAACCAGCCCCATCCTCAAATGCAGTAATGACTCAACAAGCAAAATTAGAGTATAAAAAAAAAATAGAATTTAATGTGCAAGTTATCAACTTCACTTTAACGCCCTTGAAAAAGTCTTTATACACGAGAGATTTGCAGCCGACTTTCAACCTTGTAATTTGACCACATAATCACGAGAATAAAAAACCCTTCTGTGTTCAGGTGTCACAGTGAACGCCCTTTGGAACCGTCCGCTCTTACCGAGTCAGCACAATAACCCTGATTGACAAAAGCGAAGCAATCTAGCAGCATTAATGGAATCAAGCACATTTAGCATAGTCATTTTAAAGATCTGTACTCATGCAGCACAGTGAGATCTTTTTTTAAAAAGGCACATAGGCCGTGTTAATTGATTAAACATTAATGATCCAAACTCTGAATCAGTCTGTACAAAAATATACATACAGCATCTGCACAGTGAACAGGCTCACTGAGAAATACAACATTGCACGATAAAACTACTCAACAACATCCAGACACGTTTCCCACAATAGAGGCCGAATATTTCAGCGACAAACTGTTTTTGGACATGCTGTTAAAAAATACAAAAAAATTGTCTTTTCTCAGCCCCGCTACATAATTTTCAGACTTCCTGGAGGCAGAGGCAGACTTGTGGACGGTTCTGTTGGGGGACATCATCTCCCAGGTGAGCAGAAGGCACTAAAGAGAGTGCAGCTGCTCCACCTGGCAGTGGATCCCAGGCACTGCAGGCCTGGTCCTCACCAGCTCAGAGAGCAGCAGCTGACCCCCACATGGTGTCCACCTTCAAAGGCAATGCCCCCGTCTGTGCTGGGTCCACCTGTCTCTGCTTCAGCTCACACTGGTTCTTGTTCCAGAGCTGAAGGAAGTGGCAGTGTGTGCATTTCTGACTGATTGGATTCTCTGTGCCTGAGAGGATCTGATTCAGAGGCAGACGTGGGTTTCACTGCGTGACCATGCGAGTTCATATGTGTGGGCAGAGTTAACTCTGCTGGCTCCACCGTCTGAACAGGTAAATCTGAAGATACAGGCTCATCTGGTGAGGGTGAGGGCGATGGTCCATTAGTTATCGTGTCAGAGACCTGCAGGGGCTGTAGAGCATGCTCAGGTCCCTGTGGTTGTGATGTTTGCGTTGGCACCTGTTGAATGCAGGGCTCAGTTTGTCTTTGCGTGTATTCAGCCTGTGTTTTTGCCATCTGGGTGGAGTAGTAAGGCAGGAATGGCCTCTCTGATGCACATGTCCGCATGGCCAGGTAGGTGTGCATGAGCAGGTGAGGGAATCGGGAGGTGAAGTAGGAGACGAAATCATCAGGGATGGAGCCCAGAGTCTCTTGTACCTCTGCAGGCAGCTCTCTGTAATGGTGTTTCTGCAGAAAGACAGGGAAATATCAAATCAAACTTCAAAATTCTTTCAGGCCATGTTTATATGACAATTTTAGGACATTTTGTTGCAATTTGACTGTTTCCCACAACATTTCAGAGACTTAATGCACACATGCCAAATACCAACCTAGCATGTCTACTACAATGTTTTTGTCACTTTTGCAGCTCCATATGCATGGAAGAGCTCAGCAGAAGAATGTGGGACTCTTTTGAAAACAAAACTGTTCACTCCTTAGCAGATCATTTTCCTGTTAGTATGCCCTTTAACAACAAACATGAAAATATCGTCCTACCTTGTTTCTCATTGCACGTAGCAGGTCTCGGACAGATCCACCTTTATAGGAGCGGAATTTCCGTAGATCTGCCAAAGAAAGGAGGATATAACTCAATGCATTTACCGCAGAATAAATCCTTGATCATTGTCCATTATGACACCAATATTCAGGAACACCTGGAATGATCGAGCTGCTTTTTTATTCAGTTTCACACTGCTTCTAAAGAGCTAATGCTGACACTAGTCAGTGAACACAGAAATAAAAAAGATAATCTATCCATAGAACAGGGAAAATGTAAAAATGATCAACTCACACAACTATACTGCCACTCTTTTAGCATGAATGTTACACATCAGTCCATTTTCTATACTGCTTATCCCATTGGGGGTTGCAGGGGCTGGAGCCTATCCAAACTGCCATTGGGCGAAAGGCGGGGTAAACCCTGGATTGGTCGCCAGTCAAATGAGACAGAGACAGACAACCAGGCACGCTCAGATCCACAGGTGTGGATAGGTGTAGGTGTGGATCTGAGTGATCAGTCAACCTAACAAGCATGTTTTTGGTGGAGGGAGGAAGCCTGAGTACCCAGAGAGAACCCACGCATGCACAGGGAGAACATGCAAACTCTGCACAGAAAGGCCTTGACCAGGAAGTGGACCAGGCGGACCAGGAACCTTCTTGCTATGAGGCAACAGCGCTAACCCCTGCACCGCCGTGCAGCCACATATTTTTTTACAGTATTTCTTAAAAAATCTGACTTTTATTACCATCATTCACTATTATGATAAGCCAGGTAAATTAATGACAAACCTTATAAATTTCATTTGAGAGGAGTAACAGACTAAATTTACCACTTCCTGCTACTTTAGTGGCAGCGTGATCTCACATTTAATGCAAAGACACATCATGCCTGCCAGAGCCTTTAAGCTCTATTGAGAAATGTAAATCCTAGTTATTAAAGTGCACAAGCAAAAAAATGCATCAGCAATACGATCAAGTAGTTCATCATATATTATCTTGAAATGAAAATATTGTTTTGTTTCTTTAGGTATAGACTCAAACATGTATCAGAGATTTTATACATTTGTATTTCAGGTTAATACGTGCATGAACTGTAGTAGGCGAACCGTTACCATAGATAAGAACTCCATTGTTGTTGTACATACTCTTCATTAGTGTGCAGTAATGAAGTGGCCTAGCTTCTACATCTACATGTAAAATCTACAACTACAGATCTGGTTTTTAAAGATAGAAAACTTCATCCTCAGTGTCATACCTGTCTGCAGAGGCACTGTGATATGCTCCCTCCAGTCACCCTTGACTACAGCCCTCCCTCCTCTCTCCAGCTGTCTCACGATTGGTCCGTCCAGCGGCTCCTTTTCTATTCTGTCACTCACATCCTGCAAGTAGACACAAAAAAACTTAAGTACATTTTTATTCATATGACAGAAATAAACTCATTTAGACAAATCTAGTGCACTGTAATGTTAAATAAGGAAATACAGACCATAAGTACAAACCTTTAGTATATAAAAACATGATCTACATCAGCCTCAAAAAGTGATCCACATAATTAAAAAAGACATGCATGTGAAAAAGGCAACCTGGAAGAACTGCAGCTCCTTCTCCAGGCTCCAGAAGAAAGGATGTTTGAGAACGCTCTCAGCTGAAGGCCTCTTCTGTGGCTCCATGCTCAACATCTGCTCTATTAGATCCCTGGCTACAATGTCTCCTAATTTACAGCACAAAAACATACAGGTTTAGGCAACGGTCTCTTCTAAATGAAAAGTTAGTACATACAAGCATCATCAGAGAGTAAAAAGCTTAGATTTATTCCTCACCATGTTTGTCAGTCTGCAGGTGATCCAGGTTGTGTGATCCTAGCAGGATGTTCGCTTGCCTCTGCAGAGATTTGCCATATGGGTGGCTTCCCTGAGACACCACGTAGTAGAAAACACAACCAGCAGAGAAGATGTCAACAGCACACGTCTGTACAGGGAGAGAGAGGGACAGAAAGCAGGTCAGAGTGGTATAAAATTAACACACATCTGCTTTTTAGTTTGTTATTTTCATCTCTGATAAAGCCCACAGACCCAAACAGCAGACCAGATATGCTGAGGTGGAATAACATGCAGCTGGTAGTTGAAGACTGCATTGCAAAATAGTGACAAACACAGCAGCTGCAGCTTCTAGGTGAAAATAAAACGCTTCAAAAATGTTCATCATAGCACGCATTTTTACCTAAAACTCACTAACTTAATGCTGAGAATCTGCACCCCTCTGTAATAATCATTCTAGTATAAAGACAACTGTGTCTGGAAGGTCCAGTCACTAGTCAATCAGTATTCCTGGCTACCATTACACCATAAACACAAAAGAACACTCCAAGCAACTCAGAGAAAAGGTCAATGAAAATTATAAGTCGTAAGTAAGGAGATGGATACCATCCACCAGAGTTCAGTTAAATCCACCATAAAGACATGGAAGGACTATGGCACATGTGTAAATCTGCCTAGATCAGGCCATCTTCACAAAATGAATGACCACGCAAGAAGGAGACTAGTGAGAGAGAACACCAAGACACCTATGACTACTCTGAAGGAGTTACAAGCTTCAGCAGCTGAGATGGTAGAGACTCTGCAGACAACAACTGTTCTTCACCAGTCAAAGCTTTATGGGAGAGTAGGAAAGAGAAAGACACTGTTGAAGAAAACTCAGATTCAATCTGGACTAGAGTTCAACAAAAGGCATGTGGGAGACTCCGTGATCAAGTGGGAGAAAGTTCTTTGCTCTGATGAGACCAAAATGGAGCGTTTTGGTCATCAGACACCAAACACTGCACATCACCACAAACACACCATCCCCACTGCGAAGCATGTTGGTGGTAGCATCATGCTGTGGGGATGCTTCTCAGCAGCTTGTAAAGGTAGAGGGTAAAATAAATGCAGCAAAATATACGAACATCCTGGAGGACAATATTATTCAGGCTACAATAGAGGGAGAAGATTTATCCTTCAGCAAGAAAATGACCTGCAGCAAACAGCAAAAGCTGCACAGAAATAATTTAAAGACAATAAGGTGAATGTTTTGGAGTGGCCGAGTCAAAGCCCAGACCTCGATTAAATAGAGAATTTGTGGATGGACTTAAAAAGGACTGTTCATGCCTGATCCCTGTGCAACCATAGAGCTAAAGTAGTTTTGCAAAGAAGAATAGAGAAAAATTGCAGTGTCCAGGTGAGCAAACCTGATTCATTTTATTTAACTGATATTACTTTGTAGAAGAGTTTTTTTGCATTTTTTGGTCAAAAAGCTAAATCACATTGACCATGATTGATTTATAAAATCAATGAAAGTGTAAAACATCCAAGGGCAGAATACTTTCTATAGGTACTGTATCTACAGCTTTAATAATCAAATCTTGTCACCACCTCTTGTAGCATGAATCACCAACTGTGTTGTTTTGAATTAACAATGTCGTTATTATTGCAATACCTACCGCCACCTGGTGGTATAGAAGAGTAGTTTATTAGGTGTTAAATTTATCTGCCATTACAGCGCAAGCACAGCTGCTTAACAAAGGCAGTATTACATGTTAATTCTTTGCAGCAAATGATTGGAATTTGATCATTTACCATGGCACACTTGATGATCTCTCACAGCACACTAATGTCCCACAGCAGTGGTTGAAAATCGTGGCTCTGGGAGACCCAAAAAACAGCTCTTTCTTACTTACATAGTGATGTGACTCATTCTACATTTTACAGTATCAGACTTCTGCAAACTGTGATTGAACATCTTATCCAGTTATATAATTTTGTGTTTCTTTTCTGCAAACCAACCCCTACGACATTGCTGCTGCTCTACTGTTTACTCACTGGGTTATCTTTGCAGTCCTCACTAAGAACCTCAGGGGCGATCCAGCCTTCTGTGCCCGGCACGCCGGACCTCCTGCTGAAACTGTGGCGCCCCACTGCCAGCTTCTTACACAAGCCGAAGTCTGAGATCATAGCCCGGACTCGACCGTGGGCGTTGGGCATGGAAACCAGGATGTTGTGAGGTTTCAGGTCTCTGTGAACTGAAGGAAAAGGATGATGGTGAGAAGAGAAAACAAGGGGTCACAGACATCTTTGGTATCATAACTGCTGACAAAAGTGATAGGATACCTACCAATGTTCAGAGAGTGAAGGTGGGCCAGTCCCGACATAGTCTGCTGAAGAAGCATCACCGGCTCCAGTCCATGGCGGTCAAAATCCTTCTTCTCCACGTACTAGAGAGAGTAAAATTACAGTGAGTGTAGTCCAGTATCAATGACAGAGTGCCTCATTTTTACAGAGTTGAAATGATGTTTAGTCCTTCTACTTTTTTAACTCCTTCAGTGGCTCATTACCTCCTGAAGCGAGGCAGCACACAGCTCGATGGCGATGTACTGAAACTGACGATCCCTCTCGGTGCAGAAATAACGGATAACATTTGGGTGCTCATCTGACTCCCTCAGCAGCTGCACCTCTCGGTCTGCAAAGCTGAAGCACTCTGGGAGAATCCTCTTCACAGCCACGGGACGGTTGTCAAACTGACCCCTTATTGAGAGAAAATGAGAGTGCAATGATGTTATTTTTGCAAATTAGACAGGTGTTGTCCTGAATGACTGCGCTACTCTGTTTCAGACTTACTTGTACACAATCGTGCCCTCAGCTCCATGACCCAGGACCTCTTTGGGTCGGAAAGTTATGTTGCCCACTCTGACAACAATGGAGTCCTCTTCTGTTCAGACAAAATTTCAGACATCTGTTACAACTGCTAATAAATGTCAAAGAAGGTAGCACCAACAATGTTTTTATTGCCTTTATGGCGCTTTCTAAGTCCCACCTCCATCTTCATGCTCATTTGCAGAGCTTCCCAGCTCAGACACAGACAGGTTGGAGTGGTTGGAGGCGCGGGGCGTGACGTTGGGGCTGCTGTGGTCTGAGCACTCAGAGCGAGTACGGGCCACCTCCAGGTAGTCGCTGTCAGGGGCCAAACCCAGGCCGAGGTCTGCAGTGGGGAAAGGCTGCTGTCTCTGCAGCAGCTCCAGCCTCTCCTCCATCTGTCTCTGAAACTCCTGGTGCTGCAGCTGCTGCTGCTTGTGAACACTCTGTAGAGAGGCAAGACTCATGTAAGACTCTCTGAAACATAAAACTATCATTTAAATGTCAAAAACAACTATAACACTCCTCAAATTTTACCTAGATTTAAAAAAAGGGTTTATGCAAATGGTTACAATTTCCACCCCTACTTTATCCATGATTTTTCAGCAAGGCTTGTGATTCCTCCAAGAAGTTTTGAGTAGCTGATGTGAGAATGTAGCAGGTTTATCATTGAAGCATAGTGTTACAGTGTTGGTAAAGTTGTGGGCCAGAGAGAGGGGCTGGATAGTTTTTGGACTTAAGCCTCCAAATACAGACCATATTTGGGTCAGAGTGGAAATTTGTTCAAAGTTCAGAAGCAATACATTTGCATGACCGATACAGGCACTGACACAGATGTCACAGGACTGATACAGCTGCAAGTGTGACGGCAGTTTTGGAATACCATACACCACCCCCTAAGGGACAGTTAACAAAAAAGCCAATAGGCAGCAGCAGATGCTAAACTACATAATCCTGTGCATGCTTCAGATCAAAACAAACTAGTATGGATGAGAAAGTCTGTCCACTGCCAGCTAAGCAGCAGCTAAGATTGGTTCAGGTGTCTTTAGACAGCAGAAAGTTTAGAGTTGGATAAGAGTAGGGATGAGTACCTAAGTCCGGTACCAGTGTGGGACTGGTGCCAACACCTCCGATATCCTCTGAGCTGAACAGGGATTTGGTGCTTCTTTTCAGTACCTTACCACCCCAATGTGAACCCTGCCACTCCAAATGAGAGGCACAGAACACCTAAAAATACTGATTCAGGCACCGGTATTGGAGAAAACCCAAACGATACCCAAGATATGAGTTATGCAATACGCACACTTTTTAAATACAAGGCAACAGCCTGATTTGTAGCTAGCTACAACTTCTAGGATTGCTACACCAGGCCTGTGTGAGCCGTCACATCCACGACTGCAGTAAAGTCAAAATTTCTATCAACTTCTAAAGGGGGTCAGAAGACCACACACAGCACTTTTATGCTTTATTAGTAAAAAACGTAACAGCATAGCTAATAATGAAGGCCTCGGGCTGCTGCTTACACAACATAAGTAATGCTGATTAATCCTCGCTCTTTGGTTCATTACTGAAGCTGCAGTACCCACATGAATGCAGATGCAAACAGACAATCATGCAAAATACAAACAGTAAAACCAGAATCTTGTGTTGCATCAAATACAAAAGACAGATGAACAACATGGAGGGCCCTTTCAAGCATAAAAGATAAAATCTAATTGCACTTATCAATAGCCAAGGTATTGTAAAGAAGTGAAATTGTAGGAACCTTAAAACTATATATTTAGTGTTGGTGCTGCTGTATTCTGTGCATGACACGTCTATTATCCAAAATCATGTATGGCATTATCTTGGCATTTGTACTGGTGAAATACCCAGCCCTGACCCCCACAATTTAACCACTTCATCCTTCAGTCAGAGCATTTGTGCAAAGTTTGGAGAAAATCCTTCGCAGCATTCTTTAGGCATATGGCATTCACAAGAATGGCTGGATGGACAGACAGCCTGCAAACATAATGCTTCTGGTCCAGACCATCACCGGCACAGCACCATACATGCAAATAAGCTGCTATGTTATGTTTTGTGTTTGCTGGCATGTTCTTCTCCCCTCTATTGATCCTTTGTAGACATTCAGTTACATGTAGCATCAGTGTGTCTGTCATCATGGCATTGGACTCTATTGCCTGCGGTCAAAGTCCACTAGGTGGAGTTGTTGGGCTTACTTTGGGGTAGGTGATCACAAAGGCCACCCAGCCAGCCAGGAGGAAAGTGGAGAAGATGATGGTGGCCATGTCTTTGAGCATGGAGTCCACAGGTGCCTCTGGGCGCACAGGGCGACCGCTGGTCCCGGGGTCTTGGATGGATGTATCAGGCAGAGGAGAAGGCGGCCCATCGTCCATGCCACTGTCATTCACCTTCTACAGCAGAGAAACAGGGAGAGAGGGGTGAGAAAATCTGAAGTTCTGATCAATAATGGCTGTATCTGAATGCTGTATCTGATGTATGTATAGTTATGGATGATTTTAAACAAAATATTCGCTTTTTAAACTAGTTATGTACAACTAGGAAAACATCCTCGGCTTCACAGACCTCCTCCACGTTGTTCTTAGCGTTGGGTTGGATGATTTTGCCCTGATTTCGAGGGAAGCTGTCAGGAAACTTCTCCAGGATCTTGGTGTGAGCTTCAGGGGGCGTCTCATGATGACCTGAAACGCAAGAGTCATATTCTTTATATCAACAGAAGCACCAGACTTATGTTTCTGAAAAACTCATGAATTTCTGGAAAATTTTCTTTTCCACATTCCAGTGAAATTCCTTAAAATCAAAAATAGATTATCCAAAATTTCTGAGACAATTCTTGAACATTTTTACAGTCAAGAAACTAAAGGAAGGAGTGCTTCATGGACTCAAGAGTTTGTCTGAGGTGCTCTTTGGAAACAGGATTCATGGAGTTGATGAATAAGCAAGAAAAAAACCCAAGTCACACATCAAACATTAAAATACCTTTATTTTCATGTTATGGTCACAAATTGACCTTAAAAACACAGAAAGTAGATTTTCTGATGAGGGCTTGATACCGAAATGTGTCAAAGTGTGTTTGGAGTTTTTTCTTGCTTATTCAACAGTATTTGAATAGTATCCCATGCAACATACCCCAAGATTTCTTCAAATATTCCCCAAAAGTTTCAGTGAAACCTTACCATAAAGCATAAACATTCAAATAAAAAAAACCATCAGAATTCATGTAAAATATTCAAGAATTTTTCAAGCAAATGACCTAAAAAATCCCACCTAAAATGTCCTATCAAATCCCCCCACAATGTACAAATACACTCCCCAAAATTCCATGTAAATTATGGCAAATTCCCTCCAAATATTCCCCAAAATTTCCATTAAATTCCTTATAAAATCAAAGGATCCATGCACACACACAAATTCCCATACATTATAAATACATTTCTCAAATTTCCATGAAAATGCCTGAAAGTTTTTAAATAAACTCCTTAGATGAATTTCCATTACAAGTAATTTACCCCAAAACATCCAATGACATTCTATAAGATACACAAATATATCACTACAATTTCCATAAGGATATTTAAATACTTCCCAGTGATTTCCCCCTGAACAAATTTTCAAAAATTTCAGTGTAAATTCTTGAATTTTTCAAAGGATACCTACCTCATACAAAATTCCCAAAATTTGAAATTAAATTTTTCAAATTTTCATGAAAATGTGTAAAAATTTCAAAGCACACCCCATTTAAATCTAAACAAATTCCCATAAACTTTAAATACATTTCCCGAATTTCCATTAAAATGCCTGAAAATGTCCAAAAAAACTCCATGGACAAATTTTCATGAAAATGCCAAAAACATTTAAAACAAGTTTCCCCCAAAACATCCAATGGCATTTTCCAATATTTACAAATATATATTCCACCTATTTCCAATAGGATATTTGAATAGTTTCCAGCATTTTCCCCCAAAAATATCTGAACAAGTTTTCAAACATTTTCAAAGGATCCAAAAGATCCTAAAAAGTTTTTTTTCAAATTCTCAGAATTCAAGCACCCCCCTCCCCCAACACACACATATCAATTCAAATTTCAAATCAATTCAAATCAAGATAGCTGAATATTTTCCAGTAATTTCCACCAAAATATCCAACAAATTCTCTAAAAAATTCCATGTAAATTCTTGAAAATTTTATTGCCAATTCCCCCCACATTTTAACCAAATAACTTGGACAGCTACCTCGATTTTGAATTATCACTATGTTATAGGGAAGCTATAATGTAATGCTCTGATATGCACATGCAGAGTTAGGTTAGGTTGTATTCAGGATTCAGTACAACCAGTAGAGGGCAGTGTATGCTCAACACAGTCACTCCAAATAGGCTGTGAAAGTCCCCGAATTCAATTGGTGATGCATAGTACCGAGAGTGAAACTTCCTGAGAAGAAACAAACTTTTTGGTTTCCTGACATCAAACCTGAGTGCACGCTGTGTTCTTGAAACTACTAACCACTTCTTCTTGAAGTGGTCACCCTGAAACGCCTCCATCAGCACTACTAGAAAGGTAGCGTTAACCAGAGCAGGCTGTTTAAGATGTAATACCTATGAGGAGCAGGTAGTTCCTCATGAAGTTGATCCGATTTCTCTCTCGGAGTGGGGGGTTAAATTTGACACTGGTGCTGGGCGTGATGACACATTCCTTGTCTTCTTCCGTCTCCTGGCTGTCGGGACCCTCCAGCATGGGGAAGGTGCTGCCACGAGGCTGTGCATACACAAACACAAACAAACTGTGTTCAGAGGAATCAGGGCAATGAGTAACTTAAACTGGGACAGGTTTAGATTAAAAACAGCAGACTTTAGAAGTCACTAGAGGCATACCTAGAAACCACAAACAATGTCGATAAACTGACAGGAGAGTCTGAATGATACAAAAGGTTTACATATTTTAACACTCAACCTATGAGTAAGAGCTCATGTGAAACTGATAAGGACTGATATGCATGGAAATGTCACTCACCACCACCGTGACTCCATCGTGCACCAAAGAGGGAGAAGCGTACAGACTGGTGGAGTATTTCCCCACATACAAAGTAGCCCTGAAATAAAAAGAGAAAACAGTCAAATTATTGCCCATCTACAGATCATGGTCGGCATTTCATGCTCAGTGAAAGTTTGACACCCTAGATTAAAAATCTGCTGTTTGAACCATCATAAATTCAAAATGGAGGGCAGAGAGGGCGATCTGTGTTCTCTTTAAATAGACAAAACTTTCACAGATGATCAACCGCTCCAATTCCTGTTTCAGAGACAGCTGTGGGCTCAGTGTTTCCAAATTAAAAACAGCACTGTAGTGAGGAACAAGAGCTGAAACCAGGCTGGTCTGCACCCTTTTCTTTCATATTGCATGTCCAGACTCTTCGGCATTAAGCAACCTCACATATTACAAAAGTTCAGCTTGATTTCACCCTTTCAGGAATTTGCGATGGCAAAGGTTGCAACATGTTCTGAGAGTTTTGCCAGTTCTCCATTCAAACTGAATTCCAAAACAAAGAGAAGTTGGCCTTTGGTGTTTTTGATAAAAACACAAAATTCCTGAAGACTTCCTGAAATTTACCAAGGTAGCTGAATGTGCAAACAAAATGGGTCCTTTTTTTCACTCTGGCTGGGCTGAGAAAGACCCTTTCACATGTGCATAGTAGGAGATATTACTATAACATCAAACCTGTTTGATATTGTCATAAGTCTTAAATCTGGTCATATGCAAATTGTGTTTCTCAGTGACGCGACTCTTGTCCACAGCCAATGGGAGCCAGTGTTGTGTGTAGGCACATTAAATCACTTCATTCTTCAAAATATGAACATGAGTGTAGATCAATCTAGAGTCGCTGAGTGTCCGCTCAGAACTCAAGAGACAGAACAACTTTTCTGCCCAGAGCTGCAGATCTCTTCACCTGTGTTTGTGTGCCTTGTCTGTCAATTCACTCCAGACATGACAGGTACGGTAAACCTCCACTGGGATTTTCAAAGATAAAGCCTGACCGGTTTGTTTCTGTGGTGAGTCGACGTGCGTTTTCATACGGTATTTTTATTCTGAAGTGTTTCTGGGACAGTTCCTTGGCTGTAGCAGTAACATGCAAAGTTGCTTTGGTATTTATCTTTTGTTTTTTCCTCAATGTAAATGATTTAAAAACATTGCATTATAACAGATATTAACTCAAATGTGATCTCCATTTCCTTCTACGTGGTGTTCTCTGCTCAGAAATTGTTGTTGTGAATTTCCACCAGATGCATGATTGGAAATAATCTCAAAAGGAAACTTATTCTAGTCTTGAAGTTAGTGACCCATAGTCTTTGCAAAATCTTAGTCTGAGACTAAAATCTCAACGGCTTGAAGACAAATTGCCTTTAGGTGTGAGACGTCAGTCTTTTAAGAGTTTTAGCAAAGTCCTCTGGTGTAAGGCCGGCCTTCGTCTCAGTCTTCTGATTTAAATGCATTTTAGTTTTAGTCACAGTTTAGTAATTGGCACTCTTGAAAGTTTTAGGCTAGTTAAGATAAGTCCAAGAGTTAAGATAGAGGAAGAGAAAATCTAGATTTTAGACTGAAAAATTCGTCCCAATCCACAAAACGAATTAATTGACAAAAGCCATTTATCCCTCAGCCCTTAAATGACTTTACAAAGATTTTTCTCCAACCATACCCTGAGCACTTTGACATAAGGTTGGGGACTATGTAACAATGCAACAAGACATATTCAACAAAATTCTCTGCACGTTATGAGGATGAAATGATGATTTTCATATAAGAAGTCAACGCAATCTTAACGTGCATACTGAAACTGCTGCATCCAGTTTCAAAAAATTTGCAGGAGTGCACACCTGAAGACAGCTCTTGACTAAAAAGAAGAAATGTGTGCCTACATGAACTTATTCTTGGGCTTCTTCTCCTCTGGAAACGGGTATTTCCACTGAGTGATGCGGCCAACCTCTCCAGACATAAACGTGAGGTAGCGCAGAGTTTCCACAGCCACGTTTGTGTGTGAAACTTTGCGGAGCCCCTCGCGCTGCCAGATGTAAATGGCCACCACTGGAGAGTTATAATTCTGCACCCACTGAACGTCTCCGGTTTCACTGTCCACCGTCACCACCAGGCCATCCCCATTAGAAACGAAGTGGGCCATCTCTGCAGGGAGCAAAAGAACCCACAAATGATCAACATCATCTTTCATAAACGTAAATCTAAAGGAGCATCCTAAAGAGTCTTACTGTATTTGGTGTCATCATCAGGAAGGGTGGAGGCGTAGTCAGAATAGGTGGCATTCCAGCGCAGCTCTCTGCTCTTTGTGTCATACATGGTGATGGTATACTCTGACAGGGATAGAAGGAAAACCTTTTTTTTTTTTTTTTTTTTTTTTTTTTTTACACAAGAGCAAACATGTGTATCATTTTCTTTGCTTATGTAACCCAGGTATAAAGCCAGAGCGGCTGCATGGATCCATGTCTGGCTTTAAGAGCAAAGTGGTGTTGACTTTCCTCTGCTTCAAAAAAACACAATGATGTTGGGAAATGTGGAGAAACCTAATCCAGCAATTACACTCTGAGGTGACAAAGCAAAGTTTGACTTGACACCCCGTCAAGGATTTAAAAAGTCCTCAATTTGCAAGGCTCTCATGGTCTACGATTACCATCCTGGTTTCTTTCGCCTGCAGCACTGCAGGATGGACTCGGGGGTGAAAGGGTGGGGTCAGGAGACGAGATGAGAAGAAAGTAAATAAGGGTTTGCCAACACTTTGAGGGATGAGCGTGCAAGACAAATAGGGCTGTTAATCAGACAGATTAAATCAAGAGCTGAGTGGGACTGACTGCATTGATAATTTGATGAAATACAACCAGCTGGGGCGCCATTCAGATATTGATTCTTCAACAACATCTTGAAGAAAGCATGCAATTGAACAAAAAGAGTAGAATTGAAACCATGATAAGCATCTTATGATTGATGATCTGATTGCAGGTGGAGGAAATAGCTGCAGCGTTCTTTGGTATTTCTTAAAAATAAATCTTATCTCTTAAAAGTCAGAACCTCTGGTTGAGTTTTTGGCACATCTGCTATCACTAGGCCTTTGTATCTTCATACTGCCCCGATAACAACATAATACTGGTGCCCCTTCAAGTGATTTTACATTGCTGTACAGTGCTGCAGAAGCACAACAGTCCCAACCTTTTCCCCCTAACTATCACTTAAGTGGACTGGGATGTCTTTATCTGGATCTGGACTGGTTTTGTAGAAGCACACATAAAACACTACCTTGTCACCTGAAGTGATCAGATTAAGCTAGCATACTTGGTTTATCTGGTTCCGCCCAGTTTTGCTCGAAGTGATGGGAATTGCAGCTCTTGTAAGTGATCTGAATTATGTAAGAAGAGGTTGTCTTATGGCTCCAAAACCAGCTTTTCATTTGGTACTGGTGTTTTTTTTAAATGCGTTCCAAACAGGAGCTGGGTCCTGTCATTTACAAAAGGAGGCAGCTTGCGCTGTAGTATATAGCTTTCTTGAAAATGTTAACTCCTTTTCTTAAAAAGGGATTACAAGTGGCAAGAATGGGTTCAAAGTACTAAAAGCAGTGAAATGCTGTTTGGTAAAAATGGGCACTGGAAGTGGTGAAAACAACTTAATAGTGAC
Organism: Cheilinus undulatus; assembly: GCF_018320785.1. NCBI lineage: Eukaryota > Metazoa > Chordata > Actinopteri > Labriformes > Labridae > Cheilinus > Cheilinus undulatus. The sequence goes on along the minus strand of NC_054885.1, from coordinate 33,877,940 downwards.
AACAATAGGCAGAGAAGGTGTGGAAATGGGATTAACAAGTGGAAAAATCGCTCAAAAGCTGCAAAATTATGCAAAAGTGTTATGAAATGGTATTTTAAAGGCAGCAAAATGTGGAAAAGTGGCAAAATGAGTCAATGGAGGCAACAAAACATAGGAAAGAGTGGGGAAAACCAGCAGATATAATGGTGACAAGGGGTTACAAGAGGCAAAAATGGGTTTAAGGTGGCAAAAATGGGTGTAAATACAGTGAAATGATCGATAAATATGACGAAAATTTTCATCAAAAGTGGTAAAAATCACTTAATATTGGGAAAAATTGGTCAAAAGTGGCTTAAACAGCCAGAAAACGTAATGAACTGGATTAAAAAGGGGAAAAACAGAGTCAAAAATGACAAAAATTTGTCATGGATTGGAAAAAAATGCCTTATTTGGCCAAAAAAATGGTGAAATGGAATTTTACAAGTAGCAGAAATGGAGAAAAAAGGTGGCAAAATGGGTTAACAGAGGCAAAAATAGTCAGAGGGGCAAAAATGGGTAAGAGTGGTGAAAACAAGCAGAAATGATGGTGAAAAAGGATTACAAGAGGCAAAAGTGGATCCAAAGTGGCAAAGATGGGTGTGACAAAGAGTACAATGGTATAAAATTGGAAAAATTGGGTTAAAACTGGCCAAAATAATCAGAAAATGTGATGACTTTGGTAATAAAGTGGCAAGAATGGCTTAACAGGGACTGAAATGGGCAGAAAATGTGGGGAAATGGGTTTAAAAAGTGGTAAAATTAGTTTAAACTGGGAAAAATGAGTTATGCAGTGAAATTTGCGGGCCGGCCTGGATACAAACACAAACGTGCAATCACAAGGTATCCAGATACACACAAAGTGTCCTGAATGCAAAATGTAAACAGAGAATAAGTAAATTCTGGTGCTTCTGCAGCCAGTCCCAAGCGGAAACTTGAGAACAAAGTTTCTGCATTTCTTCTCTGAGGGCTTCATTTTTAAATACTGAAGGCTGCTGCTTGGTTAGAACAGAAAAAAGCTGCATGTAGGTAAGTGAACTGCTTTCATGTTTACCTGTGCGTCCTAGATAGAGAAGAGATGAGGAGGGGCACAGCATCTCGGCGAAGGAGGAAGTCAGGGTCTGCTGTTTCTCCCCGGTCAACAAGTCCACCACATACCAGGAGTCCTGCTTCTTACCTGTACATAAACACAGACTAAATATTCACCTCTATTATGAGGAAAGCATTCCTACTTCCCTGATTTATGAATGAACCATTAATCTATTAGCATGTGGTTTAATTAATTCAATTCAAAATGGCGGTCTGTTCCTTTTTGATGCGATGTCACCACTTCTTTTATTATCCCGTCCGTAAACATGTATGATATTGGACTTTCTTCACTGCAAATAATCAAATCTAATAAAGCTTGTTTGTCTCAAATCCAGTGAAATATATCACATTAAACTTATATAAAACCACATTTATCTTAAGGGTCCAGTGAATTGGGCTTCTAATTATTATCTGTGACCAAATAACAGAAAATACAAAAATACTTACATAGATTTGCCAAGTTTGGAGCTTTTCTTTATTGATTATATTGTCTAATACATTTTCTAATGGCAGAAAAACTCTGATTTGGTTTTACCTACAAGAAAATTGAGTCTAATCAAAGGGAAAGTCACACTGACCAATACACACACAAGTGCAAGTCTAGTCATGCAGAGTAATTAGCAACTTTTCAACCTTCTAGTCATGGGTGTTAACATCCTATTATTAACCGACTACCAAACACTGCGTCTTTGTTATGGCATCTCACTTTTATTGTGAACAAAGGGTGCAGCATTAACTTCTCATGTATTGTTATAGATGAGCACCAAACCCACAAATCAGGTAATTGTGGCTCCACTTTGGTTTTTAAGTTGGATAAGAATAATTATCTAGCTCCAAAACTCCTGCAGAATTCTGCTGAAGTCTGGCAAGAGAACTGAGATGATTTCTACCCTGGTTCTCTCGACATATTGTGCCAGCAAAGGCGAGATTATCCGATGGTTCTGAAGATTGTTTTGACAGATTTTCTTGTGGTTTTATTTGCGTTAAGAGTAATCTTTCCCTATTTGTCTGTTAAATGTATTTTATATCCCTCAAATACAAACACATGCCTCTTATTTACTTATATATGTTGCCACTTGGATCAGTTATAGCTAGGCACAATTTATCGTTTCATTGTTATGCAGCCGATTTGCAGATCTATCTGCAAAGGAAGCCAAAAGAAAGTGTTGCACTCAAGTCTTTGCATTGTTGATACCAAGCAGTGGTTAGCCCAACATTTCCTCCATTTGAATGAAGAAAAAAACAGAGCATGTTGTGTTTGGGGACGCTGTGACAGCTGGCTTTGGTGCTTTGTCTTCTAAGTTCAGTCAAACTGTCAAAATTCTGGGCCTGATATTAGACAGTCATCCAAGATTTGAAAAACAAATTGACAGTTTAGTTAAGACAAGGTTTTAGCAATCTTTTTGCCAAATACAAACCGTTTCTGAGCCATCATGACCTTGAGAAAGCTATCCACACCTTAATAAGTTCCAGGCTGGATTACTGCAATGCACTTTAATTTGTCATCTTCTGGTCTGCAATCAGACATCTTAAACCTGTGCAAAATGCAGCTGCACGCTTTTCTTTTTTTTTTTTTTAACTAATACAACCAGACGAGAGCACACTTCTCTTTTCTCTACATTTGTTTCCAGCCCATTTTAGATCTGATATCAAGCTTTTAAAGTTTGTTTTTAAAGCTCTTGTCTCGTCCTCTTTATCCAAGATTTTAACTGTTCGTGAAGATGGCAGGGTTTGAGGTCATCCAACCAACCAATGTCGCCATGTGTGGAGTCTCTCAGGTTAAGAGTTTAAAAGTCTTATAGCTTGTGTCAGGCTTTTTAAGTATTTCAGGACAAATTTAAAGAGGGTGAATCCCCAGCTGCAGCACAATCAGACTTTGCATCTCCACCATGCTTTGTTCCTGCTGCAGCTCCATCTGAATGAAAACAAAAGCCTCACTGACAATGACAGCGCAGAGGCAAATGTCACCCGCTTCCCTTTCAACAATGACACACAGACCGTCACTGTGGTAGATTAACTTTCCTGAGCAGACTGTTGTAAATTCAAAAGAAGATGTGGCTGCAGGTGAGAGGTACAGTTGGATATTTCCATTAAGGGCAGATAAATGCAGCCCTAGCTGGGTGAGGAGATGCACAGGGACAAACGTTCATTGATAAGGAAAGAACAAAAGGTAACGGATCTTTTCTAGGAGAGGATTATCCTTACCAGTGTAAAGGACGCCATCAGAGCTGCGACACGGAGACGCTTGGACCAGCTCAGGAATTGTGAACGGTAGTTTCTGTTTGAGCAGAAAGAATGGACATAAGATGAAGTGATATTTACTATGACAACATGTGCATGAGGACTGGGTGGTGTCCGGCTTTAATACTGTTAAACCTTCACTAAATCTTCCTGTATACCATATAACCGCCATGCAGGATTACAAATAATACGCAAGATGCAGTTTGAACCAAGCTCTCTGGTCAACTACACTTTCAGAATGTAATGCTCTAACCTCCAAATAAATACTGACTATTTTAGATTTTGCATGAGGAACACCTCGCATGCATTTTTACAGCTGTTACCTCAGAATGAGGATGCATTTAATGCCAGAATGACACATTTACACCTCTGGTGTGAGAGTGATAAATTTCTATAGAAGAGGGAAGTGGATAATGTGTGAATACTAACCGTCTCAGATTATGGTTTGCGATAAAAATGATTTCCTCTTACCGTGAGGCCTTCGTTGTTCTTCCCTCCCAGAGAGTAAAGGCTGCCATCATTTGGATCAGGCAGAAATGCTGGTCTAGAATAAAGATTGGAGAAGATGAGTCACATCTTTACACCAGTATAAAGAGGAAAATATGCAGGTAAAGCTCGAAGAATTACAAAAATGTGAAAAAGTTCATTTTTTTCCTTTAAATTAAAAGAAAGAAGTACAACTTTAATATATTCTAGATTCATTTCACACAAAGTGAAATATGTCAAGCCTGATTACAGATCATAAAAATCAAATATCAACCATCTAAAAGATATCATTATTACATAAGACCAATCAATAAAGGATGTATTATACACAAACGCTGACCTTCTGAAAAGTCTGTTCATTTTTGCACTCAAATGGTGAGTAATTCTTTTGCAAGAAGCAGCTCATGAGGTGTTATGAAGCCTGTTTACTTGATAGCAGTGTATTGTGTGTCTCAACTTCCTCTAGTCAACAATACCGCAATTTGAACCACTAAACAACTGAAAAGCATGGTAGGAAAAGGTGCACAAGCCATTGAGATTGCAGCAGACCTATGAGGATTGTCAAGCAGATTCAAGAACTTAGAGGAGTTTCACAAAGAGTGGACTAAGACTAGAGTCAGTGCATCAGAAGCCACCACACAGACATGTCCAGGATATGGGTTATAAGAATGGTGTTCCTTGGATCAAGCCACTCAAAAGCATCCTACTTGAGCGAATGGAAAAAGGCTAGTTAGTAGTGACAGTCTGCTGTACAGTGCAAGGCTGAGGTATTGAAGGGGCCAGGGGTCCTCTCCTCATTACAGGATGCTTCTAACAACCCTGATGCCAATGTGGAGGTTCCTACAGTATCAGTTTAGTCTGTAGGGTTAGTAATAACTTGTCAAGAGCCTTTATTTTGGTGATCTTGTGATTTTATTTAGATAGAATGGTGGATAGAATCAAAAACTGGGGAGAGCAAGTGGTATAAAATATGCAGGAAAGCTGCTAAAGGCCCTATTTGAACCTGAATTGTCAGCTTCAAGGACAACAGCCTTTTTGCATGAGGCATGCAGACAGGACCACTTCCCTTGTGGCACCAAGTAAGAAAAAAACATCCCATAAAATGTCAAATTAACTCCCAATCCCAATGGTCTGATTGCCACCATTGCACTCCTCACTGATGCAGTGGTTTGTAGAAAGCAGCAGGGACCAAGTATCATAAATTATCATACTTTTCAGAAGGTTGACATTTGGCTATCACCTTTTAAGTTGGTTTAATGTAATATTCGAATATTCTGAGGTACTGGTTTTGTGGTTGTCATGAGCTGCAAGTAAAAATCAGCAAAATATAAAGCATAAAATCAAGAACATAAGTGGCTCTGATGTATATAAAATCTGCAGTCTGTTTTTTTTAATCCCAAGAAGAAGAAAAGTTTTTGCTGTCTTTCAGAGTTTCCATTTTGTTCAGCAAAGTCTACAACGTGCAAGTTTTTTGCAGCTGTGTTGCTCTTTTGGTACCAGTTGCTAGATATCTTTATTGTGGAGTGTTTTCTGGTCAAATCAGCACTCCACAATGATTGCTTACTAAACAGTATACTCCCAGTTTACCTCAAATGCATTGTTATGACCTAGCCAGTGAGAAAAGCAGTTAAAAAGTGGCACCAAACCCTGCCCATGTGGTCTGTGTCATTGTGTATTCCAGAACTTTTGGGATAATCAGAGCAGCTGCTTGAAATACACCATGAGTTTCAATTTAGGTTTAGTTAAGTGTGTGACAGTGGCGACTGCACACACATGCTGTGTGTTGTAGGTCTCAATACCTTCTATAAGTATGTAAGGCACCTAAAATTCTAGGTGAAAATAACAAGCATTAAAAGTAGCACTTACACACGTTTCACTTTCAAAATAAAATTAAGAAAAATGAACTCTTCTATTTTATTCTACTTTTTGAGACGCAAGTGTAAGTCAGTAGTGTAACTGTCAGATAAGACAAGCTCAACAGGTTAGCACATCTTTTTCCGTTAAGCATCTTTTGTTACAGGCAGGCATAGCACACTAAGCCATATACACCCATGCAGAAAATAACTCAATGGTACGTACTCGGCAACATGTGTGGGGACCTGAAGAACTGGATCTGTGAGGAGGGAAAAAGGACACAAGATGTAATTCAGGACTGACGGGAACATTAGCCAACAATGGAAAGCATGGCAGGTAAGTGTTGAGTAAGAGGATGACAAGAACATCAGTGACATTCAACCGCACTGAACACAAAGTCCAAATGAAGACGAATTTCCCGGGGGCAAACATAAAAAGCAAACAGTCACATCTGCAAACACCTGATCTGGGAAAGGGCCGAATATGAAGCAGTAAAGATGGGAAGTGGAAAAGGATTATATAATAAGCTGGTAGTAGACCGTATCCTCATTATGATTGATACCAGATATCCCTCTAATAACCAGATCAGTACAGAGGATGTGCACTACACATGATACAATTGTGTAAATCAGGGCTGATGCTGGAGTTAAAAAAAAACTGTTTTCTTTGGCATGCAATATCTGCCACGTGCTGACAATCAAGGAGCTGCAGTGAAAGTATTAAGAGTGGCAAAGATCCCTTTTATACGGCTGTACTTAATAGTTTTTAAGCATATATTTAGGTATTTCCTAAACATTTGTTACTTTGTTGCTTCTCTTTATTAATGCTGTCTTATTTATAACAACAATCACTTTTTATCTTTTTATTTTAGAGTGTTGAGTATTATTGTGATTGCAATCTACAGTTAAAAGCTAAAAAAAAAAAAAGTTCAACTATACCTTTAAAATTACACTTCAGCTGACTGAGGTTTCCATTATCAATAAGATTTGAAGCACTGAAGATACTGTTAGGCATGCATGATACCTTCAGCATTATATTAAAATTTGATTTGAAAATTTCTGTCAATCTTTACAACCAACATATCAGCTGGAAATGTTCTGAGTAAAAAGCTGCACGCTATCATCAGCCTATGATTAGTATAAGGAGATATTAATTAGCTTGCAGGTCATGTGTGACAGCTGGGCTGTTGTATGAGCACATAAATCCCGAGCTTTGGTCGTGTGTTTCAGGCGCACAGTGAGTGCTAACATTAGACCAGGGGCTCCCAAAGTTTTCAGTCAAGGAACTCCAAATAACAGTGCCAGAGACCTGGGACCCCCCCCCCAATCCCTGAAGGTGGTGAATGTGTAGTATTATGTATAAATTTATATTTCAGGTATTTTTTTTTGTCCACATAACTTACATTGGGCTATTTCTCGCTCGCCCCTCTAGGGGTCCCGACCAAGGTTATGATAGTTTTGGATTTTTCATTTGTTTTATTTTTATTTCTTTTTCACTTTCTGTGAAAATTCTTTGTTTCAGTTTAGTTTTGATCTTTTTTTTGGGACACATGTCAGGGCTGAGTAAACATCATAAATTTTTAAAAACATATTCAAACAGCCAATCCTTACTTATCACTATTTTTATTCAAAGATTATGTATGAATATGACTCCAGACATAAAACTATCACTGTGTGAAGTCTTAACCAATTAAATCTGGCCATTTTAAACACTCCAGACTTCGGTGTAGTTGTGTGGTGGTCAGTTGTGTCAAAGACTAAAACTAAGGATATTTTGTCTATTTTTGTTAATTTTATAAATGCACTACACAGTTTTAGTTTTCATTTTTAGTAAAGCTTGGTTTTGATCTAGTTTCAGTTCACTGAAATGATTTTTTTGTTATTTAGTTACTTTTTGTTAACTATAATAACCTTGGTCTTGACCCCTACTTTGAGAACCCCTGCAGTAGACCACCACTGTTGCATGCATGGATAAAATGTATCCCCATCCTTATCACAATTTAAAAATAAGTGCAGTAATTGTTGATCATAATTAGACGTGAGAAATGCTGTTAATCTTAACATCCCTATATTTTTGCAATGCATTCTGGGTAGTAATGCCAGTCTACTTTACAGTAACCTCTTCTTTATTTTTCTTTTCACTAAAACTGCACAGAGGTTTAAAATTAGAAGGGTGCCAAATGTTCCACCTCATTATAAGACAGTAAAACCTTGTTAAAGTTTCAATTTAAAACAGAATAAAAATATATCTGGCTGCTTTAGTTGCAGTACACAACACAGCATGCTGAAAGTCACGTCTGCCTTTTAGTTCTATTCTTATTGTCCTCTCTGTCGATGATGCTCCTGCCCTTCAAAGTTAAAGTCAGAGATGACTTTGCTATAGTTGAGGACAGTATTTATATCACAGGTAGTACTACTATAGAAGGTTAACAATAGCTCTTTAAGCTGAAAGCTGCCATTACTACTACACAAACATGCACCTCCCTACTGTGTGAACACACAGGGCGTGGACCAGATGGTGTTGATCTCGTGGCTCGTAAAGGTGCCTGAAGGGGTCAACAATAGAGGGGGGGTGGGGGAGTGGGGGGCTAGGATTACCTGAGGGGGGTTGTTGACTCCAAAAGCATCAGTATGCATTATGCTCTGAGAAAACATCTCTTCTCTATGTTGGAAAAAAAAAGCCAATCCTACTCATCTAAAATACAAATAAATGTTTGCAAAGTCAGAGGAGAGCGGCGAGCAAACATTGAGAGTAAGCACATGTGGGCTGAGTAGTGCTGTTTGATCCAGGGAAAAGATTTCCGCCTCCTCTTCATTATGTGGGTGTATGACTGCTCGACTGAATGTTACAGCAGGTTTGTGTGCGGGTGTGTGTATCGCCTGGTACAGAGCTGGTCAGATTCATATTCAAAAACTTTTTCCAGAAGAGCAGATGATGCGGAGGACGCTGCCTCTGCTTCTGATTATTAATGAGAGTATTAGGTAGTAAGCCAGGACTCGTAGGTATAAAACAGTAGTCTCAGTTCGTCATTAAAACATGGCAATCCTAAAAATAGTAGGTGTACGTCTGTTTCATTAAATATTTCTCTTTCCTGTACAACCAGTGCTTTATTTTGTAATGTTTCTTCGAACCTGTCTGTGTATCTTGATGAATGAAGTCCCCTCTTGTATTCTACCTGTGAGCACTGAGGCCATAGTACATGCTGCGTGTGCAGGTGACGCCACAGCAGAATAACTTACCCTTGCCCACTCTGACCTTGATTACAGGCTATATTTGCCCCCTCTCTTGGTTAATAATTACCCTTCTTCCATGCCTCACAGCCTTTTCCTCAGTTAAGCCCAGAAAACATTTCCTCTCAGTATAAATACCCCTTCAAGTTTGTTTGGCCAGATTCATTGAGGCACAAGCATTACATTTTCAAAGTTAACATATGAGATTAAAAAAGTTTAGTTCAGGTTTTTTTTTGACATGCGTGTTTGTGAACACAAAGAACAAACCCATCAAAGGCTCAGTTGGTCATAAACTGGCTCATCAACAATCCATTTCAAACTGTAGGTAATCCCTAAATTAACTCACTTTTTTAATCATTTAGCAGTTCAAAAACATCTATGACAAAATGAAGCAATTCTTGCTAGCAGCTTGGTTTGAGAATCAAATCAAATCAAAGACATGTATTTTATGTTGACTTTTAGACTGATTCCTTATTCAGTGGAATAGAGAATTAAACACTGTAGTTAATTTAGAAATATACAGGAGAGCATGTACAAAATGACTCATTGACATCACATAATCCCCACTTTAAGTGACAAAATTCACATTTTTTTCAGGAGTTAGTAACTAGGGATGCACAAATGCATCAATTCAACATCAGTGTTGGCCAATATCGGCCCTTTTGACAAACATTGGCAAATGATGTGAGCATCAGTGTCAGTAGCAGATGTTTATTTGTGCATCAATTACATTTAGCCCTCCTACTTGCTGATTTAAAGAAGAAATATGTTATTGGGCACAAGATGTGACATGTTGGATACACTGATCTACTTTGTGGTCAAAGATGAGAGAAAACTGTGTGTTGTGGCAGTGACAATTGTGACAGTATTGAATTTAGCTGAAGGGCCTTTGCAAATGGAGTCAGTTTTTTTCATCTGATATTTTTCATGATAAAAATTAAACTGTTTCTAAGATGTTATAATCCTGTTTGCAGAATGATAAGACACATAAGTCCTAACAGGTTTGATTTTTGTTATTTTCTTGCATCCATCCAATTCATTTAAACAGTGGCTGCTACTCCCTTCTGGATGGTGTGCCCCCCAGTCCGCATTACAAGAGCTTAGACTCCATTTCACCTGTGGCTCCCATTTTTTTCAGTAATTTAGATCATTTAAGAGTTATTGTTGTCTTGAAGCAAGTCATTTATTAACTGTTTTTCACGAAGGCATACTACATAGTTAACTTGGTCAGGGTTTAAAAAGAAAGTGAAAAGAAAACTGGTCAGAGAGCTGAACTTGACTCCGGTGCTTTCCTCTTACCTTCTTTCAGGGTCCATTTGATAGAGCCGGACTTCTTGCTGACAGCGTGCAGGTTTCCATCCAGGGTGGACACAAAGAGCAGACTTTCAGGAAGGGAAACCGTGCTGGCACTGCAAAACCCCTACAGAAACAGAAAAAGAACAGTGATTAAAAAAACATCAACAGCTGCAGCCAAAGCTTCCTCTCTCTTCTTATTTCTCGTGCATTTGAATTAAGATGACTCTGACATTATAATGGAGATATGTGTGTGAGCATGCATGCTCCTACTTGACTCTGTTTAACTAAAGCATGCTCTTGCATGGAGGTTATGAATTATGGCATTCAGGCACTAATCACTAAATGATTATCATTTTGAAATTACGGCACGCTAATGACATTAACACAGTGAGGTGGTGAAATCTGTGGGAGACAGATACATTTCTTTTCACCATCATCCTGTCCGAAGGTGTAGCTGGGAAACAGGGAGGGGTTGATGGTTTAGGAGTATGCCACCTAGTCCTGCCTTACAAATCAATGGATTCCTGATCAATAGCTCTCAATGACAGCTGCAGATCAGGCTAGGAAGGGGCTGTCTAGTCAGGTAACAGAGAGCAGGTTGCTAGATGAGCTCTGAGAGGGTTCAAAGGAACAGCCGGAGCCGAGGCCTGAAACGTAGTGGAAGGTAAACAAAGCAGGCATGGGTTGAGCACGTGCCTAGATATCACCCAGTGTACATGAAAAGGTTAGCTTGGCTTTCTAAAACCACTTCAGACTGAGCTGAAGAAAGAGCGGAGGTAAATGGTGGCTGGTATGAGTGAAATGGAAAAGAAGGGTAAAATAAACCAGATTCATGCAAATATTCAGACACGTCTTAGTCAAAGTACCATCTCAAACATAAGGCCGATAGAAATAAGACATTTTATTATGTTAATTATACAAATACAATGTCAGTCATTTGAAGGATCTGTAGGAACTCTCTTATTAGATGACCGAAGTCGACTATGCACTTTAAATCGCTACAAAAAAAAGAGAAAATCTGTCAAAGACAGCCAATCCTGAGAAAACAAAAGGACATATAAAACCAGAGCAACAACTCAGTGACCCGGCCTCATGACTTGGCTTATGTCTGATATAACAGCAATGTGGCTGACGTGTGCTCCACTCGCCCACTATGGAATTCAAAAAACGCCATCCTTGATAACCAAACCCTGGGTTTCTTATGGTTTGTGGCCACGTGTGCAGGAAGAGGATCAGGGAGCTATTTTGAATAGTCTGTTCTCTTTAATAAAAGTGGTTCTTCAGCTAGATTACATTTGACCAGTAAATATGAGCTTGTGAGAAAAGGACTGATATTCCAATAAAACCTGCCATCTCTACAACATAGCAACTTCAAATTTTTCAAATTTTCAACACTTTGGCACTATAAATAGGTTTCAATCAAGGAGGCACAGATGAATCGGATTAATATTAAGTGTTGCTAGAAAATCATCCCTTTCAAACATCAGCTATCTGCAAATGCTGTAGTCGGTAGCAGATTTTATCTGTAGTGTCTTACAGTCTAATAATATTATTTAGCACACCTATCAGCTGATCTAGAGAAGAGATCTGTTAGCTGACAACAGATGTGATGTATTGGACAAACTCTGAGGGAAACATGAGAGAAAATGAAAAGAAAAGCATTAAAATCAGCCAAATTGTTAATTTAAAAAGAGATGCACAATATTTTTGGCAACTCTGTAATGAAAATTCAATTATTGGTACTGGTTGGTCCAAATATCTGCCAATATTTATAGCTGATATTTTAGCCGTACAACTCAGTAGGTTTTACAAAGTTACAAAGTTTTTTCACAGTTTAAAGCAAAACTGATGGCAGAGGTCTGTACTACTGCTAGTTTAGTCCTTAAATTTCAGAAGAATGTTTTTACTGTGTTATTTTCAGCTTTTTGTCACAATGCAATCCTGCTTTTTAATTAGGAGAATACATGTCAGTTCTACAACAAGAAAGATTTTGCAATTATTTTACCATTAAAAAGTTGTGTATGTGTTAATATCGGCTAAATTAGTCTGGAAACATCTGCACATATGATATGGGAAAAATCAAATATCATGCAACCTTATTTTAAAACATAGGCATTAGCAGCAGTCCTGATTTTACAATCCATGCATCTCTAATTTCAATACCACTGGGTACCATAGGGACACTAAAAAATCCAAATTGATGTAATCCTCCTGCGTCTCTCTCTGAGATCCAACTACAGCCTTGTGCTGGACAGTTTTGTTAACCTTTCCCCCGCCCACTCAAGCTGGATCTCTAACCATTCCACTCCCACAGTGTGTGTCATCCACTCCTGCCTTCACCCACAGTGTATTTCCAATCCTACCCACATCCACAGAAATTCTGACCATTCATAAAAAAGGTTCAGAATAACAAACTCTGAGTTCAGTTAAAAGAATGAGAATTTTAACTTGGGTTAAGCTCCACCAGTGGCAGCTCTGGACTCATTAAACCCTGGTTACATGAAAGAAAGTCATATTTACATACTTTATTTACAGATCATTTACGATAAAGTCATAAGGAGGTGGAATTACTTTCCTGGTCACGACATCCCTGCATACTGCAGTGCAGTCACCACAAACTCTCCTCTCAGTATATGGCAATTTCTTTTTTTTTATCTGATTGCATGTGGATGTTAGTACAGTTTTTGTTAATAAGATGTTTTTGCACTAAGGCCAATTTAAACATAAAGGGAGCAACTTTTCCTCAAATGACTGTGTAATGGCCCAGCTTTGACACTGTGTGTTCTTAAGGCATAATAAGGGGCGCATGGTGTGGGTTTAGTGAATTGTGGCATCTTTCTGACTCATTTCGACAGTTTCAGTGGTTGCAAGCCCACACAATCCTTTTGTGAACCATGGTGACCGCCATTATCCACAAGGGGGGAAACTTAACAGTGGTAAACCTTCCCAGGAGAGGATGGCCTTCCAGAATTACTCAAGAGTGCACTGGCGACTTATCCAGAAGGTCACAAAAAAAACAAAAAAAAAACATCTATTGACCTGAAGGTCTCGACTCTGTTAAGGTCAGAGTTCATGACTCAACAAAAAGAAAGAGATTAGGTATAAATGGCATCTATGAGATGTTCCGCGCCCAATAAAGCCATCCATACCTGGCCTGAGTAATTCTGGATTGCTGGCCACTCCTGGGAAGGTTCACTAATATTCCAGGTTTTCCCCATTTGTGGATAATGGTCGGCTGGAGTCCCAAAGCCTTAGAAATGGCTTTGTAACACTTTCCACACTGATGGATGTCAATAACTTGGTTTCTCATCTGTTTCTGACTTTCTTTAGATCACATGATGTTTTTGTCCTTATTTTAATGAAAGGCTGTTTAATTGTTAAAAAGTATCAATATCATTCTAATCTTATTTGAACTGTTTAAGGTTTAAAAATCTGGTACTGTGACAACTCTACTAAATAGGCGTTTGAGAGGCAGCAGACAGCTGTGCTAAACCACACTGGTATTGATCAACGTCTCTGAATAATCCCACTTAACAAGCCCCTGGGGGAAGTGCAAATAGCCCCTGCATATAGGGCAGATTACCAATCTATAATTACTAACACACTCTTCTGAGCATTTAGCAACTATGTAGGAGACAAGTAAGGTGGGCTAAAGTGCTCCTGCAGTCAGGCACAAACAAACCACCAGAGCTATTAGGTCAGACCCCAGTGGGTGTTTTATGGGGAACAAATGCAACCAGAATAACTGAGTAAAAAAAGGGCGTTTCCTCTTGGTCACTCAGCTTTCACTTCCTAACAAAAGCAAAGACGCAAAATAACCAGTGTGCCACAATCTGAGCGGGTCATGCTTTTACTCCAAATGTGTGTTAATCAGCTTCAACATGAAGATCTTAGAATGATAAATTAGAAAAGCAGTGTCAATGAACCCTTTTACTGGGAGTTTCATAACATCTACAGAATGAAACTGAGTCCCTCCACATTTGCCTATCGACGCCCTGCTGTTGTCTCACATCCTATATGCACACTTGTGTCAATATTTTGCACCTGCGAGTGTTCCCACTGGGCTGCAAACTCACGAGCATCAAACAACTGTTCTCTGAGAATCATAACTAGCTTGTTTTTGGGGCCCCAGTTGATGAGAGCTCTTGGTTTCACAAGCAAATGAGTTTCTTACCCTCTGCTTGTCTGATAATTTACCAGCTGTTGGTCACACATTCCCAACAACGGTCTAATATTCTGCAGTGTAAGGTTTCAGAAAACATCTGGTTAACAAAGTCTGACTTAAATATCAGGGCACTGTCTCATTCTGTGTGTAATGCAGAATGTAAGGTTCTTGCGTAAGCGAGTTACATAATCCAGCAGAACTGGGCGAAACCAAAGTCTTGGCAAGTTTTGAGGTCTTCATTTTTCCTCCTCAGTGAGGCCAGCTTAAAGGCAAGAGGACTACAATACTCATGATATCACTGATGGGAGCAGGCTGGAGGGTCACTGTGTTTCACGGCCTCTCGCATGGCAGACCAACCTTAACTCAGGACAGGCTGTTATTGGCAGCTTTCCCAATGAGCATGCACAAGCTCCCTGTATGATAGCCTCTCTGTCAGGCACTCTCATCAAGATGGTCATGGATTACAGCGCAAAACAATAGTTATGGGTTTTGGGGTTTAACCCTAAACAGACGGGGAAAGCCTTTTTTACAGACACACAGCCTCTTCATAGAGGCAAAAGATGAAGGCATAGAAGGAGGGGCTCTTGCTTCATAACAAACAAAAGGAGTGAGAGAAATGCAGTAAATAAAATATAAAAAGTCATCAGATATACTACAAGCAATGTTGGAGCTTTTAGTCTGTTCTTCATGTTAATTCAACTATTTTCTACTGGTGGGTCCAAACAGTCTGCAAGCGAAGCAGTGCAGAGCAATGAGACATGACCCCCAGTTTTAGCCCGTCACTCTATTTCTATTTTCCTCTCTGTTGCTTGTGAAGACATGGTTGATTAAAGAGGAATGGGGGAGATGACAAGACAGCAGGAGTGTCAAAACACCTGCTCAGGCTTCACAGATTCAGCCAGTTTTTGGCCTGACCGATTACAAGCGTCAGGGACAACAAACGCTCTTGTAGTGTGGTATAATCAATGACGTGTCCATGACCACCATTCTTGACTAGCATATAAGAACTTTTTCTTGGATTGTTGTCTAGTATGACACCCTGACGTGATGACATGAATCCTGATTCCTATGAATAGCAAACAATCACTCTCATCTTTGATCATCATTTACCAGAGCGACATTAAATCTTTTTTAAAAATTAAGATAAACGAATGAGCACTGTAAAAACATAACTTGGATCTGTTGGACCACTACACAACTGCAGGTATTTACAGATGATAGATAACTTCAGTACAAACTTTCATACATGCCAATAATACACTGCGGATAACACAATGCATCCCTAATAATTCATTGATAAAAAGTGCTCTGCTTTGGCTCTGCTGTGAGGTGTGTCTTCTACTCTGGCTTTGTTTTCACAATCCACAGTCTCACCTGATGTCGTGCCCACTGACTGGCTGGACATCTCCAAGTACTAGCCAATCAGCACTGAGGCCTGAGTGTCACTGACACAGTCGGCATACTGCACCATCTTGACAGAAGAAATGCTAAATTGTTCATTTTCCTTCCTTTTTTGATCATGCAATTTTACTTGTGTCACGATGAGTACATTTCGTTTGTCATAATAAATTCATGTCCGTTCTAAATATGAGTTATTTGTCTTATAAACTACTAATTATCAGTTTTAGCTCAGAAAAAAACAATATCAGTTGACCCTTATGCTCAAATTTGTGTTTACATGGAGGCAAAACTACCCCGTCCACTGTCAGAAACCTGTCAATATGAAGCACCATGCTTCTGTTTCTCTCCCTCCAAAATAAAGGCACTAGATGACATACTGTTTACAAGAGGAGACTTAAATTTACAGGGCAGAGAATTAAATATTAACAGATGCAGTGTGGACAGCAAGTGCCCATGCTGTAAGATGCAAATGGCATATCTGGTGCTTTCGTACTGTCAGGACAAGCTGTTAGGAATCAGAGCAGGGTTGTCACAGAAACAGATTTTTAAGAACACAGCACAGTTCTAGTACAATTTTTATAATATTAATGATTATTTTGATATTATGGTAGATAAATAGTCCCACACATCCAACTCTGGGTTATTATTTGCTTTCACTTACCATAATATGCAGCCAAACTCCTGCAAAAATACAACATTCTGTTACCTACATATATGTGCGCAATTAAGACGCTTCTCTGCTTTTTGCTTGAAGGAGCTTTTGGTATTAATATGAGCTGAAGTTTTCCAAAAAATCAATACTTTTCAACACTAAACGTCATTATACAATGGAGATAAATACTTGGCTTTAGAATATGGCAGAAATATGGCAGCCCACATAATTATACACCAGCACCAGTCAAGTTATATTAATAAGAACTGAGTAAATGAGGATCTTTAGGACAGGAAAACATCTCACAGAGGTACTGAAATACAAAAAAAAAGGTATTGAATCCTGTGTGGTTTCTGCAAGATTGCTTAGTGTGTAAAAAATGATTGAAAACAGGAAGTCAATAGTGTGGGGATTGACAGTTCTTATCACAATATATCAACATATAAGCCCCACAGAGCCTTAGTATGGTGCTTCTAAAATGCACAAAAACTCTCTAATCGTTGGTAGACTCTAAACAAAAAATATTTTTTAGTTTGAAGGTCCCTACGTGTACTTATCAGGCATGAACCACCTGTTGCTGCTCCTTTTTATAAAAGTGGAACACACAAAAAAAGCTGGTTTGCAGCATTAAGCAGTCTGCAGTTTGCATGGGTGCAGAAACAACACAGGAACTAGCTTATCTCACATGGTAACTTGTCAGGAGAGTTGAAGTTTAGAAGCACAAATAAGTCATTAAAATAGGTCCTGAAACTCAATTACTAATTCCTGGCAAGTATGTGATGAATGAAATCCATTAAAAACCTCAATGGTCCATCACTTTAATAAAAGAAGTCATTAGTGGTTTTCTCTCAGGGCTGTGTGAAGTTGACTTAAGGTTAGGGATGTATGATTTCTTTACGGCCTCAGACATTATGGGAGAGATTCTAGAATACTACACGAGAGCAGAGGAGAATCATTCTCTCTGTCAACACTGTCTATCAGCTCCTCTGTGTGCTGTTACTTCAGTGTGGAGGATGTCACGTGTTGGCCCTCGCTCAGGCACACTCAACCAATCTACAGCAGCGATAAGATAGCAGAGGATTACAACTCCTTCTCTTTTGAGCAAAATCGGACGGGTTTAGTTCAACCGTAGAGATAAGCTAAGCTGTAGGAGTATCAAATCTAGTCACAGAAGCAAAGGAATGAAACTAAGTCTTCAGTATTTTGGTGTTATCAAAGGGCCAGCGGATGTGTCAAGTGCAGCGTGAGGATGATGTGAGAAATAGGATCTAAAAACAAACAGAAGACATAGCAGCCTAAGCAGTCATAATAATTTCACAGTAGTCATTATTCATATTTATCTCCACCACATTAAAACTAGGAACGATACCTCATAAAAACATTTAATGATACCTCACAAGACAATAAAAAAAATCAATAAAAATATGATCTGAAGTGGGAAAAAAATAACACCTCTTTGACCAACAGGAGGTGCTTCTCCTTTAAGACTCTTGTTGGACATTTATAGCTAAAAACAAAACACTTACTGATGCAGCAGTCCATTTTCAACACCACTTATCCCATTTGGGGCTCAACTGTTTTCCACTAGAGTGTCCTAATGGCATTCAGTCTGCTACGTGATGTGACCCACTGTTGGACTTTGTCACTCCTTTTCCACTCATTAGCCTGATTTAGGGATCTCCAAAGGGAAAACGCTTCATTTGGTCTTCCTGCATTATGAAGCCCAAGATAACGTGTTATTTTTTTATTTTTAATAAAAGACTCACCCAATCAAACCAGTGCTCTGCAAGGTTTATTTATTTAAGTGTACCACTGTTTTCTTTAAATGCAGAATCGTGACCCAATGAGGGAGAAAAAATGTTAAAAAGTGGGACTGCCAGCCTCGCCTGTGTCGCTGTGCATCTTAGCAATGAACCAGTCAGTGCTTGGTGACTGAGTTTCAATTTCTTTCTGATTTCAGCCTCCCATAATAATAAAACAGTAATAAAAATGCCATCAAGAAATAACTGTGTTGTATGCAGTATTGCTTCTGTTTCGTACATATGTGTGTCATTCTTTCCAGCCCTCTGCCCTTCCAACTAAAACAGCTCTCACTTTCATTTAAGTGAGGAGCAGAGGCTAGTTTGGAAAGGTAGAGGGCAAAAGAAGAGGACAGAACCACAGCCAGTGGTTAACAGAAAAGGTAAAACCATCCCAGTCTTACACAATGTGAAATCAAAATAAACAGACTTTCCAACAGTATAAGATTTACTGCCAAGAAGCATTGTTACAAAGAAATAATTTTTATTTTTCCATTTTAAATACCTCTCAGACAGACCCATGTGAAAACCTATGGATGACCCCCTCACTACTCCAGCAGACAGTCTAATAGGCTAAAAGAAGAACCTGATAGGGGATTATTAAGCTGCTATAATCTGCTGCTTTACTGGTCCACTAGCCTGGTAGCTCACAGACCTGCTTTGAGACTTTCTAGACATCTGGTTCAGTTTCAGCAGGTCAGCTAGACTCCTTTTAAACCAGCTGCCAAAACCAAAGAATCCATTCTCTGTAAATAGTTTGCATTGCTACAATTGAAACTAAACACATCAAGACGACCAGGTCTCTAATTTGACACAGTGCAGTCATAATGCTTGTATTTGTTATTTGTTATGGCTGTATTTTAAAGCTTTGGTAAACTGGCCTAGCTGAGGCTGTGTCTGATTGAATCAAGCACACCACAGATTCATCATGTGCAACAGTGCTGGGGAACTTCTCCGCCTGCGTCCATCCTGATAACCAAAACAACTTGAGACAGACCTTCACCTGAAAGAGGAGGCTGTTTTGAATCTTACCTTGATCAAGAGGTGCAAATTTTCCTGCACCAGGCCTCTGTTTTACTCTGAGATCAGCTGCCTCCTCTAATTAGGATGTCTCCTGGCATTTATGGACAGTCCAGTATTAAAAACTATCATTTCACCAACACATCAACCCTTAGCCCTGCCCAAACACACTAAATAATCATTTTGAAGTCTGCTGCCCGTGGGTGAGCAATATACTTGTGCTGATTCTTAAGGAAGGGGAAAAATGATTAATTTAGTAGAAAATAAGCATATTACTTAGCATTACATATATATTCAGTAGTGTCATGGTATGGTTAATGTTTGCACAGTCCTACACATCAGAACTACTTCTTGATATCCTACATCCTCCTCTCCTCAATACTCTCTCTCCTCAGTCACAAGACAGCGACCTTTCTGAATTTACAGGCTGCAGTAAAAAAAAAAAAGCATCAGAAAGGACAAAATGGATCAGGAGGGATTTTAAAGATATTTTAGGGCGTAATGAGACAAAAATATTAGGTTGAAGCAAAGCAGAATATACACACACATTCCCTGTAGAGATTTTTTTTCAGAAATAAGGTAAAGATCTCCTAAAAGGGAGATGGGAACATGATGTCCATGTTATGCAGACAAAGGAGTTCCTTGTTTTTGACAACATGCTGATGAATAAGAATAGTATAGGTTGAAAATAAACAGGGGTGTCCTGACCCTGATTGCATATATCATATTGGAGGTAATATAGGTATTTTTTAATTGATCAGAGATGGGCAGTTTGATCAGCCCGGCTGACAACAGTAGCAGCAGAAACATTAGAAATCCCATGTCTAAAATGTCAGCAGTAAATAAATACTGGAAATACTTCAAGCTTGAGAGCAAAAACAGTCCAACAGCCACTTGCAGCGTCTGTGACACGACTGTTGTCCCAGCAGGGCTGAGTTTAATTCTATCAATGTGATCCCACATCTCTGAAGTAAGCATGCAATGGAATATGGAGACTTCACTATAGCAACAGAGGAGAAAGCTGCTACACTTAACAGGAAAGATAAATACCCTGCTGAGAGAGCGATAATGCAAAAAAAAAAAACCCAAGAAAAGGTGATCAGGATGCGGGTTTTCCTAAACGAGAACCTGCTGAAGAAACCCAAGCTTTACTGCAATGTGTCAATTCAACAATCCCTTCATTACAATTCCTATCACGTTTGTAGTAAGTCAAAATTGTTTCAAATAAATTGTTTGAACAAAATTGTTCAGACTTAGTTTAATCTACCAAATATTGTGTTCATTATAATACAGAAAGATTTATTGATTGTTTGTTTAGAAATATATAATGTTATGCATTTAAATCGCAATACTAGGGGAAAAAATGGTAATTAGATTAGTTCCCCAAATTTTTCAGCTCTACTTTAATGTGGAGTTTGGATGTTCTGCATTCATTTATTACTTTAGTTTTCGTTGTGACAAAAACAGTCAAGCTAACTTTGTGTTGCTGTGACTGTTGAAGCTGTTAACACCACTTTTGAGTGGAACTGATGTTATAAATTCACTTTTTTTTTTTTACTACTCAGGTCTGTCAGCTGTTTTTACCTCTTTAAGTGGATTTTTGATTCTTGTCTGATTTATCCAAACAATGTACTAAGTGAATATGCAACTTATTTTTTCACTATTAAAGTGAAACAGAGCTGAGTCTGAGTAGAAATTTGATTTTAAGTGTTTTACAACAATTAGGGATGCATAATATTGGATTTTTGCTGATATACTGATATTTACAGATTAATTTTAGACGATATTTAAATATGTTTTCCAGTCCTTTGAATACACATCAAGGTTTGAGGATGGACAAAGAAGCAAACTTTAGTCCATAAAACAGTCTGAAGTGTACAGAATGAGGATTAATGACGAAAAAGACCTCAACTGGCATAGGTCTGTTGGTCCTGCCTAAAACTCCACTAGTTGATTACTATGTATGGCAAAAACTTACATTCAATATATGCTGAGATTCACAGGCCAAATATCAGAGGTAAACAGCAGCATGAATGTTGGCATCTGTCGACACCAATATCAGGCCAGTGATATTAGGCATCTCTAACAATTTTAGTTGTACTAAACACTTGAGAAATCTACTAGTTATTCTCTTTACTGACGTTATTTTTGTAAAAAAAACAAACAAACAAACAACAAAAAGCTCTATTTTAGGCATATATAAGTATTAGATCATGACTGAAAACTGGTAGATACTCAATAGTAAGAAAAATCAGATCTGAATCTGAGGCAAAAAATAAAATGCTGACTGGGACACCTCCAAAAAAACTGAAAAAAATGTTCATTCCTAATGTTTAAAACTGTACTTCCCCTTTTTTAATGAACAATTCTAATAAAGTTAATTTCATTAGACAACAGCTTTAAAGCTGAATGAAAACGTCAAAATTAAAAAGCAAACTCGGGCAACTGCACTGACATTACGTACTAAGATGTTGCCATTGTATTTGTGCATTTAAGATGTATGGAGTTTGAGAGTTTCAAAGCAAATACTGGTCACTGAAAACAACAATATTCCCAATATTAGCTACCTAGGACTTATATTTGTAGCCAATATATCAAAACATGCTTCGATATTGCTCCATTTTTACTAATATTGTATCAAAGTTAATAATTTTAGTGCCTTGACTATGCTTTCATAGATAAAGCAACGTTGAAGGTTAATTATTATTATTATATAAAGCACATATTACTGAAAGGTTTACTTTTAACCAGCAGGCTATCGTTAGCATTGTTAGCTTACTACTGTCATGTGAAGATGTGAACACGCCGCATGCTGACAGAGTTAAACCTTCACTAAAGGCTGACGTTTTAGTGTCTGCTTGTCCTGTAAGTGGTTTGAATGGCAGACTTGTGTTGAGTGGTGTGTTGACTGCCAGCTAATATCGGTCTTAAACTAGCTTATCCTGCTAGCCCCCTCTTACCTTTTGTGGGAGACCAGCGCAGCAAAGCAGCATCAAAATGCACCACAACCGGGTCCGACTCCTCACCGTCCAGTCCATATTTGATGGTCTCAAACCGGGATAGACAGCTGGTCCAGACGGCCGTCGACTACATAGAAAACGCGTTTTTGTTCAAAACTAGATATGACGGAGTTTATTTTAATCAGCGTTGTGGTTTTTCAGACACTGAGTCAGTATGGTTGTGGTGGGTACAACGTTAGATCCGCTTCTTCCTGGAATGAAAACCGTGGGGGTGGGACTTTCGGATAGATATCCATGCGCGTGGAGGAAGGGAGGGGGAGCGGGTGCGAAGACGCGCTGCGTTCACGGACTAATTAAATGCTCGTATTTCAAACAGTTGGAGTCGTGCCGCCTTACCTTGCTCTCAGGAAGTATTCAGATCCCATCCACTTATTTCAGTTTGCTGCAGCCTGATGCTACAGCATATTTGTTTTTGCAGAAATCGTTGCTAAAACAAAACATTAATCTACACTCAGTACCCCATCATTAAAAAGTTTTTTAAGTTTATTTATTTATATTTTTGCAATTTCTTAGGATCAAGAAATTATTAATCATTAAAAAGAATCCGACAACGTAAAGTAGGCTTAAAAAACCAAAACGCATATTGGTGCCATCTAAAGAAATTCAAGAACAGATGAGAAACAAAGTCAGAGACATCTATCGGTGAGAGAGTTACAAATCCATTTCTAAGGCTTTGCAACTCCAGTAAATCACTTGAGAGCCATTATTCACCAATGGAAAAAACTTGGAATAGTGATGATCCTTCCCTGGAGTGGCAGACCTACCAAAATAACAGCATTTTGTATTTACTTGGGTTATTGTTGTCTAATATCAACATATGTATGATCCTTTTTCACAACACTGTGGTACACAGTACATTCAGAAAATATTCAGACCCCCCTTCACTTTTTGTCAATTTTGTTATGTTGATGCTGACGTTACAATTCATTTAAATCATTTTTATTCTCGTTTATCTACACTTAGTACCCCATTATCACAAAACAAAAACAGAATTTTAGAATTTTTTTAGAAATAAAAACCGGAAATATTTAATTGACATAAGTAGTCAGACCCTTTGCAAAACACAGTTTACTCAGGTTCCTCCCTTTTCTCAGGATCTTTGCTGAGTTGTTTCCACCCTGATTGGAGTCCACCTGCTGTAAATCAAACTTGATTGAAATAAAAATAATAAGAAAAGAAATAAAATTAACAGCTGAAAAATTATTGTAGGGTTCTCTTGGGGACATTTGCTAACAAACACAAAACGCTCTAAAATCACTACCATGTATATTGTGTTTATGAGAAAACATGTTCTTGTATCTAGATTTTATTATGAATTTTTCACAAATGTTTAAGATTTTTTTGTTTATCGCGATGAGTAATAAGACAGCTATTTTTCAACTCAGCAAGCCAAAGAGCAAACATTTTGTTAGACTTTCCTCTCCCAGCTTTCCCATGTGCTTGAAAGAGCCTCTGCCTCAATTTCAAGTCGAAAACAAACCTGACATTTTTTCCAACACTACGTGAATGCATCGTCAGTCTGAGCCAACGAGAAACGGCAGAGAGACACCGGATGTTGTAAATAGAAGTAGTTCCGGTGTCGGTTGTAGAAGAGCAATCTTTCATCATGGGGGAGCACATGTTTTCAGCAGCTAGAAATTTATGGTCATTCTGCACGGATGGAAACATCTTATTAATGTGTTATTACTAATGATAGTATTTTAAGACTCGACTTCAGCTCCAATAGTAGAAAATGAGAAAATAGACATTTGTTTTATGAATAAAAACGCGTTTGGGAGCAGCAGCGTGAGTAGGCCGCAGCAGCTTTTCAAGTGTGATGGTAAGATATTGTCTGTTGCTTTTTTAAAATGTCATATGTCAAATTAAATTATCATTTTATTCCTTACTGTATGTTGTTCTATCTGCAGGTAATTAATAACACAGAACCGGACAGGGTGATGGTGCAGTGACCACGTCTCTACACGTGACAGCAGGTCAGCTAAGGCCTCCGTGAGTATTCGCCGTTTGTACTTTTCCACTTTTGTTTTACACTCGTTCAAAGATGATGTTTTTTACGCGTTAGACTTCTGATGTAAAATGAAGTCAACATCTTAATTCTGACTTGAACTTCACTAAAAATAGCGTATAGTGAATGTATCAGGATCAACGACTAACAGACGCTTTCTATTTTCAGGAGAGGAGCTTTGCTGTTGATGGATCTTTGTAATCAAAGAATTGTGAGTATGCTTATCTAGATAATAGAGGCTCCAATTCTAAGTTATGGGTGATGTTTATAACGCGTTAGACTTCTGATTTAAAATTGAAGACAATTTACATCTGACATAACTGATATTTTAATGTTTTCATATTAATCTAAAAAAGACTTCCTGTAATCAGACTGACTTTCTTTTGCAGCTCTCAGACTGCTGTGCTCAAAGACTGGAAGTACAAAAGGTATACAAACAAGCTCTATATGCATTCTGAACAAAATTTTGCAGTGTATTTTTCTGAATAAAAATAAAGCATTTAAAACACGAACCTGTTGTCTATTTCTTCCTTCTTTCCTTACCCGTTTTTTGGTAAATGAGGCACTGCTCTTTCAGCCTGAATGGCCCTCACCTTGGCCGTTCACACAGGTCAAGACCAGTGCAAGATCACGTTAAGTCTTGTCATAACTGGGGTTTCTTGGCGATTTTCCCAAGTCTCTCTTTTAAAGCAAGACACAAAATTTTAAATGCAGTTCAGGATATAAATTTAAGATTTACTAACTGAGAAATTCTGAAGGGATTTTGCAGCATTTTGGGTTCTTGGGCATACAGTAATGATATGATGGATGTTAGGATAAATGTTTTCTTTGCTTATTATAGACCATGGCTAATCACTTTATCCTGAAGAATTCATAATGAAGGCTGTTTCAGTCCTAAACCTTGGTATGATGTAAATACGTTTGGCACATTTGGATACTTCAAATAGCCATTCATATTATTTCTGTATTTATTATTTTGGAATCGGTTGCTTTAAGGTTTTTGAGGATTAAGTATTGCTTTTCAGTTATTGAGCATGCAGTGTTGCTGGAAAGCATGTGAAGTACATTGCAGTGTTCAGGAAGCAGGACGTTTACAAGGAAAAACATGTTTCCGAGTTTAAAAATTATAAATTTTGACATGAAAAATTCAAGTTTTGAGTTCTTAAAATTATAAAGTTATAGCCATGTAAAAGAAAGCATACTAAATAAACAGTGCTTGAATTTTTGAATTTTGGACATTATCTCAGAAATTCAAACTTTTGATTCATGTACATTTCTGACTTTTAACCCAAAAAATTTATGTAGGCCTATTCTGTTGGGATTTTGTCAATGAAAGCAATTTAGAGACCCTGCAAACTGAAAATAAATCTGCATTTGGGTTGTTTGTAAGACACACTGTGCTATGAACCCCTAGTTCAGATTTCAGTGAAATAAAACATCTCCAAGTTTACGAAATTAAGCTTCAAAGTCATGAAATAGAGGGAGTAAAATCTGCTCCAGGATAGTGTGGGTGTGTCTGTTAAATGAGCTGAAGCCACGCCCACTCAGGAGCATAATTAACAAAAAAGCAGGAATCAGCTGACTGTTAACTTTCAATAAAGGCAGTGACATCAGCTAACAACAGACTGTACTGAAAACTGATTTTATATCATAGTGTTAGAGGAGTGGGGTCATTCCCCAATGTGGGATGATGACATCACCAGCCCACATTTTGCCCCGCCCACATTAAACCCAGACAGGAACGAGGTGAAAAACTTTCTAATGGTCTAAATCCAAAATTCATATTCCAACATATCTAGAGTGTAAAGACACACATTTTGGATTTCACTTTACAGGGTCTTTAAATTGGTGTTTACTTTTTCCAGGCGGTCCTGGGGAGGCTTAGCTTTTCTTAGATAGGAGTAGGGGGGCCTTAAGGAAAAAGGTTGGGAACCACAGCTCTAAGGGAACCTTTTAAGACGACAAAGCAGCACGACTGTTTCCAAGCAAAAGGTTTTATTGATCCACAATGATCAGAACCATAAACATTCTGTGACATCACTGAACACAACAGCAATGTTTCATATTTTCATCACTGTGCAAATGAACAACAATGAAACCTTTGTGAAAACAGAGGGCATGTCCTGACAGACAGTAATGGCACAATTTAAGACGTTTTAATCCCCTTGTCTCCTAAACTGATGCAACAAAATGTGGCGGCGCACTATGGAGGAATGTTAGATTTTTTTAAAGGCACTTTCTGCCTCATACACTTAGCCAACACACACATTTGAACTTAAAACATGTCAAATAATAATAGTCGCCAGTAAAGCAGCCAGGTGTTTGGCAGATAAATCAGCTGTTTTTCTATTTTCTCTTACATGTGTACAGTACAGATCAATAAATAATTGAACAAAACAAGCATTCATTAGCTGGATGTCTGCTGACAACATTAAATAATATGGCTAATATCCAGTATTGTTTAAATAAAAAAGGAAGAGTCACCTTTTCTCCAAAGCAGTCCCTCCCTGATAATAACCTCTCTTTTAAAAATCCAGCTACACTTAAACAAACTCACACAGAACACAAAATAATTAACCGATTGCTTATTGGTCACTATTACCTCATACGTAGCCTTCAAAAAGGACTAAAGATTGCTTTGGCAATAAAACAAAAACTTCTGCTCAACTCTGAACACAACACAAAAGAAGGTCTTGAAGCGTCGAAGCACGTTGTCAGTGAATGAGTTGTTTGCACAGCTTATGGAGCTGTGATCCTGCGTGTATTACATTCATCAGACCTAGGCAAGGTTCGGCTGCTGTGTTTGCAGATATGTTTGTTTTAATCCCCCCTTTACAGCCAGTTTTAGCTCTAAACCATAGCACACTATTAAAAGCACACAGGTTGTCTGTTTTGATAGTGTCCATTTTGGTGGATTCAGACTGACTCGGTGTCTGCTGTTGATCTGTTTGCATAAAGGCGGCTGAGACAGGCAGCAGTGTGGATGTGGGTTGATGAGTCTCGGTATCCCTGTGAAATGGTCATCAACAGATGCAGGGGCTTCCAGAAAATTAATCTCTGATCGTATTAGTCGTCCTCCACAAGAGGTGACGCTCCAGCCTCCACGTTTGGCGCATCGGTGCATCACAGGTCGTCTGGTTCAATCTGATGGCGGTTTGTCGATCCATCAACACACAGTCTCAACATGCCCCATGTACTGGAAAACTGAGCAAAATGTTCAACGTCACACAACTAAATCAGTGTGATTGGATGACAATCAATGAGTCACATTTCTCTCCTACAAAGCTCGCTTCCAGTTTTGTTTACATGATTCGCCACAGGCCGGTGCAACGACACCGTTAGAGTTCGTTCTATTGCGATGGTCCGTCATCAAACGCTTCGATCAGCAGTCTTCACATGTCCGAGACCTCAGACTCCTCAGGTTCTGGGTCCTTCAAGGCATCATTTGTCACAGTAAGCAAATTGGCATTTGAGCGCGTGTCCATGGCAGAGTGCATTATGGGTAGCCAGACGTCATCCATGTTTGGCATCACGAATATTTTCTGTGGGAGGAAAAGCACAGAGACGAGGCCATCTTTATTTCAACTAAAAAAGAAGGAGAGGAAACTGAAATGTAAAAGATAGAAGGAACAGAATAGAAATAACTGGTTTATATTTAAAAATAGATCCAAAACAAAAGTTCAGATGATTTGAAGTAGGTTTGCTATCTGTGCAGGTTCTCATCCAGGTCATGGTTATCCAAAGCTTGATCCAAAAGGGCTACTGGACTTGCTTAAGGTTCTCGAAGGTATTTTGCCTCCCCTCCAGAGATGGAAAAACCCCTGGACAGAGGTGGCAGACCAAGTCACTTTATATTGTTCATACAAGTGTATCTTAAAAAATTAGATCATGAAAAAGTTCATTTTCTCCTGAAATTTATTTCAGAAAGTGAACCTTACATATGTTCTTGATCAGTGGTTTACAGACTTTTTTTGCCCAAGGCACACCGAAAATCAAGCTAAAGTCTCAAGGCAGAGTAGCAAGTCTCCTTCCAAAATAGCCTCTTAAACTTGTCATCCCAACTGCAAATCATTTTGGTTACAGAGGTGCCTTCTATGGTATCCTGACTGTTAATTTGACAGCCATTTTTAGATTTAGTCTTTAGACATAGTTTTAGTCACATTTTTGTCCTCTTCACCCTTCATAGTTTTAGTCCAGCTTTAGTCAATAAAAAGTTCTTAAATTTTAGTCTTTACTTTAAGTCACATCATATTTTCTCTCTTAAAAATAGCCAAATTGTCAAAAATAAAGCACTAATTTTGTACCACCAATAGCCTACATGTAATAATCTGATATAAACTGATGAAAACACTAACATACATTGGAAAACGGACTTTTGTGATGAGAATCAGAGATTTTTATTCATAATGGTACTCTTATTGATACACCTTAATTATGAAACTCTTTACTGATAATGTTAGTAAAATTAATAAGAATCTTGATGAATTTAGGGTGGAAAAATGAGACAATATGTTTTTAACTGATCTCATGCTTTGTATCTATTTTACATTACTAATTAAACATTTCTCCTTTAAAGAACCACATTTGTTCAGATAACTCGCTAAAATCTTAACTTGTCTTGTAGATTTTAACGCAGATTTCAACTTTGGATAAATATTTTTAACTAACGGGACCTAGTACAAGGTTTTGGAGAGTTTTTTTATCGCTGCAATTCTGACCAAGACTGAGGAGGATTACTGTACAGCAGCTAATATTAGGAGTCTATGCTACTAAACAGCTGATGGAGTTTTTAAAGGAAGGCTGGCAGCATTTTAGTTTAATGTCTTGTAAAGACTACCACTTTAATACAGAGAGGAGCAACAGGTTTAATCTATCAGCTCTTCTCTCTCTGTCACGCTGCTTCACACCCAGGCTCAATGCTCCTCCTCCTCTCTCTCCTGTGGTTGGTTGACAGACAGCAGGTTAGACACACAGAGGAGAAATATCACAGAATCTTAATGTCCGTCAGTCCGGCACGGGCATTTTAGTCTCATCTCTGTAACAAAAAAAAAAACGACTTTCATCAGAGTTTTTATTATCACTTAAATGTTTTTAGCCTGTCCTCATCCCGTCTTCCTCCTTGAAAAAAGGTTGTTAACGAACATTTTTCATCATAGTTTTTATTAACGAAATTAACAGCTCAGTGGCAGAAGGTTTTCCCTGTCACCCTGTTCTTATTTTCCTCTCTGTCGCTTGTGTTGAGATGGACAAGTAACAAGGGAAGAGGTTGCACAGAGGATGACAAGGCACCAGGAGTGTCCTACCAGAAGGTATTCTTAATTCCCCTTGACTTTCCTCACTCACCAAACTTGTTAGCTTGTTTTACAAAGTGGAGAATGTGATGCATGAATATTATCTATCTCCATTTATGAAATGTTAACGGTCTGACTTGTGCTAACATGGAGACAAAACTATGTGGCTCACAGCTGTTAGAGTCTAGTCAACACAAGGTGCACCACATCTCCAATCCTCCACTTTCAAAGTATGAGATGTCATATTTTTACATGGGGAGAAAAAAGTCAATGCATATTTGCAATGCATATATCAATACAGATGGACAGTGAGCATGCAATGCGATGACGGACACTTGCATGCAGGTAGGACATGGCTTACAGAATCTTTAGTTGCTGTATAGTTCCAGTAATCTCAAGGCACACCATTTGAGAACCACTGCTCTAAATATATCGCACACAAAGTGAAAGATTTCAAAGTTTTTTATTCTTTTAATTTTGATGATTACGGCAAAAATTCACAACCTCAGAATATTAGACTATTGTAGAAAAGTCTGTTTCTTGTCCGTTGTTTCAGAGCTCTAAGCAGGTAATAAACTAGCCCCCCCCCCCAAAAAAAGCCACACACACGCAGCCCTTCCCTGCTGTATCTGCAGACCTAAGAGTTCTTTGTTAAGATCCAGATGTGTACACTAACCCAAACATGACAACACATCTCACAGCAGCACTGTGTTTAACCGGGGGCATGACTGAGGGGGGATGCATAATAATAACCCCCCAGCAGAGTCAGGCAGGGACAAATGATGATGTGTGGGAGAGCTGACAGGGACCCCGTAGTTTTCAGGTGAGCCTCAGGGTGATTATGTGGCAGCAAGTGTATCATTACTTTGGATGAATATACGAGGGGTGGAGAAGCCACAGGCACACTGCTTTGAAGTGAATCTAGGTGGGCAGCCATAAATGAATCCTCTTTTATGACTGAAATTCTTCTCCTTAAATATCTGTAGGGACATTCTTTCTGTCCTTGAGTAAACTTTTAGCCTTTGAAAAGCCCTTGCTTTATTTTTTTACAGTAAATCTTAGACTTTTTGGTTATAAATTGTCTTTAAAATGCATCAGTTGCTTTTCGATGTTCTTACCTGGAACTCCTGGTCCAGTTTTTTCTCTATCCAGTCAGTCACATGGACCAAAGTGACCTCCCTTTCTCCTAATTTAGGCCGTGCTTTCAGCTCCAGGTGAGGCGGACTCCGGAAACCATACCTGAGAGCCAAGAAGAGACAAAGATAGAGGAAATGTATGCTACTCCATAAAAGATTAATTTTAGCAGGTAGGGTTGGCCTTTGGCAAAACAGGCATGTTTTGTTTATTCCACTTCATTCTAGATATTTCCCCTGTTTTAAAACATCAGGCACATCATTTAGTTAAACATACTTTATAAATAAAGACTATTTTAATGCTAATAGCATATCAGGAACTTTTGTGATCTCATCCCATCATATATGGCAGGCTCAGTTTGAAGGTAGTTTTCCCTTGAGAATTCTTAACATTCAAAAGGATTTTTAAAGGCTTAAAAAAGGTGGAATAAAACAGAGAAACCTGAAGAATATGCAGTTATGTTTCCTGGTTGGTTCAGTTTTACAGGCCGATAATAAATCAGTTGATCCATATTTATTTATGGAATTAACTTTGGAATTAATTTCTTACATGAAAAATCACAGAAGTAAACAAAGACTAGTTGACTCCTGCAGAACTGTGGCTGATCCAAAGATACTTTAACATTGAAAATGAACAGACAACAGCACAAACTGATGTTGAATTTGATATTGTTTGCATTTATCACTGCTGCAAACAGAGATTAATGCAAACAGATACAGTTTGAAGATGAGGTGCAGCTGCAGCTCAGAAATAATATGTTGATGAAAGGTGTTGTGGGAGTTTTTTTTAGAAAAGTTCAGGAAAAGACAAACATTAATCCTCCTGGACCACGACCTGCTCTTCCACTGAATTTGTTTCTGAAGGTTCATCAGGTCTTCCTGTGGTCTTTGACACAATAGCAACAGGATGCAGCAACTGGATTCATGCAAAAAAGTGTGACGCTTCCATCATAGGGTCAGATTGAAGATAAATTTGTGTTCTTACAAATAAACCGC
Source organism: Cheilinus undulatus (assembly GCF_018320785.1). NCBI lineage: Eukaryota > Metazoa > Chordata > Actinopteri > Labriformes > Labridae > Cheilinus > Cheilinus undulatus. The sequence goes on along the minus strand of NC_054885.1, from coordinate 33,846,247 downwards.
ATCAGTCTTATAGAAAACAGATTGACACCCATCTATTCTAGCAAACTTTGCAGTTGTCTGGTCCACACCAGCTTTCACTCCAGCACAGATTCACTACACCAACTTTGTTTTAACCAAACCAAACAGGTTAGGGGTGAAAATGGCCTAAATCACAGGTAAAGCACATACAGATGAGGATGAAATCCTTAGCCCCCTATGAAAAGTTCGCTTTTTAAAGTTTCCCAAATGCTGTTTAACAGAGAAAGTTTTTTTTTCCAGGTTACATGTTGGATGCTTACATTATTTTACGCAGCACACCAAATACTAACAGGGGTCTCAATGATTAGCCCCCTAAAGCTAATCATTTAGCTGATACCAGCAAAATTTTTAATGATACCAGCCTGCAGTTGTTTGTTGTTTGTTGTAGTTTTAGTCTCAGTCTCGTCTCCTGAGGAATCCTATCCCATTCTTCTTTGGCCAATCTCTCAAGCTCCACCAGATTTGATGGTCTTTTGGCATGGACCCTCATCTCCAGTTCACCCACAGATTTTCAATGGGATTCAAGTCAGGGCTTTGGTCAGGATGGTCAATAATGTTCACTTTGGCCTTCTGGAGGTAGTTCTTCACCAGAAGCATCAGCCCTGATCCAGTTTTGTTGCTGAATGCTAGAGGTTTTCTTTCTAAATCTCCACATATCCTTTTTTCTTCATGATTCCAGACAGACTGAAGCATCCCTACAGCATTATACTCCCACCGTCATGTTTCACTGTGGGAACGGTGTTCTTTCAGTTCTTTCTTTCTCCAAACATAAGCAGCGTCTATGTCCAAACAGCTCTAGTTTGGTCTTATATGACCAAAGGACATGCTTCCAGTATCAGAATCTTTCTCCAGATTGTCTTTAGCAGACTTTAGTCTGGTTTCAAGGTGTCTCTTCTGCATAAGTGGACATTTTCTCGGTCCATTCCTGTGCAGGGTTCTATGGCGGTCTTCTCTTTAGTCCTTCTCTAGTGTCTTGGCAGTTGTTCTGGGGTCTTTAGACACATCTCTCACTAGTTTTCTCTCAAGGGTCTTTAAAATCTTCCTCTTCCTACCTCTGCCAGGCTTGTTCTGAACTGTGTGGCTCTCTGAATTTATTGATGATACTTCTCACTCCAGTTTTTGAGTCTTGGAAACGCTGTGATAACTTTTTTAAATCCACCTGCTTTGTGAGCATCAAAAATTCTTTTCCTTCAGTTTAAACTGATTTCTTTTGTTTTTGCCATGATGCTTTCTCAGTGAGAGCTCAAACCATTACTGGAGTTTTTATACTGGGTGTAAATTGGAAGATAACCCTCAGTTTTACTTGATTTTAAAAGCTCTGACTTTACAAAGTTAAAGGACATCATTGCACAAGAGTGGTTTGTGCCATGGCTCAACAAAAAGGCCAGTTATAAAGGAGGCTAATAATTTAAGTAGTTTTTGGTCTTTGGGAAAAAAAAGAAAGCATCCAAAATAAAACCAGGATGTTTGGAAAAGCTGTGTTTTAAACTCCTTGCTCTGTTTAACAGCACTTGGGAAATACTTTAAGACAAGACATTTTCATAGGTGGGTAATAATTTTATCCTCATCAAAACAACAAAAAAATGTCCTTTATTGTGATGTAATGTCTATATTCGTCCAGCAGAGGGTGCTGAACTACACCTTAAGCTCGGGCTCCCATACCTCTAGAAACTACATCCCACTGTCCTCCATGCCCTCCTCCCTGGAAGTGAACATACCATATCCTGTCCGTAGGGGGTGGTGGGATGTTGACAGCCAGTGTCCCCCGGCATTCCTGCACCTCCACAGTGAGCAGCAGGGGCGTGTTGGACACCTCCTCCATCTTTTTCTTAATGAACTCCGTCTCCGTGGCCTTCTGGAAGTACTTGGACTTGGCTATCTTGTCCACAAAGCGCATGATCTTGCTGGGCCTGTGGCCTCCCACGTAACTACGTGAGCAGAAGATGGAAACAGAGGAGGAGGAGGAGGGAGAGGCAAGGAGTGAGTCAGGTTCATCATTTATTCATAACAGCATCTCTTGCTACTCAGCACCCACGGTGGAGGGGAGGGGAGTGACCGGGCTCTACATTAAAACAGAATCAGGCTTTCAAACATGAAGGAGCGCATCGGTGGGTGGGTGGACTGAGAGGGCAGAACGTTCTGATCCGACACAGAAGTTTGAATCTGTTTCTGCACATTTAAAAGTCAGGCGGTGATGATGTAAAAAGGAGACGTCTGCTCACCCTTCGGCTCCAGGAGGAATAGCTTTGTCACTGAGGAGTTCTGGTGGATCCTCCTCATCTGACGAGCCAGCGCTGGACGATTCCTCATCGCTGTCAGCCAGGCAGTATGTCCGCGGCCTGGACCTGTCACACACCAACATTAGCACACCCTTATTGCTGCTGTCAAGTCTGCATAAATTTAACACCAGACAGACCATGGCAGTCATTTTGACTGGTCTCACTTTCGTAATATATTTAACATGAACATGCTGAATTAAAAGCTACAATCCTGATAGTCCCTGACGTTTCCTACAAGCATCTGTATTTCTGTTTAAAATGTTAATTTTACAAATTACACAAAGAAAATCTGATCACTTCTACCCAGAAAGACCAAAGGCAGTCATTCTGTTTGCACAGATTCTGCTGCACTGATGCATTTTTCTTCAGTGGCATCTTCCATTGTTTCTCATAGAGGCAGCTGCTGATTGGACTAATTCTACATACAGTATTAAGTAGTTTAATTCAATCAGGCTAAGGAGGCCTTAAGCCAGGGCTGTTCAGTTAGTTTGGAATGAGTGCCAGATCCTAAAAAGACCCCATATGAACAGCCTGGAAAGATATAGCATTGCATATGGTAGTAGTGACTCTGCTGTTCTGTTCTATCCTGAAAAAGGGTGCCATCAACCACCAAAATCTTATGCATCCAGAAGCAGAGCCAAGTGGTGTTAAATCAACACGAGTTGTCATAAAATGCCTTGTCATAATATATGCCTTACACAGACAGATAAAAATGCACACTTCTCTATCCATTCCCTGCTTTACTGTCTGTTCTCCATATGTACTTTTTGTTTTTGAAAGTAGAAATGGCATTTTGTCTGACTTCCTGACATACAGGTGCTTTCAAATGTACATTTTAAACTCTAAGACTTTTTAAGGATCTGCAGGAGAGCTGTGTGTTCAGCTTAGGTTGAAACATTTCTCCTGGATGAAGCTCTGATGTAAGACAACAAACATCAATGGCTCTGTGCTGTTAAAATAAAAAAAAAAACACTGGTAAAACTGATGACAGTAGGTGGTTACAACACTGCAGTATTTATCAGAAACTTAGCACACAAACTTTTTGGTGATCAGGACAACAGTTCTACCCCTCAAAAGTATTTTCTTTAAATACTTAATTTGGGTTATGATACTTGGATATTGTCATTCAACGGTTAAATAGGATGAAAATTGAATATTTCACCATCAAATCAGATACAACCAGCTGTTATTTTCTTCTTCTATAAGTGTAGATTAATTATTGATTGAAAATACAGATGTTTTTATGTGAAAGGATTACGTCTCACTGTATGTGATGACAGAAAATATTGAAATATGTCTACATGAACTAGTTAAAACTTACTTTTGTTGTGTTATTTTATTCTTTAAAAAGTGATCCTAACACAAACATTTGTGTTTGCTGAGATGCTTCAGCTTCAGCTTGTAACTTTCCTTCTGGGTGAATCTCTGATGTAGTGAAACTTAATTTCTGGATTACTTATAGCAAAAACATCTTACAAAAAAAGAAAGAAACAACCAGCTGTTATTTTTTGACTCATGTTTTTATATGAAGTTTGCTGTATATGATAAAACTATTAAAATATGTCAACATAAACTAGTTGAAATGTATATGTTTTTGTTTTATTTTAGTTTTTTTAATGGTATCCAAACTGAAATATTTCAAAATGATTTTTTTCTGTTTATATTCCTTTTTATATCATCAGTCTGTAATCTTGCAGTCAAAATGACCTCTTACTGTCTTTCTGGTAGGTCTAAATTCTGGCCTTTTTAGTGTGAAATATTTCAACCCAGTTCTCATTAAAAGATTTCTACTCATGTAACTCCCAGTAAAACGTATACTCAAAGAGTCATCAAAGCAAAAAAGCTAAATTCTAGGATAAAAATCATTATTTCAGAGGCAGGCATCTGTTCCTAACTCACCAGTCATCGAACAAATCCACAGCATCCAGAGAGGATTGAGAGGGGAGAAGAACCAACAGAAGAGGAGGATTGGTGGAAAACAAACCAATATGGTTCCAGTGAAAAAGTTCTTAATTAACATCAAGCTCAGAGCAGTTTATTTAGCTAAAAATCTAATCCTTACAACATCCTCAGAGGATGTTTTAGAAAGCCAGAGGAGTAAGAATAAGCTGTGAGAATCCCTCTTAAATTTCTTTTTTCTTTCACAAATGCAGTCCTGATAATTTCCAGAGAATTTCAAGACATCCTGTTTACATTTGTCAGGGTTGTCTTTTCACACACGTCTCTCACAGTGGGAGATTTCACTTGTTAATGAGGGGAAGGTGGGGTCTGAGAATGCAGAGGATGTGATAAGAAGGACACTGCAGAAGTCATAGTTATTTTCACAGGTGCATGCCTTAAAATTTCCCCAAAATTTCAGGCTGTTACCCCTAAAATCTTCCAGAGTTGGCTGTGCACACATGCATCTCTCAGTGGAACACTATCCCTGGCCCTACTCATACAATATCCTTAGAATTTCCCGGACTTCACCTGCGACAGCTGCATGTGTGAATACAACCAGCAGAATATTTTACGAAGACTTTAATCTGAAATTTCCTTGCTAGCCTCAGAGTATTTTCCCTCCTCATTTCTCCATTACATGACAGGCAAACTATGGGAAAACTACCTGCTGAGAGGGACAGTGTGAACATCACAAAAGACTGGACAATTTCAGGGAAGGTTACCCTGAAAATGTTTTGAAAATGCTAGGGCTACAGGGGTAAAAAAGCTCCTATCAAAAATACAATAAAAATGAAAACTAGCATTAAATTTAGATGCATTGAACAACACTCGCAGTGAATTTTTCCTGCTGCGTTCTGCATCCTCTAGTAGTAAATGCATGCACAAAAACGTTAGCTTAAGTTAAGCATTTACAACATATCCAAGATGGTGGACAACAACAATGTCTAAAGCTCTGATAGCATAACAAAAAAGTGCTTTAGAACAAAAAATAAAAGAGAGTGAGAAGATCCTCAAGTTTTGCACTGTCAGACACATGATATACAAAGGACTCACTAAACTTTGGTCATTTTATTGATTATAACCTGCTGTGTTCACATCAGGGTGCTGGCAGGACAAAGTCAAGGTGAAAAATGGAGCTCAGCAGAAGTTCAAACAGGAAGACTTGTTCATATCTCTCCTTTTTTCCATTCTTTCTCTATTCCCGCTCTGATGATCAGCTGATTATGTGCATTCACTCTCTCAAGTACTGAGCTAATCAGATTCCGCCACAACCTCGTTAGACCAACCGTCATACTTTAAATTTGCCATCCTCTCTTTCACAGTCAACCTGTCGTTTCATTGTGGACCCTGCAACCCTCTTCCACCCCAGCCACCTCCATCCAGATCTTCACAGGCCTTCTGCTCATCTCATCCTGCATACCTCAGTCTCCTCCTCCAAGCCACCCCACTGGTTTCATATTAAGTCTCTCCTGATTGAAATGTTTGCATTCAGATGTGCAGCCAACCGGTCAGGAAATTTTCTGGAGTACAGCGCATGTGTTAAAGACTTTTTCCAAGGCCACACAGAGCTCTTTCAGCTTCATTGCAAACTATAAAACACTGAAAGTGAAGCCTCACCATTCTTTCCCGTGCTCTCCAAGGCCTTCGCCCTCCTTCCCGAGACGGGCCAGGTTCAACTTGGTTTCTAGAGTCATGAGGAAGGAGCCTGTGTAGGAAACCTCCAGATCAAACCACAGACCTAAAGAGAGAGAAGAAAAGACACAGTTCCAGTAAAATTAAGCTATTCTTGTCAGTACAGAAGCATCAAAAAAAGGAGCAACTGTGAGTGCTATTCTCTGTGAATTAACATAACCTCCTGCCTGGTGTGTAATTGCTGTGAGGTCCCCTACAGAGCTGAAGGAGGAGGACCCATCCTCAGGCAAACAATGAAAAGGTCAGTGCCTCCTTATTAACCGGTTTCAACAGTCTACTTCCTGTTTACATGTCAGACATCTCAGAATGATGCAGATTTCCAGTCTCCTGCTGTTTGCTCAATGAATCCAAACCTGTGCCGCTGATAAATGGAGTCTATGACTCCTTTTAATTATCCTCATAAAAAGTCATTGATTTGTATGTGTGAGGCTAAATAACAAGTTGAAGTCTGGACAATGAAGGTGTTTCCTTAATGTCTCTGTCTAGAACGGTAAATCTCAACACTTTCAGCCTGCAACCCCCAAAATAAAGGTGCCAGAGACCGGGGACCGCCACTGTATCTGAAGGTAGATGAACACAGACATGCACAATCAAGAACAGTCATGTGCAGACAAGGCTGCCCATAAGGGGGGATAAAGGGGAGAGTTATCTGGGGCCCAGTCAAACTGGGGAACCATGGAGGTCAGCAAATCATGGTCAATTGTAAAGTTAAGCTGTGATATCCATATTTTATAATTACCCTAAATAAGAACAACTCTTATCAAATAAACAAATATGTTTTTTATTTCTTTTGTACCGTAGCAAGTAGCCTTCTTAAAAATGTAAATCCCTTTGTCTTAAAAACAGAATTAAAACTGGTTAAAAATGGCTTAAATTGGTGAACAATGTGAAATGGGAATTCGAAAATGAGTTACAAGTGGCAGAAATTAGATGAAAGTGGCAAAAAATAAGCAAAAAGCTGCAAAAATTGGTTAAAGTCATAAAAATGGGCATTAAAATGGTAAGCAGGGATTAAAAAGAAGTCTAAATGGGTTTAAAGTGGCAAAAAATAAGCAAAAAGCTGCAAAAATTGGTTAAAGTCGTAAAAATGGGCATTAAAATGGTAAGCAGGGATTAAAAAGAAGTCTAAATGGGTTTAAAGTGGCAAAAATAGGCATAAAAAGTGGTTAATAGTGGCAATAATGGGCCAACAGAGGAGACAATGGGCAAGTGGCAAGAATTGGTTTAGAAGTGGCAAAAAAAGCAGAAAAATGGTGAAAAGGGTTGAAAATGGCAAAAACTGGGTTAAAATTGGCAAAATTGGTGGAAAAGGTGGGGAAATGAAATTTTTAGAGTGGCAGGAATTGGTTAAAGTGGCAAAAATTAGATAAAAGTGGCAAAAAATAAGCAAGAAGTTGCAAAATGGGTCCAGTAGCAAAAATGGACCTAAAAAATGGTTAGCAGAGATCAAAAAGAGGCCAAAATTGAGTTAAAGTGGCAAAAATTGGTGGAAAATTTGGTAAATGGGAACAAAATTTCGTTTAAACTGGCAAAAATGGGTTAAGTGAAGCAGAAAAATAGGCAAAAATTGGCAGAAATGGGATAAATTGGCAAAATTGGGCATAACAAATAGTGAAAATGTGGTTAAAAATAGGCAAAATGGGCATAAAAAGTGGTTAATAGTGGCAATAGTGGGCCAACAGAGGCATCCATAGGCAGAAAGGGACAAGAACTGGTTTAGAAGTGTCGTGTCAAAAACATGCAAAAAAAAGGTGACAAGGGTTTAAAAAGGACAAAAGTAGGTTCAAAGTAGCAAAAATGTGTTAAAATCTGCAAAATCTGTGTGAAAAAATCATGAAAACAGCAAAATTGGTGTAAAGTGGCAAATATATCATTTAAAACAAGTTTTTAAGCCCCCCCGAGAGAATCCTGACCCTCATTCTGAAAACAACTAGTCTAGAAGAAGAGACACAAGACAGAGAGGAAATCATGACATATCTGCCTTCTTATATAACCATGCTTCATTTCTACAAATAACTAAGACACAGCAGTGAAGCACTAGGATGAGATGTTGCCCTTTATCTGAGATATTATTTTACAAAAGAACATTTTGGGGCTTCTAACTTACCAGATCATTTGATATAATTAGTAGAATAACTTTGAGAACGTGTCTTATTATCTTTTACAGTGCCTTTAGACTGTAGGACGGATCATCATGGTAAACTTAATCACAAATATGTATGATTTAAAAAACCTGTTCTTGGTCATATTTAGATTCTGAGCTCTATGTTGCAACCTCCCCAGTAGTGCTGCATTTTCTACATTAGAAATCCAATCATGTCCTCCAAACATTAGGAAGTCAGTATGCAGCATCGCCACCTCACAGGTATGTTGCTAACGAAGCATGCATCCCGTGCTGTTTGTGCAGGATGACGGCACAGCACATCTAGACACGCCGTTCCCTCTGGACTAATTATGTGCCGGGCTCTACTGATTGTGCTTTGTGAGTGTATTTCTGTGGGCGTGTTGTTCAGACAGAGAACATTAATGAGCGCTGCAGCTGTGGAAATGTGGCTGACAGGAGAATGAGTCATGACGGGCTCTTTAAAGTGAATAGGAACAGGTATTACCTCGTCAATGCTCATATCTGTAGATTCAGTTAGACTGAGACGTCTTTAGACAAAAATCAGGACAAAAAACGAAAATCTTTTGTTCTATTCCTACTTTAAAGCACCAGCACTGATTGAAAACTACCCACAAAAACTCTTTCCTCTCTTTTCTCAGCACTTCTCCAAGCTTCCTTTTCAGCGTTATTTTTACGTCCAAACCATTCTCCTTATATCTCTGAATGTGTCCCACTCCCACTGCTGAAGCTCAGCTCATGGCAGGCAGGGTGAGTCACCATTTCAGGTCTGCAAGGGGGGTACCCAAGACCTGAAGCCTAATTAGAGTGGCTTAAAAAAGTGAGGGGGTATAGACTTAGTGGACAGTCTTCAAACAGAAAGAAGGAAAAGCTTTGAAAAAGACAACCTCAGAGTGCATTAGCTCACTATGAGCATTAGTAAACGTCTCAATTATTCTGGTGTTATCCATGAGCACAGACCATTTCTGGTGCACTAAAGTCTACTTCAAAACTTAGCCAAGACATATTCAGATCAAAAGCTACACAAATCTGGTCTCTCTAGCTTCATCCTTTCTTGGTTTCTTGGTTATTTACACCGCCTGAGGAGTCCCTCTTTATGTTTCTGGTTAGCTTTTTAGCTAAGCTCAAATAAAATCAATCAGTCAGATCTGAGTATGCAAGTTTAAAAGAGACAGCATTTTGAAATTGAAGAGAATTCATTTTTACAAATGTCTGGCAGGAGGGAAGACCAAGACTGAGACTAAATTTTCAAAAAAGGGGAAAAAATTAGCACAGTTAGCCACTGAGGTAAACTGGCACCCTATTTTTGGCTAGCCACTGAGGTCTGTCCTACACATGGGTCTGTACATGACTGACTGAGGGACTCTACTTTCAGAGCCATACATACAGAGTAGCGCTTTGGGCGAAATTCAGTTGTGCTGAAAGCCGTCGGTAATGGCTGCCTCCACTGCAGATTATCTCTGATATAGCTTTTAGCATTGCGCCTGTTTTACTAGAACTGGACCATGTTTCCGTACGAAATAAAAAATAAAAACAACCCTAAAAGCTCTTCATGTTGGGAAAGATGTTTTCTGCTGACCTGCCTCAGCATGAGTATGTGAGAGCTACGGGGAAAGGGTCACGTGAATGCTTGTAGACAATGGCTGCTAGTGGAGTGATTAGCTCAGACTTAGCCATGGCGGCAGTTTTGTCTGGACAACTGGAAAAGGAATCTTTATTAAAACAAGGGCAGCGAGTAATACTCAAAGTAGGGATGCACGATATTGGATTTCTGCAGATATTTCAATATTTACCGATTCATTCTAGCTGATACCAATGTTGATACCGATACCGAACGCCCCAAAAACTAATCACTCTGCCAGAACACACAATTCAGTGAGACCTTTCAACAGACATCCTAGATAGATGCAGCAACATACAAGGTTTTTACCAAGCCTTTATTTGTTAAAGCGGCTCTAACACACGGTCTTGAGAAATTATAAAACTAGTTTTGTGATGACTAAAAGAAAGCTGAGGGATAAGACAGAAGCCTGAAATGAAGAAACCATCCACAACACCTGCAAAGACCTCTCTATTTTCTCACCTTGGTGGTCCACAGAAGGTTTGGAGGCATGCAGGATCTTTGGAATAGAGAAGCCCATGTCCAGCTCTGTCAGAGTCAGCTCGTTCATCACATACGGCAGCTGAAAGAAGGAACAGAGAACAGACTTTAAAGAGATTTAACTCAGCAGATTTAACTGATCACTCTGGAACATTAGGAACCATTGTTCTAAGTTAGTGTATTTTAGTGCAAGCTGGCATCAGTACCCACCCTGATCTTACTGAGCTTCATTTGGATCTTTTTGGAGACCACATTGGCCCAGTACTTCTCTCCCAGGAAGTCCCAGAATATCCTTCCCAGAAAAGCGTTGACCCAGGCCTCCGGCTCTACGGTCTCTTCTGAACTCCTGTGTAACTGAAGGACACACGTACAGGTAGCATTAATCTTTCTGATATGAAGAAAAGATTTTCAACTATCAGCAAGTATGAGATCACGTGATTGAGTTCAAGGTCTTGGTAGACCGACAAACTCCAAAGGGTACATTCCTTGGATCACCTGTGTCACCGCTTTTTGAAATTTCACCTTTTTGGTGGTTTTGGGGCTGCTCTCAGGGCTGTTCCCGGGGCTGTCGGTGGCTGTCGGGCTCCTCTGCGGTGCTTGGGGGTTGACATATTTAGCCATGTAGATGTTATAGTCCAACAGCATCTTTTGCTTCATCCCTCCTGTGGAGGCCGAGGACAGGCGGGACTGAGGCAGCTCCTCCAGGCTCCCCCGGCTGCTGCTCCTGCTGTCAGCCTCCAGGCCTCCGATGCCAGAATGGGTGCTGCTGCTGCGGCTGTGAGAGGGCAGGAAGGCTGAAGAAGGAGGGAGAGCGATGCAAGATGTGAAGAATAAGCAGGGGTTGATGTGATTTATGCAGAACCCGCATGTGCAGCGATTTCAATTAATGCATCACATTTCACATACTTGATGAAACTTTTTGTGGCCTTGTTAGAATTCCTAGTCATTTCTCACATTATGGCATAGCTCTCTGAATCAGCTTCCTTTACACTGACACACTACCCTCCCACTGACTCATCACAGCACAGAAATAACCCTTTTTAAAGCATAATTGCTATTTATATCCACAAAACAGACTGGTATTGAAATCACCTCTCTCTAATCCTGTTTTCCTATCACTGGGCTGTTAGACTGTCAGTGCTTCCCCTTGAATGGAGCCTTATCCCTACACGCTTATATTACACAGTAGAGACCGATGCTAGAATATGCTGCTTCTCTGTGCATGTAATCCTGCTGACCTATTCACACTCATCTGTTAGCTCAGTTGAGGGGATTGGCAATCCCTAAGCTGGAGCTTATGCACAGATCTGATGGCTGTGCAGTGACATACTCCAGAGAATGGCTTTTCTAACTGTAGGATGATGTGTGCAAATCATGCATTGAATATAACAATGCTTCTTGGTCTCCTCCCATTAAACAGATTTTAAGTCGGAGTAACCCTGCTCTGGGAGCTGACATACTGTGCTGGTGACATTATTTGGAGCCAAGGCGTGCAGGGTAGAGAGCTGGCTGGTTGAACCGCAGACTGATGCCACATCCTTTCCAAAAAGCACATTAAAATTATGGATGTAACGCCAAAGAGCCCCCAGGTTGATACAGTCCACAACAGAATGGTCTCATCTGTTTAGAGCACAAACTCATGGTACAGGGACGTTTAATGACTGTATATTAAGTTCACATCAAACATGGCTATTATTAAGGATTCTTCACATAATATTATTATTAGAAAAATCATGGCCATACTCAGGAAAGAAAGTTTAAGATGGATTTAAGTCAGAAACATTGTTGTCACTTTGCTTGTTTGATCATTTCTGAACCTCCCTCTTTCTTTTATTTTATTTTTTTTTTGTTTTTAGATTTATTTTTGGACCTTTATTAGATAGGGGAGGACAGTGGATAGAGTCAGAAACAGGGTCGAGAGTGGGGGAGAGACATGCGGTAAAGGGCCTCAGGCCGGATTTGAACCTGGGCCGCCTGCATACATGGGGAGCACCTTTAACCACTAGGCCACCTGCTCCCCAAACCTCCCTCTTTCTCTTCATTTTTTTCCACATCTCCCTCTTCAATTTTTTGTATCTCCCACTTCTCTCATAAATTTTCTGTATCTCCTTCTGCACCTCCCACTTTTCTTTTGTTGACTGAATTTCTCTTCTCTTTTTATTTTCCTGCATCTCCCTGTCCTCTTTATTTTTCTGCATTTTCCTCTTCTCTCTTTAATTTTCTGCATCTCCGTTTTTCTGTTTTTCTGCATCCTCCTCCTCTTTTCTGCATTTCTCTTTTCCCTGCTTGCATCCCTCTCTTCCCTTTCTTAAACCCACCCTTCTCTTTCTGCACCTCCCTCTTCTCTCTTTAATTTTCAACATTTCGTAAATCAATATTCCTGCATCTTCCTCTTCTCTTCTTTCTGCAGCTTTCTTTTCCCTTTGCCTGTATCTCCATCTTTTCCTTTTTTTTTACATCTTTCTTCCCTTTCTTTTTTCTGAATTGCTCTCCCTCCTGTCTTTATTTTTCTGCGTCTCCCTCTTTTGCATCTTCCTCTTCTTTCAATAACTTTCTGCATTTTACCTCTTCTGCATCTTCCCCTTCTTCATTTTTCTCTTCTCTCTTTAATTTTCTGCATCTTCTTTTTCTTACTTTCTGCATCTTCCTCCTCTTTTCTTCGTACATCTCCCCCTTCTCTTTTCTGCATCTCCGTCTGTCCCTTTACAACCTAAACACAGCTTCAGCAGATGGCTGTTCGAACTGAGTCTGGGTATGCTCACAGTTTCTGTCTATAAAACAAAGTTTTTACTTGCCACGGTAACAAATATTGTAAATATTGCTTAATCCTGAGCTCATGGTGTAGTATTGTTGGCTCTATCTTTGTTTATCTTCATCTTAATATCATTTGAATTACTGATTGGTTTTTGTTTTGTTTCCTATTTGCCTTTCTTTCTCTACCCTTCTCTCTCTTTAAACACTTGGATGCACATCAGTATGATAAAAGAGAGTACTGTGGAAAAGCATGCTAGGTCATCTGGTTGAGTAGCCAGATTTCTTTTTTGTAGTTATGAGTAACTTACTGCATTAGTTCTGCAACTAAGTAATGGATTATGTGATGAGTAAACATTTCTGTACAACATCACCAACATTTGTAACAAGCCACTTAGTGGTTTTAATCGTTGGTAATGCAAACATACCCTAAAATATAATGTTTATTTTGGTCTTACCACTCTTGCAGATACCGGGCAGACTTCCACTCCTCCCCTCTGACTTCATCCTGGATGCCACAAGAAACCTCCGAAACCACTCCTCCTTCTCCCGTCCGGTCCTCCCAAACAGATAGATTGTCAGATCCCCGCCTCCAGAGGTCGGCCTTTTGGGTTCTTCTGCTGATCCTGCAACTTCAGCTTTCTCACATTTGTCTGTTCGTTCCTGCTTCTCGCTCACGCTCGTTGGTTTCTCCTCCCCGGCTTCGGGCTTCTCTCCCTGGGCTTTGGACATGAAGTCGTCCTGCTTGGCCAGCTCGATGCAGATTGGGTACTTCTTGTTCCAAACTCTCTTCCTGGCCAAGCTCTGAGGCACCAGCTGGATCTGTGGAGGCAGACAGTCGAGTTCAAATAATTAAAAATATGAAAATGGCAGGCAATTTGGTGGTATTGTTTGGGGCAGTAGAACGCCCACATTAAAGTCAGGACAAACAGAAGAGGATGTGTGATTCCAACCGTGGAGCACATTAGAATTACAGACTAATGTGGCAGACGTGCCCCGGGACGGGAGTTACACAAGGCTATTAGAGACTTTGAACATTTTTAACAAGGAAAGGGGATACTAGTGCAGATGACTCATCTCTCACATACCAATGCAGACCAAAATTAAACTTGTCTTTAACCAGAAACACAAAGGAATGTCCTAGAATTGGTTTATGTGGAGAGAAGCTTGCAGAGTAGCCTATCTCCGGAGTTCACTTTGGATTGAAGCCACAATACTGTAAGTAGGATTTTTGCCCTGAAATATCTATATTTACTTAAAAAAATGACAACTCCTGCTCCACAAATACAGCCCCAATTCCAAAAAAGTTGGGACTGGCTCTAGCTGCTCAACAGTCCTAGGTCTTCCTTGCTGGATTCTTTGTTTTATGATGCGCCAAATCTTTTCTATTGGTGAAAGGTCTGGACTGCAGGGAGGCCACTTCAGCACCTGGACTCTTCTACTGTGAAGCCACCCTGTTGTGATGGATGTGGTATGTGGTTTAGCACTGTCTTGCTGAAAAATGCAAGGCCTTCCCTAAAAGAGGTGTTGTCTGGATTGGAGCATATGTTGCTCTAAAACCTCTATCTACTTTTCAGTGCTGATAGTTCCTTTCCAAATGTGTAAGCTGCCCACGCCATAGGTACTAATGCAACCCCATACTATCAGAGATGCAGGCTTTAGAACTGTGCAAGGATAACAGGCTGGATAGTCTATCTCTTCTTAAGTCTGCAGGACTTTGCATCCATGGTTTCCAAAATAATTTCAAATTTTGATTCATCTGACCACAGAACAGCCTTTGTGGTTAACTGTGTTGACAGAGAATGATTTCTGGAAGTGTTCCTGAACCCATGCAGTGATTTCCAGTACAGAATCATTCCTGTTTTTAATGCAGTGGCCCCTGAGAGCCCAAAGATCAAGTAGCCAATACTGACCTTCAGCCTTCTCCCTTGCACAAAGAGATTTCTCCAGATTGGTGGGATATTCAAAGTCTTTACAATTCTGCATTGAGGGAGGGACTCTGAGGGGCTCTGGCTCTCTAAAATGCTCCTTTTATACCCAGTTATGTTACTGACCTGGTTGCAAAATGCTTATCTTACTTTTCTAGCCTTTTGTTGCCCTGTCCCTACTTTTTTGAGATGTGCTGCTACCATCAAATACAAAATGAGCATACATTATCCCAGCATCAACATCTGATATCTTGTTTACACTCTATTGTGAATAAAATATGGGTTTATGAGACTAACAAATCATTTCTTTCTGTTTGTGTTTACATTTTACACAGCGCCCCAACTTTTTTGGAATTAGGGTTGTATTTCCAACAGTTTTCACAACCAGTGAAATTTTGATATTTTGTAGTTGCAGCAGGGCATGCCTGTTACTGAGTTGTCATGATGGAGCCACTTTTACAGACATGGCTTGTTTATCATTCTGGAAGCTGCCGTTCTGTTCCTGCCTCTCATTCATGTTTTGTGATGCTTACTGGTGATAGACCTCGATTGTTCTTTGCCACTGGTTTCTAGTTCAGTCACCCAAGCTCACCCATACCGTGGATCTGAGAGTAGAGTAGCTGCATGATAAAGATGACCCTCATAACCTCTCTGGTCTGTGATAAACTGACATGACAAATGTCTTCTTACTGTCTGGCCTTTAGAAGTACAAAACCATCGAGTCAGCACACAAACAAGCAGAGCCAGCGCAGGGTCAGTGACCTGTGATATTCACTCAGTGTTTACACACTGTGTGTGACTCTAAGTGGCTCTGTCACTGAACATGACCTATTAGCAAACATGTACTCAGGCAAAGGGAAATATGAGGAGACGTGTGCTTCATGTCACTCTCTGTTAGGCTTATCATCAAGCACACAAATAGACCAGAGAGCCAGACCAGACAAAGGAGCGTTTAACACTTTATAATCCAGAGCTGGGCACATTTCTGTTAAAAGGAACCCTACATGATAACTTCATCTGAATGGATGGATATATGTATCTCTTTATTGAACAACAAACTTACTAGATATCTGCATTTTGAGAACATCTTAAGTTTTAAACAAACCAGGAGGCTGCTGTGTTTTAGGCGACTGGGTAGTGCGACATTACGGGGCTTCAGCGGTCCTTGGCCTGTACAGTTTCTATGCATTAGTCGCCCTAAGCGTTCATCTTTATACAATGCATTTATCTTTATATCATGCATGTGCTTGCACTGTTAGTGAAGTGAAATTCATGAAGACCTTAATTGCAGTGCAAATAAAAGTAAATATAGTCACAGTGCAGTGCGGGCTTTAACATGGCAGCTTCCTAGTAAGTTAATTTAAATTCAAACGCTCTTTAAATGCAGATATCTAGTGAAATCAGACATAAAGATACAAATATTTACCTGACATGGTGAATTTGTCTAATCATGCAGAGTTCATTTTAACTGATAATCATAGCCTTTATTCCTTTTTTAAAACTGATGTTAATTTAAAAAAGAAAATGATTATTGAAACCTTTAACTTAAGTTAAATTCAGTTTAAGTCAACATAATTTTCAAAGCAAGAGCACAGCCTCATGTTCTCGGTCCATGTTCCTTTATTTTAAAATCCTATCTCACCCTCATGGAGTAACATACTGATGAAGCTCCACTAGAGTTAATCAAAAAAGTTTTGAACAACTTTTAAATGTCTGGTTAGGTTTTTATTTCTGATGTATTTCAGGTAGTGGGGGAATCTAACTGCTGTTTGGTTTTATACTCAGTCTCAACAGATTTGTGGTTCAAGTTTGAGGGTTGATTGATATTGCATTGTTACCTGGGCTTTAACCTCCTAAGACCCTGCATGTACATGTGAGGACGTTATATTTTAGCTTTACTACAACAAACTCCATACTTCTTTTATTTGAATTTTTAGATAATTGTCCAAAATGTCCATTGAAGTTTAAGCCTGAAATGTCAGAATAATTTGCAGTCTGGATATTTTAGGGAATTTGCATGGAATTCTTTGTAGGAAAAATTTCCATTGAATGTTTAATAAAGACAAAGACAAAAAACTAATCACAAAAATGTTGATGGGAGCTGGTCAGCGCAGACAAAGTCTGTGTATCTATGTGTAGACTCTGTAAATGTAGATTAATCGACTAACAGTCAACAGAGTTACATTTTTGCTAACCTGTGCCCATCTGTTAATCTCCCCCTGAAACATTTCTCACGCATGCCCCTCTTCTTCTTCTTCTCTTTGACCACATAAACACCCAGGGTACCTTGCTGTCAGTGAGGTCATAGATCTTCTGGCTGATGTAGGTGACGTCTGGTTTAGGCTCGTTGTGTGTGGCACGGCGGGAGATGTTCCTGTTGGGCTTGGACAGACGCAGGACCGAGCCCTCAAGGCGGACGTAAACAGAGTGGGTCAGGGTGGCGTGATACATCTCCGGGTCGTAGCTGTGGATCTCATTCATCCAGCCCTGAGAGACGGAGGGAGAGAAGAAGATGCTACTGACACTGAGGTGGAATCAAACATCCTGAACAGATAAGAAAAGGAGATTTTTCATCAGAAGATTTACAACTTATTGTGTAACTCCAAACAGGTGAATGGAGTCCAAATAATACTACTTACTATGTCAAGAGGGAAAAAGATTGAAAAACATAAAGCATGACTATGTCATCCTCTCCATAATTGAGATTTTTGATGCACTGGTGATTTAGTTGTTTTATTCTAAGTAATTTCCTGTTTCTTACAGGCAAGCAAAAATGGGATAGCCAAATCTATCTAAAACAATATGAAATCAATGCCTGCTATTGGGTATTTATTTATATTTTTCTATGCCAAGATTAATAATTACCTTGGCATAGAAAATTCTGGTTTTCCCATGAGAACAGGATGATGTTCCATTTACTGCTAGATAAATGGGAAAAAAAACAAGGCTGGCAGCAGTGATGGGCCAAATGAAGGTTGTCAAAATACCAGAATTTTGTACCTCTATGAATTTAGTAAAAATAGACACCTGTTATCATGCCACAGAAACAAATATGTAAATTTTAGACACCACAAATGAAAACTGCCTGTTTTAAATCACCAAAAGCTGCAGGCAAGAAGCAGCAATAAACCCCGGGCAAAGCAGGCATCAACTGCATGAGAATGACATTGATTAAGTCGGATGTAGCATAAAGGAGGAGCTGGGGTGGAAGAGGGCTGCAAAAAGCAGCTTGCTAAGGGAGCAGCAAAACGTAGCCAGGCTAGAGCAGGTTAAATATGGCAGCATGAGTGAGATTAGCCAATGGCGTGCTTAGGGGCAATCAGCTGGTCATCAGCTGATGATCTCGATTATATGGCAGCGCTTGACTCCATAGCCTGCTTGAAGTAGCATGTTATTTACTTACTTTACTTTAAGAGTGAATAAATTGTATGGATATGTCAGCTCAGGGCTCCCATAACCAATAATCCAGAGAGTTGTCAGACAACTTGTAGACAAAATTCTTTCACAAAGGTGCAGCATCACAGAGGTCAAAGCAGGGCATCTGATGTTTAAGCTGATCTAGAGGCGTAGGGAGGTACAAGAAGGAAAAAGGGAGCTTTCCAGTGTTATTTATGCATGTTTAATGTCCTGCACAATCAGAGTTTCTCTTCTGGAACAGCTGTGCCCTCCAGCCACGTGTCTCTCCTGTGCAACAGCTTGGTACTCACTGAAGCACACAAACATACAAGTACACAGGCTTACATAACTCCTAAACATCCCTCCTCTAGAGTAGTTTCTACAGCGCTGAGTGGGGTTAACTGAGAACAGACGGCAGACATGTTGGTGTTCTCATTCTGAATATTTGGCTCAGAGCTCAACTGTAATTCTAATATAACCTCAATATGTTTCCACGGGCCCCCACGAGGCTACGGGGAGTTTAATTCTCATCCAAACTCCCACCTTATCAGTCCCACAGGAGGCTGTGAGGGAGAAGCCAATTCAACAGGAACAACAGGGGAAATTTCAGCACTCAGCAAGTGTTTCAAGATAAAGAAATGTAGACAAAGATACAAAAACAAAGCTCTAAGGGACACAAACTTCACTCTGCCCTGACCACTCAGCTTAAGCTTGATGATACATTTTGCATCCTGTGCGCTACATGGCACCTTCACTTTTGCAGGTCTTTTCATCACATTAAGCAAAAATGCTGATGTTATTTTATAAAACGTCTGCAGACCCATCAGTTCCAAACCACAGCTTTAAATCAGGGGTGTCAAACTCAAGGCTCAGGGGCCAAATCTGACATCATCATATCAAATTTTTATTATAAGAGGTACGAGGTCTGCAGACTTCCCCCAGTATAAAAATGTAACTTAACCTTGATGATTAAAAAGATTCTTGGTTGGTCAAAATAATGAGATAAAACGACAGGAATGTGGGAAAATACATTTTTTGTTTTCATTCATATTTTCAATTTTGCATCTCGCAATTATGACTTAAACTTATGATGTATTTTTCTTAAATATTTTGACCTTTTGAAACTCATGATTTGGGAATTTAGACACACAATTTAAAAATAAAACTCATATTTTGGCCTTTAAAACCCACAATTTCAGCTTTTGTTTTATATATTTAGGCCTTTAAACTCATAATTTTGAATTTTTACTCATATTTTGACCTTTAGAAAGATATGATTTCCACATTTAGCTCATATTTTGGCCTTTAAAACTTATGAATTTCAATTTTATCTCATATTTTGGCCTTCAATAGACATGATTTCCACTTTTATTTCATATTTTGGCCTTTAAACTCATGATTTCGAATTTGATCTCATGTATTTGCCTTTTAAAACATTCTGTTTTTTATTGTCATATTTTGACCTTTTGAACTCATGATTTCCACTTTTATCTCATATTTTGGCCATTAAAACTCACGATTTTTCATTTTATCTCATACATTTCCCTTTTAGAACCAGTATTCTGGCTTTTATTTTCATGTTTTGTCCTTTTGAACTATCAAACAGGACTTTTTTATTAAACTCAGGTTTTGAGCCTTTTAAGTTATGTCATCTTTTTTTAGTCCCAAAATCATTGATCATCAGTGCCAAGTATTTTTTCCCATAATGCATCACTGTTGTAAATAAGGTTGACAGTTTATGGTGAAATGTTGACCCTGTTAGGCTCTCAGGTTAGACCTGAATTCAGAATCTGGCCCCTGCAGTGACTGAGTTTGACCCCCCCAGCAGCAGCCTTACCTTAAATATCCCTGGTTCCTTGATGTCAAGCTGGGCCACGTTCCACTGCTCTATCCTTCGCCTCCATCTTCTCATCCCTGACGATGAGCGTCGAGACGAGGACAGCCAGAGGATCAGCATCACTATCATAAATCCAGCTACGATCCCGTGCACCACTGCACAAACATAAGGAGGCACTGGGAGGACCAAATACCAGTAAACCAACTGCGTCAGGAAGATCAGACCAGTCACAGGTATGCTCTCTAACTCCTCGTCCACTTTCTCCTCCTCCTCCGTGTCAAGTTCACTACACAACCCCGTGCTGTCAGCGTGAGGCTGCCTGGAGCCTAGAGGATCCCCGTCTGGGGTTTCTGTATCCGTACAAATATCAAAGTCTTCGCTGTACAGTTCACAAAAGTCCTCGTCTTCCTGTCGGGCAACCAGCGCAGACATTGAGCATCGTCCTAAAGTTAGGGATGGAGATTTGGGGAAATTGGTCTGGGTTAGGACTGGGGCTGGTGCCAACGATGGAAAGGAGAAGAAAACAGAGTCCGAACCCTTCCCTGTGGGGGTTTCTTCTTCGTCATCTTCGCCTTCGACGCCTTCCTCCTCCTTGATGCTGTAGTTGTTGTTGCTTTCTGCGTGCCCGTTCACGGTGGTCACTCCGCTGAGCTCTGATGCACTTGAAGACAGCAATTTAGCTCGATGAGTGGCACTTCCTGCAGCACCCACGCCAGACTCATCCCCCATGATCTTACTGAAAAGCTGCAGGGGGTCGGACATCACCTCTGACAGCCGCCGCTTCGTGTCCTCAATCCTGGCCTCCACCTCCTGGACTTTGAAGAAAGACCGACCGTCTGGGGACATGATGGGGGAAGAAGGGGCTGTTTTGGAGTCTCCACCAGCTTGAGTGACAACAGGACAGGAGGATAGGCGAGGCTGGGAGAACTGTTTGAAGAGCTGAATGTTGCGAGGAGGAGCCCGCTGGGATGACTGTACTTGCTGTTGGTTATGATAGTGTTGGAGAGGCACGTCCTGATGTTCAGGCTTCGAAGTGTCCGTGGAAAGAGACTTAACAAAAGATTTCATTAAGTGGCGGTGCCTCGTATGGGATGGTGCATTCGCAGTAGGAGCTGCGGTGGTTTCTCTAGTCTCCACGTCATTGGACAAAGACCTAACCAGGCTAAGGAACGGTTTGGAGGAGGACAGTGCCGCAGACTTGCAAGGGGACGAGGAGCTGGAGCTTGTGGCGGGGGGATTGACTAAGGGTCGATCCAGGGGCCAGGAGGAGCTGGCAGGAGGATTGGAGCTCAGATGGGAGTGGGCGGAAGTGGGGATGATGATCATAGCTGGAGATGGCGTGTGTGGTTGAAGGTCTGAGGACTGAGCGGACAAGGTGGTGGATGAGACAGGAAGTACAGCCACCCCCGACGTAGTCTCCCCACCACTACACTCAAACAGCAGCTCCTCCTTGGCCTCCAACGCTGTAGCGACGGACTGCTCATCCGCGCCTAAAGCATGTGCTTCCCCAGCTCTGTCAAGGCCGGATTTAGCGCCATCCGATCCGAGAGGAACCCCATACAGCTCCTCTTCCTCATCGTCTTCCTCCTTCCCCAGAGCGGAGAAGTGGATGGTGATGGTGTCGCGGGAGAGGGAGCGCTGTACCTGCAGCTTGGGTCCCGGGGCCTGGCGAGGGGGAGTAGTGTCGGCATGCTGGCCACTTCCCCTGCTGCTGCCGCCCTGAGTGCTCATCACCACCCTGCACAGGGCTTACAGCCTGGAGGAGACAGAGACAGAAGAGGGCACTTTTAATAACCATTGATGCTGACACAATGTTGAAACACCGGTGTAGAAAAGTATTTGGACAATAGAGATGTGAACCATTATCATGACTAAATGCTCTATAAAGCAAAGTGTCAACATTGTCAAATATTTTGCATATTCCTTTTTTTGCACATTTATCCACATAAAAACCTGTAAGTGAACAAAAAAGTACCATGTAGTACAAAACAGCACGGAGAGATAAATTCCTTCTGAATATTCCTACATGTTCTGGACTCACAGCACACAGGAAGAAGAAAACCAGCTCTTAATTAATCCTACAGTGGAAGGACTGGACAGGTACGTCCATGCCCCCCTCTCCATTATCCCTTATAAAGAGCGGCTGTAGCTGACAGACTGAGCCACTCTCGGGTCTGCCCTCTCCCTGTCTTACAAGTCTCCTGCTCACTCTCTCACCCGACTTTGCCAACATGATGAATGACTTTTTTCAGATCACATTTGAAAGGTGCTCCACATTTAAGTTATGTGAAGCCTCCACAGGGGGCAGACTGCACCTGAGTTTATCCATGGCAGTGGAGGCATTGAAAACACTGTCTCAAATGAAATTTTGGTCAACATACAAACAGACAGAGGTGGAGCTGAGGCGGACCTCCTGCACATATCCAGCAGTCACAGGAGAATAATTGCTGAATTGTGATATTTAACTACAATTAGATCTTATTTGCATGTTTGAACTACAAAAATTTGCATGTCATAACAAACATTGGCAATTTGAGGCAGCGCCAGTGTCTTGAGTTGAGCATCAAATGAATGCAAAAAAATGTATTTTTCAAATCCTGACTTTAACATTTTTTAATCAGTGAGCTCTGCACCTCGATGCCAGAAACCATGACTGACAAAGAGACAGCTTCAAAGTGTTCATTCTGTTAACTATCATATTTAATACTTTTATACATAATATACAGACAACTTTCACAGGATGCATCAACTTTTGAAAAATATGCAGGACAGCATGTACAAAATGACTCGCTTGTGTCTAGCAATCCCCAGATAGTGCATTAGTATTTGCACTTTTAAGGAGTTCAAGCGAAGTTGATTTCCCAACAGCAGTTAAGCTCAGAGATTTCCCTGACAAACGTTCTTGGTTTTGTCATTAGTGCTCTCTAAAGCTAAGGGCGCTTAAGTTCCTGCTTTTAAAAATTACTTTTTGAGTCCAGGAAGCACTCATTTCTTCACATTTTCATTACAACACAAGGAAAAAGAACATTCTTAAGACTTTGTGTCCCTGTTTATTTAAAATGATTCAACCCCAGTACAAAAAAAACCTGGAGGACTGTGTGATAAGTAAATAAAAACAGAATGCAATGACTTGTGTTATGAAATCTCAAACCCAAATTGTATTCACAATGAAACATAAACAACATATCAGATGTTGAAACTGAGTTATTTTACCATTTCATGATAAATATTAGCTAATTTTGAAATTTATGGCAGCAACATGTCTCAAAAAAGTAGGGACGGGGCAACAAATCCAGAAAAGTAAGTGGTACTGATGAAAAACAGCTAAAGCAGCAACTAGTTGGCAACAGGTCAGTAACATGACTGGGTATAAAAGGAGCATTTTAGACAGGCAGAGTCTCTCAGAAGTAAAAACAGAAAAAAAGGTTCACTGATAAGCAAAAAACTGAATCTAAAAACTGTGGAACAATTAAAAAGAAAAAAAAAAGTTCCCTAATGTAAATTTGTTAAGAATTTGAATATCCCACCATCTACAGTCCATAATATCGTCAAAAGATTCAGTGAATCTGGAGAAATTTCTGTGCACAACAGACAAGGCTGAAGGTCAATATTGGAGGCTGGTGATTTTGGGCCCTCGTGCAGCACTGCATTAAAAACAGGCATGATTTTGCACTAGAAATCACTGGATGGGCTCAGAAACACTTCTAGACGGCACTGTCAATACAGTTAGCCATGCCATCCATAAATCCAGGTAAAGCTGCATCATGCAAAGAAGAAGCCATATGTGAAAAAGATCAGGGAACACTTCTGTCTTATCTGTGCCAAAGCTCATTTATAAAAGACTAAGGTAAAATGGAAAACTGCTCTGTGGTCAGATTAATCAAAATTTGAAATCCTTTTTGGAAACCACTGACACTGTGTCCTGAAAAAGAGAGACCGTCCAGTTTATTACCATAGCCTGCATCTCTGATGGTGTAGGGTTGCATTAGTGCCTATGGCAGGGCGGCCCACACATTTGAATGGCACTACCAATGCTGGAAATTATGTAGAGGTTTGCACCCACCTGGACAACGTCTCTTTCAGGGAAGGCCTTGGCTATTTCAGCAAGACAATGCTAAACTACATACCACATCTATAACAACAGCATGGCTTCACAGGAGAAGAGTTTGGGAGCTAATTTCCAGAGTTTTGGCCATCCCTACTTTTTTTGAGATGTGTTGCTGCCATCAAATTCAAAATTAGCTTATAATTTTCATGAAATGGAAAAATGCATCAGTTTCAGAATAATTTTTTATGCCCTACTGTGAATAAAATATGGGTTTATGAGATTTGAAAATCATTGCATTCTGTTTTTATTTACATTTTACAGTGTCCTAACTTTTTTGGCAATGGGTTCTACACTTCAAAGTGACTTGCCATGAAGTATTCTTACATCACTGTGTCCATGCACTTTCTTTCAGCCTTATGTGTTCCATGATTCCTGTGCTTTACTGTACTAGCGTAAATACATAAATACAATAGACCCTCATTCCCCCACCCAAGCATAGCAATCTGCAGGACCTAATCACCAACAAAGAAGCTGTTAGGCTCCAGTGATCACGAGGACAAGGAATCTATTGTGCAGTCTGAACACAGCGGAGCCGTAGTCATCCATCATGCAGTGATTTCACTGAATGAGGCCTGGAGTTGTTATTGAGTTATTGTGCCTGCTTATTCTTCCACATCGCGTAGAGGCCATCATCCCTGGTTAGCATTATCAAACAGGCAGAACAAAACAAGCACATACACAAATACAGACCCATGCACAGAGTCACTGCGGCTCTCTGACTGTTGATAAAAATGTAATAGTAGGAGGGACAGCAGAGAAACTACAGGGATGTCGTCTGAGTTTCTGAGAAAGCCCGGGCGGCCTGTGGGGGGTTCTCTGGTTGGCACTGCATCTCCAGAGATTGTATTTACTGGGATGTAATAACAGAGCATTTGACTTTCCCAGCCAGACACTCACTTGGCTGTGCTATATCGGGGTTTTGAGCGTGTGTTGATTCAGCCCTGGCTTTGCTAAGGGCAAAGGAGATCCAATAAAGACAGGGAAAGAGAGAAACAGAGAAAAGAGCAGCAAAAAGGAGAAAGAGGAAGACCCGCAGGGGGTCTGAGGAGGCTGCTGACGACCTTTCAGAGACGAGCCTTTTAGGTGGAATTCACTCAAAGACAGGAGAAAGTCAGAGAACAGGGAGGACAACACAAAAGAGTGAAAGTGACAGAGAGGAGGATAGATGAGTGTGGAGACAAGGCCACGGAGAAAGAAGTGCTGTTGTTTTCATTAAAGGCTGAAGGACGGACTTTAACACTGTGGAGGTGAGCAGAGGAGGACTGTTCCAAGTTTTCCTGGTGTCAGGGTTTAGAAGACGGCAGCCAAAAGACAAAAGAAGGACAGCTTTCTACAACAAAACAGGCAAAACCATTGAAATAACATTATATTCTTTAACTGACATTTGTAGGGGAGACTAAACACTGATACAATATTTCATGGGCATCCTGGTACAAAATAAATCCTGCACTGAAAACAGATTTCTGATCCAGTTTCACACAATGTGGTTCTGCATCATGACACTGTTAAGCTTTCTGTGGAAAACCAAATACCATGAGGTATAATTCTGCATAAGTCTTGAAAGATAACGTTTATTGAAGAACCGCCATATTGGTATTATCTAGGGCCATATATGTTACCATCAAATATTCACATATCAAATCCTATAGTATTGTAACATACTGTACTGAATGAAATTGTCTTTGCAGATGATGCCACGCAAACAGCAGAGAACATTTGGGGGGCAAGTAGTGATTTCTGCATGGAGAAATGCTACCAAAAGGTCATGTTTGAGCTGTTCAGGATTATGACAAACGTTCAAGTGTGAAAACACAAACATCCTTAATCCTTAAGATACTTTAGTGTCCTTCAAGAAGAGAAATATTCCAGCAAAAACAAAAACAAAAAAAGTTTCAAGAAGTAACAGAAACAGCAGCAGGCAGGAATTAAAAAGCCTCTATCTAAAGCACAGAGGAGCGGTGTCACACAACACGTGTGTGGTCATCAACCTCTAGTCTCACCTGTTCGTCCATCTATCCATCCATTTTCTTCTGCTTACCCAGGGTCAGGTCACGGTGGCAGCAGGCTAAGCAAGTCAACCCAGACATCTCTCCCCAGGAACATTTTCCAAGTCCTCCTTCAGGATTTCGAGGCATTCCCAGGCCAGATGAGATAATCCCTCCTGCATGATCTTGGTCTACCTTGGGGTCTCCTTCCATTTGGACATGCCTGGAAAACCTCCACAGGGAGGTGACTAGGAGGAATCCTAGTCAGATGCCCGAATCACCTCAACTTGCTCCTTTCAACGTGAAGGAGCAGCAGCTCTATTTTGAGATCCTTCCAGATGTCCAAGCTCATGTCTAAGGGTTAAGCCCAGCCAGCCTCCTAAGGAATCTCAATCGCTTGAACACACGATCTTATTCTTTCAGTCACTACCCAGAGTTCATGACCATAGGTGAGGCATGAGACAAAGATCGACCGGTCTCGCTCGCTAGTCTTGCTGGTTGTGAAGGGAAATCAGTGTCTTGTTAGAGATCCAGATAGTTTGGCTCAGTTTAGTAGAGCTGGTTATTTGGCTCCCAAATTGTTTTTCATTTGGTCACAGTTTGGCTCTTTAAATGTGGATTAAATAATGATAAAGGACGGAGGAAAGGAAACTGGCATTCAAGCTGGAGCTAGCTACAGTGGCTAACACAGAAGCGCTGTTTCATTACTCAGTCGCTCACCCCACAAGGTTCAGTCAGCTGATACACCCCCCTCCGTAAGTGTTGGAAACAGTGAAGCCAATTCCTTTATTTTTGCCGAAGACTAAAAACATTTGGGTTTGACATCAAAAGATGAATATGAGACAAGAGATCAACATTTCAGCTTTTACTTCCAGGTATTTATATCTGGATCTGATGAACAACATAGAAGATGCTATTATTTGAAACAGAACAGCACATTTTTAGGTGAGCCCCTGATTAACTTCTTTGTTGTTTTGTTAGTGTGTGTCTTTATCCCAGGCTACATGGGATATATAATCCCTTTAGCAGGTTCTGGGTCTGCCTCAGGGTCTCCTCCCAGTTGGACAGGCCCGGAAAACCTCCATAAGCAGGCACCCAGGAGGCATCCTGATCAAATGCCCCAACAGCTGGCTCCTTGTTGCATAGATACTAAATCATATGACAGAAACATGTCTTCTACTCCCCTGATTGGACGCCATGCATATTTGCTGACACACCCACAGGTTTCCCTGCCATCAGTGCACAGCTGCCATTAAAAGCCCGGTGTTTGTTTTAGCTGCATGTGGATGAAGAAGAGGAGAAGAGGAGTCAAGCCTGGCACGGACACAAGACTGATCCAATTAATCAAAGCAAGCTGGGCCACTTTAATCAGCTAAAGCAAGCACACAGGGATAAGGGGAGAAAGGGAGAGAGGTTAAAAGAAGCAGGATAAAAAACGACAGGAGAGGATGAATAGAGAGCAGACAGGGATGCAGAACAAACAGAAAACTGGGGAGAAAGGCAGAAAATAGAACAGGTATGGTAACACACTGCACAGAACAGAACAGAAAACAAATATTTCTAGATGTTACAATTGCCTGAACTCAAATATTAAAGGGGGACAGGACTAATCGGGAGACTTTTCTTTTTTATCTATTGTTGGGGTGATTGGGATTCCAGGACCTGACCTGCTGCAATAAAGGGGGACTATACTAGTTGAAAAAATTGTCCTTGTTTGATTTCTGGTGATTAAATTGGCGTTAAAGCATGCATCTCAGTTTCTCTGTTATGTTTTTTCTATGTTATTTGTTGTTTATCTGAATTTTCAGGGCTTTTCTTTTATGGGATTCACCTACATATTTTACTGGACTTGAAATGTGACAACTTCTTAAAACTTTACTCTAGTCAAGCGTTTCTGCCTGACCCAAAAGATGGCAGCCATTACTCTGGGAGGGAAGAAAAATGAAAGCCTCAGGAAGAGGAAATCATTTTTATCATAAACCATAATCTGAAACTGTTAGTATTCACTTCCCTCTTCTATAGGAAAGCATCACACTCACCCCAGACGTTACATGCATCCTCATTCTGAGGTTAAGGCTGTTATAATTCATGCAAAGTGTTCCCCATGCATGTTACCTCTGGGTAGTACAACACTAAGATCACATCCAGGGATAGTCGAAAAACAGCCACTGTATCTCTTTTAATACATTTGTGAAAAATATCAGTAAAGTGTGGATGTTTATAAAAAATACCTTGAGTGTGTTTCTGTTTCCAGCAGCAGCATCACTGCGTGTGAAGATGCGATAAATCCCTCAGTTGTCAAATAAAGAACCTGTCATAAAAGGACTCACTATTTAAATGTAAACATACTCATGCATTATGTGAAGGTGCAACTCTGTGGTCTGCTCTAAAGTCAAACTGCAATCTACAGCAAAAACACTCATTATTTTTTTCAGGAGGTAAATAAAAGATCAGAAATGATCTGAAGTTTACTGTTCATGAAACGCCAGTGCTGGTTGCTGCAGAAGCCACTAAATTCAGGCACCATTAAAGCCATAAGGTCACAATCAGGGATGCACAATACTGAACTTTTGCTGATATCCAATATACCAACATATTTACAAATTAATTTAAGCTGATACCGATCAAACTGATATTCAAATGTAGTCTGGACTAGGCTTGAACAACTTGGGAAAATAATCTGTGAATTTTTTTCCCCAAATATTGCAATTGTGGTTTAATATGAAATAATTCTATAAGCTTCTCATCTTGTGTATTTTCCCACAAACATAAGCAATAAATGATTCTATACTGTAACCATTGTATTATTAGATAGATCAAAGAAGGGCTACAGAAAAAAAAGTCTAATTGTGATTATTTCCACTAATTTTGCAAATTTAACATGA
The DNA here is from genome assembly GCF_018320785.1 of Cheilinus undulatus. Taxonomy (NCBI): domain Eukaryota; kingdom Metazoa; phylum Chordata; class Actinopteri; order Labriformes; family Labridae; genus Cheilinus; species Cheilinus undulatus. Next base: position 33,817,204 of record NC_054885.1, on the reverse strand, counting down.
ATCGTTGTGTTGAAGGGAATGATCATTTTATGTCACTCTCGTTTTGATCAAGAAAAATCTACAAAAAAAGGGAAAGGAGGAATTTTGTGAACTGTGCTACAAGCTAAAGGCATTTAGACAGATTTCAGGTTAAAGAGATATTGCACCTTCTGCAATTTGAAAATTGCATTAGGACAGATTGCAGTTTAATGAAAATTTTGATCAATTGCCCCATCTCTAGTCCAGACAGTCCTTGGGAACACTATTCAAAGTCTGAGGATGAACAAATTTACACATTTCTGTCCTTAAAACAGACTTTTAAGTGAAAGGAATAATGCGGACTAAAGATAAAGACTGCAGCTGGTGCAGGTCTGCTGGTCCAGTCCCAAACTCCACTAACTTATTTGTGCATATGGCCAATATTTACAGACGATATCAGCAGATTATGCAAACATTCAAGTATCTTTTTTTTAGAAAGGTGTGCAAAAGTGTAATGTAATTTTTTCTTAATCAAAACAAGTGACATAAAAATGATTATCCCTTCAATAAAGCAATTTATAAAAAAATGCAAAATGAGCAAAAATAACTGCAATTAGAGCTTTTTAATAATTTTTCCCTAGTTCAGTCTGCCTAATATTGATGAAGCTTAGCATTAGTTCACAGAAGTAATACCCCCAGCCACAACCAGCTGACACCAATCACTGCCCCCAGCTCCTACACCAATCAGAGCTCTTTCTCTCAACACAGCTGTCCATTTACATATGACGTACTTCTCACTAATACCCGCTTGCATTTATAAGGATGCACCACTCCGCTGCTGCTGCTGCTGAAAAAAACTCCAACTCCTCCACCCCAGCCTCCTCCTTTATTGCTTAAACCTTGTTGCACCCTCATATTCAGATTCATGCTACTATGGATTAATTGCTTCTGAAATAATTTCATTGTTTTCAATATGCACTGTCATAAATGTATTTGCTTTACTATTCCAGGGAGCTTCTTTTGAGCAGAGCCTTATCTGCCAGGTAAAACAAAAACCATTTTACAATAAAATGGTTAAATTTATCATTAGTGTTCCTGACTCAATGTAGGCATGACCCATGTACGCGGGCAGCCTGGGTCCGAATCCAGCCTGTGGCACTTTGCAGCATGTCTTTCCCTGCTCTCGTCCCTGTTTCCGACTCTATCCACTGTCCTCCTCTGGCAAAAATCCAATATTGTGCATCTGTGTTATTTGCAAGCTATATATCATAAATACACTATTCAGCTAAAAATTAGCTACCCATGACTTTTGGCCCATATTGCCCAGCCCTACATCTCAATTACCATCTTTATATTTGCAACACCTCCCTAATCTGTAACTTATAAATCCTGTCCAAGCTGTGCAGCTTAGATCCTATTGTAAAACAAAAAAATAAAAAAAAACTTGGGCTCAGAAATGGAAAAATAACATGTTTTTTGTGTTTTACGGGGAAGGATGGAGTGGGTGTGGAGAGAGATGGAGATGTATTTACAGTCAACAGTTTGTGCCTCCTTCGACACATCTCGTCTCTCTTCTCTCAGCTAAATAATCCACTGAAAACCACTTTAATTTACTCTAATTTAAGAGCCAAGAAGTGCTCTTAATTTGTTTAACAACTCCAGCTGTGCCTCAAAGATTTGTGCTCTTTCTCTCCTCGCTGAAACTGCAGCTGATGGATTAGACCTGACAGACGCAGCAGCTGATTCCATATTTACTGACAGATTCACCTGGACTCTTCCTCCTCCTCCTCCTCTCATGGCTTTGATAGATGTGAGATACGACTGGGCTGCCTCTGTCACATAACCTGACAAACACCAGACAGTGTGGAGGTACAGAGAGTGGGAGAGTGGGTGTCTCTGAGTGTCTTTTGTGTGTTATGTTAGGAGTGGTATGAGGTCAGCTGGAAGGGTGAAGGGACTTTTCTGTCTCTTTGCCTGGATTAGTCACTAACTGCTTAAGAAATGCAGGGTAAGGTGGACTCATCTGACTAGTAGTGACACAGCAGCCTTCTCTAAAATGCTCCTCCATGCATTCATCCTGTTCTGCACCTGAGGCTGAGAGCAATCTAGTTTTAGGGAGCGGTTCTGCCTGTTCTTCAGTTGCATGCTTTACAATTTAGCCTACCCTTGCTGTTTTTATATTCAAAGTTTCAGACCCCATTTGGGTCGGCATGCTAGATTTTGGAGATCAAACAGAAAAGTTAAAGAAAGAGGCTGACATCTCCAGCATACTGAGAGGATGCGGCTGAGGCGAAGGGAAAATGTAAAGCAGGTTGGGTAACAGTAAGTCGGCACTGAAAGAGAGGATGACATTTTGGATACAGAGAGGACAGTGAAAAGGAGGCTGATGGAGCAGCTGATTGTACTGTCGTTGCTCATACAGGCCTGTACAATGAGCTCCATGGTTACATTATGTAAGCAGCCGCCCAGATAAGGACGAATGCAAACAGAGAAACAAAGGAAATGAGGAGAAACAGAAAGGCATAAGGGCTAGGGTGGGTCATCTGTCCTCTATTACACTGATGGAACACATCACAAGCCTTTCCCACGCCATGGTTAAAGCAGCGTTACTATGAACAGTACAGTACGTACAGTAAGGTGCATGAAGATGAGCTTTACAGAGACCCAGCAAAGACATAGGTGGATAAATGACAAAGACGAGCATCACAGATGGAAATATTCTTTAAAAGACACGGTGTAGGCAGCAGATCATCCGTGTCAACTTAAGAGGGAAACTCTGACCTGACTCAGACGGCGAGAAAACAACACAAGACGAGCGTCTTAAAATAGCTCAAGGAGGGGCAGGGAGGCTGTCGAGGTGTTTGTCTCAACACATCGAGAGAGACACTCAGAAAACCCACATGGGGACATAAACACGCAGGAATACAAAGGAAATCAAAGGGAAAGGTGGTGCAAGTTTTTCAGCCTCGCTGCTCTGTTCACAGGAGAACAAGCGTCATCCTCCGGCTGACTGGCTGGTACGCTTTAGCTGTTTTCAGGGGAAAGCTCATGACTCACCTCAGCCCTAACGCTACGTCTGATAAACTGAAGGTTGAAACCACAGTTCTGCCAGAACCCCATTCGAACACCATGGTATCGGAACTGGTATCGGGAAGGAAAATATGGTATTGGAACATCTCTATTGTCAACAACATTACGTACACAATCAATCAATATTTGTTTTATAGCACCAATTCATAATCAAAGTTATCCCAAGCTACTTTGCAAAGACAGCAAGTCTCCAGGTCCAGACCGAACCCTCTGATGGGATCAGCGCTAGCAGCATTTAGTCTCGTTACAGTGGTAAGAAAAACCTCCCCATTAACAGGCAGGAACCTCAAGCAGAACCAGACTTATGTTGACGGACATCTGGGGTTGGAAAGGGGGAGGAGGGTAGAGGGAAGAAAGGGATGCAGAAAAACAACAAATTTATGGCTGTCATGGCTAGAAATGTATCTCCTATTTTGAAGGATTTATGGCTACGATGTCAGCAATGATGGGAACAATATGTGAAGAATTAGTAAGAACAGCCATGATTAAACAGTACAGCGCCTCCCTCTTAAGAAACAGCAAGTATGATAGAAAATCTGCTGCTGGATGAATTTAATAAAGGATGCTTTTAAACAAAAGCATGTCAGAGAAAAAGTCTCCACAGCAGACTCTAGAGACTGTTTTGATGCTGCTGTTCCAGTGGAGACCTCCATCATATTGACAGTGAACAGCACCGACTACCCGATACTCAATATTGATGTGTGATAGGTCAATATGCCTGCTGGACTAATACGTTTGTGTAACCTCCAAATGCAGATCTGCTTGGGGGTCTGATGCATCGACTGGCAGAGTTGTGAGTTGGAGCGGCGTCAGAGGAAACGGAGGAAGCGTAGGTTTGATGTTTGGGCTCTTAATGAAAAGGAGAATCAAACAATCAAACTCCGGCAGGGAGATAAAGAGCGCTCATGCTGGATCAAACCGGTTTTCTTTACCTCTCTGTCTCTCTCTCTCTCTGACACAGAATCCAGCGTTAACTCGTCAAACATCAAACCTCGCCATGCAGATCATTTGGCGGTTGCCATGCCAACAGTGAAGCTTTCATCTTCTTCTTGGTCCTTTTGTCTGGCAGGGCAGCTCCCCCGTCACCATGTAACCTTGGTCTCCTAGGAGTGTTTGTTAGCACAACATCTTCAGTGAAGGGTGCTCACCGAGCACAAACAAAGCAGGAGAAACAGACGGATGCAGCTTAGATGGAGGAAGTGTTTGCAGATCTGATCCATGATTGATGAATCTCTTTCCCTTACAGGATGTTCAGATCATCTTCAGCCTTTTTTAGTCATTTTTTCTTTCCTTTTTTAATATTGTGACTTCATGCTAACAGCACACATTTTAAAGGGCAAGGGTTTTTGATATAATGCTTTCATTCTGGAGTCAATGCTTCAAATTTGCAGTTTTTCCTGTTTGCCACATCTGGCAGGAGGGGAAACTGCATTTTTCCTGGTTTCCCATAGGGGCACTACTGACTGTCATAATCAATTCAAGGAAATTGAGTTTGCATGTAGTGTAAGAAAAATAATTCACTGTGTTTGTGTTTTTTTGTATTACAAAAAATGAGTTTTATTTCACTAAACTGGCACTGAAAAGGTTGAATTTCAAATATATATATATCTGATGTTTATAATCAGGTCTGATCTTGATTGAAAAATTATTGCAAAAAAGTGGAAAAAATTCAATCAACAGTTTTTTTTAAATTGCCACTTATCTATGGCATTGTTTTTGGTCACGCACAGCCTGGAACAATTTTCAGTCGTAAAATAAAAAAATAACATCAATGTAGAAAAATGAAAGTTGTTGATAATCACTGACATATTCCCAGCTGTAAGGAAATTCTATTTGCCTGTAGTGTGATAAAATATTTTTATTATTTCTCTTTTTTTCATAGAAATACCAGGGTTTTGTGCATTAAACTGGCATGGAAATGGATAAATTCCTTAAAATTAAGCAATATTTATATTTATGTTTATGATCAGGTTTGGGCTTGATTAGAAAATTAATGCCAAAATTGATCTTTTTAATTAATATATAGTATTTTTATTGCTATTGGTGTGCACTATTAGTCTCAAAGTCTCTGAGAGTAACAATGGATTAAATTTTTACAATTAAAAAATCATAAAAGTCAAAATTGTAGCTCATTATCAACATAATCAAGAAAACAATCCCCTTCAAGAAAATTCAATTTGCATTTTGTACATAAAAAACATTTTATTATTTGTGTTTTTAAATTACAAGCATCAGGGTTTTGTGCACTACACTGGCACTGAAAGGGTTAAATGTCTCTAATAAAATCAGTGCTTTATATTTATGATCAGGTTTGATCTTGATTAAAAAAAAAACAATGTAAAAAGTGTAGAAAAAATGCAGTGTTCAGTATTTCTGTTGTTCTTCATGTATGGCCTCCATTTTGGTCACAAAAACCCAGAGTTTAACAATTACTTAAAATTTGAAATTTAAAGCATAATAATGCATATAACTACAAGTTATTGCTCATTTTTAACATATTCAAGGCTGTGATAATCCCTTTCAAGGAAATCCAGTTTGAATGTAGAATAAAAAAGAGATTTCAATTATTTTTTTCTTTTTTTTTTGGACATTACAAGAATCTGTTTTGTTGCACTTAAAATGGCATTAAATTATTCAAAATGGATCAGTTTTTGAAAGTCATGATCAGGTCTGTTTCTAATAGGAAAAATACTGTAAAAAAGATGGGGAACAATTCATGTGCAGTATTTTAATTGTTAATTATGTGTGGAGCCCATTTTTAGTCTCAAACAGTCTGAGTGTGACAATTTAATCAAATCTAAAATTTAAAAATGATAATGCATAAAAATTAAAGTTTTGCTCACTAGTAACACATTCAAGGCTGTAATAATCTCTTTTAATGAAATCCAATCATAAAAAATCGAAGAAAAGAAACCCATATTCTTACACTTAACTGGCATTTAAAGAGTTAAATTCACAAAAATTGATATCTTTAATCGGGTTGATCTTAATTAAAATATACAGCAGCAAAAGTTGAGAAAAACTATGTATGTATCCTATTTTTATTGTTATTTCTATTTTTATTTTTGGTCTAAAACAATCTCAGTGTAAGAATTCCTCTCACACCATCTGAGGGCTAATTATGCTCCTCAATTTTAACTTCAGCTCCCGTCCTGTCTGTGAGCACTACGACACAACTGTGCTCGTTTTCACCACCACACGTCACTCATTTGCTCATGTAGCAGCACACGGATTTAACACTCCACTTTGATGAATACAGGATTTGCATGGAGTATCGATGTCTGCTGCCGTCTAACCCGATTTGACAGATTAGACATCAAAAGGTGGATGAACGCCGCTCTAACTGAACACTCACAAACAAACAGGAATCAAACTATATTAAGCAATATATAATCTGTGTAAAAGCTGCTTGACAGCCCACAAACAGCCAGAGGATTTGGTATTAGTCATAATCCACCCAATTACATGATGAATGGAGGAGAGGAGAGAGACGTGGGGGAAAAGGCAGGAAAACATCAACAGGGAGAGTATTGACAGACATAGATTAATATTAGAAATGCTGTTATGTTTTCATCCAGGAATAGGTGAGCCATGCCATCTTTAGTAGTGTAATACTGAATTATGAAGGTGTGTACAGTAGGTAATAGAGCATGATGATTGTAACTGTGAAAAGGAGTATAAGCAGTGTGTAAGAGTGGAGGTACACTCAGAGACATTAAAAATTCATATCATGATTACACTGACCAAAACTACCACAGTTATCAGCATTATCACAGTGTGGTTATAATGTGCTGGAAATGTTATTGTAACAGAACTGTGCAGGACCTTTTGGTTTGTTAGGGCCAAAAATTGAGGCAGAAGTAAGGCACAGATGTGGTGAGTAAGGCACCTGAAGGCACTATCAGGCAGGAAGGAGGATTAACATAACCCTAGCTGTGCTCTGGATGTCCTTGGATACACACATTTTTTTTGGTTTTATTAGACAAAGTGTTCTGCATATCCTCGTGAGACTCTGAGCAGGCTTTGATGCAGAGGTAGCAAAACTGTATGTATAACTTAAGTCATGTTGTCATCTGCGTAAGGATATCACCATAAGCTAAGGGGATAGCTTGCAATGCATGTACACTAAAAGTACAGCTCAAGGAAAATGTGCAAAGCTGTCAAATTTATGTTTTCACCTTTTAAAATTCAACCAGGTGACTGCTTGCTATCTTTTCAGCAAGATCCAATAGTAACCATCTGAGAGAAGGCATATACAGCAAAGTCATAACCTTGCAAAGCAGATGGACATGACCGTTTTGTGTTTTTCACTGGCGAATCCATCTTGCGTCTGAACTGTTTTGGCCTGGTTAGAAAGTGACAGGACCAATCAGCGATGAGGGGCAGTACTTTCAGATGCGGCAGAGTCATGATGTAAGCAAGGAGCAACAAGAAGAAGGAACGGGAATTTGAAGAATTTGGACTCAGAAGCATTCAAGTTTCTTAAGTGGTAAGGTTTTAGTCTGTAAAGTGCTGACCAGTTGTGCTCAAGTGAGGTTTAGTTGCAGGAAACAGCCCATCAGAGAGCAAGAGAAACTCACTGTTTTATAAATGCTAGCAGTATCAGTCGTCTTGTAGGGAAAGACTTCCCTGATTGCTGGTTTATGTATGAAGTTCAAGCATGCATAGGTTCACCTAAAGTACATTCATGTCACATGCTGAGCTGAGTGTGTGCATACAGAGTGTGTCTTAGTGTGTAGGTCAAATCTCTGTGTGTGATCTAGTAAACAAGGACTTCCTCTTTTCCCTCCAACGTTAACTTCCTGTTTGTCCAGATAACAGCAGAGAGGAAAGCTCCACCCATCACTCTTCCTCTTTAACATCAACACTAACAGATCAATCTGCAGCAGAGTTACTCCTCTGTCCAGTCAGTCATTTCTTATAGGAGAATCTTAAATTAATATCCTGGTGAGTAGCTGGTCAGTGAGTGCACACAAACACAGCTGGAGCAACAGAAGCCATTAGTCGTCTGGCTCTTGTGGCTGCTGGTTACAGTGGCAGGCTGCAGGCGGCTCCTCTGGCTGGTCAGTTTTAACAGTTAAGTGTTGTGAAAGATGATGTGCATGCACGGAACATGTGGAAAGACATGCATGCATGTGTGCATGCTCTTTCATGTAAATTGTTTACTTTATGTGAGTAATCTTGCAGAGCAGATCATATGCTAAGTAGACTTTTCTGCAAAGGTCAACACAATGTCTCATCCATCTTCAGCCGGGCTTTTTCAGATCATGCTAAATTTCCTTTACCAGACATTTGACCACAAATGTAGGCAGAGAGGAAAGTAGTTTTCTGCTATATTTTTCACATTCTAATGGTAAATATATTGGGTTATTACAGTTTGGGCTGTTTGGTCTTGGGAACCATAAAACAGCTCTTAAAGGTGTGCAGTGTGTAATATTTAGTCTCATAGCATTTGGTGGAACAAACTTGGTCTATCTAGTGTTTAATCACCTGAATATATAGAATTGTTTTATTTCTTATTAACTTAGAATAAGATTTTTTTCATACATTGGGAGGGTCTCCTCTGCCATCTTGAATTTTTGGATTTTGCATGTTTCTACAGTACTACAGAAGGGACCAAAAAACAGATTTTTAAGTTCCACTGGTTGCCACATTTACCACCAAAAAAGTTAGCATTGCAGTCCAGCACAGACAGTAAAATGCTGATAATAGTCACAATTTTACTTCACTTTTAAAAAAGGCTTACACAAAGTAGTAAATATGAGTAAAATATAAGCAGTAAATATGATTTTTGTGGCTGCTGCCAAGTCTAATCTAAAATAACGTCTTTACAACCAAAGCAAGATGAAAACTTTCTACAAACTTACAAAAAATTCTGAATTTTTCAGCACTTTCAGGTTTATATTACTGCCTCACTTGCATTTGGGAAACCTGTTTAGTTCATAAACTTCACTTTGAGCCCTGGATGATCTTCTAGAAATCTTGAAAACCACTTGAACTATGGCTGAAAGTCTTCACTATGCAGCTCTTTTGCATGGCTTCATGTGTGCCTGCATACTTGTATGCAAATAGACATAGAGCACAGTCTTTGTTAATGAAATGCTAAAACATAATGACCATTAACAGTCTAAAAGATTCTGCATTTGCACATAAATCATCACATCACAACCAGGCACAGGTAAAAAAGAGGAAAATGGAAAGCGAAAGCCAACATCCAGAAGCACCACTGACTTCTCCGGCCTGAGCTCATCTGAGAAGGACTGACCTAAAGTGGAAAAGTGTGCTGGGGTCTGACAAATCCACATATGAAATTGTTTTTAGTAATAATGGCCATCAAGTCCTGCAGGCTTAAGAGGAAAAAGACCATCCAGATTGCAATCAATGCACAGTGCAAAAGCATGCATCTATGATGGTATGTGGGTGTATTAGTGACCACAGCATGGGTCACTTGCACATCTGTGAAAGTATCATTAACTGAGATGTGCAGACCGGTTTTAGAGCAGTACATCTAGGTCAGGTACAAAAGCATATTCCGATTCAGCACCTCACTATGTCAACCTTGGTCCTGTATTGCCCTGGCCTCCTGATGGCCATCCTCTGGACCAGCCCACCGGGTCCTGGACACCCTGTATGCTATGAGCCAGGAAAGCATGCCAGGTGCTGGTAAAAGTGCAGCTGCCATTCCTGTTTCAAGCAGCTGACCCTTCCCATCCTTGCTTTCCTGAGCACATCTGCAAAGGAGTCCTGTCGGCACCTCTGGCCGTCAGTCAGCATCAAAGCCTCACAAGAGTATAGCAAGACCAGGACCAAAAGACTCTGACTTTTGTCTGCATGCTCAAATACCAGGAACACCACGCTGTCTTGTGAAGCCATCACCCTGTGTGCGTGGCCAAGTTTGCGGTTGATCTCTACCTCGCAGTTAGCAGATCAGTGGATTATGCTGTCAAGGTAAGTGAACTGCTCTACACAATGTCTTTTCATGGACGTCCTTGCGTATTTCAGCAAAACAATGCCAAGCCACATTCTGTATGAGTCACAACGGCATGGCTTCACAGTGAAAGCGTGGTTACTAGACTGGCCTGCATAGTCCAAACCTGTCTAACATTGAAAATACAGAGCACATAATGTAGCACAAAATACAACAATAGAAATTTTGCATTCTTGAGGCAACTTAGATGTACACCACGTATGAAGGGGAGAGAATATCACTTTCAATACGTAAGTAATTAGTGCCTTCAGCCCTTATACACTTACGGAGTGTTACTGGAAGGAAAAGCAATGCAGCACAGAGGTAAATATGCTCCTGTCCCAACTTTTTTGGAACATATTGCACGAATCAAACCTAGAATGTGTGTATATTTCCAAAAATAATAAAGTTTATCAGCTTCAATCAAATTTCTTGCTGCAATACAGGTTGAAGAGGATTTGCAAATCACTGTTTTCTGATTTTACTCATTTTGCACAACATCCCAACTTTTTTGGAAACAGGATTTGCACTGTATGACCATGAATACCTTGCATACAGTTTTGCAGTATGAAATTTTTTTCTTTCTATCTGGAAAAGTCGATGTGGGACAGTTAAAAATGTCCCTACGGAATTAAAAACAAGTCCTGTTCTCTGGTTTTATTTCCTATCTCTGATCCTGCAGGATATCCACACTTTAATTGTTTTATCTGGCTCAGATTGAAATCAGTTGGCATCGTACCTGAGTAGGAGGAATTCCTTTGATAATTTCTTTAGTAGAAGTCTAGTTGAGCTGCGGGGTAGCGCCTCCAGCACCTTCATTTAGAGCATATCACTACAAACATTAGATATGTCTCCTTATTACACTGTCTCCTGCTGATGGTATCGCATAAACGGAGTCGAAAGAAATGGATCGTGTGGAGACTGAACGACGTTTTTAATCTCCCAAAAAGAGAACAGAACTATGAGTATAAGTCAGAGAGGCCTTGACTGCTCTCTTTTCTGAGGACAGATCATTAAAAGAGGTTGATTTTCAATAAGCAGTATTATTAAATAGATAACATTTGATAGACTATTCAACCTCCTCTCCATGTTTCTTTCACTTGAAAAAGAGAGACTGAAACTGCCTTTAAGAGCAGGGAAAGCAGTGACACATGAAAATCCAAGGATCCATATGGACCTAAAGTTGACACCGACACTGACACACAGGCTCAAACCATGATGGGTGAATGTCAGGATCTCAGAAAAACAAAAAAAAGCCCCCTGAGCTGGATTTTCTGAACTTGTCAAAATATGAACTGATGTTGAACTTGAGAGTTCACAGCCGGCAGCATCCACACTCTCTCAACCACACAGACACATTCATCTCACATGCTTCTTTAGCTTTAGTCATACTCACACGTTTGTATTTTTGGCTTCAGTGTTTTCATGCTATGGTCCTTTTTTCTCCACCAACACTCGTTTTTTCAGGTTCAGCTGTCACCGTTTGCTTTCTCCCTTGCAGCAATTTGTCTAATTGAGCTTAAAAACAGAGAGCATTCCCTTTAGACTCGCTGACACAAGCCTTTGTCACCTACAGACATCCCTCTGTGTGGGACACAGACGTCACTTTAAAGAATACAATGATGACATATAAGAAGGTATCAAAACAAACATCTGTGTATACGGAAGCCCAGAGCGGACATGCATTCATACTAGGGGTGGGCGATATATCGAGTATACTCATTGTATCGTGGCTTTTGCTATGCATGATGTATAAAATGACTATATCGCGGACATCCAAGTATAAATTATGCTGAAGTTTTGAGATGTCAGCATGCATTTCTCGCTGGAGTTTCACTTCTCCTATTGTCCCTGAACGCATCTCTCACAGCAGAGAGCTCACTCCTCCGCCCATTTAGAAAACCTTCCTCCGCACATGCGCGTTTTTGTATCAGCGGAGAAGGAAGGAGGTAAACACTATGGGTAAGCTGAGCAGCGTGGCGAATTAGCGACTAGTTAGCAGCGTTCAGAGATAGACAATGAGAAACAGCGCTGGGTCTGTCATCTGCCAGAGGTTCAGCTTTAAAAGGAAGAGGTCGAACTCACACGGTAATCGTTAAAATATGCCGCAAGATGATGCCGAGATAACGGCGGCAGTAACACAACACGCCACTAAAGACATGAGCCCAGTGTTGTTGAAAAACCAGGATTTAATAATTTCACAAAGACACTTAACCCAGAATACGTGATTTGCCTGGATGCGAATATTGTGCTAAAATCTCCCTGCCAGAGTCGTATATGTCAGAGAGAAGACAGCCCAGCAGCGGACAAATGTGATCCACATCTACAGAGTCTTATCTCAGCCTAACAGATCAAAACACTGACAACACGGAGTTAAAAAAGTTCCTGCCTCCAAACGAGCCTTTTCCCCCCATGATCACACAGGAGAGCTACTTAAATAAGCTCTAAAGATGCCCCCATGTTATGAACTTGTCAGAAACTGGTCCAGCGCTCATCACAGATAACAGACTAATGTAATCACAGCTGTGAGCCTGAATGGTGGAATAGACTGCAGGGTTTCAGCCATCGGCTGCATGCAGGATTGGTGAGTTTTGTGTAGGTTTGCTTCACCCTTAATGAGGAAAATAATCATTTTAAAATCAGCAATAGTAAACATAACACAGAAAACATTTCAGGACTGTCCATACACTGTAAAAGACTGAGTGTTTCACAATTTATGTATGTTTGATTTATTAGTAAAAATTGAATTCAGTCCTTTTCAAAATAAAACAGTGTGTTAAATTTGACTTTATATTGATTTTTTACCCTTTCTGCATACAATTCTATTAAAAATCCAATAGAACAGTCTATTTTAAACCCCACACTAGCGTCATTTGGAGCTGGATCAAACATTATACAGCCACTTAGAGGACATTTCAAAGTATCATGATATGTATCGTGCATCAGGATATAGCAAAAATATATCGAGATATCAACTTTAGGCCATATCGCCTAGCTTTAATTCATACATACATACATCTATTTTCTTTTTTTTTTTTTTTTTTTAATTTACGTTTTATTGACAATCAGCAGTACATGTAACATATGTATATATTTCACTTTAAGTCACATCATATCATCTGAATGTCCATTTTTCTAGATAGAAAAGCAGAACAAAATAAAATAAACAAAAACAAACAAACAGACAAAAAAAATAATCTCCTTAATAAGAACCTTAGTACATAGGGAGTGAGACATGATTAATGCTACAGGCACTGTATATTAATTAGAATCAACAGCGATAACGTCTAGTCTGTGTGGTGTTACATAATTTATCCATTTCTTCCAGCGTGATTTGAACAGGTCCTTATTATAATTCACATCTGCTGTTATTTTCTCCATCCTGTAAATGTCCATTGTGATGTCCATCCACATTTTCAGTGTTGGGCACTCCTGTGAGAGCCATTTTTTTGTGATGGCCTTTTTAGCCGCCACTAACATAATATTAAATAGATATTTGTCTCTCTTGGGTCATCCTTCAGGTATGAGTCCAAAGAATAAGGTTTTACTTTCCTGAGGCAGTTGATTTTCTAATATTTCTTCCATTGCCTTATGAATTCCCTTCCAATAAGCTTTAATAACCTGACAATCCCAAAAAACATGATAATGATTTGCATTTGTATTTCCACACTTTCTCCAACAAGTTGGTGAGTTATTTTTATAATGACATTTTTGATACGGTGTTATAAAATATCTTATGAGGCTTTTCCAACTGAATTCTCTCCAACTCTGTGAACTACTACATTTCCACTGATGTTCCCATATTGTTATCCATTCGTCTTCCGTTATGTTTATTCCTCCTTCCTTTTCCCATTTTGTTTTAATATACAGGGTTGAGTGTGTTTTCATACTTATAAGCCCTTTATATAGACCTGAGATAATACCTTTATCTTTCTTCGAATCGTATGCCCTTTTAAACAGGTCTAGCAGCTGTTTGCTTGCCTCTGATACACCTTTCAATTTGTCCCCAATGAAATGTCTCACCTGTAAGTAACGATAGAAATCTCTTGCTTCTAATGAGTATTTCTCTTTAATCATTTCAAAACTAAGTAATGAATTTTCCTTTACTATCTTACATAACGCTGTTATTCCTTTTTTCGTCCATTCCTTGAATCTGGTATCCAATTTGTTTGGAGAAAAATGTGTATCATATGCACACCATTTAAGGATTACTATATCTTCTCCTAAATTGTATTCTGTTATTACTGTTTTCCAAATTTTAAAAGTCAGCTTAATCCATTGGTTTTCTATATTTTTCAGGTCTTGTAAGTTACTGTCGGCAATATGCGCCTGTATGGGAATTGAAGTCAAACCCTCTTCAATGCTTTTCCATTGGGCATCATATGAAGGATTACACCAGTATATTATGGTCCTTATTTGTGCTGCCCAGTAGTAATCTCTGAGTGACGGAAGACCCCATCCCCCTTTTTCTTTCGCCAATTGTAAAGTTTTAAATCGGATTCGAGGCCTTTTACCTTGCCATATGTATCTGGATAGTATTTTGTCCCATTCGTTAAATTGTTTTTGGCTTAGTTCTATTGGCAAAGTTTGAAATAAATATAACAATTTGGGTAGGATGTTCATTTTAATCGATTCTATCCTTGAATTAAAACTTAAGTAAGGGATTAGATTCCATCTCGCTATATCCTCTTTAATTTTCTTTTGTATCAATGAGTAGTTGCGTTCTGATAATTCTATGAGGTCCTTTGGTATTATGATTCCCAAATATTTAATATGTTCTGTTTCCCATGTTAAATGGTACTCACTCTTGATTTCTTCTGGTGGGCTGTAATTGTATGTAAGCAATTGTGTTTTACTTATATTAATTTTGTATCCTGATAATTGACCAAAATATTCAAACGATTGCATTAGTTTACGAGAGAGTTTGTTGGTTGCCCTAGAAAGACCAATATATCATCTGCATAGCAGGCTAGCTTATGCTCTTTCCCCTGAATATTAATGCCATTTATCTCTTTGTTTTGTCTTATGTACTGAGTAAATGGTTCCAAATATAATGCAAATAATAATGGTGAGCACGCACAACCCTGCCTTGTGCCTCTTTCCAGATCAAAACTTTTGATAACCCACCATTAATTTTAATTCTGGCCGTGGGTTTGTCATATAGTGCCTGTATTGTTTTGATTATTGCTTCAAGCCAAATTTATGTAGAACTCGGCAGAGAAAGCTCCAATCTACTGAATCGAAAGCTTTTTCCGCATCTATACTAATCACCATCGCTGCTATTCTATTCTTTTGAATGTGATTAATAATTTGTAATGTCCGTCGTATCTTATCTTGCGTCCTGACGCCTCGGATAAACCCTGTCTGGTCATTATTTATCAAATTAGGCATGAACTTCTCCAATCGTCTAGCCATGATAGAGGTAAAAAGCCTATAGTCTGTATTCAGAACTGAAATTGGCCTGTATGATCCACATTCCAATTTATCTTTATTTTCTTTTGGAATAGCAGATATGATTGCTTCTTTCCAGCTTGGCGGTATTTGTGCCTTCTTTAAAACCCAGTTTAATGTAGGAAGCATCACTGGTATTAACTCATCTTTTAACCCCTTATACCATTCTGCCGAATAGCCATCTGATCCTGGTGATTTATTTGATTTAAGTTTACTCATAGCTATTTTTAACTCCTTTTCTGTTATGTCCTCGATCATTATTTTGTTCTGTTCTTCATTTAACACTGGTAATTCCAATGAGTCCAGAAAATTATCTATTTCAGTTATGTTTCCCCCTGTGTTTTTAGTGTACAGGCTCTTATAAAATGTTTCAAAGGCTTCTTGAATTTCTTTTAGTTTACTTTTTGTTATTTTGGTAACTGGATCTTTAATTTTGTGAATTGTGTTCTGTGCTATTTTCTTTTTAAGTTTCCAAGCTAGAACTTTCATTGATTTAGATCCACCTTCATAATATCTTTGTTTAAGAAACATTAGATTCTTCTTTATTTCATAGGTAGCCAAATCATTCATTTCATTTCTTGTTTTTGTGATTTCCCCCAATAACTTCTGTGTTGTTTTCTTTTTATGTTTCTCCTCTAATTCTTTCAATTTTTTTTGAAGTTCTTCTAATTTCTTATTTCTCATCTTTTTCTTGTAAGAACATATTGATATAATTTTCCCTCTGAGGACAGCCTTTAGGGCATCCCATAAAATGGGAGGGGATGTATCATCCTTGTCGTTCTCTTCCAAGTATAAATGAATCTCTCTTTTAACCTGTTCCTTAAAATGAGGATCATTAAGTAGGCCCGAATTTAGTTTCCAGTTTTTCATTTTTGGTTGTAGAGCTAGATCAACGGACAGATATAGAGGTGCGTGGTCACTTAAGTCTATTGTCCCAATTTCACAGGTGTTTATTTTGTCTTTGTCTTTTCCAAATGTAATAAAATAATCTATTCTTGTATATAAGTGGTGGGGTGATGAGTAATGGGTATAGTCCCTTTGTTTGGGGTGCAGACCTCTCCATATATCAACTAAACCCACCTCCTCAAATAATGTTTTAATTTTCTTCACTAGAGACATCCTATTCTGTGCCCTCCCATTAGAGGTATCTAATTGTGGCATTAAATGTATATTTAGGTCCCCCCCACATATTAGAAGGCCTATTGTCTCTGAAACCATCATATCAACAACTTTCTTAAAGAAATGGATGTCACTTCCAGGTGGCGCATATATATTTAACAATGTAATTGGATTCCCCTCAATGTTTCCCCTTACTAATATAAATCGTCCCTCCTTATCACTTATCTCCAATGTTTTTTCAATGTGTATTTTGCTTGATAAGAGAATGGCCACTCCTCTCCTTCGTCCATTTTTGTAGGAAGATGAAAAAACATTTGTAAAACCCATCCTTTTCAATTTCTCATGTTCCTTAGAATCCAGGTGGGTTTCCTGTAGATATACTATTTGCGCTTTTTCCTTTCTCATTTTAGCTAGAATTTTGCTGCGTTTTATTGGATTCAGCAGACCATTTACATTATATGAAATAATTTTTACTTCTTCCTTAACCATGTTCTGACTCTCTAAATGTTTTTGGAAAAGTTACACCCTGTGCAGTCCATTCACTCCCTGAACGTACATAAACAAACATTATATAAACATTAGTGCTGTATGGAACAACAGCTACAAACCGAAACCTTAATTGTCCTTGAACACAAAAAAAACAAAACATGTTGACTTCCCACTGTGGGGTCTCCGATATGACCCTGAATAAGCCCCG
The DNA here is from genome assembly GCF_018320785.1 of Cheilinus undulatus. Taxonomy (NCBI): domain Eukaryota; kingdom Metazoa; phylum Chordata; class Actinopteri; order Labriformes; family Labridae; genus Cheilinus; species Cheilinus undulatus. The sequence goes on along the minus strand of NC_054885.1, from coordinate 33,799,922 downwards.
GTGAAGGGGGGGCTTTGAGGGGGGGCCTCTCTCACCTGCTGGTGCTAAAGGGCCTTCCTTTGCCGTCCGGCCTGTGTCCATTCTTTCTGTAGCATAGGCTGACGCCCGACCGTATTCCTTATCTTTATTGCCATATACAGTTTGTATTGTCTGTCTTATAGAAAGAAATCTTAACTATGTGACCTAGATCTTCATGGCCGTTTTTTCCAACAATAAACAGCTAGAAAATGAGGAAAAACTCACCCTAAGTCCCTTTTATATATCAGATTTTCAAGACATACTATTATTCCTTGTCTTGTCGTCTGTATGCTTGGAGTTTGTCCTTGTAGTCCTGGGTCCTATCCTTATTCTTCTGGCTCTTGGTCCTTCTCTCTGTGCGCCACGACAGGCGTCGGATCTGCTCCAAAAGGGTCTCTGGGCGTTTGATGATCTTTACTGGAAATCCTCTCTTTGCCAAGTCGCCTGTCGCCTCCTCTGCTGAGTTGTATAATACCATTCCCTCCGGAAAAAAGACTCTCATCTTAGCTGGGAACGGGGTTTGGAACCGGATTTTCTTTTCCTTTAATACCAATTTCACCTCTGCATATTCCCTCCGCTGTTTCAGAACCTCAGGCGCATAATCATGATCCAGATTAATCTTGTTTCCCTGATACTCAAATCCGCGTTTCTGCCAGGCTTTTTTTAATATTTCTTCTTTCGTTCTGTAGCTGGCCATTTTGGCAACAATGGATCGTGGCGCCGCGTTCGGTGGTGGTTTTGGCACCATAGCGCGGTGCGCTCTCTCAACTCGTAGCTCCGCTGAGTCTGGTAACTCCAGTTTCTGTCTCAACAAATGTTCCACAAAAGCAACCATTGACTGTGCGTCATCTTCCGATCCTTCTTTAATGCCATGAATTCTAATATTGTCTCTCCTGGACCTTCCCTCCAGGTCCGTTAACTTGGCGTCTATTTCAATTTGTAGCTTGACCAACTCCGTCACTGCTTCCTGGTTAGTTCCTATCCGAGTTTCGGCATCCAGGATTCTTTCTTCGGCCTCTTCTACTCTTTTATTTGTTTTCTTTATATCTGCGCGGATGCCCTTGAGCTGTGCATCGTTATCTTTTCTGAATTCCCTCAATTCTTTGAGTATGAGGTCCAGGCTTGCATCGCTAGCTTGTTCACCTTCGTCTGTTAGCATGTCGTTATCCTCGATGGCGCTACTAGCAGGGGAGGTTTGGTCCGCTCCGTCTTCGTCTTGTAACTGAAATTGTGTAGATTTCTTGTTTTTTCCTCTTGGCATCTTAAAGCCCTCTCTCTTATATCTTACTTTAGCAAAAGTTGTTACAGATTCGGGTTGTTATGGGCTGTTTTTGACTCAAACGTCAGGAGCACGTTCACCTATGCTGCCATCCTCTGGCTTGCCAAACCGGAAGTCCCATACATCTATTTTCATGTAATAATGAGTGACTTCTGGCTGTAATCTAAAGATCTCTTTAATTCCTGACTGACACTCTCTACCTCCAGTAATTTCCTGCAGCCAGAATGTACATGCACCTGCTGTGACACAGTATTTTAGACCGTTTTGGAAGTGCATATAAGGAACCAGTCCTACGATTGCCTTTGTGAATGTTCCCTAGAAGTCATCCCCCAACTACATGACTGAAAAAACACTGGTTTGTTGCAATTCTGGTGCCCTGAAAAGCAAGAATTCATGGCTCGTTGGTCTAGGGGTATGATTCTCGCTTAGGGTGCGAGAGGTCCCGGGTTCAAATCCCGGACAAGCCCAAGCTATCTCCAAGTCACTTTGACGTGGGTGCTCTATGCAAGGTCCTTGCTGTTCAGGCCAGCATCCCTATGCCTGCTCATAACTCCTCCATGTGCTAATGCTGGCGTTTCCTTGCATGGTACTTCATGAAGGTTGTGTGTCCACACAACTTGGTAAAAACCTGGCCATGTGTCCGTTATTCAGGGCTTATATTGAAGACCAATTTGAAGCATTTTAGACCATCTTGAAAATGCATCTAAAGAACCATTCCAAGCAAGTGCCTTTGTGAATGTTCCCTGTACTAGTATTTGATCCCACAACTATGTGAGTGGAGGAAAAGAGATTTGTTGCAATTTTGGTGTCCTGAGAAACAAAAAATTTGTGGCTCGTTGGTCTAGGGGTATGATTCTCACTTAGGGTGCAAGAGGTCCCAGGTTCAAATCCCGGACGAGCCCAAGCTACCTACAAGTCACTTTGACATGGGTGCTCTATGCAAGGTCCTTGCTGTTCAGGCCAGCATCCCTATGCCTGCTCATGACTCCTCTATCTGCCAATGCTGGCATTTCTTTGCATGGTACTTCATGAAGGTTGTGTGTCCACCCTCAACTTGTTAAGATTTTGGCCATATGTCTGTCAGTCAAGCCCTATATTGAAGACCAAAGTGATGCATTTTAGACCGTCTTAGAAGTGCATAGGGACCAGACCTACGATTGCCTTTGTGAATGTTCCCTAGAAGTCATCAAACAACTTCATGACTGAAAAAAAGAGATACGTTGGAATTCTGGTGTCCTGACAATTGGAACTTGTGGCTCATTGGTCTAGGGGTATGATTCTCGCTTAGGGTGCGAGAGGTCCCAGGTTCAAATCCCAGACGAGCCCGTACATGTGAGTGTCTCAAGTGTGCTTTTTACAAGGTCCTTGCGGATGAGGCCAGCATTTTGTGGTCCCTACTCTAGCGAACCATGATCAGAGCCATTATCCACAAATGGGGAAAATCCAAGAGTTGTTGGACAACCAAACTGACTCCAAGAGTGTATCTATGACTCATCCAGGAGGCCACAGAAGAACCCAGAACAACTAAAAACCATGCAAGCATGGGTTTGTATTTTCCACACCTACACCACCAGGTAACTTTGGATCTCTCCTGCTCAAAATTTTCAAATGAAGTTACTCTGCCCTCTCTTTCAGCCCACTGACTCTTCATCTGTATAAGTTCTTCTTCTGTGTACTAAGGTTCATACAAATATCCTCTTGTATCCACAGCAAACAGCACATTATCATCACTTGAGTCAAAATTGCTCATATTATCTATGTTTAAGCTTGGTGTGGTGTTACTATCCCTGTAGAAGTCCACAGACCCACACAGCTGATCAGAGGATAGCAGAGAGGCAGAAGGAACAAAATGCTGATAGTGGCATCATAAAGGTACATAAAACTCATTAAACTACGTGGATAGAACATTCCCATTTACAGCCACTATGCCGCAGATTTCTCTGAGCTCGTAATAACCACAGAAATCACTTGAGGCTAATGCCACTACTATAGCCAAGCACCTCATACGACCCAACTCAATATCCATTGAAATCAAGTTCTTCTATAAACTTCTACTCTTTTGTGTTCAGTTTCCACATTGGTACAGCATGTCAAAGGAAAAATAAAAACAGTACAAGCAGTCTTACGGTTTTGCTGTTATGGTCTGAACAGAATGCTTTTATTATGAATAGTTACCAACTCAGTTCCACTGTAAGTCACTTGTACTGGTGCTGACCAGACTGATTGTGCAGGAACCTTAAAGATAAAGGTGTCCTGCATGCACTAGAAGGGTTCTTGTGAATAATATGAAATGTGATCCTAGTGGTGCCTCTGCCGTGAAGTAGCCGTGATGTCTCCAACTGGTCTATTTCAGTGTTTGCTTTTCAGTTTTGTAATAGCCAATAAATAAGCAGAGATGAGAGGATCATGAGAAAACTGGGTATTACTTTCTATCACAGGAAAGTGGACTAAATTAAATTTATGGATGCATATCCGCTTTCAGCTTCCTTATCTGTAATACCACGGAGCTACTTTAGTTGATAAAGATGTCAATGAGGTTTTTATTAAGAGAGGAGACGTCACGATGAAGAAGAGGCAGGGTGCAGCTGATCAAGGCCATGGATCAATTCCAGCAAACCCCCACACACGGATGAGGAGGAGAGGAGAAGTCTTACCTTGAGATGTTAGAGGCATTCAATCTCCCCTCGCAACACAACTTGCACTGACACAGCGAACGCCACGGCCGTGGATCATGGCGCTAACATGCCTGGAAACACACAGACAGGACAATAAATTTACTTAATGGGTAATCTAGAAACGTGATTCATCATTTCGAACATCTAAGAAGAATCTTTGAGCAGGACTGGTGATGTTTTAGAGATTTGGGAATGCCACAAGTCTTTAGAAGACGCCACATTACAGCTCATGTAGAGAGCGGTTCATGTAAGGACACACCACAGAAACTCTCTCTAAATTATCTGAGAGCCATGTCACAGAGGTCTCCGATGATCTCACCCTGGTATAAAGAGAGTAAAGAGGGGATTAGGTGTAATTAGGTGACACAGAGATGAAACTCTCAGAGATCGAGGTCTTCTTGTAGGGCTGTGATGCTGTGGCCTGCTCTTAGAAGAAGAGGAGGAGAGAGGATTGAGTATTTCATGAACGGTTCACAGAAAGCCACAGGGATAATGAGCAGAAAGGTGCATGAGAAGCAGAGGCAGCATCTGAGAGGATTAGAGATTTAGAGCTACAGTCAATTAAATTTGCTAGTATAAGGAAGAGCACCTCTGCACCAGGGCAGGGAAATATATTAGGCTTTTAATATAATCTGATAGATTTTTAAATGGGATATTGGGTAAAACAATACGGCATCTAATGTCAACAGAGTCTAGCCTAAATTGAAAACAACCATTTAATCTTATTCAGTTCAGGAGCATTTATATTATTAGTAAAAGTCAAATGATGTTCAGCGTTTCCGACATACTTAGCCCGGCCACCCAGGTATATCTGTTGACTGTATTCCTCCTTTTTTAAATCCCCATGTAAAAACCTCACCCATACTCAAGAGACAAGTGTCCACCTGCATGTCCCCCCGGTAAATGCAACGTTTGAGGAGTTCACCTAATGTAAAACATTCAGCTTCTAATGCTGCCGTTTTCATATTTTTTCTGCAGTTTCTTGCTGCTGAAATTTTCCTGCATCCTGTACTTTAGTATGATGATTGCAATAAGCTCTTTTATCAACAATAAGCATTCAAAGAGCAACTCATCTGTAATGATTAGTGAAATATGTCGGATGTAAGTGATGTTATTTATGTGTCTTTGTACAAAGTACTGCTGACGAATCCTGCCAAAACAAGACTAGGTGAAAAACTAGTATACAGCTGTCTGTTGAAATGCCTGACCGAATTGTGTGTGATTAGTTTTGAGGTGTGTAACTGTGCCGTCCCTAATGTCTGTGGATTGAGAATTGAAGGACCCTTAAAGGTTAAAACATAAAGCCCTGACAGCAGGAAACAGATAACCTGGCATGCCAGATCGACTGAATATATTTCACAATCATCTGGGAATGCTCCCATAAGCATTTGGGAAGGGCAGGACTTTCAGAAAATCTCCAGAAGACGACTGGAGGAATGTTCTGTCTTTCACATTCATGATTGGCCAATCAGAGCAACAAATGAGGTAGTGCTACTCTTGTGCAGGCTACCGCTGCCTCAGATTGTTAATGGTGGAGATTCATGTAAAACTGATGCCTAGGCCAGTCAGGAGATGAGCAAAAACATCTTCTCTGCCAAGACATGCTTTCGGTGTGGCTCTCTGCTCTGGTTTAAAAAGAAATGTGGTCCAGTTCTGATTAAACTGATGCTTTCCTACAGCTACATCTGAGCTAACAGCTTCCACGGCAGCAGCCACTGGATACACCAGAAAACCCCACCGTAACGACTGCAAACCAACGCTGGAACAGACCGGAAACAGAGCAAGAACATTTTTGCAACCAGTCACAACAACTAACCCTTTCCCCATTACTCTCACAAACTCATGCTGCAGCAGGTCAGCAGAAGAGCAAAAACAACTTTCCCTAAATGAAAGTCTTTTAGGGTTACTTTAATTTTATTTATTCAAGCTATTTACCACAGTGGAGGCAGCCATTACTGATGGCGTCCTGCTAAACCCTGCCCATATAACAATTCTGTATGTATGGCTCTAAAAGTATAATCACTCACTCAATTACACGCAGACCCATGTGTAGGGCTGACCTCAGCAGTCAGCCAAAAATACTATTGAATATAATATTGTTTCTGTATTTTTTGATAACTCAGATCATGAAAATAATCAATATTTTATAATTTGTGGCATGTGCTATTTAAAGAGTTCAGACAACCTCAGTATAGAGGACAGAAGCCGGCTAATGGTGCCGTTTCAACAGTGTGTTAGAGTTTGTGTGAATCAAAATGCACTTTTCCTAAGGGCAACCATGGCAACAGAAACTAGAATGGCTGTCTGAGGCGGCAGACCCACGCCTAAGCAGTGCCACAGAGGAACTCATGCTCCCATTGATTACTATGGTGTTCAAAATTTGAGGTGCACTGATCATCACCAAAATCTAATCAATTCTTCCCTGTCACTATCCCAATATTCCCTGAAAGTTTGGTGAAGATCTGACTTTCCATTCTCAAGTTATCTTGTACAAACAAACAAACAAACAAAGATACAGAACCCTTTACATAACCCCCTGCCGATTTCATCGGTGTGGGTAATAACCGCTAAGACATCAAGTATTGGGTAACTCCTAGTTTTATTATTACTGTTGCAGACAGACTCATGCAGAATGTCCAAATTGTACAAAAGTTCCCACCACTTTTCCAAATGTTGGCAACATACTTGTGCAATTTCGATGATGCTCCCTCTCTTTTAATTTAAAAACTTAAGATCATCGTGTTTCTGTAACTTTTGATACTATTGATCGTGACAACAATGTAGATTTTATCATTTTGAAGCACATGGTGTTCAAAGAGAACAGAAGATTTTTGCAACCGAAGATAAAGAAGTGCTGCCAACATTTTTGTACAATTTTAATGGTTTGTTGGTGCTCGATTGCAATTTTCAGTGTTTTAACTTAAACACTGGACATTTTTAGTCCAGCCTAAATAAGGAACTATCGTCTTATTGTAAGCATTCAATTTAAGAGCTTTTTATGAAAAAAAAGAAAAAAAAAAAACAGGCCGGGCAGTTGCAACCACTTTTCCAAATGTTGCCAACATATTTGTGCTATTTCGACACTGCTCCCGGTTGTTCGACTTAAAATACAACTCATGATCATCGTGTTTCTGTAGTCTTTGATACCACTGATTATGACACGAATGTAGATTTTAGAATTTGAAGCACATGGTGTTTAAAGAGAAAAGAAGATTTTTACAACTTCAAGATAAAGATGTTAAAGTGAAACACTGCAGTTTCAATAATGCTCCCTCTCATAGGACAGAAATTTCTCACAAGCAGCCTCAACTTAATAAAGTGTTGGCAACATTTTTGTAAAATTTTAACAGAGTGTTGGTGTTTGTTTGCAAATTTTGATTTTTAAAGTGAAACACTGGTCATTTTTTGTCTAGATTAAGGAACTGTGATTTTATCATAAGCATCCAGTTTGGGAGAATTTAAGCAAAAAAACAGGTGGGTGGAACCAGACAGCTCCACCCACTTTCCCAAACATTGTTGACGTGTTTGTGCAATTTCGACAATGCATACATTAAGAAAATAATGGAGATTTTATCATTTTGCACAGTATAGCCTAAGATGCTGGCAACATTTTTGTACAACAGGCCAGTTCCACCCACTTTTTCAAAATGTTGCCAACTCATAATCTTAAATTTAGATAGGGCTAAGCTTTCTGTTTAATCCTATTTAGTTAGACAAGAAACCTCAAGACAAATATGTGTTGGCAACATTTTTGTCCAATTTTAGTGGTGTGTGGGAGAATTTTTTTTCTGATTTAAAGCAAAAAATGTCCCAAATTGGATGCCTAGGATTGTTTTGTTGCTGTGATATCTGCTCAGATTGAATGTTGTTGGATTTTTTTTAGCTGAATCATATTAAACTTTATCATTCTGGTACTATGGCAACTGTCTATTTCTTTACAGGAACAATATTGATATATATATATAATGCTCTGCTATTGAGCCACAAATATGATTTTTGGTCCATATCACCCAGCCCTATGGGCTTACAGATTTAAAGCTACAGTCAAATTAGGGTGGTATATAAGGGAGTACACCAATGAACAATGCTATATTGTAGCATCCAGCTTTTTAGATGTAGTTGTTCAAATATGAAGGAGACAATTTTGCTTGGGTTTATATATTTCAAATATTCCTCCACCTCTTTGTTCTCCTCACATTTTGGCTTCAGCTCTGTGTTTGTGTAGCCTGTGTGTAATGAATACCAGCCGTGCAGCCACCAGCTGATGGAAATGGAAACGTAGCCTACCTTTAATCTCACAGTAGTTATCGCATCTCTGAGTACAGGGCCGCTGGTCCTCTCTGCATCCAGGCTTTGAATCTGCGTAACCAAGTGGATACTCCTGCGTGGAGAGCCTGCGGACTGATGCCGAGGGGCTGGCTGGCCTGTGAGCACCCAGCGAGAGTCTGGAGCACACTATCCTCAAACCTGCTCCCCAGCACGACTCCTTCTCCTATTTTTATTATTCCTGTGCCACAGATACATGGGCTCTCTGGGCGTGTGTTGTTGTGGTGAATGGGAGATGGTCAGCGCCACACCCCCTCCTCGTCCTAACCATTTAAACGCTGTTTACACCCAAAAGAAGAAGAAAAAGAGGAGGAAGACGAGGCAGCATCCCGTCGTCGGCGCTTTGATGGTGATTCATATTTTATTGTGTTGCAGCAGCGGAGGCTGAATTGCGTCACGGCGTCGCAGTGTGCCCATCAGAGGCGGATTTCCCTCCACAAATAGCCCGGTAAAAGCCAGTAAATACAACAGCAATGGAGCACAAAACACCCCAGAAAATAAGCTTACGGCAGCCTCACTTTATCCGCTGTACGCCTCGTTGTCTATAAAAAAATAAACGCTCTATCTACAGCTACCCCTGGTTCAGCTCCACAGCGGGCTCAGTGGCTCTGGTTAGCCGGAAGATGCATCCAAATTTCGTCTCGTTAAATCTGAATTTATTCGCTTGGATAGGCTGCCACCTGCCGGGCTGACGTGATTACGTCAGGGGTGAAATAACCTACGTAAAACTGTCATGACCAAGAATTGACTAAATACACTTAAAGAATCATTTTAAATAACTTAGATGGCTTTTAATGTATTTTTGTTCACAGAAAACCGACATTTCATCATAAATCCCACTTACAGCAAGATTTATAACCCCAGTTCCAAAAAAGCTGGGGCACTGTGTAACAGAATGTATTTGCAAATCTCACAACAGTGCACAAACATCATGTCAGATGTTGAATGAGACATTTCATGAGAAATTTTTGCTCATTTTGAATTTGATGGCAGGAACATATCTCAGAAAAGTAGGGACGGGGAGACAAAACGCTGGAAAAGTAAGAGATGCAAATGATTAACAGCTGGAGGAGCATTTTGGAACTACTTAGGTTAAATGGCCACAGGTCAGTCACATGACTGGGTGTAAAGGAGCATTTCAGAGTCTCTAAGAAGTAAAGATCAGCTCACAAATGTGCGACAAACTGTATCTGACAGTTGTGGAACGATTTCAGAAAAATGTTCCTAAACATAAAATTGCAAAGGCTTGACCACCATGGAAATCACTGCACAGGCTCAGGAAAACTTTCAGAAATTGTTGTCTGTCAAGGCAGTTCATCAAGCTATTCACAGATTCAGGTTAAAACTGTACTATGTAATATGTTTTAGTATGTCTATGCATCTACCTGATTTTATTAGCTTTATTTGAATACAATTTGATGCTTTTTAAGAGACCTCCTCCACTGTTGGGGCCATGAGCTGTCTGTTTTTGATCACTGATATCTATGTTGATGGTAACTTGATCACTCCTGGTTCCTTACTTACAGGAAAAATACAAGTCTTGATTTTTGAGATTTATTTTTGGGTGTTTATTTAGAGGAGGACTGTGGATAGAAATGGAAAAATATGCCTTAAACCAGAAGATCTCAACCTTGGGGTCAGGAAACAAAGAGACAGGAGCCAAAAGTCTAAATTCTGAGAAATAACTTGGAATTTTGAGGGATTTTTTTGTTGGTCAGACTTCTGGGAAAACCAGAAAGAAAAACTCTGAGGTCATGACTCTGAGAAGAAACTCTGAACCGTGAGAAATAACCAAGAATAAGGGTTTTTCTCAGAATCATGACCTCTGAAAAAAAAAAAACTTAATTCCAGGAAAAACTCAGAATTCAGAGGGTTTTTTTGTTGTTGTTGTTGGTCAGATTTTTGGGAAAACCAGAATTCTGACAAAGAAAAACTGAGAGGTCATGACTGAGAAAAACTCTGAATTCTGAGATAATGCTTAGAGTTGAGGGTTTTCTTTTCTTTTCTTTCTTTCTTTCTTTTTTTTTTTTTTTTTTTTGCAGAGTAACATAAAACCCGATGGGCCTGTGTGCAGCATTTCAAAAAGCAAAGAACAGAAGTCCAAAACACAAACAAACAAAACATCACAACTTCACCAAAAATAAAGAGACATTATTTGAAAATATAAACATTATTTGTAGGTCCTTAATTCAAATATGAAGACTGATTACTGACTGTTTTAAATTTAGGTCTCAGATATTGACAGAAACAGCAGCATTGACATTATCTGACAGTAAAGAGTAAACTTTATCCACACACACATATGAAACAGCAGAGTGACTAAGTTCAAAACAACCCAACCTCCTGTGTGAATTTAACCTTTTCTTATTAAAAGACAGGCACTGCTGATCCTGCAGGATACTCTTATGAAGAGCAGCAGCTCCACCTTCAGGCCACAGTGAGTATTTCAGATCAGGTGTTGCGTTTAAAGCCTGGTGCATAGACCAAATAAAGGAGTGAGTATATAAGTAAGATCAGTTTATATTAAAGCACCTTTTAAGATCATACACTTCACCATATTTATATAGAAAAGGCTGTTAACCCTTGTGCCCTCCTCGGGCATTTTTGGCCATTTTTGCAACTTTTTATTTATTTATTTTTTTAATTTGAGATCATTTTGTCAGTTTTACAGCCGGTGGCATGAATTTTTACAGGAACTTTTCTTTCTAGTTAAATTTTTGAAATCCGACATGTTTTACTCTTACATGTCATTTATACTCTCTCAATGAATTTTGTACCCTCTAAACACATCCAAGGCAAAAATGTACACGTACAAAACACTGCCATTAAATCAGCATACATCAATATTTTTTTTCTATTTTTGTTTTCAATCTCTTTAAAAACTTCAGACCAGCTCAAAACTACCAAACGTTCAATTATTTTCAAGAGTTTGACCCTTTAAATGCCAGTCTGATTATTTGAGATATTTTAATTTTAACTAGAAAAAAACACAAAAAGTGAATTATTTTCCATAAAATTAATATTGGAAAAAGGGGCTTCGGTGCTGATGAGAGTCTTGGATGGGTCAAAGATTAGCAACAAAATTTATTTGATTGCATTTTCTTTTTTTTTTTTGTACACTTTGCCTCAAAAATGTCAGGAGGGTGCCTTAATGTTAAAGCTGGCACTACATAAAAAATACAGGTGCAATGAAATCAATGTTTTAGCTGATCTTTAAACCAATCCAAGACTCTCATCAGCACCAAAGCCCCTTCTTTCTACGATTCATTTTAGAGAAAGTAATTCACTTTTTGTGCTTTTTGTTGTAAAAAATAAAATATTTCAAATAATAAAACTGGCATTCAAAGGGTTAAAATTCTGAGAATAATCAAATGTTTGGTAGTTTTGAGCAGGTGATGTATGCTGATTTAATGGCAATTTTTCTGTACGTGCACATTTTTGCCTCGCAGGTGTCCCGAGGGGAGTAAATTTGAGGAGGGCACAAGGGTTAAAACAGGGTGGAATATCAGAAGGGACAGACCAAAAACAAAACAATCATATAAGCACTGCTGCAATGAGCCAAGATACTGATCTTAAAATAAAAGATGACATAGGAAGGCTTCATTTATTTGTGGTTGTCCCACCTGATAACTAAAGTCAAATTAAACAGGTAAAACCTAGACACATTACTTTAACTCCTTAAGAAAGTGGTTACATATATCAATAAACTAAAATAAAGAATGTTATGGTGGAGTAAAATGTAGCTGTTTTACCCTGTTTGTACCACCTGATATGGAAAGTGTACCTGCTCACCTTAGCAAAACTGTAATTAATTTCTTTTTTTAGTTTGTGATATCTCATTCAGATAATTAGGAGTAGAGTACCTATTTTTCAAGCTTTAAATATTATTTTCTTCCTTTTGAGCAGTTTTATAATGGTTGCACCACCTGATAGTTAAAGTATACCTGTCCACCTGTGACTGAAAATAAATGTTTTTATGTTTACCTGAAAATGCTCTACAAACCATTCACCTGTCAGCTGAAGTTAAATTTGGTGATAAATTATACTCCAGTCTATTTTAATCTCTTTATCTTAAAATAAAAATACCATGATTACAGTTGTGCCACGGTGACTTTTAAGAACTTTCAAATTCTGGGACAAAATGTTTTTCGACTACCCCATCAAACATTCCCATCACTTCAGGCTTTATTTGAGGGTCACTGTCAGCTCCTCTGTTTCTCATACAGTATCATCTGATTACATAAAAGTACTTTCAGAGTTAAAGAGCGACTTTTAAAAGGTACAACAATTGCCTTTTTCTCTCTCCATTCTCGCTTCTATGTAATTAAAATGAATGTACTCCCACCAATACTTTTTTTTCACAGCTCAACACTCTCTCTGCCTCCACCTAGTGGCTACTTAAAGGAACTGCACTCTGCAGTCTCCAAATTATATGGGGAAAAATAAGAGAAAGAATTGAACTCTTCTTACAGACTGGGTGTCCCAAACTTTCAGTTGTACTATTGCTCTTTTGTTTTACATCCTCTCTCTAAATCAGGGGTGTCCACACTATGGCCCACAGTACATTTTGACTGGCCCACAGGAAACTCTGAAAATAAAATGGAATATGGTTCACATTACAACATAAAGCTTGTGTTTTTTGCCTTGTACTTTTTTGTTTTGATGTTAGTATGCTAACTTTGTAAACAAACATTTTGACAAGTTATTGATTTGGAATCAAACTGAGATGACACTGTAAATCAGGGTTGTCAAACTCAAGGCCCGGGGGCCAAATCGGCCCGTGGAACAGTTAAATCCGGCCCTCAAGATGATCTCATATTTCTGTTACAACTGGCCTATCGGTATGAGGTCTGCAGATTTCCACAAGTTTAAAAATGTAAACATATCCTTGATGATTTAAGATATCCTTGTTAAGTCACAAAATCTGAAAAAGTAAGGAGTAAAAAATATTTAGATAAGAAGTCAGGAATGTGGGAAAACAAATTAAGTTGTGTTTTAATATTATATTTTCAATTTTGCATCTCACAATAAGGACAGACTTAGGATTTTGACTTTTTATTTCATACTTTGAGAATTTCAGTTCATAATTTTGACTTCTCATATAATATTTTGAGCTTTAACATTCATAATTCTGATATTTTTATTCATATTTTGACCTTTTCAACCAATTATTTTGCATTTTATCTTATACTTTGAACTCCAAACTTTGTCTTCATAATCCCATAGGTTGACCTTTTAGACTCACAATTTAAAATTTTGAATCATATTTTGACTTTCAATTTCATGATTACAAATTTGATTTCATATTTTGACCTTTTAAACTCATGATTTTGACTTCTTTCTAATATATTTGCCTTTCAAAACATTATTTTTCATTTTCACGTTTTGACCTTTTTGAACTGCTAAATTTACTTTTCTCAGATTGTGAGCCTTTAACTTTTTAAATAGCAAAATAATTTATCATCAGTGCTAAGTTTTTATTTCATATTTAATTACTGGTGAAATGAGGTTGACAGTTTCTGGTTAAAAAGGTGACCCTGTTAGGCCCTCAGGTTAGACCTGAATCCAGAATCTGGCCCCTGCTGTGATTGAGTTCGACACCTGTGCTGTAAATGGATGAACATAATGGTGATTAAAATAATAGTTTGCCATTATTATGGTAGAGGGACAGGGACTCTATAAGATAAAAGCACTACCATCCCCATCAGCACTCTTCTTCATGAGTGCTCAGGGTTTGCAGATTTCTGGAGGGGAATTTGTGATGTTTTATCGGGTATATCGGCCAAACCCATTCCATTCTCACCATATGTCCTTCTGCTTAATGAAAGCTCTAATTTAGAGCTTAAATTAAACAGAAACCTCCTCAGGCTGGCCTCCCCACTGCCAAAAGACTTACAGCCTTTAGACTGAAACCTCTCCAATTATTGCAAAAATCTATCAGCCAAAGCTGATACTGTAGCATGTTGGTCTGATGAACTTTTAAGGCTTCATGATAACCAGCTTCATTACTTTTTGGGCCCTTAGGGTCGGTGGGTGGGTGCTTGGGATAGGATGGGTAGAGGGCAGAGGTGGGAGAAAGTCATTGTTTTTCAAGTAAGTCTGCAATCCCAAGTCCAAGTCAAGTCTCAAGTAAAGATAATATAAGTCGAGTAAAGTCCGAAGTCATAGGCTTAAAATTTTTGAGTCCTTAAAAGTCATAAGCACTGCTTACCAAATAAAATGTGATTTTAACAATTTAACAATCTATTAAATTTGACAAATACAATGAATGCATTTTGAATTGGTTTTATTATTTTAAATAAAATAAGACCAGTGTGACAGAACTTAATCACACAGAAAAAGAGTGCTGACACAGCATTCAGGATATAATCAGTGCTAAGCGGTGCAACAACAAATGAACTTCTGAGGACGTTGTACAGTCATTTTAACTCATCTAATGTGAGTATGTGTGTGTCTTTGTGGTGAGTGTGTGTATATGTATAGGCGTGTGAGTGGATATATAGGGTTTGTGTGTGTTTGTAAGTGAACATGTTCGACTGGTCAACGTTGGGTTTCAGGTGTTGTAACCAGTTCTTAATCTCAAGTTGTGTGTTAAGTTATAAGACCTCAAGTTATGTGAACACAATGACTGCCTCCTAGTGAATAAACAAACAAAAGAGCTGATGAATCATGGGTGTCTGTTTGGGTATTTATATTTTGACATTTACTGTAGTTCTGTGACTCTGTTAACTTAAAGTGATGCTTTCTAATTTTTTTCTCATTATTCTTGCTTTTAGCTAAAGGGGAAGGGTCCCCATAGTGGTCTTTGCCCTGGGCCTCCAAATGGCTGAAACCGGCCCTGTCTCACACCTGCAGCTCCCCCTCACAGATCGTTCTGCCAGTTTGTTGCTTTCATTTTTCTGTTTCTGCCCTTTTGACAATATTTATTATTAGTACATTTAAGATCAAATAAAACATCCATGTTTGGACAAGTTTTACTCAATTTTACATTATTTCAAAATGTGATCCGTGTGTGTTTGGCTCGTTGATGATGATGCGCATCATAAAAGTCATCATCAAATACGAGTATGGGAGAGCATCGGCAGGGAGTGACTGAGGAGATGTGTTAAACAGAGGGCATTAGAAGCTTATCTTGGAACACGAGACAGCACACCCCTATGAATGAACTTAATGAAGAGACACGCCACCAGTGGACTTCCTCTGTGCTCTTTATGTACGTTCCTCTGTCCAGTGCACATCCAATGGTAATAATATACAAGTTTTCATTTGAATTTGAAAGTTAAAGTCTGTCTTCTTTGTGTGGACTCGAGAGCCGCGGGTTGAGTATCACTGCGTTAGTTTGAATGGGGCACATTTTACTCAACACACTCACTGACAATCTCAAGTATTTTCAAGTCATCGCACTAAAATCCGAGTTAAGTCCCAAGTCATTGATGTCAAAGTCCAAGTCGAGTTGCAAGTCTTTGCTGGTATTGTCAAGTCGAGTCCAAAGTCATCAAAATTGTGACTCAAGTCTGACTCAAGTCCGAGTCACGTGACTCGAGTCCACACCTCTGGTACAGGGTGTGTGTGCGACATGGTGCATGCCATTTGGCATATTCATATTTATTTGTGTTGTGATGATGAAGAGCAGAGAGACAGTCCTATCTTGGTTTTGCTTGCTTTTTTTGGCCTATCGATATTTCTGAAAATGTATGTTGAAAATCCTTTCTTCCTCTTTCTTTGCTTCTTTTTTTCCCCTCTTCTTCTTCTTCTTCATCTCCTCCCCTGATAGCAGAACTCCTCTGGCTCGGACATGGGCCAAGTGAACAGCAAAGACGTGGCCCACATTTGGGACCTGATTGACGGCCCTGATCCGGCCTGAGCCAGACCGCTACCAGGACTACACCAAATAAAACAGCTCATCCGGCTCATAGCTGGACCTCAAATGGAAAACATGGGGGAGATTTGGTTAGGAGTTTTGGCCGTCATACAGCCCACATGTGACTGACACACCAAATGCCAGACCATTCCCAGAACCAAACCTCATCTATACTAAACCTTTCATCTGGCCTACATTTTGCCATGCCACAACGCAGCCAGAGGTGCCAGATAGATGCCACATTTAGCCCACAGGGTCCTTTTCCCTCTTTACCCCTCTCTCTTATTCTTTTCCATTTTTTCCATCTCTTCATCTCTTCTTTCCATCTTTATTCCTCTCTTCTTTTCTTTAAATTTTCTACTTCCTCCTCCTCTTCTTCTTCTTATAAATGTTTAAAACAGCACTGATCTGCAGTTTGAAGAGGACATATGCGTGATGGAAATGAGCTCCACAGTTTACTTTCAGAGGTCTGTTTAATGGGTTAATCTTTATCAATTAGCCATCACATTGTTGATGCCACTGATGTATACAGAAAAAGATAAAATAAAGGAAAAAAACAGGTCAATTACCACTTATATAAGAGGGCCGTGGCCTTTTGTACGGCTTCAGTAGCTCCCTCTACCTCTCAGAAGTTATTTAACAGAATGATTCACATCAAAGCAGCCGGGACCCCCGCTGCTAAACTCAAAGGCCAGACAGCCCATCTCCACTCTGACGCTCTAATAACCGAGCCTTTATGAAGTTCATAAAACCCACTCCTCACTGGATCACTGCAGATGGTGGGCCAGGCTAATAGCTGGAAAAGTAGCACAGACTGCCACCTCGCTTGGACTCCTTTGAACTGAAGCGTACGCAGATTGAACAGGGGGGCCGCCATATGCATGTTTCTGTGTGCGTTTAAAGGGGCTCAATCTCTCCGTCTAAATGTGTGAGTGTGTGCTCGTCCCTATCCTGTCACAGCGGGGGTGCGACATGAAAGCCTTTCTACGCTGTTTGGTAATTGCAAAGACCTCTGCCTTATCAGGACTCGGTCAAATCCAGCACTCACCAGTGTCAATTTTAGCAGCTATTTTAAATACAGTCATTGTCCTGGTCTTCTGGTAAAAAAAAAAAAAGGTATTAGTTTTAGTCACATTTGGACTGTTTTTGCTCTTCAAAGTTTTACCCCAGTAAATTTATTATTCTCCTTAATCTACATTGACCTCACAGCTGACAAAGCATAGGAAACAAAATTTTGGGCAGATGCAACATCTACTTTAAGTAAATCAGGAGGATGAACGCTCTGCAGCAGCAGCGGCCTGCAAGCAACTAACTCACAGAAGCCTGACTGGGTTTTTTTCAGCCCATAGAACAGTCAGAGCTGATATTTTGGTATAATTTTGTCTTCTTTTTGCCCTGAAACAGATCACAAGCACCTCACCTCTGCTTGCATTTTGACATACAAGCAGATGAGGAGAATTATCATTGATTTATGAATGTTCCACAATCCACCACAATCATTTTAGGCTCAAATTGTCAGCACAACTAAACACGCATGTCTTCAGATCTTTACATCTCAAAGGTCTTTGCTGGTTATCTTCATCATGGACAAAGGTCACATGGTCACACACAATTATGCGGTACAGATGCACACACACCTTTGGGGCAGCTGACCGATCAATAGTCTTGGCTCTGTAAAAGTACACATAAGTGTGTACCGGGTGCTTTTTCTTTTCCACACAGGCCTTTCTTTGTTGTGTGTAACCTTTTGATCTAAATGAAAAAAAGGGGAGGGGGGGTAAGGTAGGCCGATGTGTTCAAGAGGGGAAGTTATGCTAAAAGGGGAAGGGGAGGTGGGGGTTGGGGGGATGAGTTGCCACCTTTTCATCTTACCTCTCCTCCGTGCAGCTTTATAACGAATGTCAACGCTGATAACAAAGCCTCATTTGCATATCATAATCCCCATCTCTCGACCTTGTGATCAGGTGTGCTCAGACGCACGCCTGTGTTCTTTCAAAAAGAGAAAAAGATAGAGAGCAAGAGAGAGAGAGAGGGAAAAAAAAGTCTGCTCACTTTGAAAGCTGTTTGAAGTTCTCTGCCCGAGTTCAAATAACACTAAAACATGTGCATGGCATTGAGTGGCTGATTTGTATTAAAAAGAAGAAAGGCAGAGGGATGGAGGGATGAAAGGAGGTCAGGGAGGGGAGGCTGAGGGAACTTTCTGGAGCGAGTGAGGCCAAAATCCTTTGGATCTCATGTCAGTACACATGAGGAGGAGCGGGCGCTTTTATATTTGATCTGTGAACTTGAAAGTGACGTGTTAGGCTCTTTGACCCCAACAAATTCTCAAGTTTTCTTTTTGTGATGCCTTAATTTTTCTTTTTTCACAGGACTATATGACGGCTGATTTTTCTTGTCAGCAAAGCAGCATCTTTTCTGTCAGATAGAGGAAAAAGTCTTCAGAGCAGCTTCAAGGAGGCGTGTGGCGTGGAAGAGAAGGGGGCATGGGGTTGTGCTTACCACACAGGAACAATGCAAAATGATACAATTCAAAATATAGAATACTGTTTGATATCAACCATAGGATAGGATGATACTATACTACTACACATGTATCTGGCTTTACTATTAGGTGCTGTTGGATGATGGCAGGGTGCGATAAGGAGGCAGGGACCTGCAGCCACGCTGACTAATACCATGAAGCAACCCACAGCAGTACCATATGATACAATAGAATACAATACTGGATGATTTGATAAGATTTGATGCAATGACATTTAGCTGTCTTCATCAGTAGGAGATGCTGAGGGGTGACTGTCAGGATAGAGAAAGAAGCCAGAGCTTTTGACCAGACTTTTAACAGAAGATATACTGGGACAATACCATACGATCAGTATGATACAACACACATTAGGCTGCCGCTATTGTCAGAGGTGCTGCAGGGTGATGGTAGGCCTGGATTTGCAGCCATGCTTATCAGCAGAACGATACAATACAAAACTTGAGGACCGGGTAAGGACTGAATGCTGACTTTGAGGTGACGGGTGTTGGTAAGGATGTGTCAGTAAGAACAGTTTTTAGCAGTTTCCTTCTTGAGTTTACTCCTTTAATACAGTTGAAGATAAAACTGTATTTGAGGGTGGGTTAATGAGTGTGTGGTCTGTAAAATAATAAAATATAAATCAGACACTTTTTCCATTGCTACCTCTTACAATATACTCTATATGCTAACATATAATAGCAAAGAGAACCCAAATAATACCCACTGACAAGACATACACTAAGAATATCGACACAACTTAGACAAAGAAGGATGTATATGTTAGCAGCATTAAGGAAACATTTAAGTGACATAGATGCAATTACTTGCTCTTCTTTTAGCTAGCGTGCTAATCGCTAATGCTAATTGTGGATGCTAACTGCTAGTGTGCTAATCGCAGATGCTAGCGGATGCTCTGATGGGATATAATAAAATATGTTGCGATATGATGCAATGCAATGCTATTCAATATGATGTGATGCAGTGCGATGCTATGCAATATAATGTAATGCGATATTATGCAATCTTATGCGATGCAATATGATGTGAGGATAGGATGTGATGCAATGCAATTCGATTAGATACAATGCAATATAATGATATGATATGATATGATGCAATGCATTGTGATACATAATAATGCAATACGATATGATGCGATGTAATGCAATGCAATATGATACGATACCATATGCTAGACACACAGCTGCCTCACTTACTCAGAGGTGTTGAAAGTTGATGGCTGCTGGAACGAGGCACAGACTTCAGTCATGCTTGTCAGCAGTATGATATGATGCAAAATGGTATTAGACCACATTTTGTGGACTCACTTAATCAAAGGTGCTGCAGAGTCGTGGCAGATTGACCTCAAAGGAGGCCCTTTACATGCTTACCAAGGGGGTCGAGAACTATTCTGCTTTTGAATTCTGCTGTTGATATTCTTTGTATCATGTTTGATGCATTCTAATGGTTTTACTCTTGACATCATTGAAAATGAGGCAATTCCTTCAATGATTTTTCGAGATTAAATAAAGGTTGAATGAATGGATGAATACGCAAAGATATGAAAAGGTACGATACGGACAAAAATACCTTCTGTAGACTCGATAGACAAAAGGAGCTGCAGAGATATGGCGGAGAGACTGAGGACAAAGCAGGCTTCCTTGCATTGCCCTACAATGCTCTCATAATGCAACAAACAATGAGATAATGAAAGAAGGCACATTTATCTGTCTTTGATAGTAGGAGGTGCTGCAGGGTGATGGCAGGGAAACAGTAGGCTGGACTTTTTTAAGAAGAGGAATGATATACGGTACGATACCCCTGTGCTTCTGACCTCTGTGCTGCCATATTAATACTACTAATAATGTTTTAAAAACTCTGATCATCAATCCAAACAATCTGATGTGTGTTTTCCTGCCATTAGCATCTCTGTATGTCACAGTAACTGATCCAAAGGTCAGGGACCACCCCGACTGTGTGTTCACACACTTTATAATCCACCTCACACTGATCAATGGTGGTCAGACTGTTCATACAGAGCAGAAGGTTTGGACGTCTACCAGAACTCTATGTTTCTGCCTCCTCGCTGTCAAACTCCTTCTTGGCTTCGGCACTCTGCTCTCAGCGGCCCACGGTTTTTGAATCCCAGTTGTGAAGACCAGACATCCTTTCCCATGAGTGCACAGGGCCTCCAGCAGGGCCGCTTCAGCTCCTCCACATTCTCTTCGTACCCTGTTTGGCCGTAGTTGTAAAGCCGGGCCCTGGGAGTCGCCCGCCTCCACTCTGATCCACTCTGGGCCGGGCTCTGCGGCAGAGCCTGTCCTGCCAGCTCCTTTATCCCAGCTACCGCACACCCAGGGCGGGCAAAGCCAGACTGACAGTCCCCCGCTGCCTCCTGAGCCTGCGTCTCATTTCCCCGGTGTAGCCGCCCACCGCCCCGCTCTGCTTTTCAATCTTCGAAGCAATTAGAAGGAGATCCCTTTCTTTTGTGGACTATCCGGGGAAAGAAGAAAAGCGAGAGAATGAGAGAGAGAGAAGAAGGAGGGCCAAGTTGTTGTTGGTGGTGGAGCTCAGGCCTAGCCAGGAGCCACTTGTGAAGCCTGGGGTATTAGGACTCACAAGGTTTGTTTGGAAAGGCTTCTCCAGGGGCCAAAGTGGGATTACGTTGCAGATTGCAAGTTCCCATGGAAGGGGCCTATACCAGCGAGGGCTTTGGTGGGTGGGTTTCAGGTTGGGGGCCATAGAAGAGGTCTTTATGAGTTTGGGGTCTGCCTGAATGGAAAGAGCCAACTCCCAGCATGCTAGCCCTCCATATTAGATGGACACAGAGAGGCTATTGAAGTTACCCAGACATCCCCCCTTTATTTCTGTCCTTTTCTCTCCCTCTCTCTCGGCTCTTGAAGGCTTAGCTGTTTGCCAGTCGAGAAAAGAGTAAAAGACTGTTCTGGGGGCTGAAATGATTCTTGTGTTCGTTTTTATGATGAAAATACCGTCTGTGATTCTGGGCAAACATAACGTGATATGACAGACAGGAGCTTTTACCATAGAGTCCCATATGAAAGCCACAGTGAAGAGGGCCTATTAGATTATTTCTGACCAGATTGAAGGGGAAATTATGGTCTGGATTAATTTTCTGATCATCCTTAAACAATTATTTACAGAGAGAGAGAGGTGAAAATGTTCGGGGGGACAGTTATTGTAGACGGCCACAGATTGTTATTGTCTAAGGACCTGTGATTGGATGTGAGAACTTGACAAATACAGACAAAACTGTACTTAATGCATCATGTCAATTTGTTTTATAAACTGTATTTTTCAATCCTCTGCAACATTATACCCCACTGCGGACAAAATCAATCAGACAAAATAGTTATCTGTCAAACATTTATGGACACTTTTTCAGTTATAAGTGCTTTAAGGTAATTGAAAAGTGTTTTAAAATGACTATTTTTTTCTATAAATAGGTTATAAACACATTAAAAGTTCTATTTTGATTCCTGCACACTTCTTAGTCTTTTCTGTGGAGTCGCATATGTCTGCCCTCTAGTGTTAAATTTCCAGTACTGCACATTTCTGCTTTGCAGCTCGTTTTTCAAGCATGCAGTAGAGCACTGCTCATCAACTGGCGGCACGGGGGCCACATAAGGCCTCCAAAGCTTCCTGTCTGGCCCCCGAAAGATCATTAAATTCAGGAAAAGAGGAAAAGAAGATTTTAAGTGTATCTTTTGGCTTTAAATGTCTGCAGCTGTTAAATCAAACCTACAAACAGTTGACACTGAAATAGTTTTAGAATGACTTACCATTTGATCTGGTTTTACAGAAATTTACTGTCATAATTAATCGATATTTAAAAAAGGGTTAAGGTCGGCAGAAGTGCTGCAAAATTGACCAGATAAAGTGTAGAAAAGAGGTTAAAATGTGGCAAAAAAACAGAAAAAGAGGGAAAAAAGGCACAAAAGGTATCAAAAATTGGTAACAAATGACAAAAAACAGTGCAAGAAAGTAATGAAAAGGGGTTAAAAAGTGGCAAAAATAGAAGAAAAGTGGCAAAAATTGATAAAAGAGGGGCACAAATGGGATAAAACATGCAGGAAAAGTGGTTTAAATGGGGTTAAAATCTTTCAAAAATTGGGTTAAAGAGGCAAAAAGGGGCAAAAAATATCAACAATGGGTTAAACATGGCAAAAATTGGTTTTAAAGTTGCAAAACTTGTTGAAAAAATGTAAAGAAAAGGGGTTAAAAAGTGGCAAAAATAGAAGAAAAGTGGCAAAAATTGATAAAAGAGGGGCACAAATGGGATAAAACATGCAGGAAAAGTGGTTTAAATGGGGTTAAAATCTTTCAAAAATTGGGTTAAAGAGGCAAAAAGGGGCAAAAAATATCAACAATGGGTTAAACATGGCAAAAATTGGTTTTAAAGTTGCAAAACTTGTTGAAAAAATGTAAAGAAAAGGGGTTAAAAAGTGGCAACAATAGAAAAGTGGCAAAACGTGGATAAAGGAGTGTCACAAAGGGGATAAAACATGTAGGAAAAGTGGCTCAAAAGGGGTTAAAATTGTGCAAAACTTGGGTTAAAGAGGCAAAATGGGGCAAAAAGTATCAAAAAGGGTTACAAGTGTCAAAAATGAGTTAATATTGGTGCTAAATGACGGTTGGGGAGGGCCCATTCTCCAGCTGAATCTGTTGTCAGGTCTGTCTCCTTGTGGCCTGCTGCGTTGTAGATAATAGGGATTGATCTCACTGGTCATAACTAAAAATGTTCTGTGTTTTGAAAGAAAATAAAAATACTACCACAAAAATATTTCAACCAGACCAAAATATTTATGTAATTTTTGTGTATTTGAAAGTCCGGCCGCCAGAGTTTCTGTTGAGACTAAATCTGGCCCCTGTGCAGATGTACTTGTTGACCCCTGCAGTAGAAGCTTCATTATTCAGTTAAAGATAATTTACAGTTTAAGGGACATACAGACTAAAAACATGAGCACAGACATCATCAGTATCTGGGTCATGATACCTGCTTAAAGTCCCTTAATTGAAAAAATCTGATTTTAGCTTCGTGCAGGTAAGTGCTAAGGCTGCAGATACAAGTGTTTCTGTAGCATTTGATCAGATATTAAGTTCCCTGTCAGCAGAAGTACCCCTGTTTTTATAGCCTCTTACTGTTTTTATTATTCCTCTGTTATTTGGTTTGCACTAAACACCAAGTCAGATTCCTCGTGTGAGTAAAAAGGGAGATTATAAAAGTTAGAAGACAACAATGCCGACCAAAAGAAGAGCGAGATGCAAAACTAGAAATGAGGGTGATACATAAAGAGAAAAGATGGAGATGCAAGAAAAAAGAAAAGGGAGATGCAAAGACAGAAGAGGGAGATGCAGAAAGAGAAAAGGAGACAAAACACAACTAGTTCTTGGTCTATGGAATTTCTTCTTTATGCAAAAGTAGATTTTTGGTGAGGTGAAATGTGGGTTATTTTTACCCTTAGGACAAGACGAAAACACAGAACATTAAGATTACAAAGAGTTTAACTTTACTTTACCAACAGTTAAAGTAAATTCAAGGGAAAAATTACAAGCATTAACACAACTCTTCAGAGGGAAATGAGAAACAGATGAAATGATTCTGAAAGATCAGATCAAATAGACTACTGTAAATGTAGACAGAGTGCAGATCACAGTCCAGGGTTGTGTTAAAAACACATAAATCCAAATTAAGGAAATAAATGTGCTGCACAGAGAACAATCAAAGCAAAGGGAGACCATTTTAAATGTAGAAATAAAACCAGTGAGTAATTGGCACATTTAAAATCATCATGAAGATATTTAATCTTTTTTTCAGCAGCAGCTCAGATTAACGTGTTTGGTTCCGACTCGAAGATCTTCAAACTCCCTAAGATCTGAGGGCCCTGTTGGGTTTATATTCTTCTTCAAGCAGATCAGGAATGTATGATTTATTGATTTACTCATAAACTAGCGTTGAACTCTGAAATCTGCTCTTTTCGTAACTGAAAATGGACTTCCTCTTTGGTAGGAGATGCTCAGATTAAGCTCTGAACCGAAGCCATAAATCAAACAGATCAGCGTCATCGCTCCACAGATGTCTCCCTCCTGCCCTTCAAGCTCTCCTGTCACCTATAGAGCCCCCCCACCCACCCATCTCCACCACCCAGCACCCCATCAGTCTGTGTCTGCCACAGCCACGCTCCCCTCCTACTCTCTCCCGCCTCCCTTCAGCCGTTCTCCTTTGAGCTGTGCCGCCACATTGCATAAATACATAAATCTGGTGTCAGTGTATGCATGTGTTGTTTGTGTGGTGGGGGATGTCGACATATAGACGACGGCCGGCCGGCAACCCCACAGGCAGACCCTCTTTCATGTGTCACCAGATCAGGGACGCTCAGTGTTTACACGCCACACCCATCCAGACACACAACCAGACCCCCACCCCCTCCTCCCCAGCTGTGTCCCCCAGAACCTGTCACCCTGGCTGGGGAAGCTCACGGGACAAAGGCTGGGAGTCGACCTGGAGGTGGTGTGGTGCCAGTCTGGCTCTCTGATCTGACCGACAGCAGCGGACCTGATGGGAGATACGGCCGGGGGGTCAGAGGTCAAAGACACCATAAAAAGTGTCAGCTGACCTGCTCTTGTTTTGCTCCATCTCAGCTGCGTTTGCCAAACCCACACTTGATTTAATGTCTTGTGATTTAAGCGATCTGAATGTCAAGTCCTTGAACTTTCAGCTCAATCTGACAGATGTCAAACCACTAAAGAGCCTCACAAAGCACTTTTGAAGTAGTACCATCTCTAAAACTCCTGTGAGAAGTTTTTATCTAATTATGAAACATACTGAACTATTACTGGTGCTTCTTAATGACTGGCAAAGACAAACTAAACGACCAGAATAAAAATCAACTTTCTCTATTAAGTCATTTTCAAGTCATTGTTGAATAAGTTAATTACAGTATGTTGCAAAAACTGCCTTTTCGTTACTCTCAAAGCAAAGAAACCCAGTTAGAATGTGTCCATAATGTTAAATATGGTGAATTTAAAGACCACGTCCAACTATAACTGGACTTTTGCTAAGTCTAATTTGGACAGAGCTTACTGCAAACACACTTCAAGCTGAACAATCATCTTTAGCTTTCAGTTCAGCACCTGCACCTTTCCACTGTGAAGCCATGCTGTTGTGATGGATGTTGTATGTGGGTTAGCATAGTCTTGCAACACTGATTAAGTCAGATGTAGCATAGAGGAGGAGCTGGGGTGGAGGAGGATTGCAAAAAGCAGCTTGCAGAGGGAGCAGTGAAGCGTAACCAGGCCAGAGCAGCTTAAATATGGAAGCATGAGTGTAATAAGCCAATAGCGTACTTGGAGTGAATCAGCTGGCCAATAGCTGATGAGGGTTTGCGTGAGATCAGCTGATCTCAGTTATATGGCTGCGCTTGACTCTGTGGCCTGCCTAAACTAATGCTCTATGCTCGACTGTCTTGGACAATGATTTCTGGAAATGTTTCTGAGCCCATGCAGTGATTTCCAGTGCAGAACCATGCCTGCAGTGCTGCCTGAGTGCCCCAAGATCACCAGCATCCAATATTGACCTTCTGCCTTGTCCCTTGCACACAGAGTTTACTCCAGATTATCTGATTCTTTGATGTCTAACAGACAGAAGGCTAATTTTTACTCTATTTATGCCATGCTACCACCATCCTCATTATTAGATGCTTCATGCAATAAGGTGACTTTGCATGGAAAGGGGTGTTTTTTCCCAAATAACTGCACAATGGCTCAGCGTCTCTGCACACACGTGCTTATTTGGGGTGATAGGCCAACAACACAATAAGAAGACCATTAAAGCTGTGCCTTTGACTTATTTACAAGGTTTTAGAGCATCCACTTTATTGTGAAGGTTTAATAAAGCATAAAATGTTTGGCTTTAAGGAGACGACATATATTTAAACATGCTTATGCAGCAACCACCAACTTTTCAGTACTTATGTTGAGGTCCCAGAGATGCAAAACTTAGTGATAAATCTTTAATTTGATGCAATTTTATTTTTTAAAATTTATTATGACATTATAAAGTAAATTGTGACACAACTAGAATGTTAACATGGCTAAGCTTGTATCAGCCAGCATGGCTGTCTCACTTCACAACACTAGAAAATCTCCCAAACTTGCCTGTCAGTAAACACCTTTGTTATACACGTCAGATTCACATGTAGTTATTTTATATATCAGTATTCACCGAAAAAGTAAACGTACCTTTAAAAAAAAGACAATTAACCTATTGGGTTATTAGCCATCGTTTTTGTTATTGCAATATCTATTCTGACCACAGGAGGGCAGTAAACACCCATGCTACTTGAGATCATTTAAAGACGTTCTGGTGATAATAAATTCATTTATCAAATTAATTTGTTTTTTAGTATTTATGTTGAGTTCCCAGAGATGCAATACCTAAAGATTAATTTTTACCTCCGCCAAGAAGGTTATGTGATGGAGAGTTTGTTTGTTTGTTAGCAACATAACTTAAAAAGTTGTGGCAGATTTTGATGAACATTTTACGGAAATGTCAGAAATGGCATGAGGACAAACTGAATAGATTTTGGGAGTGATCCGAATCACCGTCTGGTTTCAGGAATTTTTTTTAAGGATTCGATACTATTGGGAGATAGGGCTAATGCCGGAGGTCTGCGCTCTCTGAGTGCTTTTCTAGTCTGAGATGTGTTGCTGTCATTAAATTCAAATTGAAATGGTAAAGAAGTACAATTTCAACATCTGATGTGTTATGTTCTGAATAAAATGTGGGTTAATGAGAATTGAAATCATTGCGTCCTGTTTTTATTTACCATTTACACAGTACCCCAACTTTTTTGGAATTGGGATTATAAGTGCAACTAAATTTAGGTTACCAGGGGTTTTGTAAAGGTGTAAAAGTGGTATGATATGCAACCTTTAAAAACAGGATTGTCTGAAAGCACTACTGTACATGCCATAACTGATAAGAGGAACAGCTTTGTCCACAGGGGGCGCCCTAATGCATCTGTTCTGACAAACTCCTGAGTGTCAGAAAAGAAACTCTTTATCTAGTGAAGACAGATGGTTAACAGTGAAATGTGGGAGCAACAATTAATGATGCAATGAGTCTCAGTTCAGCCAACTCTGACTACTTTAACACTTAAAGATGTATCTCTCCATCAGAGCATTTGCAACTGAAACTAAGATCAAATCATGACAGTAAGAAGATAAAATCTCCTATGATTCATATCTGCCTTTCATAAAACAGATGAATTTAACGTTAAGTCCTGCTGTAACAAGCGTGAGTCCTTCTCTTCTGTCTGGAAACATTAAAAAAGGTAAGAGAGAGAAAATGAGACGAAAGGAAAAGAGCAGAAAACAACAAAGCTAAAGGAAGCATTTTATCCTGCTGTGTTAAATTGGGTGTGACTAGGAAGGCCCTGAGAAAATACACCCACACACAACACAAACAAATTAACATCTAAAATACTGCGGCTCGTTTCAACCGTTCACTTCAAACCGTCATCAGGCCTCTAATGGGGGCCAAGTTCAAAGCTGCACTACACTCCCGCTGCTCTGCTGAGATGGAGGAACAACACCATCGTGTTTGTTTATCCTCCGCTTTGCTCTCTTTCATTCCTCCTCTCCTTCATGCTTCATCCCCTTTTCCTTCTGAAGACCTCTCCTATATTTAACGTCAACTTCTCCTTTGCCTTCTCCTTTCTTTTTCAATATTTGATTCTGTGGTGCACACGGCTCTCACTCTCTTTCTCAATCCAGCTTTCATCACCGCTCTTTCAAATCTGACAGACATTGATCAGCAGCGCCAACGCCGTCCTGGTGCAAGTTTGTTCACAGAGCCCCCGTCTAACCCTGGATATCCAAACACAGCCTTGAACAGCGAGCTCTCATAAGACAATCACCGGTCCGAGATAGACAGTTGCTCGGAACTGCCCTGCAGATATCTGCTAGGATCAAAAAAAAAAACCTTCCTCTCGTCTGTTTTCTCTTTCGAAGATGGCACTTCCTCAAATGTTTAACTCCAGCTATCTGCTCATTAAGAGGTCTTCAAAGCCTTCCATTGATGTAAAAGCATCCATTTGAATTTGTAATCACCCTTTGCTGCACGGCTGCTGCGCTCAGCGTAATTTTCCCCCGGATTTTCTGATAGCCAACTCAAAGAGCCAACATCCCATTTTTCTCCTCTCTGAACAGTGAGAAGAAGAGAGAAGAAAAAAGGACTTTATCAAACTTTCAGAAGCAGGGAGGTGCGTATTTATGAGGGCCTTGGGTTTGTTTATATATGCTGACAAAGAAAGTAAGAATATATAGAAATTCACTTCACCGACAACGCTCACCAGATAAGAGCGGTGAGAAAAAACCCACTAGAGCCGGATAAGGTTTGTTTGAAGATTAAACGTCCTGTCGTCATTGGGCTATTTTCTTGAAAGGCACTTAAACAGCCCAGGAATGGGTTTGTCTATGGGGAGCGTTTTAACTGATCTTTGCTTTAATGGAAGGTTTTTTAAAAAAAAATATTCCTCTGCATAAACTTTAAGGCACGGGTGTCCAGGCTTTCACACAGAAGCCCGCTTGGATCCATCTCATCTGCTACTCAGTCCCAATCCAAAGATTGGGAGAATTAATCTCAGTCCAACTCTGTCAAGCTGGAAAAAATGTCTAAAAAACCCACCATAATGGGGGATAAAAGAGATATGCCGATATGCCATATATGCTGTACTACAGTATATCCTTTTTTTAAATGTAACCCCTTTTTCCTGCAAACAGAATTACCTTTTTTTTGGGAATGGTGACAGTGTGGATTAACCTGACACACCAGATGGATTTGTTTCACCCATCCATCTGTAAACCTTCAATACTAAGCATTTGGGAAAGGGCAGACGCTTCGAAAAAAACTTGGAGTGTGTGCTACCGAGGAATAGTGTGAACCATGACAACTATAGACATGTAAGTACACGGCTTTTGTCGTTTTTGAAAAGAAAACAACACTGCTGTTCTTTGATCTTCTTTTAACGGAGAAATGTCATCAAGTTCTGATAAAACTGGCGCTTTAGCAGCATCCACGCTAAGCTCTTCCGCCATAACGGCACCGGCCTCTTGTTGCTGCTTGCTTATGTCACAACTCCGCCACACCTGAAAGTACTGCCCCTCGTCGCTGATTGGTCCTGTCACTTTCTAACCGGGCCCTCAGACGGGAGCTTTGCCAGATGGATTCGCCAGTGAGAAACACGGAAACGTTCGTATCCATCTGCTTTGCAAGGCTACGTCACGTGTTTTGTTGCTCTGATTGGCCCGTAAAGAAGTGACAGAACATTCATCCAATCATCTTCCCATTTTTCAGAGCCTCTGCCCTTTCCCAAACACTGTGTTTGGGAGGTTTTCCTGACACAAAAGATGGATGTGTGAAACACATCCATCTTTTGTGTCAGGTTAACAAAAACTGGGATACGGGTGGAAAAAATGACTTGGAAAGGCAAATGAGGCATTGCCTTGATGATGAAAAGTTATTAAATCTGTTAATAAGAGGAAAACGTGGCAAAAATAGATGGAAATAGTGATGAAAATAGGTGAAAAAGTGGCACTAATATGTAAAATGAACTTCAGAACTCAGTAATAGCTTGACGAAATTTTTATCTCCAAAATAAAATAACTCTAAGCTTTAATGCTACTGATCCTGGTCTCCTCACTTCCCAGATGTTTCAAACCATCGTTAAAAGAAGAGGGGATGCTACACAATGGTGAACATGGCCCTGTCCCTACTTTTTTGAGATGTGTTGCTGCCATCAGATTCAAACTGCGGTAATATTTTTATAAACTAGCGAAATGTCTCAGTTTCATCTGTTATGCTGTTTGTGTGCTATTGTGAATAAAATATGGATTTTTATTTGTATTTTACACAGCGACCCAACTTTTTTGGAATTGAGATTGTGGCTGAAAGAAAATAAATGCCTTGACTTGAAGTACAGACTAAAATGAGAGTACCTTTTAATTGACTAAGACTGTAAAGGGGAAAAATCATTAAAATGTGACTAAACTTAAAGACTAGGACGTAAAGCAGCACTGCTATTGGCTGCTGCAATCCTTCTGTGTTTATTCCTCAGGGCATTATAAACTGAGACATGAAACTGCTTGTCACTATGATTACCACGTTTGCTGTCTTATCAATTTGAATAAACTACGTGAATTAATTCTTCTTGTCAGAATGTTTGTTTACAGAATCAGCACAGCAGCACCACCTAGTGTTGAAACTAAGAAGTCAAACACAGTCAAGCTCAAGCTCAGGCTCCAATGCAGGCCATGTTCCATTTTATTTTTAGAATTTGCTGCGGGGCCAATTAAGAAAGGGTATGTGGGCTGCAGTTGGCTCCCAGGCCATAGTTTGGACCCCCCCCCTACTTTAAGGCTGAGAGAAAACACACTCTGCCCACATGATCCATTTTGAAAGAATGCTGAGAGACAGACTCTGCAGCGACCTGCATGCATATTTAGCTCAAACATCCTCTGTGTGTGGAGATGATGGAGAGCCAAACTCTGTCAATCCACAGCGACACCATGAAGAAGAAAAAAAGGCAGAAAAAAAGCATAAAAAGAAGAAGGGATCCGTCAGATCCTCGAGGCAGAAGAACATACCTTTACATCTGGATTTCCTCACAGGAAGGAAGTGTTTGAAATCTAATACATAAACATTATTCCCCTGGCTCGCCAGTTTTCTCTTCACCTGCGGAGAAACAGGCTCGTCTTCTAAACCACTTTGGGGAACTTTTCCACAATACAGTCCGACTTCAGGAGGTTCAATAAGAGGGCTGACTGGGATTTGGCTCCTGCCATGTTTCATCAAACACGCTTGTCTTCAGCCATCGCAGGCCTGTCTGTCAGTCAAACAGCTCCTCATAAATAACGTTTTCCTCAGGTTTCCACCGCTGCCTTCTGAAATGTGGATATTAAAGAGTTCTGTGCAAGTTCAAAGAAGTTACTGTTGAAATCTCAGGACTCAGAGCTAAACACAACGGGGAAATATGACGTGCAGCATGCTAATGCTACAACAGAACCACTCCTAATACTCATAATGTTAATGTTAAAGGGTGCTTCATTTCAACATTAGTTTCTGTTGGTTTTCTGTACTCATCAAAGTCACTGCTGAGGTTTTAGAGCAACAAACATGAGCGGTCAGATCATAACTCAGATTTTAAACAAACCTCCTAGCTAGTGAAATTTTTTTGGGAGAGAAAACAAAGGTGAGCGGTCAGATTACAACCCAAACCATCCTCAGTAAACATCCGTCAATGTTTATGGGAGACTCTTGACAGGTCAGAATGTCCTGCAAGGCGACTCAAAGGTTGGGTGACTGACAGGGGTAGCATTATGGCGACTGAGCTATTTTACCAGCATGCATTGCTAGATGACCACACTGAAAGATGTCATAATTATGCCAGTATGTAAGAGCAAAAGCAAGTAACCTCCAGTGTTGATAGATAGAGTCAGTGTAGAAAAGCACTGGAGTGTCCACTGGCTGAAGAAGCACCAGAAGTAAGGTAACCCCATGTCCAAAGGAGACCTGGCCTGTGTTTATATGTGCAGAGAAATTTTGCAGCCACCCGAGGATAGTGGTGATAAGTGGGGATTTAATTGATGAATCACTCTTGTGCTTCTGTATATATTGTAAGGGTGCTTTCACATTAGCAACATAAATCTCTGCCCGGGCTCACTTTTCTATGTACTCAGCCTGATAAAGCAGGTGATGGTATGCATGTTTGCAAGGAGAAGAAAGAAGAAGCAACCATTGCAACCAATCAGCTCATGACCTGAGAGACTGTTTATGTTTTCTGCCTGCAAGATGTTTTAAAAAAGTATTTTTAAGATGCCAGAACTTTCTTTTTTCATATTTGCACATTGACATTAACCTTTCATAGCAGATGGATTCGCCGGTTTCCTTGTTTCTCACTGGCGAATCCATCTTACAAAGCTCCCGTCTGAACCGTTTGGGCCCAGTTAGAAAGTGACGGGAACAGTCAGCGACAAGGGGCAGTACTTTCAGGTGCGGTGGAGTCGTGACGCAAGCAAGCAGCAACAAGAGGCCGGTGCAATTATGCCAGAAGAGCCTAAGAGCTGCTAAAGCACCAGTTTTATCAGAACTTGACGACATTTCTTCATTAAAAGAAGAACAAAGAACAGCAGTGGGTTGTTTTCTTTTCACAAAAAACAAAAGTTGTGTACTGACATGTCTATAGTCACCATGGTTCACATTATTCTTTTGTAGCAGCTACGTCATGTGTTTTGTTGCTCTGTTTGGCCTGTTAAGATCTGACAGACAGAACGTTCATCCAATCACTTTCTGAGTTTTTCTTCAAAGCCTCTGCCATTTCCCAAACGCTTAGTATTGAAGGTTTTCCAGATGGATGTGTGAAACAAATAAATCTGGCATGTCAGGTTACATTGAGATGGCATTCAGAGGATTGAATGGGCTTCCTCCATGCGGATACGGCAGTTTTTTGAGGTGACAGGACACAGTTATTGCCTTAGCATCTCATCTTGCAAACGATAACCTGTGGTCATCTGTAAGGTGAGTCATAACACACCATTTGTTGACTTGATTCTGATCATTTCCACCGTTCAATAAAGCCTAGCTGTTATGTTCGGTAGTGTAGTTGGACCCAGAATGCGGAAACGGAGGAGCAGGTTTAAACAGTTTTATTGTGCAGGTGAGTGAACAAGGGAGGGGGGATTCCAAGAGTCCAGGTGAGTGAGAGAGTGAGCTGGTGCTGGCTGCGGTGATCTGGGCTGGAGGCACTGGAAGAAGAGGAGGGGCACGTTAGAGGAAAGTTCACAAAAATACAAGCACTGGAAATCACTGATAACAATCAAAAAGCACTGGAAACTTCTCTGAAGATCTAGTGAGCCTGGAGCTGGAGTTACCGTGAGGTAAGGTCTGCAAGACTCAGGCGCTGTAGAGAGCTGCAGCCGATCTTAAGTAGTGTCCGTCAAATGAGTGATTCGCTGCAGGTGTGACTCTCCACAGCACCGGGGGGGAGGGGTGGATGCCTCAGGAAGAGCAGAGTAAAGTTAGCAGCCAGCACGAGACTCCGGAAACCGGAAGTTAACCAAAGTAAAACAATGAATACAAATAAAAACACCACACTAGCGTTAATTCATGCAGGACACGGTAGTCGTGATTAGCTGGTGGCTAGCTGATCACCTCCCAGCTTCCACAGCGAATCACAGCTCTTTCTCTCAACACAGCAGCATATTTAAATGTGATGAACTTCTCATTAACCCTGCTTGCATTCATGCTGATGCACAACGCCGCTGCTGGCAAAGCTTCACCTCCTCCAACCCAGCCTCCTCTCTTATAGCATAAAGCTTGTTGGACCTTCATAATCAGATTCATGCTACTATGGTTTAACTGCTTTTGAACTGATTTTATTGTATTCAGCATTATCATAAATGTATCTATCCATATGGGGGTTCCTAGCCATAACTCCCTGGAAAGTCAAAGCTACCTAACTAAAACAGGGAGTATCTTTTAAGCAGGGCATTCTCCAACAAGTAAAACTGTATGGTTAAATGTATGACAAGAGTGTTCCTAAGTGAATTAAAAAATTGAAAAAAACTGCTGTGCTGAGGACCGGTCTTTGGGCTCAAGTGTATTCAGATTCAGGATCAGATCCCTAGTGTGAAAGCAGTCTAAATGCTACGCCGTTATCATTACAAGAAACACACATGGAAAATCAAAGAAGGTTCAGTACTATCCCTATTGTAGAGACAGATTTATTATGGAGTAACTTCAGAACTAAATCACGCCAAATTGAGTGAACTTTACAACCATTACTGCCCTATACTGACGTTCATCCATTGTGTTGGAGTGGATGTTGAAAAACGTATCCACTAGAGGTCGTCATCTCTCACTGAGCTCCTTTGTTGCTTTTCCATCCGTCCCATAGAGTGAAGAAAGTACGGTCCATCTGCTGCTCAGTTGTGCTCCTGTAGCTGTCTGTCTTTGGGCCTTGGTGAGCTAACATCATTGATATGTTAGTATTTTC
This sequence comes from Cheilinus undulatus, assembly GCF_018320785.1. NCBI lineage: Eukaryota > Metazoa > Chordata > Actinopteri > Labriformes > Labridae > Cheilinus > Cheilinus undulatus. Next base: position 33,765,169 of record NC_054885.1, on the reverse strand, counting down.
TAATAATGTACTCGATACAGGCTTTTAAATTTTTCTTCTGTATCGTGTTTGCTACTCTGGGTTGAATTGTCGGCTGCATTGCTCAACACTGCCCTGAAATTGACAGCGGTATTACAAGGTTTGATCCGTAGCCGTATGCTTCGAGAGAACGTACAACAAACAGACGTAAAGAACGCAGAGTTTGGACAGAAAGGTCCGGTTCAATCGTAAAGCATAAATGGGACTTAAGAGTCTTTACTATGAAAACGATCATTGTCTCCTGCAGTTGCAGCAGTGTGAACTGGTCAGCTTTTAGAACGTTGCAGAACAGTCCGTCACAACCCCCCTTGTTGCACATCTTCGACCTGGACTGGGCTGACTTAGATCTACTTAGATCAGAGTAAGCGGTCTCTCAGACAGTTCTGAACCAAGAAATTATAGTCCTTATTTGACACACAGAAACGCCATATGGAAAAGACAGTCTTGCCAAGACGTAGTTTGCTCACTTTACTGAAATAACAGAGAAATTCACAACTTTTCCCGGAGGCATGTGTCGCTTATCAGACCATGACTGCCATTTGGTTCAGTGTTAAGCAAATGCCACGTCCTACATAAGAGAAAATCATGATGTCTGTTCTACAGAAGGACGAAGCATAAGCTGAACTCATGTATGAGAGGGGAGAGTGGGTGGCAGACATGTCACCAGGACCATTGACTCCAGTCTAATCCCTTCCTCATGGCCTTTTCTTCAGGCACAGATGGAGACTAGGAGCTCTTGACTTTTGACCCACACCACTAAATCACATCAGTCGCTGACTTTGAGGGCCACGGGGCCCCAGGACTCCGCCAGGCAGATGGGCAGCTGCCCACGCACACAAATACACACACAATCCTCTGACACATTCACAGAGAAACACAAAAACAGAAATGCTTTCATGCATGTATGCAGCCATTTTTTCACTAGATGACACACAAATAAACTTCACACAAACAGGTCAATAGACTTTTCTCTCACTGTCTCTCTTTCATGTGTTTGAAGGGACACACAGATCAATGTGTACACACACTCGCACACCACTAAATAATGTTCTTTTTTCTTCTTTTTCAAGTATTCTCTGTCATCTGTGTCCTTTTACTCAGCCACATCACACGCTCTCTCAAGCTCTCTCCTACACTTTGTTTTAAACTCTTCTTTTCTCTTCCTTCTTTTCAAACTCTGCTGGTCTCCCTGTGATGTGGCTTCTCTGTTTTCTGCAGAATAAAACACAGACGAGGAGAGACAGAAAGAGAGAGAGAAGGAGAGGGATGAAGGGAAGTGTAGACGGCTGAAAGACAGAAAGACGAAGAAAGAGAGGGAGAGGTGGAGGAGGAAAGAAGCAGCAAGTAAAGAAAGTCAAGACTTCTTTTGTCTTTTTAGTGCTGTGAAATATGTTTCTCTTTGCAAACCAGGACAACAGCCCACCCTGCTATTCTTTGTTCGAAAAATAGGTCTCAACAATGACAGATTGTGTCTTTAGGTAGTTAAAATCAGAGTGTTTACTGCTGTGCATAAGCTTACTTAAATGGGAAACCACAAACAAAAGGACAATTGCAACATGTTATAACTCTCTAACACTGGGGGTTGATCTCAATTGGTGGGCCAGGACCCAAAGGTAGCTGTTTTCTAAGGGTTAATACAAACGCCAGATAGACTAGCGATTCTAGGATCCTTGCAGAGCCTGTAGAGGTCCTCATGGAGACTCTTAAGTTGCCCAACAAGGAGGCTAAACTGCTGGGACTGTGCATCTCCTAGATCAAAACAAAGATCCATGCATTCAGAGACACACTAAAGCCTGCCATAGAATCTGTGTCTGTGAATGCTAAGAGCACGGAAGTCTTGGAGCCTTGGAAGAGTGATCCATCAATCCGCTAACAGCAAGGCTTAGATCAAGTGCAGACTTGGCCTTGCACACGAAGTGATGGGCTCACTGGGCAAGACTGCGTGGCAGTTAGAGTATCTGAGCACACAGACAAAGGTTAGAATCTTTCAGGCCTTCTGGTCTTACTCTTGTGAGGCCTGGTGGCCAGAGGCGCCAACTGGACTCCTTTGTGACGACATTCCTCGTTGCATTTTTGGATAGCGTTGGCAAGACTGTTTCTCTAATGCTGACGTGCTCAGGAGAGAAGGGTTGGGAGCCCAAGACCTTGTGAATTGGACCAGATGTAAAGCGCGGCCTTGTCCACCTTGGAGGGGTTAGCTGAGAGAATACCTGGAGAGATGGAGATAGGACTGCCTGGTGCAGGCTTGGACAGAGTAGCACAGGGCTAAGGTTGACCGGGTGAGATGCCAAACCCATACCTGAAGTAACCATTCAGTCACATTCCCTACAGGCCAGTCAGAAAAGCAACACATATGCATAGGCTGTCCCAGGGACTAGACTACATAACATGAGCTTGAGGGCAGGTGTTCACTATCAGTGGAGCTATCTGTTCAATTAAACACTTGTCGAAGCCAGTCAGGAGAATGCCAGTTTCTGATAACTTGGAATCCAGTTTGCGATGAGCTGGATCAGGGCCAGGAAAGTGTGCCAGGTGCCCATAAAAAGTGCATTTTCCACTCCCGTATCAGGCAGCTGCCCCTTCCTATCTCTGCTCTCCTGAGCACATCAGCATTTAACACACAGTCTATCTAAGGATACCCAAAAAGGGACCAGAGAGAAGTTGTCACAAAGGAGTCCAGCCGGCGTATTTGGCCATCAGTTGACATCCAGGCCTCACAAGACTATAGTAGGACCAGGAGGACCAAGAACCAAAAGACTTTCTTCCACATGCTCAGATACCGGGAATGCCACACTGTCTTGCTCAATGATCCCATTGCCCTGGCATGAGTCCAAGTTGATCTCAGCCTGAATCTGGAGCAAATCTCACTTGTGTGTTCTATGCACCTTGCAAAACCTGGTATCCCTGCTTTCTACAGTTTTATGCAGTAGATCTTAAGATCACCCTACCTAACGACTTGTGCTCTCTCTCATCCCAGGGATTTTGAATTTCCAGGGAAAACTAACACATTTGAGTATAATTTAGTCTCCTTGATGAACTCTTTGACCAATGTACTTTCACCAGTTTTTGTCACCAAAGATCTACTTTTAGCCAGTTTTAGTCTCACCTTACTCATGGAAAAAAAGATTGTCAACAAACATTTTTGGCCATAGTCTTAGTCAACTGGATTAACTCTGGCTCCAACGATGTACCATCATTTTCAGGGGCCACAGTGTCCTGTACGCAAGTGAGTAGTAAATGTACTGGCAGAACCAGGAACTGGCATTAAAATTGTCCTGCTGACTAGCCTATCATTGCAGAGCTATGTTGACAACCAAATGATGAAGGCCACTCTAGCCTTGATGGCAGAGGTTTTAACCAGGAATGAGAGTTTCTGTCAGTCCTGATAATCTGCACACACCTCCCTTTCTTCTTCTGGGGTTTTGGACCTGCTGTCCCGAAGTGTCTGTAGGAGCCTTGCTCAGTTATAAACACACCTTAGAAACTTTGAACAACTGCTTTGCATGAGAAGCAGCCGAGCAGAGTTGAAATGTGGGCTGGGTTCCCTCGCACTGACGTGCTGCTTGCCCACGCTGCGCTCCTACGGAGGTCCTCCTCACTTTGTTGTCCTCACAGCAGGCACCTGCATTCCTGGCATAGCTGTCTCCAAAGTCTCAAGAACAGCTCACTATCTTTCCGTCTGCCCCTCTCTCTCTTTCTCTCTCTCTGCGTAGACGTCCATTGCCTTGTTGCCTGGAGACGAAAAGGAGCGAGAATGGGGACAACGTAGAGAGAGGGAGGAAAAGGGGGCCTAAGCAGAGGAGGATGAAAGAGGAGAGAGATCAGAGGGGAAGACAGGCCAGCAGGGGAGTGATGAAGTTTGTTTGGGATACTTTGGATGTTTTACGGCCATTGTGTTGAGCCAAAATCTTCTCTTTACTCCCTGGCTTTCAGCTGGGTTTGTGCAGGTGCTGGCTTAAATTTCCCTCACATAAAGAAGAAATGCATGGTTCAGATTACTGATAATGTGTGGCTCATGTTTTCTGTTATTCCAAAGTATAGTCTGTTAGTGTAGATAGAAGTCATTCTGATCAGTTAGATGTGTTTGTGTTTGGAGATACGATTCCAGATTACAATGAAAATACACAAATCATATAATTGACTGGTTCATTATTGATCTTGGCAACAAAAGGCTGTTGGCTTCCCTCTGTAGAGTCAGAACAGCACAGTGTGGTTGTGTCATGATCACAGCTTCATCTGACTGCTTGATTCTCAGTTTCATTTATTTACCATGCAATGCTGACACTGCCAACCTGACACACCAAAGAGAAGCCTCCCAAAGTGAACATTTGGGAAAGGCAGGTCTTTCTCAGAAGGTGATTGGGCAAACATTCTGCCTGTCACATTTAGAGCAACAAGACAAAATAAGGTACCGGGCATGTGCAGCTCCAGTAATCCCTTGAGCTCAACAGGCAGGCGCTGTCAAAGTTTATAGATGTTGGAAATTGTTGGTAACCTTGCAAAGCAGATGGATGGATTCCTTGTTTCTCACTGGTGAATCCATCTCGCAAAGCTCCCGTCTGAACCGTTTGGTCCCGGTTAGAAAGTGACAGGACCAATCAGCAACGAGGACACATGCGGGGTCATGATGTAAGCAGGCATCAACAAGAGGCCGGTGCAATTATGGCAGAAGACATTAGCGTGGATGCTGCTAAAGCACCAGTTTTATCAGAATTTGATGACATTTCTTTGTTAAAAGAAGAACAAAGAACAGCAGTGACTTGTTTTCTTTTCAAAAATGACAAAGGTCATGTACTGACATGTCTATAGTCATCATGGTTTGCGTTATTCCTCGGTAGCTGCGCACACGCATCTCGGTCACGGCTACGTCAAGTGTGATGTTGCTCTGATTGGCCTGTAAAAATGTGACGGACAGACATCTGGCGTGGCAGGTTAAATTGTTGGTGGATAAAACTCATGCTGAGGCCAGTCGGTATAAGTGCAGAAACATCCTCCCTACTTAAAAAAGCTTTCTGTGCTTCTGTGCTATTGATTTCATGAAGAAATGTGGACCAGTTCTCATAAAACTGCCACTACAGTGTAGCTATATCTGCGCTAATCACACACACTGGAGGCAGCAATTGCTATTGGCCTCCAGTACAGCTAAACCAGTTTTGCCCATAGCTCCGCCTCAGTCAGTTTAGTGGTCAGGTCCGTCCTCAGACCTAATTACCCTGAACTTCCACTTGGTCCATGTCTGGTCTGTTACGGCTCTGCTGAGGTTTGACTGCGTGCCCCAGCGTTCGTTAGCAGCACCACCAGACTGCTCAACCCACAAGACCAAAAAATCCACGCCATGATTACAAAAACTTGAAAAAAAAAACTTGGGGGGGGATTGGATGAACCTTCTGTTTGTCACATCTTTACGGGCCAATCAGAGCAACAAAACATGTGACGTCGTCACCGCTACCGAGGTGTGCGTCCAGCTACCGAGGAATAAACTCGTGAACGTGAACCATGGCAAATATAGTACATGAGTTTTCTAGTTTTTGATAAGAAAACAACTCAGTGCTGTTCTTTGTTCTTTTAACAAAGCCGAGGATACCCATGCGACGCTAACTTCCTGGTTTGCCTACAAAATTACGTCACAACTGCACCACTCTATTGCAATCTCCTGGCAACACGTGACAGCGGGATTTAGTGCGTTTTTCCTCGTTGCATCCTTTGCTATTTTCATTTCTTAGGATTGATAGAAATACTGAGGGGTTGATAAGGCATCAGAGGTGTGAGACAGGGATATTTCCTCCTTTTTCTTTCACTAGCCCCTACTTTTAACTATTTTCTTTTTAATCTGGAATGCATCCTTTTCTAGTACAGCATGATGTACGCCGTTTCTCATTCACCTTCTGAACAGTGATCTTATCCAGTTAAAATGTCTGCAGCATATCTAATATCCTCTACTGGTCCTGAAAATTCAATAAAATTGTCCTTTTTAGGTTTAGTTGGAGCAGGGCTACATCCACTTTAGAAACATAAGAGTATTTCTGATATTTGGAGTACAGTGTATGATTACTTGTGTGGTTTATGTTAATTTGGATGTGGCTGATGGCTTACTACTTCCCTTACTCCTGAGTCTTTTGTGTTTGCAAACTGTCCTGTAGTCTCATGCCCTTATATGGGCATCAAAGCAAAGGGGTGTTTCTCTATGCTAATTAGGGGAACTGTACACATGCTACCAGCAGTTTAAGAATGTGTCGTGAATCCCTTCTTCTAGAAAATTTCTTTAAAAAAAATTTAAGTTAGATTTTAGGAAGATACTAGTGAATGAGGCCTAGTTAGAAGAGTTTTACCCTCACTGGGAAGTTGCGTACGAAACAACAGTGCACGCTGGAATAACATGAGCCATCCCTCTAATGCTGAATGAAGCTTGTGGGCCGTTTTGGATCAGAGTCTTCCAGCTGGCTTGTTTACATTAAACATTTTTATTATGATAAGGCTTTTTATCTGATTATTTTTGCCCATGTAGACATGATTTGCCGGAAATAAGAAGACAAAGGTTTGAGCAACACAAAATCAACAGTTCTGCATTTTAATATAACACTAAATTTGGGAAATTAATGGTTTCTGGGTTGAAGAGGTCAGTCAGGATACAGAACAGCCAGATCCTGGAGAGCTTTTGCAGCCTGCACATTTTTTTTTACAGTGAAGCAGCAGACATAGTCATGATGTAAAACATACGCTCCACTGGCACGCAGCAGTGGGAGTTGTTGTGAAAGCCTGTCATATGAAAACAAATCCATAACAAACTTCTTAAACTCGTGTTCCATGGTTACAGAACACACTCACAGACGTCTGTTTACCGCTCCGCTCCATCTGAGCCCATATGTGTGCGTGTTTGTACGCGAGAGACAGGTACGGACTTTCCTCTTGGTATCTCAACGTTCCCATTTCCTCCTTGCTTCTCTTTGTGCAGCCATCCTGGCTTATTTATCTTTCCCTCCTATCCCAAACACAGGAACGCTCTCCGGAGCTCTGATCTCTCTGCCACCCTGATGTGTGCTCACTCCGACCCCCATGAACCCTCCATGGCTCTCTCAGGGTCTCCTTGTTTTTCGCTCTTCCTCATTTAACCTCAAACCCTCTTCTGCATCTTTGTTTTTCCTCCTTGTTTGTGCTCTCAAAGTTGCTTTGGGCTGCGCAGAGGTTTGGTTTAATGTCCTGTGTCCTCTGTGACGTCACCAGCTGTTGTTCTCTGTCACAGTGCCTGAGGTTTCCCTTTGAAGCCAAAGGCGGCTCGTGAAGACGCATCTGATGGCTTTTGGCCTCTCTTTCATTCGCACGCTTTCATCCCTCTGTGCAGCGTCTGACATCAAGGGAGATTCCTAACAAGCATGTTATTTAGACAGCCATGTCATGGCCACGGGGAGGTACTGTTATGTCTGAGGCCGAGCACCACCGGAAGGGAGAAAACACAAGATCAAGACATGGTTAAATCTGGCATCAGCATCCTAAATATAATGACAGCAGACGGTTATATCACAGATGGCTCAGATCAGCTTTCTACATAATCTGTTCCCTTTAATGTGCTGGGAAAACCAGCACATTAAACACATAGGCTGAATAAATAACGTACGTCACTCCCATGGAGTTTTTCATTGCTTTGTCCACCGTCTGCATTCTGGCTGTTCCCATGTTAGGTTTTTTTAAGCCAGAAGTAGCTGTATTTGGATGAAAGGGTGGAGCTGGAGAAGAGGAAGGGGTTAAAATATCCTTTAATGCCTGGCACAGATTCTAAAATTTAGACGAGTGCCTCATGCTCAGTTTAAAAAGGCCGTAAAGATGAATTCACCAACATTCTCAAAACTGTTAATCTCTCCGACGAGTCATGGGATTTCTGCAGGATGGGAGTCATTCCTCTATTCCAGGGGTCACCAACTGGCAGACCTCGGTCAGGGTCCGGACCCAGACGCCATCCAATACGGACCTGAACCCGTACCTACAATCATTAGATTAAAAGGGAACTTTAAATTTGACAGGGCACTTCTATTTTAACCGGCGCAGCTATTCTAGGATTTACAGTACTGGTTTTGTAGACCAGGAAATGCACAGACCAATTGAATACAAGCTAAGCCATCTCACTTGACGCCACTCAGCCAATGAACTGTCTGCATTCCAGGCAGAAACATTGAAACCACTGCATTCATACAAGGGACAGACGAGAGGACAACAGAAAGAGAAAAGAAAAGCACAAAAAATCCCTGAAAACACACCCAGATCCATATATCACATTAACTCAAGTTAGACTTTATGATGTTCTGGACCTTTGGTTTAATACATTTTCTCTGACTGGAATTTTAGTTGATTACCCCTGCTCTATTCGATTGCATGATTGGGATGGAACGGGATGTAGATAAGTTTGTATATATAAATCTGCATATGCAGTTTTTATGTTCATTAGGTTTGGCCTTTTTTCAGTGGAAAATGGACAGGGGAACTACATATTGACCAAACTTGGTTGCCTTTTTGCTTGTAGATGTCTTTCAGTGAGCCAACACTGCAACCTAGACCTCCACACAGATACAGCACTGCCTCAGCTGACACTTCCTTCAACAATGTAAGCAACAATGCTTTATGAAATGAAGCAATGCGAAGTAGTCAGTCAGATGAGGCCAAATGCAACTTTTAACGACAAGTAAGACAGAACAATCCATTTGCCAAGCTCACAAAAATCGCTGGGAAGTCACATATTTGACAAAAGTTCCTGAAAATCAAATGTGACGGCGCTAAGGGTTTGGGTATTCAACTATTCAAATGAGCAGGATGGGATGGGAGCAGGAGTTATTCTACTCCAATGGGACCCCTTTTTTTCTTACCTCTGGTTTAAGTGTGGGATGGTACGGGATGGAATGGGAATGAAAATCCATTCCGGTGTCACCCTCGTTTGTCTGAGATGCTATTTATCTCAGAAAGAAAGTGTTGTAATATGCTGGTTCGACGTATTTCCAGTTTTAGATTAAAAAAAAACACAAAAAAACCCGACGTTGTTTAGGAAAGGCCATTTTCTATTCTATCATGACTGTGTCCCAGGGCACAAAGCAAGGACTTTAAAGACATGGTTTGATAATTTTGGCGAGGTAGAACTTGACTGGCCTACACAAAGCCTTGACCTCAAACCCACTGAGCACCTTTGGGATAAACTTGAACTGAGATTGCGAGCCAGACCTTCTCATCCAACATCAGTGCCTGACCTCATAAATGCTCTGCAGAATGAACGGGCTCAAATTCACACTCCAAAATCTTGTGGAAAGCCGTCCAAGAGGAGAGAGACTGGAGACTGTTACGGCTGTGGGGGCAGGGGGGTCTCATTGAGGAGTTGATGATGGGTCCTGAGGTCCAACCAGTTGAAAAGCCCTGAAATGCACAGAGAAATGTCACCTATATGTGGACTAGGCCTAAAGTTAGACATTTCAGGGAGGCCTAATGCACAGTGGCCACTCAAGGAACTGCTCTTTTTAGTATTTCCTTATTTTTAATGCTGTCGTATGATTCAAGATAAAGATAGGGACATTGTGCGGAAAATATCTTTGTTTTGGCTTTTTAAATCATTAAAAAGGCACAGTTAGAAAAAAGAATGGGTTGGTCTGGCTGCAGCACTTTTAAGTAACTCTCAGCAGAGCTGTGGTCTTTGCATGGCAGCCGCCCATGTCCAGATCACAGTTCTTGATAGAGGGACTGGATCAGCAGTGCCCACCCTGAATAAGGCCTCTATTGTTGGCTGCAGGTGTGTGTTTGTGCGTATCAGTGGTACTTGGCAGAAGAGAAAGGAGCAAAGCAAGGAGGTAAGGGAACACCTTGAGTCAGCATGTGCAGGTGAGGGGTCGAGAGGGCAGAGGGATGGTTGGTAAAAACCTGTGGAGGATGTGAGGAGATGGGAAGATTGGAGGATTTTGCTGGGGGTTGAGATTAAGCAATAAAAAGAGTGATAACAACGTACCTGTGATCCATTAGAATAGCAAGATGTCTGTAAACTGTGCACAATGCTAAGGCAAATATGACCGACCAGGAAAACAGACAAATGTCATCGTGTTTTTGAATTTGTCTGCAGAAGTCAAGAGGACAAAACTGTCAGGATGGGACATCATGACTACGTGTAATCTTGTGCATGAGCAGAGATAACAAACATCAAAACAGGTTCCAGGAAAAGATTCTTAAAAGATAAAGAGGATATGTTTACAGAGAAAAATAAGGTCAAATGTCTGCGTGTTATTGACACAGGAATGTGAAGAAAATTGTGCAGCTGAAACTCAGTAAGGGCGACCAAAAGGAAGAGGTGTGGGTTTTGGGAAGGGGAGGAGGACTAATTTGAGAAGATGAGGGGTGACAGTCATCCTATCTGGACAAACAGGTCTAGCGCTGTTTCTGCAAACACACGAACAAAGAGTAATTAAAGTGTTGGGTGACAAAGTGCCGCTTCCTCTGGCATCTCAAACCTGGAGCCACCATCAGACGCTCCATGGTTTTGCTTTTCATTTTATGTTTTCCTGTCAGAGTGTCTGGTTTGTTGGCGAGGCTGACTGGCTGGTTGACTGACAGACTGACTAAATGTTTGTCTGGATGCCTGACTGATCAGCTGAATGGTGACTGGTTTGACTAGCATCTTCCCATCGTCAAGCTCCATGTCCAGAGTCCTGATAAAGATTGATATGAAGCATGCATAAAATAAACCTTAAAAAATGTCCTGGTTTTATCTCTAAGACCAAACAACTTGCAAAGCCAGCTTTATACTACAAAGTAATGACTGACTGGATTCATACTTTATACTGGCTAATGTCCAATGGGGGGCAGGAAGTGGAGTACAGCCATTAGGAATGAATGGGAACAGAGGAAAGTTAGTACTTTAAAGCTCTAAATGGACCTCTACGCTGCAGGTATCATCAGAAAATGTATATATACATTGAGTATGATCCCTAAACTTCACAAAAAGTGTTTCTTTTTCTCACAGTTTAACCAATTTGGCGATCAATATAACAACTTATGGGTTGGTTTAGTTTATTTGGTGGTGCAGGCACACATACGTGGAGGCTGCAGGCCTGGTGCACTGGTAGCAGGATCGATTTCTGGTCTTGGCACATGTTTGGTGTATGTCTTCCGTTTTCATGCCCCAAGGGGTGGGAATCACTAGTGGCCCCACGGTATATATCATCATGATACTTAGGCCAAGATTCAATATTATTGCAATTTTAAACATTTTGCAATACGCTGAGTATTGCGATACCGTATATTGAGATATATTGCTATCTTTAACATTTTTAACATATTAAAAGTACCTAATTTTGTCACAAACAAGCTTTAAATTAAAATTTTGATATGCTATCAACAGAATTAACCTTGTGAGGTATGGGACCGAGAAAGAAGCCCCATTCGCGAATGAGCCTCGGCTATGAAATGGCTCCTTTCTGCAGATAGCTCCTTTTTAAGTGCTAGTTTCCTTTCTGTCATCCTTTGTCGTTATTTAATCCACACTTAAAAAGCCAAACTGGTTCCCAGTGAAGAACCATTTTCAAGCCAAATAACCAGCTCTACCGAGAAGAACCAAGTGATTTGGATCTCCTAAAAGAGATGGATTTCCTGTCTGGGAGGCTGGATGGACATTAGCTGAAACTGCCCCCGGCGGAAACTGCCCAGACAAGAGCAATGTGTGAAATCACTAGTCCAGACTACAGATGGAGGCTTTTAAATTCCTGCCTGCTTCTGTTTTACCATGAGTTTTTTTTTTTATTATTATTATTATTTTTTAAGATTTATTTTTGGGCCTTTATTTGATAGAGTGAGGACAGTGGATAGACTCGGAAACAGGGACGAGAGTGGGGAGAGACATGCGGTAAAGGGCTATAGGCTGGATTCAAACCCGGGCCGCCCATGTACATGGGAGCGCCTTAAACCACTTGACCATCTGCTCTCCTTACTGCGAGTTTTTAAACAGTTTTTGCCTGAATATTTCACTACTTTCAGGACACACAAGAAGCTTAAGAATAAAGAATCTTTTTACATTTGCACTTTGAATTCTTGTCATAGTTGTAAACAGCTTAAAACACCACCTTTTTGGTAGCATTTCTCTATGCAGAAATCACTACTTGCCCCCCATCCAGAGTTTGCTGCTGCATGATCTCATCTGCAAAGAACCTATTGGGGCTTAATCCTCATAAGCATAATCCCCATATTTGTAGGTTTGGTAAATGGCCATCCTATTTGAAGAATTTAGAAAGCCGAGCAGAGTCTGTGCTTCCTTAAAGGCTTAAAAAGTTGTAGATTTTTAAAGGCAGAGGTTGTGCCAGGCCCTGGAGCCGGCGTGCTCTCACATTTCAGCCACCAGGAATGGGCAAAGGTGAGACAAGAGGTAGATTCACTACAAAGACTGGAGTGTGTGCGCGCTGATTTGTGTGTGTTGGGTATGTAATCCAACCCTGCCAGATAGCTCCAGGGAGAAGGACAGTCTCTGTTGTTGTTTCCCCTCTCCTGCATTCCTGCCTCCTCTTGACGTGTGGCACCAGAAGAAGTGAAGCAGGAGGAGGAGGAGATGTAGCAGGTTGTTTCGTTCCAAACTGATCGCCTCCGTGCTCCCACACACAAACGGATCACATTCATTCCACCTGCTCTCATCAAGGCTGCAAAAACACACACCCAGACGCGTGCACACATACACACCTGGTTGGCTCTGCCTCCTTTGAGCCGCCCTCCAACCACACCGCTCCGCTGTCAGGACTCAGAGCAAACAAGAGTGTGCCCCGCTCTGAAGTGAGAGCAACTCTCTATTTTTGAGTACAGTGGATGATGATGAGGCCACACACAAGCTTTGTGCCAAGCGCTCAGGGCTGGGGGAGCCAAGAATACACGAAATAAAAGCAGAGCGTGACAGCAGGAAAAGAAGGTATGCTCAGGTATTGTTTGGAGTCGAGCCTACTGTGTGTGCAGCCGATTCAGAAGTTTGTTACAAAGAGCAAAGAAACTCTGCTCCTGAGGGAGGCTCTACAGCAGCCTGCCTGTGCTGAATTCTAATATTAGCTAACTTAAGTATGTAAATACACTACATGAAACAGGAGAAAGGGTTTATACTGAAAATGAACAGAGACTATTAACATGTGGAGCACATGTCTGACTTTAAAGTGGATCTCTGTGGGAAATAGTTCAGATTATACGAGCAGATTTCAGATGTATGAGGACCTAGAGTTACATTTCAAGAGAATATCCCAAGCTCCTTAAAAGAAAAATCAGTCCATCCATCATCTCATGCATCTGTCCCTCCATCTATCAATCAACTGATCCATCCATTCATCAATCCATGAATCAATCATCCATCTAATAGACATCAACAATCCATCATCCATTCATCTGTCGCCCTCAGAAATCCATCTATCAACCAATCTACCCATCAATTCATCACAATCCATCATCCATCCATCCATCCATCATCCATCCATCATCCATCCATCCATCCATCTGTCCAATCAAACCATCCATCCATCTATCCATCCAATCCATCCAGCCACCCATCCATCCATCCATCCATCCATCCATCCATCCATCCGTCCGTCCAATCAAACCATCCATCCATCCATCCCACATCCATCCAATAAAACCATCCATTCATCCATCCATCCGTCCATCCATCCAATCAAACTATCCATCCATCCATCCTTCCATCTTATAAAGCTACCACCAATCCATCTGTCAATCCATCCATCATCCATCCATCCATCCATCCATCTTACAAAGTCATCACCACTTCATCCATCCATCCATCCATCCATCCATCCATCCCATATCCATCCAATCAAACCATCCATCCATCCATCCATCCATCCATCCATCCATCCATTCCACATCCATCCATCCATCCAATCAAACTATCCATCCATCCATCCATCCATCCCATATCCATCCAATCAAACCATCCATCCATCCATCCCACATCCATCCATCCATCCAATCAAACTATCCATCCATCCATCCTTCCATCTTATAAAGCTATCATCAATCCATCCATCCATCCATCCATCCATCATCCATCCATCCAATCAAATTATCCATCCATCCATCCTTCCATCTTACAAAGCCATCACCACTTCATCCATCCATCCATCCATCCATCCATCCATCATTCTTCCATCCAGTCAAACCCTCTATCCATGTAGCATCCATCCATCCATCCCACATCTATTTATCCATCCATCCTTTCATCTTATAAAGCCATCACCACTTCATCCATCCATCCATCCATTCATCCATCCATCTATCCATCAACCTTCCATCCAGTCAAACCCTCTATCCATGTAGCATCCATCCATCCATCCTACATCTAGCCATCCATCCAGTCGCAGGAGACTCAGCAACCTGATCCAGATGTCCCTCTCCCAAGTACAATTTCCAGCTCTACCTTGGGGATCTAGCATCATCACCTGACAAGAAGGGATAAAAAATCCCTTTAGTAAGTTTTTGGACTACTCCTTGGTCTCCTCACTGTTGGACATGCCTGGTAGACCTCCAAAGAGAGGTGACCAGGAGTTATTCTAATCAGATGCCCAGACCATCTTAATAGGCTGTTTCCAACACAAAGGAGCAGCGACTCTACCCTCAACTCCCTCTGGATGTCCCAACTCCTAAGCCTCTCTCAAAAACCTGATGGATACCTGCTGCAGCTGAAGCAGTGAGCCTGCATAGCCTGAAACTGAATAGCAGATGCATTTCAGAGAAAATTGTCCCAGTGATTGGAGTTCTGGGTAGCATTGGTTGAGTCCTAAAGGTTTCCAAAATCTACAGGCATAGTTTTGTAGGCGAGTGTGAGAAGAAAACTTTTGTCTCACTAGTCCACAGGATATTTGCCATGAGTCTTGGGGATCATCAGGATGTTTTTTTGAAAATGTGAGTCAAACCTTTGTGTTCTCTCAGCAGTGGTTCTGGCCTCGATACTCTCCCATGTCAAGGGGCTTATAAATCAATGTATTATTATTATTTTTGCCCAGTCTCTTTCTGATTTTTGAATCATGTACACGGACCTTAACTGAGTCAGGTGAGGCCTGCAGTTCATTAGATGTTCTGGGTTCTTTTGTGGCCTCCTGAATGAGTCATTGGTGCACTCTTGGAGTAATTTTGATAGGTCGACCACTCTTGGGAAGGTTCACCACTGTGCCAAGTTTACTCCATTTGTGGATAATGGCTTTCACCAAAGTTTGCTGGTGCTCAAAAGCCTAGAAATGGACTTCCAGACTGATAGATGTCACTGAGTTTCCCATGTGTTGTTGAATTTCTTTAGATGGTGACATGATGTTTTGCTTTTTGAGATCTTTTATCCTTCTTCACTGTCAGACAGGTTCTGTTTCTCTTATACTAATCTCTGTGTCTCCTATTTTTGACTTTCTCTCGCTCTTATTCTCTTAAGCCAAACAAAACGTGACAAGAAGCTCTCTAGGAAAGCCGGTGTCAGAAATATCTGCTCCCCCACTTTCATGTCTGTCTCCAAACATAAATTACATTGAACTAAACACACACTGATCCTGTTTGTAGGAAAATTTCACTCAGACATCCTCAGAGATCCACAGCTCTGTTTCAGTCTTAACCCTCTCTCTTGGAGTAGTAGGATGTGTTGTGTTTCTTTGTGTGTGCAGCACACTCTCCTGCGTTAGCTAATTAAAGCGGAGCGTGCTGCAGGGGGTCAGCAGACGTGTGTGACGCATCCCCGACATGAATGATTGTGACTGTCAGGGCTCTCAGCTGGGGGTCTCCCTGCGTCGGGCCCCGGATAAAGGATTACACAGGCCCTTGGTAACCTTGGCTGGCTTTGTGCGCCTGGGTCCCGCATCAAAGACCCGGCAGGAGACATTAGCATTTTTAATGAGCAAGCCGGGCCCCGTGCTGGCACAGGATGCCTGATCACTTTCATCAAAACAGAGCAGAGATGGGAGGGTGGTGAGAAACAGAGGCCATTATGAGAAATTACAAACGTATAAAAGTACGCCAAACAAACTAAAATATCAACTTGAAACAGAACATAGGCAGGAGTCTTCTTCAAAACTGGCCACTGATGAGAGCAGTTTCTTTATTTCCTTAAAACACTTCCTCCCCTCCTTTCCCCTTTGTCTAGATGTTAATAAAGACATCAACAGTGATTTTAGGCACACGGACACTGAGATTTCAGAGTGAGTTTGAGGTCAGGTTGAGACAAGGCTGCAGGATCTAGAGCTACCACCAGGCGGCTAGATGCCTCTGCGACCTTGCTTACTATTGTTGGTGTTGAATGTCTCTTTATGCTTACATTCATCAGACTTTGCATGCATTCATATGCATAACAGGTGCATCTCCCATAAGGCTACAGTATAGCTCAAATCACTGCAACCTCACAATATGTTGGGCTGCAGTGACCTTTGCAAATTCTCATCAGTCCACCCTTAAGTCCAGCGGTATCTTTGTGCAAAATTTTGCACAACTCCCACGATGCATTCTTGAGTTATTGTGCAAAAGACTTGAGGTCTCAGTGACCCTATACCCCAGATCTTGTCAGTTCAAACTCAAATGAATATGTGTGCAAATTTTGAAAAAAATCCCTGAGTGCTTATAGGATAACATGTTAAAAAACGACCAGGGAGCATGCACAACCTGAAAATATTATTAGTTTTCAGCATAATTATAGCCATAACAGAGGCTATAAGAGGGGTTGTCGGATTCATTTGCACTTTTTTGACCCCTTATTTTGCTTTGAAGCAAACACATGTCTCTTCATACTTTGGGAACCTTTGCATGAAACAGACTAGAGTTTAAGAACATTTGAGCAGAAAAAAAGATGTGAGAAAACTCAGTGGCAAAGAGGAAAAAACTGCGGAGGAGCAAAGTGCCATATCGCCTTCAGTGGAGGATACATGTTCAAAAACCAAGCAGCACGCACGGAAACAACCCTGAAACATTTCCAACTTGGTGTCGAACTACATTTGTCAATTTGCTTGAGACGCCGCCACCAAGAACCTCTGGGAAATGATGCATAAATGCATGCCTCCTACCTTCTCTCTGGCTGAATTATGAGAAAGCAGCGACGGGGGCAAACATATGCCATTTGCGCCATGTGACAAGCACATTAAATCTTCATCACAGGAAAAAGCCTCTTTATTGGCAGCTGCAGTTTGAAGACGATGCCAAGAGGAGCCAGAGGAGAGAACAAAGGAGGAAAATAAGAGAGAGGAAGTGAAGAGAGAAGTAAAACATCATCAACATATGCTATGAAACTGGTAGACAGGGACGCAGCAACAGGACACAGGAAGCTGAAAATACATAAGAGGGATGCAGCCCAAGGTGACATACATCTGACATTAGTATCATGACCTGGCACCTTTCAGTGCCTGAGTAGTTGTACATGTGGAGAACCAGTTTTTAAAGCAAATTAGAGAGTTTGAAACTTAAATAGTGTGGTGAACGTGGAGCAAAAGAAAAGAGATGCACAGCAGGATCTCCTGCAGAGGTTTGTGCATGCTGGCAGGCCTGAAAGCACCTGTTTATAGCTGTTTTCACACATGCACTCCTGAAAATATCTCAAAAATTTGACGACAAGCTGCCCCTGAAACCTGTAACCTGGGTGTACACTTTATAATTTCAAGCTTACTCTATAACAGTCATTGTGTAATGTCCACTCACACCATGCAACTCAATCATTTATGACACTAATTATCATGCACCATTTCTACACTGTACGGACTGATGATCGCGCACAACTTTAGTGCTCACGCTGTACAGATAAATCCAGGATGGACTGTGAAAAGTATTGGTGGCGTTTTCTTTGGAAAAGTCTCAAACAGAGAGGAATGTCAGATCAACTTTCTTGTTTTCGTGCTGTAAATAGCATTGCCAGCAAACACAACTAGCAGTTAACCAATAACAAATACTCTATGTTAGCTGGATGTCTGCAGGATGGCCTGATTTCTGCTCACTTATATTCTTTATTTGATTCAGAGAAGGCACATTTAAGATGCATTGCACAGGAAAACAGGGCCCAAAGTTAGGGATCTTGCTCATTGTTCTGCTTTCACTGTGGACGTGTGTGCAGTTGTACAACCAAAATATCAAACATCAGAAATCCATAATCATGAGCAGCTGATTGAGCAATGGTCCCCCTGTACATAACAAACAATAACGATCAGGCTGAGTTGCCCATTACAAGTAAAAATTGGTCAGCTGAAGATTAGCATGTATGCCAACTGTAGATGATCGTCCACACATGCACCTTACAGTAACATGCAAATTCACATTAAGCTCAGCACTGACTGGCAGCACAGCCTTTGTCTACTGTATGAGATATAAAAACTCTAAAACTTCAAGCAGGAACTGCAAGATCATGCAAATGAGTCCATCATGAGAGTATCCTGTAAATAACAGAACTACTTTGCCTTTCTGAGGTTGATTTTAAGATCCTTTTGATTAATTTTTCTGCATATACCATGAGTGAGTACATTAGGAAGTTATTTGATGCCACATATCTTGTTTTTTTAAAGATATGTGGTGTCAAATAAAATCTAGTGGTTTCCCACCTCAAAAAGTGACTTTCTTTATCCATGGAGTCAGTGTCGTTTGTATCCGAGCAGAGTGGAGTGGTGCCTCTGGCTTGTCTTGGAGACAGACCCAAGAGTGAGCTGTGAAATTGCAATAATTGATCAGAGAGGCAGCGATTTGCAATGTAGTGCACTTCATATGCAGATTGCTGTGCAGATGGAGTATGTGGAATTACAGGGTAAAATACATTTTTAATGTTTATAACCACAAAAATCCACATACTCTGCCTGCACTTTGAAACTCCAAAAACTGGCGAGCAACCTTGCACACTGGAGGCATTCCTGGAGTGCGGATGGAGACTTGAGATCACAAGATCACAGGAGAATAAGAGTTCACTCTGTTGGTTAATGCTAAAAAGATAACTGTGAGATGGATTTAATTTAAATGTATGATTATTTTGGATTAATAATATAAATAGGGTCTACCATGTGATTTATTTATTTATTTATTTATCTATTTTCTCTTCTTCCTAAATGGAACAATGATGTACTTAATGAATTATCTTTAATTGTTGGATGTATCCTAATATTTGGACCCTGACTTACAATAAAATAAAATTCTTTAAAAAAATGCAAAAAATGCAAACAACATATTTTTTTTTTTTTTTTTTTTTTTTTTTTTTGCCTCATAGGGTTGATTTGCTGTTCATTTTGACATTGTTTTGTGTTATTTTTTGCTTCCGCAATGAGTACATGCATAATGAAGTTAAAACATTTGTATTTGCTGCAAAGTGTGTGTGGTTTAATGTAAAATTCTGTGGTTTTCAACCTAAAGATATTATCCTCTGTTTGACTGGGTTGCACGACCAGTGCTGCCTATTGAAATGAATGGGAATTTCATGCTGCATAAAGTGGGGTACACACATAAGGATTTTCTAAATCTTAAGAGATTTTTTTATCTGTTAGAGACCCCACACATGAAGATAAAAAATCAGGCATTGAACAGTTTTGATCGTACTAGTTGTGGTGTGCTCTGATAATCTCAACACAGCACACCACACACATTATGATTCTGTCCCACCACCGATCTAGAATCTCGTCCTCCAAGCCAGATATCTCGCGTGATCACACAATAACGAAGAAGAAGAAACATAGCAACAACCGAAAAACACAACACGCAACATGGAAAGGACATACAAGAAGAGGGAATGATGCTCAACGAGCTGTTCCTCCATTTCAGAAGTCCACTGAACTTTATGATGCTTCAGCAGGTCAGCCATGCTTGTTTTTATTGACGCCTGCTTCCTTGTTCCTCAGTCAGTTCGCTTCTTGATTGGCTACATTCCGTTCCATTCTGACTGGAAAGGGAGTGATTTGCTTCACATTGCTTTGTGAGCAGGTCGTCGTGCAAAGAGGGAGCTTTGGAAATTAGACATGAGAGAATTGTTTCACTGCACATTGAATGCCATAATACTGTTGATGTTGCATATTCTTTACATGAGATAAAAATGTCTTTTTACATTGTCATGAGGACCAAACAAAAAATTTATATGTCACTGATCATCAGCTGGCGGCCCAGGGGCCACATCAGGCCCCCAAAGCTTCCTGTCCGGCCCCCGAAAGACCAATAAATTCAGAAAAGGAGAAAAAAAAGATTTTAAGAGTATCTTTTGGCTTTAAATGTCTGCAGCTGTCAAACCCACAAACAGTTAAAAATAAAATATTTTTTGAATGACTTACCATTTGATTTTTTTTTACAGAAATCTACTGTCATAACTAATCGATATTAACAAAAGGCTTAAGGTTGGCAGAAGTGCTGCAAAAATGACCAGATAAAGTGGGCAAAAGAGGTTAAAATGTGGCAAAAAGAAAAGGTTAAAGAGGTAGAAAAGGCACAAAAGGTATCAAAAATTGGTTACAAATGACAAAAAATGGTGCAAGAAATAATGAAAAGGGGTTAAAAAGTGGCAAAAACCGAAGAAAAGTGGCAAAAAAATTGATAAAAGAGTGGCACAAAGGGGATAAAACATGCAGGAAAAGTGGTTTAATGGGGTTAAAATGTTTCAAAAATTGGGTTAAAGAGGGGGTATTATACTTTTCCGGTTTTTAAAACATAAATATAAAGTCACAAAGTTGGGTGTCCATACACCACGTATGCAAATTTTCAAACCGCAAGATAAACGTGTGCGGCAGTAATCTTGGAATTAGCGTGTAAACTGATGAAAACGGTTCGTTGAAAATCTCTCTGAGATTCTCCCAAGACAAGATTTCGATGGAACAAACTGATGAGGTCATCGCAATAGGATCTCCTGACTGGTTGATCCGGGCTGCCGGCAAAGCGGAACAGACCGCCCCCACAAGGCCTTTTAGCCATTTAGCAACACAGTAATTAAACACTTACCAAACAGATGCGTCCTGCTTTATCCTTCGCTGCTGCTGGTTTTCCTTCCCCCCTCTCTCCAAACTATCAGGGTCAGACTCCGGGTCTAACACGTACGGACGTATATCAAAATTCACCATATTTTACCCAGTCGGACCGGTTCATTCAAAGTTTTCAACAACTAGCATAACAACATTAGCCACATTAGAGGGGGCGGGCACAAAACATTGAGTCCTGCCACCAGCCAGCCTCCGGAAAATCGGCCAGTCAGAAGAAAAGCAGGTCAGTGGAGCAGGGGTTGTTAAAGAGACAGCAGGGAAAACGAAGCGTTTCAGACGGAGGTTAAAATAAGGGTTTTTCAGGAAGCCAGTGTGAGAAACATGAGTTTTTTGAGCCGTAAACCATGTGAAGCTACTACATGGGTATCAGAGAGATGGCGTAAAGCCTTAAAAAAAGGCATAATACCCCCGCTTTAAAGAGGCAAAAAGGGGCAAAACGTATCAAAAAGGGTTACAAGTATCAAAAATGAGTTAATATTGGTGCTAAATGAAAACTGGGGAGGGCCCATTCTCCGGCCAAATCTGTTGTCAGGTCTGTGTCCTTGTGGCCTGCTGCGTTATAGATAATAGAGGTTGATCTCACTGGTAGTGACTAAAAATGTTCTGTGTTTTGAAAAAAAAATACAAATACTACTACAATAATATTTCAACCAGACCAAACTGTTTATGTAATTTTTGCATATTTGAAAGTCTAGCCCCCAGAGTTTCTGGCCCTTGTGCAGATGTACTTGATGACCCATGCTCTATGTGAAATTGGCTCATTTTTGTGGAGAAAAATCTCCATTTTTTCAGCCTCCATCTGGACTAAGGTTGAGCTGGAGGCAGCCATCAAATCCAAACCACGTTTGCTAACACTGTCCATCAGTTTTAATATTACATTTTTCCTAAAAGTTGTGCTCTACACAGCTAGGAATAAACCCTAACTGCAGAAACAGTTCCTCCGCTGCCTCTGATGCAAATTTGCCACAATAGCGAGGTTAGCGGTTAAATCTCCGCCTGTGAATAGCTCTGCGAGAGACTTCCAAGACTAGATATCCCTTTAGAAGTCTATTATCTCTGCTTAGCAAGTTACATCGCAACAAAACACACAATATCCTCCACACAACATCCTTAAAGTAAACTGTAAAACTGTCATCTGGCACTTTTAAATAAGTTATCAGCAGCTGAAACAAAGACGGCTGTTTATTATGTCTTTATGAGCTGTTTTTCTCATCCTCTTCCTTTTATTTTTGGTCTATCTTCCTAACACATGCATACATAACTCCCCTGGTTTTTCCTCTGAGGATGACGTTTAGATATGGACATCGTTTGATGTGACTCATCAAAGCAGAGATCTGGGTGTGACAGCAGCGTCTCCCGATATTTCCCCGGCTCTCCCGCTGACAGCCGAGCGGACACGCAGTCAGGAGCCGGGAGGTGACCACTGGAAACTTTTCATTTGATCAAGCCATGGCCGGGTACGGGGCCTCGGTTCAAAACAGAAAGGATGTGATCGTGGCAGGATGCATATGCAGAGAAAGGTTCCCCGATGGGCTCCACTCCGCACGCGGATCATGGAGGTGCAAAAGGACATGAAGGTGTGTCAGAGCCGTGTGGATGTAGTGGTCTTTTTCAGAACATCTGCGCTGGTCTGCACCCTCTCCGGAGAAAAGAGAGAGAGAGATGAAATGAGAACAAACAAGTGCAGGAGAAGAGAGGCAGCTCTCAGCAGTATCCCGCCTGTTGGACTTTAAAGAGCAGGAAAGAGATTGCTCGGCCGTCTCTCACCTGTTAGCTCCTGCAGATAAGGAGAGGCAACACCAGGGACGGAAAGAAAGAAAATAAACTGAGAAACCTGTGCAAGATGATAAGAGTTATGAAAACCCAAAGCAGACCTATTAATATTTCAAGAAACCATCAATGTTTGTGTAGAAGTAGTGAGAGAAATCAAACATTGAGAGTTGCAGTCAGAACAGACATTTGCAGAGTTTCAATGAACTGGTTTTCATGCACATTTTCAATTTTGGGCTTTGAAAAGACTGACTGGAAACACTGCAATTCTGCAAAATATCAGAAAAAGTTGGAGGTGGTGAAGTAGCCAAAGAAAAATGTGACTCTTTGCAGTGGAAAAAGACCTTATTGACGTCTCTGGATTAGCACACTTAAAGCCGATGTATATGGTGCAATTTGAGGTAATTCACAAAATTGGGGTTGCACGACTCTTGAAGTCAGGCAGACTTTCACCCTGATCATGCACCGTTTGTTGTGCAGTGTGCAGAAGGACTTGACGGCCAACCAGTTGCTCCTGACTGGTCAGATGGATCTCTGACATGTTTGATATTCAGTCGTACTATTGCAAATACCACAGAACCACAGCAGCATCAGGGAATTTTTTCCCCTTTGTAGACTGAGCAACTTAACGCTCCATGAAAATAGCAGGACTTCCTTAAAGATGTGCCATTCCCTGACAAAAATAAAAGAAATAAACAAGCAGGAAATAGGCCTACTACTGGCCTTCAGCTGACAGAATATTTGTTATTATGTTGCTGCTAGTTCTGTTTGCTGACAAGATTAGATTAGAAGTCTTTTTTTGTCTTAGTAGGGAAATTCTGTTTGCAACAAAGTCTGCAAAAGCCACATCATAAAACATGCATGTTAGACATAACTCAAATAGATTTCAACATGTTATCAGGTATTAGATTTAATGCAATGTGTACAAACAGTACAGCTTTCACCCACCTGGCATAAGGGAGTTAAACTCTGCCTGCAGAGGGCGCTGAGGGTCTCCCAGGACGGCCTATGCTTTCTGTGCATCCCTCACTTGAAAAACACAGCCAAGAACATTTAAAGGGGACATAATTTACCCTTTAAAACCAGTTTATATTGGTCTCAGAGGTCCCCAAAAGATGCCCGTGAAGTCTGTTGCTGAAAAAATTAGTACTGGATTTTTGCATGTCTAAAAAGCCCTCTGTTTCAGCTCTGCTCAGAACTAGCTGTTCTGTGTCTGTGGCTTTAAATGTTACTGAGCTGTCTGACTCTGCCCCTCTCAAGAAATGGATGTGCCTTAATGGATGTGGCTCTCCTGATCCTCCTCTCAGCTGCCAAGGAGGATCAGGAGACGAGGGCAAAACTTTCTTCCAAACGGAGAAGGCCAACCAAACCTGGGGGCGGTGCTAACTCAGACCTGATGCTACAGGTGGAAAAAGAAGGGTCACATGTGGCCCCCCGGCTGCAAGTTACCCACCAATTTCCCATGCAGGTTGTAAACATGTTAGTCTGAATGAAATTGCACAAAGCCAAATGTCTCAGCAGTCTTAATTTGAACAGGTAGACATGCTGACGGTGCTAAATGAAGACCCAGAAGAGGAGATTTCATGGTAATCTGTCCAGTATTTTGTTAAACATTTCAGTAAGTGATGCACAGACCCACCAAGAAACCAACTCCGTTAACAAGCTTTCACTGACTTCAGTCCATTTTGCTCGTTGTTTATGACATGCCAAACATTACATCCACTTTTTTTCTCCAAAGTAAAAAGTTGAACTGAGGGACATCGTGTTCAGACCAGTTGTCTGTTTTTCCACATCAAAGGCAAATCCCTGCTTTAATAAACGCCGCTGCGCGCCTTCGCCTGCTGCTCCGCCGTTAATGCGGCTGGTGTGATGGTTAGTAATGGCAGCAGCGTTAGGGTGACAGGCAGCGCAAGGGCAACTTTAGCTAGTTGAGCTAAAGTGCTGAAATGACTGCAGAGTCTACAGCTGCAGTTCAAAGCCTATCAGCTTTTGAATCTTAACAAGAAGGAAAAAAGGGCCCTGTGCATAGGGAGAGAGGGCAGAGCCCGGCTTAGATCTTCAACCTCTGCACACACACAAAGTCATGGCTCAGGCAAACACATACACTGACTTCAAAACAGCAACATTAAAGGGCACACAGACAATCACATCAAGACACACAGCAAGAGCCACAAGAGTGCTGACACACAAATATACAAAAAGCAAACAAGTTCAGACGCACACATCAAGAAATCAGACACACAAACCGGCGCACACATCTCTGCGTGAGTCCTGTGTTCCTGGCCGGCCAGCTGTGGGAGGTCACGCAGACATGACAGTCGCGCTATCAGGCCAGCATTAAGGCCTGCCGCTTTAAACACAGCCGTTTGAAGTCACACCAAAGTCAGACACTAGGATCTCTCATCTCCCATCTCCCTTTTAACACTGCAGTGCCGACATTTCATTCTGCCCCCCTTTTCATGCTCCCGGCTTTGAATTCTGCCTTTTAAAAGACTAATTTTAACTTCTTCAAGGCTGGAAAAACAGGCAAAGGCGCGTCGTTAAGGTTCTTCCGCCTGACGTGTTTCTTTTTCAGCCGAGTAACGACTTTTCAAAGGTAGAGCCGCCAAAGTAACGCTGGGCCTCTGATGTCCGGAGCATCAGATCTTTGTCAGGTCTGCACATATATGTTTATGTCTCCATTAAATCAGGTCTGAATGATCAGGATACTCCCTAATCATGAGAGATAGCCTCACTGTGTTATGAAAGGATCGCATTGTTTATCCTTCTGGTGTGAGGTCACAAACACGGAAACCCAATAAATCTGTTTTTACAGCCATGAAACAAAAAGGAACCTCAATAATCAAATTGGTTTTATTTGTGATCTGATGTTCTCATCCAGGACAAAGAAAGGCATTTCAAGTTTGCACACTAAAGTTTAGATCACACCAGCATTAGGAGGGCAACGTTTCCAAGAAAAATCTTTTCTTTTTAATGGATTTGTCATAAATATTCTGTTTTCTCAGGCTGTCCACAGAGTAAATCTCTGATAAATGTTCATGAATTTAAGCTCCTCAGCTCTATGATGAGCTGTGATACTCTATTTGACTCTAGACTTTTCCCACCGAAGCAGTGATAGTTTATCTTTTGAATTTAACAGTATCCCTGAAAGTACAGTCAAAAAATTCCAAAATAGTTGGGACACTGGCCAAAATAAAAACAAAGTAATGTGCAAATCATTTTCAATTTGTATAAAACTGAACAGCATAAAGATATTTCATGATCAAACTGATACTGGTTGTTTTTAGGAAAAATGGACATACTCTGAAATTGATACTGTCAATGCTTTCCAAAAAAGTTGGGACAGAAGCATTGCACTGCTGTCTTACATTACCTTTTCTTTTAACAGCACTCTGTAAGCTTCTGAGGACTTAATGAAGTAATGAAAGTGAAAATCTGTCATCTTAAATTGCTTGACAGTGCAGGTTTTGTGTTTTTCATACATTTTCAACTGGAGACAGCTCTGGACTGCGTACAGGCCAATCTAGGCCTAGCCCTCTTTTTCAGTGAAGCCATGATGTTGTAACTCGTGCAGAATGTGACTGGGAATCATCTCTTTGAAATAAGCAGTGACATCTGTAAAAAGGCATCATTGAGATCAGTGGTTCTTAACTGGTCCAGCCAAAGGACTCATCACCACCTCTGTAATGTGAACTGCAACCCAAATTTCTGAATGTTTTTAAAGATCACATATTATGCAAAATCCTTTTTTCGGGCTTTTCTAAGAAAAATATGTGCCCTTTGCCTGTCCACAATCCCCTCAAGAGTCAGAAAATTCCACCCCCTCTCTTTCTCCACCTTTCAGAAAATGTGAGCTGAACCAAGCCATTTTCAGATTTTCCCCTCATGATGTCATGTGGGGAGTTAGCACAGGCCCCAGATTTGGTTGGCCCTCCCTGCTTGGAAGAAAGTTCCGCCCTCCTCTCCTTATCTTCCACTCAGCTGCCAGCTGACCCCCATATGGATATATACATGTGTGACAATGAATGTAATAAAATGAGTTCAAAAGCAATTAATCTATAGTGGCATGAATCTGAATATGAGGGTGCAACAAGCTTTATGCTATTAAGGAGGAGGCTGGGGTGGAGGAGGTTAAGCTTTGCCAGCAGCAGCGGCATGGTGCATCAGAATATTTAAATAGACTGCTGTGTTTAGAGAAAGAGCTGTGATTGGCTATGGGGGGTGGATGGTGATAATTGGGATCAGCTGGCCATCAGCTGATCACAGCTCGGCATATGACTGCTGTTCTGCATGAACTAATGCTGAGCTACATATATGTTGTGTTTTGACAGATTTAATCATCTTGGCGAGAACTAAACATACTTTTCATCATAGTTTAGCCACCAAATATCTATTTACTGCTAGTCTTAGTCTAATCTTCTTAGTGGAAAAAAGGCAGCCAATGAATATTTTTAGTCAAAATTTAAGTAGATGAAACTAACACTGCAATAATACACATTACAGATGCTGGCTTTTTAACTCTGTCCTTTTCCTCTTTAGCCTGGAGGACTCAGTGTCTATTATTTCCAAACACAATCATGGACTCTTCAGCCCACAGCACTTTCACTTTAGTACAGTCTAGTCAGTGGCGTTCCTGGATGTTGCTGATATGTTTCTTTTTGCATGGTTGAGTCGTGCAAGTCTGCACTGTGTTAACTGAGAATGGTTTTCTGAAGTGTTCCTGAGCCCATGTTGTAATATACATGCAGGTTGTAATACCATGCCACATGGGAGGTTGAAGGTCATGGCATGCAATGCTGAGTTTCATTCTTGCCCCTTATGTGCAAAGATTCCCCCAGATTCCTTGAATCTTTTATGATATTATAGACCGTAGATGGTTGAAACTATAAATTAATTACTGCACAGCGGAGCATTGTTATAAGCTGGTGGACTATTTGCACATGCTGATTCAAGTGGAGAAGCTTGTGCAATTGTCTACTGTGAGTAACCAGGCCTTTCAGGAGCGCCACTTTCATGGTACTATCACCTCATACCAATAAACCTCTAGAAGTGTTTTTAAGCATTCTATAACTTTCCCTGTCTTTTCTTGCCACTGTACCAGTTTTTTTGTAACTGCATGCATTAAATTCAGATTGTTTATCCCATTAAATATCTTGTCTTTGTGTTGTTCTCGATAACATGAGCTTAAAAAGCTAAAGCTAAAGCTAAAATCAACGCTAAAATCACACCACAGTCTCTGCTAGCAGTTTTTGAAAATGCATCACATCTGGAATTGCATGCTGTCTCCACTTATGGAAATCTTTTATACCATGGCAGTGCATCGGCCTCTTTTGGCCACTGTACTCCACAGGTGCAGAAAAGAGGAAGCCAAAGTGCATCCAGGATAAGATTTAGATGTGTAGAGTAAAAATCACTCCCACAGAAACCATCGGTGTCAGAACAAAACTTTTCAAGGGGCAAAGAGGGCAGGGGGGAGGCATCAGAGGCTGGGAGAGGGAAGAGAAGGCTGTGATCCAGATGAAATGCAAAAAAAACACACCAAATGTGGAAAAGAAGCTGCAGTTCTAGTGCGTCCCTGGCTGGGCGTGGGTCAGAGCTGGAGTAAACAAACCCACAGCTTAGCAGCACGTTTGATCTGTGAAACACTGAGTGGAGTAAACAGAAAAATTAGACTGGGTCAGCTTCAGAGGAGGCCTGTGGAGGGGGGCACCAACGAGTTAGCTGTTCCAACCAGAAAGCAAACGGATGGGGATCTCAGCTTGGTCTGGATGACCACGTTTCAGCCCCTCAGACTCTGTCTGTCATCACTTTTTTTCAGTTTTAATTTTGCATGGCGCCTTTTAACAGAGTGAGCCTTAAAACCAGACAAAGATGCTCTTCTCCTAGGGGAAGGAGTTCTTTTAGGTTCCTCTTTCTGCAAATGCTGGTTTAGGAGAACTTTTCTCAAACTCAGCAGTGCAATCTGGAAGCACAAAGGCATTATTGTATGAAAAAAAAAGATGGAACATAAAGGAACTCTCAAGGTGACACTCAGCGCACATAAAAATGTGAGATTTGATGCACTACGATATGGACTTTACCTAAAATACCTGCAAGATAGAAACAATTTTAAAGCATATTTCTATAACTTTTAGATTTTTAGGCCACAATGAATCAGAAAAATAAATCCAACTGATGTTTTAGGATGATCAAGAAGCTGAGCTTGCAGCTGATGTGCACCAATGTGACTGGAAGGTCAACATCTGACTGGTAGAAGTGATGCAGAGGGTTTATAGCTGTATCTACATCAAGGTTAATGGACATCAATGGATCTGGAGGAAGAAAAGCGACAGCACCTGGGCTTCTTCCTAATGGAAGGCCAAGGCATCAGCTGAAAAACAGCAATGGGATGTGCTCAGGAGTGGATGGCACCTAGCAGGTGAGCCAACAGAATTTACTGCTGATGCCTCAGGAGATGTTGTGGGTTAATCAGGATTTAGGTAGAAAGCAAAATAAACATTTCAATTCCAAAAAAAAATTATTTCTGGCTATTATTTGAGTTATCAGGCTTCAATGGGTAAAATTTTTCCACTACTCAAACCAGTCCCTGTCAGCAGAGACACAGAGGGACACATCACAGGTCCTCTGTCTCTCTTTCTCTCCATTAAGGAGCTACTCAGGCTGTCTCCTGCATGATATGCACAGTGAAAAGCTGCACGTGTTGATAAAGCATTGCTTGCTCTTGGTTGTCACAGCCTGTCATGCAGCAAATATGGTGGTTAGCATTAGTCTCTAGCAGCAGAAACAGCAGAAGAATGGATTAAAAAAAGGATCAAAAAATGTTCATTATCAGGTATACTGCTGTGGATTTAACCTACAAAGACCCTGGAAAGTCACCCAAGTTCCAGGATCACTAGCAAAGCTTCTGTGAGGCTATGATGGCGTGGATACCGTCATTAGAACGCCAAAACAGCGACTTTCAGGAGGAAAAAAAAAGTAAGAGGCCAGGATTTATGATTCAAAAGATATTTAAGTTTTTGTTAATTGTGTCACTTCCTGTCATATATGACAACCTTGGTCTCAGAGAGTTCATCATCTAAAATAATAAAGTGAAGGAATAAAATTCTTGCTTTCTGTTTCAAACATGTTTGCAGCAGAAATCTGTACTGTGATGTCACTCATGTGCTTTCTTGATAACAAATGTGCTCAGTGCTTATTAACAATAGTCCTGCACAAAACTTCTGAAAACTTGCTGAAGTTTTTGGGGTTGAACTTCATGTAAAGGCACACAGATTAGTTCACCTCTACTTTACCCTGAATTTTTTCTTTTAGTACCGTAGAAAAATGTTCATGTGAAGTCGGGGTGAGCCGATGTGAAAACGCAGCAGGAAGTCTTCATGAAAAATTCAGGGAAATTCTTCATTCCTGCAGCACAGTTTTTCATTTGCAGATTTTTTCATTGTTGTATTTGCTCCGGACTTTTTCTCCTAATAAAACAATCTCCTTGCAGTGCATTTGACCTTGTTGGCCACCGTAGCAGTGCCATCACCCTCTTCATGACTTCTTTCATCACATCTATGTAGTCTTTTCCCCTGCCTTCTCACACGTTCCCTGATATCCTTTCTAATTCTCCTCTTTGAAACGATTCTTCTCTCTCTGCTCTCTCCCAGTCACGCACAGCTTCACTCTCTCCCTTGCAAGCAAATGCTCTCACATGCACGCTCACACGTATGCTGGAGCGGGCTGTGTGTGATGTGAAGCCAGGTCCGCTCCTTTCCCAGGCAGACCAGCAGGAGCGAGGACCCCCGGCTCACAGCTCACCTCCCTCCACGGCTCTTTTCTTTCTCCTTCCTCCCTTTCTTCTTTTTCTCTTTCCAACAAGGTGAAGGCCGAGGACGGAGGGATGACATCATTCAGGGGGAGTTCAAGAGGAAGTTAAACTGTATTGAAAGGAGAGCCAAATAAGCAGCAGGGATGATTTCGTAAGGCCATGTGGTAATCAAGTAATGATTTTGAGCCTGGCCTTCGCTGCCAGTCATCTTTTAAGTTAACCAGCGTGGAGCTTTTCCAGGTGTACTCTGATTCTTGGGTTAAAACTGTTATTCTATTATGTTTTCTGCAGCTCAGGAAGCACAGAGGGCTTCTTTCTTTAGAAAACTGGGAGATCATATCATCCTTTTCACCTCTCCTGTCTCAGCACACTGTTCTGAGTCAAGACTACTGATTCAGTGCTGCAAAAACACCAAAGTCAAGCGCTAAGAAGACACAGATACCAGCCTCTTAAAATTCACGATTCTGCAACAGTGCTGTAACAAGGCTGCACTTCCAGGTGTGCACTAAACGTAGCAAACAAGTCAAAAGGCACAGCTGTAATGCTCCCCATGTTGTGTTTCTGGCATATGCACCAGCCCCACACTCATATATAATTTTTGGAAATTATGGCCCTGGAGTTGCCCCTGCTAAAGAGCAAAAGGACCATGCAAATTTTATTAATGCAAAGTTCAAAACCAGCATCTGTGGTGGTGTTGGGGTGTATTAGTGCCAGTGCCGTGGGTCACTCACGCATCTGTGAAGGCGCCATTAATACTGAGTGGTGCATACAGGTTTTGGAGCAACAAATGCGGCCATTTAGACAACATCTTTCAAGAGACGTCCCTGCTTATTTCAGAGAGACATTGCCTGGATACATCCGCGGGAGTTACAACATAATGGCTTCACAGTCAAAGAGTGTGGATGCTAGATTGGACCTATCTCCCACTGTAAAATGTTTAATGCATTATAAAGCACCAAATATTAAAATGGAAATGTTGCACTGTTGGGAAACTTAAGATGTAAAACCAAGAGTGTGAAATGTGGAGAATTTTTATTTACATTTCACACGTCACAACTTTTATGGAATTGGGGCTCATGCAAAAGATGTTGTAGTAATTATTTGTAATGCTGCATTTTCCTGATTAGTATTTTCTAATGTTTCTTATGTTATTGAAATAGTTTTTTACATGTAATCAGGCCGGCCCACAGAATTGTCTGGACCCCTGAAAAACCCAGAGAACCGCCCTTCCCTGTTCTGATTTATTGATTCATCAGTGCATGTGTGTTGGATCAGCAGCATTGGTGCTAGTGTCCTGGCCAACAGTATTTTAAAGGTGAAAAGAGAGACAAGCTTCTATTGCATTCTGATGTTCAAATTATTCATCTATTGTAGCAACTTTTTAACCACTTTTTACCATTTTTACTATCACTTTTTCCTTTCTTAATTCATATTTGCTGCTTTATCCCCTTTTGCCTCTTTTAACCTGTTTTTGCTACTTTAACTCACATTTGCCACTTTTTAACCACTTTTCATGATTGTTATCATCCATTTTCACTAATTTTTAGCCATTGTTACCACTTTGAACCATTAACATTACTGTTAACCAGTTTTTGCAACTCTTCAACCACTTTTCACCATTAACTTTGCATCACTTATTTGCCATTTTTTAACCCATTTGGCCTATTTTACCCTGCTTTTGCCACTTTTTAACTGCTTTTCACAATTTTGACCTCTTTTTTCCTTTCCGGATCTATTTTTGCTGCTTTATCCCTGTTTAGTCTCTTTTAACCCTTTTTTTGCCCCATTAATTCACATTTGCCACTTTTTAATCATTTGTCAACATTTCTATTGACCAATTTACCCATTTACCCACTTTTAACCAATTTTTGCCATTTAAGCCATTTGGCCCATTTAACCCTGTTTCAGTCATTTTTTTTAACCGCTTTTCCCCAGTTTGGCCTTTTTTCCTTTCTTAATCTATATTTGCTGCTGTAATGTTTCTTTCTTTTTTGTCCTTTTACCTCACATTAGCCACTTTAGCCACTTTTCACTATTTTTATCATAATTTTAACAATTTTTTTTTTTTTTTTTGCCTTTTATGCCACCTTGAACCCATTCATGCTACTTTTAAACATTTTTGCCACTCTTTAACCACTTTTCACACTTAACTCACCAATTTTTTTTTTTTTTTTTTTTTTTTTTTTGCCATCTTTAAGCCATTTTGCCGATTTTCATCCTGTAAATTTTCCATTTAGATTGTGGCTCTTGTGATGGCATTTTTCAACAATTTGGCTCTTTGGTTGAGCAGGGTTAAGTAACACTGCTCCAGATTGTTTAGTCCAGCATCCCCAATCAAATTGTTAACATGCCATATTTATTAGGAATTCTGTTTTAAGGAGATGGGCTTACATGTTGAATATGTAATATTGTACTACAGCATCAATGTAAATGATTTATTTTTTGTTGCTTTGATAAAAGTGGTTATTATTCTGGTAAAATATAAATTTGTTTATCACAGATTTATTTTACAATTGACCAGGATTTTTCTGACCTCTTTGGGCCCCAGAAAACTCTCCTCCTTATACAGAGAGTAACTGTAATTTCCTTTAACAG
Source organism: Cheilinus undulatus (assembly GCF_018320785.1). NCBI lineage: Eukaryota > Metazoa > Chordata > Actinopteri > Labriformes > Labridae > Cheilinus > Cheilinus undulatus. The sequence continues at coordinate 33,732,031 of NC_054885.1, read as the reverse complement.
CGTGTCCATTCAGTTGTCTTTAGTTTCTGTGTTGCATTCTTGTCTGTTAGAGTTGTTAGTTCAGTTTATCTCCAACGCTCTGACTGAAAGGATCTCTAAGGGAACTCAAACATAAAAGCTAATTCATTTAAGTTTCTTTCATGAAAATGATCTAAATTTTACCTTTAATCCAAACTAAAATGACATTATAATTTATGAGTCACATCTAACAGAATAATTATGATTCCAAGAACACATAAACACGGGCGTACTTAGATGGTCTACCCAGAAAAAACAGCATTAAATGGATTTTTATCAAGGGTAATTTTACCACAGATTGTATTACATTAAATCATTGCCCTTGCATCGTGGCCTCTCAGTGTTTTGGGGGTGTTTGCGTATAAAACAGCTCATTACCCTGAAGGCTTTGGAGTTACGTGGGTGTTTCTTGTATGTAACAGACTGAAGGAGGGCTGTGGTTTGCGTTCACGTGGTTCCCAGTCTAACTTTACAGCATTCTGTTGTGAATTCAGCCTGGAGGCATCATGCTAATATGCTCCCACACAGTCAGAACCAGCAAAACGCCTGATCTAGGACACTGAAGACGTGGAATATTACAAAGGAAATGTTATACATTTGTAATATGAGAACGTCCTTGGATTCTTTCTGCAGTCAAGTGAAGTTGGAGCCTTTTTTCCTCATCTGATTTGCACATAAAGAGGACTGTGAGGCTCATTTGTTGTGCTCTCATTGTGTTTATCAATGGCCTTCAGAGCATCCATATTGTTTAATAATCAGCGGGGTGTTTAGATCGCAGATGCAGGTTGGAGTAAAGAGAAGCCAGACCCTCCATCTCTGCATTCAGCACCCCAAACAAGAACCACATGTCCCAGTCCTTATACCCCAAACTTCCCTCTCTCCGCCCGTCCTCCTGCTACAGACTACAACCCCTCACCCTGGGAAAAAACGTGGAGGCTCAAAGATTCAAAAACACATGTGGTTAGCCATAAAACTTCACATGCACTCTGTGTACCCTAACCCCCCAACTCCAGCCCCCAACTCATCCAACCGACGCAGACATCGACCTACGCGGAGGAGAAAAGTCACACAAAGAGGAGACGTGGAAACAATGGGATGAGAGGAAGCAACATCAGGCAACAATCTGAGCTGTCTGTGGTGTGGGGCAAAAACAAAGGAGTTTTGGGGGGGGGGGGGTTGGTGGTGATGGGACAATGGCGACAGTCAGAGAGAAGGTGACTGCAGGCTACCATTCCTGCACGGGCCCAGAACAATGCCCATCCTGTGGCTCAGTGGGGCGGCACAGAGCGCTCGGTGAAATTCAAGACAAACGTAAACACCAAAGGAGGACAATGGTGATCGCTCTCCTTACAAAAGATGCTTTTCCTTCAGCTGCAGGGAGGACGCACACAGAATCCCAGCCAGCTATCCGACCTCATGTCCTCAGCAACCTTTTAGCAGCAAAGCACCCGATACTGTCGCGCTACACCGCGGGCGGATTGAATATCTGGCCCTAAACTCCAAACCTCTGTCTTCTTCATTTCCAAAAGCCTTTGTGAGATACATAATCTCTGCAGATTCTTGTGCTGTGTTTAGGGAGGGAAATATAACGCTCTTTTTCTGCCAGTGTTTTGGGGGAAAAGTCTTCTTTTGAAGATCTGTTTCAGCCTGTGGATGTTGTGGTCTGATATGATGGTCATTAGGCACATCCTCTCTGTAGTTCTTTCTAAGATTGCTCAGTGAGTTTGCTGTGGAAGATAACGTTCCTGGCCCACACAGAGTCCTGACCTCGACCCCATCAAGCACCTTTGGGATGGTGAGCCACGCTTTCTCGTCCAACATCAGTGCCTGACCTCATAAAGGCTCTACAGAATGAATGGGCACAAATTCCCTCAAGAACACTCCAAAATCATGTGGAAAGCCTTCCGAGAAGAGTGGGGGCTGTTATAGCTGTTAAAGGGGGTCAACTCCATACCAAAGTACATGTATCTGAATACAAATCATTACAGGGCCTGTTAGCATCTAATCATAAACTATTTTTCTTAGCAACTTACTGTTCTTAACTATTCCCTGTTCCTGCTCATGTTTCTCTTGTTCGTGTCTTTCATGATAGAAGGAGACATACCTGCTGTTGTAATGGTGCTAGCACAATCTGCCAGTTTGCACAGTTAACCAGTATGCAACTGAATAATCAAACAGAAGTAGCATAATTTTTCAAGGTTTATACTTAAAGGCCTTACGTTCTTAACTGCATAACTCTTAGTGGGCAATATTGATAAAGTGCCCTCTTAGGAGCCGTCTTAGTGGGCGTTATTTGACAAAGTGCCCCCCAAGGAGTCTTCTAGTGAGCAAAATCAGACAAAATGCCCTCTTAAGAGCCTTTATTGGTAGGCAAAGTCTTGCAAAGTGTCTCTATATGGATCCTTTTTATAGGGTAATATTGATAAAGTGCCCTCTGTGGAGCTGTCTTAGTAGGCAAAATCAATAAAATGCCCACTAAGGAGCCTTCTTAGTGTGCAATATTGATGAAGTGCTATCTAAGGAGCCTTCTTAGGCGACAATATTGATAAAGTGCCCTCTTTGGAGCCTTCTTATTGGACAATATTGATAAAGTGCCCTCTAAGGAGCCTCCTTAGTGGGCAATATTGATAAAGTGCCCTCTTTGGAGCCTTCTTATTAGACAGTATTGATAAAGTGCCATCTAAGGAGCCTTCTTAGTGAGCAATCTTGATAAAGTGCCATCTAAGGAGCCTTCTTATTGGACAATATTGATAAAATGCCCCCTTTGGAACCTTCTTAGTGGGCAATATTGATAAAGTGCTCTCTTTGGAGCCTTCTTGGGGGCAATATTGATAAAGTGCCTTTTAAGGAGCCTTCTTAGTGGGCAATATTGATAAAGTGCTCTCTTTGGAGCCTTCTTGGTGGGCAATATTGATAAAATGCCCCCTTTGGAACCTTCTAAGTGGGCAATATTGATAAAGTGCTCTCTTTGGAGCCTTCTTGGGGGCAATATTGATAAAGTGCCTTTTAAGGAGCCTTCTTAGTGGGCAATATTGATAAAATGCCCCCTTTGGAACCTTCTTAGTGGGCAATATTGATAAAGTGCTCTCTTTGGAGCCTTCTTGGGGGCAATATTGATAAAGTGCCCTCTTTGGAGCCTTCTTGGGGGCAATATTGATAAAGTGCCCTCTTTGGAGCCTTCTTGGGGGCAATATTGATAAAGTGCTCTCTTTGGAGCCTTCTTGGGGGCAATATCGATAAAGTGCCCTCTTTGGAACCTTCATAGTGGGCATTATTTGACAAAGTACCCTCTTAGGGGCCTTCTTAGCAGGCATAAATGTACAGACTGCCTTCTTTGGAGTCTTTGAAGTGGGCAAAATTGAACATAGTGGCTTTATCAAAGAAGACTGCTTTCTACTGTACAGTTAACCCAGGAACCTTGCTTATCTAAACTACATAGAGTATTTTTAGCTTTAGACACACATCAGATAATCTTCTGCTTGCAGTGCATGTATGAAAGAATATATCAGAGTCCTAACCTTTAGATAGTGTGAGTAGTTCAGATCTCAGAGCCTTTATTTCTCTCACATATTCTCAGTACAAGTAGTCCTTACACTGCAATAACAACTCCACTGAATTTTGATGGTTTGGTTCTGCGTCTTCCTGCTCAAGCAGATGTCATCAGCCAGTTTGGCACTACTTGAACCTGAAGAATTGAGAGTCTGCCATTGGTTAGCACAGAGAATAAGGCAGTATAAAATCATCTGATTGGCCACATGGTAGGGGGATCAGCTACCGCAGTGGCGCCTGGCCAGCTTCCAGACGAGGCCCCCTGGTTGACCACAGTCCCATGGCTGTCTGGGTCGATGCCTGTGTGGAGAGGCTCGCATGGCTGATCCACGGTCCAAATGAAGGGGTTCAGGACCCAAAATTGGGGGTCTCATTCCCTCATATCCGTCTATGGTGGAATGATTGGAGTATATTTAAATGAGGCTGAGGCTGGCGGTGACAGACAGTGAGTTTGGTTCCCATGGCCTCTATTCTAACTCTGCTTGGGTTGCATTTTTAAGACTCCATGTTAACCTTCAATAACCATGTTTAATACATGTCTCAGTCGCTTTTTGTTGATTTCTTTTGATCAAAGGCGATAAGTCTCATGTCTTTTGTTCTATAATAGTCCACTTTGGAAAATACCCATCACAGTAACGACTGCACACAGACGTCACAGCCTTGCCTTCACCATTCAGAGCACATCTGTGTGATCTTGGTTCACTTCTTGTTTAGGTTCCTGTGTGCCGTTGTTCATAGCCACACTCTTTGATCTGGCCTCATGTGGGCGGGACAGGTAGCCAACACTGGATATCATCAGGGGAAACAATGGCAGGCAAAGACGTGAGCGTGAGAGGGGTGAAGGGGCAGGATGGCACAAAGTTGTGCCAATTCATCAAAGTCCAAAACTGAATTCCTAAAATGGTCAGCACTTAGAGAAGCACGTAGGTTGGTACCTCCTATGGGAGAAATGCACACGTGTGATATAACACATGGAAAGACTGTGTGATGGTTGTACTTTTCCATGACTGTCTGGGTTTTTCTCCATAAATAAAATCCAATCAAATGCCAAAACGTTGATTAATCTCTAACAGCATCAAGATAAATTTTCTAGATTGAGTATAATCCACTTCACGTATATACTGTCATCTTTTGCTAAAGTTTTGGGCTGGTAAAAAGCCCTGTCCTACAGAGAAAAAAACTCAATTCCAAAAAAGTTGGGGCGATGTTTAAGATGCTACTAAAAAACAAAATGTATTGATTTGCAAATCTAATAAAATTAATTGTTTCAACAATGGAATATAAGCAATATATCAGATGTTGAAACTGAGACATTTTACCATCTCATGATCAATATGAGACCATTTTGAACTCAACTGCAGCAACACATCTCAAAAAAGTGGGGACGGAGAAGCACAAAAGGCCTAAAAAATAAGTGGTACTAATGAAATACAACTGGAGTAGCTTCGTCCAACTAATTAGGTCAATTGGCAACAGGTCAGCATGAATGGGTATGAAAAGAGAATTTTAGGAGGACAGAGTCTCTCAGCAGTAAAGCTGGGCAGAGGTTCACCAATCTGTGAAAAACTGTGACCAAAAATTGTGGAACCATTTTGGGAAAATGTTCCTCAATATGAAATTAGAACAACTTTGAGTATCCCACCATCTACAGAATCACTTGAGATTCTCTGCAGGCTGCAATGGGCAAGGCTGAAGGTCAGTATTGGATGCTTGTGATCTTTGGGCCCTCAGGGGCCACTGCTCTTAAAAAAGACATGATTCTATACTGAAAATCACTGCATGGACTCATGAATGCTTCCAGAAATCCCTGTGTGTCAACACTGTGCCATCCAGGAAGGACAGTTAAAGCTGTATCATGCAAAGAAGAAGCCATATGTGAACACGATCCAGAAACATCGCTGTCTTCTCTGGGCCAAAGCTCATTTAAAATGGACTGAGGCAAAAAGGAAAACTGTTCTGTGGTCAGATGAAAATGATAAAACCGGCAAAAAAAAAAAAAAGGACCCAGAAGGGTTTAGCAGTTAAAATCCTAAATCAGACAAGAATGGGACAACATTCCTCTCCCAAAACTGCAGCAACTGGTCTCCATACTTCTCAGACGTTTACAGACTGCTGTTAAAAGAAGAGGCCCTACAATGGTAAGCATGGGCCTGTCCCAACTTTTTTGAGATGTGCTGCCATCATAATCAAATATGAGGAAATGTTTTTCATGAAATGTCTCACTTTTAACATCTGATATGTTTTTTTTTTTTTAATTTGTTCTATCGTGAGTAAAATATGGATTTACAAAATGTTACAATCATTGCATTCTGTTTTTTTTAAATTGGGGTTGTAAATTAGGTAATGCAAACAACATGATAAAGAGAACACACATAATTAAACTCCACATCTTCAAAGAACTCTTAATCAACCTTCAAACAGCCCCAAATCTGGACCGCCACCTCAGAAAGCGCCTACATGTGTGAATAGCAGTCTACAGTCTACCTATCCCAGCTCTCCCTTCAAAAAGATGACCCCATCTAAAATAGGCCCCCACACAAAGACGGGTTCACAGGGCCGTCTGACAGAGGAGCGCCGCTCGCTGAGAGCCTCTTAGTTGTAAAGAGTCCAAAGGATGGCCTTCAAGTGTATGCACTGACCTTTGCTGATGAAAGGCCTGAAAATGGTATTTTAACAATATCATGATGCCCTTTCAATATGAAAGGCAGCATAAGCAACACTCTTAGCCAAAGAAACTTGAAAGGAGGCAGGGTGGCAGAGGAGCGCCGTGTGTCACAGTGTGTGTGAAGATATCAGGGTGCATGTGTGTGAAGCTAGGAGCTATTACATATTTAAATTAAATAAGGAATCATGTAAGGTGGCTTTATGAGGAGAGCGCTCTAAGCGGCTTACACAAGGCTCACGGTTGATTCTGCACAGAGGAAAACACCGATAATACAGGTGATACTCTGTTCTCTCTGCTGTCAACGAATAAAAGACCAGAATTAAAGAGGTACTCATCACTTAAATATGCACTTCTTCTTCTCTGAGGCCTTAAACTGAAAATTTACCCCCAAAATTTTAAATTCTATTCACCTTCAGGCCGTGTGTCACATGTGCTGGGTGATTTCTGTTTTCTCTCCTTTCTTCTTCTTCTCTGGTTTAATTGGTGAGGTGCTACCAAATTTAAGATGCATACTGCCTCACCAGGCGCTGCCTCCTTATTCCAGCAGGTAATCAGGCTCACCTGTATCCACTTCTAATCAAGACCATGGCTGAGAGAGCAGCAGAAGAGAGAAAGCCAGATTACAGAAGAGGATCCAGTCATGTTTGTAACTGTGATTCTGTCTCTCTGTCCTTGGAAGGAACATTCATGCTTTTTATTTTCTTGTGTAGAATTAAATGAGATCCTTCATCCTCACACTGAAGACCTTGGACTGAGATTATCATCCTTTTTAAAGACTGCAGATCCCACAGACTGCATGCATGAATACAGTAAGAAAACTTTTAATTCCATTTCATGAGCATTTTAATGACTGAAACGTAAGCAGCACATCAGGGCCACTAAATAGAAGATGATCAGTTCATTCTGAGAAAAAAAAAAAAAATTTTAAATAGTGGAGTAAAAAAAAAAAACCCTGAGAATGGACCCTCCTCTGGGGTGATTTATTTATATCATCTATGCATTTGTGTTGAATCAGTAGCATTGGTGTTAGCATCCTGGCTAACAGCTTCCATACTCTGGACCTGAAAAGTATGTGGAACTACTACTCGGTTCTGATGTTGGAATTATTTATTTGTGCAACTTTTGAACTCATTTTCCACCCATTTTTGCCTCTTCACACCCATTTGTGCTGTTTGTCACCATTTGTGACCACTTTTTTGCTACTGCATTGCCAATTTACATCCACTTTGCATATTTTACCTCCTTTTTTACCACTGTTAAGACATTTTTGCTTTGGCCAGTTTTAACCTATTTTTGCCCATCGATGCTGTTTTTCACAATTTATTGCCACTTTTTTAACTCTCTTATCAAATTAACATATTTTTTAAACCGATTTTTGCTCATTTTACCTCATTTTTGCCACTTTATACAAGTTTTTCTCAGTTTTGCCAGAGTTGCCAATTTACATGATTTTTTTGGCAAATTTTCACTAGTTTTACCTCCTTTTCTGCCACCATTAACCCATTTGTATTGCTTTTTGCCAGTTTTTGCCACCATCTTGCTGCTTTTTTACTCTTTTTGCCACTTTTTTGCCAGTTTTAGCCCATTTTTCGACACTTCTTGGTCTCTTTTTGTAACTTTAGGGTCTCTTTTAACCCAGTTTTGCTACTTTGTGTTGTTTTTCACAATTTATTGCCATTTTTACCACTGCTTTGCCAATTTACTTAAGTTTTTGCCATTTTTGCCACTGCAAACCCACTTGTATTGCTTTTTGCTCATTTTTGGCCACTTTTAGGTCATTTTTGTGACTTGTTGCCAATCCTTCACCTCTTTTCACGTTTACATAATCATTTTCTACTAAAGTCGTCTCAGTTTATTCGACTTTATTTTCATGCATCCTGAAATTTGTGTACACAGTGGCTTATTTTTGAAGACTGACATTACTGTCATTTAGTTCAGTGATCCCATCCACATTGATAAAATCACAAATAAAATGCTAAGTCCACTTTAAGAAATGGGGTTTACATCTTTACATCTATATTTGAACTAGAGCATAAACAAATAAAAAGAGGGATTAGTCAGTTAAACAAATCAGGTTATCACAGCTTACCTTTACAATAGACCGTGATTTTTCTGACCTCCATGGGCCCCAGAAAGCTCTCTCCTTCATCCCCCCTTATGGGCGGCCTTGATTCCAGCTGTTCCAGCAGTGATTTTAGCCCAGAAACACATTTTCATTGAAGAGGCATTACTGTAAACTAGAAGTATCTAGAAGAAAACACTGATGGCATCCAGGAGACAACCAGTGTTTTGAGTTTTGTGTCTCTAATTATGTATTCATAAACTGGAAATTATCAGGTTTATAGTCAAAATAAACAACTTTAAAAAAAAAAGTGTTTTCCTTTGTAATTTGACATCTTAACCTTTAAAGTCCTGGGTTTGATTTCTGGTTAATTTGCCACTAAGAAAATAATTATATTTGTGAAAATTAAAGTTTCCTCTTTTATTCTTTAAAGTTGATACAACTGAGATATTTTCACCAATATAACCTCAAAACCAGATGTACTGTTGCTGCAGCTGTGTGTTTTCAGTGTTTTTAATCTGTTCACTGTGATAATAACCGGGTCTTAACACAGGACCTCATCACTCCTCCACGCTGCATGAAAGCCACAGGAGGCCAAACGGTTTACCGTGCAAATAGCTGCGTGAAACACACTTATGGCACGATTTGCCAAATGTCTCATTAAAACACGCTTCCATACTCTTCTCCTTACACTAAATCACAGAGGCTCTGGTGGCCAAATTAATGCTGCATGTTTTAATTTCCAACAGGGAGTAAATTAAGAGCTGATAATGGATGCAAATGTGGAGGAGATTTCTCTCTGGATCTGAGGAGTTGCACTCTCCACAGCGGGGGTGTGCGTGTAGTTGGTTTAACACCGGCGTGTGCACACATTAGCGTCCCAATTAGAGCTGAAGAAACCCATACAACATCCCATCAGAAGACAGACAAAAACCATAGGAAGCCATGTGTTAATTTGAAAAATAGAACATTTTAATAAAGGCTACATCTCTTCATAATTACAATAATTAAAGTACCGAGGCATCTTTTCAACTGAGCTCTATAGAACGCATAATTTACAGTTTACAAGTGGAGCCAAGGAAGCCATGAAAAATATTATAAAACATAAACATGATGAAACGGATACTAAAGGCATAAAAATATCTTTTCAACATAAGGCCCCTTGTGAAAACCAAGGGAGTAATAAGACCCTGAAAACTGGGTAAAACACGGCAAGAATCCATGTAGGCACAGCTACTGTACTCAATTAAAACACTATGGACATAGTGTAAATCACCACCATCATTAGCATCTGCAGCACAGTGCAGGCTTCAAATACACACAAAGAGTAACCCCTACTCAACAACAACTCAGTCACACAATCACAAAGGTAAGCACATTGGGGAGCACATATAGAGCTTTTCGTTGGTAAATATGAACATTGGTGTAAACACATTTTGGGGACCTGTTCAGGGCAGTTTCCTCTTAGCAAATACGTAGGCGATTTGTGCGATGCCTGCGCCACTGAAACAAAGGCACTAAGACGCGACAGATCAAGGCTAGCTGGGCACAGTCCCAGAGAAGGGAATTAAACATTAATAGCATTTTTTGTTCCTTTTTCAAAGTACACCCAGGGCCCTTCGGAGCAGATGGGGACACAACCACAAATAGCACTGCAGTAGTAAATATATTATCAAACTTTTAAGTGAAAAGAGAGCTGTTCTCAAAGCTTCAGCAGTAAGCTCTCCAGCCAAGAGATCAGAGATGTCCCACTAAAACCTCCAGGAACACGAGTGGAGTTATTGAAGAGGTATCTTTGAAGTTTACAGTTCAATATGAGGGGCAGAAAATGAATAAAACCCATTTCCTTTGCTCTAGAACTGATGCACAGACGGGAATGAATAAAAAATAATATTCTAGGATCTGGAAAAATAATAGAAGTTTCTCCAACTCCAAGCAGCTTGTCCATGGAAGAATAAAAGGGTTCAGGGCAGGGATATTTCCAATAAATAGCAATATAATCTTTACACAGCAATACGAGCATCACAATACAATGCAATGTACATGTATATTTGCATATACATATAAGTGAGGTGCGAGCAGGTGCTGGCACAGGCTGGGGCAGGTCGGCTGTCAGTCTCGGATTCTAACCCCGCTTCTTTGAGGAGTGGTCGTTCACCTAGAGTCTCGAGAGTTCTGGAAACATGGAAATGTTTCAGTCCAGCAACATACAATCCTTTGTTTTCTTCACTTAAAGGCAGGCTGCTCTCATGATAGTCCTTTAACAGCCACAACTTTCTTTTGTCCAGTTCCCAGACATTCCTTTAACATCTCCAGTCTTAGCTTAAAAAGACGTCGTGTGAAGAAGTCCACTGAAGAGAGTAGTCCACAGTAACAGCGGGGAGAGGTCCTCACTCCATCCTCTCCACCTTGCCCAGGATCTTGCCCTCGTAGGTGGGCAGCAAGGAGCCGTCGTCGGACACCTCCTCGAAGACCGCACCGCACTCGAACTCATCGCTGGCCTTCTTGAAGTAGTACCTGCAGAAGAGAGACAACAGAGTTAGAATCTACGGATCCAGAGAGGCACAGTCTTCAGACAAGCAGCAATGAGAGAGAACTCCAGAGAGTGGAGGAGGAGGGGATTTCTGCAGAGAGAAGGTCTATTAAAATGCCAAAGCTGTACCAACTTTAAAAAAAAAAAAAAAAACACAATCTTAAGCTACTTTTGAGTCCCAGTTGTGGCGCGTTCAGGTGTCAGTTTAAAAAGCTCAGAGAAACAGCATCTAAAGCAGTGACACTCAATGTGTGGCTCTTGAGTCACATGTGGCTCTTTTATGTCTTAATGTGAAATATTTCCCCAGAAAACCTTTACAAACGGAAACTATGACCTCAGAAATTATCCATTGTCAGTCACATTAATCAGTTTGAATCCTTATTTGCAATTTTTTACCTTTATTTCATTTTTTTTTTTGCCACTTTTATTCCATTTTTACTGCTTTAAGCTCTCTTGGCATTTCTTTATGCCTTATTTTGTCCATTTTTCTACTTCTATCCCATTTTTGCTACAAGTTTTTTGCCTCTTTTATCCTGCTTTATGCCATTCGCAATTTTTTTCCTTTTTTTGCCACATTTGCCCTTTTCAAGCCACGGTTTGCCATTAAATACCACTGTTGTCAGCATTCTTGCCACTCTTTGCTGCTTTTTGACCATTTTTCTCACATTTTTGCCCATATAAGTCACTTTTACACTCATTTTTTGCCATGTTTTTGCTGTTTTTTGGCCATTTTTTGCCACCTGTAACTCATTTTTTGGTAACTTCTCACCCATTTTTGCCACTTTCTGCCCTATTTTGCCACTTCTTCTCCACTTTTCACCCACCTTTTGCCATTTTATGCCTACTTTTCCCCTTTTTTGCTGCTGTTTGACCATTATTTGCCACCTTTAACTTATTTTTATTGTCACTTTAATCATTTTTGCCACTTTTCACCACTTACATGGTGGCTCTTGCAAAGGCATTTTTTAACAATTTGGCTTTTTGGTTGAGCAGGGTTGAGTAACGTTGGTCTGAAGTCTGCTGGGGCAGAGTCAGACAGCACTTGTGTACGGTATGTTTCCATAAGTAAAACAGTGTGGTTCAGTCTCATTTTGGCTTGATAAACCCTGATCTTGGTTGTGTTTCCACAGCTATTATCTGTTCATCCTCGTTTGCTGCAATGTATATTTTTTCTCTTGAGAAATCTGGATCAAAATGTACTCCAGTAAGGATGTCTACGCGGACTACTGGAGTATTCGTACCCATTCCTTGCAGGAATCATGATGAAAGTCAAAAGAAAGAGTCAAAAAGTCAAACAGCTTGTTGCCACCTCCTTTGTTGGACCTTTTTGAACATCAAGAATCATTTCCGCTGTCTGTTAAAAGCCACTCGGAGCACATTCAACCGAGCCGGCTGGGCTCACAGACTTCTCAGGGTGGGGTGGACCCTGCTGTGAAAACGTCTTGGTCTAAAATAAGAGCCTCACGCTCTTCATCTCCTCTTCTTTTTACCTCTCCCTTTCTTTTTTTCTCTACCTCCAGTTGTTGTGAGTTCTGCCCCGGCTAACAGGGGCCAATTAGGCCAGCGTGCAAATGAAGGGGTCCTTTGACAAAGGCTGAAATTTTGGGTGCCTGGAAGTCTGCCTGTCATTACCCCCCCATCCCCACCCCGACTCCTGCACTCGCTCGTGCACTTGTTAGGAGACGCACGTGCACGGGCTTTCACTGGGCCCTCATCCCTGTTTCATTATTACAGGACAAAGAAAAGAACAAAGTGGAGGAGAAGGAGGAGGAGCAGGCAGTACACCGTGTACTTCCTTACCCCCGTTGATCGCACGAGCTCTTGCTGGGTGCTATAGGAAGGGCAGCAGACTGACAACTTTCTGTGTGTGCGTGTTGTCGAAAAAGTGAGGAGGGGCTTCTTGTCAGCCATGACTTCACTGGGCCATTAATGATGCAACCCCCCCAGCCTGGTTTTTAGAGGAAGAGAAAGCAGCAGGGGTGGGTTTCACTCATTAACTATGTAATGGAAAAATGCCTCGGTTTGCTCCATGTGTGGGGTGACTGGAATGTGGCCGTGTTTGTGAGCATTTTGTTTTTAATGAGATGTGAGGCTGACAAAGTCCAACATGTGATTCTGGTAATAAAAAATAGAGCTGCAGACTTCTTGCTAAGATGTCTGGATGCACACACGCCAATCAGCATGAGGGAGACTACTAATAAAAGCAGCTTCATTTGAGACGGCGGAAAGGCTTTATCCAAGTTATTCTTGTGGTTAGTGTTGATTTTGTGAATGAAAAGTGTTTGTCAACAAACTTAGCATGACAAAGACAAGCTAAGAATAAACATTTGACCACAAACATGTAGGTTTAGTTTCATTTATGATGCCAGATTTAAATCATTTCATCATTGGAAAATACTTCATTCGATCCAGCTGCTACGAGTAGCATTCAGACTCATCATAGTGGCCACTGCTGCTGCAGGATAGTTAGCCTCATCCACTCAAATCAGCCATGGCAACACTCCCAAACTTAGCATCAAGTCCCACTAAGCAGGCCAAACCCTGCATGACTTTACCCCAACTTTGGGTAAGAATTTCCCAGATTTATTGTAGGTTGCACGTCTGATGGAATATTGACAACAACCAATGACAGCAAGCTGCCAAGGTTGCATCACCAATGGCTCACAAACAAACAAGACTATAGCTTCCTCTCAGTCAGGATTTCACTCATACTTTTCCTTGTTTTTGGATTCTTGCTACAACTGTAATGCATGCTGGGACAAACAGCTGAAGATTTCAGTCATCCTCCATGTTTGTTGTTCCATTTATTATAAAAGTGCGCTCATTATGCAGCACCACGACGGTAATTAAAGCAACACCATGGCTATTTTTAAATTTCCTAGGACATGGTATTACTGCTCAATTTTTGTTTAAGTTTTTAAAAATCTAAGCAGCAAGTGGTCGAACAGGAGGTGATCATGGGTCCTGATGCTTGACCGGTTAAAAACCACCGGTTAAGCATGCACATGCGGCGCATTACTGATGAAAACTGCTTAGAAATTGTACGTTCACGCTCTCTCCCATTTTTAAAAGAGGCCAAGACAAAAACATTGTCTGACCTTGGTAATTATTATTAATCCAATCCTGAAGTTTGCGTTAAATCAGCAGGATAAAAGTTAATTAGCTATTTAAATGCTGTAATGCGTGGTAACAATGGCGTGTTCAACGACAGCTCAGCAAAATGTTTACATGGAAAAAGGAACTTAGACGTCACTACAATGTGCTAAATGTCACATAAAGAAACAGACAGTTAAAGTTTTGGTGAGTAACTTGTATAAATAGTCGTTTGGAGGAGATATATGCTAGTTTTCCCAGCAGTGTAAATGTGAGCTCGTCGGCTCGTTTTGTAGAGCCTGAGAAGAATCCTAGATGCACTGGTTGCAGGATCAATTCCATATCCTGGTGCTGTTTGGTGCATGCTCTCTCTTTCCATATTTCCTCTCTTCAGCGGTCCTATAAATGTAAGCTAAAAAATAGTACATAAAAAAACTATTTTGGCACTTTTCTTTTTCAAAATAATCCACAAGTGTTAAAAAAGATTCAATAAGGGGATCAAGAAAGCATTATGATGCATAGTAATGGTTAAAATCTTGGGAATTATCGATTAAAGCTTGACTAAAATGTTTGCAACTAAATCTAAACCAAAACTTTAAAGGCTAAAAAAGAACCGAAATGTGACCAAAACTTGTGAACATATTCATGTTAAGACTGAGACTTCATCTAAAATAGCTGCCACTGCTCCGAGGGTGGAGAGAGGGGGTAAATACGACAAAGCAGATAAATAAGAGGACATGAAAGACCATAAAACACGCCTAATAACTGTGTCCTCCGCTCTCATCCTGAGGAGGAAGAGGGAAAAAAGGACTCTACTCTTTCAAAAAAATCTTCAAAGAGCCATGATCTTTTTTTGCTGAGAGAGACAGACAGAGACAGAGCGGGCCTGAATTTCCACTGGAACATGTTTTATGTGGCTAGATCTGTTTTTCCCCCTCTTCTCCCCTTCTCTCTCTCTCTCTCTGCGTTTGCGCTGACATCTGGCACCAATATCGTCTGGCAGGGCCCGGCAGTACTGTTCTTTGTTGAACCGCTGCCATGTTGAAATGACCCAACTCTACACATTCTCTGGCTGCTATTAAAGCGCCGCGCGGCTCTCTTTCCAAAAAATGTGGATGGTATGACACAGGAACTGAGACAGCGAGCCAGGGGGAAGAGAGGAGAAGAGGGGGAGATGGACAGATGTGGGGGAATCGCAGCTAAGTGCTTGTCACATTTGTTGATCCAAAAAACGCTGCTCACATCTGGATGGGAAGAAGTTTCTATTAGTTCTTCAGTTTTTTTCCCCTTCAGAAAGAGCCGGATACCTGTAATTATTAACACAATACTCAACCCGTGCTTATCCTGGAGACCGTGGCTGCCTAAACAATAAATGTTTGATCTCCTTCTCTTTAATGCCCACTGGAAAGGAGCAATCAAAGTGAAATCTCTCACTAAAGCTGTGGGGCCTCAGTCAGCGCCCTGAAGTACAGCAAACAAGCGAGTCTGGCATTTAACAATCTGCCTTTCAAAAATATCCATAAAATGATTACAACATGTGTAAACACTGTGCACGTTCAATGCAAGCACGCTGATGTACGCAAACGTGCACGCAGCGGGGCAGGGAGAAAAGAGCTCCTGATAGCATCAGTGAAGAATTTGCACGCTGGCCATTTGTGTGAGTCTTTGTTGGTTGAAATGAAAGCGGCCGGGGCTTCAAAGCCATGTGTATTAAGTGTGCCTTAGCATGGAAATCAATACCAGATGGGACCCAAATCGCTGCAGTTCAAACTCTTCCACTAACCCCCGCACCACCCACCCTCCCTCACTCACTCGCTCTTGTCCTTTCCTTTTCATTGCACCCCCCTCCATACAAACACAAAACAGAGGTCTGAATCAGACTGCATGCACACAGAGCTAAACGCTGATAACAGAACTGAACGTACACTTGAATAAACCTCAAATAAATGAAGAAAACACACCAGGTCTCAAAAGTAAGAAATGCACTGTTACAAAGTGAGGCCTTTGCTCTCAGTCTGTCAGCTTTTAACACATTAATCGTGACACAATTAAGGTCCAAAATTGATGTATTAAATTTTGAAAAATCGCTTTAATCCTGTGATGTTTTGTCCTTTTATGCGCACTGCAATTAAGCCACCATAGCAAGGCTGCAGCTGGATACTACTCAGCTTTGAGTCTTCCTGCCCTCACAGCGATGTAAAATAAGGACACCACCGCTCCTTTGAATTCCTCTTTACACTTTAAAAAACTCGCAGATGGCTCAGTGGACAAGTCAAAAGTAATCTGCACCTTGTGATATCAAACATTTCACTTTTTAATCATTCCCTTTGGCCATTTTCATTAACTTTTCTGTCTGTAGCAGGTTCTTTTTTCATGGTAAAGGTAATGTTGCTACTTCTGATCTTCCATAAGTTCCTGATTTTTATGTAAAGGAAGAGCAGGTTTTATCCAAACAGGAAGTAAAGAAGCCGAAGTTTAAGAGCAAAGTAAAGCATAACTAAGAACTGTGAGTCATTCTGTACATGCACTCCTGGGTATATTTCTTAGTGTTTGACATTACTTAACATCATATTTGACAGAAAAGGTACTTTGAAGCTACCCTTCTTAGCCTTTATTCACCACTTTAGCTTATTAGGCCCATTAGTCCTATCTGGGTTGTGCCCAAGCAGAAAGCAACTAAACTAGAGTTGTCTCATTAGCTGAGTATCTTGGACATCGTTTTGTACATGCACTCTTGCATATTTTTATCAAAATTTAACAGCGGTAACTTTATATTTGACAGAACAGGCACTATGAAGTTGCATCCTACCTCTAAGTCAAGGAAAACCTATAAATTTAGCATATAATTGTAATTAAAAAAGCAATTTGCTCAACTCAAAAGTGGGTCGGGGGCCCTTTTCAGTGGGTCACAAATGTGTGCCCAGCAAATAAAATTGTCCCAAAAATCCCTGAAAACCCTTAAACACATGCTTTTTGTCCTGTCTCTTTGATTTGACATGTTTTGTACTGCCTCAAGTCTAAGATGTTCTATTTTTTGTCAAATTACTCTGATAAAATGGAAAACATCAGAAATTTGAGTCACAAGTTCTCACTGAGGCGTTAATGGGGGGTCCTGAGGGTTGACAAGGCAATGCTGATGGTTTTAAAGCCCTTAAAAAGTCCCAAAGTTGTGCCAAGACATCAGTTAAAATCGTACACTTAAAGTCGAACCCACAGTTCCCAACAATCTATAGACATGAGACAAAATTTGCCATTTAATATCCATTTTTTGGACCTTTAGAAAGCACAACAAAGCTTCTCTTTTCCAGGGATCTACTTCTTTACTTTGAGCCATGTGAGAGGATTTATCAAGCATTCCTTTTTTCAAACACTTTTTAGATCAAGGCCAATGAACTGATAGAGTTTTATAGCCAGCAATCACAATATCGCAGCGGCGCCATGGCAAAAGTTCACATTACATCAGTGGATTTCCTCTCGTAAAACTTTAACCGACAAATCTGGGTGCTCTAGTCTTGAGCTACACACCTGTAGTTGCCCTTCTTGCGAAGCTGCTCCTTGAAGTGGCCCAAAGTGAGACTGTGGCTCTTCATGGTTCTCCTGTAGGGAATCTCCTCACCGCAGAAGAAATACGTCACCACTGTCTCGCCGCTGCACACACCTGAGCCTTTTTTACACTCCTTCATCCTGGGGGAAGTCAAGAAGAAGAAGTGTGAGAGAGACAGCCTCAGGAAACTTCATATAATAATTAAAGGGAAATCAGAAAAGGGCAAAACATCTACAGGATCAAAAATCTGTGTCTAAAAAGTGTAAAGAGGACGGGACTACACTAGAAATACAGTAACAGCCCCCAAACTGAGTGAGTGACCCAGTGTCATCAGCTAGTGTGTGTTTGTGTGTTGTGTATGTGCATGGAGAAGGGGCACAGTATTATCAATTCCCCTTCAGCTATGTCCAAGGCTTTGTAGGCCCACTTCAGAGGAGCTCTCTCTCTTTGCTAAGCTCTGCTCGCCCCAGCCGACTGCCAGCTCACTGAAGGACAGCCAATAAAAATGATACATATATATGAAAGGGATGTCTCAGTCAGGTGGTGCAGTGACTACACACTCCCCACAAACACACACTATTAATGCAAACACAAGCATCTGCGTGCAAAGCTTCAAATAAGCTTTGCAGAAAAAGGGGGTCACCCTCTCTTTTAAGTGATGTACGTGGGTGTGTGCAATATGTAGGTTTCGCTACTCGTCAGTGTGCCTACAAGTGCAGCGAGCAAAAGCAGGTGTCAAGTAGGAAGAGTTAAAAGGGTAGAAGTACACTGCAAGGTGGAGGCTATGGCTGAGAGGAGGAGGAAGAGGAGCAGAGAGGAGGAGAGGAGAGGGAGGGCAGGACGCTAGAGGCATCGTACTCTTCTGATTGGAGACCGGGGCTGGTGGTGAGGAGACCAGCGGGGCTGGGGCTGGCTAAAGACTGAGGGACGGACCCCTCACCCTGGACAGGCACTAGGTGGCTCTTCTCTTGCTGGACACTGGACACTGAATGCCTGAGGAGACATATTGGAAAAACGTAGACACAAGGCTTAAGTAAACCCTGGTATTTGCTTCAGCAAGTATGTTTACATGAAAAAGTCTGCACATGCACAACAGTCTTTGAACGAGAAGTTGATGGCATAAATGCAAAGCATGACAGAAGGTATGTTGCAGTTACAGATGCACGACATTGGATTTTTGCAGATACCCTATATTTCTAAAGTCACTGGTAGATAAATACTGTTTTTATTTTAAAAACTCCAAGTATGTCCTGAGCTAAGTGAGGCTAAGTCAAGCAAAGCTCAGAGGAGTGCAGAAGCATAGTCTGGTAGTTGTTTACGTTGAGAGCCTTCCTTAAAATATTCAAGTCTCAAGGTGGACCCCTTTGAGCATGTGGCACCCAAGGCAACCACCTGTACCTGATGGTGCAGTTGTACATTTTGCAGATATTTAAGGCCAATATGCACAGCCGATATATTAGCTTGTAAATATCTGCTAAAATGATTATGTCTGCAGATACGATACCATGCAAATAATATGCATCCTTATAAAGCTACTACAATAGCTTGACTGAACTATGCATGCCTAGATCAATCCCACTGTCCTTCGTTAAACAATCTAGGATGGTTAGAAACCAAAAGACCACAGCTAAAAGCAGCATTCAGCCTCTACTCTCTAGTTTCTATGTACCTTTGCTTGGTGGTTTTGGTGGAGACCTCCTCCAGTCTGCGGCAGGCCTCCTCCAGCTGCGCCAAAGTGTTGGGAGGGGGCAGAGGAGGCATAGCTGGGTCCTGGATGAATGGCTGGGCAGGCTGGTGGCTACGTAGGTGGCCACAGCTTCCACCGCCACCCCACGTGTGCGTCTGGGCAGAAGAGCCTCCAAAGGTTTTCTTGGTGCTCTGGTTACTGCAAAAGAAAAAGAAGAGGGGTATACATAAGGATATTCTAGAGAAAAAGAAAAGCTAGGGCTGTCAAATGATTGAATTTTTTAAACTGACTTCCTGTTTGGTTACAAACCTAGGCAGACTGTGCCCTAATTGTGTTTGTCACGATTAATGCAATCAATCTTGACAGCCCTGTTAAAAACCTTAGCAGCTGATTCTTACCTGTGAGACTTGTGCCTCCCTTGCCGTTTACTCTCAAGGATCCACTGCAGCACATTTTGGGTGGGGTCAGTTGTGTCGGTGGGCAGTCCGCATTCCTCCATACACCTCTCGGTTGCTCCATCCTCGGCCCCTGCACGGCACACACGCCGAGACAGAGAGCTGGAACGTCTAGACGCAAGAAGAGTTGTTATTTATACATTCAGTACTGGAATTAACATGAAAAAGAATTCTGGGAAGTGCTTAAACTGACCCCATGTTGTTGTCCAATGACACGGCCCCACACATCTCTCTACCCAGGCTGCGGCTGCGCTGGTATGGCTGGCAGGGCTGGCAGGGCTGGCACTGGCTGCTGCTGGAGCAGAGTCCATGCACCCTGAGGGCTGCCTCCCTTTCGATCTGCTCCTTCGTCTTGGGGCTGGCGTGATGGTGGATGTAGTGGTGGTGGATGTGTTTCGTACTCTGCCTGCTCACGAGGGTCCGGCCAGGGCCCAAGGACAGAGTGATGGCGGCTTGGTCGGGACTTGAGACTGAAGAAGAAGTGGAGGGCCCCGTTCTTACCAGGGTCTTGATTCCAAAGGCTGCCCGTGTGAAAGCACTGTGCTCTGGCGATGTAGAGCGAGGTGAGTGGCGGATGATGGCGGGGGACTGGCAGCCCGGGGTCTTCAGGACGCGAGAGAGGTGTTCGTCCAGGATGGCCTGTGGGTCCTCTTCGGATGAACAAGGCAGGAGGGCCAAAGGGTGTGGAGAAATCTGAGGAGCACTTGCAATAATCTCTGTATCTTCTCTTTCTTCCTCCTGGGAAAAAGGCGTACAAATTTATTAGTAACCAGAAATGCCAGATAGAAACACCAGATTCATTGCATCAGACATATATCACATCCATCTGATAGACCTAAAAGTGTTTGGGAAGGGCAGGACTTTGCAAACAATCTCATAGGGTAAAACATTCAGTCTGTCACATACGTTAGAGGCCAATCAGAGGGACGAGACAAAATGAGGTAGCAGGAGTGTGCAACTCCAACTAGTTGGTGGCTCAAATCATGCCAAAGCTGATCAAGAGAAGCAACTCTTGCAATTCTTTCAAGTAAGAAATACCATCCAGTTCAGATGAAAACTGCAGCTAAAGCTGCATCCAAGCTAATTGCTTCACTGGCTGCTACCGGCTTGCAATACAACTAAACCCTGCATGTAACTATTGCAAACTCATGCCAGAGCAAGTCTTGGACTCATTCTGATAAAACTGCCACTATACTACAGCTACTTCCAAGCTAATCGTTACACCAGCAGCAGCTTTTGCTATCAGCTTGCAGTACAACTAAACCCTGCCAAAGGAATGATTGGTCTGGTCCATTCTCAGAATGGGCACAAATGGTTCAGATTGGAGGATTGCGAGATAGATCTGTCTGATAACGGACATGGTATCTGGCCAGCTTTGCAAGTAAGACAATATTCAAATATTCCTGTTAAAAAAATCTCACCCAAACCTCTTGAATCTGCTGCAGCTTCTCCTCCAGAGAGTTGATGGTGTCCTGCTTTTTCTTCAGGCTCTCCAGGCGGGAGATGAGCAGGGCTGCAAACTCTGCCGGCTCCATCGGGACCATCTCCTTGGGAGGACGGCGAGTGCGCTTTGGGGAGAAGGAGATACATTAGCTGCTGTATCATTCCTCCGTGACCAAACCTCAGCTTTCCCCAACTTCTACAAAGACATCAGCTATCCGCTCCCCTCATCAGCCAACACGCACGCATCGTTCTCAAGCTCAAATACTGGTGGTACTGATCTTGGGCGCTCTGATATGCACCCAGGGCTACGGGGTTGTTTCAAGGGGTGGCAGGCCTCGGCGTATGGTCACGCTGGGCTAGGCCTCGGCTGGTTCCCTCTGTCATCATCAGCAGGCCTCTTTAAAGTCAGCTCACTTCAAAGGCTTCCTCGTCAAATATCAAACACTCAGTGGGGGGAGAATAGGGTGGTGGAGGGAGGGATGGAGGGATAGATAGATGGGAAGCAGTGGCTTTACATCTTGGAATAAAAGCCACATATCGACAGGGGGTGGAAGGGAACTCCAGGGAGGAAAGGATGAGGGATTAAAAATATGGGAGAAGTTGAGATGCAGAGATGTGTGCTCACAGGAGGGAAGAGAAAAAGAAAATGAAGAGAGGGACGGATTGCCGGAAAGAGATAAAGGTGCCAAAAAAGGACAGGAGATCAGACAGGTTGAGGTAATTTATTCCCCCGTCACACACTGGGCACGTTTGAGGTACAGTACAGTGACAGAGCGAGAACGTGTGAGCGAAAGCACACACATCTTAAATTATTTGCATTTTTACACCGAGGCTTTCTTGATTTTCCTTCTACTTCTTTTTTGTTTCTCCCAAGCCTTTGTAGTTAGGATGAAGGGGAGAAAAGAGTGAGAAAAAGAGGCACTGTCTGATGGAGCCTAGGGCTGGTGCACCATGGGAATGGCAGCCATTGCCAAAAATCAGACGGGAAACAAAAACAAGAATAAAAGCAAAAAATAAAGCAAAAAAGGGACAGTGGGAGAGGAGAGGCAGGAACCAATCTGAGGATCTTTTTCTTATGCGACTAACACTTGCTGCATGTCTCATAACAGAGAAAAACGGGGTTACATCAAGTTTATTTTAAAAGGCTGCTTCTTTGACTTTAACTTCTGCAAGACGTCTCCCTGACACTCCGAACATTTGTTTCCACAGTTAGGTTGAGCTAGGGTTACAGCTCTATTAGGCGATTTAAATGGACTGCTCTTCTCCTTGTATACAAGCATAGGGGTAACTCAATTTTCTGACAGGAGCATGTCCACTTCTGCAAACTAAGGTGGTAAAATGCCCTCTGTCAGCTAGTGACTACAGACCCTCCTCCTACAGATGCTCAGCAATTAATATGGCAGTAAATACTGGCCTATATTGGCTTTACATATCGGCCTATATCACCTGTGAATATCATGCTAATTCAGCTGCGTACATCTTCCTTTATTGGCTGTATATATCAGCCTATATTGGCTGGGAATATCAGCCATGTAGAGCCTTAAATATTGGCCTATAAAGGTTGTGAAAATAAGCCCATACTGGCATTAAATATCTGCCTATATTGGCTGTGAATATCAGCCTTTATTGGCAGTGAAAATCAACCTATATTGGTTTTGAACGTCAACCTCTATCAGCTGTAAATATCAGCCTATAAGCAGTGAATATCGGCCTATTCCAATTGTGATTACCTGCCTATATAAAATGTGAATATTGGTCTATAAAAGTCATGTCTGTTGTCTGTTAATACAGTCTTTATGTATGAATAAGTTTGTTAAGTTTTAGGGGTGGTGGACTGTGTTTTACACCACTATGGCTGCAGGGAGACCTTTCTGTGTCAACTGAAGTCTGTTGAAAGGGACAATAAATCATGCAATTAATTGCGATAAAAACTAGTTCACTAGTCGTGGATCTTAATTACTCACCGTTATTGTGATAAATCTTGGCAGCCCTGTATGTAACCCAACAGTCTGTTTTGGACCTCCTTCACTGAAGTTAGCCTTAAGCCTTAAGCTACCAGATCCCCTCTGACCCACTCAGAGCTCACATGACACGCTCAAACTCTTCCCTAAGAAGCCTTGAATTTCGGGGAGTAGGGGGGTTGACTGAGTGCGTGTGTGTATATGTAAGGGGGGTGGTGGCTCTGTAGAAAAAAAGGGGGCCAGCTCTGTTGGAAGTTGTCACTTCCCTGTGCGTTTGTTCCATTCATCCTCGGATCAAAGCGGGGCGTGTGCGTGCATGTGCGTGTGAATGTGTCTGAGTATCTTTGTGTTTTTGTTGGGAAACCGGGGCTGATTTCAGAGCCCTTGGGATAAAGCGGCAGAGATCTTCCTCATCTCTCCCTATTCTCCATATTTACAGCATCGGTAGGGAAGAAAAACCCTGGTGTGCTCCGAGCGCTGCGGCGATAAACAGCTTAGAGACCCCCCCGTCTCCTGCAGACTTCAAGGAACCCTAATGGGGGTGTAGGTGACACCAAAGGTAGCAAGGGGGCTCGCAGTTCCAAGTGTGCATGTGCGCCTACGTGAGTGTATGCATGTGTGTGGGAGTACATCTTTGACGTTACTCTTCAGATCTTTGCTGGTGTTGTTGAATTGAAAATACAGTTTGTGGGACTATTCATAGAACCAAGAGAGACCCGGAACAGAGGGTGGTATGGAAATTACTCTGTGGGACCCAGGTTCAAAAAGACTTCTGTGCATGTTTGTGCACGCTGATATACGTCTATGCGTTTGTGTACTTACAGGGAAAGCAGGCAGAGAGACTTGACTGTTCATCCTCATATTGCGCTGCATCTCTCTCTGTAGCTGCTTCTTGGATCCCTGCTTATACGGAGGGATGCCGTCTCTGGGGGGAAACAGAGAGATCACAAAGGTCAATTACCCAATCAGATTCATCGTTTAAGACCAAACAGCCATTCAGGAAGGAACTAGTTAGCCAACTGGGGAGATCAAAAGCATTTCAGGCAAGAAGAAACTGAATTTATTAATTCTTCCATCCTTTTTTGTTTTTGATCTTTTAGACCTAATTTTAGAACACGAAAAAAGACACTCAGGAGGAAGACTAAGCCAGGATTTCCACTCTTGTTTATACGGCCAGGTTTAATGGTTCTGCGTGAGGTGGTAGGAGGTTTTGTTTGCCCTAGAAATGACACTCATTTCAGCTCTGGCACCAGTAAAGCACTGGGAACCCTGCTGGCCATTTCCTTTTTCACCAGCTCTACTGGCCAGAAGTACTGTCAGCATTAGCATTCCCCTACTGACTGCAATGTTTAGCTGAAGACACTGTTAGCATTAACTTCTCATTCAAAGAGTTACCCCAGGACAGGACCCAAGGGTGCAGCTAACCTGGTTAAATCTATCTGAGGGACTGAAAGGCTGACTGGTTGGAAAAATGAAATCAAACAAACAGCATCAAACTGAAGCACTTGACAGAGTGAAACTGTCTTTTCTCCCATGCTAAACAGCAGCTTCCTGGTGACCTAGCCTAACTGAGGAGCACTTTTCCACTTTTGCTTTGAAATGCCACAGTCATGCGCATAAGCAACCCCCCCCTTACCCCCTCCCAATCTTCATTTGGCAAGCGCTGCCGCAGCCAGCCTCTGATCTCCGCACATCAAAAGGCTGGTTTGTAAGATAAGGTAATGTTTGAAGTCTGCGCAGCTGCATTCCCCAGCGTCCAAGCAAATCCATAAATAAGATATAAGCAAAAATCCACCCCCCCCCTTCCTCCACCACTCTCTTTTCTCTTCCCACCCAACCGCCTCCTCCCCCATTGCTTTCCCCTTTTTCTATTCTTTTCTTGATCTGTAAATGAAATTCAAATGTTTATGGGTGCTTTCAACTGACCTAAAGAGAGGCTGATATTCTGATCAAGGCCAGATCGGGCAGAACAGAGGAGGGGTGGGGGTTGTGTCCCTGTGGCCGCGGCTTTGTCACTACACTGGGCAAAGTACAGCAGAAAACGACTATATGGGCCCCGGCCTCTTTGAAGCAGAACTGTGTAGAGATATGCCAGAACAGAGGACTCCCTGTTGTAAAAAAACTCTTTATGGCTGTCACATCATATGAAACCCAGCCCTCTGGATGTTCTGAACATCAGCACCCGCACGGATCTTTAGCTTGGTCATGGTTAACATTTCTGCTCCAGTGACGTCATCCTTGTGGGCCCATGATGCCTCCCATGTTTAATGAGGCACAGGAGAGGTTGCACCATGTTTTTTTCTGCTTTGTGTCCTAAAAGGAGCTGACCTTAGTGCACTTGGCCTTGAGCTGTGCACCCTGCAATGACTTCATCGTACCTTGTTGCTAAAGGCGCATGTGATTACGCCAACTAAACCCTTAGAAGAACGAGGCCCTCAGCACGTACACAGATAAGCACAAACCACATGTGGACAGAGGCGGCATGCTTTAAAAACATTTTCCTGTCATGTTGATCCAAAGGAAGTCAATCATCAACTGTTTTGGCTATTAACCGATCACTTAAGAATTTTGGCACTTCAGCTGCATGGAGTCATTATTGCTGCAAAACTCAAGACTGCATTTCAACATTTTAAGAGTATGGCTTATTTTTCATTACATTAAAACCTGCATTGATGCTCAAAACCACATCTTTGTGCTTAGGTTTTCTCAGTTTGAGCTCTAAATATCTGCTTGCTCTTGAACCTTCAGTTGCAGTTCTCCTCTCATTGCTTCTCTTCCTTTTGCCCGTTTGTGAAAAAGCCATTCTCTGATTTTTTCCAAGCATGCATGAAGAAAAATCAGAGTGATAGTTTCACGAGCAAGAAAGGGCTGGAAGTTTTTACAAGAAACTGAAGATTCAAGAGCAAGCAGACATTTCATCCAAGCACAAAGGTGCAATTCTGCAACAATAGTGACTCCATACAGTTGCCAATATTATAGATTCTTCAGTCCTTTCTGATGCCAGACATTTTAAAAGAATGCAATCTCTAAGGATGCACCGATTCCACTTTTTCAGGTTTGTTTTATTTTCATCAGATGTTCTTCATCCTTCCTCCTGACAATATATGAGGGCATGGTTGCAACCAGCTCTACTTTTGTCATCATTATCTACATTAAAATATCACAAAACTGCAAACATGGCTCCAAAACATATCCAGCACAGTACCTGCAAGGTTTTAGGACTGCAAGTACCATTACTTAGGCTTGGTATCGGCACAGAAACTAGGGATGCACAGATGCATCCATTTAACATCCATATCAGCCGAGACTGACCCTTTGACAGACAAGAATGATTGGCAAATAATGTGGGTATAGACAAATGTCAAAAAAAGATGCACATCTAGCCCATCCAACAGCTGATTTGGAGAACAGGCAGAGGAAACGACCTGCTGGGCAAATTCTGAGCTGTTATTAAGGTTAAACAAAAGAGAAAATGTTGGCATTTGAGAAGACTTATGCCTAAATAAGTGAAAGTAAAACATCTGCATTGACTTAACTTCAATTCTAAACACTTAGTACTGCATTGGTCCTGAATTTCACAATCTGTGCATCTCAAACAGCTGATTCAGGCATTGTTATTGGTGCATCCCTTACAATCACTGACATTTTCATAGTCTAATAGTATCTGAAAGCACTGAAGCTTTAATAAAGCCCAGATCTTTTGTCATAATTTATAAAGAGTTCACACTAAAGTAGAGATGCACTTATTGTAGAAACAGACAAATGCAGATACTGATGATTTTTATTTACTTATTTTGGAGTAACACTAAAACATTGCCAACATTTTCTCACATCTCTGACCACAAAACAGATCAGTTTGTCCAACAGGTCCCATCCTGCCTAGTAGTACTTTTTCTTATGAATCAGCCGTCGAGTCTGCTCCTGACAACTATTCATGCCAACATCAACTGCCGATGGCGATATTTGTCAAAGGGCTGATATTGGCAAAAACTAACCTATGCATCCCTAGATTAAAGTGCACAAATAGCATTTTAGTGCAATGTGTTCCTAATGTTTTCATGCATTTAAGACAGTTAGAGACTTCCTTGCAAATTTTATAATGAACAAGAAATCAATATTGGGGGTAAAGGACTTCCATGTCTTTACTCTGGCAAATGTCAATATTGTTGGATTTCTACAAGAATTGCACCAAAGTGAAAACAAATCTGTCTTTTGCCAGCACTTTGCAGGTCATAACACCAAGTTTTGAAACTTTCCAGCACTTTAATGATCAAACATTTTTCTTTTAATCCAAAAATGTAAAGGTAGATAAATGGAGACTGAAAATCTCTACAAGATTCAACTTTAAACCACTTGAACTAAGCACCTACTGAACAACTGCCATAAAAACTAATGTGCAAAATCCAAAACATAATGTATCACTTGGTCATTATAATAAATAGCATCGATTATGCCAGGCAATCAGAGATGCACCATGTGAAAATCAGGGCCCATACTGGTGTTTAAAGTAATAATTCAGCCAACTGCCTACACAAATACAGATGTACTTCTTTTTCATAATGCCCTTTAATCTCGACAACCAAAACAGATCAGTTTGTCCAAAAGGTCACATCTTCCACCCACTGATAAACCTCTGAATCAGCTCTAACATGTCCTTAATTGATTTGACATTGATTTGACAGATAAACATCTGCCACAGACATCAGTTCTGTGCATCCCTACAGCCACTGCACCGCTTACATACTTAGACCAATCATCCATCAAAAACCAAATAGTTTAACGCAAATAATCCAGTGACAGTGACACATAAGAACAATGCAGAGCTTGCACACAAAAGTGATAAAATGTCTGCAGTTAGTGTTTTTCCAACATTATTATGCATTTGTTTTGCAGTAGCATCAGAGAGGAGCTTTTCATCTGGCCATATTGATGATCTTACAAAGACTCGTTGCATTGTCAGCATGAAAAAGATGTTTCAGAATAGATGAATGGAGCCTCAGACCACATCCTGGTGTTTAAATTGTTTCAAGAGGCAAAAGCTTCCATCCAGTTTGACTCTCACAGTGAGCTAAAAGGAAGCTTCTCCTTCTTTATTTTTCACCAGCAGTCATTCAGCTTTTACCGCTCATGTGCACAGGTTCTTCAACACACATCTGCATGGTTTGTTAGTAACTTACACGCTGCTGTCAGTGAGGGACATGGCATCGTCGGTGAGAGCGTCACTGGACACCTCGCTGTCGTTGGTGCTGCTGACGGGGGCGAAAGCGCCCATATGGCAGGGGTTGAGGGAGTCTCCTTTCTTGTATGATCTGCAGAGGTTAGAATAACAGAGTTTAGAGTGATGCTAATGCACAACAACTGTTATAAGGTATGAATCAAGTGGATGAGAAAGCTGTATGGTGAGGATAACATCACTAAAGTAACCCTAACCCTAACTCATGGGTTGGATTGTCACAATACCAGAATACCCGCACCTATTTTGACACTATTGTTAGAAACATAGAAGTCCTGGGCATCCAGCTTTGGGTAATTTTGTGTTTAAGTAACCAAAGATTGTAGGCAAACTCCTGCACACTATGCAAATTGCATACATGCATGCATACGCTGCCAATGCATTTGTGCAATTCAGGCAGTGTCCTTAGCGTGCTGCAGCTTTTGGTTTACTACTTAAGTTCTCTTAAAGCTTAGGTACTTCCCAATGCTTTCAATCATTAACATATGCTTTTAAACCTGTGATATCAACATATTGAACATTTGGGCAATGCTACTCATGGGATATAAAGAGGAAAGGTTGTTATAAGCACAGGTTTAGATGTGGGATATGACCTTGTGTGCTTTTCAAACCACTTCAACCTTTAAAAAATGACCGTGACTGGCAAAGTCTGATGTTTTTGCAAACTTCAGCCCTTCAAAACAAGTTCATTTGCCCTGGGAAAGCTGTGGTGTTCTCCTTATGCCCCATTTAAGCCTTCTTAAACAGCCCACAACTTCTCTCTTTCCACCTCCCTCACTCTTTCCTCTGCATTAATCTCCCGCTGTGCATGCATTCTTGCCATGGTACAGAAGGAGGAGAAAAGGGGGGAGTGACCAGGGAGGGGGGAAAAAAAGTATGGAGCGGAAGCATGAGAGTGTGTCAGAAGAGGCAAGAAAGGAGAGAGAGAAAAAGCAGGGGTCTTCAGACCCAGCAGGACTAAAGCTGTAGGCCCCCCCAGCTCTGGTCTGACCTTCAGAGGGGTTTGCAAAGAGTCAGGTATTTAACACAGCTGGCCTTGCATTCTTCCCTCCCTGCTTCTCTCTCTAACCCCCCTTATTTATCCTTTCTCCTCCCTCCTTTTCTTTCATTCTCTGCACCCTCCTCCTCCTCCTCCTTTCTGTCCTTCCTTTCCGCTCTCTTTCCCCTCACTTTCTCTCCAAAAGCATGCCTCCTAGTCCCCATCCCTGAGATTTCAAAAGGAAAAAGATAAAAGTGGAGAAGGCAGCAAAGGAGGGAATCAGAGGAGAATTGACGCAAACAAGAAAAGAGGGAAGAAGAAAGTGAGAGGGGCTGAGAGGAGGGGAGGTGTTGATTCTGTACTGTAGCTGCTTTTTTTTTTAAAGAAACTAAGGCAGACAAGAGGTAAGGAGAGGGAAGTGGAAAAGGGTAGAAATAGGCTCCACATGTTTTGAATCTGTAGTGTGACAATGAAAGGGGGGAGAAGGGTACGATGTCATTCATGTCAGAGGAGGAATAAGCATCCATGGGTAGAAAGCTGTGACCCGACTTCCAAAGCAAACAAGCTAGATGTATAAGGGAGGATGCTGTCAGCTTCCTCAACCATAAACAGACAGCTTGCGATGTCTCCAATGGGTTTCAGCAAGATTGATCGAAGGCGGCTTGAGTTATGTGCAAATATATGACAAGCTAAACACATTTTCAATCAATAAGGCCCTTCAGATTTGTATTAGCACTCAGCCCTAGAGTAATAACATCAAGTATGTGAATTTATGTCCATTCATGTCTGGGGTACATGATGGTAATCATCCTGGGGTACGTATTAATGGTGTTTTTGGCGCCTCCTATAGGTCAGAATCAAAACAGTTTGGCAGATATATACCTAGCTGCATCCTACTCAACATTTATGTCTTCATTATGGAAATATAACACAACAGATTTGGTAGAAATCAGTAGGGCTGCAGGATTATGGCAAAAATCATCATCACAGTTATTCTGGTTGATCCTGAGATCAGGATTATGAAACAAGATCACTCATTGGTTTTACTACATCTGCACTGTATGCATTTAAACGCTCTTTACACTTTGGATGAGCACAACAGCATGTGGTACAGTCATTGATTAGTCACATTTATTTTGTTTTCATGATCTTTGGAGGCCAGATTGGGATTGAAATTTAAACCTGTTAAAATGTGGAAAGATTCCACAAACTTTAAATCGAAAAGGGCAACACTGGTGAGCTTCATCCTGCTCAGTTTATTTAATGTCTTGAAAATAAAACCTTGACAAGCCTTGTGCAACTTTGAATAGCTTCAGCCAGTAAAAACCACAGCAAATTTGGAGATGTAGAAGGATTTATCACAGATTTGATTTTCCAACAATGCAAAATCCATCATGGCTGACTCCAATGGTCCAAGAGGCTTTTTTTGCAAAGCAGGACTTGTGTGCCAAATTTCAAGTCAAATAAACCTACTGTATAAGGGCATGGCCTTTCAAATACTGCTTTTTCATTGTTCAATTACAGCGCCACCATCTGACTGATTAAGCTCATATCTCCTTGTTGGGTAGTGCATGGGATTTCAAGTTACGCTGGCAAGTTTTGTGTCTCTAGTACATTCCAACCACAGGAATTGAGCATTTCTGCTAAATAACACTAATATTGCTGTTCCAATCCTTAATAACACCTGGTCTATTAGGTGCATGTTTCTTAGGAGGGTCATTCATGGGACTTCCACTTATACTGGAATGTTTTGTGCTTCCAGCACATTGCAACTACAGGAATTTAAACATTTATGGTGGAAAAATAAAAATAATGGTATCAATAATAACCGGAAACAAACACAAGTAGCCACTGCAGGGCTTAGATGCTAACGAAAGCACATACCTGTGGATGCAGGATCAATAAAAATGTTGATTTTGTACTTAAAACCATGCAAATTTGGCTTAAGGAGTGAGGAGCATAGCCTTTTAAATATTGCTTTGACATCCCTTGATTGCAGCGCCACCACCTGGCCAAAAACATTCATGTTTCTTTGGAAAGTAACGTATGAGATTTCCAGTTATACTAGTAAGTTTTGTGCTTCTAGCGCATTCCAAAAGCAGGAATCTGAGCGTTAATGGTGGAAAAATAAAATAACTGTAATAATGAGTTACCTAAACAAATAAAGAGCCACTGCAGGGCTTAAAACCTAACAAAAACACATATGCATGGATGCAAAATCAATGAAAAGTTTGATTTTATACTTGAGACATGTCAATTTGACTTTAGGTGTGATTGGCATGGCCTTTAAAATATAACTTTTTTAATCCTTAATTACAGTGGCACCATCCTCCAAATTAGGTTCACATTTCTGAGAAAGGTAATGCATGGAATTTCCACTTATACTGGAAAGTTTTGCATTTCTAGCACATTTCAAGAGCAGGAATTTGAGCATTTGTGGTGGAAAAATACACATTTTGGTAATAATAACAGAGTGACATACAAACGCCCCTTCTTGGTTGGAATCCTGACAAAGTGTGTACTTGTGGATGAAGGATCAATAAAAGCTTTGATTTTAAACCTTTAACATGTCACTTCCACTTAAGGTTTGAGGGGCATGGCTTTTCAAACATTTCTTTTTCATCCCTTAATTACAGCGCCACCACCTGACCAATGTTTCTTATAAGAGTAATGCATGGGATTTCCACTTAAACTGGCAAGTTTTGTGTTTCCATCACATACCAAAAGCAGGAATCTGCTCATGTAATTAGCAACAAACTGCACAAAAACAAAAGGGTTCTATCACTTCAGGGCTAAAATCTTCACAGAAGCATGTGTCTGTGTCTGCAGGATCAATGAAAACTTTGATTTTATCCTCTAAACATGCAAAGGCAAAGACTTAAAGACTATAATAAGCAACAAATCTGCATTAATGTCAGTTTCAAAGTGCTGTCTGTTAATCTGCTATAGATTTATATCCCTGCTGCCACAAGCGTGAGGACAGTGTGGTACAGGAGGAGGCATAGCATAGCAATGTCATCATCTATTATTTGCCGGCTGGGGCCAGAGCCAGCCGTGCTCTGTGAACTTTTCCCGTGGAAGACGATCCCTCATTCTGCTGAACTATTTCAAAGCCCCGGAAATCCAGGCGAGCGCCAGCAGAGGGCTGCTGCTGGAGATGGTGAGAGGGGCCAGAGAGAGCCAGGAGTGAAAGACAGATGAAATGTAAAGAAAGCCTGAAGACACTTCAGGTCTTATGGAGAGTGTTGCACGATTTGACATCAGAATAATCAGAGCGCTGTCTGCATCATGGCGAACTTAAAAGAGTGAGGATTCTGACTAAGCTTTTGAGAGTTTAAAGGTGTTGTAGTCATACCTGTATCCGCTTTCCATCACCTCCACCTCCCTCATGGACACGCTGGCCCTCTGAGCCTTCACTGACAGTCCAACCAGTGCTTTGGCTTTGAAATCACAACTCCACTCCTCCTCTTCATTGAGCGTGGGCAGGTATCCACATACAACTTTCAGGTCACCCAGTCCGTTGGCGTTACCATGATTGGGGTTTTCTCCCCCAGTCCTCACATACTCAAGGTAAATGTCAGAGGTCAGAAACATCTGGTACGCGTTCTCCTCCATGTCTGTTTGGATCTCGGTCTGTGCCTGGTCGAACATGGCAGAGTCTATGTGCTGCTTCTTGATATTATCCCGGATAAAGGTTTTAGTCGCTGGCTTGAGCTGCTGGGCGACAATGCTGTTGTTTTCGATGTAGCGTTTGTAAATTGCTTTGGCGACTCTCTGCGTTTTGGTATCCTTGAGGTCCATTTGTCTGAAGCCATTGCAGGCAAACCAAAAGTCTAAAGTATCAACACATTTCTCTCGCTCCAGGAATGTCCTAAAAAGTAGAGCACCGTCCTGGTCCCCGAGGAGAGAGTGCAAAGACTTTGTCCACCGGGACAGCGGTGAGTCCGGGGAGGCACTCCCCTCTGGCTCCCCAAGACCATCCTCGTTCCTCCTCGCTGAGGAGCCCGGAGAGCCGAGCAGAACCGATTTAGGGGGTTCAAGGGCTTTCATCATTACGAGTTTGCCGGGGTAGCAGGGCGCCTCGCCCTCCTCCCCCGGCACCGGGGGTCGAGGGGCATCTTCGCTGAAACTACTGGCGATATGGTCCATAAGCGCCCGGCTCATGGCTCTGAAGGCAGCAGGAGAGAGGTCCTGTGTGTTGTTCGCCTCCTCTGAGCTTCTACAGTAATCTCCTCACTCTCTTATGTCAGCGGGGAGCTTCTCTCTGGCTGCCCGTCTTCTCTCTGAAACACAAAGTATTGATCTAATCAAAACCAGATCCGCCCCAACTTCAAAGGGGGAAAGACGCAGTAAGAGTCTTTTCAGACCCTCTCTGACTTTTACGGAAGGAGACGGGCTAGTTCACAGAGAAAATCTTGAGAAAACGCTGCAGCAGCATTACATAAACAGCTTTTCATTTAGATTCTCATATCTTAACCTGGGATGGGATTCTGCAGTGGCGCTATTGGCGAGGACGCAAACTAATTTAACAGTGATTTATTATGCACATCAAATAGGGCTGGGCAATATGGACCAAAAATCTGAACATTTTTAAGCTGAACAACCATACATGATATGCATCCTGATATTTTTTCTTATGAGAATTAACACGATTGTCAAAGCTCCTGCATTATAAACTTTGATATGTTTCTAGAAAACCTTTGCAACATTGCATCAAAAATAGATTAGTAATTTTTTTATTCTAATGTCAAAAACTGCATAAAAACTCCAGCAAACTATCTAAATTGCACAAAAACATTGTTAACATTCCCTTACACTGAGGTTGTATTTTTTGCTTCTCAAAATGATCAAATCTCCATCATTCTTATGATCAGTGGTTTCAAAAAAGTACATGAACTTGGAATTTTAAGGCATATTTTTTAACCAAAAAAATGCAGATAATTTTATTTAATTGCACAAATATACTGTCAACATTCTGAAAAGTGGTTAGAATTGGCAAAGAGTGCACTTTTCCAAATGTTGGCAATGCATTTGTGCAATTTAGACAGTTTGTAGGAGTTTGCCTGCAATTTTTGATAACTAAAAAAACAATGAATCACTTCAAGTTAGGTGTTCTGGACATTTATTTTCTGCTTCCTTGGTATCAAACAGGTGTCTAAATCAAATTGGTACTAATAGTATAAAAGCAAATTCTGTCAATTACATCTTAGCTCCTTATTTAGACTTGAAATGGGTTATCTTGCTGTCAGAAAGCATGCCATTTTTAGTGGTTCTTGCAGAAAACAATCTTATTATAGAGCCTGGCATCTATCATTTTGAATCAAAAAACGAAATCGATAGTCTTACCTTACATGTCGTTTAAATAAATAGATCCTAAACTTGATTTATTGCCCAGCCCTAACCGCATTACATAAACAGATTTTCATTTAGAGTCTCATATTTTAACCTGGGATGTTATTCTGCAGTGACGCTAGTGGCGAGGACGCACATTAATTTGAATTTACCAGTGATTTATTCCGCGTATCAAACCACCTGAGCGATGTCTGCTTCCATCCTTCAGAGAAGAGGTACTCACACGTATCACCAGAGAGCCTGTGACCCGACCGTCATTAATAAGTCATTAATCCTCCAACATGCCAGCGCATTACGCACGGACAATGGCTTTATTAACGCGTCCTTATCCATCACGCCTGATGTCAGTGTTAAAGCCAGGCTGTCTGCTGCGAAACGCGAGCACATGTCACCTCTAAAATCCATCCCTGACACTTTCTCATATTCTGGGAAGTCGCTATATCTCATTACAAGCGGCTACATCACGTCAAATTGAGCCTTCCCGTGAGGACCTGTAGGACACAGATGTGGGACAAACTGGAGGAGATCGAAAACGTGACCAAAATAGTTATTGGAGTTCACTGGCTGCTGCTGCTGCTGTTTGGTGTACTACTGCTGGAGCTCTAAAACATCCTATCTGCTCTCTATCTTATAGTTTAAGAGCAGCTGCACCCAAAAAGCACCAGTGTTGCGTTTTATCAGAGGCAGATGTGCTACATAAGAGATGTCACTTTGATTCAATGACACATTACAATGCGTAAAACTTGAACTACTTAAATCCGGCGGTTCTATATGGTTAATAGAAATGGTTAAATAGCAAAAACATCCACGTTAACACCTGTCAAGAGTCTTTAAAGTTACTCAAAGCAGCATCTAAAGCGAGAAAACAGCCCTTTCTTTAACGTCCAATCCCAAGTACACCAAAGTCTTAGATCTTGTGGGGGAGGAATTCCACTAAAAGAAGCGACTTCTTCTTACCATTTTCTGCCTCGACTGTTAAAGTGGAATCAAAATATCCCAGGAAGAACCCGAACTGAACGATACAGAAATGATACGAGGCGTTTTTTGATCTTAAAGCGCGAGAAAAGCGGCTCATTTCCCCCCGAACATTACTTCAAAGGCGAGTCAACAGCACATCAAAGGGAACTCCGATGGGGGCCAGTTTGAGGAGGCACACTCTCTTGTAACTTACCATCGATCCACGAGTTCTCCACACAAATTAAACTCCTGTTGTTGTGTTTTATCCACATAAAAAACGCATATAATCCACAGCAGTCGCGTCCACATTCAGTCCGTTCAGGTTTGAGTCGGTTTACGGAGAGAAAAACGCACTCGAGAGGAAAAAAAATACCGCTTTTCTCCCTCCTCCTTTTCTCCTCCCTATGCATTCAGGCTGCCATGCTGCACGGCAGGTCTCTCCTGCAGGCGACTCCAACACCAACTGAGCCGACAGGCTGGAGCAGCGCACTTCAAAGTAAGAAACCGACTGCCGGGTCCCGACAGCTGCATAAAAAACAATTGAGCTTAACGCCACGGAATAAAAACCGAACTGGCGTCGAAGCTTCCCGGATACGTTGCAGCCACTATGTATTACACATATCTCAGCGTCTGCTGTTTTTATTTCCCAACTTGCGATTTTTCGGCCACGTTTTCACAGTCTTTTCCCACATCACGAAGTTGCAGCAACATAGTGAGGACCTTATCAAAGACAAGGAATCTTGAGCCAACTCCCCGAGGCTTTGGAGCGTCAGAAGTAACTGATCTGCCGCCCCAATAGCATTATCGCTACAATCCCTCTGTTGCTACATAAACTTTAAAGACGCAGAGATCCTTTCTTTTCAAGACCCGCATAGTTTCTGAGATTAATCCACTGGAGTCCTGGGGATGCACAATGCATGCACCGGCGTGTGTAAAACAGCACTTTTATATCCTCGCATGAATATTTGGTCACATTGCAACACCACAAAAGCCCGGTAGAATAATAAAACGATATTATTTAATCCATTTAAGATGCTATTATAAGGGACAAAGATGTGCCCCTCCAGCAAGAGTCATAAACTTGCAGAAGATAACTTCTGCATGACAGAGCTTCTGGAGTATCCTCAAAAGAAAGGATTATGACACCCTCACTTTTACTGTTAACAGACATTTGCATGCACCATGTTGCAATAGGACCTCAAACCACTGTGCAGTTATCACTCCACAGCTCCTACCAGTGGCAGCAAAAGCACATGCATAACACACAAGATAAGAACTGGGTCTATCTGCTTCCTGCACAGGGCCGGTTTTAGAGGTTTGGAGGCCCCCAGGCTAAGACGAAGATGAGGCCAGTCCCCATTCAGTTAAAAGCAACCAAAGTCAGCAAATAAAACACTTTAAAGCCTTCCTTTTTAGGTGACAAAACCAGCAAATTACAGAGCATCCCTTAGTCTGAGATATGAATACTTAAATACAAAATCACACTTGCTCATCAGCTCTTATTTTTACATGTCTTGCAGGTGCAGCTTATTGAAACTGAAAAAAAATGCTCAATATAGATGCAACAAATCACAATTTCTCATTTATTGCATGCCATTTTACCACACAGTAATCCACCATTTCATTGTGTCAACATGCCTGTAGGCTGTACTGTAGCGGTGCCTGCAGAAGTGGGTTTCTTCTTAATTCATGCCCCACTTTTTTCAGCAACCCCTCCACCGAAAGATAAAAACCTATATTATAGACTCCTCTTATAATTAAGTACACCTAAAAATAGACTTTTTGTATTTGCATGTTGACCAACAACTTCTGCCACTTGACTCCAGGTAGTAAGGATGAAATCATAATGAGGGGTGCTGGTCTAGCTCAGTTTTTTGAGCAGGCACCCAGATACAGAGGCTAGATTCCTCTACGTACTGGCTGCAGGATGGATGGGTTCAGCATGCTTTCCCCCACTCTCGCTCCCCATATTTCATGCATTTTTTCAACTTTCTATCAAAATAAAATCAAAAAGTAGATGCAAATATAGTGATAAAAAGTAGTCCTGCCAGCTCTGTTCGCATTGCTAGAAATCCCAGAGAAACACGCCGTATTTCCTGCCCTACTCGCCTCTGATTGGCTTACCCTGATATTCTTACTCAACCAATCTAAGAGGGAAAAATGCTAGATGCTAGGAGGTCTGCAGGATTGTGTTATTTGTGATATTGATCACCTTCATGCAGGTAAATCATTTAACCTGTGGTAAAAATCACTGTTTTGTAAAGTGTAGGAACTGTACCTAATGTATATGGAAATTTCCAGATGATAAGTGCAGCGTAGAGGTCCATTTAGCGCTGTTACCTCAGACTTTCCTCCATTCCTATACATTCCTTACGGCCGCCCCCTACTACCTAACCCCCAATGGACATTCTGGATCACATGATTGCAAACAATCTATAAAACATCTGTGTCTGGTTACTCAGTATTCCTGGCTACCATTGCACCACGAAGACAAAAGAACACACCAAGCAACTCAGAGATAAGGTTATTGAAAAGTATGAGTCAGGGGATGGATAAGTAAAAAGTTCCAAAGCACTGAACATCCCCTGGAGTTCAGTTAAATCCATCATGAAGAAAGGGAAGGAATATGCACATGTGTAAATCTGCCGAGATCAGGCCGTCCTCGCAAACTGAGAGACCGTGCAAGAGAGAGACTAGTGAGAGAGGCCACCAAGACACCTATGACTACTATGAAGGTGTTCCAAGCTTAAGCAGCTGAGATGAGAGAGACTCTGCATACAACAACTGTTGGCTGGGTTCTTCACCCATCAAAACTTTATGGGAGAGTGACAAAGAGAAAGCCACTGTTGAATAAAACTCAGATAAATCTGGACTAGTTTGCAAAATGGCATGTGGGAGACTCCATGGTCAAGTAGAGGAAAGTTCTTTGGTCTGATGAGACCAAAAGGGCGCTTTTAGGCCATCAAATGAGATGCTAAAAAAAAACTGCACATCACAACAAACACACCATCCCCACTGTGAAGCAGGCATCCCCACAGCATCATGCTGTAGGGATGCCTCTTGGCAGCCAGCCCTGGAAGGGTTGTAAAGGTAAAATGAATGCGACAAAATCGGAAAACTATATTCAGTCTGCAAGAGAACCACAGCTTGGGAGATTTATTTTCCAACAAGACAATGACCTGAAGCATACAGAGAAAGCTCGACTTGAAAAAGGGCTGTCCACATAGACTCGGTGCTGTGATTGCAGCCAAAGGTGACGCTACTAAATACTGACTTGGGGCGTGAATATTTATGCAGCCACTTATTCTTAATTGCATATTCGTTGAAGTGACATTACTTTGTAGAGATCTGTTTTCACATTGACATTAAAGATGTTTTTTTGTTGTTGAGGGTAAAACATCAAGCAAAAAGCCCACAAACAGATCAAACATTCAGTATTCATCCATTCTTAAGGAGGATATAGACAGCAGAGGATGTTTTCTTTCTCCACATTTTCTTCTCTGGACTTTCTTCTCTTCTCTTCATGCAGCGATGCTAACAGTGTTCATACAAAGAGAGTTTTGGATGACTCTTTAAAGTGTTCAAATGAGCCCCCACAGGAGACCCTCTGTACAAGATGACTGGCTATATTCTTGAAAGGCAGACAGTAGGTGTCTGTGTGTCCTTGTTGTCTCAGTGGACGGACATTCAAGAAGTACAGTACAAAGACGGCAAACACTTTGATCAGCCTGTTTGCTAGAGGTGCTGTGAAACTTTCTCCCTTGATACCTCACTTCCCATCAAGGTTAATAAAAGAGGAAATTGCTCTTGAAGAGGCGATGATGACTAAGGGATTAGTCATCATTCAAAGGCCACTTTAGCAGGCTCTCATCCTGCACAAAAAAACCTCCCAATATGTCGACATCAAGCTCGTTGTCCCAGCAGAAGATGAACAGCAGATTACCAAGCAGCTCGGTACTTGCACCTCTGGGAGTAGATACTCAGTCCCACGACGGCTTCTGTTGCATCTTAACTGTTTGCAACATTCAGAAATTACGGTGAATTTTTTCAGTCAAGTAAAGCTGTAACACCTGATGTTGAACACTTTTTAAAAGTTAGAAAGTGAGAAGAGAAAAGTTGAAGAAGTTGGCTAAAAATGGATAATTTAGTTCTTCACAGTCTAAACTGTAAGCTAAAATGTAAGGGTAACAAGTATGCATTTATTGTGATGCATTCAAGGCCAACAATTAATGCATTAACTTTTCTTAATCGCATTAATCGCATGTTTCTGGCTAAGAAACTGCAACATCTTTAGCTACAGTGATGTAAAATAAGTCCACCACCCTTTTTAATCATCACAAATTCTTTTTTGTGGTTAATTTAATCTTATTTTAATTCTAAATAAAAACAGTCCTTTATCAAAACAGGAAGTCATCAGAGGTGGAAAAAGTACCAGACTATTGGCACTCAAGTAAAAGTTTAGTTACTCTGGTTAAAATTTACTTAAGTAAAAGTAGAATTACTGGTCTATAAGTAACTACTGAGGAGTTGTGCAATAAAATATGATCATTTCCGTGCATCCAAACTATGGCCCGGGGGGCAAATGTGGCCCCCCAAAATTGCTTTAAATCAAATGAAATAAGGCCCTCAATAGAGCATGAAGCTTGTGCGAGACTGTATTATCCCTTTTAGTTTCAGGACAAGGCAGTGCTACCATGCTAACACTGTAAACAAACATTTTGACAGGTTTTAACATAGTCTTTTTAAGGATTAAATGGAGACAATACTGTGAATATTTAACATATTGACAACCAAAATAATAAAGATATCTTGATTTATAATGATTTATAATACAACATCAAATTAAACTCATATACATGTATACACTCTACCCAAGGGCATGATGGGAAAGGCCAGCACATCCCCCCAGACTATGAATTTCAGTGGCCAGGCTCCTGAGGAAAGAATCCTAAAAGTGGACAAAAAAGTTCAAATATAGTTCTTTTAAATTATTGTTTAAAAAGTAAAAAATGAACAGTTGAATTGTCTAGTTGATACTAATTTTCAGCTGGTTGCTAAACAGTGTTTGAGTGGCACTAATCAACAAAAGTGGAACATTCAAACATTTCTTTAAAAGCATGTGGATGTGAAAAAACTGACTTCATGAGTTTTTCCAGAGTTTAGAGTGAGAGCCAAAACAGCTCCATGATATATTTGTGCAATAGAAACGTCCCAGATGAGACAGTAATGCCTCCGAATGAAAACATCTCCAAAAACCCAGCCTCTGATCACGTCTGCAGAGTCCAGCTCTGTCTT
This sequence comes from Cheilinus undulatus, assembly GCF_018320785.1. Taxonomy (NCBI): domain Eukaryota; kingdom Metazoa; phylum Chordata; class Actinopteri; order Labriformes; family Labridae; genus Cheilinus; species Cheilinus undulatus. The sequence goes on along the minus strand of NC_054885.1, from coordinate 33,691,205 downwards.
TAGGTACCCAGGTCATCTGGCTAATATACTGAGAGTGCTACCCCAACAATGTCTGCCTTTGTTAACTCTGGACCACTAAGTCTGACCTCTGACAGTAAACACACCAGGGTGGAAACCATCACCATGGCGATGCTGTGGACCCCCTGCCTGTACCAGGGGCCAGTTGGGCCCTCCTTGTCAACCCCCCTCTCTGGTTCATGGGAGGTCCCTGTGGGTCAGGTCTTCCCTGCTGGCCCTTAAGGATCTGACCCCAGGTCTGGGACGGACCTGAGATGAGGGGTGTCCTTGGCTCCTGGGCCTATAAAAAGACCCTTAAAGGGGTCTTCAGGGGAGAGGTTATGGGGTGTAACTGTCTCTCTGTTTGGGAAGATATTATTACCGGGACAGGTCAAACTCAGCCCGACTACAAAGAGGCCTATAAATACAGGACACCCATAAATCAGGGATGTGCAGAAGTGATTCTTCAGAGTTGGCTGAGGTTTTATATGTACACGAGGAGAGAAAATACATGGGCCGCTAATTTTCTTTGATGATAAACTATATAGTAGCATCAGGGTCAGATTTGTGGAAGGAAATGAGAGGGGGAGATATTATATACTATAATGCACTTAAAATGTTGCAAAACAGTTTCATTTTTGAGGAAAAGGGATCATATTGAGAAAAAAGGGAAACCCCGAATTTTAAGAAAACAGAACATAAAACAGTCTAACTGTTGAGAAAAAAGTTCAAAGGTTGAGAGAAATAGTTGAAACTTTATGAAAATTATTTGTAATTTCAAGAAAAATTGAAATTGTAGAAAGTGTCATCAAAAAAATAAATAAAAGGCAAGGTAGAATCTGTATGTCAGCATTTTCCACAACCTTTCAGCCCTTTTCTTCATCATTTTGACTCTTCTGAAAATGCATAATGAACATTAAACTTAGACAAAGTAAAAATATAGAAAAAAAAGTTAAAAGGTTGAGAAAAGTTGAGACATCTGGAAAAGGCAGCAAAAACATCCAAATATATATTTAAAAAAAATAGTCAGAATGGTGAGAAATAAGATATGTTGTGAGGTTGAAGGGTCAAGAATAAAGTAAAGGCAGAAATTATATATCACATTATTCTCAGGCTTTTATACTTTTCCTCATCATTTGAACTCTTCTGAAGGTGTGTTATGAAAATGAAACTCCAGGTGAATATCTGAGTCGGGCATGTAAATAAAAAGATGATGAAGATGTTTTACGTCATCATTCTCTTCAAGAAAAAAAAATTTGAGAGAAGAGGAAATGTTAAAATTAAACAACATAATCAGAAAAAAGTGAAGGAAAAAAATTAATTTAATAAAAGGCAAGGGAAAAGTCTAAATTATTATATATAAAAGACAAGAGTCTAGATGTTAAGAGACAAAACAAAAGAAAGAGTAAAAAGTCTAAATGTTGAGAAAAATGTTCAAACTTTGAGAAGTTAAAGAAATAAGTTGAGGAAAAGAATCAACATTTTCATATAGAAGTTGAAGAAAAAGTCACAATATTAAGAAAAAGCCAAAATGCTGCTTAAAAGTTGAGTTCAAAGGGTGAAACTGTCAAAGTAGAAGTTGAGATAGGGTCATATGTTTGGATAGAAGTTGATAAAAAGAGTTGTAACTTAAGCACACAGCTGGAGGTCAAACAGTCAGGATAAAAGTTGAAACACAGACAAATGTTGAGATAAAGTCCAACAAAAAGTGTTAAGAAAAATGTAAATTTTATGAAGGAAGTAAATCAAAATGTTAAGATAAAAACTGAGAAGACAGAAATGTTAAGAAAAGTCAGAATGTTGAGCTGCTGATGTAAAAGTTGAGATTAAATGGTTATATGTAAGGAGGAAGCCAAGTAATAGGTTGAAACTTTAGCAAAAAGTTAAATTTCTAAATATTAAGATAAAACGTTGAGAAAAAGAGATCAAAAGTTGAGCTAAAAGTCCAGGAAAACGTTAAAATGTAAAGAATCAAAAGTTACAGGTCAAAATATAAGGATAAATCCTAAGAAACAGTCAGATTGTTAAGATAAAAAAATCAGAATTTTATGAAAAAAAAGGTCAAACTAAATGTTATGATCAAAATAAAGAAGTATTTCAAATGTTAAGATTAAAGTTGAGGGGAAAGTCAAAATGTAAAAAAAGGCAAAAATCAAATAGAAAAAAAAAAAAAAAAATCTAAAGTGAAAATGTGAGGATGAGAGCCAAGCCAAAAAGTCCAAATGTTGAAATTAATATTAAAGCAAAAAGTCCAAAAGAAATAAGTCCAAAACTAAAATGTAAAGATAAAGTCAGACACAGAGTCCAAATGTTAAACTGAAGGACTAATGGGGGAAAAATTCAGATGTTTAGAAACAAAAGTGAAGGGTCAACTACAAAGTTAAGAGTTGAGAAAAAGAGTCAAAATTATTTCACAGATGTAGAGGAACAGTGTTGAAAGGTTAATAAAAAATATTCTAAAATAAACACGATGCTTAAAATCAGAAATATATTATGAACGTTTGGATTAAAGTTAAGGAAAAGTGAAAAAGTTAAGATAAAAGGCATAATTCATCATTTTAAGAGAGATGTAGAAAATAGAGTTAGAGTGTTAAATAAATATCAAGAAAAGAGCCAAACTGTATAAAAATGATTGGATATTGAGAAAAAGCTGAAATGTTGAGAATAACATCACATCGTCTGTATACAAACAGAACTCTCCACCATTTCTCTTGATTTCGACTCCTCTTTAGGGCTGTAATAACGTAGAAATCCTGTATTGTCCTGCATCTATAAAGGGTGAAAGGTTTTACGACTCTGCTACAGGGTCTCTTTAACACCCCCTGCCTGTCCTAACTGCTACGGCCACCTCAGCCGCCCTCATAAACGCTCCTGGTCCGTGGACCTGAGAGCCGCCGTCCTCTCCGCGCTGCAGCCCTGTGATCAGTAACTGCTCTCAATTACAGTATTGTGTGCCGTTCCTTTCGGCTCGGGGTTAAAGTCTTTGCAGACCCCTTTGAAGTGCTCATCCCTTTATCTCAAGCCAGAGCCAAGAATTTGGGGGAGGACAATGGAAAATGAAACCAAGAGGGAAGCTTATGGCAATTATCAACCAGGGCCATGAGGAGGAAGTCAGCGCGAGCACATACACAGAAGGAGAGAGAGAGCAGATAAAGGGAGCAGGAGGCAGCCGATGTAGGACAGGGGGTTACTGTTTCAAGTTTGTTTGGTGTGTACACAGCCGGGGCAACAAGCCGAAGCTCACAGAGAGGAAGTGGAGGCTACCTCTTCAAAGTAGGTGACAACAGCAGGACAATGGCCTCTGAGGGGAGAGGGGAGCTGATGAGAAGACCAGAGCAGGGGAAGCTACTCGGAAAACATATAGAGAGATAAGCTAAACTAAAAAAACAAAGCTTCACGACACCAAAGAAACACCCTGGAGAAATGGAGCAGAGTAAGATACAGCGACACAAGAAGCTAGCTAGATATAAATCATTTTTATTATAGCATTCATTATCATCACAGTATGATCAAACCTTTTATTTTCAGTGCGGACTGATTGTAAGTTGGCCTTTTGATTGGTCAGCTAAGCCACCAATCAGAGTGTGAACTTCTGGTCATGGAACGGACTTGAGCTTGTACAGCACTTTTCTAGTCATTGGACGACTCAAGGCACGTTTACACACCCATTCACACACTGATGGCAGCGGTTAGTCTGGGGAGTGTCACCAGTATTAGTGAATCCCATCCACACTAGGATTGGGCGGTATCTGTTTTTTAATCCCGTCATACCCTCCTCAGATTTTACTGGAGTATACTGTATTACAGCCCATTCCTAATCCATACTCATTTACAGCCAAGCAAACTAGATCGACATGTGACTAAAGGAGCTGGGGATCAAACCCACAACCCTCTGACTGTGGGATGACTGACTCCACCCACTGAGCCACAGTCGCCCTGTTATGGTTATACAAACTTTCACAACACAAGGGCCAGAATTGTTAGAATAAAGGTGAAAAGGTTTTCTTAGGGTCTACATTGAGTTTCTTATTCTCTGTTTGGCACCAAAACAGGAAGTCAGTTGCCCTCAAGCCATGCATGCAAGGTGCGATTTTGAGCCAGCGCTGTGTTAGTTGTGTTTGAATTTCATCTAATACTGTGCGACAGAAGTGCTTACGATGCACAACCATCATGCCGGATTTATGTGCTCCCACTGTACAGCATGATGGTTGTGCACAGCCTGAGAGCTCACACAGTACGAGTGAAGTTGGGACGACTGTGACAAAAAACTGTGGTTTGAAAAAGTCTCTTACACTGAGGTTGAAGTCGTTAGAGGCAAATTTCCTGCTTGCTTTTTTCTTTATAATTAGGGGAAGGGGGCATTAGAAAGTTGTTTTTATGGTGAGTGTGTGCAGTCATATGTCCAAAATAAGAAAACATGCCAGAAATGTCCGACCAATGGGGAGCAGCTGGTCAGGCTGTAGTCAGGTCATGGCGGGCCGTTGCATCCCTCTGTATGTTGCGTGAGAAATGGCGCCTGATCCCATTGAAAGTCGGTGCGACTGCCAAGTGAGTCGTGCTACTCAAAAATCATGTCTGATTCAGATAAAATTTGCAGTATACACCCGACTTTAGTTAAAGACGGTACAAAAATCCAAAATGAAACAAAAAGTTTAATTTTTATAAATGTTATCATTTGACAGCTCTACTCCCAAATCACCCCCCTCCAGGTTTCCCTGCCATTCCCCTCGTTGAGAGTGTTGAAAGTCAGAGGCCATGGTTGTCTGCCAGAAAACAGTAGATTGCTTCCTTTGGGTGGGGAGTGAGTCTCTGCCTCAGGTGAAGGAGTTCAAGTATCTTGGGGTCTTGTTCATGAGTGAGGGTAAAAGGGAACGTGAGATTAATAGGCGGATTGGTGCAGCATAGGCAGTTTTGCGAGTGTTATGCTGGCCCGTTGTGGTGAAGAGGGAGCTGAGCTGGAAGGCAAAGCTTTTGATTTGAATCTTCCTCCCAACCCTCACCTATGGTCATGAACTCTGGGTAATGACTGAAAGAGATCGCGGATACTAGTGGCAGAAATGAGTTTTCTCCGGAGGGTGGCTGGGCTCAGCCTTAGAGATAGGGCGAGGAGTTCAGACATCTGGAGGGAGGTTGGAGTAGAGCCGCTGCTCCTTGGCATGGAAAGGAGCCAACTGAGGCGGGTCAGACATCTGATCGGGATGCTTCCTGGACGCCTCCCTTTGGAGGTTTTCCAGGCACGCCTGGCTGGAAGGAGACCTCGGGGAAGACCCAGAATGTGCTGAAGGGATTATATATCCTGTCTAGTCTGGGAACGCCTTGGGATCCCCCAGCAGGAGCTGGAAAGTGTCGCTGGGGAGAAGAATGTGTGGGTTGACTTGCTTAGCCTGCTACCAACACAACCCAGTCCCGGATAAGCAAAAGAATTCTCAACTGGCCAAATATCTGATAAACTCCCTGACGTCTACTCAGCAAGTCTTTTATTGTGGGAAAATGAAAGCTTGTTTGGATGTGGCCACACCACTTAAGAAAACAGCTTAGCCACTAGTTAAACTCCAAACGTCACCGTTTGTGGAGCCATTACTGCAGGAGTCATGTTGGAGGTCAAAACACGACTAAAGCGAGGACCAGAGAGTGTTGTAAGAAGACGAAGAGGAAGAAGTGCTGTTGTCAGCAGAATCAAACAGCATGCAGAGAGCTGAGGAAGATACAATTAAAGTGTGGAGTTAAGACAGGCTTTGAAGTTGGACATGGTGCATAATACCCTTAAAAGTTAAGGAAGGGCAACAATTCGCCAGTTTGTTATGGGGATGTTTTGAAGGAGGAGGAGGAAGGAGGGTGGGAGGGCTTGTTTTTGAAAGGGTTCAGTTTGAGGGGAATGAAGTTGGATTTTAAGCACCAATGAGCCCCAGAAGGATTGTTTTTTTGGCAAACAGGGAGAGCAAAGAGCGAGTGGGAGTCAGCGCCTACCTGTGCATTTTGATGATGAGGATGAGAGTGTGAAAGATGGAGGGAGTCAAAGAGAGATGTGTCAGAGACGAGACCGTGGAGCGGCACAGGTGAAAGACTATGAGGTAAGAATGAGACATGAAATAGGCTGGGAATTGGTGGCGGAGGAAATAAAAGAAAGAAGGGGGGCTGTTGAAGGTTATTTATTGGTTTTTTCCCCCGTTTTAATCCCATTTTGCGCTTGACTTTTAAGTCTACCAATGTATAGAAACAATGTCGGATGCACTGTCTAATCCCGTTTGGGCCATGAAGCTCACTCCACGCTGACAGTAATGACTTTCATTTCCTCTGCTGCTCCTGCTGAAGAACCATGCAGACACTTCACAGACCGGACGCCACCGCTCTGCCATGCTTGACAGGACAGTGATCCGTCTCCAAAATCAGTCTTAACCTGAACCCTGGGCTCTCTCACTCATCCTTAATCCGGCACTTTAACCCCATCTTCCTCTCTGCTGACTCCAGAGCGCTGGGATCCCGGGCTGCTAAGGTGATTAGCTCGCTCGTCCATTCAACAGATGCCAGATTTTTATCTCTCTCTCTCTCTCTCTCTCTCTCTCTCTTTCTGTGCTTCCTGTTCCTCTATTAGAGGGGTGTGAGACATCAACCAGATGAGCACCATGCCAACAGACACAACAGATACTCGCCATTTAACGCTCAACAAGTCAAACAAAAAAATTAAATCTATCTTCTGCACAAGGGCAGGAAATCTGACTTCATTTTGCAAGTGTGAAAGCTTCTACGTTCCTCCTAAATAGATCAACAATCTTAATAAGACCACTAAAGGTTGCACAACAGGCATAAAGCAGGCTAGGGTGACTATAAACCAGACCCAGGGTGATAAACCTGGAGAACAGGTAAGACTCCCTCAGGTTGGGTCTGTTTCAGGGTTTTTGTACAGTGACAGTATGCATACAGGCTGCACTCATGGATGAGTACGAGTGATCACTATTTCACTATTTAAGCAGAGTCTCACTGGTGACAGCCAATCAGATTGATCGGTTAAGTCCATCTTGTGTGTTTCTGATGGGAAACGAGATGATTTGTGATCACTTTTTCTTATGAGGTTTTGGTGGGATGGGGGTGGCAGGGTTTAGTCTAATGTCAGAGGGGGCTCCATGGAAAAAAGTCTGGACACCACCAGCCCTACATAACATATATGAATTAGTTCTTAGAAAATAGTGCATTTAAATCGATCTGTATAAATGTGTTCAGAAAAAGAATGCTACGTCATTATCAAACATGGACATGACTGCTCATTCTTCCTTTTACCAGAGGGTTTGGCTCTATACATGTCACCATATCTGATAATATAAGTTTAACATTTTTGGCCAGGACAGCCATAAATCGATCTATACATTCCTCTTTCTCTGATTGTTTTCTCTCTTTCTGCATCTGCCTCTTCTCTCTTTCTCAGGGGACAAAATTAGTACCTCCTCTTTTTTCCCCTGCATGTCCCTCTTCAGTCTTTCTCTATTCTTTTTCTGCGTCTTTAACTTCTCTCTTTCTGCGCCTCACTCTTCCATTTTTTGCATCTCCTTCTCCTCGTTTTCTGCATCCTTTACCGTTTTTCTGCATCTACCTGTTTAATTCTTCTGCCTCTCTCTCATTTTCTTTCATCTTCCTCTATAGTTTTCATCATCCTCCATCTATTTTTCCATCATTACTCTTCCTTCTCTCTCTATTCTCATTTTGCCTGCATCTCCCTCTTCTTTATTTCTGTATCTCTCTTTTCTGTCTTTCTGCATTCCCTCTGTGGTGTCTTGCACCATCCTCATCACTTTTTACTGCATCTCCCTCTTCTCTCAATCTGCAACTCCCCTTTGTCCCTGCATCTACCTTCTTTATTATTTTCTGCCTCTCCCTCGTCTCCTTTTTCTGCATATTTCACTTCTGTCTTTATTCATCTCCCTTTTCTCTCTTTCTGCACCTTACTCTTCCCTTTTTTGCATCTCCATTTCTACTCTCTTTTTCATTACCCTCTATAGTTTTCAGCATCTTTCTTCTCTTTCTGCATCTCCCTCTTAATTTTTCAGCATCACCGTCTTCTATCATTCTTCAACTCCCTCCTCTCTCTTTCTGCATCTTGTTCTTTTCTCATGAAGAAAAGAACAAAGAGGATGGTCTAGGCCCACCCTCTTTCTAAAATGCCTTGAGATAACTCTGGTTAGGATTAGGAGCTATAGATATAAAGACTGATGGCTGACTTTGCACTAGAGGTTGCACCCAAAGGTGCAATGAAATGGCGATACTGTGCACATATAGTAAATGATCTGACTTCACATACAAAGGCAAAAGGAAAAATGAGACAAACTTCAACTGTTCTTGCAGCTATACCCTAACCTTTAACCTTCTGTGATCCTCTAGGAAGGATATCTGAAACTTAGATGATGCCAGGTCAAACGCACAGTTGTTTTTCTCTGCATTAATGTGGATGTGTCCTTATCCAGCCTATTCTCTACCTTTTCTTGTGCAGGAATTTTTGCACAATGATAAAAGAGAGGAGAGAGATAAATGGAGAGAGCGAGACAGAGATACCCAGACAGAGACAAAGGGCAAGCGATGCAGACAAACCTCCCACACGGTCTTAAGAGCAACATTTCTGTCCCCCTGCTCAGCCCACACCATCAGCCCAGACAGCAGATTCATGGCACAGTCACAGCTGAGCCTCCTTCACTCAGGCTGCACAGCTTCTAACCCACTTGTTCTCAAATCACACAGCTGCACATCCTTTTTCAGAGCTTCTGCTGCGTTTGAGTGACAGGGCAAGGGGGAAAAAAATCACTGCCATAAATACCGAATCAACAAAGAGGAGACTGATACAAGCTAGGAAGAGAGACAAAAGCAGAAACCTGATGGAAGACATCAGCGTGTGTGAGAGAAGTGGCGCCGATAAACAGGTTTATTTATGCAAGCAGCGTACAGCAGCCAAACACAGGCCTCCTAGGGTCTGACTCAGAATACGGCGCTATAAAAAGCTCCAGTGACACACAGCTCTCACACACCAACACACACGTATGTACGATGACTTTGTCAATCACACGCCGATGTACAGTCAGTCCCACAGGCCTGTCACAGTCGCACATGTAAATCCATCTGGCCTGGAATCACCCCATCCTGCAGCTGATCAAACATCGCTGCTGCTCTTACATTCATCCTCAAATAACCTCTTTGATATCCTGAAGGAATAAAACACTTCAAAACAAAAACTGGATTAATGTTGCTCTGTACGCCGACTTGAAAAGGAGCAGCGTTTGTAGATGATCCACATTTCTGATTCTGAATCTTATGGCGGTTTTTATCTTTTGAAAGAGTGCGATCATTTCTAAATGAGGGATGAGAGGCAGCTAAGGTCGCCGATAGAGCTCAGTGGACTGGGAGGGATTCTGGGGTGAAGAAGCAACATGGTTGTGTTTTTTTATTTGGTTTCAGCAGGCAAAACTCTGCCTGTGTTCAAATCTACTTGCTTTGGGACTGTTTAAACTAAATGACCTGGTCTGTAACGATTCTGGGCATTCAGACACCAACACCTTAATGCTTCGTGTGGATTCACCTCAATGCCAACTGAAAACACTTTCATTGCTCCAGTTGCATGTGGAGCTGGTCTGGGATCCCTGCATCCAGATCGGAGTAGTTGTGTACCGGCACACATTAAAGACCACCATGCTCCTCTCTGCTAGTGAACACAGAGCATGGCGTAATTCAGTGGTACCCAAATGTTTTCAGCCGGGCCCCCCTTTGGCAGATGTAAATACTTTCAGAACCTCCTACTCCTCAATGCACACACGCAAAAATACGTAAATGTGTAACTTACACACTGTCAGTCAAGATCAGTCAAAATCTGGCTCTCTTAAGACGAACAGTTCCCTTAAAATAAAAACCTAGTGAACATTTTTTAAATGATTTAGATATCATAACCGCTCTGTTGTAGTCTCAGTTCCCAAGATGGGACCCACTCGCTTAATTTTTGTCTGTCCAGCCTGGATTGATGGGAACAGCAGCTCTTAGTAAAGATCTGGATTGTTTTCATGCTCAGTATTAACCCTCAGAAGGAGTTAGATAAATAGTTACACTCAGCATGTTTGTGACCAAAAATGGCTACATATGTGAATAATAATAAAAAATAATAGACAGAATTTTCCATCCAAATCAGTGTTTTAATACTAGATTAAAACACTTCTGCCATTCTTGATTCAGGTTTCCAGATATCTGGAGTGAATCCTAACTCCTTTTTGATTGTTAACCCTTATTACATTTTACCTAAAGCTGAATTAAAAAAAGAAATTTTGATTAATTGCTGACTTTCAGTAGTTAATTATGATTAAACACATTTTATCTTTAAATTTTATGATTTTGCATCCAAAAAAATCAAGATGAAAAATAAGCCTGTATTAACAATACAGAGAAGCGATTCCTGCCCGAATCAAATCAATATAAAAAGATCTATTTTATGACGTTTAGTGTTGATTGATTATTGAAATGAGTGCGGCGCAGTGACACCAGTGTGGTTTGAAACCAAGACTTAGAGCAGTGGTTCTCAACCTGGGGGTGCGGACCCCCTTGGGTGTTGAGAGACCCTGAAGGGGGGTCTGCAGATGCCTTAAAAAACTGAATTTTTTTTTTAAATTACACATTTGCCACCTAAAACCAATTTGGCCAAATTTTTGCCTGTTTTCACCACCTTTTCCAATATTGCCAATTTTAACACAGTTTTTGCCACTTATTTTTGTTGATTTCAAACCCTTTCCACCATTTTTTTTTGCCCATTTTTAACACATTTCACCATTTGTATATGCCATTACATTTAGCCATTTTTAACCCATTTTGATTCTGTTTTTAAGAAAAAGTAATTACATTTTCAGAAGGCTGTTTACTACGGCACCAGAGAATAAAAATATATTTGTTTATTTGATAAGCATTGTTATTAATCGAGTTAGATATAAAATATGGAAATCACAGTTTAACTTTACAATCAATCATGATTTTGCAGACCTCCATGGGCCCCCAGTTTGGCTGGACCCCAGAAATCGCTCCCATTTTTCCCCCCGATGGACCACCTTGTCTGAACATGACTAGTCTTGACTATGCATGGCTGTGTTTAACCACTTCAAGGTTCGGTGGGGGTCCCTGGTCTTTGGCACCTTTATTTCGGGGGTCGTGGGCTGAAAGTTTGAGAACCCCTGACTTAGAGGAAGTAAGCAGCTTCAAAGTGCTTCTTTTGCAAAATAAAGTCTTTAATAGTTATAAAATAAAAACGATGCAGGAGCGCATGTACAAAATGACTCACTGACGTCTCATGATTCCCCTGCTAATGTGACAGCATTTACACTTTTTAGGAGTCCCTGCTTTAATTACTTTCTCTGTCAGGAACCAGGTGAAGATTAAAGATCAGGCTACTAAAAATCTCTCAAGAAACGATTCTTTAAGATTTTACTTTGTATTTTGCATCTTTTTAGATCAATCGTTGCTTCTAACTTAAAAGATGTGACATTAGCACAACAACGAGCTTGCTACTGGTGCAAAAGCAAATAAAATTGCAGGAGGGAGCGGCAAAGAGGTAATATGTTTGATATAATAAGGTGCTATGAAGAACTGTGAGTACAGATCAGCCTGTTCTTTTCTATTATACTTCATTAACATGGCTGAATCAGTATTTGTCCTGTCTAGTTCACACAACTATTTGTACTTCAAGTTCAATAAGAATGTGAGAACTCCTCCCAGCCCAATAAAACCAGTGAAAAATCCCTAAAATCAACCAGCCTGACGGGTGCAGCAGCAGTAGAGGAGGGAGAACACGGCCTTAGTGGCGCTCCCGGACTGCCCTTTACTGCGTCCCAGCACAGTCCGCCGTGTGATGTGCAGATAAGTGAGAGGAAGCGCCGGCTTTGATCCTTAATGGGTCCGTGTCGGCTCTGTGGAAATGACATTCATGGCTTGTATTTACACAAGCACAATTATGGAGGTTTATTTTGGTGAGAGACAATCAATTAGAGTGAAGCTATGTCAGGGTGATAACAGATTAAAGGAGAGGTTAGAGGAGGCTCTGCTGATGCACTAACATGACACTTTTAACCTTTAACAACAATGACTGTTTTCTTCACATGAAAGGTCTGCTCTAAAATCTAACAGTATCAGAAAGCTTTGAAAAGTGGGTTATGAGAGAACTTCTCTGAAAGGTAAAGTAGAAATGAAACAAACCAGCTCACAGGACTTTGTTGCGTAACCTTGCCTAAAGGCTAAACTGTTTACAGCATTTTTAAACGGCCTCTCTTTAATGTGGGGCTAAACACCTGCAGGGGTTAGAAGAAATGTATCATACGAATGGGGATTACGAAACTTTCAAAGCAGACTCTTTTTCTAATGTTTCTTCCTACATATGAAGAGTCAGTCTCACTTTTTCACCTTCAAACATCCAGCCAGTGTTGAGTAAAGTTGCTGGAACTGTTAGACGACAAAAAGGCAGCTTTAATGCTCTGTTTTCAACCAGAATCTAGCAACCTTAAAACAGCAGAAAACATCCTGCAAGCATGCTATTCCATAACTGCATGCATGTTACCCCGCATAAGCACGGATCCATCAGACATTCAAAATCCATATTTCCACACGGTGCCTCTAATCTATCCGTCAAAATGCAAGCAGAAGTGAGGAGAGGATTGTGACACTGTGGGCGTGGGTTGAAGCAGAGCTGATATGATAACATGCATTACTGTGATAACAGCCTGGCAAAGCAGTGAGTGCTAATGCCAAGGTTAGACTTCAAGTTTTAAGCACAATTATATCCTGATCTTGCAGTTGCAGGGTTTCAGGACCCACCAGCCCAGAGACCGAGAATCTCAGCTCTGTTACATTTAGTATTTGGATACCAAGCGACAGTATTTTGCACGTATCGCCACACTATGCATTGACAAATCTTCTTCAGTGATGGCCTGTTACTGGAACTCACTTGCAAGCAAGCAACAGCCCATAAATCATTTCCTTGGTGTTCATATATGCTGTGCAAAGATGCTGGTTGCAATTTGAATGAATGGGGGTGATTTAACCACAAGCTAAGGGGCACCTGTAGCATCTTTAACCACTTTTCTCCCTGATTTGGTCACAATAATGCTTTTAAAGATGCAAAAGTGAAAACAAATCTGTATTTAGGTTTGTTGTATGATAGGCCACTGCATTATATAAAACATCTCTCAATTTTTAAAATTAAGCTTCAAAAGCATGAAAAATGAGAAAATGAGGTAGTAAAATCTGCTCCAGGATGGTGTGGGTGTGTCTGTTGAGCACCACGCACACTCAGGAGAAATATGACCTCTCAAATTTAAAAGATGCTAAAAACTGAACGGAGGAAAGCACTCACGCTATTAGTTTGCCCCTTGACCTTCAATTCAAGACAAGTTACGAGGGAGTCGGGTTGTGTTGTTTGCAGACGAGCTAGTTCTAAGATCTGACTCCCATCTGAAAGACATTTTTTTCTCTGTTTTTGTTGTTTTAAAGATTTAAAAAACCAAAAAGGTGCTAAATGAAGAGCTGTTTGGTAAATTAGAAGACTGGCTTTTATTACTGGGCCAAGCCAAAAGTCCAGGTCTCTAAGGCCTTGTCTACATGGAGACGAAAATGATCAAATTCTTTTTTTATATGCCAGGCATGTAAGTGGCGCTAATCTAAGAACATGTGGCATCTTCTGCTCTCCATGACCATCTGTTGATCACGGTGCTAGTAGAGGTGCAGATTTTGCTGTAAGAGCCATGATAGCTTCTGCAGCATGAACACGGCCATGTAATCTGCATGTGATCATTTCAGAAAACATTGTTAGTTGCATATATGAGGTAGGGGCGTATACGTATTTGCTCACTTTGGGACAAAATTTCAAAAAATAGCATTTTCAGGCTCCCTCTGGATGAACGGCCAATATGACAAAGACCTTAAACTCCATGTGGGTGGCCCCCAAAAAGAGCTGTAAATCCATCACTCTAAGCTGGACGTCCTGAGTCATTAGACATCCAACACTTTTCAGTATGCATCAAGGTGCATCCACAAAAAACATTAAAGATTACCACTTGTTATCCAACTTGGATATAAATCTGAAGCTTTGTATAAGTGGCGTGATAGTGATGAATTTCCCAAAGACCTCCAAGTTTTTGTAGGATTTACCCAGCTGACTTTGCATATCTGTGTCCACCCATAATTTTGAGTAAAACGTGCAACCACTGCGTTGCACCAACATGAACCTTTGCTGTCACTTTAGAAATGGTTTAAAACTTTTCTTGCCCAAGGCACATCAAAGATCGCGCCAAAAAGTCAAAGCACTCCATATTCATATCCATGCAAAACAGCCAGTTTGGCTTGTGGTTTAGTATCTTTAGTTGTGGTATTAAGACACGTTTGTATGCAATCCTAAGACAAACCTAGACTCGTCTCATGGCGTACCAGTGTGCCTTGGCAAACAGTTTGGGAAGCTTTGGTTTAAAATGACTGAAGAGGAGTAATTGCATTGACCTTATATCGTTAAATGTATATGTTCATGTTTAGTGCCCATGCTTGTGCTCATGCATGAGCAACCGTACCTCTTCCAGCCACGCCACGATAAAGGAAGTAGACTGATACACTTTCTTTAAGGCTCAAACATGCTTGGGCAAAATATGGGTTGCCTGATATCAATGTGCCCTATGAAACAAGTTGACTATAGCTGTGATAAAAATGACATTATATCTCTTAGATGTTCGTAATTCCCATTAAATTCCAAATAGACATAAAATCAGACACATCCAACAGAATAACACGCCACCCGCTCAATACCAATACTTGCAAGACAGTTAAAGATGTTCAAAAGATACAAAGCAGGTACCGGGACTTTATGTCTTTGCCTGATTAAGGGTGTTTTCATGTTATGCATTATTGTTTGTATGGTGCATGGACACCATTGCTCCCTGATCCATCATCAAGAAAAAGAAAGTAGTGACAATTTTTGCAACCACTTTGACAGACAGTAAAGTCCACCTTAAAGGCTACTATGGACCCTACTTCCCCATCAACCATGCAACTCAACTGGACTTTGGGAGTCAAGTAAACTCAAATCCAGACCCTAATCCTCGATGTGAAACCACCCTAAGACCCCGCTTAAATCCTCAGAAAAGTGAGACATGTTGGAGTTGTCTGTTTGAAGAATGCTGAGGCTTTTTCTGGCACATGAATCCAATCAAACCTGCAATAGCAAATGTATTTCAGCATGCATGTATGTTGTAATAGTTATGAATCCTCTGTGCACCTCTTCCAGAAACAACAGAGTCTACAAAGGCTTCATGCTGGAAGACTAAATTCCTGCATCTCTGAAGTGGGTACGGGAGACAGCTTTCCTTTTGTCTCTCTTTTTTGTTTCTTCTCTGCGCGGGCAGCAGAATCAGCACATCAAATAAATACAGAGCGGGGTGTAGTGTTTCGTTTGGAGACAGCAGAAGAGGTCAGGGACAACGGGAACACATGGA
This sequence comes from Cheilinus undulatus, assembly GCF_018320785.1. NCBI lineage: Eukaryota > Metazoa > Chordata > Actinopteri > Labriformes > Labridae > Cheilinus > Cheilinus undulatus. Next base: position 33,675,729 of record NC_054885.1, on the reverse strand, counting down.
AGTGCAAGAACTGAGGGTGTTAAAAGAATACGAATCCAATGCAAATAAAAGCAGGGCTTCTTTGTAATCAAATCTGATTTTTTGGAATGTGAAACTCCACCAAACAGAAATTCTTTAGTAATGATCACCAGTAAAGCACATGCTTTCCTCATACCGATGCATGAGGGCTCATTACAAAGCCCATTCTTGGTCCACCAAATGTTATTATCATCATAAACCTCCAAGCTCTGGAGAAATTGGAGGAGACACGGTGGCCACTACGTGGACTCCAGAGTCTGAGTGTTTCACTCTGGTTCCGAGTGGAGCCGTTGGTAAAACACAAAGTGGTGGCCGAGGCAGAAAAACTGTAGCTTTTGGCCCGAGGTTCAAACACTGGACTCGCAGCGCTCTTTATCTGAACCAACCACAAACCCCCAACTGCTCGTTCAAATGGGCGCTTGAGCAGAGAGACGATGCTTAATAGTGATGGAGCGGCTGGGAATTCAAGGTCTTTGATTTGAGAGTAAAGTTACAGAGCTAATCTTGCTTAACATGCATGTTGTGGTCATATAAAAACAAGGCTAACAGCATGACTTCCACTAATTGAGGATTAATTATAGGATATCTGAAGATGAAAAGCATGGTCAGAAGGAAAAAATAAAAAGCATGACAACAGAAAATAATGCAAAGTTTTTTATTTAATGATGGGTTTGACAATCGATAGCAAAAGTCCACCAAACAGCCAACATCAAGTTAAAGATGAAAAAATATGTAAGAAGAACAATGTAACAGGGTGTTGGTATAAAAATGTAAACTTTTTTCCAAACGCAACAAAAAGAATAAAAAATAATAATAAATAAATAATTCATAAAACCATGAGGGACAATAACACATGGAATCAAAAGATGACTCAGTGGTGGGTTAAATAATTATAACAGTCAGTAATGCTCACTTCTGATTGGATGTCTTCTTCTTCATGCTCTGGCTTTACGTGAAGCTGAAATTCCCAGGGTTACCTGTACAGACACAGAACATGGATTAGCAAATAAGCCAACACAACCAAAGAAATAAATAAAAAACTTTTTGATCATAGGGTCAGCATTATACTTATATAAGAAAATATAAGCCTAAAGCGTGTTTTAGACTGGGAGCGTGACATGCGCGTCTTGACCGCGACACGCCTGGATTTTCATTTTGATTGCATGTTAACAAGTAAGGGGTTTCAGACTGCCCGCATGAGCGCCGCGTGTCACGCACCTGATATGCACAGCTCAGGTGCGGAGAGTTTAGATATTCAAAGTCTCGCCTATTTTTGCCATGCACCGTGTGTGGCTATGGACCATATTAGACAGGAAAATGATAAATGGAGAGCCATATTTTCATTGTTGTAGCACATATATGCATAGAATAAGTTTACAATGTTTCCTGATAACCTGAGGAAAGCCACAAGCCTCAATGCGCCTGTTTTATAAAGTTGTTCTCTAAAGATCTACTATTAGTGAAACTTTCTGTCTCTGTCTCTTCTGTAGAATATGTCACAGGAAAGATAAACACAGTAAGCTTTTGTTTTGTGCCTTTCAAATTAAAAGCCCGGTTTAGCATTTCTGTAGAGAAACTCCTTTCACTTGTACAGAATGCTTTTGTTTTGAATAGTTCCTGACATACTTCCTCTATACACTGAATCAAGTAGCTTGCAGGGGGGTTTATTCAGGTAAAACCTATGAAAGATAGGGCTTTCAGAGCAGGGAGATGCGGTGGAGATGCAGTTGACATGCAGCAAATTTGCGCCCTGTGTGAAAGCCGCACCGGCAGGAGCTGGAGCAGACACGCATGACACACGCACGCGGCAAAACACACTCCCAGTCTGAAAAAGGCTTGAGAAGATAATTATCTGTATCTAGAGATATCAGCCTATATGAGCCGTAAATATCAAACTCTATTAGTGGCCTATACTGTCAGTAAATATCAGCCTATAATGTCTCTAAATATCAGAATATCCATCCATCCTTTATACCGCTCATCCCGCTGGGGGTCGCAGGGGGGCTGGAGCCTATCCCAGCTGACATTGGGTGAAAGGTGGGGTACACCCTGGACTGGTTGCCAGTCAGTCTCAGGGCTTAAATATCAGAATATGTGATCTGTAAATATCGGCCTATATCGTGTCAGCGCAGATCTTTGGTAAACATCAGCCTATATAGCAGCGACTCTTAATCAACTAAGCAGTATAGATTATAGACGGATGGATGAAGATGAAACCACTCATCGTTTGATTGAAAAATTAAGAGGTGCTTTTATATTCATCTTAAGATCTTCAGCTTGATTAATATGATTGCTCTTTTAATGCTCATAGTGTTCTTAATATTCTCTTTTAAACTCTGTAAAGCATTTTGAATTGCTCTTTTTTATGAATAATACTTGCCTTGACTTACAATGAAAACAGCTAATTAGAATGTTAAACTATTAGACAACATTTTAATGAATGGGCTTTGATATCAAACAACCACCATGGAGGTAAATCTGAACCAACTCTCTGACTGCTCCTTTAACATATTCAGCGTCTGTCACTTGAAGTTGTGATGCTGGTACAGTGAATAAACGTTTTATTTACTGTGATGTGACTGACTGACAGCCCTCAGAGATGTTTGTAAAGATGTGAGCGGCAGTGTCGTCTGACGAGTCCTCTCATCACTGTGATCTATGGAAGCTTTTCATGAAGGCATAAATGTCTGGTACAGTGTGATGGACGGGGGCAGAATCAAAGCCCCCCGGACGGGAGGCTGTCAGCATCGAAGCTTCATCTACAGAACCTGTGACATTAATAATGACTGATAAGTGAGTCTCTATGAGTTATTCTGCTCATTTCTTATTTCACTGCCTGAGGTACACTGGTGTAAAGACATAAGATCTGTACATACAAACCCCAACTCCCAAAAAGTTGGGACGTTGTGTAAAATATGAATAAAAACAGAATACAGTGATTTGCAAATGCTTTTCAGTTGAGTACAGCCCAAAGACAGTTAAACTTTGGTTTTGGGGATATAAAACATTCTGGATTTAATGCCTGCAACATGTTCCTAAAAAGTTGGGACAGGGGCAACAAGTGCATCAGTTTGAACATGAACTATCTTGTCTTTGTGCTTTATTCAGTTGAATATAGGCTGAAAAAAGTTTGCAAATCACTGTATTTTTATTCGCACTCTGCACAACATCCTAACATTTTTAGAAGTGGGGACTGTAGAGGCATCAGTGTGTGCAGACGTACAAACTTCCACATGAACAGGAACACATGCACAAGTGTTTCCATACAATCCAAACAATCATGCTAACCTCCTGCTGCGACAGGCATCCAGTTCTTCCTGAAGCAGAGAGGCTCTCTTCTGGAGGAAGTTTACCTGCAAATGAAAAAGACAATGCTCAGTTCTGTTTAGAGAAATCTTTAAAAAAAATGATCACTCTGATTAGCTGTGAGATCAAAATGAAGAGAAAAGAGGAGAAACTTGGAGTAGAGGGGGTATGATGACTTTGGGTCATTGTGCTTTTGGTTGGAGGGGGTTAGAGGAGAGGAAGAAAGGTTTGGTTGTTGAGTCCAGGGGTCAGGACAGCAGAGGTTGGGGGTCAGGAGATTAGGGCAGTGGGGTTAAAACACAGAGGGACAGAGGAGAGATTATGAGCCAGGTTAGTTGAGGTTAGGATGCTGCGAGGCGAAGCAGCGCCATTCTTTTGTTTGGCTACAAAGTGCAGGTTTATTTATGAAGTGTCTTTGGCTGATGTGAAAATAAACCACTTCTACATTTACACGGCTTCTAGAGCCTGGCAGAATAATCACGGCTCCAAAAGAATCTGTATTGTTCTGGGACTACCGTACTGGAGCCGAGGGTACATTCCTTTCTGTGGGGGAGACCTCAGGAAAGTTCTAGCATTTCATTTGGCACCAACGAGGGTTGTAGTTGATGAAAAGAGCCAATGAAATGTGGTCAAATGCCTCCAGAGACACGAAAACTCTCCCCAACGTTTGTTTTATTTTCTTAAAATAATTAACTTAAATGAGCAATGACTCTTTAATGAAAGAACAGGCGATGGCGGCCATGAATTACATCTTCCACACTGATCTGATCTCAAAGCTGTGGTCTGTGAACAGAAGTAGCACGTAGTTGAACAAGTCAGTGGTTTACGATGAGCTGCTTTCACTGTAATGGTCTAAACATCACTGCAGAAAACCTCCTTTGTTTACAGAGTGAAAGTCAAGAAAATGAAGGGATTAGTAAGAGACATGGTTTGTACAAACAATGTGGATTTATGGATGTGGTTATGCAAGGACGGATTGTGTGATCAGATTGATGGACAAGAAGAAATTAAGGTCAGGGAGAACATGTCTGTGATTGAATGCTGCACTAAAAACAAACCGAAGCATTTCTTTGGTGCCATCAGTGAATCTGAAAAACTTTGCATGCATGTTCTGGGTCATGTTTCTGAGAGTTTTGACTGATTGATAGTTGGGGAAAGTTAATAACCAAAGAAATACTTTAATTCCATGGGTAGAGAAACCCAAAGTAAGCTTACAATGCAAAATTTTGACAACTCAGACAGTGTTCTAATACAGTTGATTTGTATTTTGTCCTTTTGGTCTGAAACTCACAGTTTCCCCTTTCTGCCCCATGGTGCACACTCTACAATTTGATTGCCCTGTATAATTTGGTCTTTAATCAATGTTCTTTTAAAATCCAACAGTGTCATCTGTTTATTGCAATTTAGCCTCACTTCCACTTCTTTTTAGCACCAGATACTAAAAACAAGTGGCTTCCTTCTCATGATCTTGACTTATTTAACGCCAACAAACAAATAATACAAAGCTTGGTAACAAAACATTTTTCGCTGATTAAATCTGAGTGGTTAAAAGTTTTCAGACATCTGGATGATGGTGGAAGGTCCTCAGGCCAGATCAAGTTCAGAATCACTGCTCTAGAGAGAGATAAATGTCTGTGGACGCCAATACAACTGGCCTGACAAACACTATATGGACAAAAATATTTGGCCACACCTGCTAATGATCAAATCCAGTTGTTTCAATCAGACCTGTTGCCACAGATGTACAAAATCAAGCACCTAGTCTCTATTTGCAAACATTTGTGATCCTAAATGGGTCATTCTGAAGAGCTCAGTGACTTCAAGTGTGGTACTGTGATGGATGCCAACTCTGCAATAATACAATTCATGAAATTTCATCTCTGCTGGATATTCCACAATCAAATAAAGGGGATATTATTAGAAAGTGGAAGCATTTAGGAACAACAGCAACTCAGTCATGAAGTGGAAGACCATGTAAAATCACAGGGTGGGATCAATGACTGCTCAGGTGCATGGTGTGGAAGAGTCACCACTACTCTGCTGATTCCTTAGCTGAAGACTTCTGAACTTCTGCTGGCATTAATGTAAACAAAAACTGAAGTCCCATGGAATGGGTTTCCATGGCCACGCAGGTGCATAAAAGCCTCACATCACTAACGATAGATGATGGAGTGGGGAAGAGCACACCGACACTGAATTGTGGAGCAGTGGAAACACATACAGTATCTCTCCCTGACTGCTTTGAGCCAACTGTGAAGTTTGGTGGTGTCGGGATAATGGTACGGGCAGTTTTTCAGGGTTTGGGCTAGGCCCCTTATCTTCAGAGAAGGGCAATCTCAATACTTCACCAAGACATTTTGGACAATGCTAGGCTTCCAACTTTCTGGCAACAGTTTGGGGATGGCCCTTTTCTATGCCAACATGACTGTGCCCCAGAGCACAAAGCAAGGACTATAAAGACATGGTATGATGAGATCGGTGAGGAAGAACTTGACTGGCCCGCACAGACCTCAACCCCATCGAACACTTGGGATGATCTGGAATGGAGATAGTCTCGTCCAACATCAATGCCTGACCTCATGAATGCTCTAAAAAATCTTGTGGAAAGCCTTCTAAGAAGAGTGGAGGCTATCACAGCATCAAAAGGGAGGCCACCTCTATTTTAAAGTACATGTATTTGAATACAATATCTTTGCAGTCCTTGTTGGTGTGATGGTCAGGCGGTCAAATACGTTTGTCTATTTAGTGTACTTGCTGGTATCCAGAATTATTGGACATGCATTTCCCCATCCATGTCTCTCTTTGTGGCCAAACAAGTACTGAGAATTCCCCTGTTGAATGTCTTAGCTGATTTAGCAGCCTTACTTCCCATCTGCCATGTCTTCGCTCTTTTCTTCTTTGCTTTAACAGCAGTATGATCAGCTGCTGCCTGACATTTATCAGTTTTAACTCCAACATGACATGCCATAGCATCCTGTACACAAAAAAGCAGGAATGTAGAAACTGAAACCTGAAACTGGTATAAAAATCACACTGTCTAGTCGTGCTTGGGTGGAGTATCGCAGAGCACTGTGTTTATACTAACAAACCATAACAGTGTAGGCCATTATGGCATAGCTAAGGATGGAGAAGTCTAAACCAGGCTCCACCATGGTCTGATATCAGTCAGTGCTCACCTGAGCTTTCAGAGAGGTGATGGTGTCCTCCAGTTCTTGTCTGAGCTCCGCCGGCATCAAACCTTTGATCTTCTGCTCGTATTCCTGGCACGCTGCGGTAACCTGAGGAGACAAAGAGAGAGCAGACAAACTGTGTCAGTGAACTATGAAGAAACACCACCTCAAATGCATTACTGCATCCAAAACCATCAGAAGTTACTCAGCTGACTAATAAATACAAATGCATTATGAAATAACACCTGCAGAGAGAGCAGAAACATCTTGTCTTCATCTGTATTTATATCATTTGTAAGTTATTTTTGTCTTCGGTTGGATTAGAAAGCACATTTTTCACATGCACACACAAACACATATGAGTGCACACTCCCAGACACAGAGCCAAAGTGTGTAGCTCCCTCTGAGGAGGCACACTCGCTCACACACAGACAGTGGGTATCCCCTCTTTATTCATGGCTCAGAGTATTCCCTCGCTCTTCACAGCTCCTTCACATCTCCACAGGGGGCCAGCAGACTGGCATGCCTTGCTCTGCACAACACCACCTACTGGCTGCTGATGACTACAGCCACATCTGACACAAAATATTTATTGGCCTGTTACCAGGAGTGGAGAGTAACCCATTACATTAGGTCAGGTTATAGGAAATGAAGAGTTTTGGTGAACTTCATTACATTGATGACAAAAAGAGAAGGTCCCAACTTTGTCAGTTATGTAAAATGACTGAAACTATGTGAATGTGTTTGTTTGCAGGTACCACATGGCGTTCAGAACCACATACAAGAGAAAAGCCCAATTCCAGTACACCTCATACCCCTTCCATGTAGGCCTATTCATATGTTACACATTCATGTCCTAGGCTGTCCTGGTTCCTGTTGGAAAAGAGCGGTAGGGTGAAGTGTTAGGACTTAAAGGCCTTTAAAAGGAGAATTTCCAGAGGCACACTCTAAACTAAATGCTATAGAAAATCTTCCAGAATCTCTTCTGAATCATCAGCAAGATTTGGCCAATCTCACAGCTTAACCTGGAGTTTTTGAGAGGAATGCTGTCCCATTCTTGTCTGATGTAGGATTCTAGCTGCCTAACAATGGCCTTCCCTGAAAGAGACGTTATCTGGATGGGAGCATATGTTGCTCTAAAACCTCTAAACTTTTCAGCATTGATAGTGTCTTTACAGATGCGTAAGCTGCCCATGCCATAGGTACTTATGCAACCCCATACCATACCACCCAACTGTGTGATAACATGCTGCACGGTCCCTCTCCTCTTTAGTCCACAGGACTCAGCATGTGTGGTTTCCAAAAAGAATTCAGAATTGGATTAATCTGAGCACAGAACAGTTTTCCATTTTGCCTCAGTCCAATCTAAATGGCCCAGAGAAGATGACAGCATTTCTAGATCGTGTTAAGATATGGCTTCTTCTTTGCATTTGTGGATGGCCAACTGTGTTGACAGACAATGATTTCTGGAAGAGTTCCTGAGCCCATGCAGTGATTTCAAGTGCAGAACCATGCCTGCTTTTAATTTAGGGCCACCTTAGAGTCCAAAGATCACCAGCATGCGATACTGATCTTCATCCTTGTCCCTTGCACAGAGAGATTTCTCCAGATTCTCTGATTTTTTTAAATATTTTGTACTGTAGATAATAGGAACATTTTTACATGGGCCAATTTTTTTTTTGACAGGCACTGTAGGTGCCAGACTTTCAAATGAACTAAATTAGATATATATATATTTTAGGTCTAATTAACATATTTTTGTATTAGTATTTCCATTATCAAGGAGACCAGCCCCTACCGCCAATACTGCAGCCGGTTACTGTGAAGCAATAGAGATATTTAGCGCCATATATCAGGGGTTGTTCATGGGTTTGACACTACCATGTTGTGTCCTCTTTGGTGAGAAACATGTGCAGGGAACAGGTCTTTTCTTTTAGATCTCAGGCATGAAATGTCACTCTCCAAGAGCCTGAAAGCGAAAGTTGACACAAGAACTGCAGATTTAATCAGGACTTGAACAATAAGCATGTGTTTAGCATGCATCATAATTACTAATGATGGATGACAGGTGGATCTCTGTAAAAATGGGTTAAATGTAAATAATTCCAGATAATATTGAGGTTGATTTAATAGCTATAGAGATATAAAGACAAAAGACACCTTAAGAACTATCTTTTATGAATTTAATGGTCTTTTGGGGCCAGATGGGATGATCACCTCCCTAAGGTATCAAATCTTACTACTCAGTTCTTTCAGTAGACTTTACATGAATAACTTTTTACTTGAGTAGATTTATAGATCACTTCTGCTTAAGTCATTTTTTAATCAAGGTAACTGCACTTTTACTTGAGTGCAGTATTGTTGTAGTAGTTCTGCCCTTGCCTGTTACACAGCTGGGTTTGGCCCGGGAAAGGGCCACGGTGGAGGGCAGGACACATCAAACACTGCGGCAGCAGCAGCTCAGAGCCTGCTAGCTAGCTAGCTCCACTGGGGAGGACGGGAGGAAGTCTGTCTGGGGCTAAATTACACTCCACTAAACCAGAGTCTGATTATAGAAGTTGAAAAGGGTTTGGTTAGCGCAACCCCCCGCCTTTTACCCACAAACACACATGAATGGACACACACATATCAAGACAGGCGCACTAGCACAGCTTTACAGTACTGTAAAAGAGAATTTACTGCATTTTGAAAAGAGTTGCTGAATCAATTAATTCTGTGCTTGATGAACGGTTTAACAGAGCATCAACGGGAGCTTAGGAAAGCAACAGTTTTTTAAGGTGTAACCAGGGGAGAGTCTGAGCGTTTAGGGCCACTAATGCTTCTGACAGAGCCAAAGATTGGCTAACATCAAGAATATCCCCACGCTCCCTGCCTTTCCTCTCATCAGTCCAGCCTTTCAAGTGAAGAGAGCGTGAACGAGGTGAGGGGGAGGGAGAAAAGATTGGTTTTCCTAAAATAATTTTCCTGTTGTGGATTTAACTGATTGTTCTGGCTTTGGCTAATTAATCTTCCTGGGCACAATGAAAGGGATTGGGAAGCACTTCAAAGCGAGCTCCAGTATAAATGATCCCAACATGAAGCGGCTCACTTTGTCTCGGCACAGCGTGCAGTAGATTAGTCTGCCACAACTTTGCCAAATTTTCAGGCTCCTTCTGCCCTATTCTTTTAAATGTGTCAAGGCAATAATATTAGAAATAAAGCCCATCACTTTAGAGGAATGTGTCTTTTTCTCTGTGTGAGTCCAGGATCATTTAAGAGTGTCCTGGCACAAAACTGAAGCTTTCATTCGAACGTCCAGGAGTAACAAAAATCAGCTGAAGCTCCAGGAGTGCGTATTTTCAAAAAGGCCCATCTATCTATAGCAGCTTCTGTAGTCATAACAAAATAGCAAGCCAAGACAAAACACACTCCACTACCTCAGACCGGAGCAATAAACAATGGTTGAATAAACACATCCCTTACCAACCACTCTGAATATAAGTCTAGATTCTTCAAAAGCCACGCTCCTTACTGCTGCATTCTTGGTTCATGTATGGTGCCGTCACCGCAGCAATGAGAGATCCGCTCTGCCTAAATTACAAGCTCCTTTGTGGCAGTGCCGTCTCCATTTTTCCTTCCCATACATTAGAAAGGGCAAGGCTACAACAGCTTACTCACTGAGACTCACAGAGAGCACCGGGGACGACTGGATACTGTACATACAGTCATACGGCTGATCAAACTAGACAAGCCATGAATGTTTGCTTTAGCAACCACGACAGAGGGAGACCCAGAGGAGAACTAATGTATTATGAGGTACAATAAGGTTGTATTTGTGGAGTCTGTTTTCATGCTTTCATGGTCCGATGCACTGACAGGCTGTGGGTGTAAAAAGTGAAGAAAAGCATTATTAAATACTGTTTATCATCATTATGGTTGGAGGCTTCATCATGCCTCATTCAGAAACTGCTCTTGGACAAATTTCTTCTCAAAACCTACATGCAGTTTTTTAAGGGAGTTCCTTACGTTCATTTCTTATCTGGAAATCTTGTAAAAAAAGAAAATCTAAGAATGCTAAAAAGCACCCTTGCTAATTTTCGATTGCTGTTATGTCAGGGCACAAATTAAATGTTATTATGTTAAAAATCACGTCATGCAAGAAGCAATTATGACTAAGCACTTGCTCTCCTGCATGTGCAAGCCCAGCGAGCAAAGCATGCAAGCCTGATGTGTTTCATTCAGTACTGCAGGCGGCTGCCCCCAGCGTCTCCACAAGTCCACTTGGTCCTGGGCACCCAGTATAAAAAGCGTGTCAGGTGCCTGTAAAAGTGCAGCTGCCATTCCTATTCCCACTCTTTTGAGTATATCAGCATTAGACACATGGTCTTGCCAACGATACCCAAAAATGCGCCAAGAGTAGTTGTCACAAAGGAGTCCAGCCAGCGCATCTGGCCATCAGTCAACGTCCAGGCCTCACAAGAGTATAGTAGGACCATGAGGGCCAAGGACTGAAAGACTCTGACTTTGTCCTCATGCTCAGATACTGGGAACGTCACACTGTCTTGCTCAGCAAACCCATCGCTCCATGCCTAAGTCAAAGTCTGTGCTTGATTTCAGTCTTGCAGTCAGCAGATCGATGGATTGCATTGCCAAGGCAGATAAACTGCTCTACAACTTCCACACTCTCACTATTCACAGACACAGATTTGATGGCAGCATCCAAGGTGCCCCCAAATGCCTGGATCCTCCTCACTCAGCAAGGTTAGAGTCCCCACAAGGAGATCTACAGTCTCTGCAAGGATCACAGCATCATCAGCATGGTCCAGATAACTGATCACAGAATGACACTCCACAGCTCACTGTTCCTGTTACCTGCCCAGTTATCCAGTCCATATAGGTACTCAAGAGTGTAGGTGCTGCGACACATCCCTGCTTCAACCCAGAATCAACTTGGACAAAGTAAGAGACGGAGCCAACACAATTCACAGCACTCTCTGTACCAAAGTTTAAGGCAGACATCAGCTGGATGAGCCAGTGTGGGATCTGTGGAGAGGGAATCTCTACTTACTGAGTCAAATGCCTTCTGGAAGTCAACATAGCCTGCACAAGCAACCCTCTACTGAATTCCTGAAAGCTTTCAGTAAGAACATGGAGTGTCAGGATGTGGTCTATTGTAGACCTCTGAGAGGTAAAAGCCTGACTGCTCAGGCTGCTGTTGTTGGAGCAGCAGATCCTGTTCTGCAGTATCACTGCAAGGACCTTGCCCAGCATTGAGAGAGGTTTAATACCCCTGTAGGTGTTCCACTCTTGACAACACCCTTTCCCATCCGGATTGGAACAACAATGTCCCTCTTCCAGTAGGTAGGGATGAGGTACATTTAAATATCCATATCAGTGTCGGCTAAAATCAAAACATCATGCAGCCCCTATCATAGACCCTTTAGAAGAAGCACATCTATGACTAACAGAAAACAACACTGCAACCCAATTTAGGTCCTGACCCGCCACTTGAGAAGGAAAGCTCTCAAACAATGGGGTGAATGCCGTCCTCCATGGGTCATGGCTCTACTAGATTGCCTTTTGGTGCAAAGTTGCTGCTTTAAGAATACAGGTATGAACAATTCAGCAGTTTCAGAGCGTCTTCACAAATCTGCCTTAGGCTCCTCTTAGGATCTTCTCTGGAACAAATTTAAGAAAATCTTAGAAAGATGTTGGAGAATCAGTCTCGTTCTTCTTAACCCAAAAAAGCATTGCATTTGCATTTTATCCTATATACACAACTGCATCTGCATTTGCATAACTATATGTGGTATACCTTCAATAAACTCAACATGTATAATGCAGATTCTCTTTCTTGTTGCACAGTAGCAGACCAAAGCATCTGCAATCACATCCCTCTCTGGCATGTCTTACTAAAGCTTAGCCATACTTCTCTATGCAATGTGTGTGGGCGGAAGCAGCAGCCCTTAAAAAAGCATCTCTGTTGTGGAAACGTATGCTAGGCTACAAAAGCAGACAGGGAAAGGTAATTCAAATTTCTGACTCCATGGTGTCTCTCAATGGTGTTCAAATTCAAAACAGGAGCATCTCTGAAACTCCTTAAAGATGTCTGCCTCACATCCTCTCGCTTCTTCCAAGGTCCCTCCTCTCACATCTCTGTTTGTCTTTACACAAACACACATTTTTCTCCTCGTTTAACATTTTTCTCACAGCAAAGGCATGTTTATTTCTCTGACAGGTGGCAGAAGGTATATGAAGGCATAAAAAAGCCTGCTCACCATCAGGACAGATGTCTGTGCCTTTGAACAATCCTGCTGATCAAACCCTCCATGAGGTTTTGGTCATTGACGGACTGTGGATGAGAGTGAGCTTGAAAAGTAAAGAGAGAGGAAGGGAAACACAAGGGGAGGGAAGAAAGTGTGCCACTTTTTCCCAAAGCAATGAAAAGGGACTTTGACTTTCTGGAGAAAAATCAGGTTTCATCTCCACAGCTCTTTTAAAATGAGGTTTTGTTTGTTCTTGATGAAGCGTGATTCTCTAGTTTTGAAGACTGCGAGGAGCGGCAGACGTTTTCCCTTCCCAGTCATCTTAAAATGACAACATTTCATCTATATATAGTCTTTAGATTGTGGTTTTGACTTTCCCTTGCATTTGGTGCCGTCACATGGCGTGGTTTTTGACAGCTGCCAGCAGAAAGGAACAAGCCCTCAACACTTTCAACGTTCAAATGAAGTTTGTCACGTCGTTGGGAAGCTTGATGTATGCTAATGAAGTTGGGATGGGATGGGGAGGGTGAGTAGCTGCTGGAGAGACATTTTTTTGATATATCCCCCCCGCCCTCCCTTTTTTTTCCAAAGTGACAAAAACCGTGTCAGGAACAAGGGGGTACATCAAAAATGACGCCACTCACAAAGTTTTCACCTCCACATCCACTGAGTTGGCACTCAGAGAGTTCACCGAGGAGCGATTTAAATTAAAAAAATGCTTTTCTGCAAGAGGGAAAAAGAAACCGCTTCACATAAGTATAAAAAAAGAAATAAAAAGGCAGAAGGAGATTAGAAGTGGCTACAGATCTCAGTGAAGTTGTTAGAACTACAGGATGGATTGGTGCTGCTGATGTAATGTGCCTCAACAAAAACAGCACAGAGAAAAGGACTGAGCCTTAAGAACTTAAGTTCAACTCCTCTGCATTTTTACATCTGAATCAGAACTAAAAACAAGTACAGGAGTGATTTATTTTTTATTTTACCAGCTCCCTTGTTGCAGGAGAACACATCTCTGTAACGTGTACAGTTCACCGTGCCCACTGTATCATTATGTATTTATACTAAGAGCTGTACTCTTCAACGCTCGGCTCCTCTCTTCAAGGAGAATTCAACCGCACACACAGTGAGCTGCTGATCCGCCATTTTAGAGTGAGGGGAGCCTGCGAGGGCCCTGCAAGTGTGAGGCAAGCAACATCTGTGTGAAGTCTGGGCAGAAAGGTTGTTTTTTTAAACTCATGTGAGGGGATTGGATTACAAAGAGGAGTCTCAGCAGATAAACTAGGGCAATATCAGCGTAAGGAGGCAGAGAGGGGCTTATTATCAAAAAACAATGCACACACGGATGAACGGGTGAGCAGCAAACAATGCAGATGTGCATGACGGACACACTGAAGCTAACAGTGGAAGGAATGCTACTCACTCCATAAAACACACCTGTCCTGAGATGACAGCAGGTAACTGTTATTCCTTTAAAGTGTCCTTACATAACTTCTCTTTGGTTTGGCATCATGATCAAAAACTACATGGACTGACTTAAGCCCAAGTCAGATGACAAATTCTAAATATAACTATAGCCCAGTTTACTACCACAAGTCCTAAAAAGATGGGACACTGTGTAAAATGTAAACAAAAACAGAATGCAATGATTGTCAAATCTCAAAAACACATATTTTATTGACAGTAGAGCATAAACAACATCTCAGATGTTGAAACTGATGTTTCCCATCGTGTAGCATTCTCTCTTCTTTTAACAACACTCTGTAAACGTTTGGGAAGTGAGTGCTGCAGTTTTGGGAGAGGAGTACTGTCCCATTCTTGTCTGATATTGGATTCTAGCTGCTCAACAGTCCTGGGTCTTCTTTGCTGGATTTATGATATCCCAAATGTTTTCTGTCAGTGAAAGGTCCGGACTGCAGTCAGGCGACTCCAGCATCCGGACTCTTCTACTGTGAAGCCATGATGTTATGATGGATGTGGTATGTGGTCTAGCTTTGCCTCACTGAAACAGTCAAGACCTTCCTTGAAAGAGACGTAGTCTGGATGAGAGCATATGTTGCTCTGAAACCTGATAGGGCCTTTACAGATGTGTACGGCGCCAACGCCATGGGCACTAATACAACGTCATACCATCAGAGATGCAGGCTTTTGAACTGTGTGCTAATAACAAGCTGGATTGTGTTCTTCTCCTCTTTAGCCTGTAGGACAAGGCATCCATCCATAAAAGAATTTAAAATTTGGATTCATCTGACCACAGAACAGTTTTCCATTTTGTCTCAGTCCATTTCAAATGAGCCTTGCCCCTGAGAAGGGGCATTTCTAGATCCTATTCACATATGGCCCCTTTCTTTGCATGGTACACATTTAGCTTGTATTTGTGGATGGTACAGTGAACTGTGTTGATAGACAGTGACTTCTGGAAGTGTTCCTGAGCCCATACAGTGAATTCCAGTACAGAACCATGCCTGCTTTTAATGCAGGGCCACCTGAAGGTCAAAAGATCACCAACATATGGTACTGATCTTCATCCTTGTCCCTTGTGCACAGAGATTTCTCCAGATTCTCTGAATGATTTAATCATATTATGTACCATATTATGTCTGGGTATTCAAAGAGCTTCTGAAATTGCTTCACAGTTTTAAGACACAGTTTTTCACAAATTGGTGAATATCTGGCCGTTTTTACTTTTAAGAGAATCTGCTTCTCTTAAGTTCTCTTATACCCAGTCATGTTGCTGACCTGGTGCCAATTATTCTAATTAGTTGCTCTTCCAGCTGTTTTTCATTAGTAACACTTACTTTTCCAGCCTTTTGCTGCCCCATCTTTACTTTTTTTGAAGAGCTGCCATCTAATTCAAAATTAGCTCATATTTTTATGAAATGGTAAAATGTCTCAGTTTCAACATCTGCTATGTTGCAAAAATTATGAGATTTGCAAATCATTGCATTCTTTTTCTATTTACATTTCACACAGTGCCACAACATTTTTGGAATAGGGTTTGTAGAAGACTATGATTCCAAAGCCCTGAATAACAATCTTTCTGTCCCATGTAGTTAGCTGTAGTAGATTTACAGACCCATGAGTAGATCTGGCTCGTTTCCTGTGAACAAAGTGACGCCCTGGGATGTCCTAAGTCCCTATGTGTACCACATTTAAACCATACAATAACAATTTGTCACCATTTTTCCAGGAAAGTTGATGATTTCTACTCAATGGTTTAAATGATTTCATTCCATCGGAGACAACGTGTTCCTGGTTGCAGCATTTAAATATCTTTATCTGTCCTCATTGTGTCTTCTTTCCCTTTTTTGGAAGCAGTCGCTTTAACCAGCTCATCCTTTACAGAAAGTCCTCAGCTATCTGTTGAGACATCAGTTTCATCTCTGAGTTGGTTGATGTGCAGAGATTCCTCCTTTAATTCCTCTATGGCACACTTCCTGTTTGTGTCTTTGTTGCCAACTTTGACATAGCGAAACAATCTGTGATAAATTAGTGCGATGTGTTTGTGGTGGAGAATGACGAAGTCACGGACGTAAAATTGATACCAAATGCTAAGTCAGACTCTTAGTCTTGTTTACTCATTTCAGCATATTGCCTTATTTAAATCATAATTCTGATGATTCTGCACCAAAAAAGTAGATTTTTTTGGTTGATGTTACAAATTAAAAAAAAAAACCCTGAACACTCATTGGAGCCAGTACCAAAATATTTCAACCACACACGGTTCAACTCTTCACCCTAAGAGTACTAACTGAATTTAAAATGTTTAATGTGCAATATAAGCATAAATGATTAAATTTACTTGCATGATTAGAAATAATTCCATTAGTTTTGGTAAAAATATGTCACCAACCTGTGAATACCGTGCAAATATAAACAGCTACTGAGAAACTGGATTGAAGGCCTTAATCTGACAATGATCTAAGAGGAACTTCTGGTTTCTGGTGGTCTTCTACCCCCTGTGAATACAGCTGCAGGCACTGGTGTAGTGGTGTATGCAGAAGTGGGTATACTCTTAAGGTATACACTCTCAAAAAAACATTAAAGTGGGTCTACTCTGTATTATCTTCTTCAAACAAGAAGCGTCCTCCTGATGACCTTCAAGAGGCAAAGAATCATGATCTCTAAATCTTAAGGGTTAAAACTGTAAGAAAATAAAGGAAATACGTAACTATCGTATATTAAATGCCCTGATTGTTAGAAACCAATGATTATAGACTCATTTTCAGTAAAAATATGTGCTGGTGGATCAGAATTCAAGCCTCTAGTCATCTATTTCCAAAATTGATTACTTGTATTTAATACTCTGGTGTCTGCAGCTGAGAGAGGCGCTGTGTGTGTGGTGTAATGTTATAATTATATAATCAGACTGGCAGCCAATATGTACCGAGCACATCAGCATCAAATTAAACTGACATGCAGCATCTTCAGCTGGTTGTTTTAAAAAAAACACTGCATCATATCTAGGGTTGTGAATCTTTGCAGATCTCACAAGTTGATTTGATCCCTCCTGACCTGAATTTAGGGGTCATGAGTTAAAGGAAAGAGAGGAAACTGGCACTCAAATGGGAGCTAGCTACCTGGCTCACAAAAAAGAGCCATTTCATGGAGCAAACTCATTTGTGAACAGCACATCATTACTTGATCGCTCACCCACATAGATGTATTCTATTGATGGCATATCACAGTTTCAATTATAAGCTCATTTGTGACAAAATTAGGAATGCTACGTCTGCAGGATTGAGCCATTAGATATGACTGCCAACACTGCAGTGATTAACTTTGATATCGCTCTAGTACAGTGTCAGTTTACTAGAACGTGACCACATTTCTGCATGAAATAAAGAAAAAAACCAACACTGAAATCTTTCGAAAGATATTTTGCCCTTCTGCCGACCTAATTTGAGAGTAACAGAGAAGGGGTTAATTGTTGTGTGAGTGGTTGTATACAATGCTGCTAGTGGAGTTAATAGCTTGGACGTAGCCACAGCGGCAGTTTTTTCAGAACTGGACAACATTTCTTTATCAAGTCAAGGGCAGAGAGCAACACTGAAAGTGTTTCAGGACAGAAAGGATGTTTTCGCTTATCTTCCAGTCCGCTTTGGCATGGGTTTGCGATCGTTACAGGTGTGGTTGGCTGGTACATCACTGGCTGCTGCCATAGTAGCTGTTAGCTCGGATGTAGCTATAGGAAAGCAGCAGTTTAATCAGAACTGGACCACTTCCCTTCACGCCGCTTCACTAATATAACTACTTTATTTTGCCATGAAGACCTGTTTTTGTAACCGTCACATGTCCATGATGGTATTGAGAGGCTTCTGTCACTGGGATACCACAAAATTAAGAATACTGTTATCTCTTATAATTTGCCAGGTAAAATAAAGGCTGCTTATTAGTTTACAAAACTGACAGTATGCCTCAGATTGCTTTTTTTTGAGGACAGTTGCAGTTAAATTATCTGATGACACATTTTTGGTTTTAACTCCTTTTTTTTTTTTTTTTACTTATGTAACCACCCTTCACTGGATGATCTGTACAAAGCAAACCCAAAATTTCCTGCATGTGATGCTAAAAAGACCCAGCAGTGCTTCATCTCTTCTGTCTCCATGATCATGATGTGCTCAAATGCATCTCTCATTTTGTATTTCAAATCAAATAGAACAAGATTCAAAAACACCTGAATGATGAATGTAAAAAGAGTGGCACATATCCCTAGTGATACATTATAGCAGGCAGGTTCAAGGGTCAGTTCCTCCCAAGTTATAGGAAACAATGTGCAGCGCCTCTGGGACTGGGTCAGTGACCATCAGCTCCTAAAATTCACTGACCCCTTCCTCCAGATTTATGACAGCCAGACACCGAGGTGTGTGACGAGTGTGTGAAGTGTGTACAAGGGTCAGTTGGTGGATCAGCCTGGACGCAGGAGAATGAATGCCTTCGGTGTACATACCAGCGTACAAAGAACGGCCTCCTGCGTGAGTGTAGTCATTAGTGCTTTCTTCTCTGTGTGTGTCAAGGTCAAAACAGAGCCTGATTACAGGGCATTCTGCAGAGCCATGGGGAGTGTATATGCACACAGAGGCTTCCCTCTGAACACAGGCGGTGGTGGCATTCCTGGCCCTAGGCGCTGGCTCTTGAAGCCAAATCTCAAGGAATTTGGGAAATGTGCGAGGGGGCATATCTCTGGCTCTGAACAGGAGAATGAAAGATGGTGGAGGAATGAAAGAAAGGCAGAAAAGAGAGGGGAACACATTTTTTTGGCTTCCGTAGCCCCCTGCAGGGTCTTGTAAGGACATCAAGGGAGGGATGATGGACCCCAAAAAGTATCATTGGCCGCATAAGAAGTCAGAAAGAGGTTATGTGCTGGCAAGGAGCAGAAAGAAGAGTGATGAAAAGGCTAAGGGCAGCGCAGGAAAAAAAATTATGCTGGGCAGAGAAAGTGATGCAACAGTAATGGTGAAGAGCAAATGAGTCTGAGCGAGTCAGCCGGCCTCTCTTTTAACGTAAGCATGAAAGAGAGACGGTAAGAGATGGAGACAAAAACAGAGACTGCATTACCTTCTCTTCCGTCTCCAGCTCTTTGTTAAGTAGCTTCTTCTCTGAGCAGTGCAGCTGCTTCTGTAGACTTTCCACCTTTCCCTGCAGAGCCTGGGGGAAGAGAGGGACAGTCAGCGACATAAGTCTGAAGAAAGTAAAGCAGCCACAGAGCTGTGTGGTGTTAATGACATTCTACAGGAGAAAGTAGACAGTGGCTTCCTCTGATACTCCCAAAACTGACAAAACAAAAGCAATCAGGAGCCAGTGAGTAAGACACAGAAAGTAGAGGTGCACCAATCAGGTCCTGGTATTGGACATTTATAAGGATTTAAATGAAACACAAGATACTTGTGCCCTATAAAGAGGATCAGTGCTCAGTGAAGAAATCCCTAATCCATTACTATCTGCCTCCACAAGTCAACCGCGCAGACCCATGGGTAGTAAGAAAGCTGCACTTTGCAGGGGTTGTCAAGTGGGAACCCTCCTTCGTCAGTGTTTCGTCCAGTTAGTCCCACGACACCTCCAGAGGGCTGAACAGTGATCTCCAGCGTCCCAGAGCCACATGCCGGCTCTCACCACCCTCCATGCCAACATGCAGACATCATCTTACCTATCTTACCACAAGGCCCACACAGCCTCAACAGCATGCCACCTTCAACAGACCCAGGCTCCGTACATGCAAGCTCCAGGTAGTGGCAATGCTGATACTACCTTCCTTAACACCACTCATGATTACAGTGCAACAATTATTACCAATAACTAAGAGTATAAAAGAGGGGAAAATGAGACAGGTAGATGCTTTTAGATCAGACTTGGAGACTCTACTTCCTCCTTTAACCCTCTTAGCCCTAAGCTATTATAATCATTTTGTTTTGTTTAAAAGCTTGTGAAACATCAACCCTTTGGTGCACAGTCAAGCTCTAAACATCCTTTTTTTCAGGACAAGCTGGACTTTAAGAACATGTGTGCTGCAGCAACGTCACTTGATATTGTGAAAAATGATGGGACTGTAAAGACAAAAAATGCGTGACATACATAATAATGACCAAAATGATGACTAAAACTTTTTCACAAACATGTTCTCCCATCTCTTAAGAACCAAAAAGTGAAAAAAAATCATTCTGTGACATAAAGTCATCAAAATATTCACATATTAACAAAAAAGTCCTTGTGCTTCTTTGTATTCGCTCAATTTGTGCCATTATTCAAGCAGTTCCTGTCTGCAGAGACACAGAGGGCCACATCATAGGCTCTCTTTCTCTACATTATAAGCTTTTTAGGCTGTTTCCTGCTTGATCTAAGCGTAAAGACGTGTAGTTTGCAACGATGGAGTATCCTGCCATTGGTTGTCATAGCCGGTAGTAAAGCATTGGCAGATAAAATTGGTGGATAGCATTATCTGCCAGTAGTAGAAACAATCAAAAAGTTTATTAAAAAATGGATAAAAGACTTTCAATATTTGAGCTATTGGAGTGGATTTATTCATTCAAGTAACCCTGGAAATTCCCCCAAGTTCCAGGCTTGCTAAAAAGCCTCTGTAAGGGCTACAAAGGCGTGGATAGCATCATTAGAATGGCATAACATCAGGCTGCACAAGGAAAAAAGTAAGAGGCTATGACATATGGTTCAAAAGTTATTTAACTTTTAGAGTTAAACTTGCCTTCCCTCAAATGCTTGTGCACTGCTGATGTGCTCTCATGATAACAAAGTTCCACTTTAAAAAACATCTAATAGGGAATCTTTACAAGAAAAGAGACGTAGAGTTCTGTTTGTGACCAACTTAGTGTTGCAGTGTTTCTGGTGAAGTAAGGCAAGAAAGGGACCTGAGAGAGAAGAAATAACTATCAGTTACATTTAAGCTGTAATGCAGCAATAAAAGTCTCTACTTCTCATGACTCTAACTGGCTTCCTGTGTCTGCTTGTTGCTAAAGGGATTGTCGATTTTTAAAAAAAGTGACCCAGTTTATAAAAATGTGAATAACTTCTGAACCATAAACTGCAGTGTACTACATTTTTCCTCTTGAAGCTAACTGTTGAGCAATTCCAGTGACACTATCCATGCCTTTAAATTCATTAAGGAAGCTTTCAGGTAAGCCTGGAACTTGGGTAATTTTTAGGGTCTTTAAAGATTAAATCCTCATCAGCAAATCTGATATTGAAAATCTTCTTATACTTTTGATATTTTTTTCCAGTCACTTCTGCTGCTAGTGGCTAATGCTAAAGGCCGTATTGTGAGATGCTGTCAACAAACAGCAGGCTATTTCGTTGTCGTGCCATGCTGTGTCAAACTGGACTTGCCTTAACACATCATGATGGACTAAACAGCTGAAAACAGAGAGAAAGAGACAGAGAGGCTATGATGGGGCCCTCTGTGCTACTGCTGACAGGATCTGTTTAAATAATGGCACAAATAGAGCCAACACAAAAAGCACAAGAAGCAAATATGGGACTATTCTGGAGATTTTTTGTCACAGAATGATTTTTAGTTTTACTTCAACCCAAGAGACGGGAGAACATGTTTGTGCAAAATAAGTCCAAGACATTATGGTTTATTGTGTGTCAAACATTAAGTTTTTTTGTCTTATAGTGAAGTGATGTTTAGAGCTTGACTGTGCACCACACTGCTGATTTTTTACAAGCTTTTTTAAGACAATAAGTCCAGGTGTGGTTAAACATAGCATAGGGTTTGAAGGGTTAAATTAACAGGGATAGCCATGAAGTTAGCAACAACTTTGGCGCTGCAGCATACAAGTTAATCTCCCCCGTGCTGTCCAATGGTCAGGACTCTTGAGCAGAAAGTTTAACACTTGTATTTGCAGTGTTAAGGGTAAAATGTTCTCTGATTTTAGAAGTTTTAGGACAGGATATTGTTGCACTGGCCACCATTGTGCTATGTTTTGTTAGCTTGTTGCATCACGGTCGCTGATTTGCAAGTCTCAGCATAGTAAGAATGTGAGGTTGCTCACTCCTGATCTATCTCCCCGCCAAAAAAACGGTATTGTCACAGTAAACAAATTTTTTATCCCTACTTTGCACATACAGCAGGGGTTCAACGTGACAGCAGAGGGCGAGTGATGGACACAAATTACTATAAAACTTTTGTTTTTATGTTTTTGAAATTCTGATGACCTGATGTGGTCCAACACTTACATGACTCTCAGTTCCTCACAGTAAAAAATGTAGGTTATTAATTTAACACTATCATCAGATGGGATCAGTAATGGTATATGCATCAGCAGATACTCAAAGCTTCAGTATGAGGGCTTAAAACGCTGGATTAGTACATCACTAACAAAGTTAGACAGAAGGGAGGACAGCAGGACAGTGAGAGGAGATGCAGCCCGTGATTAATCTTTGTGTGTTAAAAGGCTAATAACAAAGTCATGACAGTAATTACCGGCAAGCTGGCCTCATTAAACCCTAACTTATTTTCAGACAAGGGCACAGAAAAAAGACTGTCTTACTTTGGGAATTAGCAAACTTTTGAAAAGACATGTCCTTTAAGGAGAATTATTTATTTGGAGGTAGAAATAAGAGAGATATGCTTTGTCATTTAGAGGATAATAACACTTCTTGCACCTGAGTAGATTAAATTTCCCCATGGGCTGTTAATACAGAGTTTAACTTATTTAGTCTTCTAAGATTTTGTCTTAAAAGAAAAAGGAATGAAAAAGCATTTTCTCCTCTCTGCCTGTAAGCGATAGCAGTGGAAAGAAAGGCACAGTTCCTGCATGCAACGCAGAACCAGATGTTTTGCACACACATGTGGACACTTCGCTTTCGATTAGCATGCATGAAAAGCAGAAAGAGTGATATGTGCACGAATGCTGGAGCACACAAATCCAAGGACACATACACGTTCACACAAAGCCTTTAACAAGTGTACGGGGCGCTGGCTATCATCAACATCCTCAGCGTCTCCCCCCAGTGGAGTTGAGAGAACGGGCCAGGTGTTGCCTTGTCGATTCTTGGACTTGATGGGAAACACATTCCAGGTGATAGGCATGACCGGCGTGATCTACAACCCACTGCACTGACATAAATCACACACAGACTGGAAGGCTTCAGGGCCAGGCTGAACTTCTGGGGAGCAACTTTCTCAGAACAGTGACTAAGACGGAAAAAAGCTGCAACAAAGGAAAAGAACAAAACAGCTGAAAGCTTTGTTATCGATTAGATAGGGAAATACAGTAGAAATTTATGGTCCAACTTTTATGTGAAGTCATAAACTCACTGCCTAATCATCATCCTTTTAATCTTAGAAAATCTGATATTTCATGAAAATGCTTTGACTTCCATGAATTCTATAAATTATTTTGTATACAGTAGCTTTAGTTGCATATTGTTTTATGGCATTTACTTTCCTTGTCTTCCTCTTGGGGTTTTATGACTTCTGTTTCTTCTATTATGTAATAATTTTAATACCTTATATTTCTTTCTAAGATGGTTTTATGGCTTTTACTACATTTACTTTTAGTTCTTTCTTGTATTGATTTATTTTCATTCATGACTTTTCCTTCTCTTTTTTAATGATTTTTCTTTTATTTATTCTGGCTTTTATTTTCTAAACTTTAGTGTTTTATAGCTTTTTCTTTTTTACTTTTATGTGTTTTATGACTCTTACTTTTTGATTTTTGTATTGTTCTGTTAATACTTCCTCTTTTATTTTCTGAGAATAATGGCTAATTTTATTCTAATTTTTTAAAGCTTCTTATGATTTTTATTTGTTTTAAGACATATTTTTAACATGCACTTGTTTTCTCTGTATTGCTTTGAATACCTTCTTGCTTTTTTTAGGGTTTAATGAAATATTTCCCATTTGCTGCTGTTTGGTTTATTCTTATTGCTTTGTTTGTTAATGTAAACAAAATTTCTATCAAATACTTTTCTGCCTCTTTTTTATATTTATTTATTCATTTTTTCCATTTGTTTTTGTTGGCTTCTATTTATTTTATCTTAAATTTATTTATTGGCTTCAATGTCTTTTGTAGCTTTCATTTCATTTTTTCCTATAATTGTTCATTGGCTATTCTTTACTTTTTTTTAGTAACAAAATATTTTAAACCAGTTTCCTTTTCCCCACATTTATTTTTTGTTTGTTTTTAATTTATTTTCCTCTATTTCTTTTGACTTTTATTTTTCTCTTTGTTTTTTTTTTGGCTTTAATTTTTTCCCTTAAACTTGTATTTTGAGCTTTTTTATCTCTGTCTTTCAATTGTTCTTTCACTTTAATTTTTTCATTTATTTGTCTTTTTCCCCTTTTTTGGATTTTTTTCCTTTTTTTGGTTTTTGTTTTTTTTATTTTCTCATTTATTTGCTTTTCTGCTTCTATTCATTTTTCTCTTTTATTTGTTTTTAATTTATTTTATTTTCATTCATGACTTTTCCTTCTCTTTTTTAATGATTTTTCTTTTATTTATTCTGGCTTTTATTTTCTAAACTTTAGTGTTTTATAGCTTTTTCTTTTTTACTTTTATGTGTTTTATGACTCTTACTTTTTGATTTTTGTATTGTTCTGTTAATACTTCCTCTTTTATTTTCTGAGAATAATGGCTAATTTTATTCTAATTTTTTAAAGCTTTTATTCTTTTAGTACCTTTTATGATTTTTCTATTTTTCTTGTCGTGTTTAACTTGTTTTTAAGTAAATATTTTGGCTTAAAACTTCTTTTTTTGCTTTATGGCCTTCTTTCAGGGTGTTGATTTTATTGTGCATTTTAACTGTTCGTCATTTTCTTTAACCCATTTTGTTGCACTTTTTAAAATGGCTTTTATTTCTTTCCATTCATTTATATCTTTCTATTTTATTTGATTCTTTGACAGTGTTTTATTAACCTGACATGCCAGATGGATGTGTGAAACACATCCATCTGGGAAAGCTTCAATAGCAAAAGTCTGAGAAAAGGCAGAGGCTTGAAAAAAACTCGAGTGTGATTGGATGAAAGTTCTGTCTGGCACATCTCTACGGGCCAATCAGAGCAACAAAACACGTGACGTAGCCGCTATCGAGCTGCGCGTGCGCAGCTACTGAGGAATAACGTGAAACATGGCACTTTGGACATGCAAGTACTCAACTTTTTTCGTTTTTGAAAAGAAAACAACTCACTGTTGTTCTCTGTTCTTCTTTTAACAAAGAAATGTCAAGTTCTGATAAAACTGGCGCTTTAGCAGCATCCACGCTAATCTCTTCCTCCATAACTGCACCAGCTCTTGGTGCTGCTTGTTTATGTCATGACTCTACTGTGCCTGAAAGTACTGCCCCTCATTGCTGATTGGTCCTGTCACTTTCTAACCGGGCCCACACAGTTCAGATGGGAGCTTTGCAAGATGGATTCACCTGTGAAAAACAAGGAAATGGATGTATCCATCTGCTCTGCAAGGTTAGTGTTTTATTGCTTTTAGCATGTTGCTCTGACCTTTCTGCTTTATTATCATGGTGTTTCTGTTCTCTTTTGCCTACTTAGTTTCATGATTTGCATGTTTGCCGAAGAGCTTTGTAAATTCATGTATGTAAAGGTGCAACACAAATCTATGGTTGTCATCCATAGTTTGTAGTTTTCCTAATAATAAGAAACATCACGTCTGTGTTATACTCTACACCCACACCTGGTCTGCACTGCTGCAGGTAAATCCTCTTTACAGTACCGTGGATAATTCAGGCCTCTGGCAGATGCATCAGACATTACTAGACGATTATGATTCTGGAGCATGTTGAGGTCAGTTTTAGCTCAGCAGCATGAAAGGCAGCTGGTTTTCCAGCGTGTTGATCCTATTAATCAGGGTATTTCTTAGCCAGTCACGATCCCATCACAGCCCACTTCTACATCTAGTGCAACCCCTTGCTTTGGATTTCATCATTTCGTTTTGTTTATTGGTGAATCAAAGCCTCGACGACACTGGAAAAGCATTTTTAGTGGAGCTGACACCATTTTACATACATATTCTCTGTGTAGTGACCAAGATGAGTGAGGTTTATCCTTTTTGTCCTTATCTGAGGTTTAGAAGTAGAGGGTGGTGTCAGCCTCTTTAGGAGAGACTGAGGTCAACATTTGTAAAAAATAAATGAGCATCAGATTTTTCACACTAAGGTACAATGCTGTTTTTGTTTGAAGGCACATCCACACATAAAGCTGCAATTTTCCTCCAAATCCGTGACCCAACCTCACCTTTGCCTGTGGTTCTAAGGCAGTGTTATGGCTGACGAAGAAGATGACCCTGACAAACCAGCCCCAGCCCCTCCCTTTCTAAACCCACTTCTGATTCCCCGCACAGTGACACAGCATTTCTGGACCTGGCCTTCTGGGAAGTACGGCTGACTGGTTGGCCTCACTGGTGACGTGTCGGTCTCTTTCATGTGGCTTCTGTATCTGATGTTCTCAAAACATGTTTGAGGGAAAGAGTTCAGAAGTTTCTATTCATTAATAGAATCATAAGAAGACGATTCTGTCGATGAATGGAGATGTGAGTCATAGAGAGGCTGGAAAGATTTAGTCATTATAGCTGTCATACAAGGAAATAAAGATGAAATACTATCATACTGTACTGAGGACTGTGTTTAGGCCAAGATCAAAGAAGTATCACTATGGAATTAAAACATCTGGCAATTAATTCATAGTAAAGTCATTTTAAAATGTAATGTTTGATTTTGACTTTGACCCAAGGTGGAAAAACTTCAGTGGAGTTTGATGAATTTATGAATATCTGTCTGACATGATATCAGACTTAACGTTTCCTGTTTTAGGTCAGTTAGGATTACTAAAATTACTTCTATTCGCAAGATGCCAGAATGATGAGAGAGAGAATTGTTTTACTGCTTTCAGAAGTTTGCATTTACTAAGATTACTATGCCTTTAAACACTTTGGGAAAGACCAGATGATGATGTAATAGCCTTGGAAGCTTCTGATTGGTTGACTGACAGCATTTGAGTTTATTGGAGGCACACCTGTGGATGTATTTTAAGGCACATCTCAATCACACTGCTTCCTTGTGTGACATCATGGGAAAATCCAAAGAAATCAGCAAAGACATCAGTAAGAAAAAGTCAGGTTCATCCTTGGGTACAATGACCAGATGCCTGAAGGTGCCACATATAAACACCATGGGCATGTCCAGCCATCACTCCGCTCAGGAACGAGACAGGTTCTGTGTCCCAGAGATGAACGGGCCTTGGTGCCAAATGTGCGTATCAAGCCTGGAACAAAGAGTAAAGACCTTGTGAAGATATTGCTAAAGCTGGCAAGAGTGTCATTATCCACAGTGAGACCAGTCCTGGAACCACATGGGCTGAAAAGCCTCTCAGCGAGGAAGAAGCCATTACTGCAAAACAAACCAGATTACAGTTTGCAAATGCACTCAGGGACAAAGAGCGTAATTTCTGCAGACATGTCCTGTGGTCTGATGAAACTAAAACCAAACATTTTGTCCATAATGACCATTGTTACATTTGGAGGGAAAAGGGGGAAGCTTGCAAGCCTGAGAAACACCATCCAAACTGTGTTGAACAGGGGTGGCAGCATCATGTTGTGGGGGTATTTTGCTGCAGGAAGGACTGGTACACTTCACAAAATGGATGGCATCATGAGGAAAGAACATTATGTAGAAATATTGAAGCAAAATCTCAAGACGTCAGCCAGGAAGTTAAGGCTTGGGCACAAATGAGTCCTTTAAATGGACAATGACCCTTAGGGTTCCACTGAATTAGGGCGATTCACACTTGGCCCAGTTGTTTCAAACTGCACTGTGACGCGATTGCACCCCCCCCCCGGCTTGCTTTCACACTAGCAACATTGATAAGTGACCAGGCCCACTTGCATGTGTACTCAGTCTGATACAGCAGGTGGTGGTATGCACGAAGCTGTTTTACAAACCTGAAGAAGAAGAAGCTACCACGGCAAACACTCAGGTCATAACCTAAGCAAAGACTGTTTGTTTTAACTCAGCAAAAGTCTACCTGCCACCTTGGACGATTTAAAATAACTTTTTAAGATGCCAGCAATGTCACTCCTCCTATCTACCAATCTATGTGCAGCTAAGAGGTAAATGGGCTCGTGCTGTGCAGATACAGCGACTTTTTTGCCTTTGCATCTCGTCTCACCTGTGTTCATCTGTAAGGCGAGTCATGACAGACTGTTTGTCGAGTTGAATCTGATGATTTCCACCTTTTATTGAGGAAAAATGTGAACAACCTGCCACACCATGGAAAAAGTTTATTTTTTACGGTTATGTCATACAGCTGATCCATCTCTACAAGGGGGCCCGGTTTCTGGGCGCGGTTTGTTTGCATCCACACTGACCAAAATGAACAGGACTTGGACTCAAGTGCACTCGGTTCCTGGACCGGACCCCAAGTGTGAAAGCCAGCTTAGTTATGAAGTGTCTTAAGGACAACAAAGTCAGTGTTTTGGAGTGGCCATCAGAAAGCCCTGGTCTCAATCCCATAGAAAATTTGTGGGCAAAGCTGAAAAGGCATGTGTGAACAAGGCGGCCTACAAACCTGACTCAGTTACACCAAGTCTGTCAGGAGGAATGAGACAAAATTCCAGCTTACACTTGTGAGAAAGCTGTGGAAGGATACTACCAGGCAATGCTGGGCAATGCAATGCTACCAAATACTAAGGAAATGAATGTAAACTTCTGACTTTCTCTCTCATTATTCTGGCATTTAGCAAATAGATACATTTTGGTAATCTCAACTGACCTAAAACGGGAAAAGTTAAGTTTGATTTGATGTCAGACAGTAAGAAAAAACGGTTAGAATCTCTTTATTCAGTGTAAGTAAACTTCTGGTTTCAACTGTATGTAGTTGTAGGTAAAAGCAAGTATATCTCCAACCTTCCCCCTGCTAATTTTCTCAGTCAAACTTCCTGTTAGTCTTAAATCTGCAGTGCATTCTCACACATGTAATGCTTACGCATAAAGAACCTGCCTCTATGGTTTTTGATCTGTAAAGGTGCGTGAATGACCGTGTGCAAAGGATCCTGCTGAAGTGTCTCCAGATGCTGTGGGTGATATGGCCTTTATCAGCCATGCAGACTGGGATCATTGTGAACAGGCCAGGAAGACTGGGGGAAATCAGATTTCCTTAGGGTAAGAAGAAGAGAGGGGGTATGAGAGGAAAAGGACAGAGTGAGGCGTAAGGCGTAAACAAAATGCAAAGCAAAGAAGCCTGAGGAGATAAGACAGAAATGTGATGACATCAGAAGGAGTGACAGAAGTTCAGAAAGGTGAGAGACAAGGATGAGAGGAGGGACGTGAAGGAAAAAAAACAGTGAGAAAAAGGGGCAGAGGTGTACCTCTGCTGCACAGTCCCACAGTCGGGAGCTTGAAGGCCTTTCTCACCTCTCCATCAGCAATGTACCTTTCATTCCAAACTTCAGCTCAAAGGATTAGCGAGGCACACGCGCACGCAGGCAGCAACAAACACAGTGCTCAGAGCAATCCATGCAGGTATAGGCATGCATTAATATTAACAGCAAAAGTTCTAAAAATGTGAGTGCTGCACTCAGTCAAATGAGTGTGCAATCCATCTGTTTTATGCACACAAACATGCACACAGAGGCACCAAGGCCTGAGTCATCTTTCCTGGGTGGTCCTCCTGTGCAGATAAGGCAAGCATGTTTCCCTAGGGTGAAGTAAAAGCAACAGAGGGCAGGAAAAAAAGCAAAGAAGAAAGAAGTGAGGGAATAGTGGGAGGAGGAAAAAAGGCCAGGGGCCTCTTTAAACTCAGTGTTTTGTTAGGAGCCGAGCTGCTCTTCATGTGCGGCGGGGCCTTCTATTTGCAGCGTGCTGTCAGAAGTTTCTCCCAAAGTCTGGATTAAAGAGATCCTCTAATGACACTGAGGCTGGACGACTTCAGACAGCAGCGAAAACCTCACAGTGCACCGCCTCCAGCCAAGGACACACACTCACAGACACACAGAGAGACAAGCAAAAGGGTAAGAGCAGATACATACACGGGGGGGCATGAAGCTCAGAGACGTACATAAGCAAAGACAGCATGTGTATTGCGCCCACACACACACAGCAGCTTTAGTAGAACAAGGCGCTGAGTGTACGAACGTCTACTGATCTAATAGTAAATAATAAAGGAGGTGCTAACCTCAAGGAGAGCTGGATGGCCAGAGAGATGAGCACAGACTCTCTTTTATCTGCACTTTTATCAAAGGATTGTGGGAAAGGTAAAGAAGAGAGTGTGAGAGAGAAGCTGTGGGAGGAGGAGGAGGAGGAAGAGGGGGAGGAGAGGTCTCCCTCCTGAGGTGTTAGAGAAGTGAAACTTTTGCTTTTGCTGTCTGTCTGTCTGAAGAAATAAAAAGATGAGCTTTAGCAGCTCGACCAGGACAGCCCCGCTGAAAGCTATCACCCATATTGATATGAACTGACTTGCTTTCAGGGCTTTGATGCTCTCAGCAGCTCTCCGGGCGTGGATTTCATGAGGATAGCGTGATGGCAGCAAACTCTCGTGAACGGTTATCTCGTCTATTCCAATATGCACACATGTCGGCACAGTTTCTTTAGTACTGATGAAAATAGTAAGACAATTGCTGTGGTAATGAAGACATGTTGCAACTGAGCTATGCCCACAGGGGGAACACACTGTTCTCCATCTTTCCGTCTCCGTCTCTTTCAGCTGCTGTGAGCTACAGTAGAAAGAGAATAGGAAACAACTCGGAAATACACGCCATATGCCCTCTGTGAGAGGGTAACATACATTTATTCTGTTTATCAAATAGCAGATCAGTTAGTGGAGGTGAAGTTCAGAAAAACTTGTGAATTCAACTGCAGCTTGAAAACTCTTAACAATGTCTTAAAATAAAAACAAAACAGAGTCCTGTTTGATTTCAGGACCATGTTTTCAGGTTCTTATGAGAAAAACAGCCACTGATGTTGCTCAGATTACAAAAATACAAAAACAATATGTTAATGCATCCACGCTCATAACATTTTAGTTGATAAGATGATGTCGGTCTTATAAAGAAGTCTAGAAACTTTCCAGACAAAACTCAACATAGTAAATTCCACAACAACTTCACAATGCTACTATGACAATGCTGCCATCCTTCAACAACAGATTTAGTCATTAATTAAGGGGCAGATCACATGGAGATAAGTTTAAGAGTATCCACAAAAGTTTTTTTCTCGTATTGTCGTTTTATCCACATGAACATTTTGGAAGCCTGATTAGCTATTTTTTAAATTGTGGATCCCAGAGTGAACAAATAAGTATATGCCATCTTTGTGTCTCCGTGTACACAACCAAGTAGGACTGGGTATTGTTAAGAACCTCACAATTCGATTCGATTCTGATTCTTTAGGTTGCGATTCAATTCGATATCGATTCAATTCCGATTTGATTCGATTCAATATTGATTTAAATCGATTTAGTAAGAAGTAGAAACACACAAATATCCTGCTGACATTTTTCTAAGAATTATTTTCATGCCCATGTGAACATAGGTGGTAAGTC
This sequence comes from Cheilinus undulatus, assembly GCF_018320785.1. NCBI lineage: Eukaryota > Metazoa > Chordata > Actinopteri > Labriformes > Labridae > Cheilinus > Cheilinus undulatus. Next base: position 33,643,993 of record NC_054885.1, on the reverse strand, counting down.
ACCTAACATTTTTGAGCAATAAAACATCTGAAAATAAAAATTTGCGCAATAAGAACTTATTTGTGCATATGGAGTACAAAAGTAAAAAACATGACAATTCTGTATAAACACTGAAAAAGTAAAATGCATGTAAACTTAAATAATATTTCTTTCCTCTTGGAAATTGTGATAAACCTCACATAACATGGTTATGGTTGGTTGTTGTTTGGTCGAGTGCGGCCTCCGTCCATACAACGTGAATCACATGCACAGTGACCCCCACTGGCCAGGAGGTGAATCGATTCAGAGGATTTGCTGAACCGATATTGAATGGGGGGGGGGGGGTATTGCAATATATTGATTAATCGATATTTTTACCCACCCCTGCAACCAAGCACATCTTCTCTGAAACGATCACATCATAGCGCCCTTAACTTACATGCACAGCAGCCATTTGCTATTGGCTTCCAGTACAAATAAACCCCACCCATAGCTAAAACCTCATTTTCCTCTAATGACACTGATTGGTCAGGCCCTTTTTCAGACCTGGCACAATTGTTTCAGACTGCAACTTTGCAAGAAAGATCTGCCAAGGCCTGTCCACTACGCCCCTGAAAAACAGAGAATGGACCCTCTCCAAATTGTTATTTTTTGATGACATATTGTTACTATTGTTGCTGATTTTATCCATTTATAACCCTCTTTTGCTACCTCCCGTCCATGTTTGCTCTTTCTTTTGCCAATTTTGACCAATTTCTGTTGCTTTATTGCCAGTTTTCTGCTCATGTTTTGCTATTTCTGGTGCAACTTAAAACCTAATTTTGCTGGCTGTTGTTTTTCCATGCTACTTTTTTGCCACCTTTACCCATTTTAGCTCTTTCTGCCCTTTTTAAGCCACTTCATTACCATGAAAAACCAATTTTTGGTGCTTTTTGCCCATTTTAGCCACTTTTTACCTATCTTGCCATTTTTTTTTACCACTTAAAACCCACTTTTGCTTCTTTAAGCCACTTATAACCAGTTTTTACCACTTTTGCCCATATTTGCCCCATCTTCTCGCCAATTTCTGTTGCTTTTTTCTGGTGCAACTTAAAACCCATTTTTGCTGATTGTTGTCTTTTGTGCCACTTCTACCCATTTTTGCCACTTTTTGTCCATGTTTGCTCCTTCTTTTTGCCAATTTTAACCAATTTCTGCCACTTGTTTTGACCAGTTTTGGCTTCTTTTTTCCCCTTTTATCCCCCCTTCTCATAATTACACAATCTTTTTTCATGGTGGGTTGTCCCGGTTTTTTTCTGCTTTATTTTCTGCCATCTTGAAGTTTGTGCACACTGTGGCTTAGATTTGAATCCTCACATTACTTTCCTAATTTGTTTACATCAGTGTGTGTCCCCTTATTCCCCCCACTCCTTATGGGTGGTCCTAGATCTGCCTAATGACAGACATGGAATCTGGCCAATCCATCATCTTTAAGTTGATCAAGTTGACAAAAGTTCTGTATTTTTTCAATATGATGTGTTTTAAAATTGTCAATTCTTTTTGAAATTATCACTAGTATCAAAAAAAAAAAATTACCTATACATCTATGTTAAACAACAGGTGTGCCAGAGAGGAATGAATCTATCAAAAGTTGCAGGAATACTGCACATGGTTCAGTTTGCACAAGACATGATGGCAGCATAGCAGAAGAGCCTGCAATTTTTGATAAATACTCATATTAGGTGCCTTGTACCTTTAATTTTATGGTGCCAAAGATACACCAGTGTTGTGAGATTTTTACTTGTATCATAATGAAGTCTAAAATTCTGGATTTGTAACAACCCTAAAATTGTTTTAGTGCAGCAGAGCATTACAGCCCAACAAATCCTCTGAGTGTCTGTTATAAATGGATTACATTTAATTTAAAGTGTATCTTGATGCTTTAATGCTAAATGCATCAGTCTTGGAGACAATGAAATGTAATTTTAAATGTGTTGTTTTTAGTTATGAACTGTTGTTGAGTATGTATTGTTTTAAATGTTGGTATGTTTGTTTTTATCATTTGTATTGTATATTCTTTTACATCTCCTGCCCAGGGACCACAGATGAAAATTAGCTTTATAGCTAACTCTGGCTTGACAGTTTTGTTTTGCATGGCCTCTGTCAAATAAACTAATAAACTAAACTAAACTAAATTATCCCCTTACTTACACGCATTGCTCAGTCTACAGATTTGTTGGACAAAGCAGTCAAAAAATAAAATCTTTGGCAAAGGAACAGTCTTATCCGCTTGTTTACAAGTCAGGAGTCACTGCAGTACAATGGCATCTTGTCTTCTGTGGCCTACAGCCTTGGTACGTTTCTACACAGGATTCTTCAAACAGGGAAGAACAAGACATTAGGCTGTCACGGTGTCTTTGTACTTAGCATCGGGCCGGTGGTTTAATGAGTAATTTCCGTTTGTTGTCCATGAATGGAGGACGTTCTCTCTGAGCTGTTTTACTTCCCACGTTCCCTGGTTGTATCCTGGAATGTTATCTCTCTCATACTTCCACCTCCTCTGATATGTGGATCAAACACTGCCGGGAATCTGCCCACAGCCGGAAAAGTCATCAATCAGCCAACACTGAGCACACCAGAAGAGCTGCACATGCACACAAACATATACACGGACATGAAGGCAGATGGGCGCTCACACAGAGACATAAAGAGAGTCAGAGAGTGAATGAGAGAGAGGGGGACCCTTCCCTTCACACGGATCCAAGATGAGACGTTTCTGCCTGACACCAGTGCTAATATAAAGGACAACACAGGCCTGAACTGGGAGTTGGAGTGCAGATTTACTGACAGAACTCGGTTTCCAGACTGCTTTAAAGATTTCAGAGCATAACGACCAAACAAGCAGCAGAGCTCTGTATGGGGATTATTAAACTCAGTATCATTTTATCTAGAAATCAAACACTTAATGAGATGTTAAGCTGATCTCAGTGCCTGAAAAGCTGCTACTGTAAGAAATGTCCAAACATGTGTTTGGTTGCCTTTGTTTGTGTTGTTAATAATATGCCTACAACTGCATACTAGATATTTTCTACAGCTGGCTTTCTTTAGCTACATTAAACATGTAACACATGACGCCTGTCGACTGAACACATGGATGCTTCTGCACAGTGAACTTATTCCCTGGAACTAAAGCTCATGCATGTAGAGCTTTAGCTTTGGGACTCGGACTTTAGTTTTCAAACTGGTAGAGATCAGTTCTCAAAGTTTGAAGGAAGTTTGTGCTGTTATGGAATATGTTCCCAGTCAAGCTACGTTTCAAGCACACACCTACCAGCCTAAACATGCATTTTTACCAGTGCATTGAAGAAGTAGAGTTTCTAAATGAGGAAAAATGTAGCAGCCAAGGTAGCTGAGTAAAGTAACTGGCAGCAGTGTCTTGCTTTTCCCGATTTGATACTTCTTTGTGGTGGCAGGCAAAGGAAGTCAGCCTAGACAGCCTTCTACCCAGCAACACTTTCCAACTCTTTCTGGGGGTTCCTGACCAGGCAGGATATATAATTCCTCCAGTGCATACTAGGTCTTCCTAGGGTCTCCTCCCCAGAAGACCTCCAAAGGGAGGAACCCAGGAGGCATCCTGATCACATGCCTGAACCACCTCAACTGGCTCCTTTCAATGCAAAGGTGCAGTGGCTCTACCCCTTGTTCTCTTAGCATGTCTGAACTCCTCACCTTACTTCTAAGGCTGGACCCCACCACCCACTGGAGAAAACTCATTTGAATACTTGAATACGTGACCTCATTCTTTTGGTCATTACCCAGAGTTCATGACCATAGGTGAGAGTTCAGAGGTAGATCACCTGGTAAATTAAAGCTTTGCTTTCCTGCTCAGCTCCTTCTTTACCACAACAGACTAGCATAAGGCTCACATTACTGCTGATGCTGCACCAATCCTTGTGTCAATCTCAAAACTCCCACAGGAACAAGACCCTGTGATACCTGAACTCCCTCACCCGTGGCAGAGACTCACTCACCATTTGGAGGAAATAATCCACCGTTTTCTGGCAGAGAACCTTGGCCTTGGACTTGGAAGTGATGACCCCCATCCTGACCGCATCACACTGAGCTGCCAACTGCCCCAGTGCCTGCTGGAGGTCTCCAGAGGAAGCCAACAAAACCACATCATCTGCAAAAAGCAGAGATGGTACTCTCACTTCTCCAAACTAAAAACTCTTCTTCCCTCAGCTGCTCTTTATGATCCTGTCCATGAAACTCAGACAGAATCGGAGATGAGGGGCAACCCTGTTGGAGGCCAACATGTACTAGGACTTTATGCCAACAATGTGGGCACAACTCTCACTTTGCTTAAAGACGGACCTAATGACTTGCTGCAACGTCCCTGGGGCCCCATATTCCCGCAGTTCCCTTACATGACCCTTGGATGGACACGATTGTAAGTCTTCTCCATGCTCCTCCAAGAAGCATTAGGCAATGTCATCTTGCAAAGCTCCAATCTACAACATTTGCACAAGACCCAAAACCACAATGCACAGTGAAACTGAGCTGTTATCAATGTAAAAGCATGTTGCCAAATGAATGACTTTTAAGCTGCTTTTATCAAGTAACACTGCCTCCTGTAGGAGGTCTCTGTACACTACAAAGCTAAGTAGACCGACCTGGCTGCTCCATATCAGCTGATCCATATCAGCTGATCTTACTCATAGATGTTGGTATTGGCAGCAAAAATCAAAAACAAAGGCATCTCTAACTTCTCCAAAGTTGCTCACCTTAACTTTAAACATAATAGAGCAGAATAACTTCATACACCTCAGAATAAATACTTAAGTATAGCAGTATTTATGCCCACATGCACAGGAAAACGAAAGTGACAAGAACACAGATGGTTTAACAAACTTCAGTAAACAAACGTGCCGTTCAAGGTTGACACAAAGAACACGGGCATGTGTTGAAGGACGTGGACAGACACACGCACAAAGAAGACACACATACACACTGACGCTGACAGTACACACAACGATTGAAGCAGCTCTTTGCCTCTGCAACAGAGGGTATCCAGCACACCTGTTCTTGATCCACTGCTGCCATTCCTTCCCACAGGCAAAGTCATCCTTTCAACCCCCTGAGAAACTAATGCATATATAACTAAAGAAGTACAGACAAACTGCTGCTGCTACAACTAGCCCCCTCCAATGTTGGCATGTTTGTGTGGATGAGTGTGTGCGTAGGAGTCGCTCGTTACTGGTACACTGTAAGACCAAAGAGTCAAAGCTTGTTATAAAAACATAGTTGTGTTAACTTGGAATTCAAAATAGCAATGTTAGCTCTGTTTCCCTGAGTCATTAGAACACATTTTTAGAAGTAAAATGCTTAATTACTTTCTTCCCAAATTTGACAGCCATTCCTGTTTTCCCAGCATGCCCTTGGGCAGCATGCTTTTCAACTAAAAGTCCAAGAAAAGTGTGTTCAAATGTCTTCTGCTGTTGCCAGTTATGCCATGATCATTTTTAAGATTCATTTGCACATGTCCCTGTTATAGTGTCCCCTTTAGTGGTTAGACACTTCTGCACCATGAGTGAAGGTACACACTCAGTTAGTGTGGCCCAGCCTGTGGGGCATAAATGTAGCGTGAATGGTGTCCAGAACTTAGAGACATTTGGTACTTTTTAGGCTGGACTCTATAAGGAACTTGGCAATAGTAGTAGTGTTAGTCAAGTAAAGCCAAAGTGAAGTTTATTTTATTGCATGTTTAAAATGACCTCAGCTGACAAAAGTGCTGCACAGATTATGACAATATAAACACCAAATTTGAATGAGAATGACAATAACACAATAAAAAGAAAAAACAATAAGAAACAGAGTAAATGACAGCAAAATGTCAAGACGTGAAGCTCTACTTGTTTTTAAAGCCAGTTCAAACAGGTAAGTCTTAAGCAAATACTGGAAGTTTTTAATAGACTGAGCATTTCTTACATTTTCAGGTAAAACATTCCAGTCTTAGAGCACTGAACGCTCTGTCACCTCTGGTTTTAAGCCTGCACCTTGGAACATCTAAGAGCATCTTATATGTTCTCTGCAATGCTCTGACTGGAGCATGATGCTGCAACAACACAGACAAGTATTGTAGGGCTAGCCCATGCAATGTTTAAAAAAACACTAAAAGAATCCTAAACTTGAACTTGAAGCTGACAGGAATCCAGAAGAGGAAAGCTAAAACTGGTGTGAAATGATCACATCATCACACCCGTCAAAAGAAATTTGGCTGCAATTTGGGCCAGCTACAGACTGATCAATACTGATGTACAAAGACTTTCAATAGGCCAAGTGAGACGTTAAAAACACGTTGATAGCCCTTTCAAAGTCATTAAGGAGGAGTTAGGGCTTTACCTTTCTTTGGAGTTGCAGCTGGAAAAAATGTCTTTACCACTGCAGTATCTGCTGATCAAATTTAAAACAGCTCTTGAAAATAATTCCAAGATTTTTCACAGAGTGATGACTGTAGGATGTTGGAGGGTGAGGCACACTGTTAAAACCATCCAGGAGTTTAAATTGACCAAATGCAATGAATTTTCTTTTCTTTTCTCCAGCCAGGCTTCAACATCTTCAAGACAATAAAACAAAACATTCACAGAGTTCATTTTCACAGACAGGGAGATCTGTAAATCATCTGCAGTCTGCAAAGGAACTGCTTCTTCTGTGCATAATATAGTCTTAACTCCCATTTGTGGATGGCACAGGGAACTGTGATGACAGACAATGATTTCTGGAAGTGTTCCTGAGGCCATGCAGTGATTTTTCAGAGCAGAATCATGTATGTTGTTAATGCAGTGCAGCCTGAGCGCCTAAAGATGACAAACATCCAATACTGACCTTCAGCCTTGTCCCTTTGCAAAGGGAATTTCCAGATTCTCTGAATCTTCTGATGATATTATGTGTGGAAAAAAGGTGGCATAATCAAAATCTTCACAATTATATGTGAAGAAAATTTTTCTGAAATTGTTCCAGAAATTTTAAAAGCAGTTTTCACAGATTGGTAATCCTCTACCCATTCTTACTTCTGAGGGACTCTATTCGCCATCACTTATTTTTCCAGCAATTTGTTGCACCGTTCCTACTTTTCTGACATGTGTTGCTGCCATCAAATTTAAGGGGAACTAATATCTTCCGTTGAATGGTAAAATGTCTAATTTTCAACATCTGATATTAATCCAAATTGAGTACTCTTGATCTTTGGGCCCTCAGGTGGCAATGCGATAAAAACAGGTACAATCTTGTATTGGAAATCCCTGCAGGGGCTTAGGAGCACCTCAGTGTCTGTCAACACTGTTGGTCATGCCATCCACATATGCAAGTTAAAGCTCTATCATGCAAAGAAGAAGCCATATGTGAACATAATCCAGAAACGCTGCTATCTTGTCTGAGCCAAAGCACATTTAAAAGGGACTGAGGCAGAATGGAAAACTGTTCTGTGGTCACATGAATCAAAATTTGAAATTCTTTTTGGAAACCAGCTCATCATCTGTGCACAGCTTAAAAGCCTTCATCTCTGATGGTATGGGTTTGCATTAGTACCTATGGCGTGGGCTGCTTACACACCTGGAAAGGTACTATCAATGCTGAAAAGTAGAGAGGGGTTTTAGAGCAACATATGCTCCCACCTGGTGTGTCTCTTTCAGGGGAGGCCTTGAATATTTCAACTAGACAATGTTAAACCACATCTACTACAACAGTCTGGGTGCACAAGTGGCCTGACCTTCAGTCTTGTCTCTTGCATACAGAAAATCTCAGATTCTCTTAGTCTTTTGATGATATTATGTACTGTAGATGGTAGGATATTAAAATCTTTGTTATTTAATGTTGAGCATAATTTTCCTGAAATCGGTCCACAATTCTTACATGCAGTTTTTCACAGACTGGTGAACCTCTGCCCATCTTAACGTCAGAGAGACTCTACCACTCTAAAATGTACCCTTTAAACCCAGTCATGTTATTGACCTGTTACCAATCAATCCCATTACCTTCAAAATGCTTCTCCAGGTGTTTCCATTAGTGCCACTTACTTTTCCAGCCTTTTTTGCCCAGTCCCTAATTTTTGAGATGTTATTGCCATCAAATTCAAAATGAGCAGATATTTTTCATGAAATGGTAAAATGTCTCAGTTTCAACATCTTAAATGTTATTTTTTTCCATTTTGAATAAAAATAATGGTTTGTGAGGTTTGCAAATCATTGCATTCTGTTTTTATTTACATTTTACTCTGTGTCCCAACTTTTTTGAAATTGGGTTTGTAAAATAAAACAGAGATAATCTTACTTAAAATTACTAAGTACCTGCTACTTAACAAATACCATTTCTCTTAGTTAGTATTACTTACACATTTCGATGGAATAAGTTCCATCTTTTTTGTGCTTTACTAGCTGACTGGGTTTTACAGTGCATGTTTGCATAAAAGAAAAACACCTATATTGTCTAGAGCTGACATGCACACCCAAAAGTGAAGCATTCAAAGAGCAGCACACCTCACATATTCACTGTCAGCCTCTGACAGAGGCAGACGATGGTCACTGCTGCATTATGTAATGTGTCTGCTGTCACTTCACCCAGAGGGCACTACAACAGGACCTTCGCTTTGACTGCAACTAGAAGTTAGTGCTGGATAGGCCCAGATCAAAGGTGTGTATCCCTGCCTCTGTGTGAAAACAGCAGGCGGGTTAGAGAAAGCAACACTGCAGAAAGATGTAGACACAAGGACACTAACTCAAAGCTATGTTTCTGTGAAAGTTTGAGACAGAAAGAAACACATGAAGAGAAGAAAATGTGGTGGAGAGAGAGTGTGTGTAGGCCCATGTAGTGTAGGAGAATAACACTAATTTAAAGGTGTGTGTGCATGTGTGTGAGTGCATGGCAGAAGTCGGCAGGCAGAGAGACAGGAAGCACTGCTGTTTGGAGCAGGAACAGCGGTGCTGATCAAAGCCCAGGCGGGTGACACTATGGGCGGAGTGCCATTGTTTATTCACCAGCCACCTCTCCCTTTTGGCAGGGCGAGGTGAGCATGTGTGCTTCTGTATGTGTGTGGAGACAGACAGCAAGAGTTTGAGACAGAAAGAGTTCGAAGAGTTGGAAAGATGGGGTGAGAGAGAGAGAAGAGACAAGGCCTGTGAGTGTGTGTGGGGGTCTTTGTACCTTTCTCTTGGCAGGCTAAGGTGGGCTCGAGTTCTGTCAGATTCAGCAGATGCACATTTCAGGCACATGCACAATCCTAGACAAACTCTCACACACATGGACAAAAGCTCTGCTGGAGCACATGGTCATATAAACACAAGATAGCCTCACTTTTAAGCTGTACATTCAACTCAAACCTCTGTGGCTCCTCAAAAAGTCCCATCATGCAGAGAAACAGATGAAATCTGCTCACTAAAACACCAGCTATCCTTGACCCTTCACTGATGTGAGCATACTGGACATCAGAGAGGAAATGCAACTTTCTTTATGCTTTTACCATCCACACGCTTTGGACTAATGAATATTTTTCCACTGCTATGAGGTAATTGGCAAACTAAATTTTCTATATCCATGTCTGTATAAGAATTAAAAGGCCAATTTGAAGGGTACAACACTGTTGCTTTTCTGCATGCATCATGGTGGTAGAAAAAAAGAGATTCACCGGTCAATCTATGTTCCAACCCTAACTTTTGGTCATGAACTCTGGGTAATGACTGAAAGAATGAGACTGCAGATACTAATGGTTCTGAGATTCCTCAGAAGGGCGTCTGGGCTCGGCTTTAGAGACAGGTTGAGGAGCTCGGACATCTGGTGGAATCTCAAAGTGAAGCTGCTACTCCTTCACGCTGAAAGGGGCCGGTTGAGGGGGTTCAGGCATCTGATCAGGACGACACCTGGTCACCTCTCTGTATAGGGCTTCCGGGAACGCCTTCCTGGGAGGAGACCCCAAGGCAGACCTAGAGTGCACTGGAGGGATTATATACCCCATCTGGCTGGGGAGTGCCTCAAAATTCCTGAGGAACTGGAAAATGTTGTAAGGGTGAGGGATGTCTGGGTTGACTTGCTTCCCAAGCTACCACTGTGACCTGACCTTGGATAAGTGGAAGAAGATGGATGGATGTTCTAACATTCAAACTAATAATTAACCAAGAGTTAATACTATTAATGTACAAGTGTAGATACCTGTCAATAAACACAAACCCCATTTCAGTCTTTTTACACATTCATTGTGGGACCATATGTTCCCAAAAAAGCTGGGACAGCTGCAAGAAAAGACTTTTTAAATGCTTCACAAACACCTGAAGAATTCCATAGCCAAGAAGGTTCATTTGTAACAGGTGATAGTATCATGACTGGTTCCATTGTTCACAATCAACAATAGCACAAGGTTCTCGATTTTAAAGAATGAATAGGCAACTATTTAAGTAGTATATGATAGAGATGTAAAGGTATCATTAATTTTGTGATGACAGTAGCATCTCAAATGCATGGACATATGATGGTTTCAAACAATAAGTCTTCAGGGGAATAAGTGCAGTTTTTTTAATTGGAGCAGAGGGAAGAAAAGTGGGGATTACAGTGACCATCAGCCCTTGCATATTCATCATCCTTTGTGCTCCACTGGCTTGATCTAACAGCATGAAAATGGTGAATGCTGCTAAGCATCTAGTCTGCTGGAAATCAAGAAGAAGAGGAAGTGGATGCAACTAGCAAGTTTTTGAGACTGCAGAAGCTCCACTGACTTTTGAATCTGACAAGTTTAAGCATTTTGGTTTTCTGGCATCAAGAAATGAGAAAGGAGAAAAGTTGACAGACAAATAAAAACATTACACAGACATTGCCAGACTGCGGTGACACGTTTGATGGGGAATACGAGTGACATGAGGAGCCACTTGGTAAACCATGCACTGAAAAGATTTGTTTAAATGCAAGAAGCAGAATCCAGCCAGGCCAGGAGACTCTTAAAAAAGCATTCACAATCCCACTCCCTAACAACAGCGTGAAGGCTCAACAGATCACAGGGTGTATCAGTGAGTATAACACCAAGAACCAACAAAGGTTTTAGAGGGTTAGTAAACATGCTGGGGCCAAAGTATATATATTTCTAAGCCTAATGAACACCTATAGCAATTTTTTGCACAAATTATAATGTTCAAAGTGCAATAGTTTCATAGATGCTGATGCCCCTTTTTTCAAGGCTTCATTTGTAGTTTGGTTTTTTTTGATATCACAATAAGTATTGTACGTTGACCTGTTACTGAGGTATTACTGTACTGTGAGATTTTGGTACTGTTACATTGATAGTATATGAATAAGGTTCTTTGATGTGCAACCGTAATGAAGTTAGTGATTTCAACATCTATAGTCCATAGATAGGGAGAATCTGGAGAAATCTCTGCATCCAAGCAGTAAGGCTTCGACCCCTCAAACAGTATTGCTTAAGAAAACTGACATCATTCTGTGATGGGCTAGTGAACCCTGTGGAAAACCACTGATGTTGCTGCATTAGGCTAAAAGTCTATCATGAAAAGCTAAAGCCATATGTCAACAACATCTAGTGGCACTGCTGACTTCTCTGGGCCTGAGCACATCTGAGATGTATTGACCTAAAGAGGAAAAGTGTGCTGTAGTCTGATGAGTCCATATTACAACTTTTTTTGGTATAAATAATGGCCATCAAGTCCCACCAGGCTAAAGAGGAAAAGGATCATCCAATTGCTATCAATGCAAAGTCAAATGCCAGCATTTGGGTGTGTTACTGCCTGTAGCATGAGTCACATATATATCTGTGATGGCTCCATTATGACTGAGAGATACATACCAGTTGATGAGCAACAAATGCTCCCAATTAGACACCTTTATCAAAGACACCCATGCTTATTTCAGCAAGACAAGCCACATTCTGCACGAGTTACAACAGCATGGCTTCACAGTGAAGGAGTATGGATACTAGACCAGCCTGCATGCAGTCTAGAGGTGGGAATCTTTAGGCACCTCACAGAAGAACAACTAGTAATCTAACTTGCTGTTATGTGCTGTGTGTCAGAGTTCCACGGTTCTGTTCCTGCTATTCCACACTGTTAGATATTTATATTATTTTCGATTATTGATTACTGGACATTTATAAATCGATTCAGAATCTTCCACTTCCACATCACAATGCATCTATGAATAGAATTTTTCTCCCACCTCTAATGCAGTCCAGAATCGTTCCAAATGAAAATGTATGAAGCATTATGGAGCGCAAAACACAACAATGGGAACTCCACAGACTGGAGAAGCTTAAGATGAACATCAAGCAAGAAAGAGAAAGAACTCCTTTTTTTTAATTCTTCAACAATTAGTGTCTTCAGTCTCCAGACACTTACAGACTTTTAAGAAGAAAAGGTGATGTAACGCAGCTGTAGACATGCTCTTGCCCCAACTTTTTTGGAACATGCTGCAGGAACTGATTCAGAGTGTGTAAATTTCTAAATTTTGTACAAAAAATCTTGTCTCTGTGCTGTATTCGGTGGAGAAAGGGTGCAAAAGGACTTGCAAACCACCGTTTTATGTATTTATTACATTTTACACAATGTCTCAACTTTTTTGGAAGTGGCATTTGTAACTTAAGAGTTGAGTTTTGGTTGCACTGAAACAATAAATCGTTTTTTTTTTAAATGCACACACAAACAGAAATACTCCTCTGCCTAAACGTCACTTCTAGAGAAAAGTCATATAATGAGCATACTTAACTGTACTTCTGTTGTTCTAAAAAAAAGCTTTACGAGATCTAAAGGTCCCAGCAGTTAACACCCACATTTAAGAAGTCCCAAGTACAGTAGAGCCACAGAGGGAGCTAAATTCAGGCTAGAAACGGCAGAACGGGGCTGGCGAGGAAAAAAAGGGACATCTGATCCGGTGCAGCGTGCATTCAGAACAACTGTTTTGGGATTATCCCGATTCAAATGCGCGGCTAACTTTGATGTTATTTTCTTCCCCTCCCATTGTCTGAAGCCCCTCGCTCTCTTCATAATCCGAGCCCTTTGAAGTGAGCAGCATGGAAACAATGTCAGCAGGCGACACACTCCCTCTGATGGCCCACTGACAGCTCTCCGCCATGTCTTTCTTTCCTTTCTTTTCTCCCTCTCTCTCTTGTCCTTCTGTTTGTTGTCTCAATCCTTGCACTTCCTCCATCCTTTTGTTGCATCTGCCTCTCTTTCTTCCCCTTCATTGTTTACCATCTCATCCTTCTTCCTCTCTCTCCCCTTTCAAGTTCAACTCTTTATTTTGTTTCTCTGTTTTTGTCTCTTTGCTTGCTTTTTTCTAATCTTACCTTCCCCTCTCTCATTGATCGCCTTCTTCCCCTTGTGTCTGGCCTTCTTTAATAAGCAATTCAACCATTAATTGGAGTCTCATTAGCGGGTGGTTAATACAGGGGGGATCGTAATAATGAGGCCACAGATAATGGAAACAGAAAGCCTTTGTCTGCTCCCAACACAGATGCCAAGGCCTGTGTCTTGTAACACAGCGTACAAAAGGGAAAAGAGCCTGTGTTGTGTCATTATACAGTTAGATTACAAGTAACAACAAAGCTGGAACACAAGCTAGTTCTGCCTGAGTCATTGTTAACATTTCATGGACATTATAGGGAGGTTTGTGTCAGTAGTATCTGTTTGTGGCTGCTTCATGATTTGGTAGTTTTATTTACTGTTGTGTCAGATTGTGAACAGGTAGCAGAAATAAGTAAATTCCTCATGACTGAACATTAGGTGACAATTATGCATAAAAAAGTCAGCAGCTCATCTCCTCCAGAGCTTTCCATGTGTGCAGTCCCACTGGAGACGGCTTCCTGCAGCTTTGTTGATAATAACCCGAACACTTTGCATCTGTGAATGTGAGTTAATGAGTAAGAAGGATGCTGAAGACGTCTGAGGATCAACATGAGCTACCCATTCTGGATAAGAGAAAAAACAAGCATCACATAGTAAAACTGCAAAACCAGACATTTCAGCCACAACAGTCACAAAAAAGTCATGTGAAAGGCTGTGATGTCATACTAAACTCATGTTTAAGCATAATATGTTAGAAAAATGACTTTATAAGTTGTTCAGCGTTCACTGGTTTGTAACTGAACCTGTAGTTTTGAGTTTCATTTTTCTCCTGCTGAGGTTTGTCAAGGTACTACTGACAAAACCACATTTCCTTGAGTAAGTGTTCACAATAAAAGCACTCTAAAAAACAGCTACTTCAACCAAGTTGATCCATTCTTGCACACATTCTGTTAAAGCCTGAGACAGGCTGACAGAGGCACCCTGCAGAGTGAGCATACTTGCTCTAAGCAGCTGTTATTACAGACAACAAACTTTGAGAGGAGAAAACACACGATTTACCTGTTTATTGTGCTTCACTTCAATAATGCTGACATACGGGTGATGTTTGACATGTTACCTGGCTGCTCTGTAGTGTCAGAGTGAAACATGCAGATGACAGCATCAGACTAAGCTGTTGTCCGTCACATATGCAGTGCATTCATTTAAATGCAAAGTATGTCTCCACCGGAGGGCTCTCAACCAAAATACACAGCAACAAGAGTACAGACCAGGTCTGCCCTTTTCCACTGTTTACTTCTAGTGCTAAATTGAGGACTCTGTTCAATAAAACCAGCACCTAGTATGGCATTTTTACTAAAAAGAAAACTGACGTTTTGTTTTCATTTATAAACGCCTCATAATAAAGGAGAAATACCCTAAAAAAGCCACTTCTGAGACATGCTGTGATTGGTCTCAGGATGTGCATGTGTGCTGAGAGTGACACTAGAGCTCATACACATCCTGGGACTGATTCCAGCACGACGTGGAAGTGCCTTTTCTTAATGCATTTCTCCTTCATATGAGAAATGTATACACTCTACGAGGTACTGATTTTACTGAACCATCTTCAATTCAACACAAGAAGTAGAACTGAGAAGGGAGTCACCATGGTGGCTGGTGCTGAACAGTGTTGGTCTCAACTCGCTGGAAGTGCTGAGTGTGAGCATTATGCTGACATCATCAAATCCATCTGGCATCTCATAGGAATGTAAATGTTACATTTAAATCTCTTTAGAGCTGACGAGGTGGCATGAAGGGTTTCTTTGTCAATATATCTGTGCAATTTAGAAAGTGTGTAGGATTTTTTTTTGCAATTTCTTCCAATAAAACAAAGTAATTTTGCATTATTTGGGGCACTTATGGTCTAGCAGTGAGGTCACACCACATGTACAGAAACTGGTCTTCCAAGCTGGGAGAACAGACTCCAACCTGTGGCCCCTTTCCTACTTGTCGTTTTCTACACTCTCCCCCGATTTCCTGCACCATCCACTATCCTGTCCCCTTCAAATAAAGGCAAAAAGCCCCCTAAAAATCTCTAAAATCTCCCACTATCTGTTGCTTTTGTTCTCAATGATTTGGTATGGAAGCATGTATCATAAATGTCTGACTTTTGCAGGTATGGTAAAGAAATGCTGGTATAATGATAACCCTGGTATGAACAGCATCAGAAAAACAGACAGCTCTTGAATTCTCAGCGTGGGAGAGTGCTGGGGCAAAGCATTTCTGAGAAAGCGGCCCCTTTAGTAGAATATAGAGGTCTGAGAAAAAAAGGGTCTGAAGCTAACAGAGTTCTGAAAGAGAGGATATCTGAAGGGAGCCTCACAGACCTGCCTCCTTACTATATGAGGCAGCTGCAACCGCAAACAGACAAGGTTGTGTTTGGAAACATGTCCTGATCCCAGACACAACAAGTCTTTATTTAGTGAGCCGCACCCAATCAAGTGCCGCTGTGTCCCAGTCTGGTTGCCAGGGCAGGACACAGAATAAAAGATCCTGTGATTCTGAGAGTAAATTATGTGCTGAGGATGGATGAGAGCGGGGAAAAGTGCAAACAAAAGCAGCATGATAAATGTTACATGCAGAGATTTAAAAGTATTGCTCTGTGCACAGGGCAGCACAGGGAATGAGAGCAGCTTTGACCAACATATCATATACTAATCTACCGTGTTAATCATTATACTGTGGTGCAGCAAAGCTTGTTTTTTGATAATTAATCCATCAATTTATCAAAATAGGTTAAAGAAAAAGACACCAGAGGGAAACAAGAGGTTAGGAGTCTAAAAGAGAAGCCTCAGTGAAGTAAAGTTTAACTGTAAAACAGAATGACAGTAATGATACAGAGAGGCTCGCCTTAAAGAAGTGGGGTGCAGCAGACAGATTTACAAGGTTCAGCCAGACACAGCACACGAGCCACTTAAAGACACTCTGAAGTTTGTAACTGGCCCTAAAAACGACAGAGCACACAGGGAGACACACTGTGACCAGGCTTTAACAAAAGGAAAGCGCCCCGTGTCTGCTCTATAAAGTTTCAGTCCAGACGAGGCTTTTTGGAAGTTTACTGACACCCAATCTGAGGACTCTGAAGGTTTGTAACTGCAGGTAAAAGCTACAAAAAACACAGAAATTTAATCATACTACAAAAGGATAAAGAAGATAGGAAGATAAGATAATCCTTTATATAACAGATTATAGTAGTGCACTCAGGAAGTTTTGAGACCCCATTGACTTGGAGTTTGCAAAAAAAAATGAAAGCTCAGTTAGAGCAAACATCAGGTTCTTGGTCACTTCTCTCACTAAGGCCCTTCTAAGGTTCCTGATTGCTCAGTTTAGCCAGGGGACCAGCTCTTTGAGGAGTCCTGGTTGTGCCAAACTTCTTCCATTTGAGAAGTATGGAGGCCACTGTGCTCTAGGGAACCTGCCTTTCTAGATCATGTCCAATCAAACACTACTAAAAGGCTTCAGCAACAAATCTTGGTCATTTTGGTCTAAATTGCACAAATACATTTGCACTGTCTTGGAACTGATGCCTGTCGTAAGCAGCTTTCTTGAGAACAGCTGTATTGTTTTTTTGAAGCATCAGTACTTTTAGATACTATCCATCATTAATATTACAGAGAATGTAATTTAAAACAGTTACTGAAAAGTTTTGGAGTATAATCTGATCACATATTCTATCTTAACTATGTACTGAAAAGTTATTTTTCAGATATTCAGGAGTAAGTAAATGATGCCACACTTGTGCTGCTATAATAAGAGATTCTCTTATTTTCAATATATTGTTTTGGGCTTTTTATGCCTTTATCTGGACGAAACAGTGTATAAGGTAGGAAATCATATGGAGAGAAAGGGAAATGACATACAGGGAAAGAGATAGAGGCCAGACTCGAACCTTGGCACTCACTTTAGGCCTTTCAGATTGGCAGGGCTCTGTGCCGGTTCCAGTTCCTAAACCTAATTTTGAACCGACCTGCATGCTAAAACCCAAAAAGATGGTTTGGATCCTGAAAAGTTGGTTCTCAGCTGAAACCAAAAAGTGGGTTCTTCCTTGCGAACCGTGACATCATCAGTGGGCGGGTCAAATTCTAGGTTGTGACCAAGTGGCAAACTCCGGTCCTGAAAAATGAAGCCAATGCGGAAGTGTAAAAATTGCAATGCGTCGAGTGTCCACTTGAGGCTGGAAATTCTGTTTGAACACATTAAAAAGCTGTTCATTTTACACTAGTTTAGATTTTATTTAGGAAAAACTTCACTGTGCACTTATGGGTGCGTCTCATTTGATGAACAGATAGCTGGACAGGCAAAAGCTACCTCCAGAAGGATGGCTTTAGTGCTAACTGAGCTGACAGGAAGTTGAGCTCAGTGGGCGGGCTCTTGCCTGCTGTTAAGTTGATCCAAAGTTGGGTTGAGACGGCAATTTTATTATGGAGCTTGCAACGGATTGGCTTCAAAAGATGTTTGAGTCCACCTATTGTAATCAGACGGCTGACATCACATAGGCTTTGTCCAAATCTTTCAACAGTCTATGGTTAAAAAAAAAAGAAAAAAAAAAAAAGAAAGACAAAAATTGGTCTGCTGAGGAGACAAAATGTTTGGTTGTTTGGGGCATCAACAGAATTCCAGGTGAAGCTGGAGAGTAGCACAAGGAAGAGAAAGTTATATGCCGAACTGCCGAGCTTGCAGATATTCAGTGCAATCTGCCATTTTGCCGGTGTTGTGTTTACTTCCGCCTGAGTAATGCGGAGTAACGTCCTCTAACTTCAGTTCAGCTTAAACTGGTGTGAACATGGGCTTGTTCGCTAGAATGCACCAAGGTTCTGAGACTCTAGAAAGGAGCCAGAACCAGAACCAGAATCGTGTCTGTCTTAAGCACTACTTGAGGACTATAGCCTCCATACATGGAGAGCCACCTAACCACTGGGCCATCTGCACTACATTAGATTCTCTTTTACCTCAAAAATAGACAATAAAATCCCCTCAGATGCGGTTAAAGAAGGTTATGTAAGGAAGCAACAACCTATGTAAAGTATTTTTTAAATACCATTTTTTGGTGGGCTTTCTTGCCTTTGTCTGGATAGAGTAGCTAAAGAGAGACAGGAAGTCTGAGGAGACAATGGGGGGAAAGACATCAACAGGGAGATCGGGAATCAGTCCTGGAACCGGTGCATTAAGGACTGTAGCCGCTGTACATGGACGCCTGATCTACCCGTCAGCGTGAGTGTCTGAAACCAACCTTGCTGGCCTGATCAGCTTGGTGGGTTAGTGTCCTTCTCTCCTCATCCCATCGGGCGTTGGTCTCCTCCAGCTGCTTCTCCATCGCCCGCTGCAGACGAATGGCCTCCTCCTTTGAGTCACAAACTGAGGTCTGCAGCTCTGCGATTAACTGGGGGAGAGAAGATTTGATTTCAATTCTTCTGACTGATCAATGTGTGAGCAGACTTGAAAACAGACAGTCACACATTGACGACACATGCATTACTGAGAAGAAAAATTGCCGCACTAACAGTTTGGCTTGATATACATAAATTCTTTTTGCTTGTTTTGTTCAAATGATTTAAATAAGTGATGCTCAAAAAAAATAAGAAGCAGAGAGAAAACCTGTTGCCAGATACAAATTGCAAAACATGCTCCTTAAGCAGTTCAGTTCACTGGTTTCACTGAATGACTGGTACCACATGGAGAAAAAAGCTTTCACATTTGTCATGGATTTCAGATGGCAGTAACAATCACCTTGAAACACTGCTTTTCCCAGAGTCTCATGTCTTGTGTCTTTTTTGAGACGAGACAGAAGACACAGAAAAAAGTAGAGGGAGAGAAAAAGAAGAAGAAGGATGTTAAAAAAACAGACAGGAAGGAAAAAACAACTTCCTTTTTTGAAGAGCAGAGTGACTTTGTGTTGGTGAACTTGCGGTGCACACCAAGATGAAAAGGAACTGCCTCGGCTTTGAAATCCTCCAGTCAAAATTAACATTCTATTTAAGCCACTGTCAGGGAAAGGCAGGGGAAAGATGAGAGAGAGTGAAAGAGAGGGGGAGAGGAAGGGAGAAAAAGGGGAAAGAGAAAGAGACATAGTTGGGGGGGAGAGTGTGCTACTGCTAGCTTTGGGCTAGACAGATAATTGTTTACTGTGTTCAAACTCTGGAGGATGAGGCCTGCTGGAATCTGCTCACTGTGTGGGAGTATGGGAGTTCGAGTGAAGCAGGTCGACCACAGATAGAGAGAGAGAGAGAGAGAGAGAGAGAGAGAGACAAGGAGAGAGAGAAAGATGAGAGGGAGATTAGG
Organism: Cheilinus undulatus; assembly: GCF_018320785.1. Classification (NCBI taxonomy): domain Eukaryota; kingdom Metazoa; phylum Chordata; class Actinopteri; order Labriformes; family Labridae; genus Cheilinus; species Cheilinus undulatus. The sequence goes on along the minus strand of NC_054885.1, from coordinate 33,624,386 downwards.
CTTATTTTGTCAGAGAGAGAGCCACATAAAAGCAACAAATGGCACATTATTATGGGAACATCATGTCAGGGCGTAATAATTATTTAGCAATATGGATTCCCTGTATCTGCTGGTCCTCAGCCCCAGGCAGTGGCGGCACTCTAAACTAGTGAACTCAGCTGTCTGTCTTGTTATTCCTGTATATATATCCACACACCGCAGCACCTTTTTTCCTCTGTCTGATAGCCAGCCAGGCCTTTTTAAGTCTGTAATTGGTCTGGTGAGACTTGTCTTTTTCCCCAGCCTGCTAGCATCTCTGTTTAGGGCTAAAGGCAGGCCTACCTCTCCGTGAACCTGAGGTAAAAAGGGAGGAGTGAGCGTGTTTGAGGATTGTTTGCTGTTTGTAAACACAGCAGTGTAAGGCTAAGGTGATGAAATGATGGTCAAACATAGAAAAAGGGTGACGCTTTCTCATGTTTCAAGATAAAAAAAGCACACTTGCTATGAAAACTTGGGGCTGGCATTGGAAATATGAAGCAAGGATCCCTGGAACTCCTGATATGTTGTGTTTAGTGATATAGCAATGACTGATGTGACTTCTTATACTCTTCAGACTTTTTGTTATGTACCTTGAAAGACTTTCAATACTAATGAAAACTTGGAAGCCTTGAGAGAAGCATCCATACACTTCTTTCTAACTCCTTTGTCTTGTGACAGCAAGCAAATTTAGAGCGCTTTCTCAAGATCTGAAATGATATTTCTAAGGTAGCGTTCACTGGAGGGAAGACTTGATATTTGACACCATAAAAAGTTGTGTATATGTGAGTATCAGCTTAACTGAGATTGGAAATACTGGCACACCTGATATCAGTAAAAATCCAATGTTGTGCATTCCAAGATATGCACAAATGCAACAGAACAGAACGAATCAGTTTAACTGTTTGCATTCACTGACTGCTCAGATTGTTGAGCAAGCTAGGGGTGCTAATCCAATTTTTCATAGTGCAATAATAATAATTCATCTGATCTTGCTGATAAGGAATATCAGATTACGTTATTTACATGACAACCTGAGTAATCGGGTATCACCACTAATGAGATTAGAACCACTTTTTAAGTGTACATGTAAACACACTCACTGTTTCACCACAGATGGGACTATGACTTATAAAATCTACATCATGCTCTCATTGGAAGGATTTGACTTTTGGACACTCTGCAAATGGTTCTAGCCATTATATTTGTTTAATTATTGACTTTTTAGACAATAATCTGCTGTCAGAGATTTACCATGCATTTTTGTTATATCTATCTGTAAATAATATAACAAAGAGTGCAGTCTGGACCAGCTTATTTTTACAAATGACACCTGGGATTGGCTCCAGCCCTCTATATAAATTAGGTTTGACTTGACTAGACTTGGCAATCTTTGGAAACTGAAAAAACGTACTGGGAGCCGGAGAGGTAGCATTTAGCCCTCTGAGGACAGCGCACTCACCAGAGTATGTTTGCTATGCTTTTATTAGTATATTTGTCATTTTAGGTTGTAGAAATGTGGTTCAAACACTTCTGTGAATGAGAGAATCTCATCTTTCACCTCCGCCCTAACTTATGGAGTTACAGAGCAGACAAGAGAGAATTGGGCACATGTCACCTCTCACTGTGCATCATGAATCCTTTGTCAGTTAACTGACTCTTACAAACAGGAATCCTTCTTTTGCCAACCAATCAACACTCTGGAATCCCTAAGGCTCTGCCTCTCAAAGTTTTTGCAGGAGAGGTAAGGCATGTTGCAGAAGGCTTGGAACAAATACTGAGAAGCAGTAATGAATATGACACAGCTTCATTGTGGTGAAAAAAGAATGACAGACAAAATTTATGCTCAAAAATAATATGACACAATTTCATTACCTCAGCCAAGGAGGTTGTGTGATCGGCAGGGTTTGTTAGTTTGTTAGTTAGTTTGTTTGTTAGCAACATAACTCAAAAAGTCATGGATGGATTTTGATGAAATTTTCAGGAAATGTCAGAAATGGCATAAGGAAGAACTGATTAGATTTTGGGAGTGATCAGGATCACTGTCTGGATCAAGAAATTTTCTAAAGGATTCTGTACTACTGGGAGAAAGGGCTGGTGGAGGTCTGCGCTCTCTGAGTGCTTTTCTAGTTTTAGACGTTTTCAGCACTACCCTATTATTTTATTCATATAGTCTATTACTTTTGCGAAGCTAAGAGTTCAGTAAACCTATCTCAAGCACCAAAACAATTCATCCACATGAATGAAGGTGTGTTTTCACAAGAGATTCAAAAATGTTCAAAAATCGGATTTAAAAATTCAGCATTTGGGCTAAGATAACTCTTTACGCAGTCCTCCAGGACAGTGGTTCCCAAAGTGGGGTCGCGAGACACTGAAGGGGGGGTCACAGGATGCTTTCTAAAATATTAGAGAACCTTAATATGATTTAAAGTAGTAAATTTTGTCCATTGTTGTAAAAATATTGTTTAACAATTTAAATTTAAAATAAAAACACAGCTTTTAAGGGACATTTTTGCTCGTAAAATGTACAAAAACTACCTAAAATGTACATTTGTACACAATGCTTTGTGCAACATCCTACACTTTAACTGCTTCCAGGGAAGGTGGGGGTCCCCTGGCTCTGACGCTGTTATTTTGGGGGTCATGGGCTGAAAAGTTTGGGAACCTCTGCCCTAGGACAAAATGGTCCTCAGTGGGCATAAAGCTGAGATTGTCCTGAAAACGGTGATATGAAACACTTGGGTATTGTGTTATTTACAACTACTTTAAAAGGGTGCATTTAAAAGTTAAGTAAAAATCGAGGAAATACCCTTAGACCTCAGACGGTTATCAAACCCCCATCCGTTTCATGTGCAGCCCCTCACTCTGACATCCCTCCATTAATGTGTGTCCTGTTTTTGCATGCCTAATTAAAGGTATGAAAAAGTTGACTCTTCCCTCGGGGGAGTGGTGAAGTACATCTCTTAGTGGAACTCCTGATATCGCCCCCTGCTTGCCTGTAAAAAGAATGCGCGCTAAATTCATTTCAGATTTTGCTTTCCTTTTGAAATCCAGGACTCACTTACAAAACTTTTCTCAAACTATTTTCTCGCCTGAATGAAATGCTGATGAAAACCGAGAGAGTAAACCAAAACGAGACATTTACGGGAGATATAGAGTGAATGTTTCAGCTTGGGAGATGTGTAGAGTTAGATGACGAAGTCCTGTGGGTTAATCAATACTTTTAACCCCGTTTTACACCGCACATTAATATTTGATACACTGTTTGTTAAAAGCATTGATCATAGTGAATTTAACACTAATCAATAGAAGGAGCAGCCTGTGGTTAAACAGTCAAGGATGGTCAATTACTGTCTTTAAGAACTAAAGACGTGAGAAAATGTCAGAAAGAGTAAATTCTATTTCAGATCATGTTTTCTGAACATTGTTTACCAACCCTAACAGGCAGAAATGTGTGTAAATAATTGAGGGATATTTACAAATGAGCTGAACTTTAACCTCTAGTTTCCAGAACATGCTACTTCTTGTGTTTTATGCCTCCCGTAGCAGATTCCCTCCACCTCTGATCCTCTTCCGCATTGGACAGCAGGGATAAAGTAATGATCTCCCACCAGTACCACAGCTACCACCCACTGTAGCCCGATCATTAAGAGGGGGAAGAGAGCCCTGCTCAGTTCACAGGTCACCCAGGAGGACCACTCACAGCTAGACGCTTAACACTGGATTGGATTGGAGAGACACTAATTAGGAGAATCAGTGGGTGCGTGTGTATGAATGAGGAGGGAGAAAGAGAGACACAGGATAGGGCTGGGAAATATTCAAAGTTTTAAGATATATCAGCATATTTTCAAACAGGAAACACGGCAAAACAATATCATTTAAATCAATATAGTATGTGCTGATTAGAAAAACAGATAACACTGACCACTAACATTAATACGCTTATTGTCAATGCAAAAACACATATTAAATGTTCAGTCTAAATGGGGAGTAATCATTGTATTCAGTCTTATTTCCCTTAATTTAAAGAGCATTTTCATTAGTGATGAAAATCAATGGATAGATACCAGTGTGATACCATAGAAAAAATACATACACCCAATACTGGGTATTTTATTTTTTTAATTATGCAAAAATTAAAGGAAGCCTCTTGTACATTGTCGTCATTGGTGGTTCTCAACTGGTCTGTCCTCAGAAGCCAGAATCAACTCCTTAATGAGCGATAGGACCAAAACTTCATGTTTGAATCAATCAGATTCATTTAATGAAAAACCAGGCAATTTGGACCTAAGATGATCCAAAGCACAAAACAGAGCTAAGACAACGATCAGGTGGGAGCAGTGGCCGGTTTGGCACCTCACTGTGTCTACCTTGGTCCTGTACTGCTTCAGCCTCCTGATGACCATCGTCCAGGCCTATGCCAGGCCCCTGCCCCATCTCTCCAGGTATTTCCCAGCTGACCCCACCTTGATGCATACAGCTGACCCTGAGGCCTGGTCCAACTTACTTGGTCCTGTGTGCCCAGTATGTGGTGAGCAGGGAAAGCATGCCAGCTGCTGCTCTTGTATACAGGAGCTGACCCTTCCCATCCCCGCTCTCCTGCCAGCATAAAACACACGGCCTTGCCAACGATACCCAAAAATGTGCTGAAGGGGAGATGTCACAAAGGAGTCCAGGCAGTGGCTCTGGCCATCGGTCAATGTCCAGACCTAACACAAGTATAGTAAGACCAGGAGGACCAAGGACCGAAAGATTACGAGTTTTGTCGGCATTCTCAGATACCATGACCACACTGCTTGCCGAGCAAACCTACTGGTCTGTTCACAATGTTTTTTTCTCCATAGAAAGACATGGAGTGATCATAGACTGTAGAAAGAATTGGACAAAGTCTGTGTGACGTCAGCCGTCTGCTTACAATAGACGGACTAAAACTACTTTAGAAGCCAATCTGCAGCAGCTTCCATATTGAAATCGCTGTCTCAACCGAACTTTGGATCAACCTAACAGCCCGCCAACAAAGCTCTACTTCCTGTCTTCTAGCTAGCTAGCATTCTGGTTGACAGAAACGTTGCTTCTGCCTGTCGAGCTATTTGTCAATCAAATGAGATGTATCAATCAGTCCACAGTGAGGTTTTTCCTAAATATATGAAACGATTGTGGTACAAAAAAATTCACCCCCCGTAAAGTGAGAGCACAAGAAGACATTAGCTAATGAGACATGTTTGGTTTTTTGAACCAGGCTGTAAACCAGTTTGTTTCTAGGGTAAAAACAGCTTTTTAACAGGTCTAGACGGGACTTTTGGTGTTCCTGCAGCCAGCCTCAAGTGGAAACTTGCCGCAACTTTTGCACTTCCGCATTGACTTCATTTTTCAGGACTGGAAGTCGCCATTTGGGAGTGGAAACAGTTGAGACATTTGTCGAAAGTGGGTGGAACTGGTGACTTGCTCCTTTTACTTTTCCAAATGTGCCAACATATGTGTGCTACTAAGACAGTTCTCTCTTTTATTCGAAATATGACAGGAGATCATTATGTGTCTGTACATTTTGAAAATGTTGATCCTTAAACTAATGGAGAGTTTAGCATTTTGAAGCACATGGTATTAAGGAGTACAAAATGTTGACAACCTCAATCTAAAAAAAAACATGCTCAATGTATTTCTTCAAGTTAGACAGTGCACATGAGTTTGCCTGCAATTCTTGATAATTAAAAAACAAATAAATTGGGCCTAAAACATTTCTCAATACTGGGGGGACTAGGACTCAAAAAGGTCTCAATATCATTTAATTTGTACTAGAATCTTATCAAAGGGTGATTTCAGGCCAGGATCTGAGCACCTGTGACCCTAAAGTCTTGTTCCATTTGGTCAGTGTGAATGCAAGCACTCTGAAACAAAGTCTGCTTGTAGAGGTGTTATTGGGCATGATTCAGTGTACTTGGGTCTGGCACATGCGAGAACTCAACTGTGGCTGAGACTTGTTACCGTGTCGAGTTGTAAAGTCAAGTTGAAACCGTCATATCCTCACTGCATTGCTTATTTCACCCTGTAAACAGCAGGGAAGTTTGTTGAAGTAGGAAGGTTATCTTTTCCATCTTAAGACAAAAAAATCTACAGTTGCCTGTAGAACAGGCTTCATTGTGCACAGGAAGCATCAAAAAATGTCAGCCTGAGAGGCTGCCTTCTTTCTTCTTTGCAGATTTGCAAACCTACAACATGCCCCTATAGACAGAATACATGAACAAGTGTGCCAGGGTATGGAACCACACCACTAATGTGAAAGCAGACCAGCAGTGGAGGGGGAGCAATCCCACCTGGCGTGTTATGAAATCACCTGGTCAGCTGTGAAAACACCCAATAATTACAATTCTGGTATTGCAACAGCTGTGTCACTTCTTTAAAGAAGCCAAACTGAGATCATTTATCACCATTCATCTAAACTATACAGATATGATTTTCGGTCTATATCACCCAGCCCTAGAGTGTGCGGGAGGAGAGAGACGGAAGCAAACAGAGGGGATGTGTGAGAGTGCATGAATGTAAAACGTAAACCCTTACGCGGTGCGTCTCCGGTCCCCTCAGGATAATGTATAGCGTGGTATGTTTTTAATTGGGCTATTAGCTATGCAGTTGAGCTCAAGAGAGATGCCCCCTGTCAGACACTGAGGGGTTAACAACCGGGGTTAGCCTTTGAGGTTCAAAGGCCTCTTGTTTACATTTGACTGAGTTGCCCCGGGGGAGGTTCCACCTTTACCTTTTAAAACAAAGCCGACCAAGCCAACGACAAATACCCTGCATTAATCATGCATATTAATGTGTTTGCACAAAAAACCCACAGCATCAGCATAACCCTCTGTACAACTCCACACTTCAACAATCGTGTTGAATTCAGAGCACAGGGACTTCACTTTAATGTCAGAGAGAGTGTTGTTTCTTGAACCTGTGCCAGCATCGCGTCCCCAAAACAGAGGATTAATCACTTGTTGCTTTGTCTGCGGTGGCATAAAACAGCACCAAAGCAGGCAAACACGGCTGAACTTTCGCACTGCATCCGACTTCTTTTGAAGTCGGGCATTGTGTAACCTAATAAGCTACCGTTTTCTCACAACATCTGCTTGTCAACCCCGCTTTCAACTCTGTGCCTTTGCCAGCCAACCCAAAATGGGGGGATTTAAAAAGGAGAAGAAAGAAAGAAAAACAACAACCCCCACCTCTGAATCTCCTCTGTGGGTAACACAGTGCAATTATGGCCAAATGATTGTGATATTTTAGCCTGCCACATAATCAAGACAACTCTTTTCTTCTGTAATGTAAACACCACTTTGGCTGTTTTGGATGTTTTTAAATGGCGAGGTGAAAGCAGACTGAACTCTCAGAGAGATTTTGGTGAGTGACAGAAGTTGTCTTAGGAAGTTCAGTACCTGGCAGGAGAAATAAATCACCTCAGCTTTAGAGAAGGAGACGGAAATGTTTAACATATGGCCCTAAATAGGATGTGTGCAGATGATGCAATGACAGAAGGAAGATTTACAGGTGTGGAGAGGAAATAAAGTGATGAAGTGAAGGGGGAGGAGAAAACTGATGCAACTGAATAAACCAGGTAAAGGATCTTAAGCTAATCATGAAAGTTTAATTTTTACCTCTATTTCAGTTGATAGCAGCGAAAAATATGTAGGGAGTATGGGGACAAGAGCGACATGCTGAAAACAGATAAGAGTTATGATGGCCACAGGGTTATATTCTACACATTGGTTTAAATTAACTCAGAAAATATTGGAGTTGAATCTGTTATATAACTCAGCGGAGAAGAATACATCTGGATATCAAATTTCGTGCTCTCAATGAGAGCAGTTATGTGACTTTGCTGTGTCTTTTGTGCAATCACTTCTCAGCTTATGGATTTAGAGGTTAAACCGAGTACAGGCATGCAAACAAGAAGTTTCCTGTCAAATTATAAAACCTTAAAACTTGCAATTAATTCCAGACTTTCAGTGATAGATCAATATTGATCACATTTTTAATCATATCTTTACATTGCATTTATTATGCCTTTCAAAATAAATGTCTTTGTCCTTAATAATAATGTGAAGAAATTCTTACTAGTGTCTTGATTTGTAAATCAAACAAATGCAAAGAGACATATTTTATGATCCTTCCTGACTTTTAGGCAAATTATTGGTTTGCCTCAAGGCCCATTCATGCTCTGCATTAAAGATGCATACACACGCTTTGCTAACTTTGTCAACCTTTGTCCAAATTTGTTTAAAGACAGGACAATAGCAGAGTAACAAGAAGCCCTCTGAACAGAAATTGTAGCTTACAAAAACGTAGATTAACAGTTGGACTGTCAGCTTTCTTTGTTAAAGGCTGTGAACTCTGAGATTCATTACCAACTAAAAAAATATAAATTATTGGAGGTTTAAAATTTTTCAAAACAAAGGTCAAGTGCTGGCTGAAAGCAAACCAGAACTGAACTCGTTTTTAGATAGTCCCTATCTGTACTGCTTTATTGACTTTATGAATTATTTCTTTTTCGGTTATTTACTTATTGTATCTTTATTCTGTAATGTATCATTATGCTGTTAAATGTTGTACATTTTGAGAACTGTTTATTCAAAGGCCCAGCTAGAAACAAGAGTTGCTCATTCTCTCAAAACCTAAGGGTACAGAGCAAACATTGCAATACTTCTAGCAACCATGGGAGCAGTATTGAGCAATGTAGCAGACAGTTCAAGCCACAGCGGCAAAACCCAACGTAGAAGAATAATTTGAAGAATGGCGGAGCTTTGCTAAAACTTACAGAGAAAATGCTGCCAATTAGAGATGGAAATGTAAGAAAAATGCAGACTTCAATTTAGCTCACCTTGACAGAAAGACAGACAGACAACTACACCAGAACAGCTGGGCAGAAGATGGATGGAGCTACAATGAAGGAATTGTGGATGCCTCTGTAGATTCATGTTTTAAAATGTGCACGAGTATGTGGGCACTGACAGTTGTATTGTGTAAAATGCACTGATCTATTTTTGATTGTAAGGGAAGCATAATGAAGCATTTAGAGGTAGGTGGCAGCTTTGAAGTGACAAGTATCCAAAGCTGCCTTATTTGTGCTGGTTTGTTTTTAATACAAAACCAATGCAGACCAGCATGATGCTCCTAGCATCAGCTATTCTTTGTTGCTGCACTCTAAGTTGAAAATTTTGGAACAGCACTGTGCCCTTTAAAGTCCCTTCTCTCTTCCTAACCAATCAAAATCAAGCAAAGGCTGATTGGTCTCTACAGCTGCTGCAGATGCTAGGACAGGATATCTGTACATTATGTTCATGTTTTCAAGCTCATCTTTCCTGAATAGAGGACAGCCCCAAGTGCAAGGAGCTACGATATCTATAAATAATGTTATGGATACAACGCAGAGAAGCAGAAGTCAACTTTCCAAACCTAGCAAAGAAAAAAAAGGTGGTAAAAAGTTCTCTAAAAACAGAGGCTGTAGGCTGTGCAAGCTAGGCAATTTATCTGTCAAAGTGTTTTTCACTGTTAGACGTTAAGAAGTGCAGGAGTACAGGTACAAAATGACTCACTGGCATCCGGCTATACCTGGTTGATGTGACTGCCTTTTCCTTTTTTTAAGAGTTTGTGTTTAGTTACATTCTCCGTGTAAGTAACCCAGTTAAGGTTTACAATACGGGCCAAGATTTTCTCCAGAAATTGCTCCTTGTAATGCCTTTACTTTGTAGTTTTTAATCAACTAAAGCTAAATGCATGTTCTTCTTGTTTGGCTAAAACAAACCTGCATTCATTTCAAAAAGGAACTTCTAGTAAATTGAAGTCACATTATCTTCACCACAGAAACAGTAAGTGAAAATAGCTTAAGAGGACACAACGGGAAGTGTTTGATATTTTATATGTTATTGATATATGTTTTTTAAAGTAAAATGAAACTTCCAAAGCAGCAGTGGTGGCATTATTTTCCATCACTGTGAGGGCAGGAAAGCTACTGCCCCACCAGCCTCTCAGTGACACACCTAAAATAACTCAAATATGTTAATTTCAGCCCTAACTGCACCATGATTTATAGACTTATGCTGGCAGCTCCAAAAAGTAAAAAAGTAAACATATAAATAAGAGGAGCCCATTTATTGTAAAGTATACCACGTCCTCCAAACCTCAACCTACAACAAAACAAGCAATGTTTGGATTTAAAAAAACAGCATTCTTTGATTTTCAGTCCCTTGAGGCCAACATAACAAGCTGTAAACACAACAATAACATCATAAACCAGGATGCTGGCCAACAGTTGTCTATAATGGTTCACTTAAGGGTTGATGAGCAACATAAATGTGAAGTTTTGGGTTTGGAAACCTGATGAATGCACGGAGAAAAATTCTCTCCTTCAACACAAATCATCCAACAAACAATTATGCACCAATACTTCCTCAGTTGTTGTGATACAAGAAAAAATCTAACATGAAAGAGCATGGGTGGAAATCTAACAACATGTTCTGACTTCACACAAGTCTCTTTGAGATACAAAGGAAAGTTTTCAAGGAGGCACAAGGACGAAGAATGGAAGGGATAAGCTAACAGAAATGTAAGAATAGGGATAAAAATCTGATCTATGTTTGTCAAACATCTATTTTAATGTTTAAATCTATCAGTACTCTGCACAGATTTCATTCCAGATATAGGAAATGTGTGCTCAGATGTTTTAAGAGTTTTGGTGTATTTAATGTGTGCTTTCTCACCTCTCCCATCTGTACATGTGATGAACCTTCAAGCTGTTCAGAGGAAGAGGAGGAATGAAAGAGGGATAAAAAGGGGCAGAAGAAGAAACCGTTTACCTGGGCAGACTTTGCGAGCTTCTGAGTGTACTCCTTCTCAATCTGCTTCAGCCTGGCATTGGTCTGCAACAAGAAGGGAGAGGGGAGTGTGAGAAGGAGATATGGAGACAGACAGATAGACGGACATACAGAGAGAGGTGAAATTGAATCTTCTGTTAGGAAGTGCACACATCCCCGATCTGCCACACAAACATTCATGATGACCTCTGCCTCTTGGCAGTGTGTCCCCCCGGGCCTGTGGCCCCTTGGCACAGCGCCAGTCCCAACGTTCATGTGTGCCAGCAGGTAGTGACGGGCATGGTGCACAGTGGGCACCACTCCCCTTTGATCCCATGCCAACAATTCATCACTTAACAAGAAGGAGGGGCAAGGGGAATTAAAACGCTGCTGCCAATTAGCTATAGGGAGAGAAAAAGGAGAGAGTTGATCGAGAGAAGCTGGGAGACACAACACAGAGGAGACAGAGCAGCAGTGAATGGAGATTGCTGTTTGGAGTTTATTGAGCGCCGCTCCACTCTTTGTTTTCAGTTGTTTCTCTGTGGGAAGCTAGCCAGCTGGAAGCAAAGACCGCAAGTGTCTAGTACATGATCTGCCGCCGCTCAGCGAGCCATGTTGTGATGCCAGGGTTTCATTGAGAAGCTGAATAGTTGAGTGAGATAATTGGGTGTGAAGTGCTGGAATGCGATGTGGATGTCAATGGCTGGCTGAATGTGCGGTGACATGGTTTATACAAGTACTGTTGAAAGACTAAAGCCTAAATTAATGGGGTAAAGAGGTCATCATTTGAAAGCAGGGCAAGTGTTTTCAGGAGATGTGGATCAACTAAAGGTTTATACTTGTGTCTCAGATTTAGGAAACGTTTTAGATAGCATATACTTTAAATCCAGGGTTCAAAACTGGTCAGTCGCAAAGCCATTTTCAGTAGGTCAAGGATATGTGCCCAGAAAAAGTATGCACCAGAAAGTCTATGATGTGCTTTTATTTTGAAGGATATGGCTCCATCTCTTTGTTTTATCACACCTTTTGTTTCATCTGAACTCCAAACTTCCCCATTTTTTATCAAAAACTTTTGGCCATGATTGAAAAATTAAAGAAAAATCTTCTCTGTGGTTGAGGACAGATTCATCTCTTTCTTTGATAAAAACAGAAAGACGTTTATGAGAAAAGTCACAAAACGAATAAAAAAGCCATTCATTTGTTATGAAATTATCGTCTTGTGCAGAGGTGCATAATTATGCAACAAGGCATCCTGCTGGAGGTTGGTTCACCTTACCTAAAATTATGATATGAATAAAAAAATGTTTTCAAAAAAATTTGTGCAGAAACTGATTTAAATCATTAAAAAAACGCTGTCACTGTGACTTTGACATAAAAAAAACACAAGATGCACACGTGCATACACCCACTCTCAACCACACACTGGCTTGACTCTCCCGTCCTGACAGCCACTGACAGACACACGACCCTCTACCAAACACTGTGTCATTGAACACACCCCTCACAGCCTTCAACACCTGAGCTGCGTTTGGACTCTGTACCCCATCCAAACACTTCCTGACAAACAGCGGCGTCCTGCTCTGAGCGGACGCACACCTGTCACCACAGAAACACAGAGCCATCGCCAAGGATATGGGCCTGTCTTCCTGCGCCAGGACTCTCTTTGAGTGGCAGCCCTGCTCGTCTCTAGGGGCCCTCCAGCAGCTGATGAGAGAGGGTTAGACAAAGAAGGATGAAGAGAAAGCAGGACAAGGAACTGCATGTGGGAGAGGGGCGCAAAAGAAGTTCCACAGTGTTATTCTTTCTAGCTTACAACTTTGTTGTCTTTCTGTAGTGCTGCTGGAGAACTCCTGCTCAGTTTGATGCCAGTTTTGTACTTGGGGTTCAACATTTAATTGCTCAGTTTTAAATGGTCAAAGTCTTTGCTAAATAAAGAACATAGTTGAGGGAGGAGAAATAGAATTTTTATGAATAGTAGTTATGCAGCCCTGCCTACAGAAATGGTTGAAACTTTTCTCCATCATTCATAAATTCGTATCTGATTATTTAGGAATCACCTGCTCATGCTTTCACAGTGGTTTCTCCATATTGCTTGTCAGGTACAATAACATCTGGAATATAAGTCGCTCCGGTATATAAGCCAAAGTAAAGTCAAAGCTGCCCCTTGCCATGCACAATAATTGGGGAATAATTTTTGATTGTGTTAGGTCTTGTGCAGTATGTGAAGGTGGAACTACTGCCAGCTACAGATATACAGCAAGGGAAGACTTTTTATTTATCTGTAAACAATCTTATATGACTGTTATTTATAAGGTAGTGACGAGATGTTCTACAAGATCTCGGGAGATCAAAACATCACAAGATTGCTCATTCAGGTGAAAACTTTCTCATATTAGGCAGCTGCCATATAGAAAATAACACCAAACTGGAAATGTCAAAAACCACATGGATGCTCCTGACACACATGATTTGTAAATGAATAACAAATTTATCACAACAGTGTGAAATAATTAAATTCTGGAGCTAAAAACTTGTGCAGACTCTCTGTGAGGAGAATACAGTGTTGATTTAGTTTGTGCCACTCCTCAAACATCTGTTAGCTGCACGTAACATCAGTCAGGAACATCACGTTTGTAGCCCAGAGGGCTGTTCTACACTGCAGCTGTTAAACTTAACAAACAAACTCTGTTTGGGTGCTGTAGAGCGCCTTATTCGCTCCATAAACCAAAGATATAGTCCCTAATGAAAAACACCCTGTTTGCTGCCTCAGAAAGGCAGCGCAGATAAACACATTAACACACAGGCTTATCCATGCAGTCATGTCCAACAATTATGACAATGCATACTGAATACAATAAAATTAGTTCAAAAACTAGCTGTATGCTATAAAGGAGGAGGCTGGTGTGGAGGAGGTTAAGCTTTGCCAGCAGCAGCAGCATGGTGCATCAGCATTAATATAAGCAGGGATTAGTGAGAAGTACATCATAATTTAATACACTGCAGTGATGAGAGAAAGAGCATTTGTAGTAATGAGTGCATAATGTAGTAAATTAAAGATATGGCACACTTAAAATGCATGGAGATTTGATTTAAAGAGCTATTAAAAGGCAGAGTTTGAGTCAGAGTTAGACAGGAAATAAGCTACATTGCTTAACAAATTTATTAGACCACCTGTCATATTTGTCTCAGAAACCATCCAGCATCATGAAGTGCTTTAATGCACACTCTTTCATTTTCAGTGAGCTCTCCACATTTTACCATTTTGAACAGGAATAAGGAATTTCGAACTGAATTCACCTTTTTCTACCCAAATTTGAGCCGGCTCACTGGGCTTCGCTGATAAGTAATCGAGCATGACATTCAACCACTAAAACTCATTTTTCTGTTCAGGAATGCAAGTAAATAACTATAATTTGACATATTAATCAAGAAATAATAATGTGCTTTACTATTTTTGCAGTTTTTTTGAAAATCAGTAAATTTGAAAATTCATGGATAACAATAATAATTATATTTCAGCATTAATAATATCATTTCAGTTAAAGAGCTTCTACATATTGATGTTTTAACTATTGCAGAAACATAAAAAATGATTTTTGTAATTAACAGTGCTGTTAATTTAGGGCAGCTGCGGCATAAACCTTACTTTGGGTGGTGGTCTAATAAATTTGTTAAGCACTGTGTAAGAGGTTATATTCAGTACAAGAGGATTAGTTCAAATATTTATGAAAAGACCTTTGTTGCTTTGCATTTGTGACTTTCTGTCATATATAAGAAGCATTTTCCACTCACATAGTTTGTTACCAAAATTTAAAAATAATGTAAAATCTCGTCTGGCTTGTCTCATAAGCTGAGTGTCTCGTCACACTCTTAGTGGTGTATGGATTAAGAAATGCTGCAAAAATATTTCCACACAGCCCAGAAAAGAGCACACATCATCCTCACAATCATGGCTCCTAACTAAGCATGCATGCAGGAGGAATTTCAAAATAAAAGCATAGTTCAAAGATGAAGGGTGTAGATTTATGCTTTGACTTTCTATAGATTTGATTGGATAACTGATCAACCAATCAATGTGTCGACCCGCACTGGTAGATTGTTACACCCCTAAACTCTACATACTGAGCCACAGTCATGTGGATGAAACTGGGTATTTGGGCTAAGTGGATTTGACCTAGAACTGACTTTGTTTTTACAGTTTATTTACAAAATATATACAGTCATGTGCATAAGTTTTTGGAATGATGTACAAAGGTCAAGATTGACAGCATTTTTTTGTCCGGGCCTTTTCACCCTTTGTGATATGACTGGAGACCACTGGCGGTTTCTGGGCCCTTGGGACATCCACAGCATGACCAGAGGCTCGTTCCACCCTACTACCC
This sequence comes from Cheilinus undulatus, assembly GCF_018320785.1. Lineage (NCBI taxonomy): Eukaryota > Metazoa > Chordata > Actinopteri > Labriformes > Labridae > Cheilinus > Cheilinus undulatus. Next base: position 33,609,157 of record NC_054885.1, on the reverse strand, counting down.
AGTCAGACGGAACCCTTGGCCGTGCTCACTTGTCACATCCAACCCTTACTTCGCCCTAAAGGTGCAGATTTTGTTATGTTTTTCAAAACATTATTTTCCCATGCTGCTGGTAGTATGCAAGGACATCCAGAGCATAACCGGGGTTATGTCAATCCTTCGTCACACCTGTTTGTGCCCTCAGGGCTCAAACATACCTAAAGGTTCTGCACAGGACTGTATATTATGTGAATTGCTATTCAGCTTAAAAAGTATCAGGATATGACTTATGGTTCACACAGCCCAGCCCTTGTGGACAGACATAGAGACTTTGGAAGTAATAAAATGCTCTACTTGTTTGTTTATCCCTACAAATATCATCATCACAATATTAAATAATGTCACTGAACACTGCATGTTTTTCTTAAACTGTGCAGACCAACTAAAGGTTAACACGAAAGTTATACATCAACTTCACCTCTGCATTTGAATGTGAGATAATGAAGCTTGTATGAATCTGTACAGTATGTTCACAGATAAACATATGGCCATATTGACATGCAAACAGGCTCAGATGTTTCATAAAAACATAAAGAGTTAGCTACTAGCCTATTCCTTTTATCTAGAGGGACTCAGGGGAATTCAGCAGGAAGCATTATACAACATCATACATTATAAAGCCAGAGCATCTAGACGCACATTAAAAATGGCTGAAAATAGCTGAAGAATTGTACATGCGAGGAAAAATAGCCCAACAGGACTGTGACAAACACAAAGAGAAAATCAGAGTTAAATTAAAAGCCTAGCTATACGTGTGTGTCTGTGTGTGTAAGCACTTTCAAAGAGACTACCTGTGCCCTGCCAAAGGCATTTTTGTGCTGAAGGCACTTTGAGGCTGTATCAGGCTCTTCAATCGCCTCTTAATCCTTGCTGTGTGGAGTGCGGCTGCTTTGAAGTGCGTGCGTGTTGGAGCGTGCGTATGGTTACTTTGTATGTGCGTGTTTAAAGAGAGTGGAAGTGGATCTGAAGGCGAGGCATGCACCACTTACCAGAACTTAATTAATAATCTGCAGTGGGAACCAGGCCAAACACGCTCACATATAGACACAGAGAGACAAACACGTGCACTAAGAAAGGACTGAAGGGAGTGGTGGAGATGTGGGTGACAACTTTCTCTCTGGAACACAGACTCAAACAAAGATATGCACACACTTACTCAAACATAGACGACAGACAAACAGGATGCTCACTCAGCCAGGGTTTCATCTAGAGCTGTTTGGATGTCAAATTTACTCAAGGTGTGCTGTCCCATTGTCTGAGCTGGACCGTGGTGATCGCTGCTGAAGGCACAGGAAACCAGAGCAAACATTTCTCAACAGCATGACAACTTTTGTGTGTTTTTGTGTTAGTGTGTGCCACTAGTATTTTCTGATTCGGTGCAGTCTATAGTCCCGGACAGGATATTGCCTCCATATGACATTTTTCTCCGACATGTTTCCAATCATCTCACATTGCTAAAGAGCAATTATGGTTTCAGCATCGTCCTGGAGCTGAACTCAGACAGAAGACGTAAAACTACACTCAAGTTCTGCTGATGCAAAGATGAGGTCACTCTTTATGAAGACTGAGAACACTTTGGGCCTCATTTATCAGTCGTTTTAAAAAGATATTTGCTCTCCAAGCCTTCATCTTTAAGAAAATTCTGACTTTCACCCAAGTTTCCTTATCTGTGATTTGTTCTAAGCTAAGAACAAAAACAAAGGACACTCCTAGCACTCTGACAAAACATTTCTGTGCTCATATGAGAGGACAAAATTTTGAATTTTGCACTAATCACTCTAATGTGCTACATACAGTATTTGATCTTAGCTGCAAAACATTAACTAGAACTTTAGCATGTGTCACTTATAGACACTTATATAAAATGATAAAAAGTATCTTCAGGGCGCCAGTGGGCTTGTGGTTGTGCCCCATGTATGTGGGCGGCCAAGGTTCAAGTCGTGCCTGTGGCTTTCATGCATGTTACTCTCTCATCCCTCTTTACTCTATCCGTTGTCCTTTTCTCTAAATAAGCTGACAAATATGTGTGCTACACTAAATATACACTACTGCTCAAAAGTTTGGGATCACTTACAAATGTATTTGTTTTCCAAAGAAAAATCATAATCAAATATCAGCAACTGCCAGTCCTCTGCATCAATCTCCTAGCATGGCTGCTAATACAAGTTAATCATGTTGCACAGCTGAAAATCGCTCTACTTATAAGTGAGCAAAATGTTTGGACACTGGAAGACCGGAAGAAGGTGTTGTGCACGGATGAGTCCAAGTTTGAGGTCTTCGGATCAAACAGAAGAACATTTGTGAGACGCAGAGCAAATTAAAAGATGCAAGAACAGTGCTCAAAACCATCAGTCAAGCGAGGTGGAGGCAGCGTGATGGTCTGGGGTGCTTTGGAGGTGGAGGAATAGGAGATTTGTAAAGAGTGGAAGGGACCTTGAGGAAGGAAAGCTATCACAAGATTTTGCAATGCCATACTAAACCTTAGGACAGCACTTGCATGTGGCCAATTTCATCCTATAACAGGACAATGATTCAAAACATACCTCCAAGATGTCTGCGAAATATTCAAAGAATAAGCAGTCAGCTCAGATTCTGACTGTAATGGAGTGGCCAGCACAGTCTTCGAACTGAACCATATTGAGCTGTTGTGGAAGCAGCCAAACCTTATGGGACGGAGGAAGACTCCATCAAGCCAGTCCTTGGATGCATGGAGGTGAAATCTCATCAGATTACCTTAAAAAAATGACAGCTAGAATGCCTAAGGTCTGCTGGGCTGTAATAGCTGCAAAAGGTGTTTAAAGAACACATTTATCATTATCATTAAAAACTTTATTTCTAGCTCTGAAAACATCAGTAGTCCAGTTCATGTGCTATATTTCCTGTTCAGACTAATTTCATGAGTGTTTCCAAGGAAAATAAGAAAATTTCAAGTGATCCCAAAACTTTTAAGAGGTAGTGTATGTAAAAATAAACCCTCTGTAGGACAGTTCAATGTTTTTGGCTTGATGTTTTAAAACAAATCACACAAGGTGAATAAACGCTATCCATTCTTGTATTTGAGCACACATAATTCAACCAGTGAACACTCGTGGCGTGGACATCGAGGTGGTGACATTGTATAAATATTTAGATGTACACCTGGATAATAAGTTGGACTGGTCTAAAAACGTAGACTTCATCTACAAAAAGGGGCAGAGCCGCCTCTTTTGCCTGAGAAGACTTCGATCAATAGACATCTGCAGTAAGATGCTGCAGATGTTTTATCAGTCTGTGGTGGCAAGTATTCTGTTTTATGCTACAGTCTGCTGGGGAGGCAGTGTAAAACACAAGGAAGCAAGGTGTCTGAACAAACTGGTGAAGAAAGCTGGCTCTGTGGTTAGAATCAAGTTGAACTCATTGGAGGATGTAGTGGAGAGATGCACACTGAAGAAGGTGGAGGCCATTCTGGGGAACATGGATCATCCACTCCATATCACCCTAAACAACCAAAAAAACAACAGTGGTGGATGGCTCCTCTCTCTTAAAGATATAGAAGATCTTTCATACCCTCAGCAATCAGACTGTATAATTCTGCCATAAACAGATGAGACTCCAGACAAATGAATTTCCCTTCAGGGATAAATAAAGTTATTGTATTGTATTGTATTGTAATTCAGACCACCCCTACACAGGTCTTTGCTGTAGCTGGGCCAACCCAGCCAAAAAGTCTGGCTATGGCACTAACTCATTACATTGCTCTTTGGGAGTTTTTTATACTGCCCTGTTGAACAAAGTCAGTAAAAACATGTTATTGACTAAATAAGGATGACTTTTGTGCTTCTTTTTTATAAGGTTACGCCGCCAGCTGTAGGAGGTCCCATGACATTGCAAAGCTAAGTAGACTGACTAACTGCTAAACTAGCAGCTTTATTGGCCAGTCAGATCAGCCAGTCTCACTCACAGATGATCAGTATCAGAAGCAAAAGGCAAGATCAGGACACCCCTAATTTTAATGCTGATAAAGAGTTATAAAACCATTTTTCAACAGCTGCTGGTAGTTGTAAAAGCACACATCATACTGTATGTTGCACACTGGGGAGCTGGTTTATGGGGTTTATGTCATGAAATCTGATTTCAAAGAGAAGCTTCCCCCCATTGCTCCGCGAAGCCTTCAGTTTTAATGGCAGCAGTATTTGTAAGCATTCAAAACAATCCTTCTGTTCACTACGCATGTCTCTCATAACAATTTGAGTTCAATCTGCCAGCGAGGGAGAGCTGGGAGATGTTATTTGCTCGTTTGTCTGTAATCATTGCTGTCTTGCTGTGCCTGCCTGTGTGTCTGCGTGTGGGGGAGAGGGAGTTGGTGCTGTAATGACAAGAGGCTTTATTTCCATTTCACAGTTTGCCATCACTGCCTGTCAGTAGTGATTCTCTTAATCCATGCTGCTCGCTGTCACTGTCACCACGCACACTCATACAGACAGAATGCATCAAGGAAGCGCACATGAGCAGATAAACATACATCAGACATACAGGCGAACACACAACACTCTGTTCAGTGAGAACAAACTTAACCAGATGATTCTTAGTATCTGAAAACCCTAAAGTTCCTGTATCACTGGTGTGAGTGGACTTAACATCTGAACAGTCTCATAAGGCAAAGAAATATGTTGGTTTGAGGAGGGGTGTTATGACACTGAGTTTCAAACTTATCCTTTCCTAAACTTAGTTTCAGTTTAGTTTAGTTGGGTTGCTGATTGGCAGAATGAAACTCCTTTGATAATGGCTCAATTTAGTTTCCTATTAGAAACAAGATTAGTGTTCTTTTTGCTAATTTACCGGGACAGTAGTTCAACAAAAGAATATCAAATAACATATATGTCATAGAGGATTTTAAAAACTTTTAAGAAGTTGATGTTATGGCAATACATGATGACTTTCATAAGTTTGGGTGCAAGGAAGAGAGCAGACTTGTGGTTTGGGTCATCAACCGAAAAAGTTTGGAACCCTTGAACTCAGATGTGAAAGTACAGCTGAACCAAACTGTGAAAACCAGAGTCAAAACTGAAACTAACGGTTAGAAAAACATCTTCGTAGGTGCTAATGTTTTTTTTCATTACTTTATTTGGTGGTTTCTACTAGTTCAGGTGAACCTTACATCTTTGTGATCCAACCAAACACAGACTACTGAAGAACTTAACTAGTTTTAACATAGAGTTTACTTAGAACCTAAAGCCACAACTAAAGACATGACTTATGCAGAGCTGGTGCAACAGGCTGCCTAAGTCTGTATCATTAGCAGAGTTAGTATCATTTTGAAACAGGGTCTGAAAAAGTCTCAAAAAGCGTAAAGTATCAAAGACTTTGTCAACCGTGTTGGAGGCTTATTGCTTAATAGATGGACTTGCTTTAACTTTAGCAGGTGGACTGATAAAAGTGTTTTTCCATGTTCAGGTTTGTGTGATTACTTACAGGTCTTAACCTGAGACGACTGTTGAACTCTGAGATTTCTCTGAAGAAGATGAAAAGATTTTCCGATTGGTCATTGAACTCGGTTTGAACTTGATAAAATTCTTTCTAGTTTTGCCTAGGTAGACCTCACTCCCCATTTATTTATGCCTCCATCTCGTCTTTGATCAATGAGTCTGCCTGATGTTTCTGATGCAGAATAATTCTGAGTTGAATTAAAAACTTAACCCCAAAAAACAGAGCCCGAAAATCGTGGTGTCCCACTTAAACTCCACTTCAAACCGGAGTGTAATCTATAGCGTGCAACAAGATGGGAGCTGCCTGACGCCATGTTTTAATGCGATTGAGAAAGTGTGTCGCTTCCCTCCCTCCTCTTGGAGGACTTCAAAAAGTGAGCAAGGGAGCTGTGTGATGTTTTTTTGGGACGGCAGAGCCTTTACTTTGACTCTTTCATCTGCTGGGTGACTCACACTCTCGCTCTCTCTCTCCGCCGCAGGGCCTGATGGTGCACTGAAGAAGCAGCTCAGATAGGTCTAAGCATGCGTATATACTCACACAAATGCATAACATGCCTGCTGTTTGGACAGTGACATCATTAATGTTATCACAGCTCTGTATAGCACTAGTGTGGATTTGAATGTGAATGCTTAGTATGAGCTTTCAGTGCAGACATTCAGCTTTCATTTAAGGGTATTGACAGCAATATTGGCCGAACCATGAAGGAAAAATGACAATTTTAAACACAGACTACATATTTTAGAACGCCAATTGCAACTGGAACAACAATAAAGATGGGATATACAGCCTGTTTATCATGGACACCATTGCTACCCATGATGAGCAGACTTTTACAAGTTTAAAACTAGCTACCTTAGAGTGGTAGAGTTTATATTGTATGGCGGTGTCACATGCCAAGAGAAAAGAGGCTTGCCTTTGTTTTTACAAAGACCCCTGCACATCTCTCAGCTAAAAAACACAGGAAATAAAAGCAGAGCCATATTAACCTTATTTTAACAGATATGGATGTCCACGTTGGTAGTATATGTTCCAGGCAAGGTAAACAGCACAGCTACACACTAGTTTGTGTTTTCAAGGTAAAACTTAGTTTAACTAGATTTAGATTTAGATCAACTAAGACACATACAAACAGGCAGAGCTTCAGTGGTCTTTAGCCTCTTGGCCATCAGTGCTGGCTTATAGTCATATCAGCCTATGAATACACCTAACTTGTATTCTTCTTAAAAAAAAAACAAAACAAAAAAATCGAGGAGTTATGAACAATATTACCCCTCGTACAATGGGTTACCATCAAGAAATTAATTATTCCGACTAAAATAGTATTTTAAACCAGGCTGTGAATGTGTTAACTGCACCTTTAACAAGTATTTTACCACGGGGTGTGTATGTGACTCCTATTGCTTCTGTAGCCAGCCTCTAGTGGGCACTAAAGGAACTGCAGTTTCTGATGCCCTGGCTTCTTTTTCTAACAACTGAGGTTGCTACTCAGGTTTTCTCATGTGAAATATTGTTTGATCTCTCTCTGGGTTTTCAGATTCCATTGTTTTTGTAGTTTTAGGAACCAATAAGATGGAATACATGTCAGACTCTTTAAATTTTTATAAGATTAATGGTATTGCCTTTTTCTCCCCTACATATTATCTAAATGGCTTATCTTTAAACAGTCAGGACATGCATTCCTGCAAAACCCCAGAAAAGGGCTGGGTATTTTTTTTCATCTGTGTGGAAAACTTATAGATCTAGCTGTTGCCACTATCTCAAAATGTGTGTACTCTAACTTTAGTAGTAGGTTCCTTTGCACTCAATGACTTCCTGAAGTATGTAACCCCAAGAAATCAACAGAAGCAAGTTTTTTTTTTCTTTGTCTGTGTCGCCAAAGGCAAGGCCTCTACTGAAGCTGTCTTTCATTCCTGTTTGTCTCGGGGGCTTGTTGCCTTTAATCTTATGATCAACAAATAAAAACACATTCTCTGTGACACTTCACCTCAGGAGATAGATTTGGCCTTTCAATAGCAGCTCATGTTTTCTACAGTGTACAGTTAGCTTTGTGGCAATGGGTTGAACCTGAGCAGAGAGGATTTCACAACTCAGAATCATTCTTCTAATTTTTGTGAGAAGTCATGTCATCAGGAAATAACAAGAAGTCGGTTTCAGTAGCAGCCGTACAAGGTCATGTCACAGCATTACTCCCAACATGTCCAAAAGGACATGTTGTTCAGTCGAAGATTTACTCCCAGTTCCACCTGGCATATGAGTATGTATCCAGCTACGTCACAAACCTGAGTGCTTAGGCCGTGGTCAACCACTCGAAGTGGCACATAATCTACAGACATGGCAGCAGTGATAATGGGGATTCCAACTTCAAAACTTACAAAATAACCATCAATAATCAACAAACTCATAATGTGTCAGAACACTCTTAGCACGATCTGAGTGAGCAGCTTTGGGTTAAAAAGTCTTGTGAAGGACAGAGGTCAGAGGAAAAAGACCAGACTGGTTCAAGCCAATAATATCTAATAATGCACAACATGTTGGACCTCTTGTACTGGTGTCAAGCAAATGAGTCAGTCTATGTGACTGTGTCCTCAGCAGGCAGAGCATAGACATTGTTCCAGATGGAAAAAATGATTAAAAGATGCAGAAAGACACCAAAATGAAACTAGTGCACATAAATCAAACAATACATAATGTATTATGTGCCTCTAGTTTGGACGAGCAGGGGTGTCATGTTAGGGTGGAGGGGTTCCAAAATGATGAATTGAAATATGTGTTGTAATTCAGTCCAGCAGATATTGGTTCCATTTTGATGCAGTATTATAACCTCGTCTATCCCTTAACCACATCGTACCCATCTTTAATAGCTTCTCCCAGCAGAAGAATCATCTCAAACTGCTTTCTTGAACATGTCAATGACTTCACTTTATTCAATGACCTGTGCAGTCACCAGACCTCAAACCAAAGAGCACCTCTGGGATGTGATGGAATGTGAAATTCAAATTATAGATGTGCAGCTGACAAATCTGCAGCAACTGAGGGACACTACAAAGAATAATCGCTACTGTCAAATAAACACTGAGAATGTTGAATCTAGCACCAAAAATTGTGCATGTTTCCACCTTCTTGAGTGTTAATTTAACACATTTCAAAGTGTTAATTTTAAGAATTATTCCACAACTCTACACAGCAAAATAATCAGTATTAATTCAGCTCCAAAAGTGTAAAAATGAACACTTATTCATAATCTACATAATTCAAAATGAATAAATTTGAGGTATTTGTAACACAATATAGCACTAGTCATACTTCAGAAAAATTGCAAACTCATATTGATCAATTGTGGAAAAGTAAGGTGTCTTATAACAACAACTGAGCAAAGAGACTGACACAGAACTAGAACCCTGAGCTGAAAAGTCTACACTTCCCCCTGTATTGCAAACTGAACCCTACTATAGGCAGGATGTGACCAACTCAGTGGATAACTTCATCCATGATGCAGAAGGATTTAACACAAAAAAACAACAATAACTCACCAGAAAAATGAGCAAAGGAATACCAACAATGATCACTTTATAAAAAGCAGCATCTGAACAATCTGCCCGAGGGCATGATGGGAAAACTTTGCCCCCCAGATTTGAAATGGCAGCGGGTAGAGCCTGAATCAGTTGACTCTTAACAGAATTGAACAAACACTGAATGGATCAACAGTCAAATAACTACAACACTGAAGGCCATTTAACCCAGAAAAGAGTTAAAATTACACTTTGGGAGTTAAAATCAACTCTAAATCTTGTGTAAAAGCCTCTGCAGATGTTTCTGTATTGTGATACAGTTAAAAGTTCAAAAAGTGTTTTTCCGCACAAGACAAAAGACAATTGTCCACAATTTAAAATATTTTGAATTTATCTGAAAGAAAATACCTTTGCATTTCTACAAAGAAGGAATTACAATCTGTTGAATTGGCACACAGATCTAACAGTACGTTGTGTCACTGTAAGGACACTAAGAGATGATTTCATGTAAAAAGACCCAGCCTCTAATGCATATACCAGTTTCATAAGTCTTTGTGCCCCAGTTATGATGTAACCATGCACCAACATCAGACTGATTTAAATCCAAAGACATATGTCTGATAATCTGATTACCCTACACAGAACCCTAAACTTCATCTGTCTCCCCCTAAAATCGGATCCTTTGCACTGCCTCCCTCCTCTCTTTGTCTCCCAGTTAGTGTGTTAGTGTGAGGTGAATGTGGGCCCTCTTTGATCATCCCTCAGCCTATGTTTCTCTCCTCCTCGTCTAATCCATGACCGACTGAATAATGTGATTTGGTGTATCTCCAAATGGCAGAGGACCAAGCTAATAAGTCAGCGGTGACAGGGGAACGAAAAAGAAGAACAAGACGTGGCTATGACAACAACGACAACAACCTCGTACCACCATCTTCTGGCTGAGAGAGAGAACGGTACATGATCGAGGGTACATGAGGGTAGGATCAAAGCTACTGTGAGTGGATTGATAAAATGCTTAACTAGATCATTTTTATCAACTGCCAGATTTTCTTGGTTAAACATCTTGCAAAACAACCACAAAAGCAGCACAAGGGCTGACGCCATATTGGAAAGGTGACTTCAGTAAGAAGTAGGAAAATCAGCTGTGTGCATGTTTTTGTAAGGCATCTTGGGTGGTCTGTTTAGCAGAACAGATTTCCAAATATGGATGTGAATGCAACAACAGCACATTGAAGCCACATTAAGATCCAATTGGTGGAACCACATATGAGGATGGGTCAGAGACGCATGTGTCCACACATGGAAAACAGTGTGAAAGCAGACGCATCTCTGGCCACATGAAAGGACTGCTGAGTCAGCTTTGTGCACACAACAACAAACAAGAGTTATACACAGATCATTTTTCTCTGCCAGACAACTTAAAGGAGGGTTTTGAACTCTGTGCCCGGGCTGAGGCACCAAACTGCAACTGTGGTCCTTTTTCTCCAGCTGCACAGCTGATCACAAACAAGCTGTTTTCAGCAACAGAGACAGTTTCTCACAGATGCAATGAAATGAAAGCAGGGGACTAAATGTGCTTACAAATAATCATTTAAGCTATATTATGAAACATTCACAAGAAACGATCCAGGATGATTCCAGATGAAAAAGAAATATCTGGATATAAGGGATTAGGTGGGTAGGAATGGTCAGTTAAAGGTGCAGTGTGTAATATTTAGTGAGGAGTGGAAAGTAACTAATTACATTTACTCAAATTATTTTAATTGAGTCATTTTTTCTTCCTGGTGAAGGCCTTTCTGTGCGGAGTTTGCATGTTCTCCCTGTGCATGCCTGGGTTCTCTCTGGGTACTCTGGCTTCCTTCCACCACCAAAGACATGCTCATTAGGTTAATTGGTGACTCTTAATTGGCCGTAGGTGTGGGTGTGAGAGTGCCTGGTTGTCTGTCTCTATATGTCTGCCCAGCTGGTGACTAGTCCAGGATGTACCCCGGTGGGATAGGCTCCAGCATCCCACGATTCCCAATGGGATAATGGATGGATGTTCCTAGAGAGCAACAGAAAGGACTGAATAACAGAAACCTATTTTTTATAATTTCATAGTTACCATCAGCAGTGAACATTCTGATCTATAATCTGACTGTTAGACGTTGTTATTACTCCCTAATTCTACACACTGCACCTTTAACCTGAATCCATTTCTTTCCTGCAGCCAGTGGTCATCAGCACCAGCAGTGTTATTAGCTTTTAAAGGCCTTTTTCACACACGCATTCCTGGTCATTTCTAGGATATTTCAGGACAGGCTGCTCCTCAAAATCCCCCTAGTTTTCTCTTCACACATGCACCTCTCAGCTGGAAACTTTCACTGTCTGATTAGAGAGTGGAGGAGTCTCAGAAGGCAGGACTTGACAAAATAAAAAAAAAAGAATGCTAAGGAAAAGATGAACAAAGTCCCAGTCTAATGCTTTTTTTAATTGGGTGTATTCATAGCATCCAAAGATAAAAAGTAAAACCAGAGAGCAGAAATCAGTCTTCCCTATATGAATGAAAACTGCACCTACAAGCCACTCACTATTGTAACATTTTCACCTCGCCTGCTCCCTCCTTGTGAATTTTCCTGAACATTTCCTGCTGCTTTCTCACATCGGCTCCCCCTGACTTCTTGCAGAAATCTCACTGGAAGTTTGCCAAGAAAAGTTGGTGATAAAGTTTGGCTGAAAATTCTGTTCATTTGCATTCATACGTGTTGATCACCTCAGAATGTTTTGGTGGAATTTCAGGAGTTCTGTGCATGGTTGAAACAACCTCTCAGTGCTTTTGATTGAGCACAGACTCCTGTCTTAAACTACCTGTGGGAAAAAAAAGACTAATTGCAAGACAGCTGCCTTCATACCTCAGGTGTGTGGTGTCAGAGAAAGAGGAGGCAGTGTCGCTCCTTTCATGTCAGAGCAGTCACGTGGGGCATGGCCGGAGGGGCATTGCTGCTCTGACACAGGGAGCAGGGATTGGCCATTGCATGCCAAAAAGCTGCTTTCTCATTGGCTGGTGTTTGCCTCCAGGTGGTTTTGTCACACTTGGTTAGTGTTTGATGAAGTTCCCTGTGCCTTTGATCTGAGGTGAAACTGGGCGTTAACGTACACACATGCACACACAGACAGGGAAGTACTATAAATAAACACAAACTTTTTCACAGTTTGTATATTCTTTACCATTAGTTTAACATTTTTTATTGACATTATATTGAGTTGATCCACAACATTGATACTTTATGCTTATGTCCCTTGTGAAAGAGCTAATGCAGGCCTGGGTTTTTGCACCAGTAATAAATAAAATGAAACTATGTCACAGAACCCTTGAGCCTCAACAGCAGGATAAGTTAGCTTAACATTACTGATTCCCTGGTTTTAAAAAATACAGAATCTCGTCTTCTAGTTCTCAGGTGTGGATCTGGTGCCTAAATTAAGCCTTTTTGAGTACCTTTAGATTGAGATTACACATAAAAAGTAAAAACATGTTTCTAAAGTGGGGCATATACATAGAAAGCAATTAAACATGAGCTCCTGAAATGTATACGTTTTCTCAGAAACTGAGGGTTATTGAACCTTAAAGAATCATTTTGTATGCACTCCTTTTTATTTCTTAATGAGTAGCACAGTTAAACTTTGTATTTAACAGAATAATGTCTCTTATTTCAGTCATGGTCTCAGTGCTAATGCTGATAGCTATTTTGAATTAAGTCTTAGCCTTTACAGTAAAATGTCCTTTATTTTTAGTCAAATTTGAGTCATTTTTAATTATCAAAGTTTAACTCTAGTTTTAGTCTTTACTTTTAGTCAATGAACTTATTTTCTGAGAACTGTTTTAATCAGCCAAGTTGTTAAATTGATAGGTTCTTTGCAGCCATGTGATTCTGATGTAGCACAAATGTCCGCTGGGGTCAGGAAGTAGGGGGCAGCCATAGGGAATAAATGGGATCAGAGGAAAGTTAGTACTTTGAAGCTCTAAACGAACCAATACGCTGTAATTATCATCAGAAAATTTCTAAATACATTGAGTATGATCCCTGCTCTTTACAAAAAGAGATTTTTTTGCATAGTTTGACTGATTTACCTGACATGGAGGCGATCAATATCATGATTTCCTCAGTCCAGACCTGCTAACATCCAGCATCGTGTAGCCAGATGAAGGGAAAAAAAGAGTCTAGGGGAGTTTCGAACTGAACTAAGAGGCTAGCTGAGCTCTTTTAACATATAAAAAAATCCTAATTATGCCAAAAACATGTTTAAGATTGAAATAGGGATGTGCTATCAACACAAATAAACATGGGGTAAGTGGCTGAGTAATGGTGTGCCATTCATGAATGAGCCTGTTCTATGAAACCAAGGTGGCTAGCTCCTGTTTGAGCCCAAGTTTCCTTTCCTCTATCTTTTGTCGTTATCTAGTCCACATTTAAAAAGCCAAAATGGTACCAAATTGAGCTCTTAGGGAGCCAAACAACCAGCTCAACTGAGCTGTGTTAAATGATCTGGATCTCTTTAAAGAGATTTATTCCCCGTCACAACACAAGAGGCTGGACGGACATCAGCTCAGGAAATATGGGCAAGATCAGTTTAATATGTTAAACCATGACAAAACTGTACTGAGCCAAACTGGACAGCTCTGTCGAAACGGACTATAGATGAGCGCTGTGTGGCACTGCTTGTTCAGGCTTCAGAGAGAGGCTTTTATAATTTCTGCCTGCGGCCATTTCAAAGTGAGTTTTCTAAAACTGTTTTTTTTTTCCCTGAATATTTCACTACTTTTGGGAAACGAAAGCAGCTTGAGAATAAAGAATATTTTTTATTTTTTTCTCTTTGGAAGCTTGGAAAAGTTGCAAACAGCTCAAATCATGGCCTTTTGGTAGCATTTCTCTATGCAGATATCACTTCTTGCCCCCCAAGGGGATTCTATGCTGCTGCGTGACCTCTTCTGCAAAGAAGCTACATGAATGTTAAACACTCAAATCTATGCTCTGTTAATAATTTAATTACTTTAAAATATACTGAGGAAACTACTGGCATAACTTAAATGCACAGTGGAGAAATATGATGGATTTTGAATTTCTAACAGTCCAGCAATAACATTTAAGTCTTGTTTAATTACCCTGGGTGAAAACATGATTACTTTTAGTGAGAGTTTATATCACCCAAGACCTACTTTTAACCACTCTTATTTTTGTCTTCCTCCTTAAATAAAGTTGACAAAATTAACACTGATGGTTTCAGACCACACTGGAAGCAGTGCAGCATCCATTTAGTAAATAAAAGTAAAAGGCAACATAACAAAAAACATCTTATTGCAATTTCAAATTGTGACGCTGGTAAGAATTACTTCACTCTGTCAATAAGGACTTATAATTTTGTTATGAAATGTGAAATTATTCTACATAGTTTAGAAATCAAAGTGTTTTACAGCCCTATGTTTTCTGTGTAAAAAATAAACATGTTTTTAGGTATATAAGATTATGTTTGACCAGCCTTTAAAAAACATGACAATGTTGGCCCTTCAATTGCATAATACCTGCAGTAGAGGTCCAGTATATCAAAATGCAAACAATCAAAGGCCATACGAGCCTGTGTTATCTCTACACTCAGGTCTACACAAACATATCAATGAGAATTTGTCCATCACATCTCTGTCTGAAGTTCAAAGAGCCTCCTTTCTTTCCAGACTAAGAGAAAATAAAAATGCAAGGCTCCAGACATTACTCATTTCTTATCTTTTGTCTAACAGTATCTCAGATCTGAAGTACTGACAGGCAGGGAGGAAGTATAAAAGACCTTTTCTGTAAACTTTAAAGGATTGCCAATCAAGTGAATATTACAAAAACAGAGGTCTGTGCCTTAATGCGTTTGCATGGTAAGACACCTTCCCACGCCTCCTTAAAGACCAGCCCATTAAAAAAAAAAAAAAAACCTAATGTTCTGGGCTCTGCCACAACTTGAATGCCAGATGGGTTTGTGGGTACAGGATGGGGGCACAGGGAGACAGAGAAAGAATGCAGGTGGAGGAGAAAAAGAGAGTTTGATAAAGAAGCAGTGTGGGTGAGAGGCAGGATCCACACTCTCTGTAGCCCAGAGATGAGGCGTCTTTATCTGGCACAGAGGCAGCTTCACAGGCCCCTCAGTGGAGAATGGAGATTGGGAGGTCTGGGGTTGTGTATGCGTTCAGTCTCACCAGTGAACAGAACGTACAAAGATAAACTTCAATAGCAGCCAGACTAAAACACCCCTCCTCTCGCACTTTCTACCCTGCCTACCTCCATCACTTGCTTCTCCCTCTCTCCTTCTGCCTTTTTGATGCAGCTCAAATGTATGGGACTATCTTAACGTGTGATCTTATCTCCTATGATATTATGTTTCTCATTATTTCATTCCAACAGCTTCCACTGTCTACTCCCAAAACATCACCCCCATCCCCCTGTATCCCTCTCTGTCTCTCCCTTAAACACACGTGTCTTTGATGGGAATCCATTCATGGATTTAATGGATTTCTCCGGCCCTTTTTTCCAGGATCTGGAAGATGTGTTCAAAAAGAGAAAAAAAGGGAAAAGCTGGCCTGCCCAGGCTCTGCTTCCAAGAGCATGGTGGACTGCAGAGGACAGCATTTCTGTCTGCATCAAAAGAATGAGAAATTTTCAGCTTACAAAACAGGGCGAACGAGTCAATATGGATCTGAGAGCTGGCTGACTTCAATACCATGTGGGAAAAAAACAGGGCAAAACGAGATAGTGAAACTTTTCCCTGCCCACTCCGAAGTCAAACTTGGAGACAGATTAGAAAGTAGAAAAGAGGGGAAAGTAAGATGTTCAAGCTTTGGTGAGGTTTTTCAGAAGCATGCACTTTTAGCTGACAAAAAAGGACCAAGAAATCATTCATCTCTTTCATAAAAAGTGAAACTAGCACATTGCTTTTAGTGTTATCAGTTTAAGTTCAACATTCAGCCACACTCCTTTGAATCCACTCCAGATTCCCCGACAACTGTGGGTCATTTTTTTCCCTGTGTACAAAAAAGAGGGAATTAAAGTGTGCCAAGAAGATAAAATAACTTTTAGCTGCAAAACAGCCGTCAAATATCCAAAAAGAGAGAGAAAAAAGAGGGGACTGATAGGAAACAGCATGATTTCTTCAAATGAGGATTACCCTGTAATAAGCACACTCTTTCCCTCGCATCTCTCCCTTCTGTACCCCAGGTTCTGGGTGCCATATGGAGCCAAAATGGCCGCCTGGGTGCTTTGGAGGTCCCCGCATTCCGGGGCTAATGCTGCGCAGCTGGCGCGGGATGGTGTCTAATGAAAAATGCTCTCTTTGATGGGCCCTGCAGAGGGATTAGGTTCTGATCAACACCACCTTAGGTCAGCTTCCTGCTAGACCAGCACAAGATTATGGGTGATTTCCCAGCCGTGGGTCCAGTTTCTTTAGAGGTGAGGGGAGTGAATATGAGACGGAAAGAGAAAGAAAGAGAGAAGGAACCTCAGAACTTTTAATTGAAGTACTTCCTGGTTCACTAAGATACCAAAAAGCAAAGCTGTGGTTTCCCCTCTTTGACCTACCCTTAAGTCGGATCTCTGGACTCGTGTGTACATTTCAGAAGGAGGATCTCTAGACTTAAAGGCTGCGTTCACAACTCAAGCCTTAACACTTGGTTCTGTTTCTTTCCTCAGGCATGATTATTTTGTTCATTCGTTCACATAACTTCTTAAATGTGGCCTGTATTAGACTCCTGTATAAACTGGACATGTGAACAGGCAGAGCTAATGATCTACAACCCACTCTAGAAGAAAAAGGTGACATCTTTACAGTTATTGAAGAAACTTCAGGGTTAACTCAGTTGGTCCAGTACCACAAAATCACTAGCCTCAATTTGCAGATTCATGGTTAATTTTGTTCCTGTCAGACCTTCCTGCATCATTGCTGGAGCTGGATTTTCATTTTGGACTATATGTTCAGCTTCTTCATACACTATTTAGACAAAAGTCTTTGTACACACCTGTTTATTATCAAACTTAGGTGTTTCAATCAGAGCTGTTGCTACAGGTGTATAAAATTAAACACTTTGCCATGCAGTCTCCATTTGCAAACATTTGTGAAAGAAAATGTGTCGTTCTGAAGAGCTCACTGACTTCAGGAGAGGTACTGTGATGGATGCCACCTTTGCAATAAGACGGTTCATGAAATTTCCTCCCTGCTGGATATTCCACAGTCAACTGTAAGTGATATAATGAGACAGTGGAAGCGTTTAGGAACAACAGCAACTCAGCTACGAAGAGGAAGACCATGTAAAATCACAGAGCGGGGTCAATGACTGCTAAGGTGCATAGTGTGTAAAGTTACACCAGTTAGAGGCACAAAATATTGGGTATAAAATGTGCATTCTATATGTTCAACAGGAGCTGACTTCATACTTTTCAAGCAGTAGACACCCAATGCTGGGAATGTTTTTGTGCTCAGTTGAGCTTGAGTAGGGGAGGCGTACTCTGTGGAGTGACAAATCACGCTTCTCTATTTGGCAGTCAGATAGGTGAGTGTGGGTTTGGTGGATTCTGGGAGAATGTTACTTGCCTGACTGCATTGTGCCCATGGGGAAGTTTGGTGGAAGAGGGATAATGGTATGGGGCTGTTATCAGGGTTTGGTTTAGGTCCCTTATCTCCAGTGAAGGCCAATCTTAATGCTTCAACATACAAAGACACTCTGGACAATGCTATGCTTCCAACTTTGTGGCAACAGTTTAGGGAAGGCCCTTTTCTCTTCCAACATGACTATGGCCCAGTGCACAAAGCAAGAATTATAAAGACATAATTTGAGGAGTGCAATGGAGAAGAACTTGACCAGCCCACACCTAAACCCCACTGAGCATCTTTGGGATGATTTCATGCCAGACCTTCTCTTCCAACATCAGTGCCTGACTTCATGAATGCTCTACAGAATAAATGGGCACAAATTCCCACAGGAACACAACAGGATCTTGTGGAAGGGCTGTTACAGCCCTTGATATTCAGACTGAGTTAAAACTGCAAAAGAACCTACAGTATTTATACTGGATTTAGATGCACACTGACCCAAATCTGAATCTGAATGGAAAAGATCAGATTCTGTGTGACTTATGCTGTGTAAACTGCCAGGCCTGAGTCACATAGCAGCAAAAAAATCAGATTTAGGTCACTTTTGTCTGCAGTTTGGACTTGGTTGAAGACAGTTCATGTGGTGTTTAGAGCAGAGAATTATCAATGATGGGCTCTGTTGGTCTGAAATGACTTATGCAAAGGTTGAACTTCAGCTTGAACACAGAAACATTAAAATGCACTGATTTTTAACTACAGTTCTTTGGCAGGTCTTTGCTTCCCAGCAGGTAGAATAGGATGTACTCTAAATGTAGGTGAAGTTTAAGCCCTACACCTACTGTCCAGTCCTTGAACAAGAACCTGGATTCCAGCAGCTTTCTGCCATCTGTATGGGAGTGTGTATGAGAGAATAAGACACGATTTGTAAAAGGCTTTGGATAAAAGCACTATATAACTAGTCCCAGTTCCCCCCTACACACTGAGAAACACAAACACAATCTGTTCTCACTGTCAGCCCTGATGAAAAAAAATAGCTAGATAAAGACTACACTGTTCACAAGTTCTTTGACAAATATCTACGGGAAAAGGAGACATAAACAGAGGCAGATGTACAGAGAGACAGTGGGACAGAAGGTAAGTGATGAATGTGAGATAAAACACTTGACTGCATAAGGAGAAACATTTTGAAAAAACATCTTTAATCAAATGCCCTAATCTGCATTATAGAGCTACATTCTGTCTTTCTTGCTGCAGTCTACTGAGATTCTGGAGACAGCTGACTGTCCCTGACTTTCTTTTTATCTTTGAGTGAAGAAATAAGCTCTCTTACTGGGAAAGAGACTGACATAACATGACATATATTAGAAAGTATCCATTTCTCTTTGGCTTTCCCTCCTTGTTTACCCACCTTCTCTTGTGCAGCGTCCCTCTCCTGCTGGTGGCTTGTTTGAAGGTCAGTGCAGATGCGCTCCATGTCAGAGCGGAGCCGGTCCAAGGATGCCTCTTTGTCCAGAAATGCTTTCTGTTTTTCCTCCTCTCGCAGTAATGCCAACTCAGCCAACTGTTCCTTATGCTGGGCATGGGCTTCCTGAAGTTCATCATGCAAACCTGACAACTGGGATTCCAAATCTGAGACCATCTGGAAAGAGACACACAGAGATATGTTTGGAGGATTAAAGTAAGTGATGCTAACTTCTCTCCTGCAGATATATGTCCTACAGATATCATGTGGCAGAAGAGGTCGGTGATATGAGCTGTAATAGTGGCGCATAACTGAATCTGTGTGGCTCAAGTTTTGGCTTGCTCCTGAGCCCTAAGCTATTTTTAACCATTTTTCTTGCCTGGACTTCTTGTCTTGAAAGCTCCCAAAACATCAACCCAGTAGTGCAGAGTCAAGGTTTGAATATCCTTTCTTTCAGGGCAACCTGAGCTTTAAGAATATCTGTGCTTTAGTTATTTAAAAAAGTTACAGGAATACAAAGACAAAAGAAAAAACTGAACCTAATCATTCTGTAAAAAAAAAGTCTTCAAAATATTCACATATTTACAAAAAAAGTTACACTTCTTTGTGTGCTAGCTTTATTTGTGCCATTATTCAAAGCAGTTCCTGTCTGCAGTGACACAGAGAGCCATATCACAGGCTCTCTGTCTCTCTTTCTCTCCTTTATGAGCTATTCAAGCCGTCTCTGTCACACAAGTTCCAGGCTCATTAGAAAACTCTGTAAGGGCTACGGAGGTGTGGATAGCATAATTGGAATGGCACAGCAGCAGGCTGCAAGAGTAAAAAACAGTAAATGGCTACAATTTATGGTTCAAAAGTTATTAAACTTTTTTTTTTCTTGCTTATGAAAATGTCAGTGTCAGAGGGTTAAGCTGCTACAAAAAAAACACCCTTCTTCCTGGCATGACTATTTCATCATAAATGCATACAAACAATATAGCAACTGGGGACTTTAAGTGAGGCTAACTCCTTGGAAGTAATGTGTTCATCATTGAATTAACTGACCTTCAGCAAAGCTAAAATCAGCAGTAAATACATGGAGTTACAGTATTTACATTAGCTTTGACTATGATCAGAGCCACAGCTCACTTTTTTGACTCATCTAGAAATAGACTAGTCACAAGTTGAAACACACATTTAGGCAGCTGTAAGCTTTTCTAATGGAGATGTCAATTGCTCAAGACAAATGTAGTCCATCCCTTCCAGCTGTAGGCTCGTGTTAAAGCCCAAAACAGAACAATAGAAACGCTGTGCATTGTGAGCACACTCACTTAATGTAGCTGTAATTTGCAGACATCATACAGCATAAGACTGGTGTCCAATCTGAGCTGTAATCTCTCTAAAATTACTCTTTTATGAGGTACCTGTTACGTGGCAGAAATAATACAGTTGACAGTATCCTTATTATCTAGAATTAAAGAGCAGAATGAAATCTGCTAATCTGGCACCAACAAATGTGTTTTTGTTCTTGGTTTGGATGACCTAGACCTTTTGTTCTCAACTATTGGGTCAGGACCCAAAAAGTGAGTTATCAAGCCATTTTCAGACGCCTGCCTAAACAAAAAGGTGTGGCAAAAAGTCTATGATGTGCTTTTATTCTGAAGGATATGTCTCCATCTCTCTGCTCTAAAACATCTCTGTCCCATCTCAAGCCCAAACTGCCCCATTTTACAAAAGGCAAATGCTTTGAGTCCAGTGATAGGGTTATTTTAAGATTGGCTTTGGTGGGCAAGAGAAGATTTTCAGGTCTAGAATTGGACCATGGGGGTGCTGGTTTGCCTCTGTTGGTAGAGCTTGCGCCTATAACCACAGGCTAGAGTCCTCAATGCACTGGTTGCAGTACCAATTCCTGTTTCTGGCATGGGTTGGTGCATGTCTTTTCCTACTCTGTCTTCCCATATTTCCTGTTTCTCTTCAGCCATCCTCTCGTAACGAAGGCAAAAAGGCCAAGGAATAATGTTAAGAAAAAAAAAAAAAGAATTTGGCCGTGGCATACTTAAGTTTGGAAAATGCTGCTTGCCATTTTGGTTGCCTAAGAACAGAAAGTTTAGAAAGCGGGTTACAGAGTTCATCTTCTGAAAACTGCACTGTTTGGTAGTCAAGTAAACTGGTAATACATGGTTCCCTCTGGATTTTTACCCGTTATGATTGCAAAATGTAAGAAATTTGGGTTGCAATTTGTCATTAAGGAGGTTCTGGTGGGTTCTGGTGCTTGGCTAGTTGAGAAGCACTCACCTAGAGGACAAATAAATAATAATTTGTGTATCAAATAATTCATTATTTTGTTTATTACTGGATTCTTTCATGTGTAAGTGTGCTTATTTGACTCGCAAATGAAAATTTATTTGTCTCTACACATATTTCTGTAACAGGTTTGTCTTGTCTAAGGCTTGGGCAGGTTTAAAACTGTAAGACTGTAGAGGAAGTAGGGTCAAAGTATAGACACAAGTATGTGTAGATAACATCGATACTTGGCATCTATTCAGTGAGAGATGTAAAGAAATGTACAGCATACCCTGAAGATTTGAGCAGAGTGAGATGGAGTTACAGTATCTTTGTGTGAATGAGTTCCTTTACAGTTAAACTAAGCATGAAAGTTTCTCAAACATGCTTGAAAGTGTCAGTTTTCCTCTGGGTTTTTTTGTGGAGGCTGCTGCGATGGCATGACCTTTCATTTGACCTCTCTCTTTTTGAACCGCTGAGCCTCGACTTTGCCCAGCAGAGCACTTTAATAGAGCTGCCAGTGAGAGTCAACATTATATAGTAGGAATGCTAATAAGCGCAACCCCGCGGCCTCTGAAACACCAGAAAATAAGACCGGTCTGACAATGTGCATTAAAACTAAATCTCCAGAGTTTGGGCAATGTCAAAAGGAGAAGATAAGCTTACTGTTGTGTGGAAACTGCATCACTGAGCTGGTATGATTAAGACTGTTAGAGAAGCAAATGAAAAAAGGGCCTTGAAAATACAGGAATTATTCTTTTAATTTAAATTTTACATTTTCTAAGAGGTCGTGCAGGAGGGCATAATGTGCATTTTTAATGCAAACAACAAAAATCCCACTTATTGGTATAAAATGATCTTTTCCTCCTATTTATGACAAGCAATGATCAAAAAGCATTGTAGGTTGCATTGCAGAGTTTCACTCTTTCTTACCTATATTGCACTTATTCCCCAGCTATTGCACATCCTCATTACTCTCTTTGGTTTACTTGGTTTATTTCTTACTTTGGTTTGAACTCGGTGCTCTGCCTCGTGCCCCCCTCCCTCTCCTCAAAAGCATGGGCATCCCAGGACAACGCCATGTTAAGGCAATCAGACAGAAAGTGTCTGAAGTCTTTTTTAGCGGGCACTGGGGAGAATCAAAGAGACTTCAAAGGGGTGTCACAAAAACAGGCAGATGCTGTGGCTCTGTGTTACACTCCCCCTTCTCTTCTCTCCGCCTCCCCTCCTTACACTGGCAAACACAGGCGCATCCGCTTCTGCACACGTACACAGGCAAAGAGTCACATGTGGTCTAAGTGTCACACATATACACACAATAGCATGCAACGCATTTAGAGAATAAGTGGTAAAAACAAACATGAGCCATCCACTATCTCCACGTCCCACTCCTGTCTCTTAAAATTACCAGTCTCTCTGCTCTGCTTCTGCCATCAAGGGCAACCAGCTATTAGATCTGAGCCCTGAAGAGTCTTTAATGTATAATTCTCTCTTTAACAAATGTGGCTGATCCTTCTTCTAAAAGGAGAGAGAAAAAAGTCTTTTAATAAGTTAGAGTATAATCTTCCAGAACAGAGGCATTTGTGATGACACTTCAGAAAGTCAGGAGGCCAAAAGAGCATGTTTCCTTTGGAAGTGAGTGAGCACAGCCGCCTCCACAGGGCACATTTTAGCATGCTGATGTGGAGCTTTGTGACGAAGCAGCTCTTAGTGACAACAGGAGGGAGTGGTGTGAAATGTACTAGGTCAAATCATGTCAGCTGTGAGGACAGAAGACTAGCAGAGCAGCCAAAACGGGAAGTAAACGATGTGGCAGTGGTTAATGGACCATATAGGCTCAATCAAGAGCTAGTAAGTAAAGTCAAATCCAGATGAGAGCCAAAACAAATAGTTGAACAAACATTCAGACGTGACAGATAGCACTATTACCCGTGTACCCATTGCCTTTGCTTACCTTGTCATGACAATTGGAAACCCAGCAACCCCGATAGAATCAAAAGCCAGGATGAATTACAGCCAAGTGTATTAATGCTAGAGATGCCCTGATTGATCGGCAGCCAATCATTTCCATTTTCAATTAAAAAATATGTTAGTGAAGGATTGGAATTAGCGCTCACAGTCACTAATCACCAAACAGATCAACTATGGTTGATACTCTTGTAAGGTTGTAAAAAAAAAAAAAAAGTTACCTGGATACTTTCTCGATGCCAAGTTTACTATTTAAATGTATACTTGATAGTACCAAAAGTACCAAAGCTTTAAATCAAACAGATCTACAATCAGATTTTTCAACCCAGGGCTGCAAAAGTGAATGACAAAGAAGATTATCTAATCTTCTACCTGTTGCTGTGCAGCTGCACAGATTCTGCAAATTCAAGCAGAAAGATGACTCAAACACTTGTCAATAAAAAGCAAGCTAAGAAGACATAACAAGTCCGACAAGGAAGGTAATGTTAATGTAAAAAGAAAATCAGAATCAAAATCAGCTTTACTGGCCAAGTATGCTTACGCAGAAAGGAATTTGACTCCAGATAGCTTTGCTCTCAATACAGGAATTAAAAATGAAGTACAAATAATAAATAAATGGGAAAAGTATTAAAAAATAAGATTAAAATATGTACAAGCTCTCGTGCAGGATGTGCAAAGGTTGAAAGGAATAGAGAGTACAAAACTTACAAGGATGTGGGCAGATTTATACAAGGTAGATAAGATCATTTAAGATAGTTGATTAGTGCAATAGGCACAGATTTTACCACAGCGAGCTTTCTTACAGCATTTGAGTTACAGTCAATAGATTCTAACTTACAGCATTTGAGTATTGTTAATAGATTAAATCATTAATTAGTATGGTAGGTAGATTAATTAGTGCAAATATGCATATAAGGTGAGGCCTTTTTCCACAGAGAGACTTCTTACAGCCTATGGTTACTGTGAATATCAGGGGTGTAATAGTATTTGTATTTGTCCCATGTCGTCACTGTTCAGGGGTCAGGAGTGCTTTGTGGTGATATTTTTCATGCGGCAAATATAGAGGGAAAGTGGATCAATTTGCAGAGGCTGTTGTGTTGAAGGTGCTTTAAAATAGTTAAGACAAAGGGAAGTAACACTAATAATCTGGATATATGTCTGATGCACAGACACCTGGATCTCTTGACATGGAAGCAGAAGTCATGTCGATAAATCTTCAGTGTCCTCCATGATATACCCAGTGTCCAATTATGTTTAATTTTTTCCTGATTTATTCAAATCATCTTCAGAGGACGAGCTATGACCTAAGTAGCTATCTTGCCTCTGGGAATTTTTACTCTGTTAGCTATCATGTTTGTAATAACATAACTGATGCTAGAGAAATTAATCATGGTGCATGCTGGGACATCTGTGGTGCTGCTGTGCAAATGAAGCCTTGGTTTGGGGTTAAAACCCAGAGACCAAGGGGATGGGTGGGACAAAAATTGAGAATGAAGGCGTAAATGAGGCGAAAGGACACCTGAGGGGACCATCAGGTGGATGGCTCTGGATTAGGGCTGGGCAATTAATCGCAAATTAGATTAAATCGCAATATGGCCTGCTGCAATTTTCAAATCACAGAAGGTGCAATATGTCTTTAACCTGAAATTTGTGTCAAAATACCAGTTTAAAACTTCTGTTGCAGCAGAGATATTACACATTACATACAGTATGAATCAGTCATTTAAGTGCCATATTTTTAGAATAAGCTATAAAAAAAACATACTTTCTTCATTTCTGTATGTTATTTTTACAAAATATGAGAATGGCATAAAAATTATCATTACCTTTAATACAACACCAATATCAAATTTGCAAAACGAGTCAAAATCATCACATTCAAAATTTTTTTCAAAAATTTTCAGCCCAGGATTAATAGAATATTGTGCTGTTTATAGTATAGAATAACTTCATTGCTCAAGTTTGCTGGAAAATACATAACATGAAGAACTTTGGAAATAACTGCATATTAAATCCCAAATGCAATATTGGGGGAAAAAAAACATTGCAATTAGATTATTTTCCCAAATCGTTCAGCCCTACTCTGGATGTCTTTGCACATTACCAGGGGCATGGGAAAATAATCTGTTGAAAAGTAAAAAAGTTCACACCTTTAGGGTCGAGTAAGAGTTGGATGCGGCAAGGTAGCATGGCCTAGGGTATTGCCCAGGCAACTAGTAGGGTTGTGCTGTGGATGTCCAAAGGGCCTGAAAACGGCCAGCACTGTCCAGGTCTATTACCAGAGCCGAAAAGTTCAAACAAAAGAGATGCCATCAAACTTGACCTTGGCTGCTGCCCACTGAAGCACTTTCTTATAGAAGAGTACCTATTATGTTTTGGTAACTTTCTTAATAAAAGAAGGATCTCTGCTTGAATCTTATTTATGGTGAATGTGACATAAAATAGATAAAAAAAAGAAAAAAGAAAGAGAAAAAAGGTTATCGGTTTTAAATGTTTGAAACTTTAGTCAAGTGTAAATGATTCTCTACTCTCGTGCTGCTTTGGGGAAGCGTCCGTGGATCACTGCCATATATGAAAAACATGATGACATAAGAAGAAGGTAGAAGATGTCATAAAGATGTCATAACCATAAACAGGCCGTTGTTTTGACTTGGCAAACACGGGTGGAGCTAACAACATTTATAATGGCTGTTTTCCATGCTGGCGGTGCCAGTGCCAGCGCCCTGTTATTATTCATGCTGGCTTAATGACATAGCTCACAGGCACACCTAAACGGAACAGGGTTTAATTAATCTCATTAGTTAGTGTACACTTGTGCTTTTCCCACTGAGATGAGTAAATGTGAGTCAGTAGTTGGCATTAGCATGATGGGTGGAATGTTTTAGCTTTATGAGGTAAAGGCTTTCAAAGTTTATCTACATTTAGAAAAGAACTACTGATATGATATTGATATCACTGATATATGCTTGGAGTTTGATGAAAAGAGTTTTACAGTAGTTTTTCAGTGAGCTTAGTTTTTGCAACAATTTAGCAAATGATACTTAAAGTGATTATAAATAAATTTTGGAGGTAATGGGACAAGATTAGGCCAGCTGGGTGTCACTGTTTTCAGTCTTAGTGTCCTGTCCCTGACTTTACAGTAAATGCTATTACACTAAAGATAGTAGGGTTGATTTTCATCAATATTTATTGATATCCAACTTTTGCAAAGGATGCTAATATGCATTTTTCTTGGAGCAACACTATATAACTGTTCCACCTTAAAAATCAGCCTCAGAGTCAATATCAAGAGTCATTCCTTCAATTAAGAGTGTTTAAGAGTGTTTACTCCATTTCCACAGAGTGCCTTGGACACCTGCTTTCAGCACTATGTAACTTTAGACAGCTGGCCACAGTTCTTTTTTTGGAAATGTGTACAGCTTTATGTGACAAGTTCTAACACTATCGCAAAGCATGCAGCTAGAAATGGCCGGTGAGGACCGCTCTGGTCAAGTGAAGTCACACTACCAGTGCTAACCAAAACATGGCGGCCTCCTGCTGAGTTTATAAGCTCCAATTTACTCAAAATAAAGATATCTAGTGAGTTTTTTAGTGCAAAATGAATATGAGAGATAGAGATACAGTATCTGTCCAAAAAGGTGATTTTTTTCTGATCATGCAGGGTTCCTTTCAACAAGACAAGTTGACAAGACAATTACTATCTGCATTCAAATGTGAAATAATTTGCCCGAGAACATCACCAATCCATATGCAAACAGTTGGCTGGAGACCCTAGCAGAGTCAAAATGTACAAAATTTTGTAAAATTACTGCACTTTGTCAATTTACATGGCTCTCTGGCTTCTCACAACCTCTCTTATATTTTTTATGAGGGGTATGGTAACAGTACTGCCTGTGTTTTATGAAGTGCGACTTATATTTTAAAGGGGGAATGTTATGCAAAAATCACTTTTTCAGGCTTTTCCAACAAAAATATTTGCCCCTGGCCTGTTTACAATCTCCTCAAGTACCAAAAGAATCTATTCCCTCCCCTCCTCTCTTCCTCCACCATTCAGATAATGTGTGCTGAAACAATTTGTTCTCAAATTTTTCCCTCATGATGTCATGTGGGGAGTTAGCACTGCCCCCAGGTTTGGTTGGCCCTCCCCGCTTGGAAGAAAGTTCAGCCCTCCATTAAGCCACATCCATTTCCTGAGAGGGGTGGAGTCAGAAAGCTCATTAACATTTAAAGACAGAGAAACAGCTCGTTCTGAGCAGGGCTGAAACAGAGGAGTTTTTAGACACACAAAAATCCAATACTGGGGTGTTTTTTTCAGCAACAAACTTCACAGGAACCTGACACACCAGATGGATTTGTTTTACACATCCATCTGGGAAAGCTTCAATAGGAAACGTTTGAGAAAAGGCAGAGACTTAAAAAAAACTCTGAGTATGATTGGATGAGCGTTCTGTCTGTCACATCTCTACGGGCCAATCAGAGCAACAAAACACATGACGTAGCTGCCGTCGAGCTGCGCATGCGCAGTCACCGAAGAATAACGTGAAACATGGTGACTGTAGACATGTAAGTACTCAACTTTTGTTGTTTTTGAAAAGAAAACAGCTCACTGCTGTCCTTTATTCTTCTTTTAACGAAGAAATGTCGTCAAGTTCTGATAAAACTGGAGCTTTAGCAGCATCCACGCTAAGCTCTTCCTCCATAACTGCACCAGCTCTTCCTGCTGCTTGTTTAGGTCACGACTCTGCTGCGCCTGAAAGTACTGCCCCTCGTTCCTGATTGGTCCTGTCACTTTCCAACCGGGCCCAAACAGTTCAGATGGGAGCTTTGCAAGATGGATTCGCCAGTGAAAAACAAGGAAACGGGCCCCCAATTTTATACTGGGCTCAGGGACCCTGAGACCAGTATAAAATTGTCTTAAAGGGGTAAAATACGTCCCTTTTAAGTGAACCCTTACAAGGGAGACTCAAAATCTGATTCTTTCTTACAAAACAGAGAAGAAGCAAGTATCTTAACAAAAAAAGAGACTAATCCAGAAACTTCAACCACATGGAATCAACTGAAATTAAACCATGTGTGTTGGAGAAGACGTATATGTAATCATGCTGTATGGGAGACAGACTTAAAGGACAGCAAACACCTCATGTGATCAATGCATCAACAGCCTTAGCAATGCAAACCATATATACTGGGCTATACAGGGCAAACCAATGCAGGTAAGTGCTGTTTAATGTATTAATGCACTCAGCCACATGAGCCCTCATCTGTAATCCTTGGTGTGATGTATGCACATACTAAATAGCTTCATAGTATGAAAGGGAGCTGTATTACGCAGCACATCACAGAGAATCAATCATCAGTGATGACTACACCCATGATCAATCGTTCTTGCATAAATACTCTGGCGTAACTCTGGCATCACGGTAACATGATGAAATCGTTTAAAGAATCACAAATACAGTGACACGCCAGCTCAGTGGGATGCTCATCTACTACAGAAAATGACCGAGTAACAAGGCAAGATCCTCCTGACAATATGAGATCTCAGGGACCAATCAGTGAGTAAATGACAATACACAAGCACCGAGACGATCACTGTTCTAGCTGTCCGCCTTGTTCTCCTCATCACACATCCTCTTTGACTTAATCTGTCATCACCCTCTTCATTTGACTCATCATAATCACGTACTTGGGATTGAAATGCTTTGAAAAATTGACAGCATCATTATTTAGTCCATCACGGCCCAGAAGAAAGACCTCACAAGGCTCCCACTCTCTCCCATGCTGTTTGAGGTCCAGATGGCGTGTACGTTCCTTTAAAAAAAAAAAAAAAGCATAATTATTCAGGAAAATAATACCCGCTAAATGAGCTTTGAGGAGGAGCCGGTGGAGGAAAAAATGAGTGATGGCTTTTGAGGAGAACAAACAATTCTGTTGTTTGTTTGCATCAAAAAGAAAAATAAAACAAGGCTTCAATTAATTTATAATGCTGGCCCCAGTTTTTGAAGTCAAACTCTTGCTAATGTTAAAATATTGAAAAGCCTCATACACAAAAATGAGTGTTTTTAGAAGGAAAATTACAGTGAAAGATATTAAATTATTTCATCTTATCATATGATTAACTTTTACATTCTCCCAAAATGCTTGTTGAAAGATCAGAGAGAGAGGTTTAACAGAGAATATGGAATTAAAAAAGTTATCTGATAACTTGAAGTCATGGAATTATGATTAAAAACTTTATCTATTTGTTTAACCGTCACACAACAGTGGATGATCACATGGCAGTGTGACAGTATAGTATGTAAACAACGGCTGCTTTGCCTTTCTGTGCTTGACTTGCTGTTCACTTTAATATTATTGCTTGATTTTTTTTTGTTTCTACCATGGGTGAGTTTATGAAGTAGTAAAAGGTTTATATTTTCTTGAAAAGATTCATTTATTTATTCTTTTAATGAAGGTCGGCATTAGTTCATGCAGGACATGGTAGTCACTAGGGATGCACATGGTTAATCGGTAAAACGGTTAAAATCATTTATCAAATTAGCCGGCACAGGATTTACTAGTCGGTTAAAATTACCTATCAATTCTTATGAACATGGGTTTGAAATCCTGGTTTTTAATGCTCTTTTAAATTGTAATGAACCTCCCACCACTAGAGGCTGCAGTAGCTTCAGTTAATGGCCGCTGCCTTCCTCTCTGGCACTTTACCGGATGTAAATATGAAAAGCTCAGCGGTGGTTTAGCAGTGAGCGTGTAGTAGGAAGACCGCGGTACGTCAGTTTTCTAAAGTGGTAAATAGAAATAAAGTGGTATGTAGGCTGTCAAGGCTGAACTCACATTTAACTACTCACCCGATGTGAAAAGAGGCCACAAATCAAAACACGATATTAATCTGCAAAGAGGAACAAAAGCGGCCAGCGTTAGCTGCTAATGTTCGCCATGCTGTACAGAGTTTATCAGGCTAGCATCACACCCGCTGACAAAACGACCCTGTGAGGAATTTGACTGTTTTCTAGAGGTTTTCTCCTCTTTAAACTAATCGGTTAAACGAAATGTAAATGAGCGTTTAGCTGATGAATGAAGGAACATTCTTAGTAGGCACATGCTCAGCCATGATCAGCTGACAGCCAGCTTTTGAGCAGGGCCTTCAAGTAATACTGTATATCTGTTTTGCTATAAAACGGTCAAATGTATGACGAGTATGTATGGCGAGTATGATTGGCCCATAGAGATGTGACAGACAGTACGTTCATCCAATCACACTCAGAGTTTTTTTCAAATCCTCTGCCTTCTTTCCAAACATTTCCTATTGAAGCTTTCCCAGATGGATGTGTGAAACAAATCCATCTGGCATGACAGGTTATGATGATAGAATTCCTAATTGAAATGTATATTTGAACAGAGACAAGTATGAAGCAAGTAAACTGCTGCCACATACAGCATTTATAGCCAGAGCGAATTTGCAATGCCCGTCCTTAGCTAGGCCTTTAAAATTCATAAAATTCCAAAACAATACACACAAAACAATCTCAACATTAAAGAGACAAAACACAAAAGACAAATTACATCATCTCGGACGCAAGACCGTCCATGACTACAAAACTGATAGAACAGTCCTTAGATATGTGATGTCAAATTAGATCCTGTGATTTTCCACCTTAAAAGTTTTTTTTCTTCATCCATGGAGTCATTGTACATCTATGCCCCTCTGACTAGACTGATGAGCTGATGACTGATGACGTTTTGTATTGTGTTGTATTTTGAAGCTGCCGGATGCTTTGAGTGGTCTCTTTCCTGTTTGGATCAATCTGCTCTGCATATATTGACACGTTTCAACAGCAGACTCTACTGAAAATAGAATCAGAGAGTATCTGGAGTGAAACACAGTGAAGTGGCACTTCTGCTATGCATTGAACATGACTGAAATAAAACTAAAAAGAGAGCGATTTGCTCTAGAGTGCACGTTGTGTGTGATTGCTGTGCAGATGGAGAATGTGGAAAGGTCAAATCTAAATGGAACGAATAATAATATTAACTTACAGCCAGATGTTAAATTTCAACATGTGCATGAAAAATACACAGAACTATAAACATGCTACTTACATGCAATTGATAAAATTAAGTGATAATTCCCTAGTTAGACTTACATTCTGGAAAGATTCCCTTATGATCAACAACCATTTTATCTTAAGGGTTTTTTTACCTAAACATTTTTTAACGACCACCCATCGTTTTATTTAAATCAACATAGACAAAAAAACAACACTGTCTTACTCCACATTCATTGGAAATAAATGATATTGGGGATTGGATTTCACAGCAGTTTCAGTGCTCAAGTATTTTAGCTCTGTCTAATTATAATTATCGTAAAAATAAATATTCCACACATGGGCCTGCCGGTGACCCATTATGTTTTCTGCTACTCTGTACTTCAAACCCCGGGTCTGAATGAAAAAAACAGTTGACAGTAATTTTACTGGGTGTTATTAGCTGTGCCTAAACTGTATAAATAGAAAGAAAATATCAGAGCTCCATAGTATGAACCAAATGGTCAGCGACCAAATTATATTCAGTCACTGCTGTCAACTCCTCCACTGACCAAAACATGTTAAACTGCATCATACAACTGCATGGATAGATCCATCCATGAGTCTGTAGTAACAGCCACTTGATAAAAAGTTCACCTGCTCTTTCCTCATACTTCTGCTCCTCTCTTGTAGTTCTGTAGGCCAGGAAAGTTATTTTATCATAGCTCAATGATAGCCATCAGCTCACTGAAGCCTTTCATAAAAGTATTACGTGTATATTTCAAGTCATCAGTTTGGTTTGATCAGCAGGCTTATTTTTCCTACTCCATCATCATCGTCATCATAAACAATGTATTCTAAATGGCTCTTTTGAGCAATGCGACCCTTGAGAGTTACCCTAAGGGTCATAAAGCAGTTTCTATTTCTGTCATCTGACTCAGAACAGTGGATGTGGAAGTTACACCTCTGTATACTGATTATTATTTTCTTGCTTCCTCCTACTTCAAATACGGGTCGACTGATATGGGTTTTTCAGAGTCAATATAACTACCAATTGTTAGAGGTTCATGAGACTGATTACCAATATTTGGAACTGATATGTGTTCATTATGATGTACAAAATGTACTAAATTTGGCAAAAGTAAAATTGCATGATCAACAAAATGAGAAAAAATAAACTATCTAGCCCTTCTTCTACCAGCACAGAGCAACACTAATAACATCAGCAACGATAATCGCTGAATGTATTTGGTAAATGGATTTAGTTTCTTTACAACCCTGAATAAAAGCAGCATTTCCCAACCTATTTAGACCCACCTCTATCTAAAATCAGCTGTTATCATTTTCATTGAGAAAACCCCAACAGACTATCTTAAACAAACTTGTTCTAACCAAAAGTCTTTCGTATAAACTATTCAAGAAGTGGTTAATTATAATTTTAATATGTGCTCATCTTTTGACAATCTCTGAGCAGACAAAGCCTCACCTGAAGAGGGGCCAAGACCCCAGGTTGGGAACCAGAGTGTCAATGAAACAACTGTGGACACAGATGGTGCCAGACCCTGGAAGAATGGTTAAGAAATTGTAATTGCCATTAGCTATTTCACTTTATTACACAAGTATGACAAATGACTTTCTCTCAAATAACAAGAGGTATTCCCGTTGGAAAGTGACAGAATTTGACTGATTAAGACACTAATCATGTAGTTTGTGGTTGTGTTTTACAATGACAATAGAGGAAATGCAGTGAAAAATCAATCCCTGCTGCCAGCTCAAACAACAGTATAATTTGTCATTCTTCACGTTTCAGTCATAATAAAGAAGTTGCTCTATAGACCTGTAGAGGTAGTCTTATATCATAATCGCTGTATATTATTCAACTGTGGGCTTTTGTCACAGTTTTAACAAACAGAAAACTATCCCCCCCTCCATTTTATTCCCCCTGAAAGGTTCCCCTGTGTAATAATTTTGGGAAACGTCTTTCACAGCACCAGTGGCACCAGCTACCATTGATGTCTACAAAACTGCTTCATCCTCTGGGGGGCATTGATCAGCTAACAGTGCACCAAGGATCTGACTGCGGGCGAGCATGTTTTACCAGAAGGAAATTTCATCATCCTGGACAAACAACTAAAGCGCCCTTTCAAACTGAGAAAAAAAAACACTTTAAAAGACTGTTTGTTCTTTTAAGAGAGAAGAAAGTACTGCTCCTCAAGGATGGAAATAGTGGGTTAATCCCCAGAGTCAGTGGGGGTGCCAACTACACACCAGACCTTGAACTCAGAGGCTTGATTTTAATTCTTTCAGTTGAGACATTGCAATGTGGACGAGATAGCTTTAAGAGTAAAGACTGTAGCAGCTCGTGCCGAGTGGAGGAATAGTTTCTAAGAAAACAAACTCTGTCAGGATGAGGACAGCGTGTCCCTGTGTGGTGTTTTTTTTAGCCCTTCTTTTCAATCGCGCTACGACTCATTGGCTCCTCAAACACAAGAGTCACGAATATAGTTTATTATTGTCGCACCACATCAAGAGGATGAGTGGGTGTTACTCACAACGTGAGTGTATGACTGACGTTTGCTGTCACCTTAGCCAACTTCCTCACTGTGAATGTCCTTCCACTGATTCGAGGAAGACTGAAAGAGGGAGAAGGAGAGAGGCAGAAATAATGAGGCAATCTCTCCAGCAGGCTATTGGCTTTTCTTTTTACTGGCATGGCACTTCTTGAAAATAACACTGTCCATCTGACCACTTGGAGGAAGCAGGACTGCTCGATTATGACAAAAATGATCATCATTAATATTAAGATCATGATTATTCCATTAATCACACTGTACATGAATTTAAAATGATTAAATATCATTATATTTTTTGTCACCACTAGGAGGCGCTATGATCTGTAAGAAATATGACCATCTGAACGTGTTCAGATCAGGACCCTCTACATACATGCAAAGTTTCCCTGAGATTGGACCATGCACAGCTGACTGACAGGCAACTTTCTTTTTCTTTAAAAATATGCAAATTTGAATGCTTGCCAGGGCCACACCCTTTAAGATTTCTATTAAAATAAAAGTTTATTAAAAATGGTGGCTTTCCTGTTGGAGTTAGGTTATCGCTCCAAGAGGCTTTTTTGTAGATCATGTCAAGCTGAAACTACCCACCAAATTTTATTACTGTAGGACAAGGATAAAGGGGGCAGGTTACCCTTGAAACTGTTAGGGGGTGCTATTGAGGCAATCAGAAATGCACATATTTGAAAAACACAAACTACTGCAACTTATGCATAATCAAGACTTAATGCACCTTCAAAATTTCATGTTTTTGAGCATCTTGAGGCCCAACAAAAGTATCAGTATCAGCTGATATTAGCTTGAAAATTATCCATGTTGCCTGTAATTTCAGCTGATATATCAGCTGTATGAATGAGCCAGTGGAATTTAAGGCTGGACCAACAGACCTACATCAGCTTAAGTCTTTTTCTTTGTTCATCCATATTTCTAAACTTTAAAGTCTGTTTTCAGGACAACATTTTAAGGTCGAACTACATTTATAAATATCAGTATCAATATCGGTATCCGCTAAAATGAGTAAGTAAATAACGGCATAATGGATATCAGCAAAAAGCCAATGCATCCCTCTATGTAAATTGGGAGCATTTTTTTTTAAATCACTGAGGTCATTTTATCCTTTTTGTTCACCAATAGCTGACATTTTTTATCATCCTGTTTTAGCTCTAACTTCTCAAGCTAAACTGTGCACATCAACAGCTCTCTTTGCTCCTCACTTAAATCAAAGTGAGAGCTGTTTTGGTGGGAGGGGCAGAGCACATGCTGTGCTGTAAAGGAAGGGTGGGGGCTAACCTATGGAAGAACAAGTAAGAGAACTGTAATTTTGTAACCTCAAATATCTTATTTTAAGGATTATCGGAAGCAAATAATTGTAAATATTGAAGCTCAATTAACCACCCATTATTAAGTTGAAGCATGATATTTAATGGGCTTGTAAAAGAGCTGAACTCCTCATAAGCAAAGGGCTTGAATGAGAAAAGAGAGCTGTAGGATTTGCTAACAGGAAAAATGTTATGTTCACAAATTGCTGTTTTTTGAAAATCTATTCGAATTTTCATAACTTTATCAACCCCTTGTTATACGTCCAGAAAGGCAGTGGGTAAAAGCCACACATCTATCAGCACGGCAGTACAAGTTCTCCAGGGGTAAACAACTCTAGTATAGCAAAAGTGTTTAATAATAAGTGGCTTTGCAAATGTACAAAAAAAAGAAGCTCATGTTTAATACATATCTGCTGCTGGTATGTCAGCTTCTTGTCACTTTAACAGCGCCTCCATGGAGCAGCACTTTCACAGGGAGTCAAACACATCCTAACCAGTTTCACAGACCTCACAATCCTGTCCTCCATCTTTCCAAGGCCTGAGTGAAAATCTGGATTGCTGCCGCTTTAACATCTGACACGAGGCGGATGTCTGATCTGCGCTCAAAATGCTGCACGAGCAAACTGAGCATATGAGATGAGTGCTGGGGAAGTTTGTTTTCTGTCACCTCCTGAGATCCTAAATTTGTCAAGCTGGGCGTCATTTTGACACGAGTAGGACGGCGTGTTATCAGCAGAAATGTCCTGTTGTGACGGCATCTCCAGAAAACCACAAAAAAAAACCCACACTATCTGGTGCTTCTGGTGCTGTGAAAGGCATTTCCTGAAAATATTAGACAAGAGGGAATGAAAGGGGGAGGAAAACTCTTCTTTAATGATGTAGCATCTTCCTTTTTAGACAGCTGGGACATAAGCAAACCAGTATATTAATATATAGCTATGGTGATATAAGCCTACTTCTAGAAGTCTATAAAACGATAGCTTAAACATGCCAGAGAAGTTATAAATGAAATTTGAGGGGGGATTTTCAGCACTAAGACGTCACCATTAACAATGCATGTGAGTGCCTTTATTGGTCAAACTCTGTTGCATTTAAAAGGAAATGTCATTTCTTGCAATCAGAGGTAAACGTAAACCATCTCTTGATTGCTAGTAGTCATTTGATCAAACTTTTGTGATACAAAATAAAACAGCTGACGCCAAATACGATTTCAACGGCATTCTTGAAGAGCCTTTGAAGACCATTTGTTGTAAGCAAATTTGTCAGCATACGTCCAGCTGGATCCCCTTCTCCAGCCAGTTATCAATATTGCAAATTCTCCATCCTCCAAGTCCATTTTATCAGGAAGCCTGAACCGTCCCCCAGCTGGGGTCTGGTTTGTCAAATGGCGTCCCACAGAGCTCCAAGCTAGCCCAGGCTGGAGAGAGGCGAGGACAGAGTGAGGGGTTTGTGATGAAGACCTGCTGCTGGTTGGGCTAAATAGTAAGAGAACAGCCTCCCAGAGTCAGATGAGTCCATTAATAAAGTCCCAAATGTCAAACACTCATTGTGTCCGCCAGTGCTGCAATAAGAGAGTAACCACCGGTTTCCGGAGGGAGATGGCTACCTGCAGTGAGAGTAGAATACCATGTAGAGGTTCACTTCGCTGGGAGTACAGGGTGTTTGACGCTGGTCCACAACCGTACAGCGCGAAATGAAAGAGAAATTCAAGCTTGGCGCTCAATTGAGCATATTTCTTCTCCTTCATCTGACTGCCTGTGGTTTCTTCATTTCAGGTTCTATCAAAAAACCCTGCAGCAATAAAAATGAAGGAAAAAAATATCATTTGGGGCATTTAGTTGAGAAAGTGTGAGTTTTTTGTTTTGTATCGTCCCGTTTTGTGAAAACTTTTTGTTACGCGCATCGCTGTTTTCGAAACTTAATTGCAAAAAGCGAAATCCACCTTCTCTTGTGCGTTCGCGCAGAAAAATACAATAATTCTGTAAAATTATTCACACCTAATATCAGAATCTGATTTCGTCCAAGTGAAAAAGTGTCCCAACCTGCTGTGCTTTAGAAACCCCAGGAAAACATCAATGGGCAAAATACAAAATGGTTGTCCACGGGAGAGCGGTGGGTCAGCATGTGTGAATGCAAACGTGGATCAGTGGAGACCCCCTACCTGGGCATCGCGCTTCCTCCACTCCTGGGTGTGCTGTTGGTGCTGTTGCAGGGCGGCCCTGGCCTGCCTCTCCAGGCTGCTCACCTCCCGCTGGCGCTCCTGGACCAGGCTGTCCTTTTCCGCGCTGTGCTGCTGCTGTAGCCGCGTCCTCTCCTGCTCGTGCTGCATGCGCTGCTCAGCCATCTGATTGGACAAGCAGGCAAAGAGAGACTTCATCAGCCAACACACACTCAGAGCAACCCTGTCGTCATGACAACTTGTCCATCCATTCATCCTCCCTTCGTCCTACTCCTTTTTACCCCTTGTCTCCACCTAGAACTCCTCCAAAATTTGGCAAAAATCGGTGAGGAGGTGGGGAGAAGGCAAGAAAAGTTTCTCTGCTTCCTCACATTGTCAGAGGTCGACATGATGTGATGTGTTTACATCTGGCTTGCTCCCCCCGCCCTCCCACCTCTGCTGCCAATTGAACAGACCGGCCCTCAACGTCCCGCTCCTCTCTCTCTCCAAATCTGTCCCCCTTGCCTTATTCTGTAATCGGCATATAAAAGAGCAGTTAGTTTGGGCTAAGCACGCGAGCTGGTAGGGGTTAGCCATCTGGCCGGAGAAACTACCCAAAGCCCCATGCTATGCGCTTGACAGCATGCGAAAATCGGCTTAGGCGATGAAAATGATGACCATAATGAACAGAGCAGAAAAGAGATTGGGTTGAAGATGGAGGAAAGTTATTAAGAAACACTTTCGTGATGCTACTTTTACTGTTAATTCACTCTGAGGATTAATTTAACCACTCTATTTACTATCAATATTACTTCCCATGCAGCAACAATTAAAGTGATTGTGCTTTAGCAGCAATTATAAGGCTGCAAAATGAAGAAGTTGGTTTTGTCATTAGTTTTTATTCATTTTTTTTCTTTCCTTTTTTATTTTCAATCCTAGTGTAGTTTTAGTGAGTTTTTACAGCTGGTTTGTTAGTTTACTTTAGTTTATTTTGCAAAAATGCATGGTTTTAGTTAGATATGTATTAGTTTCATATCTAGTTTTAGTGTTTTTTCAGTTATATGGGTTACTTGATAATGGCAACAAAAAACAGCATCACACAATTTAATATTTGAATACAAATCAAGACATGTGTGAAGTCTTCCTTAATAAAATCAGGACATTTTACTCTCTCCAGACTTACCAGTGAGTCTGCTCAAGTCAAAGACAAAAACAAAGGATGTTTTGTCCCTAATCATATTTCATTAAAGCTCACTTTTGTAAGCTTTTTGGACTTTTATTTTAGTTCCAGGTAAAAAAAATATATATATATTACACATTAGTTTTAGTTATTTAGATAGTTTTAGTTAACTATTATAGACTGGCCAGGCTCTAATAAAGATGGTTTGTGCTGCAAATGAAGGATAACTGAAGGCAGAGTAAAGCCATGACCAATCACAACTAAGGTTTATGGTATAAACATACAGTAGACATCAGAGCAATCATAACTAACTAACTAAGCACAATGCAGACGAAAAATAAACCACTTTTAATGGGACACAAAGCCCTCATTTTTCAGGGCTTAATCATCCTGTCAACTGAAGCAAGTCTAGATCGCAGCACAACTGTGTGCCGAGTCACCTGCTGAGAGGTGAGGCATGCCAGCGGAGCTCCCAGCCCAAAGCCCCCAAGCCTTTCCCAGGCTCTGTTCCGTTCCCACTCCCCCATGGCGGGGGGGACCAGTGACCCCCCACACCATCCTGCGGCGAAGCCTCAGCCGGTGCCATGAAAGGACAGCAGGGGCCTGGGGCCCATTTGCTTCCCCGCTTTGAAGCTAATCCCCTGCACATTGTGCTTGACGGCACCCTACCTGGCCTGCCAGGGAAGCAGAGATCCAGAGCCTGTGTGCCCGGTGCCTCTCTATCCGCCGGCCTATCTTCGGTGGTTGCATGCTATTCAGAGCAGGTGATGAATGAGGGAATATCTACAGGAAGCCGGATTCTGTCCCCGACACTGAGAGGCAGGCCACAAAAGACAGCTGAGAATCCAGCCTTCAGTTTTTGGGAAAGTTCCTCTCTAAAAAGACTAACGGAAGAGTTTTAGGTAAATGTAGTTTATCCATAAGGCTCAGAAAACAGCATCAATCACAAAATTACATTTGCAGTCCTGGAGTAGAACATCAAAAACTTCAGCAGAGTGGGGGCAAAATCTCCCACATGTTGCCTCTAGTGATGCTGATGAAGTGTTCACTATTCCACAGACAGAAAAGTTTGCACTACCTTCATTTTCCAATCAAGGACTCATGAAATGGAAATAGATCCACAGTCACAATACGATGTCCCACAGTGATAGTCAGATTCATACAGCAGCTCAAGTTACAGATGAAAACTGCTATCGAGAACTCCACAGCAGGACAGCAGGACATGCGGTAAGAGAAACTAGGGGAGGACATCGTGGCGTACTGTTCGCTCCCGTTCAGAGTCTCAGGCCATGGGGGTTTAAGAGGAGATAGGGGATCTGAGGTGAAACGACAACGAAAAAATGGGCACGATAGATCCATTGTGAGAAAACTGCTACAGAAAAGACGGTGAGAAGATGACAGAGAGCAGACCCAGCAAGGAGCCTGGTTGTGACATCACGTAGCGCCAGCGTGCAGCGGAGGATGCTGGGTGCTGCGATTCTTAAAGGGGCCGGCGAGGCGTTTGTGAGAGAAGGCTGAGTGGGTTAGAGCACAGCTTGGTGCCACAGATACAGAGCGGGTCGGGTGTTACTGCACAGCACGACTCCTGTCAGCCCAGGCCGACATGGTTGTGTGCGTGAGCGTTGCTCGCATTCAGACAGGACAGTGAGGTAATGGGCTTCTTTCAGCCCTGGGGGAGAAAATCTGAAATGTTTGGGGAGAGGAGGGTGTAAAAGAGAGTAGAACAGAAGCCCTGTCTGGTCTCAGCAGGGGAGGCTGGGGTGAGTGGGAGAGAGGAGGGAGAGATAAAAAAAAGATAAACCCTTTATTCCTCACTGTAGGGTTGAAAACTGAACATGGCCAGCGAGGGGCGCTGAGTCTGGATTCAAGCATCTGTGTGCAGGGCTGGGCCATGAGGACCACAAATCATATCAGTATATATAATATCCGAGTGTTGATACATAATATATATGGATATTATTTCTGCAGATTTTCTCCAGTTTATAAACGTTAAAAAGATCCTAGTAAAATTAAAAGAGACAGAGACTTATTTGATGCCACCACAATTAAAATAGAACAAATATGAATAACAAAATAATATAATAAAACAAATATTGTTTTTTTTTATTTATTTGTTTAAAAAAAATTCAGACAAACTCCTTCAATATCTACAATATCTTATCTGTGCAATACCATTTTCAATGAGCTAGTCAACTATTCGGGTCATCAAAACTGTCAATACTCTTCAATATCATGAGTTTAAAAATGCTTCAATTTAATAATCTGTGTATTAAAAGGTACAGCTTAATTATCCTTAGCCATATTTTTCAACAAGAGAGTGAGAGCATTGTCTTAATTGCACAAATAGGTTGGCAACATTTGAGAAAACTCACTTTTTGCAATTGTTTCCAATGTTGCCCCTTTTCGACCGAGCTGGTGCTAGTGCTAGTTCCAGGCTAGTTTTGTTTGCCCTATAGACCAGCAGTTCTCAATGTGGGGGTTGGAACCCCCTTGGGGGTTGCGAAAGTTTAAAAACTAAGAATAGTTTTTGCCACTTTACACCAATTTTGCCAATTTTAACACAGTTGTGCCACTTAAAACCCATAGTTGTCCATTTTGAACCCTTTCCGTCACTTTTTTTCTGCATGTTTTTGCTACTTCTAAACCAATTCCAAGCCTATTTTTGCCTCGTTTGACCCATTACTGCCACTATTAACCACTTTTCTTGCCAATTTTTGCCAGTTCAACCCATCTGCCTATTTTCTTTCACCTTAAACCCATTTCAGCCACTATTTAATCCCCTTTAACCACTTTTTAGGCCCATTTTTGCAATAGTTTGCTTATTTTTTGGCACATTTATCCGCCACTCCTAACCCATTACTGCTACTTTCAAAATCCCATGTCACCTATCTACCCCACCTATTTTAGCCAATTTAACCCATATTCATTCTGTTTTAAAGAAAAGTGATTTACATTTTTAAGGCTTTTTACTCTGGCACAAAACAATACAAAATGTTTATTTTATAAGAGTTGTTATTATTCAGGTTAAATATGAAATACGGATATCACAGCTTAACTTTACAACTGACCATGACTTTGCCAACCTCGAGCTCTCCCATTTATCCCCCCTTGCGGGCGGCCTTGTCTACACATGACTATTCTTGATTGTTCATGGCTGTGTTCAACCACCTTCAGGTACAGTGGGTTCCCCGGTCTCTGGCACCTTTATTTTAGGGGTCGCGGGCTGAAAAGGTTGAGAGCCACCGCTATAGAGACAGTATGCAGGAGTTCGACAACAGCTGGTGATAATAAATTACTCAAAACTCTGGTGCCAGGGTATCAAACAGTAGGGTTGTTCTGATTCCGATACCAGTATCAGATATACATCCAATACTACTTAAAATGCAGGTATTGGTATCGGCTAGTACACAAGTTCATGCTCGTTTGGTTTAGCGTTATATTTTGCTTTGTTTAAGCCATGCTAAATGTTAGCGCTATAAACCATAGATTCATTCTTCTTCGCTGCTGGAAAACACTGCATGCACGAGCTACTGTTTTTAGAGCAGTGAAGAAGAACCAAAAGACCTTGGAGCTCGTGTGACTTTTTGGGACTTTAATGATTAAACTTCACAATTTAAACAACATTTTACCTATCTGACCTCTTTGAAAATATATATCTGATAACGCACAGCACCAACCGCATTCATGTCTATAAACAAGACTACTTTATCACTTTGGTTTGACACAACCAAACAACCAAAGAGCGAGGCTTTTGAAATTTTCCTCGACTGTAAATGTCATGAACCCAACCAGTCATTTAACCTCACTACGTCACGTCACAGAGCACTGTCAGGACGGTCACGAGGGTCAGCGCGAACATGACTCCTTCTTACACAGCTGCCTTTTAAAAGTTTGATTCAAGCTGCCCTTTGGGAAATATTCTTTTGTGAAAATGTGAATGGACAAACTCAGTCCCTGCAATCTTGTGACGCAACCTCTGTGGTGCGGGCATGAGAGCGCGGGTGAACACAAAGTGCTTGATGTCACAAGTGAAGAAAAGCACAGTGCAAGAGCATGAACACAAGAAAAAAATAACTGCTCACAGTAACTTGTGAATAATTGCATGTCTTCATGTGCATATCCTTTTTTTCTCCACCCATCTCACTGTGTAATGTCAACAGGACTCATATCAACATCATCCCAAAGACAGGCCCTTCGTCTTCATATGTTTTAATCTCAAAGACAAAAGCCTTCCTGATGTGCTGCTAACCTTCTTCATCTGTCAGCTGCACCCCCACTCTGTAGTAGCAGATGATAATCGTCACTTGAATACTTCTTGCAATGCTTTGATTTCTAACCTGTTTTTTACATGAGACAGAACTTATGATTCCTCAGAGCAATATTCAATAGCTGGCTCTAAACACACTGATGAGTTGTCAGAGTAACTGGATCATTACAGAGAGATAAAAAAGTTCTTTGTGCATATGTGCCATACTTGTTATGGTTCAAACAGCACTGCTTAGTTTGTATGACAACAACCCTCTCTGTGAGAACAAACCCAACATTGTATTTCACCTTTAAGACTTCATTTTAGGTGGATATTTTAAAAAGGTTTCAGTGAAATGAATGCAGAATACATCCTATTTATTCTGGTAAGACTGCGATTCTTTC
Source organism: Cheilinus undulatus (assembly GCF_018320785.1). Classification (NCBI taxonomy): domain Eukaryota; kingdom Metazoa; phylum Chordata; class Actinopteri; order Labriformes; family Labridae; genus Cheilinus; species Cheilinus undulatus. The sequence continues at coordinate 33,565,955 of NC_054885.1, read as the reverse complement.
ACCATAAATGTTCTCACAGTAACAACCACAAGAGTTCAGCCATGGAGAAAATCAATGACAGAGTGCCATTTCTCTACTACTTGGAAATAATAGTCTGATATCCTCAGCTTAAAGCTATTTACAGCAAATTACACGCAGTGCAAACTCCATCTGGTCTGGAAACGAGTGTTTGCATGCTTATTAACCGGCAGATTGAGAGCTAGTGTGGTGGATGGAAATCAGTCATGTTGTGGGAAAAGATGGGAAAAAGTGATGCTTCACTTGTTAGTGCTGTACAAACTCCTGAACATCTTTTTTTTTTTTTGAGAAAAAGAAAGAATTAAAAGTTTATCATTTCTACAGTTAACTTAGGCTCGGTGGTGAACGTGTTAGCTAACAAGCTACATTTAAAGCAGCTCATTGGCAGGTGAATCTACACAAGGATTATGACATCATGTTTTAATAGACCATATGTCTTCTGTGGCCATGTTCCTGCAACATCACATTTTATCAATGCTCTGTTATTTCAGGTATTTCATCATATAAATGTTGAGATTCTGACCACTGATTATATTAAAAGAGACTGCAAAGACGGTGGGACATTTACAATCCACAGAGAAGTCACATCCAATTTCATGTTACCATCAGCTACCATCACACTGAAGTTAAAATTAACATCCAGTCACTTCCTATTTAATGTTTATTCTTGATAATCTAGGGCATTATAGAAGAGGTATGTATTCCAAGTCAGTATTTAGTAGAGTCAACTTTGGCTGCAATCACAGCACTGAGTCTGTGTGGAAAGGTCTCAATCAGCCTTGCACATCTGGACACTGTAATTTTACTCCATTTTTCTTTGCAAAACTGCTCAAGCTCTGTCAGATTGCATGGGGGTTGGGCGTGAACAGCCCCTTTAAAGTCCAGCCGCAAATTCACTACTAGATTGAGGTCTGGGCTTTAACTCAGCCACTCCAGAACATTCACCTTGTTGCCTTTAAACCATTTCTGTGCAGCTTTTACTGTATGCTTCAGGCCATTGTCTTGCTGGAAAATAAATGTCTTCTCTTGCAGACTGAATAACATTGTCCTCCGAGATTTTCCCATATTTTGCCACATTCATTTAACCCTCAACCTTTACAAGCCTTCCAGGGCTGACTGTTGAGAGATGTCCCCCACAGCATGATGCTGCCACCACTGTGCTTCATAATGGGGATGGGGTGTTTGTGTTGATTTGCAGTGTTTGGACTCTTGTCTGGTGGACAAAAAGCTCCATTTTGGTCTCATCAGACAAAAGAACTTTCTCCCACTTGACCACGGAGTCTCCTCCATGCTTTTAGGTGAACTCTAGTCCAGATTGAATCTGAGTTTTCTTCAACAGCGGCTTTCTCTTTGCCACTCCCCCACAAAGCTTAGACTGGTGAAGAAGCCGGCCAACAGCTGTATGCTGAGTCTCTCCCATCTCGGCTGATGAAGCTTGGAACTCCTTCAGAGTAGTCATCGGCGTCTTGGTGGCCTCTCTCACTAGTCTCCTTCTTGCTCAGTCAATCAGTTTGTGAGGACGGCCTGATCTACGCAAATTTACACATGTATCATATTCCTTCCGTTTCTTGATGATGGATTTATCTGAACTCCTGTGGATGTTCTGTGCCTTGGATTTTACTTTGTATCTGTCCCCTGACTTTTAATTTTCAATAAACTTTTCTCTGAGTTGCTTGGAGTGTTCTTTTGTCTTCATGGTGTAATGGTAGCAAGAAATACCAACCCTCCAGACACAGGCGTTTTTATACTACAATCACTTGTAACACATTCACTCCACTCAGGTGATCCCATTTCACTAATTATGAGACTACAAGCACCTCTATTGAATAAGAAAAGTCACTGTAATCACTTATTTTACATTATACATTTTGATTTAATTTACATTACTTTGTAGAACTCTGTTTTCATTTTGACATTAAAGAGGTTTTCTGTAGGTTTAAGTCAAAAAAAGTTAAAAGATATTGACCATGATTGATTTTTAAAATCAATAAAAGGGTAAAACATCCAAGGGTTAAATACTTTTTACAGGTACTGCACATCCACAATGTCTCTTGAGGTTTTTATTTGTCTGGGGCATGGTATTCAAGCTTTATCCAAAGGGAGCACTAGACGTAGTCAATGTGCTTGAAGATGTTTTGCCTCTCCTTCAAAAGTTTTCTTCAGTTCTACAAGTGACTTTGGCCAAAATATTCCTGTTGTACATCTTCAGCAGATAGCTGTTCAACATGAGTCTGGGTCTGCTCAAGGTTCCTGTCTGTCAAACACTGCTTAGGCCCCGTCCATGTGTAGATGAATTCAGGAGTATACGCAAATGTTTTTTGTCGTATCGGCATTTCATCCACATGGAAACAGCGTTTTTTCTGTAAAAGCTTACCGTTTCGTTTCTGTGTGGGCAGCCAACTGCGTCTTTCTTGAAACAATTACGTCACACATGATGTAGCACACCTACACCTCATGTGCTGTCGAACCAAAACAACAATGGCGGATAACAGTACTGTGTTCGTACTGTAGAAGCTTCTGAGCTTATTACGGCTTTTACAGCAAAATCTGATGCTCCTTTACCACCAACGAGAACAGCAGACACCAGATGTTCTTAAATCCACTGCAGAGAAAAACCAGAGGGCAACTAGGAGAAAGTTTGTGGCGGTTTTCTGTAATCTTCTTCTCTCTTTTGGTGCATTTCCGTGGCAGCGTTACAGCGCCACTTACAGGCTTGGCATACATACTACAGCGTTTTCATTCATTTTCAGTGGATCCGTACTTGTGTGGACATTTCCTGAATCGATCCCGTGTTTACAGAAAACTTTTTCAAAACGAAAAGGAAATATATCATTTCGTCTCTGTGTGGACAAGGCCTAAATGTTGATTAATGTTGGGTATTCATTATCATATAAACAGCATAAGAGCACAGTCTAGACCTGCCATGTTTGCAAAGTGTCTTAAGATAACTTTAGTTATTAATTGGTGCTATACAAATAAGACTGACATTTCTAGCCCTAGTCACTTCCAGTAATAAAGCCTTTTGGAGGAGAAGCAAAACATCATCAAGAACCTTAACCGAGTCCAGTTGTCCCTTTGGATCAAGCCTCGCATATTCACTAGAATGCAACAATTCTCAATCTAATATTGAACTGTTTGGTGCAGTGCCCACGGTTAATACCTGTAAATAACATGTTGTTTTTTCAATTTTGTATAACTACCTTCCATGTGTTACATGTTTCTGTGAACTTGCTCTGTTTGTGTATGCCTGTGAGTCTACACACTGGGTTAAGGAAACTCATTCCTGCCTGTCTAGGGTCTGAAACGAACATCAGCCATGCATTAATGGTATATGTAGATACAGTCCCACACAGCGTGTGATGCAGGAGCAGCCAGTGACACAGACATAATTACAATGTCAGTTATAATGGTAAAAGAATGCGTGGTATGAGCAGAAGCAGCAAACTTAGACACACATATACTGGGAGTTAAATCAAGGCAAATATGGTCTGACTAATCTCTGGATTTTCAGTACCTATTGTCTTTATTCTCGCTTTTTTTAAAATCAAGAAACAAAAAAGATTAAAAAAAAGTGGATTTCAAAATAAATTTGACAGGTTTTGGAATATAGAGGTAAAACATTGAAATACTAGATTTTTCCGACTGTGCGGGAGATATCACAGAAACACAGCCACTTAGAAATATGATCAAGTCAGAGAGGGAAAAAGCTGTAATTTCTGCCATATAAAGAAAAAATATACATGTACTGTAAATATGATTGGAATTAAAAATTTCCTGAACCATAAGAGATTTCTTTCAAGAGCTTTGTTCACCCTACCAAATAAGAAACTGCTTCTCTTCTCATTTATTTTTTGTATAAATTGATAAATTAGAAACATGAAGAAGCTCCATTTACAGCCTCAAACAACAAAGAAATGCCATATTACAAGTTCCAAAAGCTGAAACCAGAAAAGCTTTGACGATTTTGTCTGGGAAGTGCCTGAAACGGTCAAATGATTATCAGCGTGTTTAACAATTTCTTTCAATTGACTAACCGATTACTTTTAAGTGGAATTGGATCCTGAAAACAGGCTCGTCTAAGTGAAATAAAACTATTATCTGCTGTAATATCGATTTCCACAGTTAATCTAATTTAATTTCCTATAAGACATGTCGTCCTATCAGAAAGCTAGATTTCAATGAGAGTGGGAAAACAGTTTCTGGACTCCTAATGGAAGAAGAGCGACGGAGATGTGATGATAAGAGCACGTCTCATCTGCTGTACAGATTGTTTTAAATTTCAATTGGCAGCGTTTAAGATATTTACTGACCTGCAATCCAAGTTTAATCTAAAGCGTGCGTCTTATCATGAGAAGTTAATCAGCTGGAGCAGATGGAGAGGAATAACAAGACTAAAACAAATGGATGTCAGTCCTCTCTGCTGGCTCCAGAGAGCCAAGTGAACACTGGTAATAAAAAGAGGATAACAGTGTGATAATGATGAAGGAGAAAAATCTTCCTCCAGGGCGACATCATGAGCATGAAAGCAAAAGGGTGATTCATACATGCAGATAAAGGTGGATAAAGACATGTCAGACACATTGTTTGTTAAAGGTTGAGACTTATACAGACCTGTTGCTCATATTTCTGTCTCAGTGCAACGAACTGCTGCGAGAACTCTTTAGCCTGACTCTCCCGCAGAGATTTGGAGCAGTTCAGGTCCTCCTCCACTTTCTCCATCTGTTAAAAGAGCAAATTTACAACTTTTAAAGGAACTGATAGAAATATTGTCAAATTTCTGTGTGAAATATTTTTGTTAATGACGGCTATGCCTATGGAAGCCACTTTGGGACTGGGGCTGAATCAAACGTAAAGAAACTGGCATTATAATATTCTTCCTTTCTGCAAAGTGTAATGAAATATGAAAAAATATGGGAGATTATTCCATACAAATGCAGTAATTTTTAATAGGCTTTTATGGACTACACATCTTTTAACTGAATTTTTTTTAATTTGACCAAACTGTGATGCTATAATTTTTCTGAAATTTTGATGATACTTGAAGAAAAAAAAAAACAAAAAATAATCCACACTGCATGTACATAAGAGATAACAAAGTGTTCGCCAAAACAGCAGATTAATCTTTTGGTACAGTAACTGTATGGGGAACGCTGCATGTCACACACGTGTGCTTGAATGGCACAAAGGATTTAGTGACCACAGAGAGGATGTCCAAGACGGTAAACGTGTGCCCATGTGCATCAACAACTTCTGAAAACATTCAACAAACTGAACAAATAGTTCAAAATGATCAATGACTCAGTATAAGAATAACAGCAGAAATGGTCTCTGTTGATAAAGGGACAGTACAGCAAATTTTGCATGGAAATTTGAACATGACAAAAGTGTGCCTAATTTGTCCCAAAACTTCTGAGTAAATTTGTGGAAACATTCTGGAGTAAAGCCACATTTTTTGGAAGGAGTGATTAAAAGTGATGAAACTTGGGTCTTCCAATTCATTCCTGAGACAAATATATTGGAAAACACCATCATCACCAAGGATGAAGAAAGCACCACAAGGTAAGTCCAAATTCAAGGCCGAGTTGACTGTTTTCTTTGACATTAAGGGGATCATTTTGGAGGACTGGGTTTAAGATGAGACTGTTCCTAAGCTTCTGTTCCCACATTTGGCTAAACGCTCATTTAAAGATGGGGTATTATGCCTTTTTTCAAGGCTTTACACCATCTCTCTGATACCCACGTAGTAGCTTCACATGGTTTACAGCTCAAAAAACTCCTCATGTTTCTCACACCGGCGTCCTGAAAAACCCTTATTTTAACCTCCATCTGAAACGCTTCGTTTTCGCTGCTGTCTCTTTAACAATCCCCCCTCTGTGGATCTGCTTTCCTCCGATTGGTTGATTTTCTGGAGGCTGGCCGGGGAAGGACTCAATGTTTTGTCCCTGCCCCCTCCAATGGGGCTATATTGCTATGCTAGTACTTGTAAACTTTGAATTAACCAGTCCGACTGAGTAAAATATGGCAAATTTTTATATATCATTGCTTAACAACTTTATTAGACCACCCTAACCCTAACCAAAGTAAGGTTTATGCCACAGCTGCCCTAATTTAACAGCATTGGTAATTACCAAAATCATTCAAGAGTTTTAGTGGTTGAATGTTATGCTTGGTTCATTTCTGACTTCTCAGAGAAGCCCAGTGAGCCGGCTCAAATTTGGGTGAATTCAGTTTGAAATCCCTCATTCCTGTTCAAAATGGTAAAACGTGGAGAGCTCATTGAAAATGAAAGAGACCGCATTAAAGCACTTCATGATGCTGGATGGTCTTTGAGACAAATGTGACAGGTGGTCTAATAAATTTGTTAAGCACTGTACGTCCGCAGGTGTTAGACCTGGAGTCTGACCCTGATAGTTTGGAGAGAGAAGGGGAAGAAAACCAGCAGCAGCGAAGGACAGAGCAGGACATATCTGTTTGGTAAGTGTTTAATTACGGTGTTACTAAATGGCTAAAAGGCCTTGTGGGGGCTGTCTGTTCCACTTTGCCAGCAGCAAGGACGAACCAGTCAGGAGATCCTATTGTGATGACCTCATCAGTTCGCTCCATCAAAATCTCGTCTCATGAAGTCTCGGATATCTCAGGAAGATCTCGGAGAGATTCCCGGAGAGATTTCCAATGAACTGTTTTCATCAGTTTACACTCTAATTCCAAGATTACTGCCACATACGTTTATCTTTTACGTTTGAATATTTGCATGCGTGAAGTATGGACATCCTACATTGTGACTTTATATTTATGTTTTAAAAACCGGAAAAGTATAATACCCCTCTTTAAATTTAATTTAACCAGCTATTCGAAAGAAGAGAAAACCCTTAGGGAACAGTCAGTTTCCTCACAGGGTCACTGTGTCAGCAGGTGTGATGTGAGCCTACAGCACTGCTAACATTAAAAGCTAGCGTTGCTAGCCTTCATTCCTCTTTGCGGATTAATATCTTGCTTTAATGTGTGGCTTTGATTGAGTAGTTAAATGTGTGTACAACCCTCAACAGCCTACATACCACTTTATTTCCATTTACTACTTAAAAAACATACTGCGCTGTTCCTAACCACTAAGCTACCGCGGGGGCTTCTCGTATTTACGTCGGGTGAAGTGCCACGGGAAAGCTCAGACAGGGGGGTAGCAACTGTTAACTGAAGCTACAGCGGCCTCTAGTGGCGCTGTTCCTAACCACTAAGCTACCGCTGGGCTTCTCGTATTTACGTCGGGTGAAGTGCCACGGGAAAGCTCAGACAGGGGGGTAGCAACTGTTAACTGAAGCTACAGCAGCCTCTAGTGGCGGGAGGTTCATTACAGTTTAAAAGAGCATCATAGACCAGTATTTCAAGCCAGTGTTTATAAAAAATGATCGTTTAACTGACACGTAAATCTTGTTTAACCGTTTAACTGAGAAAAGAGCCACTACCGTCAGAAGAAGACCTGCTGCACTGCTTTGATCAGTGGAAGACCTGGATGCAACAATGTGTTGATGCAGAAGGGGAGAAAGACAATGAAGAATATTTATGTCTAATAAAACTGTACAACAGCATTAGTCTAGTTGTTTACCTACCTACCTCTTATATATTATATTGTATTCATTCTTCCTTTTAATAAGATTTTGCACTAAAAGTTTCATTTAAAATCTGGCTATATGCATTTCATTAGCTGGTGCATGCATTCTTCAAACATGCAGAACTTCTATAATAAAACCTTGCATGCAGCAGAGTGATGCTGCGGTAACATTTTCTTTTAATTTGAAATTAATGAAGTGCCAACGGGAGAAATACAATCAACACAGTAAAAACTTATCATAACATGATGTTATTACAGCACATCAATATATTAACTTATTCATCAAAGCAGGATATTATAAAAGCTATTAAATATGTACAATCAGTAGTTTATATTCAGATTTACGTATTCACAGGTTGAATAACTGCAGCTAAAGGACTTTAGCAGTTACAGAAAAAGAAGTCACCATCTTTATTATCTTCGGCATTGTGTTTGCAAACTAGTACAAAAAGAGATTTGGGAATATTTATCTACTTAAGCTTAGTGTTCAGGTGAAGATAATCACAACGGCTGGATCTGTAATGGACTGAAATACTTCTGCATCTTGGCTTTGCTCTGTGTGACGCTCAGGAAATGCTAAATTTGTTTTGATTAATCCTTTTATAACGCAGAAGCTTCCTTTGAACTGAACACGTAACAGAGATTTGATTCTTTATGGTGCTTCTTTTTTTCCTTTTCCTAACCGAAATAGGGCAGACTCTCTCCATTAAGAGCAGTGTGAAAGTGGGATGCTGGTTTTTAAATGAGAGAAAGACAGAAGAGAGTAATACAGATAATCCACTTAGATATAACATCATGAACAGACAGAGAAGGAGAAGATGATGAGAGCAACGATGGAAGAATGGGGAGAAAAAAAGGGAGTACAAAACTTCTTTTGAAGTACTTTCTGCAACATTAAAGCTTTAACGGGGGAACGTGACGGAGCGAGGAGAGGGGGGAGAGGATGACAGGGATGCAGAAGAGGCTGCTCCTCTCTCCTGTGGCTTTTATGTGGGCTGAGGATAAAGTCAGATTGGAGATTGGGATGCCAGGGGCTCAAAGGGAAAAAGAGGCAGAGAGCAGAGATGGAAGGATGAGAGCAGGAGAAAAGAGTAGGAGGGGAAAATATGGCAAAACAGACGTTTTCAAAGCATGGAGGAATAAAGAGATCACTTCCCTTCCCAGAAAAGAAAAAACACGTGTAGTCTTTTACTCCTCGAAAGCAAACTTTTCTCCCAGCTGTTTGTCTAACCCTCTTTGTAGCTTAAAGATTTGAGAGTTTTTGTTTTGCATAAACAGAATAAACGTGACGTCACAGTCAGCGTGAGCCTCTGCAGTTCTAGCTGCTGAGTGGCAGAAATGCACTAAGGACAGAAATCAGTAGGGATTAAACAGCAAACAGCCTGAGTTCAGCTGAAAACTGATGTCTTTATAATAACTACATTTGGCTGATGTTCACTGTGGGCAGTATGGATCCTCAGCTGATGGAATACCTACATTTACAGAAATATTTAGAGCCATACTGTGACATTAATAAAGCCACAAGATGCCACAGAAGCTATCACAAGTATTCAGTAAATGATGAATATGATCAGAACCCCACTCCTTTCTCCCTTCTCCCTTAAAGTAACATTTTAAGTTTCAGCAGGTTAACCATACAGTAAAATATATCTTATAAGATTATCTAAGGTAGGTAAGAATCTAAAGACAACAAATTATGCATTTGGATTAGTCCTGCAAAATTAATCTCATCACAGTTGCAATTGCAATATCAGGCTGTGCAATTATTGCACAGCAATTATTATTGCACTAAGGCAGCAGTGTGCTGTGACTGTTTTACTCAGTATCATATGAGAGAAGCTCTCCAGTGCAACTGGTGTATCTGCTAAAGATGTGTCAGAAGTAGTTAAAGAAGGCCTGACTCTTTGCGTAAGACTGTAGAAATAACACAAAATCACAAATTCTAGAGAGTGCTGTATGAATTTACAGTGCCATGTGGAAGCACAGCAAACATTTGCATGGAAGTATAAAGGACAAGTTGATCAAAAACAAAGTTTAAAATAAGTTGGATCATTTATGCACCAAATCTTTTGAATACTAAAAGCCTTGATTACCATATTATATCTTATCAAATGATGTTGCTTGTTCAGATAGACTGGCTGGTAAAAATGTTTGTGCTAACTATTTTTGAACCCACCAAAGTGGCAGGCAGATGAAAAAGTTAAATTCCAACCTTATCATAAGTCTACTCAACAATTGAATCAAATCAAACAAACTGTACTACAACTACTTTTTTTAAACTGTGTGTCTGATAAGTTATAGGGGCTACAATTAAATATTATCTCATTAAATAACCTACCCTTTCACATCATTGACTTCTGGGTATGAAACATCTTTGAAAATGTAGCAATTGTTTGCAAAATTTCTGTCAATTTCTAAAAAAAAAAAACTAGAGGGGAACTTGCTCAAGTCATGATTATTTTAGGGGCACTGAGATTAAATTTAGGGTGCTTAAGTACTCCTAAAAAGGGTCTAAAATCACCCACAGTGGAGTGTAAATATCCCTGATTTAATCACAGTACTCTGTTTTTGTCTGTTCCCCATTAAGCAGACTGCGGTATCTCAGAATGTGTTGCCGCTCAGCCTGGCTGAGCAGGTGTCATCACATCTACTGGATCCTTTGACTTTGGTTGCTTTCTCTCCCTTTCGTTAACTTTTGAATGCAAGCAAAACATTTTAAATCAACTGTAGGAGAATAAAGATGATGTTTTTGCCTACAACAAACATGCATGCATAAATTTACCTCCCACACACACTCCCACTTTCTCACACTACATGTTCTCCCGCCACACCGATTAGCCTAAAAAAACTTCACTAATCAGTGACTAAAACTTGCTAATCTCCTAAACATGCAGCCCTTTAAAACACTCAGGACCTCTCTCAGCGCTGTCGATACAGCACACAGGCAGTATAGGCAGAGATGCTCAACAAAAATGCCTATAGCCAAACTGACTTGTGAGACAGCATCACAAGTTTACAGCATCGATCGGAGAACTCTTCCAATGAGCTGCAGCCCACGCGGAGTTGATCGTGAGGCTGGCCTGATGTACTAATTAGTCTGGTTTCTTAATGCACATGACCTGTTCTCCATCCAAACCTGAGCATCCCACGCCATGCCCACGACAAGGAAGTGAGGTCAGCGTGTGATAGCAGAGGGATGTGTGCACCTGCTTAATGAGCAGGATTATAACTCATTTTATTCATTTGGAATGACTAAACGTCCTGAAAATAGCCTCGGGATGATAATGTGCTGGGTTCTCGCTTATACATTTTTCACTATAGGAAAAGATGATGAAGAAGAGGAGGGGAGAGAGAGAGAGAGCAGGAGGCTAAAAGACATAAGGTCGGAAGAATCCATGCACAGCCAGCAAGGCGCCCTGTTGCATCTGTGGTCAGGCTGTGTTTCTCAAACTCCTAAATATGTGTATATGTGTGTGCCTCTGCATTGTCTTGGTTACTGCCTGTCAAAACGCTCACTCACCCAGCTGTAAAACGTAAGAGGCTGAGGGTAAAAGTGCAAATATGCAACTGTTTAAAAAACAGAGGCCCAAATTATCTAGGAAACAATTATTGTTGGTCAATTTTCATTAAAAATATATGATACTTAGATCAGAATGAATGCTTCTCATGACTTATTCAATCACCTACCATACAGATAATACTCTGGTGTGAGCAGCTGAGAGAAGCACTGTGCAATTATAGCCAATAAGCAGTAAACATTCATTATTGTGAATAAGATAAAACTGACGTGCAGCACCTTTGATTTGAGCTTGAAAAATAATAAGTAAATAACATCAATAGTATTCTGCTGCTGTAGGTCAGTCGTCCAAAGTCTTCCTCCTCCATTCAAATCATAAGAGCCACTAAACTTTGTAGCAGGTCTTGTTCGCTAATAGGGCTTTTCCTTTACAATGGAGTGGCTTGGCTCTACCAGGCACGACAGCCATCCGCAACAGAGGATTTGCTTTTCCACCACAACCGAGCTACCCGTTCGAGGCCATGACACGGCGCTTTGACGTTAAATAGCCGCCCCTCAGAGAGCATTGAAGAAAAGAAGAAGCACTGGTGACTTAGCTGTCCACTCACATCATGCCTGTCCACGCTTTTGTCCAAAAGTATTTCAAAGTTTGGTACAGCGGTTGCTAATTTAACAAGTCTGCCAGGCATCTCTGAATGATGATGAACCTCTGTGATGTCAACGAGGCATGCGTGGAGGCAGGGTGGGCACGCTTGGACCCTACTCTGGAGCACAATCATTCTTTTCGGAAGTCATCATTCTTGTTGGCATAGTCCAGTATGGCCTGACTGGTGATGGGAGTAAATCAGCATGGTTTGGTTTGGATCGGTGTCATAGTGGAAAGGTCCCATGTGTTGTAGAACAATGTTGACATCCATACTGAATCCGGTGAGATAAAACTAATTACCTTCAGCTAACAACATAATATGATATGAAATTATCATACACATTATTATGACACGAGCTGCTATCATTGCTAATAATTAGTCGAGCCAGTTAGTGAAACTAATTTCTTGCAGAGCAGATCTTTTACTTCAAGAGAAGCTTCCAATGTAATTTTTTTTACCCTTTTATAAAAAGTGAAGTCATACTTTATTAATCCCTGAAGGGATATTTACAATTTACACTCTAGTGTTGAGCATGTTACACACACATAGGCTGAATTACATGCAAATACACATGGGCAAACAGGATCCCCATGGAAAGCACTAATGGAGAAATGTCAGAGTGATAGCCTTGCAGCTCTTGTTGAAGCGCTGCCAGGAGCTGTTGGGGGTTCAGTGCCTTGCTCACTGTCACTTCAACAGTACTCAGGAAGTGGCCTGGCAACTCTCCAGCTACCAGGCCAGTCCAGATATGGTCCAACTGGGACTTGAACTGGTGATTCCCAGCCCAAGTCCTTACAGACTGAGCTACTGATTTAGTTTTGATAGTACAACTAAACCTTGACTGTAGCTACCTCTTCATTCTCCTCAAATGACACTGATTGATCCGTCTTTTCTCAGATCAGGTTCAGATTGGAGCTTTGGAAGATGAAACCACATGAGGATAAACATGGAACCTGGTAAATCCATTGGCCTTGCAATGTTAGTGGATGCAGGCCCTTATTGCCTTCTATTCATTAGATTTTCCCCTTTACTGTTAAGTCTATTGAGTAGATTAAACTGTTTTTTCATCCTGTTAGCAGTTATGCTAATTCACATAAATGCTTCACATAAATTCCTTGTTGCATTGCTCTCTCAGAAGATTTGTATTGCTCTGTTGAATAAAGTAAATAAACCATTTTGTTAACAGAATAAGAATGGCTTTTGTCATACGTAATATGGTCATGCTGCCACCTGTAGGAGGTCCTGGTGCATTACAAAGCTAAGTAGACTGACAACTGCTCAACCAGACGCTATAAACACAAGATATGATCGGAACTGGTGTTGGTGGGATCTGGTTTGGGTCAGTTGGTAGTTCAGGTGCCCATATACTGAGACTATAGTCCTCAATGCACTGGTCGTGGGATTGATTCCCAGTCTCGGCGCATGTTTGGATCATGTCCACCCTTACTCTCTCCCCATATTCCCTGTCTCTCTCTTCCTGTCCTATCTAATAAAGGCAAAAGCCCAAGAAATAACCGCTATCAGTGTTGGCCAATCTGACTCATGGACGATCAGTTCTGGTAGAAAAAGATCTAGCATCCCTAGATTTAAAGAACGCCATGAGTCACTCATCAGAGAGTGACTATACAGCATGCACACCAATAACAGAAACCAGGTGTGTTACATGCATTTTGAATTCAACAAGTATTGCTTTTTTTGGGCTAGAAATATTTGTGTCTGTTTGTGTGTGTGAATCAGGCCTGGAGTTTCATGTCAGTATACGCCTTCTAAGAACTGAGCCCCACCTGTTTCTTGAACTGCTCCAATGCCATATCAGCCTGCTGGATCTGCTGCCTTTGGCTCTCCCTGGCTCGGTCCAGCTGGCTCTCCATCTCCCTTCAAAACCAAGCACACAGACACAGACAGTAATAAGTAAATGAAGCCGTAGAAATACATTTGAGGACCAGGAATCCAGACATGCTTTGTTGAGAAGTTCTCTTTTTATAAAACTTTTCAAACAGTCTTTACAAAGTACTTGCAAGTAGGATGAAAAAGGAAGAGAGAAAATATAAAGATGGATATAGAAGCGAGCTGAACTCAGTGCATGACTTTGTTTTCCACTTAATTGTGCAGATATCTGAAAACAGACTTCAAAAGGCAAAAGAACCTTTTGATTACATTTTTATTTCTGTCATTTTGATTTGATTAGAAAAGTGGGTTGATGTGGAAGCTTTTTAGCATATAATTTTACACTGCCTCCTTGTATAACCTCCGTGAATGTGGGTTCATACGGCTGCAACTGATGCCAAATGTCAGGTCACAGCGCTGCAGGATGAGCGGGCTGACAGGAGGGACAGCAGATATGGTCGGCTGTCAGCACCCAGGTGAGAGTACGCAGCCACAACATCGTAAGGAGTAATACCAATCAGCTGTCAAATCCAGCCCACGGGGGGGTGTGTAGGGACAGGAGCACGTGTCAGGATGGATGGAAGGTGTACGGATAAGACCGACAGAGCTGGAGGAGAAAGACGAGTATACAGGTGTTGTTTTTGGAAACAGCCTAGGAATTTGCATAGAGGGATTTTCAGGCAGGTAGTGATCAGGTCTTCATTCTGATTTTACCGTAAAGTTAAGAAGACATTTCAGCAACATGTGATTTCATTTGAGGTTCAACATCCTTGCCTACTATTAGGGCTGAACAGCACAGCCTTATCACAATATGTGCATTTGCAATAATCACATCTTAACTTATCACACTACATAATAAAAAAATAAAATTCCTAGCCACTTTATTAGGTACTCCTTATTAGTTGGGATAGGTAGGCCACTGATTGCCTAAATTTAATTGTTTAAAGGTCGTGATTCGATTTACAATGTGATTTGATTCAAATTATGCAGGAACATTTAGTGCAAGTCCCTTTTTTGCTTGAATATGAATATGAGAACTAAACTTTGACATAGTATAAGAAACCTTCCAACTGGGTATACTATCAAAAATATTAAAGTCTGCATTAAAACTGACCCCAAACTAGTGTTTCCATTATATTTTACTGCCATGTAGCATATCCTGTACACGGCCATGCTTTCTTTTATCATTTTAAGATTATTTTGTGGGCTTTTGTGTGTGTATTGTGTTTTTTTTTTAGTTTTTGTGAGTTTTTTTTCTATTAAAAAACAGTGGAGTTTTGAAAAATACTGGACTTGAAATGGTTAAAACCACAAAAATATAATAAACATTTGATATGTATATTTCAGGCTGAAGCAGAGTCAGTGTTGACACATTTGACATGTACATGTGTCGCTCAGCAGCCAAGGTCCATGCCTTTGCACCTCTGGTAATACGCACAGCAACCACCAACAGTTTTCAGATGCTTAGAACATACACACAACAACCAGGGGGTTATGGCAACCCTACTACCCGCCCTAATGGTACCCTAGGCTATGTTTAAGCAAAACATCTACCCGTAACTCCGCACTAAAGCTGTGGTTTTTGTTTTGTTTTCATCAGATTATTTTCCCATGCTCTTGGTAATGTACAAAGACATCCAGAGCATGACCTGGGTTTTGTCAATCCTCCTTCCTGCCCAATGGGACCCTAAGGTGGGCGTACTCACCATTTCATGCCTTAGCCTCAAATTTTGGCCTAGACATGCCTAAAAATTCTGCACAGTACTGTACATTATTTTTAAAACAGTTTTGGGGAATTGGACCTTTTTTGCCCTTAGGGACAATTGTGTCAGGATATTAAAGGAACTCTTTAGGGTTAAACAGCAGCATAGGCTAAATAGTGCCTGAATCAATACTTGTGAGACAAAAATGTGTAATAAAACTGGATGAGTGAATAAAGCCTGTGCTGGTATGTTAAAAAATTATTCTGGGAATATTTTTGAAAGATGTAAATGGAACTCACAACTAAAGGAAATGGATGTAACTTTTTATGTATGAGGTTGAAGTACTGACATCGCAACAGAGACAAAACAGTCCATGTAGCTGTGTCCTCAGAGACAGAGCAGAGCAGAGACATTGCTCTGTCTTTCTTCTGGACTGGTGGGGGGTCTCACTGGGTTGGAAGGTTATCAAAATGATGCACCAATATTTGTGTTGTAATTCGGTACCATAGGTGTCAGATGTGTTAGCACTGGTACTGTGGGACACAGACACTCGACCAGCTGGTTAAGATATGACCAAATCCAGCACTGAGCTAACTGAGCCAAAGCCTGTGGGGTGCAAAACCCTACAACCAAGCCAACTGGAGCGCTGCATTTTCAGAGAAATTCACTCAGAATTTGAAACTGTTCACCTTTGAACTCGAACACAAACTGAAGCAGATTTCTCTGCAGAGTAAAGTCACATCTGCTCTGCAGCTTTCAGCTCTCTGTTGCAGGGATTCTTCTTCTTCTGATGAATGCACAAAGATGACAATGTTGAGGAGAGAATATGACTGACTAGGTGAAGTTTTTTTTACAGTAGGTTTTTTTCTGCCTGCTTGTAAATTACTGAATGGATGATTACCCCCCATGGAGGAAAGAATTACTTCTTGGCCAGTGGGGGAGACTTGAAACCAATTAGAAGTAGAGCTATTACAAAATGACAACAGGCACACATTGGGTGGTGGAGGACAAGGCTGGTTGTCATATTTAAATGATTTGAAAAAGAGGGAGCATTGAAAAATGTGTGCATAAATGCAACCCAAGGGAAAAATGCATGACTACATATACAGTAAGGCCACGTATAGAGAAAGCTATAGTGTTTTTCTGCACATGCATATTCAGAAAGTGAGCATTGATGAATCACTTCTCACAGTCAGGGCAACATCTTTAAGGGTTTATAAAGATAGAACAATGACTGAATAAAAAAAAAATGGGAACAGAAGACGGAGAAGATAAAAAAAGTCAAATGAAAAGAGGCAACAAAAAAGCAAAGAGCAGAGGCAGAGGAAAAAGGAATGTGCAAGCTTTCTCTTCTCTTTACAGTGTTCTGTCTCTTTGTAATTTTGGTCTCTCTCATGTCGGACATCAAACGCCAGAGAAATTGTTTTTTTCTCTCTCTCCCAATTTTGTGTACTCTGTAATTATTAATCAGTCTCGTTGCATGACTGCCTTCCGGGCTCCAGCAGACACAAAGGATGTGTGGAGAGACTAAGATGGGGAAAAAAAGGAAAGAAAACTGAAAAAGAGAGGGGAAGATGGAAAAGAGGATGTCACAGAAATAGAAAGTTTTTTAAACTTCTAAGGCAGAGTAGAAATGAATTGGGTGTGTGTCTCGCTTGAGAAACGTCGGAGCGCACGTGCGTGTATAGGGGCCTTTGTTCATGAGCCACAGTCCCAAAGTCTGCGTGTGACTGACAACTCAACTCAAGGAATGCACTATGACTAAGTCTGAGCTGGCTGCTGGGCCTATACCTCTGAGGAAATGTCGAAAAATTCACTGCAGAGAACTTCAAGTATGTGACAGACTGAAACATATTATAGTCTCACGCTGGGGAGAGCAGGTGAACACATGGCACCTTCTGGGGCTGGGGAATAAATAGAGCTTTTGAGATAAATCAGTATGTTTCAAACTAGATACACAGTACGACAATATAATTTTGACCAATAAAATTTATATGGATGTTGATTTAAAAATTAAAAAAAAAAAAATCAATGCCAGACAAACGCTGAGAAATGTGTGCTCCTTTCAGTCAGGGCCCCCTCTTAAATGCTCAGTAAAAAGATTACTGACAGTCAAGATCACTAGCAGTAATATTCTCATTGACTACAACATTGTATTTGAAATATTTAGTCTTAATGCAACTGTAAACATGTATTTATCTTATTGAATTTTGATGCCTAATTGATAAGGCAGATAAATAAAACAACTACACACCCAATAGTAGAGTATTCATTCTTTTATTACAAAACTTGCAGGAAAACTCCAGCAAATGTCTTATTATTATGTGTGTGTATTCTATTTTACGGTTTTTGCTGTTCCTTCATGTGAAGCACTTTGGTCAACTGAAGTTGTTTTAAATGTGCTATATAAATAAACTTGAATTGAACTGAATTGCAATTAGGGTTGTAATGTACGGAAAAAATTTAGTTCTGTACGTACAGTGCATCTGGGAAGTATTCACAACACCTCACTTTTTCCACATATTGTTAAGTTACAGCCTCATTCCAAAATAGAATAAATTCATTTTTTCCTCAAAATTCTACACACAACACCCCATAATGACAACATGAAAAATGTTTGTTCGAAATTTTTGCAAATTTATCAAAAATAAAAAACTAAGGCATCACATGTACATAAGTATTCACAGCTTTTGCCACGAAGCTCAAAATTGAGCTCAGGTGTGTCCTGTTTCCACTGATCATCCTTGAGATGTTCCTACAGCTTAATTGGAGTCCACCTGTGGTAAATTCAGTTGATTGGACATGATTTGGAAAGCCACACACCTGTCTATATAAGGTCCCACAGGTAACAGTGCATGTCAGAGCACAAACCAAGCATGAAGTCAAAGGAATTGTCTGTAGACCTCTGAGACAGGATTGTCTTGAGGCACAAATCTGGGGAAGGGTACAGAAAAATTTCTGCTGCTTTGAAGGTCCCAATGAGCACAGTGGCCTCCATCATCTGTAAATGGAAGAAGTTCAGACCCCCCAGGACTCTCCCTAGAGCTGGCCGCCCATCTAAACTGAGCGATCGGGGGAGAAGGGCCTTAGTCAGGGAGGTGACCAAGAACCCGATGGTCACTCTGTTAGAGTGTGGAGAGAGGAGAACCTTCCAGAAGGTGAACCGTCTCTGCAGCAATCCACCAAACAGGCCTGTATGGTAGAGTGGCCAGACGGAAGCCACTCTTTAGTAAAAGGCACATGGCAGCCCGTCTGGAGTTTGCCAAAAGGCACCTGAAGGACTCTCAGACCATGAGAAACAAAATTCTTGGGTCTGATGAGACACAGATTGAACTCTTTGGCGTGAATGCCAGATGTCATGTTTGGAGGAAACCAGGCACCGCTCATCACCTGGCCTATGCCATCACTACAGTGAAGCATGGTGGTGGCAGCATCATGCTGTGGGGATGTTTTTCAGTGGCAGGAACTGGGAGACTAATCAGGATTGAGGGAAAGATTAATGCAGCAATGTACAGAGATATCCTGGATGAAAACCTGCTCCAGAGTGCTTTTGACCTAAGACTGGGGCGACAGTTCATATTTCAGCAGGACAACAACCCTAAGCACACAGCCAAGATATCAAAGGAGTGTCTTCAGGACAACTCTGTGAATGTCCTTGAGTGGCCCAGCCAGAGCCTAGACTTGAATTCAATCGAACATCTCGGGAGAGATCTGAAAAAAGCTGTGCACCGACGCTTCCCATCCAACCAGATGGAGCTTAAGAGGTGCTGCAAAGAGGAATGGGTGAAACTGCCCAAAGATAGGTGTGCCAAGCTTGTGGTATCATACTCAAAAAGACTTGACGCTGTAATTGCTGCCAAAGGTGCATCAACAAAGTATTGAGCAAAGGCCGTGACTACTTATGTACATGTGATGCCTTAGTTTTTTTATTTTTGATAAATTTGCAAAAATTTCTAAAAAAAAAAACTTTTTTCATGTTGTCATTATGGGGTGTTGTATGTAGAATTTTGAATTTATTCTATTTTGGAATGAGGCTGTAAGATAACAAAATGTGGAACAAGTGAAGCGCTGTGAATACTTTCCGGATGCGCTGTACCTCGAGTTTAAAATCATGATTCGGTATTTTTTCGTAACAAAAGCGAATAAATAACTTTTTTAAAAAATTAAATTATATTAAAATAAATAGTCTGAATGAATTACATTTACATTATCAATAATGCTGCAACCTCCCACCAAAAGGTCTTCAATTAATAAAAATATTAATATTGTTTTTATTTTTTAATTACTAGGTTATTTTAATTGATATATTGAGATATTAACACCCATTCACCAGATTTACACCAAAATTGGACAAAAGCTCTGATTTGTTTTTGCTTGGCGGCTCACATTATAATTCTCATACGTCCTGTATGCAGACTACTGTGTGAACAGGATCCTGTTCCTGAACAGCTGAACTGAACTAACAGCGATTTTCATCCCCACAAATACAGTCCAGCTCACTTTCCTTTGGCACTACAGCCCCGCCCTTTGGCGACATTTCACCATTTCTTTCAGAATTCAAGATATGACCCTTCAAATTTTGCTTGTATAAAAGCATCACCTTTTTTGAGGCCTAACACCTCACTGTCTTTCCTTTGACTGCCTCCATCCCTGCTCTCTCCCATGTTTGCTTTTACTGAGTGTGAAACTCCCACCTCTAATGATTCTGTTGCCCTCCAGTGCAGAACTGTGATGCTTGTCACTCCAGAATGATGCCAAAGCCTCATCCAATGTGCCCTGGCTGTTTAGACTGCGGTCAGATTTGGGTCACTTTTATCTGCAGTGTGAACGTAGCCTTAAATCACATTTCCTCTCCATTCTAATGCTCGATTTGAACTTCAGCATGTCGTCTTGACCACATCTACATGTCTAAACGTATTGATGGCTGCCATGGGATTAGCATTAATGAGGAGATGAAGTGGCTGGTGTGTTGAGTATCATGATTCAACTAAACACACTGAGATGTGATTCTTGGTCCACATGGCCCAGCCCTAGCACCTTCCTCTGAGAATAACTGACTGCGTGTGGTCACTGGAGCAGTAGACAGTGTGTCACCATCAATAACAGAGCAATGAGGGTGAGATGAGAGGACAGAGAAAAAGAGTCCGGGAGGCCTGGCAGAGAGAAACACAGAGGGTAAAGGAAAGAGAGGGGTGCCAGCTCCAGGGCGGCCTGTTGGCTTTAAATGGATCTCTGGTCAGAAAAGTGGAAGGAGAGGAGGCTCAAATTAAAGATGTGCCTTCTCTTAAGAGGAAGTCCTCTCATCCCTCAGTCCTAAAGGGCTGTTTAAAGGGGAGGAAGAGAGGGAGCGGAGTGTTTGTGCTAGAGAGGGAGAGGGAGCTTCCGCCATCCAGCCGCCTGGCAGACAGGAGGGATGCCGGCGTTTTCCGGACTGCCCTAACCGCACAATGCCACGTGCCTGCTGTAGCAACCTACTGTATATAAACACTAACATACACGTGCATTTCATTCAAGAGCACACTTTAAAGTTAAAGCACATAGAGCCAATTGTAATTGCTTATGCAAATATTCTTTTCATGTAAGCGGAGTATTTAAGGGTTGTATGGGCTGTGATGTGGGTGGAGCAGCGCATGGAAAAGACTGACAAACAGACTAGAATGCACGCTCGCCTCTAGTATAAAAAGACAAGAGAGCGAGGGTGTGTTTGTGCACGTGGTGTGTGCTCGAGTGCATGCGAGTGCCCGCGCATCTGCGTCTGTGAGCTCATCCAAACGGAATGATAACGAATCCACAGACACATCAAAGGGGCCTGGAAAAAAAAAAGGAGGGAGGACAAAAAAAAGAGAGAAAATGCAAAACTGAAATATTCAGTGCCCTCTGAAGAGAAAATAAAACAGACTTGGTTTTCATCCACATCCCCAGAGAAAAAAGAAAGGCAGAGAAAATAATAAAAGACAGAAACAGACACAGAATAGGAGACAGACCACAAATAAGTGAGTACAAAAAAGAGAGATTGCACAAGGGCAACAAAATATTAAAGACAGAGAGAGAGGAGAAAACAAAATCATTGAGCTTGAAGGCTTTAAAACTGCCTACACATGTGTTCTGTTTATAATAAACAGTTCACATCATGATAAGAAAGAGAATAGCCACATGTAGTATGCAGGAAGGATGAGTCACTAATATCACAGCTTTTAAACATCAGCATCAGCGCAGCTCTCATCTTTGTTACCTCACTAGCATCACAATGAGTGAGTGCAGAAAAAACACAAGGGGGCTGTGTTTCAAGGTGGAAAGGGGGTATGATATGTCTCATTTGAATATTTTTTGTGTAAACGTTTAAGAAATGACCTACTGCAAAAGTTAAAATTTCAGCTTGTTGGCTCATAGTCTGCTTCAGATCTACAGAGGTGGTAAAATACTGAAAAGTGCAACAAAGTACAGCAAGGTTTAGTTTATTTAAGGAGAATAAATGAGACTCAAATGTGTTTCAGTTTTTGTCAGACTTTCAGCATCCATGATATTTCTCCACTGTGGATAAATCTGTCAAAACACAACGTATCTACAGCTATTCTGCCTCTCGGCTGTAGAAAGCAGGATAACAGGTTTAGCAGGGTGCTAGAACACACAACTAAGATTTGGAACCAGTTCCAGGCAAAGGGAATAAATGTCTCGACTAAAAGTTCTGACTAAAATGTTTTTTAGTTTTTGACGACGAAAACTAGACTTAAACTCGGGTCAGGTATGGGAGCATATTCCTGCTGGCACTTTGTCGTGTCTACCTTGGTCCTGTACTGCTCTGGCCTTCTGATGGCCATCCTGGGCAAGGCCCATGCCACATCTCTCCAAGTATCCTTCCAAGTACGCCCCCTTCACAATGCACACAGTCGCCCCAGGCGTCTAGACCAGCCCACCGGGTCCTTGGTAGTGGATATGCAGTGAACTGGATCAGGCCATTCCCATATCAGGCAGCTGACCCTTCTCATCCTTGCTCTCCTTAACACGTCAGTATTAGACACATGGTCTTGCCAATGATCCCTGAAAGTGCACTGAAGAGAAGTCACAAAGGAGTCTAGTCGGCACCTCTTGCAATCAGACAACCTCCAGGACTCATAAGAGTACAGTAAGATTGGAAGGACAAAGGATCGAAAGACTCTTGTCTTTGCAACATGCTTGGATACCGGAAACACCACACTGTCTCACTCAGTGAACCCATCACGGTTGAGCTCAGCCTTACAGTCAGTGGCTTTATGGATCACGCTGCCAAGGTGGGTGAAGTCTACAACTTCAATGTTGTCACCATTCACAGACACAGGCTCTATGGCTGCATCCAAGGTATCCCCAAATACCTGGATCTTTGTTTTGGCCCAGGTGATGTGCATTCCCAACACTTCAGCAAGTTAAGAGTCCTCACAAGGAGATCTACAGTCTCTGCAAGGATCATAGCATCATCAGTGATCTGGATATCACCAAATGACACTCCACAGTTAGCTGGCCCTGTTACCTGCTTCATTATCCAGTCCATACAGGTACTGAAGAGCGTAGGGTCCAAGAAGCACCCCTGCCTCACCCAAGAATCAAGTGGGAAGTTTACCCTAAAAAGGGGTAAAAATGGCAAAAATGCAACTAAAACTATTCAACATTTTATCCCTGAGACTAATATTGAAAATAGCTGTCAAGATTAACACTGGTTTGGCAGCCGCACTAGCATTGAAATGTCTGCGGTTGCTGAGGCAGTTGGCTTAAAAGGGAAAGCACACTCGAACAAGGTTTCCCAAATTGTGGACAGGAAGTTCCATTAAAATAAAGTCCTCCCATGTCACTCCGAGGTCTTATAAGGCTGCAATGCAATAATGCACTCTAAAGAACCATGTTTGTTTTTTGCCCTCAGCAACAGAGCAGCTTCTGCCCTGAGCTCTTCAGGTCAGTAATAATCAAGCGGCTCCTGTACTCCTGTACTTGTAAGGCAAACAACGGCTGACCTTTGTAAAACGTTGTTAGAAATACCAGGTGAGAAGCTGGTGACTCTCTTTGTAATATCACAAGGGTTCAAGGAGTTTTGGTCAAATCATAACATGTTTGTGGGTCAGTAGATCCTCTAAGTACCCAAATTTTGGCACCAAAATACTGAAAAAGTGGGGTTTTCATTGAATTTACTTTCTTAAGAATGGAAATATTTTCTGTATTCTCAGACATCAGTGTCAGTTGATTCAACAGAAACCAGAGAGACTAAGACAATGTTGCTTTTTCATTACATTTCAATTTTAAAATCATTAAAATAACTGACAGAAAGGATTTTTTGGTTCTGTACAGCATAATTTCAAAAGTTCAAGAACAGCTTTAGCCCCCGTTTACTGGATGCTGCAGGAGGGAAAAGGGCTTAGTGCCTTGCTCAAGCGTTGGCGGGTGACATTTCAATCCCTCCATACAAACTGTTTCCTTTAAACCTCGTGCATTCCCATCATCACCAGGGATGAACCAAGAGACTTTCCCTCGCATTAGTTGGTGTGTCAAAGCCAACTGTGCACCCTAAGGAGAGAGAAGGATGAAGAGGAATCTGGTGCAGCCAAGCAGGCTGACAGTACCACTATGTGGGTGGATAAACATGTGGGTGGGACAGAACAAAGAGACATACAGTCCATCACGTACTTGAAAATGGCTCTGGAGTTAGAACAGGGAGGAATTAAGGAGTTATCTAATAATTCAATACCAGTAGTTTCTAGTTTAAAAACGCAGAAATGATGGTGATAGTCGCGAGAAGAGAAGAGAAGAGAAGAGAAGAGAAGAGAAGATTTCACTCATGACATGGTTGGAACAGGATTTTTCTTGCCTTGCTTGTGCATTTAGATGCTATTTGGCTTCATGAATTATGCAGACTACATCATGATATGCTAAATCAACTAGCCACGAGTCCCTAAAGTAAACATACTGTATTTACATATCTCCAACATTACACAATGGAAAATGAAACCGGGAGGATTTTAATGAAACAACCGAAGCCGTGAGGCAATCCTGAGAGATTGAGTTATTACAGTGCGTGAAATTTACTCATCCAGCTTCGATTCTTATTCACACTGTCACTGCGTATTTGTAAGTGAGCAATCTTAGTTAAAATATGTCAAATGAGGTTATGTGTGATAAATATGTAGGCAAGGCGTTTAAGACTATTACATCATGAACATGTCAGGATCTCAATCAAAGGGACATGAAATAAGATACTGCAATGATCAGATATAAAGAGAAACTCATAATAAGCCTCATTATCTATCAATTCAATATTCAGAAAGCGAAGACAAACACTGCCTGGCTTTGCTTCATTAGACATCCTTACAGTGGTACCAGATTGTTAACTTAGCTGCATTAACATGGAGATTTTTGTTGTTTTTGTGGGGTTTCTCTGGAGTAATCACTGCTTCAGTGACAATGTCTGTTTAATCCATTAATTACGACACAGTAAACTGATAAAATAAAGAATGTAGCTCTACTTTAAAGGCACAGACTGTAAGATAACACAGAGTGTAGCTATCCCATCCTCACACCTGACGAAAACAAACTGACATCCTTTGTCCCATGAATGGAACTGTATCATGTGACAGTCTAAGTCAATGCACTGTGCTATCATGACGTAATATCGTTATACTGTCCATCATATGGCCGGCTAATGTTTACTCTTAGCATTCACAGAAGTTGTGGTGTACCAGTTTAACTGGTCTTGGATAAATCAGGCAGAGGTTCCAGGGGTGTGGCTTTTAAAGACTCTTGATTACCTTCCAAATGATGTTGAACATGCAATTACACTATTTGCTTCCCTGTTATAAAAGCTTATTAGTGCCTCCAGAGACATTACAGTCACACAGAAAGTGTCTGGAGTCACAAAGTACATTTAAGGTGATGAGTATTTGGAAGGAAAATAAAGTTGCCTGTTCAAACCAGTGAAGACAGCAATGACACGCCATGAAAACCCTCTTATATTGAGTTGAATATTCTTCTTCAGTACCATTTGGATTATGAATCTGACGGATAAAGGAATATTTTTATGAACACACGGTCTGAGACTGACACATAAAGCCTGATGGATGTGTTAAAACAAAGACTAAAGCAGAGCATGCCCAGTACCAGAATTTTGAATTTCAGTACAATGCTTGTCAAAATCAAATGATATCAATACCTGCTTCCACACCACAGCAACCAAAATGATCTACTGCACACATAAAACTGGTAGATTTAGTCATTTTTACAAGGGATTAACTGATTTTTTTATACATTCATTATGGCATATAAAATGTAATTAATCATCAAAAAATGAAAGAAAATAAACAGTTTACTCCAAGCTATACCAGCATGAGAACCTGGGCTGAGCAACACAGCAGAACAGGGCCCTTCATTTACAAATTCAAAGGGGTCCAAATTTTAAAATCAAGAAATGTAGTCGGGCCGGACATGTTCGGCGCCCAGTTATCAGCTGGTAATGTCAAATTTGAAACCAATACAGATCTATCTGATGCAAAATATGCACTTTTTATTCATAGTCCCCCTTAAAAATCTGGCAACATGACAGAAGCACATCAGAAAGTGCATAAAAACACAACAACAGAACTGTATTTGAACATAACCTGCGGAGGAGGACATGTTTTTTTTTTCCACTTAAATAAAAATAAAATAAATAGAATGAAAAAATAAAATGAAATTCTGTAAATAATAATTTCAGTCACATCTTACCCAGACATATCTTAAAGTGCACCAAAACTAAATTTGCACAGTTGTAGTTCCAGTTGAAAAGGACATGTTTTATACTCGGTATTTTGGGTCCAATTGGGGGTTGGTTCTGGGCCGCATGTGGCCCCTGGGCCTCTAATTGAATAGGCCTTCAGTAGAAGCAGGAAAACAGAAAGTAATGCCGTACGCTCATTGTGACAGTGGCACTCAGGCTAAAGTACTGATTGGCTGGTACTGTACTGACATCCAGCCAATTAGATTGTGTTGTTTAGAGGACATTTGGTGAAACTGTGGAACATTACAATGAAGCCAGAGGGGAAGACACTTCTTTCAGTGGAGCCAAAGTAATGCAAATCATGATTAATCCATTTTATCAATTATCTGTAAAACAACATGCTGACACTGATAATCAACCAAATGCCAAATATCTGCATCAATAATCAGCCATGCTGATAGTCGGTCTACCCCTAATTTTCACATTTTCAACATTCACAATGTTAGCCTTATAGCGTAATTGCCTGTCATATTTTAAGGTTTTCAGAAAAATAAGACACAATGAATCAGCAGCTTTAGGAGAGAATTAGAGAGAAATCATACTTTGGCCTAAACATGACCTTGGCATTCATGCTATGAGGCTAACAACATAAAAAAGGTTCAGTTCTGCCTAAATCAAATAAAATATTTCCTCTAAATTATCAATAATAAACCACAAGAACTCTATGCAGTAATTTTGCAGTCATCTGTAATTTCTATACAGATATGAGAATTTCCTGCTGATATTTACAGCCAGGCCATAAGTATGAATAAATTTGTGGAGTTTTGGGCAAGATTAACACATCTTTAAAGTGTGTTCTAAGGCCTGAAGTTTTAGTTCTGAACTTAATTTGTATTTCTGTGTCAATATCTTCATCAGCTAAAATGAATTTGTAAATATCACATTATTGGCAAAAATCCAATACTGTGTGTGCATCCCTAATGTTTTTCTTATTTGAGGCATTTATGGATGTCAGTGAAGGGCTGTGAAGCTGTCACTAGTCTTCAGGTCAGGATGTTAAAGAAAACTTTTAGGGACCAGGAGAGGTTGCTGTCTTTTTCTCTGCTCTCTGTCTGCAACAGACACTGACGTTTATGCATGCATTTCTATGAGATGCTAAAAAGACAAAAATGTATTTGCTGACCAGTAAGTTAAACAGTTGGCAAGGATGTGATGGTGGTGAGAGGAGAGAGGCATACAGCAGGCAGAAAGAGGTATGTCTATTTCTGTTTAGATATAGACTACACATGCTTAGGTCTGGAATCACTACAGGCATTACCAGCAAAAAAGCTATGAGATACAGCAACAAAGCAGCCCTACATGTCTTGTTATGATGTCCTGCTAAACCTACTAAAGTCAAAGATTTATCAGGCTTTGAAAACTGCTGGAAAAACTAGAGGTAATGTAAGTTCACAAAATATATATGTGATATTGGTTTGGTTATTTCTAATTAATTTGGACATTTTACATACACACTGTTCCTTTGACCCAGACAGCCATGCCAATAGGACCCAGATAAAGAGCTCTTTACATTATTCCATTAGCTAGGTCGGTGGTATTGAACTGGCGCTTAACCCATCTCCATCCCTCCTTTCAATGCAGTTGCCATGGGAGTGAATATCGAGCCCTAGTGAAGCTTTTCAATATTCACGATCCATACCTCCACCTGCTCCTGCACCCTTAAACACTAACTGGGGGTTGCAGACTGCACAGCCTCTGCTCGGATACCCCTGGACCCTCCCCGGACCACCATCCCTGCTTCCCCTTCCATCCCTCCTGTCATGGGAGAGGAATGCTGAGAAAGATAAGACTACTTCAAAGACGTGCACACGGATGTAGGGTTTGCATGTGCTCACAAACAACGCACACACAAAATAACATGAAAGAACACACTGGATGCATCCTACACCTTTAAGAGTAGAGGGGCACTATCTCGTGCAAGCATGTGGGCATGCATGTTCAAAGAATAAAGAGGCAATAACAAACAAAGCAGACAGGAGCTTTGTGGTGTGTTGTGAAAAGAAAATGAAACAATGGAGGAAAGACACTAAAGAGAAATACCACTTATTGGAGCTAAAAAAGCCATACATATGGGTATTCAGTAGTGCTGTTGATCAATTGGCATTCAAATCTCGACATTTGTGTGCAAAGTATTTCAGAACTACATATTAACTCACAAATATGCATAGTGACTGGCACTACAAGATCAAATCCAGCTACTGTAATTGAACTTTTCTAATGTAGAGTCAGCTTTCATCACTATAGATCTCCCATCATACCTATTTGTGTCTTCTATAGAAGCATATACCGCTGTTTCATGCTCAGGTAGCTCATGGTAAAACTACCAGGAATGAATATGACTAGGGGTGTGATAACATCACAACAACATCACAGTTCAGATGTCTCCAAGCATGCAGTTTCTTGATGACTAAAAAGAAAAAAAACACAGCCTCCACATAGCATCCACACCCCAATCCTGGTGGCGGTAATGCTCCCAACAGTTTGCTAACTGCCAGTAAACAAAAACAAAGAAGAAACAGTTTGGCTTTTTTAGTTTGATTTAAATAACAACAGAGGATGGGGGAAAGGAAACTGGCACTCAAATAGAGCTAGCAACCGCTGCTAGTAAAACAAAACTGTTTGGTAGCACAGGCTCATACAGAAACAGCACACCATCTCAAGGTTATAGCATGTTAACATTTCAATCAAAATCATGTTTTTTTTTTTGCAAAATAAGGAATTTTCTATATGTTAAAGGAGCTCAGCTAGCCTCTTAGTTCAGTACAAGACTCTTGTAGGCTCGTCTCCCTACATCTGACTAGAGGACACTCAACGCTCTGGGACTGAGTAAACTGTGATCTGATCACCTCCATGCCAGGTAAATCTGGGGAAAAAAACACTGCTTTGTGATGTATGCAGTGATCACATCCAATGTATGTAGAAATTTTCCGATGATATTTGTAGCGTAGAGGTCCATTTAGAGCTGTTAAGTACTAACATTTCTCCATTCCAAGTAGAGCTGGGCAATTAATCGAAAAATAATCAAAACCGACATTTAGAACCTATAACTGACATAAACCTGCTGTGTCAATTATTTTACTTTTGCCCCTTGTACTTCTCTCTCTACTAATGTACCACCCCCTTTAAAACAAACTACTGGCTGTGTAGTCATGTGATAGGTAGCCAGGTGTTGCAAGGTCTGTAGCCTGCTGTAAACTGAAGAGAAGAAGTACTTATCATGCACTCATCCACATCCAGTCCACTAAAACTCAAACATGGAGCTGACTGCAATGTGAGCCGCAAAGTTATTTTCTACTTTTTATAAAAGAGTATAAAAATAATGTATTTTGTTAACAAAAAACACAAGATGTTTATTTTCTACTTTTTTTAGGGGGGAAAATTTTACTTTTTACAAAAAAAAAAAAAAAGATTTTCAGAACAAACAGAGTAGGAGGTTAGGGTGGAATAATCGTTCATTAATCATAATCAAGGTAAAGAGTTCAATAAATCATGATTTTGATTTTCGACATAATTGCTTAGCCCTAATTCCAAGTCATTCCTAATGACTGTCCCTGACCCTGACCCCCAATGAACATTCATGATCACATGATTGCAAACAACCTATAGAATGCAGAAGAAAAGCTACATCCAGAAAAAAACTAGTGAGATAACGCAGAGGAGCCACCAGATCCACCAACCCTCTTCTCGACATCTCTGTGCTGTTCATTAAAAGCCTTAAAATAGAATAGCCTGCAGTCCTTTTTCATATGTTTCCTAAATAACCACAACACCTGCAGTAATTTATTTACCCTAAAATCTGGAATATAAGTCACTTCTGAACATGAACTGGTATCTCACAAAGGGAAAAAGTTTTTAACTGATGATTTCCATTTCATTCAGCATATTTCACATCTACTAGCTGCAGTATTGCAGTTGGAATCACTGCCGTCCTCTGCATCCCACTTACTGTCTTTAACTGAAGAGTTTTTTCAGGCCCCAGCCAAACTTTATAGGTAGTAAGAGTGTGCCTTATTCATTCCTGGTTAGCTTTTTATTTTTCTCATTTTTGTTCAGTGTTGATACACTAAAAGCTGTACCTAACTGTAACTGTCAAAATATTTGAAGTAATAAACAGTCTCCAAGCCTTATGGAGTAATCTGGAACTTGCTTTTTTCTGTTTAACCAGCTTGGATTGAACTGTGACCCCAAAACTGAGGCAGAATACAAACCAGGACCTTCATAGAGAAAAAAAATTTAAGTGTACTTCCTATCAGATCCAAACTGTTGAGCTCTAAAACATTTAAATCCTATGGGACATATCGTCTATCATTTAGAGACATCCACAGCCTCTCCTGTCCCTCTATGTCCGCTGCATCATCTGTCTCAGTGCTGGCTGCCAGTGCTAGCGGTTTAAACTGATATGGCTCTGGACTGCTGTGGCTGTGGCCTGTGGAGCACTCTGGAAGAGAGATGTCCTCTACTTCAAACAATAAACCTGCTGCAAAAATATCATCACTACTTTTTAACTTGTCTCTCACTGCTAAACAAACCTAGCTAAATCAGTTTATGCATGCATGTTGTTTGTGTGTCTTAGATAGCCTTGTCCATGTTGACACGATGACATTCTAAGGACATTTTTTAAAATTCTGAGGAAACGCACCTCACCAGAAACTCTCGGGTTTAGTTACTCTTTAAATCAGGGATGACGAGGATTATGACTGAAGAAAATAGTCCTCCCCACACACCATGACACATCCCATCTATGACAGCCTAAATGTGTGTGCAGGTTTTGGACAGGCACTCACGCAGCCAGTGTGTAGCCTCTCATAAAGGCGAGCACACTTTCCCTCCAGCTGCCCAAAGTCAATGCTGCCTCTGTCTCTCCGAACTGTAAACGATCAAACTGAATACAAGTTACAGCTGAGACACAGACACCTTAGCAGGCACATGGTTTTGATAGAGCCAGCTGGGTGCCAAGCAGCTGAAAAGAGGACTGGAGGTATGGAGAGAGTGGAAAAACAAAAGACAAAAGACAGCCCCTTCATATGGAGAGGAGCGGCGTGATCGAGAAACAGACCAGCTGGATTTCTTTTCCCCTTCTTTAAACATTCAGGTGATTTTCTGATGTTTTTAAATTGTGATTTGGAGGTCACTGCTGCCAGAGAAGACAAGCTGTTCCCCAGATGAGCTCAATCTCTCGCTCTCTCAACCCCCCCCCTCTGTGGTGCATCTCTCCATCTCTATGCTAATGCCCTGTAATGATCTGAGGCACGTTGGGATGAAAGAAGAGTAGAGAAACTTGTTCTCTGAGCAGCTTTGTAGTGCTTTCTGTTGTTGTTGCTATAGTAACACGGAGCTGGAACACAAATTGACGTAGCAATGCTTATTTGCATGGCAGGACAGCGTGATTTTCTTTCATACTAGAAAGAAAGAGTGGGCGTTAACTATGGAAGGGAAGGGTTGCACTTCAGAGCTATATGCACTTCATGATCAGAGCTGCCAACAGCCATCACCAGTTGTTCCACTAACGCAAATATGAAATTAAAAATCTAAACATGAAAGCACATATTAATAGGTTTGTGTTGATGTACTTACAAACACTAGATTGATCAACAAACAGATAAAATACACATCATAAAACAGCACACACTACACAGGATCTGGCACATGGGAGGCATTTTGAGCAGTTCAACTTATTTAATTTCATCATCCATCCTCCCATCTTCACACAGACACCTACGTGCGGTCTTGCTTTGACTTTGAAGTTCTCCTGGATCGCCTTTAAAGGCCGTCAGTGTTGCCACGACAGCAGGCAGGTAGCAAACATCAGACTGCTTAGAGAGTGCGTGTGCGTGTGTGTGGAGCCTGAGTACTTAATTAGCTGAGAGCCCGATGGGCCACTCGCCGTTTCTCAGTGTTTAACACTAAACGAGGGAATGACTGGCTCGTTACTGATACTAACAACAAGGATAATTTATGCATAAACCGATCCGTCTGCTGCGTTTAAGCTTGTCCTCTGTTGCCGGGCTCACAATGACAAGCACAAACAATACGCAGGCACAGCCATCAATGTCCATTTGCATCTTTACTCTGAATACTAAACAACTTGAAACTACAGGATATGTTTTTATGTTGTTTCACATTGACAGAAACACGAAAGACTAGTAATAAAAGCCATCTCCTGCAGCTTAACTCTCCCATTTGCAGAAAAAGATTGATCCTTGTTTTAGGAGGCCACTTAAAAAGTGTTTGGCTGATGCACAAAGTGCCTGGGGCCATTGATGAGGACCCAAAAATAAAGCAAAAGCAGGCAACGCTCAACCCATTCTGTTTAATCCACAGCCTCTGCGCTGCTATAATCATGTGACAAACAGTTGAAAACCTCTTGGGGGGCTGATGGCACAGCAACTGCATGGCCTTGGCTGTGGATGGCTGGAAGTGGAGCTGGAACTGGGGTTGGTGAATGGCTGCTAAGCTTACAGCCTCTTTTCCACATGGATTTGTATTGGCTTTACTCAGCTGTACTCACTGAGAACTGTAATAGTATTTTTTCTACTTTGTTTCAACTGCAGATAGTACATGTCCACTGTGAGCCCAGTTCTTAGCTTAGCATCCATGCAGCACTGAGATGCCTGCAACAACTTCACATAATTAAATCGCATCAATAAACTTTTGATTTTGGGTGCTGGTTTAGCCCAGCTTGTAAAAAAGATTCTGCTTGGTGCATGTCATTGCCCACTTTCTTACAAAATTTCTTTCTTTAACTTTCCTGTAATAATTAAGGCAAGAAATACCCCAAAAAGCTATGTTACAAAAAAGATAAACGCTTACCATATATCTACATGAATGCATCTAAGTGTGTTTCCTGTGTGATAGTGCAGTCTGTGGTGAAGGAAGGGTTGCACTTCAGAGCTACTTGCACTTCATGATCAGATGCAGGCTATCACACGTGATAAAGCAATCCAACACTTTCACTATTTGAACTAACAGAGCACACGTTTAGGTGAAAACAAGCCTGGATAACAAATGACAGCAGATTAGTAAACAGTAGTAGCAATACGATGAAGAGCTATTGTGCTGTGTTTTGTCTTTAAAATAATAAAAAAGGCTGTACTGGCAAAGTATAAAAGAAACCCCCTGTGGCTTTGGGCTGAAACTAGAGGAGAATTAAGTGGTCTAATGTGGGGCTGGCGTTATGTTCCTATACTGACTTAAAGCCAGTGATTGTTCTCGATGGCTGAAGCGGCCGTCTGCCTGTCTGCTATCAGATTTGTCACACATTCAGTTACATATGCACAAAAGTGACATACTTTTGCCGTTAGAAGTGTGAGAACAAAGTCAGAATCAACATGATTTCTACTACTATATAAGGAGCATTTCTTTCATTTTTTATTCTTTCATATTCAAATTGTGCATAATGCTGTTTTTTCAGCTGGCAGCACCTACAACCTCAGTTTGAACACTTCACACCAACATTCACTGCTAGGTTGCAACGGTTGACTTCTAATTTCTTCTGTAGTGTCTATAGATTCATTTTAAATAGCTCTATATGCTTAATATTTACCTTAAACCAAGGAAACATTACAAAGAAAAACAAAACCAACAAAAGAGAACATTTTCTTTTGATTCAGGCCAGACAAGAAAAATTTTTCTCCTTAAGTTTTTCCTCCACTGCTGCTGCTGGCAACGTTGGTAGAAAAGATTTAAAATAAAACAAAATAAATGCCCAAAAAAAACAGACAAAATGAGTTTTCGCACCCCTCCACACACACACACACACACACACACACACACACACCCCACACCCCCACACACACACACACACACACACACACACACAAACCCCTCATTTGCATTGGCCAGTGAGGGAGTAGTAAAACTAATGGTTGCTGCACTATTCCACAAGTTCAACTTTTTTTCTTTTAACTGAGAACACTGTGAGTGATCCGACAAAAAACAGTTGGCTCTGAGGGTGTTGTTGCGCTCAGGATGTCCTGAAAACACTGGATGACATTGGTTTTGTATGGAATATGAGCAATCTCAAGTCAAGTCAATCAAGTGCAAAGAAACTGCAGCTTTGGACACAGGCTCATAGTATTGTGTATCAATGATTAATGCCATTATTAGTCTGTCCTTTAAAACAGTGGTTCTCAACTGGTTGAGTCACAGGACCCACTATCAACTCCTCAACTTCTTGTGACCCAAATCTTGGGGAATTTTTTGGTCAATCAGATGTATTAAATAAAAAAAATTAGAGCTTGGGCCTAAGACAGTACAAAAATTGTAACAAAGACAATGAAATAGGACAAAACATGCATATTTTATGGAGTCTCACAGACAATTTGGTGCCATTTTTTCCCAGGCACACATCCGCGACCCACTGAAAAGGGCTTGCAACCCACTTTTGGGTCCCAACCCACCGGTTGAGAATCACTACTTTAAATTATCTAGACCTGTGTTATTGAACAAGGTTGTCATCTTAAATCCTCAGTCAATGTGCATTTCTGGTGAGTGGACTTATCGTCACATTTCCACCTTTTTAATGTGGTCCAGTTGGAAGATATAATTTGCATAAACACAAACAAAAACAAAGAGCTGGATTATCATTTAGTCTGTGATTTTTGATGAATGATCTTGCCCTCAAGCTGACAGAGATATCTGGCTTTTTGGATGGTAAATACTCAAATATATTCACCTGATAGTTGATCGAAGAGAGTTTATATATTCTTTTTCCTTACAACAGTTGTCAGCATCAGCTAAAGGCCAGAAGAAGGAAAGTAAAGAGAATTCATCAAAAAGTAAGTTGTAGGTCAGAAAACCAAAAAATACTGAAATATCTTTTTCACGTTATTCCAACATATGTAACACATTTAAGATTTCTGAAACTTCAAATTCAGTCAATCAGAGTGTTTGATTTATGCCATAGGATAAACTTTAGCAGTTTCCTTCAAGACGACACAAATACTTATCTCACATGAAGCTCTGATGTGAGAGAGTGCTCATCACAGTTTCCAGACTCCCGACTCGAACCGTTTTACTCACAGTTATAAAAAAAGATCAAAGAGTGTTCGAGTGTTGGCTTGTTAAAGCCAAACTCCACCTTTAATCAGAATTCATACGCACTGTTTTTATGATCAAAGTCAGCAGACGTAAACAGCTCTCTATTAAAGTCTGAGGCCAAAAAGTCGGGGCTCAAACGTTTGATATAAATAATTATGAATCAAATGTTCTGCTAAGATCATACGTGGAAACTTTGTGACCAAAAGGGCGAATCAAAGTACAATCAGTTATAAAGCAGAACATTTCTCCATATTCCTCGGGAATATCCCCAGGCTTTATTTACCAATGTTGTTGTGTTTTGAAGATAATCTTGGATTATGATCATATTTGTGTGGTGTTACTTTTAAAAACACAAACATCTTAACTGAAAGTCTGCAGATAACAGCAACTATAAGATTCTTTTCTTGGGTCTATATCCATGTTATCTTCAAACACTTGCTTGCAGACCAGCTGATGGTATCTTAGACCATGACATGTTTGAAAAAAGGAAAGCAGACAGAGTAATGTTTGCAGCATAGCCAAGAAAATGGACAACGCAACAAAGTCTGATGCTATGATGACAGTTTTTGCCTTTCTATCAAAGCTGTGTATGATTGCTTGGATTCACCATTTAAAAAAGAGAGATTAGAAAAGAAAGTTCTGGTGAAAAGGAAAGAGAAGGAAGTAGCTTGCCTAAGTGCACACAGTTGAAACTGGTGGCACGGTGGACAAATGTCTTAAATGCCATAATTTCTGCCCACTTACTCACAGAGAAATTTCTTGAATGTTACCTGCATGGACACATCGGCTCACAAGACTTTTTATGGAAATTTTACTAGAGGGTAAAAACTCTGAATGGATTTGGGGTTAAAAATCCTGCTGGCTGCACTCATACATGCAGCTTGCTATGATAATCTTGACAAATACTTAGGAATTTTTGCATTGGGAAAAAATGTTTGTTAAGTGTAATTAAGAAGTGTAAATACTCTTTGTCAGCAACAATAGAAATATTTGGTTGATCCAGATCCAACATATAGGACAACATCAAAATTCATTCAAAAAGTGGCGCCATGGAGCTCTAAACCAAGCATTAGGTAAAGATGAAGTTGTGACCTGACACGCCTGATAGATTGCTTTGCACATGCATAGCATGAGGTAGGCTATATTTTGCTTCCATCTGGGCAACACATCATAGACTGTGTTTAAAAAAAGGCACAACTTTTCCAAAAACAAGAAGATTTCCGAGGGTGACTTGACAAAACTTCTGCCTTTACATTCATTATGAGCCGATCAGAGCAACAAAACAGCAAATGCAGCAAATGCTGCTGAAGAGACACATAATGCAAGCTTGACAGCAATGCAGGGTCTACACTGAAAATCTCACATTATATCTAAAACATTTTAATACCTATGTCAAAACCCTCCTTATACATTATCAGATCCCATCAGGTTACATTGGCTGAACAGTTACAGCACAAATAATAATGTGACAACATAGTTGAGAAATTGCAGTTAGTATTTGTTATCTAAGTGTGCAAACAAAGATTTCTTTGAGATGATAGAAGAGCAAACATTGACAGACTCGATGCTAGTATTTAACCTGGCAAAAGCTTCGCTGTAAAGCTGCTTTTAGGGGCCGTTCACACGAAGAGGAGTTCAGGAGTATCCGCTAAAGTATTTTATCGTATCTGCGTTTCATCCACACGGAACCAGTGCTTTGGGAGCCTGAGAATGCTACTTTCTGAAACTGGGTCCTACAGTGAACAAATATGTATAATTTAACCGTTTCATCTCCGTGTGAACAATGAAGCACATCTTCCCTGAAACGATAACGTCAGAGCCCACTTAACCTGCATATGCAAACCCAGCCATCAACAATAAACAACGGCAGAGTACATGATTGTGTTTGTCTTCTTCCCCTCTACTACCACTGTGAGCAACAGCCATGGAAAAAAGCACATGCCACGTGTTACTGGATACACCATGGAGTTTAACAAGAACAACAACAAAGAGAAATATTTGGGTGCACTTGCTCCACAATCATCTTCTCTGTTTACGGTGAACTTCTGTGGCAGTGTTACGCAGACATTTTTTTAAATGATGCCATATTTACGAACAACTTTTTCAAAATGAAACAGAAATAGATCGTTTTCATCTTTGTGTGGACGAGGTCTTAATTTCTAAAATCCTGTTAAGGACACAATGATAGCTCAGCAGAGCCAGAACTTAACCAAAAAAAAACTGACGTCAGATCTGGTGAATATTTATCAGAATCTTTCATGTGATAAAAACTCAATATGACAAAAAAAAAAAAAAAAAAAAAAAAAAAACAAGGAAAACAAGCCTGCAACCAATATGACACATATGTAATTTGAATGCAGCTACAAATTTTAAGACCTTATACTTTTGCATTTTAGGCATTTAAAAGGCCTTAATTTTCACTATTTTGATTTGTCAACTTCATATATTTTTTTGACACATGGACACGCTGCATTGTCATGCAAGTGCACAATTCTCCACTGTCAGTGAAGCTAGTTGGTAAGTTAAACTCCTGTCGAATGAGTCAGGAAAACATCTTTTACACAAAGAAAAGCTTTGATTATGGTTCTTTGCTCTTCTTTTGATAAAGCAATGTTGTTCAGTTATGTCCAAACTGCTGCTATAGCTGTGTTCATGCTAATCTCTACTCTGGTCACCATGTTTTTAGCCTTGCAGTACAACGTAACCATGCCTGCAGATACCATCACGTTCTTCTGAAATTATGCTGATTGGTTCCATAATTCTTCAACTGGGAATGAGTGAATTAGCTCAAAACTTTATAAGAGAATCATTAATGAGACAGAGCAATAGAAAGTCAGTTTCCAGTGGCAGATAATGCTTTTTTATGCAGCAACTTTTGACGTAACATCCAATGTTTCAATCACAACAATAAAGGTTCAGTGTCTGCTGTGGTGGACGAGTACAGCTATAAGAGTGTTTCTCTGGCTTTACAACTTCAAAATATTTAAGTACTTTATTTAAAAAGTGCATGTATGGAATGCATAAAGTTAGTCATTTTAAATAAATTTAGATAAATAAATTCTGCATACTGAGTCTTAAAGTCAGAAATTAAGGGAGAAAAACTTATTATTTTTTCTATATATTGCTTTTTAAAATATTTCCCACTGTACCTGAGTGCATCTTCCAGTTTAGCTATCTTCCTCCTGGCCTCTGTTCTCTCTTTCTCTGCTTCACTCTGGATAGCCAATACCTAAAGAAGAGAAAGAAAAAGAGAAAAAAAAAGATAAGGGGGAAAAAAGAGAAGAGTAAGTGAGTGCAACAGCCGACACCATCAAACATCACTCAACAAAACTCTCCTGTCTGTGATCCTGTGCATCTGCTCTCGTCTCTTCTCTCCATCACCCCATCAAAAGTACCATCTGAGCCTCTCTGTCTGCAGAGAGGGCCTCTCACTCTGGCGCTATGGCAGCCATATGGGCTCCTCTTATGTCCAGATACCAGACTCTGGCCTCCTTCACGTGTCACATTTAACACTCCTGAGGAGTGGAAAGAGGGATCTTTTGAGGGAAAATTGAAAAAGGAGAGTAAATGACTAACTTTTCTGCTGTTTTTATCTCACAACACCTTACTTTATGAAGAAGCAAACGACAGGTTGGAAAAAATATATATACCATAGGCTGATTTCATGCACAAACACTGAATATGAGCAAACACAGAGATACCTAAACCAGAGCTGAAATAATCCTATTTTAAATTGTGGTTATTGTTGAATTTGAAAGTCAAGAGCATTTGTTGCAGTTGCAATCACATGTTTAGAATTTAATTGTTTTGCATTTTAAAAAGACCCCCTTAAGTCTATATTGTCAATAAGAAGCTTTTCTGACCATTTTCTTAATTTAAATCATATAAATGCAAAGAGAAACCATTTATAATGTTGACTTAAACATCTATGATTTAAATGAGTGCTCCATTACATCAGTGTGGCCTGAAACCTTGATTTAGAGGTAGAAGCCCACTTGAAAGTGTCAGTGACTATTTCCTTATATTTTTAAAGGATACTACCACTACAAACTAGGAAACACCCAGAAGTGCAAAATGACTTGGTAAAGTCCACTGATTTTATTTTATAAGTCCTATTATTGCAGATATTCCATAAGCCTGTATTTCCAGACTCATTTTAGCCGATACTCATACTAATATATGCACACTTTTTAAAATTTTAACAAACACCAAGTTTCTCCCGTGCAAAGCCAAGTCACGTTGAGCAAAAAGAAGAGCAAGTAAGTATAGAGTCGGGAGTTGTTTGATTTTTGGGAGTTTATTCAAAATGTTCAGGGCTCATGACGGGTCTTTTTAAGTGTGTGGTACCTTAGGCCATTGGTTCCCATCCTCTGGTCCAGGGCCCCTTGGAGGGGGCACCAGAGATTTCAGCGGGGTGCACAAGGCTGTCTGCTTTGAGGTTGCCAAAATCAGATTCACTCTTAATAACTAAAATCATGATAAAACTCTTATGAATAGTTTGTGGGGGTCTGTTTTATAAAGATTTAAACGATGAAAACTTTTAAATTTGATGTTAGTTTTTGACATCCATGAATCACCTTTTGTTTGCGTGGGTTCTGGGGGTCTTCAGCTCCTCTATGATACAAGTAAGGAGGGCTCATATGAAAAAGGTTGGGAACCACTGCCTTCGGTAACCACCTAAACCTCATGGTACACTTGTATATTTTACTGATATCTAAGGCTGATATATGATTTAAACTTCAGACGTGTAAGGCCAATTAATCAGATGTAAATATCTGCAACATTTTCATATTTGTCAGTACTGATATTGAACTTTTTAAGCTTATATCTACCAATATCAATATTATGCCAATAACTTCATGAATCCCTCGCAAGCTAAGAGTACTTTACTTTCTGTTAGGGCAAAATCTAGGGATGCAAAGATGATCAGTTTAACATTGGCATCAGCCAATATCTGTCCTATTTACAGACATTGGTGACTGGCTAAATGATGTGGCATTAAGAGATATCAGTTATCAATGTTCATCCAATCTGTTTCATGGTATTTCTTGAATATCAATTAGGCACACTGTAGCTAAAATAAAGTAGCTGCTAAATCAAATAAAAGATTTTTTACAGGGCAGAAAAAGTGACCTGTTGGACAAAGTCTGACCTGATTTCATGGTTAAATGTGAGAGAAATTTTGACGTCCAACAAGGGTTACACAAAAGAAATAATAAAAACAAAACATCTGCACTTGTATTGGCTAGACTTTTATTTTAAACATCAGTGTTGATATCAGCCCTAATTTTCCCAATCAGTGCATCTCCAGTTAAAACCTATTTTCATTTTGAATTAATGTAAACTTTTGTTAGGTAGCAAAAAATTAGCATAACCATGGTAAAATAAGTTTTACAGACTTTTGATTTCCCCTCTGAGCTGTCTGTGAGTTTTTAAGTGAACTGAGACACTCAAAGGAGCAGTGGCATGCTCATTTTACATCACTGTGACAGCAGGAAGACCCAAGCTGTATAGAGCTGCTATGATATCTTGACCCCAGTATGCCTAAAAGGCAAAATAACATGTAATCAATGCAGTTTAAAAAAATCTAATGCTTACATTTTGTGCCTCAAACTCAACACGATTAACACATTATCGCTGACAGCCCTAATCAAAACCAAACTGGTGGCTTTCTTTTGAAGAATCTGGATTTAAATTGTCACTGACCCTGATTAAAGCGCACAGAGGCTGGCTAAGTTTTTGCAGGTGTATTGGTCAGAGGGGCCCGGTCTCTCTGTGTGCCAGCCTGCCTCCAGTGCTCAAACGTGTATTAAACATGGCTCTTTGAAGATGACCCAGGTGCAGCAGGTCTTTAAAACCTGATTTTCACCTGAAACGTCTAGCCTGGACTGATCTGGTTGAGCTTAGATCATTAACAATGGTCTCCTCACTCTATGGTTTACAGCTGCTCCATGGCTTTGATGAGGGTCTCTCGAAAGCAAAGACTCAAGTGAAGGACCAATTAAGTGCAGGCCTGAGTGCACCAACAGCGCTTACTTCAGACAGAATAATGCCCCTTTTGAATGTCCACTTTTATCCAGTTTATTTGGATAAGCTTCTAACTTTCTTTCTCAACTTTGTTTGCTTGATATATCTTGTGCTAAATTATAAATCCTCCTCTTTCTTCTCTGTCCAGCCCCTACATCTACCTCTTAATCATGGCTCAGATTTTACTAGACCGGACATAAAATCTAAGAGTAAAGGAACACCAAAAGGAGCATGTGACTCCAGGCTTTGATCTCCACTTGACCGTAATAACTTTGTCTAGAGCTATTTCAATGCAACGACAGAAGCTATGGAGCTCTGTGGATCAGTTTCCCTGAAGGAGCAAGAACACACTACCTTTTTCTCACAGTTGATCTGCAATTCATCTTTTTCCTGCTGAAATTTTATCCCTTGATCCTGCAGAGAAGAAATGATGACACTGTGATACATCATGTAAAGATGAGTCCATTCTGACTTGAAGCATTTTAATGCTGCTTTTGCTACCATAAAAAATAAAATAAAGTATGCTGTTTGTGTCCTGATGTGCTACATGTAAATACAAAGCAGTTTAGTTACCCAGGAAAAAAACACTTAAATCCTACCCTGATTTGTTGGTTCTTCCGGTGCTCA
The DNA here is from genome assembly GCF_018320785.1 of Cheilinus undulatus. Lineage (NCBI taxonomy): Eukaryota > Metazoa > Chordata > Actinopteri > Labriformes > Labridae > Cheilinus > Cheilinus undulatus. Next base: position 33,524,113 of record NC_054885.1, on the reverse strand, counting down.
CTCTCCAGGAGCTGCTGCTTAAGATAAGCTACAGTCTTCTCCATGTCCTCCATCACCTCAGAGGCCTGCAGGAGAGACACAGAGAGGAAATTAGTAAACTGACGCAGTTTAACTTTCAACCTGACTACAATTTTGTCAGTTAACATTAAACCAAGGGTGTTTTCATGGATGTAGTTTGTTTGCTCTGGTCTGAATCAAAGACTGGTTTGTTACATTGCTGCATGGCTACCTTAAGTTTTGTCTGTGTTTAGATGGGACATTTACAAGAAGACCGAAATGTATGATATATGAGGAAAACGCTCTCTGATTGGGCGTAATTTCTTACAGGAAGTCAACCCCTAGTAGTTGACTACTGCCTGGATGCGGCTGCTGCAAATACACTTTCTAAGTTTGACATGGACCGACAACTAAAGGACTGACGTTGGCCTTGGTCATCAGATTTCACATTGTTTGCATTTATGACTCCCTCCTGCAGTCATAAATGCTCATGCAGCAGAATTGCTTCTGAAGATCATTGGGTATGTCTATGGTCTTAAACACATGTTCAACAATGATGAATACAGGGTCCACAGTGCCTTTTTATTTGGCTGAGGATATTGGCTCATGACATCTATGGTTGCTGGTTAAAGGCCTTTGCAAACAGAGTCCATTTTGTCATTTGAAATTGCTGCAAATTAAAAAGAAATGCAATCTTATGTTGTGTTAATAATGTTTGCACACTGACATCAAACTTGTGTCTCCAATTTTTGGACACCATAGTTTGCCCGTGTATTATTCTGATGTCACCCATGTAATAAGAACAAAAACTGTACTCACCAGAGGTGATGAGTACAAATTTGTCAGTTGCAGTCACCAATGCTGCTTAAACATGTTTAAATAAGTGTGTCTCCCTGCAGCCAACAATGTGATGCTTTGTTAAAGCACCGCAAAAAAGTAAATGCAATAAAAAGGTATGTTTCTGGCCTATCATCGCACATATGCACCGGTGTGCAGAGACGCTGAGCCATTATGCAGTTATTCGGGGGAAAAAAAACACCCTTTTCCATGCAAATTGGCATGGCATCTAATGACGAGGACAGTAACAGCAGGGCGTTAACAGAGTAAAGATAAGCCTACTATTTGGGAGTGCTGCGGTTTTAATAACACTCAAACTTCCAGAGATCAGGAAACAATTCCACCTCTGTATGACTTAAAACAAATGATGTGTAAATAAGGTTGGTAGATACTATTTTTGCATTGCTATTACTAACCTGTTACCAGGAGTTAAATCAGCATGTGGGTCTAAGCTGCTTTTTTATCTATGTGTGGGATCACGATGGAAACTTTGTCACGGTGGTGCTTAAGTGAACACATTACTATCACCAATCCTTTAATCAAAAGCACTGTCTGGTATTATAAAAATTTAGCATGGATTGTCAGAACCTAGATATATAAAGGACTCTTTCAGGATGGATGGACCCAGTGTCTTCTTTTTCAAGCAGTAAACAGGGCCACAAAATCTTAACTGCTTTTTTGTTCTTTGCATTGCAAAATCATTTTGCCTTGTACAGCAATTTTTTGCAATTAACAGAAAAATTAACACACCACAGTTGTTATGCAAGGATTGTGTGACACTGTTTTGTTTTTTATTGATTTAGGATTGAAAAATGCCTCTTAAAATAACAAACTCAGAGTACAAAGACTTTTAATCCAAAGAAGTGCCTTGCTTTCTGCCGTAAGGAAGAATTAAGGTTGGTTCATGTTCACTACTAAAAAAATGCACTAGAGTCTAAGAAAAAATCAGATGAAGACCCTCCTTTACAAGCAGTCATGGTACAATTGTCTGGTCCATGCCAGGGTTTGACTGACAGTTTTCACACCAGCGAAAACAAACTACACTAACAAGGCAAACAGACTCAACTTCCTTGTACCTGAACAAAACCTATTTAGTGCGAAAACGCCCTGAGACAGCTTATAGACAGAGTAGTGCTAATATTGACCTTAGCAACAGATAGTGCATGCTCCTGATGTAAGTGGCTCATGTCAGTCTCATGTTTGGCTTGAAGTTTCTGCACAGCCTGTTCATGCTGCTCACTTTGCTGCTCCTTCTCCTTCTGCAGAATCATAACTCTGTAGGAATTAAGAGAATGACAATCTGGTTAATACAAACAGCGACTTGTTAATATCTATGTGCCATCAAAATAAGTACATCAGTGATGCTACTTAGGTCCAACAACTGGTAAAACGATTGTTCACAATAAGAACAACTAATAGTAAAATGCTTATTGACCCCAAGATAATATAGTTTAAATATTTATTAAAAATGCAATTTTATCACTTTACTCTTTTATTTAGGGGCATTCTTATTATTTGTAAAAATCATAAAATTGAAACCAGTTTTATACACAGCAACGAAAAAGAAGTGTCAAATTTTCAAAACGTTGGTCAATTTTTTTTAACTCTTTCATACCATGTGTTTCAAATAATAAAATATTCTTTGTTTTAATGATCGAGGTATCACAAAGAACAAAAACTTTCAGATGATCTACAGTTATAGCCAAACCAAAAGAGAGAGAGCTTTAACTGAATTGCACAAATACACTGGTGAGCACAGGAAATCCTTGGTCTTCGTCAGAAGCCCCCACTTTCCAAATGTTGCAAGCATATTGTATGATTACAGCGGTCTGCAGGAGTTTGTGTAAATATGCTGATGAAAGAAAACAATAAATGGGTGTCTAGGACTTCTAAATATGTACACAATATTGCAAAGTGGGTAGAACTCACAACAAGCAAAGTATCTCGCTCCTCGCCTGTTCCAATCACTTTTGAAAATGTTGCCAGAGTGTTTGTACAATTAGGATCATGCTTTCTTTCTGGTATAGAAATAGGGCTGAAGATTATTACTATACTTTCTATACTTCTGCTTCTATGGATCGTTCAGTTCATGAAGGTTTTTATCATTTTGACACAGGGTATACTGTATAAGAGGGGCTGCACAGTGGTGGAGATGCTAGTGCTGTTTCCTCACAAGATGGTTCCTGGTTTGATGGGTTCTCTCTGGGTAATCTGGCTTCCTCCCATGGAGCAAACACATGCTCATTAGGTTAACTGGCAACTCTAAATTGCCCGTAGATGTGAGTTGGGTTAAAAAGTGATGCTAAATAAGATGTAGGTGTGCGCTAGGATAATTGGTGACTCTTAATTGCCCATAGTATTGACTTGGGTTGATTGGTAACTCTAAATTGCCCGTAGGTGTGAGTGTGAGCATAGCGTGTTTTTTGTCTCTACATCAGCCCTGCAACTGACTGGTGCCTAGTCCTGATTGTACCCCACCTTTCACCCAATGGCAACTGGTATAGGCTCTAGCCTCTCACACCTCCAAACGGGATAAGCGGCAGAGGTAATGGATGGTTGCTATTTTAGAGCCAGTTAGACACAATTGCAGTTCAGACACTGTATAGAAGTTAGTTTGTGAATTATGAAAAAAAATTAAACATAACCCATGTTTGGGTGTAAAGGACTTTTGATGCTGTGGTATCAATCAAGCTTCATTATGATTTGATTTTTACTAGAATCATGCAATCATTCATCCATTGGCTATACCACTTACCCCATTATGGGTCCCATTCGTCAAAACCATTGTCATTGTCAATTTAGAGCCACTAGTTAACCTAACAAGAATGTCTTTAAACTGGGGATCAACATTTAGCAAAAAAAAAATATATATATTAAGATATGATTTTTGGTCCAAATCCCTCAGCCCTAATCCAACTGTCTTTTGACTTATTACCACATTTAAAGGGCATCTTGACATCTCACATGCACCATATTAATGGAAAGTAAGAACGAAATTTGACCACATGCTTATGATGATAATTCTTAATTTTCATTGCTCACTCTTTTACAGACCTTCTGGTGGCCTCCTGCAGTTCAGCACTGATGGACGCGATGTGGATCTCCAACTTGGCCTTCTCCTGTGTCACCTTCTGACGCAGCACGTTGCCCTTCTCCACCTCCTGTGACTGCTGTTTCACCCTCTGCTCCAACTCCCCCACTGTTTGTTCCTAAAGCACAAGAATAAAGAGATCCTCAAGTTTAACAGCTTGAACAACTAAGAGCAAAAGCCCAAAAATGTCAGTTTAAAGAAGTGCTTGTCTTGAAGAGTTCAGTGGCGAATATACATAGATTACGTACATAAATTTTGGGTTTAATAAGGACAGTAATCAAGCTGAAGTAGGCAAGATCTTCAGGCCCTAATTTGGTGAAAAAATCAACTCTGAAAACAGTACCATGTGTTTTTGTGTGTATGTGTGTGCGGCTGCAAGGAATTCACTGTGGGCAGGCTGATAAAGGCGATGACGGGGCGCTGATTAAAGATGGAGCGTGCTAGCCCATCTAGACGATGACTGAGGCTGGTGATGACAGGATGCAGAGTGATGGCAGAGGAGGGAGCGAGCGGTGTATTTGAAAAAGACTAGGAAAGCAGCACCCTGCCAGGCTGCGCAGAGAGTTTTTTGTCGTTTTGTTAGCAGCGTAGAAGGCTGAAGAAAGAAACAAGGGGCCTATTTTGTGCTGGTACGCGTGCTGACACTTAGCTCCCTGGCAGGAGATGAGAAAGGCCCTTCTCCATGCCGAGGCTAGACCGAGCACACCTGGACACACTCAGAGGGAGCAAATTACGTCTCTCAATTAGGTGTTTCAGAAGGAGAATTACAAGGTGTGAAGTGCAGTGATAGAGTCTTTGAAGAAGGGAAGAAATATGTAATTTGCAAAAGAAAAAAAGTCATACAGAGTGATGGATGACCTTTCATGTTTTTGTATCAGAACGAAGGCAAGATGATGAGGCTGGCCAGGTTGTGTGTAAGGCTGTTTTTGATACTCTTAAATCTAGAGAAAGACAATGTTAGGGAGAAAATTAATAACTGAATAAATATACAACTAATATTGTCGTGTTTTTAGATATGTAGTGGGCTAACGCCTCTATCTGAAGTCTCTTACAAAAATCACTCCACCATATGGAGGTATGGGAGTTTATAATCAGTTGGAAACCAATCATAAACTTAACCTCAGCAAAATAAAAATTAGTAAAAAATGTAAAAAAGTTTTCAAGATCAATCAATACTTTCAAAGTTAGATTATCGATATCAGCCCATGCAGATGTCCAAATGGCTTCAAACTGACTGTTTATGTCTTTTCACTCCTTTTTGTTCTTTTTTGAGGGCTGCATCTGTTATGAGGGCAAAAGTCTGACCACAGGAGATTTGAATTGGATTGATTTTGATTTTGAATTGGAAAAACATCCCTATTAGGGGTAGATCAATATCGGCCTGTGTTGCTCATTGCTGTGTTTCCCATGCTGATAGAGCTGGGCATCGTTTTTGAATCATACAATCTTACTTTTGCCACATTAAGCATATTTTGTACATAATAACAAACGCATTTCAGTTAAGAATGTCAGTTATCAGTCTCATGAACCGCTAATAATCCATAAAGGCCATGCAAAAACAGTATTGGTTGACCTGTAATCACTATCCACAAGACAAGACAACCATAGACTAGTGGTGTTCAATAAAGCCAAACAACTCAAGCATACAGAGTGAAATGATGAGTAAGGACCTTTAGATAAATGTACACTGGCCTTGTGGCACGGGAGTTTGTACCCCCATGTCTTTAAACTGCATCATACATAAATGCCTTGCATTGAAAGACCAGTACAGCAGAGTAAAGAGGGTGATGCTGCAGCCGTAGAACAGCTGTGCATATTATGAGGGCAACAGGGCAGCCCTCGTGGCTGGACAAGGAGAAAATCCCTGCACAGCAGACTGGATGCTACTGGTGGTGCTGAGGTGTTGATGGCTGGTTTTCAACTATTTCAGCTCAACCTGCAGTCTGGCGCCTAGAACTGGACTTCTCTTCAGGAATCTTGCATACCTGTAGTCAGCTGGGAAGATACCTGGAGGGATGGGCATGGCCTGAACGACGGCCAGACCAGAGCAGTACAGGGCTTAGGGTGAGGTAGGTTAGTGACAAATTGGCATATTCGTTACTTATATACGTCAGCCACAACACACTACATGATGCAACTGCAGGAGCTGGGGATTAAACCCAAGGTCGTCCGATAGTGAGACAACCAACTCCCCCTACTGGGCCACAGTCTGTATGGTATCAGTATCAGAAGATAACTGTTTACAAAGTAGCTGGTCTTTGTTATTATAGGGTACAGTCTTTAATGGTTAACACTAGTCTATTTTAATAGGCCACAACAGAGGGTACGGTCTAGATCTGCCCTCTTTATAAAGCATCTTGAGATAACTTTGGTTATAAATTGGCACTGTACAAACAAAAATTGATCACTTGAAAATTTATGCTGAGACAGTATTTGCAGCTGATACATATTGGCTGATCATATAAATAAGTATAAATCATACATCAGCCATTAATCTGGCTAAACGAACAAATATACCATCAGGCCTATGTGGTTCACTGTAAGCCCTTAACATTTTGAATGTAGCGCCAAACGCACAACAGCTACCTGTCTACTTCCTCTCTCTTCTGTCAGTTCCACTGACTTAGCCTGTCTTTGCACTGGAGACACTTGTTTGCAGTTACAGTTTTAAATGTCTAATATTATGACAAAAATCACTTTGTCATGCTTTTCTAACAAAAATGTGTGCCCCAGGCACGTCCACAAACCCTTGAAGTACCAGAAAAAATCCATTCCCTTCCCCCCTCTGTTTCTCCACCTCTCAGAAAAAGTGTGCTAAAACAAGCGGTTCTCAGCTTTTCCCCTCATGATGTCATGTGGGGAGTTAGCCCCGCCCGCCCCCAAATTTGGTTTGCCCTCCCTGGTCGGAAGACAATTCCACCCTCCTCTCCTGACCTTACCGTCAGCTGCCAGCTGAAAAGAGGATCAGGAGAGCCACATCCATCATGTCACATCCATTTCCTGAGAGGGGCGTGGTCAGGGCCGGAGTTAGAAAGCTCAGTATCATTTAAAGCCACAGACATGGAAACAGCTTGTACTGAGCAGGGCTGAAACAGAGGGGGTTTTAGACATACAAAAATCCAACACTGGAGTGTTTTTTCAGCAACAAACTTCACAGGCATGTTTTTGGGGACCTCTGAGACCAATATAAACTTGTCTTCAAAGGGTAAAGTAAGTCCTCCTAAATAAATATGTGTAAATATATCTGTAGAAACTAAATGAGTCTGGAAAGAGCACAGTCAAGGGAAGCCACCAAGTTACTGTGTGCTGCGAGGATGTGTACAATCACACATTTTTACAACTTAAGATACTCTAACACATATAAAAGAGGCTATTTTGCCATGACTATGAATAAACTATGGCTTGAGAATTCTGCTTGATCTTAGCTGTGCCACACTCAAACACACTCATAGTAAAAATATCAGAGAAAGCTCAACAAGCAGCCAGATAGAAGTACTTCAAATAAAGGCTTAATGCTACCAGTTCATTGGAAACTATCAGACAATATTAATCATGTCTCCATTATCAGTCATTTATCTATTGACATGCATGGACTACAGTCAAAGACTTTTTCTGGTGAAATACTCTGTCAGACACAGGCTTGTCTTTATTTTCAAACACCTACTCAGTCACTCTATCCTCCCTGCCCTGTGCATAGATAACGTCCAAAAATAACAACATCTGACATATCTGTAAGCCCCTAGTGAGATCTTTGATGTGCGTTGGACAGAAATCGAACCACCATGCGATGGGCAGATGAGCATTCTTCATTTCACCGTTATCCACACTAGATCAGTATTTGAATAAACATGAATCATCAATCTGAGTTTGTCTTGGCTTGCATACTTTATATGTGAGCTGGGTGAACTTCTCACACCGTGTCCTGGATCTGAACTTTTATTAGACGCTACATCTCCCCCTCGTAGTAGACAGAGGAGTAGTAGTGGTCGTTTACTGAACAAATCTTAGGCTTGAAGCTATTGAAGTACCTCCCAGGTCAAAATAGAAGATATTAGTATTCTACAATCACAAAATGTCTGCATATTGGGCAAACTTGACTGATTTTCTTGTAAGCTGAACACTTTTATAACTTCAAGCAACAAATCAAGAGAGCCAGACAGAGACTTCTTTATATAAAACCATAAGAAAACATCTTTTCTAAAAGAGTAAGTATGGGGATACAAAGCTCATAAAACAAGGCTGCTGTAGAAAGTTTTGAAGATAAAGTCCACTTTGAACACAAGTGTGGGTGTGTGCATAGGTCATCCAAAACTTCCAGCAGGGGAGCAGCTAATTTACAGTGACAGAGGGCTCTTTTCATCCTTTGTGGCCTTGTCTGTCCTTAATTATTAAAAGAGGGCTCTTACCACCGGCCCTGCACTGTCCAGTGTTTGATGCCTCTTAAATGTGGGCCTGCTGACAGATTAAGGCCAGAAGCAAGAAGTGTGTATGTGTGATACCTATGACAGCCTATGAATGCTGATACTGATAACAATACTATTTATGAGGCGGTGCATTCTGCTGGCCTCTGGTGTTGATGATCCCCACTAATGAAACGTGCACGATCCCACTTAAAACCAGAGTCCTTTCATGTGACATCAAAGAAACTGTTGCTTTGGGGAGGATTGTGTATGCATGTGTACGCTCATCTCCAAGCACAATCATGGCCTCACATAAGATTTAATACACTCTCGGATCAAAGACCTTTATAAAGATGACAGATGTAAGATACCAGAGCCACCTTCACCCACAGGTTACAGAGTATTTCCTTTCATTTGAGCCACTAAGCTCCAAACTATGGGTCACTATTTCAGAGTTAGAGATATGAAAGGTATAAATACCTTATAGTTTAACAAGGACAGGCTTTTATGTATTAATGAGCCCCCCTTTTAGCAAAGAATTCAGTTTACTTTTTGAAATTCTGGTAGAAAACAGTCTGCCTACAATAAGGACTGGAACTTGCAAGGATTAATACAATGAATTTAAGAAGGACCAGGTAAATGGACTTTCTGAAGTTGCACTCATGCCCATTCCCTCTTGTATAATGGGATATATATAATGGGATGATCTCAGACAGATGGAACAAGCAAAGAAGTAAGTATAATTTGTAATCTTAGTGTTTTGCAAAGCTGATGTTAAAACAGCCCAGTTTAGAGCCAACTGTACTCATCGAGGGTTTAGAGGAAGATACTAAACTGTATAAAGCTGATTAATCCTTGCAAAGTTCAATGCATACGGTACCAAAAAAGAGAAACTAATAATGTGCCAGCAATTTTTCCTTACTTTGAGTTGTTCTGGTCAGATATATGGCTGTCTAACATTCTACCAATGTTTTAAATCAGGGGTGTCCAAACTTTATTGGACACCCCTGAGGGCCACATACATAAAAATATAAGGATGGTGGGGCCAATTTCCTGTTCATCTCCTTGAGGATAGCTAAAACCAATAAAACAAATCCAATGTAGTTTAAGATGTGCAGATCTATGTATTATGTCTAAATGGCTAATTAACAGCTGACAAGAAAAACAGACATTATTTTTCAGGAATTTGGGGAGGCCACTCAGATTTTCGGGACCCCTGTTCAGCCCTGGCTCCCACTGGCTCCACCCCTAAAATGTTATTGGTACTGCTATTTGCTACTGGAATTCATCAGGGAGTTATACATCAAGATTTTGTTATTATTATGGTTGAAAATGTGTTCACTGTTTACAGTGTTGTCCAAATTTAGTTACTAGGAAAGCATAAATACATTTTTGTCAAACTGTTTGTTTACAGAATTAGCATGGCAGCACCAGCTTGTGCTGAAACTACAAAGTGCAATACAATCAAGCACAATGTCCATGTTCAAATGTGGGCCATGTTTCATTTCTTATCAACAGTTTGCTGAGGGCCAATAAAAAATTTGACTGTGGGCCGTATTTGGCCCCCAGGCACCCCTGGTTGTCAAGAGGAAGACAAGCATTTCTTACAGGATGCTGCTGTACTTGAGCAGTAGATATGGCCTCTTTCCTGTATGCTTAATTTTAGTTTCTGCTCTTTTTTTTTTTTTTTAAGATTTAGTTTTGGCCTTCTTGCCTTTATTTGATAGGACAGTGGAAAGAGTCAGATACAGGGAAGAAAGTGGGGAGAGACATGCAGGAAATAGTGCCATTGGCTGGATCCGAACCCGAGTCGCCTGCGTATATGGTGCGTGCCTTAACCACTCGACTACCGGCGCGCCAGTTTCTGCTCTTTTGATAGTACAGGACTTTTCCTGGCTCAATTTGAGGCAGAGGGGGTACCATACAATCACGCATACTCCAAAAAATGGTGTTGTTTCTTTAAACAATGTTGTGCCTTTGTAGCTACTTAAACCAGAAATGCATCGTTTCCAATTCTACTGGCCAATGCTAATTTCAAACTGTGTCCTGGTCTAACATCCGGATAAAGATTTTGGATGATAACAGGTTTTTTCTTCTCCTTAAAAGACTGTTATTAACATCAATTGTTTTTTACCCATTCTTTAATGGTTGTGTAGATTTATGTCAATAATACAATGTTGCATGTCTGATTTTAACTAAGACTCATTTTCAGCAGAAAAAAATATGCATCACACTGTTTATTTCATTTTATCACTATTACCTTATTTACACTGGAATAGTTTTTTATGTTTGTTATTAAATTATTTATTATCCATCATATTAAATTATCAATTTTAATATGGGATTTAATTTTGGATTGGATTCACATTCAACAAGAATTAACACTCTTTTTTTGATCTAACTCTCTGAGAAATAAAATCATTGAAACTGACTGCAGCTGCAACTTCTGATTGAAGGAATATGAAATATCTAACAAATAACTACAATCACAGTTTGGTTTAGCTGTTGGATCACATCTTTTACCTGAACGCATCTCTCTGCCTCATTTAACGGGGTTTGTGGGCACAACCAGTTTTGATCATGTTTTAAATTGGTTTATAACCAATAATCTATGTTTCCTGTTGAGTGATATGTCTGATTGACTGTCAGTCTATGTAATCTCACGCTCACAAGCTGAGGCTTTATAAATTAAGAAAAGAACATTACTGAAATATGCTGTATTTGTCCAATGTAACTGCTGTAGGGAGGAAAACCTAGGAAATTTGGGAAACTCGCCGTTCTTTTCTTCCTCTTTGACAGTTTTTGCAGTGATTCCTGATGCAATGTTACTGACGCAGCGCTGCCACACCGGCATAATATTGCAACTGCAGTTAAAAGTGGCATCTACCTAGTACAATGCTTGTCAGAACATTTGTTTTCATGACGTCAGAGCGACCGCCTTATAATTTTATATGCAGGGAAAACCCACCAGTATATATCAACAGAACATTGTATAAAAATGCTTAAATAAGATCACTCATCATTTGAAATGTTTTACTCAGTATGATGTAATTATAGCAGGTGAGTTGTGTGTGTGAAGGCTTATTGTGCTTTTAGTGTATCATGTCCATCATCCTTGAGTCCAGGAGTATGAGATAATATTAACAGCAAGAAGCTGCGGGTAAATGATGAAACAAAGGTTCATACTTATATTCCACCATGGTGTTGTCAATGTGTGGGAAACAATTGTGATTGTATCACATTTATACCATGAACACATCTAGCGCCCATGCTTGTGCCAGTGTGTGAGCAGCTGTACTGTGCTGAAGCAAATCTCTTCCCCTCATCCCAGGGTTAAACTTGCTTTGGCATGATAAAGGCTGGCTGGCGTGAGTGCACCTTGAGACAGAGGTTCGGCCTACCTCTCAGGAACTGACGAATAACGTCATACATTGATCTCAAAATCAGCATCAGTTTTAACTGTTTTCAGTGATAAAATCCTGACATACTAGGTCTACATATATTTGTCCCCGCTGAATAAACTATCCACCTAACGTGTTAACTAGGGGTGTAATGAGGTGTACTCACAGTTGCCTGAGATCGAGCGTTATGCTCAGCCTCCATCTTAGCCAGCCTGTGGTTGGTGTCCTCTAGCAGCTCCTGGATGCTCTCAGTGTGTTTCTTCTGCAATTCAAATTTCTCCTGCTCCATCTCTGTCACAGCAGCATGCAGCTGGAAGGGAAACATATCAGTCACTGATCTTCATGAATGCTTTGATTTTCCTTTTGTAATTCCTGGTTTCATGTAAACTCATGTGGAATAAATATCCCTTATATAGCAAGGCAGGGTTTCTCTGTTACATCTGAGGAAAAAATCTTCCACATTGTTGCTCATCACATGCTAACTGACCCAGAAGAGCTAAGTAGAAATTTCATTAGACTCTTATTGAGCCACAGCAGCAGGGTAAGCTAAAGCTATCAGGAGTTAAAATGCAATTTACCAGGGGCAGAGAGTATTAATTTTTCATCACTAAAAACACACACTAACTTAAGAACAGCATGAAAGAATAAAGATTTTTTTAGCACTATGCTGGGCCTGTCTGCTTGCAGCTAAGTCTGCTACACTCTTGCAATCAAACAGTCTTCCTGTGGCTCAGGGCCGCAGCCTGTCCAAGCCCTTCAACTTCTCCCCATACCTTCTTCTCCCACTCGTTTTTCAGGGAGTCGGCACTCTGATCCGACATCTTCTTCAGCTCTGCAATCTGCTTCTCTTTGCTCTCACAGATGACCTGGGATTCCCGCAGCACACTTTGAACTGTGGGAGAGCACAAAGACAAACACAAACAGCAGTCAGGCTCTGCCTCAGGGTATGCTCATAGATGGACCCACACAGACAGACAGACAGTCGTGCTCATTGATGCACCGTCAGTAGATCAATGCCAATAAAGATTTAGCTTCGATCGAATAGCCAGTAGCACCTCTCTTTGCCAAGTGTATATTCTTCTCAGAAAATTCTTTGAAGAAGAAGCACAGGGAGGACAAAAGCAAAGGAAGGGATATCTAGCATAAAGATTAGCATTTTGTGATTTAACTTTAGAAAGAGCACACAGCTGCAGGACGTCACCCTACACCACTCCGGCCTCATGTGGAGTTGTATCTTTCTGGGCTTTCTGTGCTGAGTGTTCATAGACAAGAGTATAAACATCCTCCCAGTAAACCCTGCAAGCATGTGACTTCTCACCTTTCTTCTCCAGCTTACGGATCAGCTCCTCCGATTCCCTCTGCTTGACCCGATACATGCTCTTCATCTCCTCAATCTCACCATTCTTTCGATCAAGAATCTGAGGAACATGGAAAAAAAAATTTTCATACACATACTGGAGAATATTAGTCCTATTTATACTAAAAACGGGGTGATCTCACATACAGTATGAAAAGGTGGGTGGTGGGGGGGGCACTGACAAATGGCTGTCTGGATGTCTGGATGGATGGACGGATGGATGTACAGACGGATGGACCATTGGAGGACAAATAGATGGACAGACAGATACTAAAATGGTTGGACAGACTGAAGGATGGATGGATGGATGGATAGATGGATGGAGTTTAAAAAGATGGACAGGTACATGCTAAAATGATGGGAGAGACCAATGGATGGATGGACAGATGAATGGACAGACAGATGCTTAAATGGTTTGACAGACTCATGGATGGATGGATAATGGACAAACAGGTGGATGGACGGAAATTGGCATTAACAAAATAAGTGATATACTACATAAATTAGGGCTGCTAAACTTTTAAAACTGTGATTAATTGCATTATTTTGATATGCAGTTAATTGAGACTGATCACAGTTTAAATGTCAATATAGATTAAAAAGAAAACAATTTGACAAGTCTATATTGACACTGTTGAGCATATCTGTGTCTTGATTGAGAATCTAACTAAAGGAGATATATTTTATAATTAAAACTTTTAGATTTATCACTAGCTAGTGCTTATTTTGCATACATTACTCACTTCTTGACATGATAGGACTTTATCTTCCATATGCTATTGAATCCTAAAGAGTCTACAGGCTGAGTAAAATGGCATCTGAGTGAACACCTGTGCTGAGGTATGATGAGGTTACTGCATCTGCTTGCTGCTGCCATCTGTGAGTAATTAGTTAAATTAGACTATGGAGAGTTGGATGTCAAGTATAGAAGGACAGTCAAGCACTCTCTACATTGAGAGATGGTGTCTTGTCCAAACTGCATAATTTGCATCTATCTTTTTCTCTAAATATGTGTCTACAGCCAAATGTGCTATCAGGCAAATTCAGCACTATTTTATTACCACTGTCTTGCAATAAACAAAACTTCCATGCACAGTTAATGAACCAATATTAAATGTCTACATATGACAAAGCCATTATACTTTACTTTTAAATGTATAGCTCCTTTGAATACAATGCAGAAGAGGAAAAAAGCCCATCAGCAGATAATGTTATGATATTTGGCTGAAAAAGCAGAAAGCAAGAGAGCAGATTTTCCCGTCCCAAAACCCATAAGACTTTATCTTTGTAGCATTTTGTTCTATTCAAGTGCACTTAGTTCCCAAGCCTGTCATCCTCGTTGTGAATGGGATAGGGGAGATGAAAGGACGATGGGGCAGCTGGAGCAAAGTTCATGGAACATTTAGGGATGCCCAATTTTTACCATTTCAGCACAAGAGAGATCATACTCTTTTTAGGGATCCACCAAGCAAGGTGATGACAGACTGTAAGGTCCAGGGAGAGTGCAGTACGAGGTGGGAAATGACAGCTTTTAGGCTGCTCATTTTAAGCTTTTATAAGACATCCTAATGCAGGGGGAATCCTACATGGCATGGCTGTATATGACTTTAAACAAAATCTGTGAATGGAGAACACAGAAACTGCAGAAGCCACCTGTGAAATCTTGTTTAACAACACTGTACTGTCTGCACACAGAGAGACATGGAAGAACTGAAATTCAGTGTAGCTGACAACAAATACATTTACAAATCCAACATTCACTTTTGTTCGATGTTATTCATCTGTTCAGGCCTGAGTCTATTAACAGCTTTTTGGCAGTGTTCACAGGCTCAGTTTCAGGTCGCTTCTTGTTGCTTGGTTGCTAAAGCTGACCTCTGCTTCCCAGTGCTGCATGCCTTGTTTCACTTGTTTAGTCCATAGGCTTTATCACGTGTGGTAAATGGAGTGCACGTTACCTTCCTTTACAGAACAGCATGCACTCTACCTCTGCCTTCAAAACAACGTTCACTTTAATCTAAGTCAGAAGCAGAGGGAGCCAAGTATCTACTCCAGTTAGTTTGAAAAGAAAGAAAGCTTCAGAGTAAGACAGGATGGCTAACATTGGTTGGAAACACAGCTGAAATGTCCTGAGTCTTATGAAACAAATTTGGTTTCAAGAGACAAACCTGGAACAATCCAGAACAACTTTCAAAATTTTTTACACCATTGTGGCTGTCTTAAGGAAACAATGAATTTATTTAAAAAATTAATTTATTCAATTTATTCAATCAGTTGTAAATATCAGCCTATATAGGTTTAACATTTCAGCCTATGTTAGCTGTAAATATCAACCTATATTAGCTGTAAATATTAGCCTATATCAGCTTTAAATATCACCCTTTATCAGCGTATATTGGCAATAAATATCAGATTACATCAAATGTAAATATCTGCCAATATGAGCTGTAAATAACTTATTCTAGCTGTAAATATTGGCCTATATCAGCTGTAAGATTTGGGCTATATCAGCTGTATATATCAGCCTATATTAGCTGTAAATATAAATCTATAATGGCTGTAAATATCTACCTATATCAGTAGGATATATAGGCCTATATCAGCTGTAAATATAAGCCTATACTGGCTGTAAATACCGGTCTATATCGGCAATAATTATAGGCCTATGTCAGCTGTAAATATCAGCTTATATTGGCTGTAATATTGGCCTATATGGTTGTAAAAATCAGCCTATATGGCTGTAAATTTCAGCCTATAATGGCTGTAAATGCCGGTCTGTCTGCAGTAATTATAAGCCTATATTGGCTGTAAATATCAGCCTATATCACTGTAAATATCTGCCGTAAATATTGGGCTATGATGGACATATGGGTGAATCAGTTTTTGGAATTTTAGACACGACAAAAAGAGCCTGTCAGCTAAAGTCTTCTTTGTTCATTATTATTCCTTAAACTCTAAAGTGTGCTCTACAGACTAAAGTTTGTTTTTGTTCATCATTAAACTTAAAGGTTTATTAAAAGGACCAAAGTTTTAGGTCTGAATTACATTTACTGGCTGCAATGATTCTGTAAATATTTGCATATTGGACACTGGCAAAATTCAAATATCATGCATCCCTTCTGGTTAGCAAAGAAGTCTTAACTAAGATAGAAAGAATGTAAGATGGCTCACTCCTTATCAGTTTCCACTCAGGAAAACCATGCCATATATGTGACATTTTGACACAAATATTGTTTCATCCTTAGCTGAGAGGGCAGTGAAACCATCTGTCTCTGAGGCCGTTTCTATGATACAAAACAACACTGGTTTTTACCAGCAATGACTGTCGTAAGGGCAAATAAACAGCAGCAGTGGACACAGGCCCTTAATAATAAATTGCTTGCCTGTTAAGAATAACCAGAACATAAAAAGATATGCTTCTTCACCTGAGGTCATTAAATATTTAAGAAGTACACACAGCACTGATCCACAGCCATTAGCATACATCTCTGTGGCCTGTTCGCTCATTACCCTCTCCATTTCAAGCAGCGGGACAATGACCACTAGCCTTTCGGGAGCCTATTCATTATTCATGAGGAGACTAATTAAAACTAAACCTAGCTTGCCCACCTTCCATCAGGCTCGTCAAAGAGCAGCCCTGAATCACTCCCCTTTGAAGATATTAGAGTTAATACTGGGTAAAATTCAGAGGAAATTAAATCGGACATAACTCGCAATCTGTATGTAATTAAAGAGAGGGAGAGAGAGCGAGCTGTCATCCTGTCTCTTGTCAAATACAAAGAAGCAATGGGCACCTGAAAGTGGAGGGAAAATTGGAGTGTTTTTTCAGTTTTATTAAAAGCTTCTGTGTGGCAGCAAAGGAAGTGTGACAGATCCCAGGTGCTTGATCTGCAGCCTAACTGATGGGCACCTAGTGTGAAATAAAACAGCTTTACTGCCATTTTCAACGGCTGACAAGAGGCCTTTGAAGAGCTGATAATTTGCAGGATTGGGCGATGAAAAGAGGAGAGACTCGCTTCTTTCCTTTTCATTACCCAGTAAATGGAATCAAGAGTCGATGATGGGCATTGTAACGCAGGTTAACTAGTTTATGTGAGCGCTCAAGTTAACAAATCAGTCTTTCCAGTCACCCAGGAAGAAATAATCAAGTCATTTGAACCTTTATTTACATTAAACTGATACTTAAGTCGATATTTAAGCTGATACCATGGAAATCCTGTTGATAGATTTTAGCTTTGGCTGCCACATAGGACTAGAGGACTCATACAGTATCAATGGTAGATTAATGTATCATCAGAGACTATGTTTCCTGGTTTAAAAGGCACAAACACAAATATATCATCCTACAGTAAAGCGTCATCAGAGACTATCTGACTATTTATCTAATATTTGATTTCTTTCTATTACCAAAGCACAGGAATAAAAGGATTGGAGGTTTGGGCCACAAAAGGGTCCACCCTATTATGTGGATGGTGGTGCTGTAATCCGGAAAAGAAAAGCAAACTATTTAAGGACAATACTTTCACATTACATCGTACTGAATTGAAATTTGACACCCAAGTCCAATTCTTATCTGCTTCCCAAAAAACAAACAAAAAAAAAAGTCATTACAGTGCACCAAGATGGATTTAATGCCATTTGAATGTTCTTAGGTCCTAAACAAAAAGTCTGACTGGTATAAAATGTAGTGTTAATACTCTTTGAACAAAGATCATAAAAAGTTGTTTCAGGCTTGTTAATGTCTTATTTTGCTTAAAATGAATTAATTATCAAACATGGTCAATATTAGAAATCTGAAATGGTGTTGTGTGGGGGGAATAGTGAAGACAGCTCAGCAGGCAATATGGGTATTGTTTCGTGAAACATTCAAAAGGCCTATATCAACTGTAAATATCAGACTCTTTTGACTGTAAATATAGAATTATATCAGTTGTAAATTTGGGCTAAAACAGCTGTATGCATCTGACTATATTGGAAATATCAGCAAATACCAACTGTAAATATCAGACTTCATTAGCTGTAAATATCAGCATATATCAGCTATAAATATCAGCCTATACCAGCTGTAAATATCAGCATATATCAGCTCTAAAATATCAGCCTATATCAGCTGTGAATATCAGCCTTCGTCAACTGTAAATTTCAGCCTCCATCAAGTGTAAATGTCGGCCTATATCAGCTGGAGATATCAGCATTTATCAGCTGTAAATATCGGCCTATATAATCTGTGAATATCAGCATATATCAGCTGTGAACATCAGACTTCATCAGCAGTAAATATCAGCATATATCAGCTGTGAAAATCAGCATATTTCAGCTGTGAACTCTAGCCTATATCAGCTGTAAATATCAGCTTATATCAGCTGTAAATACCAGCATATATCAACTGTGAATATCAGCCTATACCATCTGTAAATATCAGCATATATCAGCTGTGAATATCAGCCTACGTCAGCCGTGAACTCCAGCCTATATCAGCTGTAAACATCAGCTTATATCAGCTGCAAATACCAGCATATATCAGCTATAAATATCAGCCTATACCATCTGTAAATATCAGCATATATCAGCTGTGAATATCAGCATAATTCAGCCGTGAACTCCAGCCTATATCAGCTGTAAATATCAGCTTATATCAGCTGCAAATACCAGCATATATCAGCTATAAATATCAGCCCATACCATCTGTAAATATCAGCCTATATCAGCTCTAAATATCAGCCTACGTCAGCTGTAAATATCAGCCTATATCAGCTGTGAAAATCAGTCTATATCCGCTGCAAATACCAGCATATATCAGCTATTAATATCAGCCTATACCATCTGTAAATATCAGCATATATCAGCTGTGAATATCAGCATAATTCAGCCGTGAACTCCAGCCTATATCAGCTGTAAATATCAGCATATATCAGCTATAAATATCAGACTATACCAGCTGTAAATATCAGCATATATCAGCTCTAAAATATCAGCCTATATCAGCTGTGAATATCAGCCTTCGTCAACTGTAAATTTCAGCCTCCATCAAGTGTAAATGTCGGCCTATATCAGCTGGAGATATCAGCATTTATCAGCTGCAAATATCAGCATATATCAGCTATAAATATCAGCCTATACCATCTGTAAATATCAGCCTATATCAGCTGTAAATATCAGCCTACGTCAGCTGTAAATATCAGCCTATATTAGCTGTGAAAATCAGTCTATATCAGCTGCAAATATCAACCAATATTAGCGGTAAATATCAGCCTTCATATGCTGTAATTATCAGCCTTCATTGGCTGTAAATATCAGCCTATACCGGTTGAAAATTTCAGCATATATCAGCTGTGACTATCAGCATATTTCAGCAATTAACATCAGCCTTCATCAGCTGTAAATATCAGCTTATATCAGCTTAAATACCAGTATATATCAGCTATAAATATTAGCCTAAACCAGTTGTGAATATCAGCATATTTCAGCTGTGAACTCTAGCCTATATCAGCTGTAAATATTGACCTATGTTAGCTGTGAATATCAGCCTGTATAAGCTGTTAATATCAGCCTATATCAGGTGTAAATATTAAACTATATCAGCTGTAAATATTCACCTATCTCAGCTGTGACTATCAGCCTATATCAGCTGTAAATATCAGCCTATATCAGCTGTGAATACTGACCTATATTTAGCTGTAAACATCAGCATATATCAGCCGTGTATATCAGCCTATATAAGCTCCAAATATCAGCCTTTATCAGCTGTGAATACCGACCTATATTTAGCTGTAAATATCAGCCTATATCAGCTGTAAATATCAGCCAGAAAAGCTGTAAATATCAGCCTATGTCAGCTGTATATATTGGCCTATATGAGCTGTAAATATCAGCCTATATCAGCTGTAAATATCAGCCAGAAAAGCTGTAAATATCAGCCTATGTCAGCTGTATATATTGGCCTATATGAGCTGTAAATATCAGCCTATATCAGCTGTAAATATCAGCCAGAAAAGCTGTAAATATCAGCCAATGTCAGCTGTATATATTGGCCTATACGAGCTGTAAATATCAGCCTATATCAGCTGTAAATATCAGCCTATATTTAATAGCATTCACATAGACAATGGGGGAACAAGCTGAATAGAGAGGAAGCTCAGCAAACACAGCCATGGCAATGATAGTAAACATGAAATATCTTTTATTTCTTGATGGAACTAAATCAGTGTTAATTTGGGTGACTAATTTTAATTTTGTTTTAGCCTTTAAGTTAAAATATTTATTCACATTTTTTCACCTTTATAGTTTTAGTTTAGTTTAGGTGAAAAAGTTTGCATCAATTAATAAAGATTAAAGTCCAGCCTTTACTTGTAGTTGTGACTATTCTTTTTTAATAAATTTTAAAAGCCATACTGTAACACTTATATAAATGTTATGCACTCATGTCAGTGCAGTAAGAATACTATAAATGATATAAAATGAATGGAGGAAAATACTAATATTTCATATGCAACTAGAGAAATCTAAGATTTTGATCTATCAACAGTTCAGTTCTAACATTTTAATCCTGTTTTAGGCTTCTTGATGAAAACTAAGTTTACTTATCAGCTTTTATCTACAAAGATCTATTTTTAGCTAGCCTTAGTCTGGTCTTCTTCATATAAAATGGAGTTAATAATCATATTCAGACCTAGTATTAGTTGACAAATAAACACTGAACTAAATGAAGACATCCCAAGATTTCCCACATTCCATTCAATTCTGATGAAGGGAAGACAAAAGGAAAACCTCAAGTGTGCTGTTATTTAAATGCTGCAGGCTTTCTGATGATGATGACGGGAACATTTGAACGCTTTTTTTTCTTTAAAAAGAAGAAAATCCACTGTCTCTCAATTTTGTGAATCGTGACACTGATGCTCTGTGCCATTTTTGACTTAAAGGGCTGGAATCCACAAACCAAGACTTCTGGGTATATTTTCTATTTTCTTAATCCTGATATTGGTGACATATAAGCCCCCTCTTGTACATCACAAACGTGGACAGAAAATGGGCTAGACATCCATACAAAAGGGTGGTAGCTTCTGTTTTATTCTTACTTTCTCAACATCTGCATCGTGTCTCTGCTGCATCTTTAATTTCTCCTCTTGGTGCTTGGCCTCCAGAACCTTCATTTTCATTTCAATCTAGAGAAAAAGAAAACAACAGTAAATCAGTTTTTATGTACTTTCTATTTTGCTATAACAACATCTTCTTGAGTTGATCATACATTATTTATAACCAAGCAACAAGAGCAACAACTAATTTTGCTATTGGATGTTAAACATTTACAATTTTTTCTTTAAATTTTGTTTTTGGTTCATGCTTTGTGAAAAAAAGAGCATCATCCAGAGTGACAGTGTAACAGAGCTAGCAAAATGAAAGAAGATAGTGAGCCCCGCCTTACACAGAAGCACAGCTGATGATGAAATAAACTACATTAACATTTAAAAACATTTATCCACGCGCAGAGCTTCAAACACAACCGTGAAGAAGAGATGTGTTGTGTTTGTGTGTCTTTGTGATAAAATCTTCAGTTGTTCTAAAGTGACGGTCTGTGTTTATGCGTGTGCCTCTGCCTACACCTAGCAGTTCTCATGAAAACCGGCTGCCTTCATTTGAGCGCAGTGTTTCACAGGATCAAAAGTTCAGCCTTGTCATGTGCGTGTTTGAACAGATCTCTCTGAGCCAGAAGGCTTCTCGGCCTAAGCCAAATAAAACCATAATGACCCTAATCACCTTCTGTAATTGACTACGTTTCCATTCCATCTTCATCTTCTCTGGTCTTTTTATACTAAATGAGCCATTAGTCAGTCGTCATTACTGGAAAATAATTAAGGCATTTCAGCTCAACAGAATTATTCAAAAGGGGCTTGGTGTTTTTTGAAAGGCGTTCCCTTTACATGACTGCATTTGTCTGATAATACTAATGTCTGAGCTTTAGACACTACATGATGACACTTGTGAGTTAAAGGATTCATATAATAACAATTTAGAGAGTTGAGGAGAGACACACAAAGACTACAATGGTTGTCATACAGGTAAACTAAAGTGAGGATCATAAAAAGTGACAGAAACTTTTCAATTTTTAGAACCTTATTAAAAAAAAAGGTGGAGCGGGAGATCACTTTGACTTGGTGTACGCTTGGTGATTCTCACTAGGAAGTTGCACCAACTTCCGGAGTGATAGTTTTTCATTTGTTATGCAGTGAACAGGAAGGCCGGCTGACCATAACCTGGTCTGCTGCTCCCAATTGGTCTGATAGATATCTGGCATGTTTGATATCTTGGTCATGTGACTGCAACTGAGAGCAGGGCCGCCAGCAGAATCACCAACTTTGGAGCATGTGTACCATTGTAAACTGTCAGACAGCATCTTAAATCACCAGCAGGGATGGCTTTCTGATGCATTCTCTAACTCTGCTCCCAAAATACATATATTGGCATTTCAATTGACGTAATAGTACTGTTAAGATCCTGGTGATAGAAGTGTCTCAATGCCATCGTAGACATGTTAGGGTTTCAAAAACAGGTCTTCAGGGCGAAATGTGTAGTATCTTTAGTGGGGCAGAGCAAAGGGAAGTGAGAATTACAGTTACCATTGGACCTTGTGTACCCATCATCCTTTGCGCTCCATTCACTGGCTTGATCAAATTTTAGTTTCCAGGCGTCAGGATGTGAGAGAGGAGAATAATATGCAGACACTGCCAGACTGTAATCACTAGTGATGTTATGTGCTGTGCTGATGCTTCGAAGCGTGTGTCAAGTAATATAGGAAGTGTTTCCGCAAAGCACGTACCAAGGCTCGTATCGTTTCAGATGAGTGACGTCATTGGTGACGTCTGCCTCGCTGCCTGGCCATACCACATGACTGGTTCAGTAAGTGGTTCAGATCTTTGGGTCAGGCTTGACAGCAATATAAACCCTATGGGTTCCATTCAAAATGTGTGGTTATGACAGAGGAGATTTTTGGTTAGTTTTGAGTTTGTATATTTTGAATAGTTTGGAGAGAAAGACAGTTAAACCAACGCCATTTCCCAAAAGTAACACAGAACACAAATATTACCCCTACTGCCTTCAGTATCTATGACGCTACCATAATTATTATGATACATGCATATGATATAGCATAGTCATTATAAACTCACTAGAAAATACACTTTATTGTTATAAACAAATGATAGTCATACATTTTTTTCATTATTCAAAGTAATTCCCAAACAGCTGATAATGACACATAATACAGTCTATCACAGAACACATGGTAAAGATCACAGCTGCCTGTTTTACACACTTTGGCCAGCAGGTGGTTTCGTGTGTACATGAAGCCTCGAGAAATGAACCCTTTCCTGAACCGATTTACTGGAAAGCTTCAATTCATGAAGCTTCATCCCACCATCACTAGTAGTCACACACTTGATTGGGAATACGAGTAACATGAGGAGCCACTTGGCAAATCTTCAACCTGAAAATATTTGCCAAGATGTGAGAGGCAGAATCTGGCCAAGCCAAAAGTGTCTTCAGGAAGCTTTTACAATCTCACTTCTCCACAACAGTGCAAGAGTTCAACAGATCGGGTGATGTATTGGTGAATATTTTTAGAGATGTTCCGCTACCATTTCTTCCTTCCTGATACCAAGGTGTTGGGTATCGTTAGATAGCTAGTACCGATTTGATACTGGTGTGAACTTTCTGGACTGACTGTGCAGACTAGCAAATTATTTTAGACCTGTATCTGACTCAGAGCATGGCTCCACAAAGAGAATCATAATATACAGCATCTCTGTGACCCTGAAGTTGTTTTTGTGCTAATTATTGAGTTTTACTGCTAAATATTACGATAGCAATAATACAGGGGGCCGCATCATGGACTCTATCTCTCCATTATAATTTATTCAGGCAGCATGACATGATGGCAGAAAAGCCTGCCATTGGCTGACAGGCCCTCACAAAAGGTAAACAGTGTGCCCGTTAGCATTCTAGCTAGCGGAAATAAATGATCGTAATTGGATTAAAACATATAAAAAGATGTTTAATATCGGGTTAACTGGTGTGGATTTCATCATTAAAGTCCCGTAAAGTCACATGAGTTCCAGGCTCGACCTCAAAGGCATCAGTAACGTCAATGGGAATGCACAACAGCTAGCTTCAAGAGGAAAAACAAGTAAGAGGCAATGATATATGGTTCAAAAGTTATTCAACTTTTGATAAACTGTGTCACTTCTTGTCATGTATGACAGCGTTGGTCTGGAAGTCGTTTTAATGATCATATTCAGAGAAAAACTGTCACACAGCCACTAATCTTTGCTGCTGCAGTGGATTCTTTGGTTCTTTTGCACTGCTCTAAAAATAGTAGCTCGTGCACGCAGTGTTTTCCGGCAGTGAAGAAGAATTGATTCCCAGTTTACAGCACCAACATTTAGCATGGCTAAGCCAAGCAAAATTTAAAGCTAAACCAAATGGTGACAGATCCGTGCATAAACTCGTGAACTCACCAATACCAATACCTGCATTTTAAGCAGTATCAGACGTATTTCCCTTACTGGTGTTGGAATTGGAACAACTCTAAATATATCACCAAAGACCTGCAGCAGTTTTCAGTGGGGGACAATGACGGTTTTAGAAGGTTAGTAAACTGGAGGCAAAGTATATATTCTTAAGCCTACTGAACACCTACAGTACGTTTTAGCACATGTAGTAACATTCAAAGCGCAACTGTTAAATAAATGCAGATATCCTTTCACCAAGTCCTCGTTTGTTGTTTTTTTAAATACCGCAATAAATAGTTTTGGGACTTGTTACCAAGGTATTATCATACCGTGAGATTTTGATACTGCTACATCCCTATCATTTTGTTGTGCCATCAAACAATAGAGAAATATTGACAGAAGTAATGATAAGGAGTATGGATATTAATAAAAAAGATCTTTATTCCTATCCACGACCTTTCAGTTGAGAACCACATACTCCTGAGAAGTAGGATTGATCTCACATCTTGCAAACCCACAAACAGGGAGGTGCAGTCCTCCATCTTTTTCTGTTTTAATAACAAAAAGTCCCCCTGGTCAAAAGCGGCCTTCTTATATGCTCCCACTCATAACACATGGAAATTCAAAGCGAACCTTTGACAGACAGATGACTGGCCATCGGCTTTGAAGTCACTACTCATGTTTAGTCACTGTCTGTTCTGGCGTTTTGATCAACCCTGGAGCGCAGTGACAATGTTCTTTCTTTGAAAGGACGGCTGTGAGTGTGAACATGTCAGTAATTAACAACATCCCCAGGCTATAGCTCTTGTTTTTTCTTAGTCATCAAAACAATACATTTGAAAATTCCCACATTACTTGGCACAGTCAAACCACATTAGACATTCTTTCGGTTTAAATGAAAGAGAAGCAGCTGTAATGATGGCTTGGATAAAAAAAAAAACAAATTCAGTTACAGTATGCTTCTGTTTTTATAAAATAAAACAAAAATCAACAGCATGCTGGATGTTACAGAGAAAAAAATCCCCTTTGAGATTGAACTGGTGAAATCTACTGAACCAAAAGAGCAAAGAATTTGTTGAGATGTCACTTTGGATGATCATTCAGGGCATCCGTAAAAATAAAAGTCGAACTTGCTGTTCCTTATTATTGCACTTCAGCTACATTCAAACACTGTATCTGTGACAAAGCTCTACTAAGTATTCTGTCTCTTTCTTCTTTGTCTTTTTTCTTGGTTTACCACCATTTCTAGTGCAATTGAGGGGACCACAGGAGACCTGTCAAAGGAAAGTGTAAAAGAAAAGAGGAAGAAAGAGAGATGGAGAGAGAGATGGCAGTGATTGAAAAGCAGAAGAGTTAAGGGGAGACCTGATTCTGCCGGCGCCCAAGAAAAAAAAAAAAAGAAAAAAACACATGTGGGGGTGTCACTTTCTCATCCTCTCTTCAAATGCTCTTTGGAGAAAGTTTGTCAAACTAGATCAGGGGTGTTTGAAACTTGTTTATAAAGGCGTCAGTGAAGGAAGGAGGAGGAGGAATGTCGTACACCTAAGGCGTCTGAGATGCCTTCAATCAGCCCGACTGGGTGGTACAGCTTTTTTCCCCTCTTCTCTTCTTCAGAGTTGTAGCGAGTGCTGTAAGATGCCATGTTTTTTGACACTTCGCTCTTGAAAGGATAAGAAGGAAGAAGGTGGGGGGTAGCATGGGGGTGGGGGGTGGGGGGTATGAGAGGAGGGAGCGCGGGGAGAAGATGGAAACAGTTGCTTTTTCTGTTCTCAAAACCGGCGCGGGGTCAAGGCCTTTTTCCTCAGGGGGATGTGTTCACAAATCGTCTGCTAACTGTTTGGGCTCCACAAAGCAAGGTTGCGTTTGTGCATCTGCTTCGTCTTGCTTGAGATGTACGATGTCCTGGCGCTTCTTTCATCCTTGGTAAACACAGATGCTCTATGATAGTCAGTATGCAGAGCTGTGCTATCTACTGAGGAGCAGCTAGACACCATTTCCACAGTCAGAAGAGAAGTCACTTTACTCTTTTCTGTTTAGATAGCGAGGCAAGATAAAAAACTTTGGATTAAATTGAATCAGTGACACATGAAACAAAAAATCTATCCGATTTTGAAGGAAGGTAGTTCAAAATGGGGCTGGGAAATATGGACAGTGGCATGGGGATTATTTTTGAGACAGCGACCTCAGATATTCATGCACTCGAAGAAACGGAAGTATCCTGATGCTTTAGGAGGAAATGTAACATACCCAGATATGCAAATAGTGTACAGATGTAGAGCTGGCACATGCAAACTACACTTATGACATCGACATGACATGATATCTTTTTCTCAGCAGGGCAGATGTAAGCAATCAAACACTTTTCAGTGCTAGAGATGCTCGAATAATTCCCATTCTTAAAACAAGTCAGCATATTACAGAAAAAAATGATGGGATAGAACCTACACACTTACAAAGGCTTTAAACAATCCAAAACTCATTAATAAATGTATTTTTGCCCAATCAATTCATTTCTGGATGCAAAAAACCCACAAAAAAATAACCGTTTCATTTAACTGAATATCAAAGGAAGGAAAAACCAGACGAGCAACAAAAATTAAGTATTAAAACCATTAAAACAAAGGATGTGCAGCTAACAGCTACATTTCAGACCCCTTTGTAGTCTACACAATAATTGCAAGTTGGTTCAACTAATTATAAGTAACATTTTTATCACTTCTGTCCCAAAATCCCAGTGAAAACCACTAGTGGCCACTGTTGTCATTCTTAACCCTCTGAGCCCTCAGCTAGTTTTTAACCATTTTGTCTCCCCTGGACTTTTTATCTTAAAAAGCTTGTAAAATATTAACCCAGTGGTGCACAGTCAAGCTCTTAACATCCTTTCTTTAGGACAACCTTTCCTAGGCCACGTCACAGGCTCTCTGTCCTTATTCTCTTCATAATAAGCTATTCAGGCCGTTTCCACTGGTAAAAAATGCTTGGGTTGAAGGCGGCGATAGAACAGCCTGCCATTAGTTGTCACAACCTTTGCAGGAAAGTAATACGGTGGCTAATGCTAAGCTAGCAGCAGAAAAGATCGTAAAAATGATTAAAAAATAGATTAAAAGAAATTCAATATCAGAGTTTTCTGGTGTGGATTTAATCTTTTAACAGGTCACCCAAGTTCCAGGCTCGCTAGAGAAGCGTCTGTAAGTGTTACGAAGGCATGGATATCATTGGTCATTGAAACGGTAACAAAGGGCTGCCAGAGGAAAAAGTATGCAGCATGATTTATGGTTCCGAAGTAATTTAACTTCCTGTTACCTGCGTGTCTTCTTGTGGTATATGACAACACTGGTCTCAGAGGGTTTATGATTCACAATTCCATAATTGTCTTTACCTCAATATGAACAGCTGCTAACTAACAGCATTGATAGCATCTTATGCAAACAGCGCAGTTTAGCACTGTTTAGATCTAAAAAAAACAGGGATAGAGTTTTACATAGGCTGTGACAGAATATACTCAGATCAAACCTTAGCATGGAACGACAATATTCAGCAACAGAATGTTGATGTTAACCTGCAACGACAATCAAAGACTGGCATCACTAGCATAGCTGGCGATATCTACATTCTCCAAATGTGACATTAGTATACCGATACGTGATGTACTAGATGGGACTTCTCCATCACAAAGCGCGGCTCGGCTTGACTTTGCACAGCAGCCCAGCGCAGTAGGGGGCTTGCTACCTGTTTGAGGGCGCGTCTAGAGCTGATGACACGGTGTTTTGAGCCCTCCTCAATCTCTCTTCACTTTCTGGTCTGAATGACTTTACATCATTTTAAAGCAAAAAACTGAAACTACGACAGCGCTGCAAGCTGCTCTTTTTACATTCTCTCTCCCCGTCTCTCTTTTCCTCTCTCTCTCTGTCCATGATCAGTAAACAAACAATAGTTCACTCTTATCATCAAAGGAGAGAATTTTCTGGCATACAAGTTAAAGAACAGTCTCCTTATTATTGATTTGTGGGTCTCTAAAGAGCAGAAAAATGAACATAATCATATTTTTGGATTGGGCAGTGAGAACGGCATGTTTTACTAGCGCCAGTTAATGAATTAAAGACAGACTACATCATGGGTGAAATGTTATGAACATCTATTGCATTTTGTATTTTAAAAGTCTAGAATTTATTTGTATATAAGAGGGGGAAAGGCTCAAACTATTGTCATTAGTAGGTGCAGAAAAGGTGTATTCCTGGATCTGCACCTGGTCCTTCCTGATCTCACCTGTCAGAGTGAGAAGCCACAAAATCACAAGTTTTGGTTTTGTGTTGTAAACGTTTAAGTCATACAGTGAATGGCTAATACCGCTGTAACAGCGTTATGGACAGCTGCAGCAGAGGCAGGGATAAAACATTTCTCCCCGTTTCCCCGTGAGGTGAAAATTGATCATGGAGAGGTTATCAGTAGCAGAGGGGGAAATCCCCCTAGCAAAAAGGACCCCGCGAAGCACTTCGATGTCAGCACAGCATGGTTGGAGTCAGGGGCTGGCCTGCTTTAGCCCTGCTCATGAGCAGGGCCATTTGAGCGCTGCGCGGCCAAACTGTTGATGGAAATGCAAATCAGCATGGCTTGGTTTGGCTCAGCGTGGCCAAAAGCCATATTTGCAAAGCCCCATAAGTGTATAATTTCCCATCTAATAACTCTTCAAAAAATATATACTTG
This sequence comes from Cheilinus undulatus, assembly GCF_018320785.1. Lineage (NCBI taxonomy): Eukaryota > Metazoa > Chordata > Actinopteri > Labriformes > Labridae > Cheilinus > Cheilinus undulatus. The sequence continues at coordinate 33,494,825 of NC_054885.1, read as the reverse complement.
CCAAGTCAAAAGTCAAATAAACACATTATGTAAACCAACTTTAGATTGCAACAGTACAACAAGGTCACACCCAGGTCATACTTTAACAATGCAAAGTTGGTTTGTTGAATGTAGCTGATGTCTGCAGCGCTAGCACCATAGGCCTTTCATCTCTTTTGCAGGTTAGCTCACATTCCTGTGCAGAATTTTATCCCTTAATACTTCGGTTAAATATAAAACACAGCCTCTGGACAACTTTGTTTCCATTTTCTAGACCAAAGTAGTGCTAAGTACTGCTGTTGCAAGAAAATTCAATGCTATAGCAGTTAGCAGTTGTATATGCAGGATTGAAGAGTGCCGTGGGAGCAAGGCAGTGGGCTTTCCCAACAGCTACAGCGCCTACTAGTGGTGGCTGGCTGTTACAGATTTGACAGAACTTTTGAAAGGGATTGTGGGCCTGAAAGGATTAAAAAAAAGTTAATGCCAGCTGGTAGTCTGGATGCTGCCAACAAAGAATACCAGAATTTAACCATTTAGCCAGCTAATCACATCCTAGTTTTTATTGTTACTACTTTTGTTTTAACAATCCCATTGTGCCGACATTCTTGTTATCCATGAAAACAGATCAGTTTGTCCAAGATCTCCAGCCTAATAGTAAATTTCTTCTCTAAATCAGCAGTGAGCAGAGCTAAATGCCAGCATTAAATGGTTAGCACACAACAAATGAAAATCTGCAAGCGATATCTGTTCTTCTGCAGCATTTGCCGATGGCTTATGTTTGTTAAAAAGGCAGATATCAGCTGATACAGATGTCAAACTGATGCATTCATGCATCCCTATTTCAAATAAATTATCTTGTGGTCAATAATCCTCCTACTCTCAGTGGTTTGGGCAATATATCAATAAAGGCAGGATTGTCTTTCCCTGTATCTCATATGAAATTCTACCAGTATGTCATACAAATTCAATATATCGCCCAGCCCCACTTCAAAATCAGAGTAAGTAAAAGGATTTTTACACGAAATGGCTGATATGAATACATCAAGTACACAAGATTCAAGCACAGAGAACAGAGAGGCTTGAAATAGTAACTTTATCATTATGGAAGACTGTTGGTCCCTTGTGTTTCCCAGCCTGAAGCACCATCTTGAAAGCCAAACTACAGAACCAGCCTCCTTTCAACTACTGAGGCTCAGCCGCTTGCTCTTTTTTAGCTTTTAAAAACGTTCAGATAAGACAGGGTATGGCCCTCTAAATCATAGGCTGAGAGCTCAAGCTTCGTCCCAAAGGATCCTTAGATTAGAGAGACTGGATCATTATGGCAATGGAAAGCAAAGGGGCCTGATCCCCAGTCAGAAGGCTTGTGACCATTAGAGTTTGACTGCTTGATGCTAACACACTCATCTACCCTACTCTGCCTGCTGCCAACAGTCTCTCAGGTCAGGTACCAAGGGGCTAGTTTTAAAACAGCATGAACCCCCCTGGCACACAAGCTTTAAAGGAGAAGAAGGGGTGGTTTAATCAGCCTGTCAGTATCTCCATCTGTAATCACATGACTCCAGCCTGTGGGTAAGCCCAACTCTTCAGTCGGCATTTAATTGAATTTCCAAAGAAAGCCCCGGCCCTCCTAATGCTGAGCGCTGCTAGGGTGTGTTGGTGGATTAGCAGGACTTTGCCGCTCCTGCGATACATTTTCCACAACTCACCCATATGCAAACACACTGTGTAAGCTAAATGACTCAAAGTAACGTCGGCTTGTGGTGAAGTTTTGTAGCTGCCACTCATTGTTCCATAGGAAAAGAGCAGTCAGCATTCTTATCAATGCAGTCATTAGCCAAGCCAGAGGATGAGCTTGGTGTGAAAGCTGAGATGTTCGTTTTAGCTGTCACAGGCTTAATGGCGTGTGGCGTGCAAGGCGCTTTAAACCTGGCTAAATTTTCAACTAGGCTTTGGGGATTAAAGGGAAGTGATGTCAGTGTGATTTCTTAGACTGGGTCTAGACAGCAGGGTTGGACGAGGCTTCTTTGGTTCTGCAGGAGGGCTTGATGTGGCTATTGAGGACGACACGGTGAAGGTGGAACTTACGACTTGAGTCACTTCCATAGAAAAACTTTAAGCGTGGGTGGGCGTGTGTTCACAGCTGTATCCTATGAGTTTTAGATTTCTCTAAATCAAACTTACTCTTATGGTGACTCAAGAAACATGATAGGCGGGGCATTTTAGGTGGTTAAAATTGAAACAAGGGGATTTACATGAGCAAACACAACAGTCATGAATTCCTTTCACATGGTGGTCAAATTTTCAATAAAGGCTATTAACACACTTTAAAATGAGAATGAGACATGCATGATGACAAAGCACAGAGTCCACCATTTTCCACATTACTGCACATGGCTACTCTTTATCTAGAGTCAAAACAACCGTTTGTCCCCATCTTCTTTATTTAAATCTCCCTGACTCACTGAGCTATTACAGTAGATATAAGCAGCATTCACATGGTGAAGAATTAGCTTAACCTCCCTCTTTTCTCCTTCTTCTTTTCTTACAGGAAAATAAAGACCTGAAATTTCATCAGATCAACCATACAGATAACCAATCAAAGATGACAAGGCCTCTATGACAACAGAGTATGTTTAAACAGTCCTGTGATGCCCAATTAACACGGCTGGTTTCATAGGGAAAGACCAAAAGGATTGTCAAGTCCATCAATACTGATTACAGATTAAAAAAAGCAGGAGTTGTAAACTAATATAACTTTTGTTTAGTTAAATACTGATTGTTCTGTGACCATTACATGAAGTAAACGAATGATGCTAACAGTTACGTGACAAAAATATGGAAGCTGAGAGCTGTGCTGTGTGAGTTTATCACATTATAAATGTAAAAAAGGTTCAACTGGTGTTAAAATTGAACTAGATTAAGATTTAACAACCACAGAACGATAATTCTAAAGATTAGCTAAAGTAAGAAGTAAAGGAAACGCTGAAATAACTGATCTTAACATAAAGAATTTACAAAACTTTTCAATGTTATTCAGTTTCACATCCATCACTGATTAACCGAGCTGATGTCTGCCTTCAGGCTCTGCTTTGAAAACTTAAAACAAAGTTTATATAATGTCAGCAAACTCAATATATGACCACAGATCAATGTCAATGGTCCACTGTGTCTTTAGGAAGTGGTACAGATCTCTTTCCAGTCCAAAAAGCCCTACTATTCGCCTGTTATTCTCCCGTTTTCACCTGTCCCCAAAGAGTAGACAGCCTTTTTGCCACTCAGCCTGACTGAGCAGTCGCTGAAAGTGACGTCAGTGTAAACCCTCTATTTCTGGGTTGACACGCTGGCGTAGTCTCAACAAAGGAGTTGACTGGTTGAGTAGCATTACATGTGACTATTGCTACAACAAAGACAAGAAAAGCTGTGCCACAACAGACTTCTATTAAAATGCATTGAAAGCAGCCCTCGTTCAAAGGGAAACAGGTTATTGAGTATTTATAGTAGCTCCAGCTGCAGGGAAAAAAAAACACAGAACCTGTCGGCACAAACTAGCTGCCTCTGCATTGCTCCAGCGTTGTCCACATCTGCCTTAAAAAGCATTTTCAACACCAATCATAATTGGTTTCCAACGATCATGAAAACAAGACAATCTAGATTAAACAATTGCTGTGCCACATGCCGTGTTGCTTTGGTTTTGTACTCTGATTTTGTTGCGTCACTTCCTTACAACACAATGTGTGCTCAGTCCCACCAATGCGGCTCTCAGTTTAATTTAAGTGAGGAGCAGAGGGAGCCGTAGCACTCTGGTAACTCTAAAATTTGAAATAGCTGAAGTATATGACAGGTAGATAGTTGTTGGTGTCAGTGATGTGAAACTACTCTGGTCAGAGGAGTCTGACCTAAAAAAAATATAAAAGAATATACAGGCCAGTACAACCTGTTTACTAAACCATCTGAAAGTCGTGCACAAAGTAGTGAAGTAATGTTGATATTGATATTGATTCCCTAACCCTTTGTATTGCTTTAAGGAACAAACAAGACACAGCATATCTTTCAGTAGTTTCACATTTTCCTCTACAGCATTATTTCCATTGTATTAAGACCTCAATGTAAATCCGAACAACATTTGAGGAAACCACCACAAACCTAACTGCCATGGGGGGAAACTTCAGTTCTACACCATTTCCTCTTATTTCCCAAACGTGTCCCTTCCAATTTTCCACAATGACTTTCCTGAACTGGTTCCAATATTGAGAGAATTTTGGCCTCAGTGGAAACGGCAGGCCGGTTTAGTTTCCTACTGCTTCTCTACCAAAGATTTATGCTCTTCTGTGAGGCCACCTACATACAAACTGAATCAGTGAAGTATTTTCTAAAGCATAAACACAACCTACACATGCGAGGAGGATAAAATATTAGATGTGCACCAGGTTGATTTCATTTGGGGGATTTTCCTGCCTAAAAGTTTAGATACAGCATTTAAAGCTGTACAGAGAGAAAGAAAATCAACTGGACTGCTTAAGAGTAGATTGTACTGGTTTAACTACCAGATGAACTAGTTTCTCAGTGTATGCTGAGGTAGAGCTAGTGTAGAGGTTTGCTGTGGTCTCCTGAGATGTGATCAATTTAAATTCCCATCACACACTGCAGTACGTAGCCAGTCAGCTAGTCTGAGGCAGGATCAAACAGCATGCTACGTAGCTTTAATGTTTGGTGTTGGAGTTAAAACATTCAATATCAGCACACAGGTAGCTAGACCGAGTATGTGGATGTGTCTTTATATGTGTCTTTATATGAGTCTTCCCTCAGTAATAACAAACAGATTTTTGTTATGACAAGTGAATGAACAAGAGCATTTTTGTCCCCCATGTTCTTGTGTTTCTTTCTTTGTTATTTCCCGGCCTTCTTCCTCCATCCTCTGCCCTTTACTCGCTGAAGCTGATCTAACTGACTGGAGCGCTTTCCCCGAGCAGACATGAAAAGCCACGGCTATTACAGCCAAGTCATGCTCAGTTTTATATTTAACAGTGCGGGTAAAGGCGGCTGGTGGGGGGAATGAGAGGTGGGGAGGGGCAGAGGGGACTTCAAAGCATGCTTTCAGAATGGGATTTTCAGCTTAAATCCACATAAGGAAAAAACTGTCATCACTGGGAGCCGGCATTATTTTTGTCTTCTAAAAGGAACGCTGGCCTCGGCCATTACAACAATACAAACTATGCATGGAGATGTTTGCACATGGCTGTGGGGCCGTCTAGTGTCATGAAGAAATCAGGGAGCCTGAACCTCTGGAAATGTTGGAAAATTGCTTCTATGCAAACGCTGGGTGTGAGTAGCAAAGGTTCAAGCGTGTTTGATTGGTAGAACAGTTTTCTAAAAGTCAGACATTGCCTGGGTTTAAAATTATCACACATATGAGCTCCTAACTAATGTAAAGGTTTAGAAACACCAAAGTAAAGCTGCCATTGTTACTGATCATCTATAAGCGAGATCCACTGACACCAATTATATTTTGTGCTGCTGGTTTAGTAGTTGGTCAGCTTTGTAGTGTACTGAGACTTCCTAAAATCTGCAGCATAACCTGATAAAGGGAGAACAAAGGTCATCCTAAAACCTAAAACAGCCAACATGCCTTCACTTTGCCCAAAAGTGCAGTATAAAACCCTCCCAAGGATGCAACAAGTACACTACAATAAGGACAATGCATTATACAGTGTAGGGCTGCAACAAACGATAATTTCAATCATCGATGAATCAGATAACATACATAACCACTTTAAGATCATACTAATGACAACAGCCTGGGGATATGATTTGAATGAAAGACTCTTTTTGCAGGATAATGCTTTTATTACGTCCTCTTGCATTCATTTTCTCCTAGAGGAGCAAGAGGTAAGCCTCAGCATATAAAAGTTATTGATATTATGATAAAACATCAACGTTAGTTCGTTCATGATTGTTGTCAGACTGACCCGCACTCATAGACGGACACACAAACTATCTCTCCTCTCTGTCAATTTTAGCTGACATTTAGAACAAAGTGAGGCAAATATCATGGATTACATGAATGCCTGACAGCCCATCACTATTGTTTTTATCCAATCTCGTATCATAACAGAAACTAAACTAAAGTTCAGCCGGAGTTTTTACAACCACGAGCAATTTTTAGATTGCTAGTGTCTCATCTCCATTATGAGACACAGTTGATGATGAATCTATCTTCTTAATTTTTATAATCATCAGATTATAATCAGGGAAGCACTAAACTAAGCGAAAGTAAAGTTTTTCAGCCGTCTGTATGTGACGTAAACAGCTCCACGCCATGCCAAGTGATGCCATAATCATGCGACACAACGAATCGATACATGCCAACACTTCTAATTATCGATTTTTATTGATTTTAGTGATTAGTTGTTGCAGCCCTAATACAGTGTGATGATTAATTGATTACATGTGTCCATTTGTTATTGAAATAACAGAACCACCAATAGACTGGTTGTTTTAGCTTATTTATTACCCATAATTTCCACATGCACCGGCTGCAACATAATTCCATGTTTTTATTGATTCTGCCATGGGTGAGTACATTAATAATTTAAAAGGTTCATGTTTGCTACAGAAAATCTGTGGTTTCATGTAAAATTGCCTGAAAGTTTACTTTTCCTTGTGTAATTGTAGCTCTGTGACCCACCGACCCCCAGATGACCTTGTGCTCATGCTGCATGAGGAGATGTAATGATGATATAGGGAGGGTTCACTATCTGAAGTCTGTGTTGCATTTTGAAGATGAGTGGATACTTTGCACGTTTATCCGGCTGCTTGGATTGATCTGCTTTATCGACGTGGCAGAGCCGGACTGGAGCACGAGCTGTGGAACTGCTCTGATTGACTAGAGAGGGAGTGGTACAATTCACTGGTGGATCCCAGCAACAGTACAAATAGTCCAAAGCATAAAAGGCAAAAGTCTCAAACATCACCTCAGTTGAATTATGGAATTGATACAATTAGTTTTTATATTGCAAATAATACACACATTTCACTTAATAACAACTATATGTATTCAATTTTTCCAACAAATTGCCTTTCTGTGAAGTTACGTTTGAACTAGAGCTGAAGCATCTATCATTTATTAACTGTAATGGCAATGTGCTCATGCACAACAGTCTCAATGCAGAATGTTTGATGTTAGTCATGTGACCTGAAGCGCGTCCTGCTCACCATCAGCAGTCAGAGAACTGATCAATGTGTATTTAGAGTCTGTATTTGTCTGGTGACAACACAGATACACCAGCATGACACTTGTGGCAGTAATCAATTAGACAAGACCGATTTTCAATGAGTGCATTCCTGCTATGAGCAGCATCCTGTCAATATGTGGTTAGATACAGTACTTTCAGCATCTGTGTGCCCTACAGTGAGTGAGAATCTAATCAGCTTGACATGGTGAGCTTTTGTTTTATCATGTACTCATGGGGCTGGGCAGGTCAACTAACTTTGAATAACCTAAGAATTAGTTGATGGCATTTAAGTAGCACAATAACGAGCAACGAGTTTTATTGGTACAGTTTTTTAAGAAATAAGTTCAACCATCCACCTGTTTTCTCTCAGTCATTTTCCTCCTCTGTGAAAGTTTGTCTGTCGGAGGGCTGCAATGTAAGGCTATTGGAATGAATTTCGGGGTTCGAATATAATTTGAATATTTAAAAACTCATTAATATTCGAAAGCTGAAGTTATTATTCACACGTGTTTTTTAAAGTATTTTTGCTGTTCATAATTGTTCTCGAGTCTCTACCGTCTTTCCTTGGCCTACTTCACCCATATGTAGAGACCAAATGGTTTGTCACGACATGTGACATGATGAACAATAAAGTTTTCACACCAAAACAAAGAGGTGCCAATGGCCGCCACTGGGAATGTTTATCGCCAAGGTGGTGCACACGCTGGTGGTGATTTGGCAAGTGAGGCTTCGCTACATCAAGAGATGCTGATGTATGAGAGTACAACTGCGCTGCCCACCGACAGTAACCAGCTGTCATGGTGGAAAACGTTCCGGTCCAGGTATCCTCTCCTGTCCCAGCAGGCATGCTGTTACCTGGGCATCCCAGGCACCTCCGTCAGGGCGGAGAGGGTTTTCCCCATGGCTGGGACTATAGTGAACAAAAAAACGCTTGGTTCTTAAATCAGAAGACGTGGATCGCCTCGTGTTATTAGGTAAAAACATGTTGGAACAAGATAGTACCAACATTTTTTTAATGTTTTGTTAATTATAAACATGATGTGATCACCGCCGTAAGAGGAGTAATTTATTTTTGTTTGACATTTAATTTCTAACCTGTTTGTTCGTTTTAAAGTTGACCATTAGTAGCACAAATACCCGTTAAAGGCCTCTAAATGGTGCAGGTGGCTGTGTTTGCCCTAAAAAATTACATAAAAATTAACATTAACCACATTTGCTTTTAGCTCATTATTTCTTCATTGCAATCTGTAATGTAATATTGAGGGTCCCCTAGTGGGCAAATGTGTAACTACATGGTGATTAAAGCAATTTGACGTTTTACATACATATTCATAAAAAAATGTGCATAAATATTCGAATATAATTCAAAATCTGTAAAAAATAATAAATGAAATTCGAATAGGACTGTAGATAAATATTGACAGCCCTACTGCAGTGTGTGATACGTTTAATCCAAAAATGGCCCAAATAAGAAAAAATTCTTATCAGTTTGAAATATGTAATAAATATACTTAAAAATGCACTACATATATCTGGTTTGATTTACTTTCTATTGAAAAAGTTCAATACATCATACAAAGAAAAACCACAACAGCATCAGCTTCTTTCAGTATCATTCAGCACTAGTTTGAACACATCATGATAACATTTTATTTTACTTTCCATAGAAGCCATTTTATGAAGGTGGAATTTAACACATCATAATGTAACATTCAAAGATTTTAACATTGGATCACTGTTTGTAAATTAACAGGATTTAATAAAAACCTTGGGAGATGCTGAAACTGCTGTTTTGGCAGGAGGATGAAGATGACTTACCTGCAGCAGCAGCAGATGTGGTGAAAAAGATGAGTTTATTCTAACACAACAGCTTTAGGTGTTTCACAGGTGTGCAAAACAACTACTTACATTTTCTCAAATTAGTGTAATTGAGTAGCCTTTTGTGTACTTGTACTTTTTCTGAGGACATTTTGAGATCAGTAGTTTTACTTTAACTTAGGTGTATTTTGGAGGAAGTGTTGTTCTTTATTATTGGAGAGTTGAGACAGAACGCTCTATCCAAATATGTGTGCATTTCAAACGCAGAGCATAAACAAGTGCTGTACGCGTTTAGCTGCGTCCATAGTAGTGCAATAAACAAAAACAATCCAGACAGTCTAAATATTCATATCCAGAAGAAGACTACACCAGTGGTTTCTAAAGGTCATGCATACCTCTTTGCTTTGAGCTAGCTGTGGGCCTTGATCCTCTGCCGAGGTGTTGTTCCTCCCTAAACTTGACTTGAAAATCTACAGAGATAAAGAAGATAGATTAGGTGTCCGAGAAGTTCAAAGATGACACTTTGTCCATCAAACAAAAACCATAAACCATAAGAAACCCCCAGAACAACTTACTGGAGACAAGGGAATGGGCTTCTCTCTCAAATACCTGGGGTTTTCAATCTGTAAAGAATAAACAGAAAACCTTTAGACCACACTTTCAGTTCTTGCTCTCCTAACAAAGCCCTACTACCACCAGCATCTAACTTCCACCCTCAGTTTGTTATAAACAATGTGGGGAGCACATCAAAAGCTTGGTTCTGTGGATGGAGACTTTTCTGTCAACTCTTGTCTGTTTAGAAAGACAGAAAGCGTCGGGCTACATCAAGGCATTGTGTGTGTGGCCGGCTTGTTTCCGCTCTCAGCCTCTCTTTTCACTGTCTCAATACAGCCCTTTTGTCAACACTCAGGACCGCTAATCTGTAAGCTATTCCCGGTCCGTTTAATGTCAGATGCAGACAAATGTGTATACATACTTGCCAAACACTAACACAACATGTTCTTTGATTATTGTTTGACACACAAGAGATGGAAAAAAAGAGTCGCAAGAATACCAAAAGGTCAGAGTTAAAGTGACTCTACGGCACAACATCAATACGGCTCACTCACTGTGACAAAAAATGCAAAAAAAAAGAAAAACATTGTGTTGACAACTTGCTATTTTCTCTCCACAATTTGACATTTGTTTATGACCCCGTTATTTTCTTGTGAACTCAGACTCGCATACAACGTTTTCTCTCTCTCTCTCTCTCATGCACTGGGGCTGTCTGTAGGGGCTGCCAACTAGTTGCAAGATCACGGCCTTTCAAAGCAGCAGAGCTGGCTTTGGAGATGACAGCGATGACGCACAGTAAACAGTTCTGTTGCTAATCTCTTTAACATGAGGATGGAGGAGGAGAACAAGGAGGAAGAGTCGGAGTAGGAGGAAGAAGAGGACAGGGAGGAGGGTAGTGTAGGCCTCATTCTGTGGTATAAATTTAGTATTTCATGTTGCGAGGTGGCACAAAAAGCTAAATCAGAATGAATGAAGGATGAGAGAACAGGACGTGAAAGAAGCTCACAGCTTAGGACTGAAATAGTTACAGCTACTGTATGAGGATAAAGTCACATCTGTTGCTTGAGGGGGAGCCAGTGACAGGTGAAACAGATGAAAGAAGCTCTGCCTCCCTGCTGAGTCTGTATGACGCAGATAAAAACAGGGTCAGGGGTTTGTTAGCTGACATACTGTAAGCTCTAAACCAAAGGAGACATCCGGCTTCACTGCATCAGATTTATTGTGCAGAGCAGCATCAATGGAGCGTGCAATGATGTGTAAGGAATTTCCTCTCCAAAATTTGGCACTGGCTATAAAAAAGTCCAAGTGATGAATCAATCAATATCCTTCTAAACTCGCGCCCGGGCTGAATACAAGAATGGGATTTCGTTTTATACACACAGACAGCCAGTCATCAGATCTGATTGAGCACTGCCCACGGGGCAAAGAAGACATGTAGACGAACTGCTGCGGTGAAAACTGCTGGCACAGTGCGGTACTAAACTTGGACCTGGTGCCGCATGAATCAATAAAAATTCCGCATGCCCACACGCATGTTCCTGCGTGTACATGTTTGTCCAGCCTTGGCGACTGGCAGAGCATCCTGTTTCATTAGAACCTGACATGGATGGATAGACAAACACAGAAGAGAAACAACACTCCACATCAGAAGGCCCTGCTCTCTAACCAAACAAACACGCAGTGCTTGATGGTTTCCTAGTTTTAGACTAGTGTTGAGCAAGCCTATCAGCAAAACCACCTTACCACAGACGGTGGACGGCCAAGCCGTTGACTATGACTAAACCGCTCTCAAAGGGGAAAAGTGACCAAGTTATGCATCATAAGTAGGACTATCAAACATCAAATCTTTAAAAATGCAATTAATCATATAGAAAGTGAATATGGATAAAACAAATTTTAATAGTATGTTCAAAGTTCAGTTATTTTGCGTGTCAAAAAAACTATTTGTACACCGAATGTTGATGATGTAAGTTTTTTACACAGTCTTGATTTGGAATTCAAGTGCATTCAAAAAGATGTACTTCAGTACCTGAACTTTTAGACTGATTATATCAACAGGAAGCCAATTCATTCATTCTCTATGTTTTCTGTCATGCCTGCAAACCCCACCTCTTCCACCTTATACTTTCATCCAGAATGTGCCACAAGTACGTTGAAAAAACTGAAATGTTGCTGTGGATTTCAGAGAAACTGTATAGCAGTCTGCAAGCTCAGGAAATAAGCTGCTAATTACTGACACATCACAACGAGCCATACATTTATCAGCCTGGTTTAAAAAAAATGGCATATTAATCCCTTTTATATGAAACAGGATGATTTATCAGTCAATATGAATTTCTATCAGATCTGTCATGATGAGATAAACAGGTTTTTGTACATACAAATGACCATTTGAATGGCCAAATGAGTTAACTCAGCGTAGCTCATTCAGTCATCCATTCAACTTTTTTGATAAAACATTTCTATAAAAATATCGCTACCGTCAGGCTGAGGCTCCTATCTCCAAAAGCTCTGCTTTTCAGGGAAAGAAAGAAAAGCTGTACAACTTAGCACTACAGGGTGATAATCAGCATCTTTATTTTTTAATTGCTTCAAAAATTGTAAACTACTTTTAAAATCCAACTTCACCACCTTTTACACCATTTTTTGCCTATATTAACCCATTTTAGCAATTTTAAACAACTTTAATCCTTTTTTTAACAAAAGGGATTTACATTTTTAAGAAGGCTTTTTACTACACAAATGATTAAAAAAAGTGATTTGTTTCTTTAAGAAGAGTGATTTTTCAGGTTAAATAAGAAAAAAGGATATCACAGCTTAACTTTACAATGGACCATGGTTTGTTGACCTCCATGGGCCTCCAGTTTGTCTGGGCCCCAGAAAGCTCTCCCATTTATCCCCCTTTATGGGCGGCCTTGTCTGCACATGACTATTCTTAATTGTGCATGGCTGTGTTCAACCACCTCCAGGTACAGTGGGGGTCACTGGCACCTTTATTTTGGAGGTTGCGGGCTGAAAAGGTTGAGAACCCCTGTTTTACAGGTCAAGTTGTATAAAAACTTGCATAGTTGCCACAAATAAACAAGATGGTCCTCCATTTCCAACACCCATCCAACGTCACATATTGTCGTCATGGTGCTTTACTTCCTGCTGAAATTTTTTTTTAACATTTTTTTTGTAAAGAAAATAAATAACTTCAGGTAGATCAGAGGAACAATATTAGCTTAACCACGGGAAAATATGAACTTGCTACAAACAGAGAAGTTCATGAAAGTAGCTAAAGGAAAAAGTATAAAGTCACTATTTTTCATTACCATGGTAACAGGAAGCTCTATGATGAGTAGTATCTATCCAGACAGAAGCTTTACTACAGCATGTCCAAACAGGAAGAAATAGCATGTGACTAATGTGGTTTTAAAAAATTAAAAATAGCAAATGTATATGATTAATAAGCAAATGTGCATGATTTTTTTGTAGTGTGCTGCATTAAACTACCATTTGAGATAAAAACTCAAGTTGCTCCATCAAACAGGACACAGCCTTACTGAAGATGAAACAGTTGGTGGTCCAGCTGACTCAGGTTTTGTATCTCTTTGAGGAACTCTTATCCGAGTTTGAAGCAATCTGCTGTCCACCACGCTGACTACACTGACTTTATTCCATTAGAGGTGAAATGAACAAACTGATATGGACTGCTTCAGAACTTCTTAGGCAAAGCTAAAGATGTTCCAGATATAGTGATGAAATTTCTTAGGAGCGAGGCGCTTTGAAGCAGTACATCTATAAAACTTCTGTAAACTTAAAAAGGGCCTGTGTGTGTGTTTGTTTGTGAAGAAACATCTGTTGATTTGAAAGCTGCAGGCTTGGGAGAGCGTTGCCAAGCAATGCCTCTTATCAGCGTCTCAACACAGAGGAGTGCAGAGCGGACCGATGCGCAGCTTCACGTCTGCTGATAGATACCTCAGATTACCCCTGTATCCAAAGAGAGAGGGAGCGTAACATGGAGAGAGTCGGAGAAACATAAATGGACAAACACACAGAGGGAGAGTGAAGAGATAGGGTAGTAGAACAGAGAGAAACTGTTAAAAAAAGACCAAAAACTGTAAGAAAAGCGTTGCACATAACAGGGTGAAAGGACAGAGGCGACAGGCTAACGGAGAAGAAGAAGAAGACACAGCGGGTCATATGGGTGAGGTGATATGAGGGATAAATAAGGGAATAAAAGACATGAGGGCAGAGTGCTTATCAGGCCTTCGCCTGGTGCACTCCAGACAGAACAGATAAAGAGTGCACATCTTCAAATGCTCAGTTTACACAACTCTTCTTTCTCTTCATCCTACCCTCACGTCCTACAAAAGCAGTGATCTGCCAGGAGGAAGTGGTTTCAAGAGGACAGAGAGGAAAGGCTTTTATACTCATTCAGCAGTAGGGTTATCTAATTTTTCAAAACTTAGATTCTTTCCAGTTCCACATGCTGTAAAGCATAATAATCTCTGTTATCTTGGTGTTCAGTGGTATTGAAAAGTACCAAAGCTAATGTAGAACTACAGATCTAAGCAAAGCAACTGTGAGCTATAACGGCCTCCACTCTTCTTGGAAGGCTTTACACAAGATCTTGGAGTGTTTCTGTGGGAATATGTGCCCATTCATTCTGTAGAGCATTTTTGAGGTCAGGCACTGATGTTGGACGAGAAGGCCTGGCCTGGTAATCTCCGTTCCAGTTCATCCAAAAGGTGCTTGATGGGTTTGAGGTCTGTGGAGGCCAGTCAAGTCCTTTCACGCTGAGCTCATCAAACCAGGTCTTTATAGTCCTCGCTTTGTGCACCCAGGCACAGTCATGTTGGAATAGAAAAATGACCTTCACAAACTGTTGCCACAAAGTTGGAAGCATAGCATTGTCTAAAATGTCTTGAAGCATTAAGGCCTTCACTGGATATAAGGGCTCTAGCCCAAGCAGTCGTTGACCCTGCTCTGGGATTTTACTTGGTCTTCTACTTTGTAACTGAGTTGCTGTTATTCCTAAATGCTTCCACTTTCTAATAATATCACAAACAGCTGACTGTGGAATAACCAGGGATAAAATAGCTGGAACTGTCTTTTTGCAAAGGTGGCATCCATCATAATACCACACTTAGACACTGAGCTCTTCAGAACAACCCATTTTGAATTGCAAATGTTTGCAATCGGAGATTGCATGGCTAGGTGGCAAAAGATCTGACTGAAACACCTTAACAGGTGTGGCCAAATACAAGTTATCAATCATTCAATCTATTCAAATAAGTATTGTAAAGTAAAATTGATAGTTTTGTAAGATGAAATAAGCAAAATCGAGGCTAAATCTGTTAGCTCATTATAGTTAATTTCCATTAAGATTAAGCCTCAAGATGACGGACGCAGGTGCACATTTTGCTGACAGTCACAGTCTACTTGTAAATTACTTTTGAGTCATTTTCTTTGCAATGCACATCCCTTACTGCAGTCTTTTTTAAATCAACAACAAAACAAACCGTATCAATATAAAAATACCCAATATCTAATGTCAAAATACATCAAAGTATCTTAAAACTCAAATTATTACTCACTCCTTAAAAAGGCCACACAAAAGGAAAAAACTGATCTTTGCCAAAAACTGGAACTGAGCATTACGCCTTATTTTTTTAATAGTATTATATCAAAGTTTGTGTGTTTTTGAGCAGTAGGCCACTTCACTTTTGCTGCACTTGTGATTTACTTGTGAGCTCAGGCATTCACTTTCACTGCTGCAGCATGTTGACAGCTGCGTGTCTGGAAGAAGCTCAAGGCATGCCCCTGGACTCACCCCAAGGTTCCAGCTGTTGAGACGAGCCTCCAGGTCACTGTCATCGAGAGACATATCTGCCTTCAGCCCCCCATCCACCTAAGAAGGGAAAAAGGGGAGGTAAAGAGTTCTTCAGTAACAGAGACAAAATGGAAATGAAGGGGTGAAGGTGTTATAAATTAGAGTGGGGAATTTAAATGATTCCTTTGATTGGCAGTTTGGCCTGAGGAAGCAAACAGCAGACAGTGATGGAGGTTTTTCATTTTGACACAATATAATTCCTCTCTTGGCAACAACAACAGCGTTCTTTAAAAGCTCACAGACATACAGTGCACACACATGTGTTCTCCTCCCATACTAACAGCATTCAACTCCCTCGTTATCTCCATCTCTCCACCCTTTGCTCCCCTCTCTCTCCGCCCTCTCACATACAGCGCTCCAGATGTTTGGCAGTTCCACATCATTTCCGTCACGCAGTAAATTCCACACGAGGGGCATATGGAGCTACACTGCCTGTCATCTTTGTTTTCCCCAGTCTTTTGTTACGACGGGCCTCCGGATTTGTTTTATGCAGTATAATTCGAATGCTTCCAGGGGTTCTGTTGATTCAAGATCGGTTTACTCAAGTCAAGGTTGGGCAGCGAGGTTGGAATAAGGGAAATATCTAATAAAGCTGAGAGTGATATGGAAAGGAGAGATGTTGTTGAATTTGATTAGGATCTGGTGGAGTGTGGACCTCAGCGGAACTGAACTGACAGAGAGATCGCTCAGAATGAAATGCCGCTTCTGATTAAAAAGGCATTAAGGTCCCAAAGCCCTCACCCTCGAACAAACAGAGTAAACGTTTCATTTCAATATCCAGGAATGCTGAGTATGCCGGTCACTGGCTATTCAAAGCAGAGTCTGTAAAGCAACAGGATTCAAGTACTGTGTTAAACACTGATAAGCATAATCAGCTTCAAATGGTTGTGGCCTCAGATGTACTTTGAGTTGTGCCAGTGGAGCCACACAATAGCTTGTACCATGAACAAACAGCAGATTTAGGATGTTCTGATGGGAGGGACACTCATTAAAGGGCCTGAAAACATGTTAACTAGACCTTTAACTCTGAGGGATGTAGCCTTACATGAAAACACACATTTTAAACTGTTTAAGATATTTAACATGATAGATTTCAGTCTTGCCCTTTTTGATTAAAAGTTTATACTCAAAACAGAAAATGCTGTCACACAATTATTTCAAAACCCCCAAAATTCTTAATTTCCACAGTTAATCATGACTGGTCACATTTTTAATTGCATCTTTTAGAGTAAATAATCTTACATTTAAAACTTTTTTTGGTCAGTATTACAAAATTCTTCACAGTGTCTTAATTTGAAAGGATGCTTAGAGATGCATTTTCTATCATGGCATTAAGATTTACTATTCAAATGAGCCCCCCTACTGCTAAACGGCTGCATGGTGGCACATGGGTTAGCGCTGTTACCTCATAGCAATAAGAATCCTGGTTTGAATCCCAGTCAAAGCCTTTCTGTTGAAGTTTGCATGTTCTCCCTGTGCATGTGTGGGTTCTCTGTGGGTACCCGGCTTCCTCCCACTACCAAAGAGAGGCTTGTTAGGTTCATTGATTATTCTTAATTGGCCGTAGGTGTGAGTGTGAGCATGCCTGGTTGTTTGTCTCTGTACATCGGCCCTGCGATTGACTGTGACAAGTCCAGGGTGTGCTATGCCTCTCACCCAATGACAGCTGGGATAGGTTCCAGCCCCCCGTGATCCCAAACGGGATAAGCAGTAATGGATGGACTGCACTGCTATACCAGTGTGGTCTGAAACTATGACTTAATGGTAGGAGACAGGTTCTAAGTGATTATTCTGTAAAAAAGGATGTTTAATGCTGTTATGCATTAAGAAATACACAGAAGTGCATATACAAAATGACTCACTGACATCCAGCGATTCCAGGTTAATGTGACAGCATTTACACCATTCAGGAGTTGCTTTCCCAGTGCAAATAACCCAAGTTAACAGATTTTACTATTACATTTACAATTATTTTCTGATGTTCTATTTTCATGGATTTTCTTTTATCAATTTAATATTATTGCATTATGATGTATTTTTGTTTGTTTTGCCTTTTATACCAAGAACTTTAGTCGACCCTGTTTTTTTTAAATTTACTGTACAAATAAAGTTGAAATTAAATAATGAATTACATCCAGAAAATGTGTTTTGTTATGCATTTGCTCGCTGATTTGGCCAGTCTCAAACTCAGGGCAGACATTTTCTAAGTTATACTTCCTTCATATTTGGTCCACATAACTTGATTTATGAGGGAGAGAAGTGTAGCTGAGGATGATGCTTTGGCTATGCTGCTTGTAAAACACCTAGCTTCCTAGCGAGCACATACTGCTAACATAACTCTTGTTTAAAGGCCAGTGCTAGTTGCATTAGATTGAAAATGCTAAGCCAGAACACGGTGGAATGAGCTAAGAAAACCAGCAACAGAGCCCCAGTGAACCAATTAAAAACATTAAAGCCAGTGCATAGCTCAATTCATGTTTAACTTTTCCTGATCCAGGGCTCCATGGACCAATGCTCTTGAACCTCTGAAGTAAAGATCATTTGTATGTTTCAGATTGGTTTATCTTTATACCACTTGTCTGTAATTAAGTAATTTCTCTTGATCAGTGCTCTTTGTGAAAATAAAAGCACTCTATTAAAGGATAAATTCGACCTGCTACACTGTAAGACCAAACATTAGGAGGTTGTTCAAAAAAAATGTTGTGTTAACTTGAAAATCCAAAATAGCTATTTTAAGTTTATGAACACATTTTTAGTTTTAAGTGAACAGCACTCATTGTTCCCAGAATGCCTTTGTGGATTAGACACTTTGCACCATGAATGAAGTTACTCACTCAGTTGGACAAGTCATGGATGTCCTGGTTCAGTGTGCACTTTTCACTTATTGCCATTTGTACTTCGTTAAATTGGCCTGCCTTGGGGACATTAATGTTCAAGATTAATGTATGTGATAAAATTAAAGGTAACTTGGAGTTGATATAAACACCTAGCTTTATGAAAAGTACTTAAACATGATGTTTTGAGTTGGATTTAAACAGAATTTTGAAGCGTAAGTCAAGCTAACCCAGCATAAACGTATGAGTAATGATTTCTCAAACAATCTGCATCCACTACTTCAAAAGTTAGACGTAATTAGTTTCAACAAAAAATCTGAGCAGTTTTAACTTGTTTGGTTTTACAGTGTAGCTGTTTTAGGCACATAAAGTGTGTTAAAACATGCCATCAGGTACATTCATCATTCACCTTTAATGACATAAGCGCAGCACTTCCAGGGCCCACCAAATGGCCACATTTTAA
The DNA here is from genome assembly GCF_018320785.1 of Cheilinus undulatus. Classification (NCBI taxonomy): domain Eukaryota; kingdom Metazoa; phylum Chordata; class Actinopteri; order Labriformes; family Labridae; genus Cheilinus; species Cheilinus undulatus. The sequence continues at coordinate 33,476,066 of NC_054885.1, read as the reverse complement.
GAAGCACTGTCATATATAAATAAATAATATTGGAAATGGAAACAGTAAAACTTCTCTGTGATTAAATGAAAAGGATTTCAACGGCATCACAGAAGCAATTTACATGAGCATTGAGTTGAAACTTTACTGCGCTAAATCCATTCATTATAACTCTCATAAAGGTCACTTCAAGCTAAACGGACTTAATGAACTGGCAGCTCAAAGCATGCTAATGTCAAACATAATGTGATCGCAATTATTAGTTTCATTTGTTGCTTTGAACAGCAACTAATAAGATCAGGGAATTTCCTCTGACTTCATGGGGAAATTCGTTTAGGAATTTCCAAATTGTTCCACATTAAAGAAGAAAGCTACACGCTGGCTACTATTTGGATTGGCACCAGGGGTTTGGCTGTTCAAACTACCATGTGTCATCACAGCCACCTTGCAGCAGTTTATAAATTAAAAAAACAGTTCAATGCTGAATGCAGAACATGCTGGGAAGTCCTGAGGTGCGGCTGTCAGAATGAAATATGGTGAACTAACCATCCTGGCATCATGTCTTGGTGATTGTTTGAGCGGACTGGAGGACGTGGGTCCTGATGAAGTCTTTTCATCATACAGCCTTCTCCTGTAAGACAGAGAAACAAAGAGAAGTGTGAGAGGTTAACCTACAGAATGGGAGTGTGTATGTCTCTAGAGTCTGCTCTCATGTATCTTTTTGCATATGAATGTGCTTGCATAGGCAGCCTGCCTCGCTATTTGCACAGATCAACATCTGGCATTAGTTGCATGCTTTGTGGTCTGCACTTCATCTCATCTGAACAATAAATGTCTCTGCTATGCATCAGTTTGTTTCCATGGACAGCCCACAAGGCTGAAGTCTACAGCTCGTGCAATCCTTTTATAATCACACACCTCAATCATTGTCTCTCAGAATGCCCATCATGGTTTAAACAAGGAGCTTAACAGGGAACTGCTTATATTCATTGGCACACACGCACAAACACACTTCTCATTCTCACTCTGCTTGCTCTTGTACACTCACACAAAAGGCATAACCAGGCTCACTATCTCATTAAGCACAGGCACACGAGGCGCTAATGGCTCACTAATGCTAATTGAATGAAGATGTCAGAGACGACGGGAGGATGTAGGGCAACAATGGAGAGGGAACAAAACTGCTGTCATCTAATAGAGACATCAAATTGTGTTCTAGAGGGCACTGTTTCACACTCTCCACTCATAGCCTTGGGGCGCTCTTTTCCTCCCATGTCATTTTGTATGCAGTCCCAACACAGTGAATGTAGAACCTCATTTGTCACAGGGAGAGATATCTCATGGAGAGCAGCACTGTCGCTGTGAGGTTTAAGGAAAGACTGATGAATAAAGCGGAGCCATCTTCATAATTTTTATCATTTTCCTCTTGTACTCCTTCTTTAAGAGCAGGAATGCAACACTGATGCAATTTGAATACTTTTTTAAGGCTGTTTGTAAAGCAAATGTCAAGGTTTTTATTTGGGATCCTACGAAGAAGCTCTGTTGAGCTTTAACTGGAAAAAGATCTATTGCTGAGTGCAGATGCTCTAAAGGAAAGACGCTCTATTTAACAGCGACAACAGTAATAAAAAATGTTAAGGAATTCCATAGAGCTTTCATTTATCTGGTGTTAACTAAATATTAAACCTGTCTATAAGAACTATAGGTCCTCATAGAACCCTAAATATGGTTTTGCAGAACTAAACTGACATTAAGATGTAGCTCAAATACATTTTTAGAGTAAAATCAGTAAAATAATAGTAACATGAACAATTTCTGTACTGTTATGTCAAAATAAATCTAAAAAAATGACCATCCATCAATCCCTTTTTTCTATACCGCTTATCCCAGCACCAAAGTTATACATGCTCCGGAGAAGAAACATTCTAAGGCTCTTATTAAACCCCCATTTGTATTACTTGGGCTTTCTTACGGTTAATTCATTTTAAAGAGTGTGCAGTGGCTTGAAAAAAATCCTGCATCGTCTCTTTAAGCTACACAGAGCATTGGCCAGTGTTTACTACAACGTGGACTGTAGATGTCCATGTAGATTGGTGAAACAATACACCAGGGAGTCTCTCTATGACATGCCATCATATGTAATTAAAGTGCTAGAAATGCATAAATTAAACTGGATTAAACCTAAAAGAGCTGATGCATTCATTAACCAACAAGGATAACAGGAGAAGACAATGCTATGTAACAGAAAAACACGTTTGGACTAAAGTGATGTTTAACTTATTTAGAACTGATTAAGATCAGACTTTGGACACCAAAGTTTTCAGCATCTGTCGATTTTGCAAAGCTAAGTGAAAGTTTCAAGCTTGCCTGCATTTCTTGAGAACAAAAACAAGAAATGACCCAATATTTGGTGTTAAAAATCTCTACTTTGTCACCATGGTATCATAACACTTTCTTTCCAATATCTAATCTAAGGTTAAGGTTAAGGTTGTCTGTGTCTGTATAGGCACATCACACGCACATGAGCACACACCTGTAAGCACATGCAGCCATGAAACTTGGATAAGGGGGCCAAGCTTTGCAATCTTGGGCCTCTAAGTCAACAGGTGGATGAGGATAATTGAATCAGATGTGTCTGGAGTCTGAGGCCCGGAGATCAAAGCAGTGGCAAGTCAGGCCAGAGCTACACACAGGCAGACACACAAACACAGACACACTCACAGAAGAAAATGAGAACACCATGTAGAGCCTCAGAAGCTGCAGCCTGGCTGATTAAAGCAGCCTACCCCAGCCTGACCTCCAGGTGCAGAGGCACTGGGCTTGGGTCTCAGCCTCAGGCACCCTCAGGAAAGCAGTCTGACCTTGGGACACAAACATCCCTCTGCTCCTGCACACCCACCACCATAACCCAACACCACCTGGGGGCAAGAGCAGCGGAAACACTCTGGCCTGGGAGTCAGAGACGTGAGTCGTTTATAGCAGTAACATGGCTGACGCCTGCAACAGCTAGGACATTTTAACTGTCACATTTAAGAAGAAAAAAAAGTTTCAGATGAGAAGGAAAGAGGGGGGCTAAAAGTTTTCATATGAGGTTGAAGAGCGCACACATGGAGGACAGAAGTCAGAAGAAGAGAGAGAAGAGAGTAGCCCTGGGTAATAAATCAACTTGATCAAGACAGGCGGATACATTGTCAAACAAGACACAGTGTAAGAAAAATATTGTTTATATTGATATAGTTTATGCTAACGTTGATTAAAATATGCACAAAGTCAGGTCTAATGCTCAGAAAAGATTGTTTATTAAACTGCTAAAATGCTGAACACAAGACAATATATTTGAAAAGTTTAGTCTAAATGACAAACTATTATTTGATGTATTCAAATTAATTTAGGAGCTTCTTTATTAGGAGTAAAAATTGAGAGGCAGCAATTAGGGATGCACTAATGCAGATATCAGTATAAGGTATCAGGCCAATACCAAGCCTAAGTTCATGTACCCATACTCATAATACTGCAGATATTGTATCATTTATCAATTCAAAAAATGATGTTAGCCTCTCATTTGTGAGTAATGTAGTCCAGCTGGAGCCCTGTCTGCAGTCTGGTGATGTTTAAAATAAATAAGGATGACAAAAAGTTGTGAAGAAGTGAGAACTATGCACTTAAAACTATCAAAGGAAGGATGGAAAACATCTGATAAAAATAAAATGAACTTTCAAAATATTTTTTAGAACAGTTATGCTATAAAGTACTCATAATTTTATTTTGATATTCTGAATCTGTGAGCGCACAAGTTTAAGTACTAAACACTCACCATTGGGAAATTTTTGGTTATCCAAAATTGCAGGTAAACTCCTGCAGATGTCTTATGCCTTGAGTCGGCCCTGTCTATCACCTGCAGCAGGCGACATCCTGCCCATCATGTCAGCTGAGGCTGCACGCACTCCACAGTGTTATGCATGATATGAGGGACTGACATTCAGCTTGAATTAATAATGTGTCAGAAATACAAAATAAAAGAGTGGGCACACATGTCAAATCTCAACTCCAAGTTGGGTCTGAAGCCTTTCAGAAGTGATCTAAAGTTAATTTCATAATCTTATATCCAGCTGGCACACACACACACACACACCTCTCTCTCACTATCATCGCACTGGTGCAACAAGATGAAATAACCTTGGAGCAAAATCCAGTTTTCTTGTAACATGTGCAACATATAAGTTGCACCGTATAGCCCTGTGTTAATGAGACATAGGCCTACATGTTGGCAAAGTTTGGAAAAGATGGCAGCACTAGCAAAAAAAAAAAAAAAAAAAAAAAAGAAGAAGAGGTTTCTGAATGTTGCAAACACATTTGTACAATTTAAACAACAGACCGACTGTTTATCTTGTTGATTATTAGGCCTGATATTTGACAGCTGAAATATGGCATCTGTATCTGCACTTTATTTTACAGATAATCAATAAGAATTAATTAATCAGAAGGTGAGCAACTCCACTGCAAGATGTATCTTCCTTCTGGCTTTATTTTCACCTTCCATAGTTCCAGTTGTCCCCTACAAAACACTATCTGATTGGCTGATGTCACATAAGTGCAAGCCAATCGACACTTAAGCCTGAGTGCCACTCACACAGTGAGTAAAGGCAACACTTCCTGTTTTTCTGCTGATACCGTGTTGCTCTGAGTAATCTCTCATCGCGACAGAGCTAGTGCTAAATTCTTTATTTTCCTAATTTTTTTCAATCATGCAATACTTTTGTAACTTTAAGTACATGTTATTTGTCATAATAATTACATATTGGTTCCAAATACCAGTTATCACTCTCATGAACCACAAATAATCCGTATCTGCCCTAAAAAACCCAAACTGGTTGACCCCTTATTTAGACAGTTTTTTCTCTCGTTTTGGTTGAAAGTAGAACTGAATATCATCCAGTCTCTTTCCTTTTTGATGCTACCAATAACTAAAACAACTAAGATTTTATCATTTTTAAACTCACCATATAAGGGTACAGACATTTTGGCAACCTCAATACATGAAAATGTTGTCAGTGAATTTGTCCAACTTAAAGTGTAGCAGTTTGCAATTGTTGATAGTCAACATTGGGTCATTATCAGGTGTCTAGGACTTCTGTTTTGGTTTTCTTTGTATTAATCAGGTTTAAATAGTATTTGATTCTTGCAAGAATCATATCAAATATTACAATTCTGGGATTGTGACAACCTATTGTTACTTCTTACCAGAATAAATAGCCACATTTGCCATCCAGCTACAAAATATTGAAATGAGATTTTCTGTCCATTTTCCACAGCTTTGAAAGACAGACTGTCGGATATGTGGTGAGAAGTCACAAAAACAAACTTCACCTGTGAACATGGCACCAGCTAATTACTAAGTCAACAAGTCAAATACGACCCACACTAACTGATTTTTCCCTTGTGTCTTCATCATTATGCTCTTCTCAAAACAAGGTGGCTAAAAAAGATAGACTGGTTATAGATACTGAACACCAAAGTTGGTTTGTGTGATCTCTTGACCCCCCCTGGCTCCACTCACTAAATGTTCTCCCAGTTTTCCTCTGTCTCAGTCTAAGCGTTAGACAAAGCAGTGGCTCTATCTTGTGGCTAAAGTATGAATAGCAGAGCAATAGTGGAAGCATGTTGGAATTTGCTCAGGGCATTTCAGACTAATGAGGCATGATTATGCATCTGCTAAATGACACAAACACACAGAGATTCAAGTTTAAGCAGGGTTTACATCTCAAAATGTCAGAAAAAAGTCATCCCAACTTTGTCTATATGTTCTGAAACTTGGACTGGATGATTTCACGGGCTAAAACAAGCCCTGCCCATCACCTGACTAATGGAGAGTGAGACAGAGATCAAACGTCCCCACATCACACGGAGGAAGTCAGACGAGTTCCTTCCATTTAATCTTATCTAAATGAGACAGACACATAAAAGGGCTCTTGGCCTAGCTAATTTTCTCCATCAGGACGTTAGCCTGTGATCTGAGCGTCTTTCATGGTCTTATCCCAATCAGACACTATGGTACTCAGCAGTCTGCTCCCCATAAAAACCCTTCTATCCACTTAGCCTATAGGAGAGGGGAGGGAAAACTTTGTCTTTCTGACAGCAGTCATGCTTTTGGAATTCAACAGTAATGTAACCTGTTACATTATGTTCTAATAACACAGATACAGTATACCATTCATTCAAACACATCAGTGATAGTTAGAAGCAGCACTGCTTTACAATTTGGTTTGGTGTGTTTGACATCCATGGGTCTACAGGTCACTGAGGGCAACTGGACTGTCATTAAACACAAAGAGTGTTGATTCCTCCCTGCTGACAGAATGAAAAAGCAAAACATTTTCATAGACAAGCTACACTGTTAATACCACATTTAGTACCAATATGACTCTGCTAGTGTCTAAAGCCCATTGTCTGGTATATGTGTATTCAACTGTTGCAATGATGTCAGTGAGCCTAAACAGCTGCACTGAAGAGAGTTTTTCATTACAAGCTAGTTCAGAAAGATTTCTAAGGCTCCAATCTTTAGCTGACCTGAAAGCTGACAACTTTTTGATGTAAGATTTATTTTATGTCTATTCATTTGTATGCAAACCTGACACATAAATTGAGTTAGAAGACTTTCTACACTTGATAAAGCTCCTAAACATGAAATAACAATGCATTTTGACAATAATACAGCTCAACATTAGATTGCAATCCTCCAACAGACACATAGCCTGCTGGGTATTGGACTAACAGTCTAACGTCTCATGAAGCTCTCGCAAATGTGCACAAGCATATCTAATATTCACTCTAGTCCTTCCTCTTGCTCGTTTGTTCGCCCTTTTTCTGTTTTTATCTTGATTGATCATCATCCTCTTCCACCTCGGTCTCAGCGATTGTATCAAACAGTACTGAGGCAGACTAACTGGCATCTTATTAGCTGATGGATGGTGTGTGAACTTACTGCTGAAAGCAGGTGACTGGGGTACTCTGAGGAAAAGTAATGGATGCCATTCCTTCTATTCACAGCTATCATATGTTATCAAGCAATCATGAAATTACCCCCTGGTGGGCAAGAAGGGCTTTCTACTGCTTTACATTTCTGGAAAGTTGACGATCATGGTTGCAACCTTTGTGTTTCAGCCAGTTTAATTAACCACTTTAAAGCGTTAGTTCAGGCAGGCCACAGAGTCAAGTGTTGCCACATAATTGAGATCAGCTGATCTCACGCAAGTCCTCATTAGCTGACAGCCAGCTGATTCACCCAAATCACACTATTGGCTAATCACTCTCATTCTGACATATTTAAACTGCACTGGCCTGGCAAAGCTAGAGCAACCTTTATACATCATGTGCATTGCCTTTAACACTGCATGGCACCTGCATCTAAATGGACTTGAAGCATTTTGTGGCACTTAAGAACGCTGTTTCTTCTTGTCTAGATCTTTGCTTGTGTTGTTCTTGCTCTCAATTGTATGTCGCTTTGGATAAAAGCATCTGCTAAATGATACTGTAACAAATGACACTGTAACAAAGCTTTGCTGCTCCCTCTGCAAGTTGCTTTTGCAACCCTCCTCCACCCCAGCTTCTTCTTTATTCTGCTTCTGACTTAATCGGTGTCATTCTGATGTCACTGATGCCTGCTCTGCCTTGGGTTTTTTTGCTGCTTCTCTCCCTGCCTCAGGCTTTCCTTGTATGCACAGGAAGGCAGGAACGTGAGCTGTTCCTGCTTGATGCTTTCCACATAGGCTTGTGGAAGGACATGGGGATCCCAGAACAGCCACACGCCAAATATTAACAACAGATATTAGTGCAAATTAATAACTGCTAATAAAGAAACATATTTATAACTGCGTTTCATGTGTGTTCCTTGACAAAGTGGTCCTGACTAAATTATTTTTGTTTTATGAAATAAAATTGGTGTTCACTGAAAGATAAGGGGACAAGCCCAGGGTATACTTATTCAAAACCACATCAGAGATAGAAACCCAGAGGGGGGTAAACAGTGGATTAATGCTGTAGATGTTCTGCTGTCTCTGTAGGTCATCACAAAAAATGTGTTATTCTGAACATAATATGACTTTTTTTGGTACAAACAAAAACGTCAGTGCAAGTAATGGTATTGTATTCTAAAGCCAGAAATGCCCATGCTGTTTATTTCACTGATTCAAGCATATGGCCTCTGGTAAATATCATTAAAGTAAACAAAAGCCTGGAAACACAACAGTCCTTTAACTCACAACCTGAACATGACAGATAATAATCCACTTTTGGTCATTTATTAAAACAAAAATTAATATGTGTCCTGCTGGTAGGGGAAAAGCTTTTTTCTTACCTAAGGTAAGTAATGAATAACATGTAAAGACAAATCCTAATGACCGTTTTACAGAAATCAAACACTCTAAAAGGCCCTGACAGTGAAATTTGAATTAAATATGGCAGCAGAGGGCCTGTACTTTCTTTTACACAGTGCCCTGGTGGATATTAAGCTCTCTTTACCACACTTACAGTGCTCTCTTTTTATTATGCTAATGAGCATATCAAGCCACTGGGCTCTGATTTGCCTTTCCTTGTTAATTGGAATGAAAAACCCTGAGCCATTACTAGCATTGCTTTAGTGAGCCCCTGCACTGCCTGAAGTCAGAGGAAATATCCTCAAGCAAGCCACGATGACTGATGATTTAGAGGCATGTAGACGACTTATATGCATGAATGTGTATGCATGTGCACCTGAGCAGCACATTAGCTTTAGTAGAGCTGTTTTAATAAAGCAGGGTGAATACAAATACATGTATTTATGTTCCAGGCATCAAGCCTTAATTGTTTAAATAAAACAATTTAAGGATCAGACAACAAGCTAATGAGCCATGCAGTCTTCCTCTCTACTTTCCTCCTCCCTGTGTGGGAGTCAGACCTCAGGTTCAACGGCAGGAAAAAGTCTGAAGATGAGAAAAAGAGCTGGAGAGAGAATACAGGAGGTTCCTCATCCTTGTCTCGTGGTGTTTTCAAGCACATCTCTTTGAAAAGTCAGAATGGACAGCTCATGCAGACTGATGCAAGTACTCAGCAATGTCTTTGGCTTTTTAAGATAGAGCAACTGAGCAAATACGATGGGCGATCAGTCATGAAAGCTGTGTGTATCCAGTTCTAGAGTCAGGTCCAATGTTTTTGGTTAATAAAAGAACATCAAAACAGAATGCTTGGATAAATATTTTATGGACATATGTAGCCTCTTCAGAATCAAACAAAAAAGTTTAACATAAGAGAGGCTGAGTCAACAGCTAGAGCAAAGCAGGAGGGCTCTACTTTAAGATAAAATGCTCACACGTCACTACTGGTTGTAAAATGTGAAGGATTTCAAAAGAGGATTTTAATGACTGAATGTGAGCTTTGAGTCCATCTCTGAGGTGTTGACTCACAGTGAAACAGAGGTCAAAATATTGATTCGATTCATGTTACTAGCTTGGTTGTGAAATCCATATCCAACAACTTGTTGAAAAGAAAAGAAAAATCTTAAGCTGAAGGATTTTGTAAAAAATATCTGATTATTTTTGACTCATACTGCAAATTCGATATAATCGGTTGTAATCAAGGGAATGTCATTTTTATCTCTTTATGACTTTGATTGAAAAATTTTTTAAAAAACGAGGAGAGTTTGATTTTTTGCACATTACTTAAAAAAACTCACACTCGAATGTCTGTGTGGTGTGTAGGGCATAACATCTCTGCTGCAAAAAAATGTATCAAACTGGTATTTTGATAGAATTTAGGTTAAAGAAGAAATATTACACCTTGTGTTGTGTGACATGACAGCGTATCTGAGTGAAATGTTATGTGTGATTTGCCTTTGTGAGCTTTATATAACAGTATTTAAAAAAAATGTAACAAAGCTTGAAGTAGGGGCTTAACAAAACTTAGCATAAAAAGTAAGTATATTTGTGTTTGTTAGATTATTTCTTTGCTGTTTATTTCCCTTTAAAATGGTGCCACATTTGTAAGGATCATGCATTTGTGGGATGAGCAGCAGAGCTGAGCATGTGAGTTGCACACATGAAAAATTTGCCAAATCTTCTCTGCCAATGCCACAACAGCTTATACTACCATTTACTCTTGTTCGGTGTTGTTCAGTGGATTGGATGATGAAACAAGACATATTTTCAATGTACCAATTTTTCCATTTAACAAACAGGAGCCTCAGTAGTGTGTGGAAGAACCATACGCACCCATAGCAGCCTGCCACCTCTTCATGCTGGTAACCAGCCTGGTCACACACTGCTGTAGGATGGCATCTCATTCTTCACCCTGCAAGTCAGCCAATGTGGTTGTGCTGCTGACAGGCCTTTCCATCCTCTCTTGCAACAAATGCTGGTTGAAGAATGGGATGCCATCCCACTGCATTGTGTGTGACTAGCATGGTGACCAGAGGTGGAAATAATTTTGACCTTAGACTTTTTTTTTAAATAACTTTGTTTCTGTGTGCAAAGTAAAATAATGTAAGCATACAAAATAAAACTAGGATGTTTGGAAAAGCTGTTTAAAATTCCTTGCTTTTTTTAATAATACTTAGGAAATTCTTAAAATGAAATGTTCATAGGAGAGCTAATAACTTTGTTTGTATAACAAAGTATCTCAATGTTTTCAAATTATGGAACAAATTTATTGAAAAATGTGTAAATAGTAAATGTTTAACTAATGTTCACATGTAACAAGCAGTGAAATGTACCTGTGATGAGCTGCAATAGGTGTGGAACTAGTTCTGTCCTTTAGGTGGCTGACAGCCAAAGGATCATCAGTACAGCCACCCAGCTCTCCTGTCACCCACTCAGGCAGTCCTGAACTGCTGTGTTGTTCAGCCCGACCAGTCAGTGGGTCATCGTAGTAGATGAACTACGAATTGAAAAACAAAAACAAGAGAAATGGATTGTGTTAATTTGGTCTAGTAGTGCATTGTTATGCTTTATTTATAATCTAAAATATATTAGTTAATTACAGCTGCCACTCATATAAGTTTCTGAGAATTTAAAACTAACAAAGACAGCATTTCAAAAGTTTATTGGCTTCGGTGGCTTAAAATGGAACAGTTTTGTCGAAACTACATCATAATCAAAGCCTCACCATATAATTAGGGAGCGTCTTTAGGGCCCCAGGTTCTGGTTTACTTGTGAAAGGCAGCTCCAGGACCCCTCTTTTGAGCATGTTAAGCAGTAACCGGGCATACATATTGCGGTTCTTACGGCCTATCAGACCTGAACCATATGTAGCCGGGTCACACAACTTCTTGATCCATGTGGCACACCGTTGGCGCTCTGAGGATTGTAGTAGAGAAAAAAGAAAATATGATATAGCTCAATCAAAGTATTATCTAGGTAGTTAAGCCCTGAGGGTTGTTATATCCACGTAAATTTCCATAGACTGAAGAATGACGAGCACAAATCAGAGCTTGCTTTCACAGTTACATCTGGGGTTTCATGTATTGTATGTAGATACTACAGGAGTTGTTTGAGCTCACCTGTCTTGTTGGGGTGTTTGAGGACATATGGCTTCATGTCAAGAAGAAAGTGGTCAAACTCAGTGTCCAACCTATCCCATGAGTCCTCATGTTTACTCATAGTGACCTGAGAAAATGATATTATGTTACAGCGACTGGTGAAAGGTGGTTTTTCCAGTTGGCTTTACCATAACAATAGTACGTGAGCTAAATAGTTATTATAATGTTACCCGAATTCTACACGCAGTCAAAACACAACTTATAGACAGATTAAGATGTATGAAACAGGTAGAGTAGTCTAGTGTCATGTTAAGTTAGTTTATAATGACATGTCAACAACTTACAACAGATGCTACAAGACCGAGTCAGTAGCTAGCAAAACATACGATAGCAAACAAGCTAAAGCTGACGAGTTAAACGCACGCGGAGAGTTTCGTGTTCCTCATAAACTTCCGGAAACAAACGAACAACAGATATGCAGCAAAATCATTTTCAAAAACTGTAAAATAAGTCTTAAAAGAGATATAACATGAGTACTTATTTCGCCGCTCAAAACGGTTCAAAACCTCGACGTCCTCATTCACGTCATATCCGCTTTCCGCGGCGACGATGCTTCTCTCGTTGTCATAGCAACTGCACACTGTTTCTAGCATCCTCGAGGACCAAGGTACGTCGAACCGTCTGATTTGTCGGTATCAACAACAAAAGCAAAAGGAAAATACAGGTCGTTTCTTTTTTTATATATTTTTAACTATAAAAGAAATGCAACTTTTTTTATTTGTTTGGGTGTTTTTTGTTTTATTTTTTTTATTTTATTTTATTTTTTTTGTATTAATTTTGGACTGAAATCAGAAACAAGATTTCAGACTATTTGTCCGTTTTCATGTTTTGACATTCATCCATACATTTTAATTTTATTCTGTTTTGTCATAAAAAATGATCAATTTAAATATTTTTTAAATATTCTGATTAATTCAGCAATAACAAAACTGCTTTTCCCACGATGATGACGAGGTGTTTCCTCAAAGTCTCTGTCAAATTGCCAAAAGATTTTCTGTAATCACGGCGAGATGGGGTGTTAAACATGTTAGTTTTCTCCTGTCTTTTTTCACTCGTATACTGTATTCCGTTTAAAATCAAAACTGTGACATAATTCACTGAATAAACATACATTTCTTAACTTTTCTTTAAGTTGTGGGTCGCAATTTGTTATAGATACTGTTTGGTCTTAAGGCAGGACAGTTGACAATGATTTGTGGAAGTGTGCCTGAGCCAGTGCAATGATTTCAAGTGTACAATCACTCCTGTTTTTTATGCAGTAATGCCTGAGGGCCTAAAGCATCCTAAACTGACCTTTGGCCTTGTCTCTTGCGCACAGAGATTTCTCCAGATTCTCGGAAACATTTGATAACATAATGTGCTGTAGATGGTGGGGTATTTAGTCTTTGCAATTTTACACTGAGGAACATTTTCTTGAAATTGTTCCACAACAGTTTGTCACAGATTGGTGAACCTCTGTCCATCTTTACTTTTGAAAGACCTAAAGATCTAAAACACTCCTTTTATACCCAGTCATGTTACTGACATGTTGGCAAATACTGGCAAAATGCTACCCCAGCTGTTTACATTACTACCACTTACTTTTCCAGCCTTTTGTTGTACTGGCCTTACCTTTTCTTATGTATGCTGCTGCAATCAAATTCAAATTGAGCAAATATTTTTTTATGAAATGGTAAAATGCATTTCAACATCTGATATGTTCTATTGTGATTAGATATGGGGTTTGAGATTTGCAAATCATTGCATTCTGTCTTCACCCTTGACACAGTGTCCCAACTTTTTTGGAATTTGTGTTTTATACTGAGCTTAAAAAATGTCCTTGCTGTCTAATTTAGCTCTGCTGGGGTTAGTCTCAGGCTGCAATGCCGTGCAACGTCCACAAGATGGCGCACAACACCTTTCATTTCTAATATCGACGGCGATGAGCGGATGCACTTGCCGCTCTAGTTCATTCATCTTTAAAAAAAGTGAGGTAAAAGTGTTAACAGACCATTCATAACATTTCTTAATCTAGCACTAACTGACATTATAGGTGGATGAGTATTTCTGGTGTCATAACACAGCGCGAGACACCGCTGATAGATTCCCGTTTGTTTTTAATTAAGAGCTGAAACTAAATTGAATATTTCCCACGGCACGTGAAGGCAGACTTCATGACGTCACTTTGAATGAAAAAGAAGCGCTCAGCTCAGCTGTAGTTCAGGCAGAGGGGAGGCGTGCGCGGTGTCAGGAGCTGCTCAAACACCACTTGTGAGGAGAGCAGAACCTCTCACGTATCGGACAAACGGAAGTTGTGGCTTTGTATTTTTTCTTTTGTTTTGTTTTGCCAGCCCCACCGTTATGGCTGACCATCTTTTACATTATAATGACTCGGCTGGGGTCGGGAATCGGTTCGCCCGCAAAGGTGCTTTGCGCCAGAAAAACGTGCACGAGGTAAAAAACCACAAATTTATTGCGAGGTTCTTTAAGCAGCCGACGTTCTGCAGCCATTGTACGGACTTCATATGGTAAGTTTGGTTCATGCACACCTCCCTCTTTAATGCAGGCAGCTTGCCATTCACTTTCACTAGGCTGATGGCAGAATTATTTAGGCTTGCTGAGGAGGAGCGTGTGGCTTTGCAAGCTTGAAAGCATGCACATAGTATTTGTAATACTCCAAACATTTGATATACTACCCTTTTACTTGGTGCATTAATTTTAAAGCTTGCTGAAGCTTCTGGACTTAAAAACTGACATGTCAAGCTTTTAAATATTAAGAATTCCTATACTGATTAACCTAAACATGCAAACCTTGTAATTCTTTGTTTTTTCTTGCAGGGGATTTGGGAAACAAGGATTTCAATGCCAAGGTAAACCTCTTGCATGTGTGTTTGGTGCGTTTTTATTGCAAAGACACAATAGGGCTGCAGCCTACTGATAGGCAGTTGGGGCTAAGGTTGAAGTACCAGGCTCAACATGTCAAGGGTTACAGCTTTCTCACACTGAAAGTGGAAAGTTTTGCACTGCTTGTTCCTTCTAGTTTTTTTTTTTTTTTGGTTATGTGCATTTAATGTGGCAGGCTAGGCCTCTATTAAACCCTGTCTTAAGAAAATGAAATCAGATGCCTTGGATTTTAAAAGTTTTATTTCAATTCATATGGCAAATCCCACTGAGAATGCATCTTTTTGGGATTCTTTCTTCCAAGGGCTCATCCTGGAAGAAGGCAAAAGTTAGAATTTGCAGTCCAATTTCTTGGGGGGAAAAAAAAAAATCACATGAAGCATTTACCTGTTAACTTTGGTGCATCATATCCATGTTGGTTACAACCTGGTGCTGAAAGATCAACTTTTTAGGCATCATTTCTGTGAGGAACATCTAAAAATCAGCATTTAGATTGAAAGTTTGTCATACCTTTGAGGTCTTAAAACTTTATGTGCAGCTTTTTTGATAAGTGCTGGGCGTTTAATCTCCAACTTTAGAGCCTTCAGAGCAGAGAACTCTGGTTTGTGCTTCAAGTGGGAGAGGAAGTAGCGGGGCTGCTTGTGGGTCTTTCTGGACTGGATTATAGCGCTTGTGTGGGATGGCAGTAGAAGAGGAGCAAGTGGTTTGTGTGCTTTATGGGAAACCTTTTTGGTGCTGAAGGCTGGTTTTGGCGGGCGCCATGTGATCTTATTGTGTTTTGGCTTGTCTGTTTGGCCAAAGTTCAAGTTGAGTCCTCCAAAGAAGCTTCTTGGTCCTAGTGAATTAATGGGCAGAGCTTGCTCATGTGAAGGAGAGTTGTAATTGGCTTGACTGTGAATATTTTCATAGCCGGATGATTCTGCACGCTCAGAGGGGTACTCAAAGACGTCTTCATAGACCAGATGGGGGGTGTTACCCGAGTAGTCTTCATAAAGAGGTGACTGTGCATGCTCAGAGGGATACTGAAAGACTTCTTCGTAGACCAGATAAGGGTTGTTACTGGAGTGGTGTTCATAAAGAGGCGGTTCTGCTTGCTCAGAAGAGTACTGAAAGACTTCTTCATAGACCAGATGGGGGGTGTTACTGGATTGGTCTTCATACATAGGTGGTTCTACATGCTCATAGACTAGATGGGGAGTCTCTTTTGAGTGGCCTACAGCTTGACTATAAACAGAGTTATCCTCATAGGCACTGCTAACTGGCTCAGGCTGGCCTGCATAAAAGCTGGGATAGTCTGCTGCTGGCTCCTGGTAGGCTGGGGCTTGTGGTTGGACAGGGTCTGGCTGAGGCTCCACTGCATCCCCCGGCTGATAGCTAAACGTGGGGCTTTGTATGTAGGAGTGAGATGGGGCCGAATCTGGCTGTTGCTCTGCTGGAGGATTGTTGTAGCTCGTGTGCACAGGGCTGGACAGCTCGTTGTTTGAGGCCTGCAGTTCACTCTGATCAGAGGTTGTGGAGAATAACACTTGGTCGTCTGCATCATCACCTATGTTATGTGCATCAGGCATGTAAGGATATCCATAACCTTTGGGGGAAAAAAAAAAAATCAAAAAAGAAGCAATGAACATTCCAGGGGGGACAGTTTTGTAATCAATAACAAGCTTGAGCAGTGCAAAAAATAATGTGGGAAAGTGCTGCATGATTAATGTAATTGCAATCACGATGCCAGGCTGTGCAAATATAATTGCTTGGCTGCAATTACTTTAAGCAGTACTTGAAAGATAAAATAAAAATGCCTGCTGAGAGGCATTTAAGTTTATAATAGTCCCACTATTGCGCTTTGAAGAAATACCTTTATTAAAAACAAAAAAAGAAAAACTTATGGTGCTGATAGTATTTTGAAAGCAGTACTGTGAAAACTAGGGCTGTCAAAAGATTACAATTTTTTTTGCAATTTGTCTCAGAATTTCTGTAGTCAATCGTAATTAATCACACTGTTTATCACAATTGAAAAGTGCAGGGATTTTGCATTCCAAACAGTTTGTGATTTTGGGTTTTTCTACCATCTTAAATAACGGTAATTGACTTCCTGTTTGGATGCAGAGCTGTTAAGCCGATTGAAGATGTCAGCATGGACTTCACCACCAAAAAAATAACTTATGGATTTTTAAACAAATTTGTGAACAATAAAAAAGTAAATGTTTGACAACACATGATGCAGATAACTCGTCCACCAGGCTGTTTGAGTTTTCAGAAAGAAATGAAATTAAGGAGCAGTGGTGGATCTATTTGCATCACTGTGGCTGCAGGGGGACTAATTGTGGATGTTAATCATTCCTGATTAATGCAATTAATCTTGACAGCCCTTGTAAAAACTTACATTTTTGTATTTATGTTAACTCATTGAGTGCCAGCCCTTTTATAAATGGAAAGTTGCTTGACCCAGCGTTTTTGGCCATTTTGAGTCATCTTTCAAGACCCACAGAATATTTTGTACTATGATTTCTAAAAACACCAAATAGCTCAAATGAAAGAAGAATCTCTATTTCATCATGGAAAAAAACATTTGTAGCTTGTTCCATTCTTGATTTATCTTAAGTTGAATAGAGGCTAGTTTCACCTAAAAGACCACTTTTTTTCTAGAAAGCTGAGAAAAATTCATTTTTGTGAAAGAGTCTGTCAAGCAGAACAGTGATTTGAATGTTATAATTTTGTCTTCAATGACATAAAAGACATCTGAAAATTGTATTACAAGTGTTATTTTATTGTAAAATAAATAATGCTTCCAGTCACTGTCATGCCATTCACACTCTGGAACTGAACGGCCTCCACGGGACCTCCCTATATGCCAACGTCCTCTCCTGCTTGTCGCTGTATGCATCCAGTTGGCAAGAGGCTGCCTTATTTCTCCGATGCACGGGGGGAGACCTTGCGGCATTCTTTAGCCTCTTTGCAGGCCGAGGCAGATCAATGATCTGATCCCTGGATTCGCTGTCGTTAAGTTCAGTGTCGGTTTCAGTGAGTAAGCCATTTCTCAGGCAAAAGTTTCAAGTTTCTTCCAGCATCCAAGTTAGAACTTTTAGCTTAGATTACCTCCGTAACGATTGCTCTGCTCTTTGACCCCAGGGTCTCCACCTCTGATGTTTGATCTACCGTCACTTCCGACTGTAGTGTTCCGACTACGTATCCCAGAAGCCCCAAAATTACTCACAGGGAGCGTGAGAGCACCCCCTTGTGCCAGCCGCTGAAAAAACACTTTTACATATATATAGGTCAATGGCACTCAAACGTTATTTTTTAAATGACGTATATATACACGTCAATGGCACTCAATGAGTTAATCAATATTTTGATGTTTTGAGTTGAGAAATGCACACTACAAAACTATTATTCTCTGCATTTCCAAGCAAGTAGACCAAATACTATTTAAGTATTCTATCATAATTGCAGTATTGACTGGTATAATTGCAATCATATTACCAAATCATGCATTATTATTGTAATTAGGGCTGGGGAAATAATCGAAAATTAGATTAAATCGCAATTTGGCCTGCTGCAATTTTCAAATCGAGAAGGAGCAATATTTCTTTGACCTGAAATTTGTGTCAAAAAAGCAGTCTCTTTTTTTGCAGCAGCAGAGATGTTATGTATGACATATCATGCAACCCTTCAAGTGTAATCTTAAGAATAGTCTCCAAAAAAAATTCCTACAATCATTTTTGTACTTTTTTCTTATTAAATATGAAAATGACATAACCTTCAATGCAACAATTCATATCCTATTTGCAATACAAATCAAAATCATGAGTATTAGATATTTTAAATGATTGTTCAGCCCTTGTTAAAAAATAAAAGTTGAGGAATAATCACATATCAAATCGCAATATTGGAGGAAAAAAAAATTGCAAATAGAATGTTTTCCAGAATCGTTCAGCACCAATTGTAATGCATTATTCCATGCTGTGATATCAATAACACTCAAATAAAACCAAAAAGTGAATATGATCAGTAAACAAGTCTGCCCTCTGCATTTTTACACAATATTAGAGCTTGCCACGCTTGTCTACTGAAGCCAAAGTAGTTTAGAAAAAAACTGATGCACTGATGATGAAATGTCATTTGGGGAGTCAGACTCCAAAACATGTCAAAGTTTATCTATACAGCACATTTTAAGCATGTTCACCAACTTGCTGTGCACCCACAAAACAAAAACAAGTGAAAAGAAAAAATATGCAATAAACAGAACAATTAAAATGAAAAAGGAATATGTCAATTTAAAGATAATCAAGATGAAATAATGAAACATAATGATAAAAGACTGTCGGTTCAATATAAAGTATAAGATGATGGTAGAAATGAGAAGAGAAAGATAATTAGAGTTGAGGGCCTATAAAAAGAAACAGGTTTCGGCACTGATTTAAAAATGTCAATAGAGTGTGCAAATCTCATATTGAAGGAGAGACTGCTCTATAACTTGGGAGCAACCACTGCAAGGCTCGATCCCCTCAGTTTTTCAGTTATGATCTAGTGACCTCTAAAAGCAGCTGGTTAGTGGGCCTGAGCATAAGCTGGAGTTTGAAAATGCACAAAGTAAACTCGAAAAGATAGTGCTAGAAAAGAAAAACTATCAATAAAATATTAAACTCAATCTTAAATTTACAGGAAGCAAATGAAGAGAAGCCAAGATAGGAGTTTTATTGCAGTGCTTCCTTTTTTTCCAGTAAAAAGACAAGTGGCAGCATTCTGTAAAGGCTGCAGACGGTGCAAAGAAGACAAATTTAAAGCAGAGTACAAAGAACAACAGTAGTCCAGCCTTGAAGTTACAAAGGCATGAATTGTTTTCTTACAGTCACAGGATTTCAATTTTTCTAAAAAGTCTGAGCTTGATAAAAGAAAGAAGCTTGTTTTAATGAAAGAAGACATTAGCTTAGTCATCTTGAGTTTCATCTGACTGCACCAAAATGGTGAAAAGCAAGTCCATTTTACCTCAGTTAGTAAAACCAAAGCATGCTGAATGAAAAATAGGGGCTAAGTTATAGAAAATACTTTGAAATTCTGTCTTTTTCAGGGTTTTATTGCAGATACTCTGATCACCATAATGGATATATTGCAACCAACTGCACAGCCATAATGAAAAAAAGTCATTACCTTTCACAGCTGGTAGAGCAGCACCACCATCAAATAGGATAAAACAGTTGCAGGAGAGGCTGCAGAAGAGGCAAAAGAGGAAATAGACCTGATTAAAGTCTCTGTTCAAACAAATTAAGTGCTCAGGAAATCACTAAAGGAATTAAACTCACAGTAGAAGGAGTCCAAGAGCCATGGTTGTTGGCTGAAAAGCTGCTCCCTGCACTTCTCAGAAGCAAACTGCTGACTGGGACCAACAGGACTAAAGAGTAACCTCCATGACTGTCATGAACCCCGACGTGTCTCCTTATTTTCAGCACTGCAGGTCTAAATGAGCATCATTAGGAACAGCTGCACACTGAGCAATCAGAGGCAAGTTCATTATCAGGTGCTGCAGATGGACAACAGCAGACATCCATTCAGAGGAAATGCTTTCTCTGCAAATATCTTTGTGTGATTTGTCCACATTTATCCAGTAGTATGTATTTTTTTAAGTTAGGAGATGACCCATGTGAGTTAAGAGTATTCATAAAAACATGCTTTTAAAGGGGGTAGAAGCTGAACTAAACCTGTTTTAAAATGGGCAGTTATGAGCCATATCAGCTGTTTGGTTATATGCAGCTTGGGCTGCAGCTCATCGCAATTTAAGCTTTCACAATAAACACATCATAAATGTGTGAATTTAATGCATTTAATAAAAACAAGTATTTAATTAATGAACACTAGCAATGCCCTGCTGTTTCATCATGTGAATATTTTACAAACTCTCACATTATTCTCATGTTATTTCACTAAAGCAAAATATCAGCAACTTCCAGAGTAACTGCTGCAAATTTAGTGATAACAAAGCTTGATTTATTCAGTCTTGTATAAGGACATAAGGATATGTTGTCTTTAAGTCTGATGTTTGAAATGCACTACTGATATGTTTGCTGATATATTATATATCATATTGAATATGATATATTTGCTGTGATATCAGCAGCTGATGCTGATAGTAATATATCTTTAACATATTAGGGAAGTATCTGCAGAGACTGATAATACTGTGCATCCCTAGTAAAAATGATAACCTGTGCACATTTAGGCCTAGTCTGTGTGTGCATGAGTATTTATGAAAACAGAGGCTTTCCTCTTTTATTTGCAAAAATAAACTTGTCCACATATGGGAACTTCTCAGAAACATCTTTGTCCACATGAACATGCAAAAAAAGCACTGCTGCATGGAATAAAGAGCTATCAACAGTAGTCTGTCCCTCACTATGTGGATGGAGCAGCTCATTCAGAGAAAACAACAGCCTTTTACATTCAAAAAAGCCAAGACAGTTTTGCTGCAGACTGTAGAAAACCACTAACGTGAGACTCTCTCAGAACAGAAATGCTGTAATTGGCTGGTACAGTGCATTTTCAGTTAGAGCTCTAAAAGTGATTGATTATGAATAGGCCCATTTTAGAAGTAGATACTCAAACTGGTCGCTTTAGCTCCATTAGCTTTAGCTAAAGCTAACATAGCTATGCTAGCTACAAAGTTAGCATGACAAAGTAAGCAAATGGAGCTAAGTTAGCTATAGTAAAATAAACTACAGCAAGTGTAGCTAAGGCTTACATAGCTAGGCTAGCTATGTACTATTGAACAGGATGAAAAATTTGTTCATATCTCAAGCTATTACACAACTAAATTTAAATTATAAAAATGAACTGTTATGATGCATTTTATTTTAACTACAAATGTAATGATGGTTCTGCCTTCAGTTGTCTTTCAAGGTATTTTTGTGCGTATCTATTTTGGTGTTGCGTCTGAATTTGTGTGATTGTGTTCATCATGTTTCATGTTTTTACCTGACTGCAAAGCAAATTTCCCTAAGGGGAAAATAAAGTTGAAGTAGTTAACATTACTACGTAAGCTGTTGTAGCTAAGTTTGCTATAATAAAATGAACTACAGCAAATGTAGCTAAAGCTAACACAGCTACATCACTTATCTAGCTAACATAGCTAAAGTCATATGGTTTTCAAAAGTATTAACCATGAACTTCAAGAGCTTTTGCTATGTTAGCTATGTAGCTCTGTTATCTACATACCATAGCTAATGAAGCTACATAAGCTTTGTTTGGCACATTTGGTTGTTTTCGTGGAAGACGAACATTTTTCCTGTATTTTACTCAACTTTTTCATTGGTAATCAGGTTTTGCTGATCATGTTTTTAACTTTTAACTTTACCCTAACCTTACTGAAAGTTAAATTTTATTTTATTTTTAAAGCGCGTATTTCTGTGACAGGTGCGACGTCTCACAGTACTGGTCTGCAAGATGGGCCATCGAGATCTTCAGTTGTCAACCAGACTCCTCTCAAAAACGTAGTGTTAGAGACCTCTGTAGCTCTCCCGGGTGTCTTCAGGTGTAAAAATCAAGTTAGCAATCCTAGCTAGAGGTGTTCCTAGTCATATAATTTTCCATCAAATTTAACACAAGATTCAGTTCCATTCAGCTGTCTAGTATAAAGTAAAATACACTCAGTCATTCTGCAAACCAACTTCAATCTGCAACAGTAAAACAATGCCACATGGTAATGATGCAAAGTTGGTTGACATGTGGCTAACATTACCAGTGCTAGCACCACATTCAGTCCTCTTAATTAATGCCCACATACCTGTCCATTAACACTTTGTTTGCATGCAAGTCTAACCTGAACAACTTTATCCCCATTTTCTAGATCAAACTAATGCTAAACTGTGCTATTCCCAGGAAATGCTAACAGTGCTAAAACAGTTAGCGCTGATATCAGGTTAAAGATCACTGTGGCGGCGGGACAGTCGTCAAGAACAACCACAGTAGGGGTGGGCAGCTGCGTTACAGTTTAAATGAAGGGTTTGGCCTGGGTTGTGGGCCTAAACTGATAAAAAATGTTAATAATTAGTGTAACAGACTTGTAATTCTGGTGCCAACACATCAGAATTTAACAGTTTTGGCAAATGGTGTGCCTCCCTGTTAGCAATGTTAACGTTGTTTATGTTCTAGAAAACCTTTACTATGTAGAAGTTTTCTCAAAGCTCTCTTTTCAGTCACCTAAAATGTAATTTGATGTGTGTGGACTTGGCCTTAAAATGGTTAAAAGTGGTTAAAGCATAGACAATTGTCTCATGTATAGCCTTGCCATTGAAATTTTAACTTTATGAGTTCAGGGGATCGTCCTGCACCAACCACATCCCTGTGAAACACTTTCTGATGGGCAATCCTTTAATTCCATCTGACATACATCTGACTTAAAGCTCCTACGTGAAGTCGGGAAACCTTGTTTACCCTGAAATCAACACCCTGAAGTTGCCACCATCTTTGCTCGTGTAACATTTCTCTCCAGACATCTGATACTGTGGCAGCTTACCGGGGAGAAAGGCAAGGGAAAGGGGTGAGGAGTGAGGGAGACAAAGATGAAAACGGGAGGAGTTATAGCGGGGATTACTGAGGTCAAAGTGAGGTTAGATTGCCAGGAAGGCGCTTTGAAATGGAAACAAATAACACGATCTAACGAGGAAGAGGAAATATGGGATGGGGGGAGATTAAATTTGCGGAAGTAAAATGTAATGCCTGTGACAAGATTACTGGGACTAGGCTTAAAGTGTGGTTCGTCCACAGGGCTTGATCATCAGTGTCAGTTTCTGTGAGGGACATTTGATCATAGGAGATTGGAGTATAACAGGATATGTAGGGCTCATGCTTACAATATGCAACAAGATTAAAATTCATGTCCCCTTTTTCATATCAGGCCGTCCGTTTGCGCCACTGTTGATCAGAGGAGCTTGACTACAGCATAGTAGTGGGCTGTCTGATGCATGTTCTTCTGCCTTTTCTTGTAAGTGCACAGGGAAACATTGCTTTTCTGAGAACCATATAATGGTGTAATCCCCAGAGGATCTGATGTACACGCGCAACATATCCCTCTTTACTATATGGGATGATGGATGATGGCTTTAAGTATTGATAGCATTGTGAAGACATGACATGTTATGTTAGATGTACAGCACTAAGAGGTTTTGGCTCAAATATTTATCCGTGAGCAACATTATATCAAGGATTTTATTTCTCTTATGCATGTTAAGAGCTCTGAAACTCTTAGCAATGGGTTTTCATGAAAGGAATTTAAAGTGAAGAGCTTTCAGCATTATTGTGTTAATAGCGATGCAATTATGGTCCAAAACCAGGGCAGAACGGTTTTGAAAAAATTCTGACTCATATTGCTTTTGTATCTTTTTTATCTTCTTTGTATGTCATCCTCATTTTAACAAGAGAAACGTCCACAAAAATGAAGCTTAGAGTTAGTTCATGTAGGAGTCATACCCCCAGTCGTGATCAGCTGATCCCATTTATCATCTCCCAGCTCTCACAGCCAATCACAGCTCTTTCTCTCAACACGGCTTTGCATTTAAATATGACTACCTTTGCTAATCCCTGCTTGCATCAGTGCTGACCACTCTGCTGCCACTGCAGGCAACGCTTCACCTCCTCCACCCCAGCTTCCTCCTTCATAGCATAAAGCTTGTTGCACCCTCATATTCAGATCCATGCAGTTATGGATTAACTGCCTCTGAACTAAGTTTACTGTATAGAGTATGAATCATCATAAATGTATCTATCTATATGGGGGTTTCTTGCTATATGCCAAACCAGGGAGCCTTTTTAACAGCTTTTTTCCTTCATTTTGTCATAAACATGCTTTTAAAGGACAAAATATAGTATCTATCAAATACATCTTGTGGGGTGCTGATTAAATTGACAGGACAACTCAATTTAGGATGTTATAGAAGAATTGTGTTGTTCACAGGCAAGCTAGTTCTTGGAGCGTGCTCTTTTTTTAAACAATGGAGATCATCTCCCGTTTGAGAGACATTTCCTTTTCTTTCTCCTCTTTTTAAAGTTTTTGATTCAAATATATTAAAAAGGCAAAATGGCACCAAATGAAGACCCATTTGAGAGCCAATCGAATGGCTCATATTACTGAGCTGAGCCAAATAATCCAGGTCTCTTAAAAGAGCTGCATTCCCCATAACACTCAGCAAGGCTGGACGGACATAAATCTATAAATAATGGGGCTGTCAAGATGAATTACATTGATTGCAACTGATTAAATTCCACAAGCAGTGTTTTTTATTGCAATTAATCACATGATTTTTTTGTCCCTTTCAACACATTTTGTGTCTTAGGTCACATATTTTACCCCTTAAAGACTAGTTTTTATTGGTCTCCGAGGTCCCCAGAACATGCCTATGAAGTTTGTTTTGGAAAAAACTCCAGTATTGGATTTTTGCATGTTTAAAAACTCCTCTGTTTCAGTCCTGCTCAGAACGAGCTGTTTTTGTGTCTGTGGCTTTAAATGTTAATGAGCTGTCTGACTCCACCCCTTTCAGGAAATGGATGTGGCTTGATGGATGTGACTCACCTGATCCTTCTCCAGCTGAGAGGAAGATCAGGAGAGGAGGGCAGAACTTTCTCCCAAGCGGGGTGGGCCAACCGAACATGGGGGCGGGGCTAACTCCCCACATGACATCATGAGGGGAAAATCTGCTTTTTTTAATCACGCATTTTATGAAAGGTGGAGAAAGGGGGGTGGGATTTTCTAATTCTTGGGGGGATTGTGGACAGGCCAGGGGCACATTTTTGTTAGAAAAGCCTGAAAAAGTGTATTTTGCATAATATGTCCCCTTTAAGCCATGTCAGTGTCTCCCTGCAGTAAAATCAGTCCGCCCCTGCTCCTTAAAGTCTCATTTTTCTTAAAAAAAAACAAAAATAAAACTCAGAGAACTCAGGGGACAAGTCAAAAGTCATCTACACCCTGTGTTCGCTTACTTCCTTTTTAATCTGTGACAAGTTCCTTTTCCCATGGTTAGGTTCATGTTAAGATCTTCCTTCTACCTGTAAGAGCAGGTTTGTATCCAAACAGAAAGCCAGTTCCCCTTAGTTTAAGCCCACAGGAAAACCCAAGATATCACAAACACAGGTTTTGGTAGAATTATTGGAATTTTAAAATGGAATTTAAAGGATACAATTAATCATAATTAACTGCAGAAATTCTGATTTATTGCAATTAATAATTTTAATCCCTTTACTTCCCTACTAAATGATTGCAAAGCCATGCTTTTTGTTTGCTAGTGGAATACAGGAGATCACATTAGTTGACGGGTTTATGCATGCCAGTATTCATTCTCTCTCTACAACCAATCCAGTCTGGATGAAGGCATTCTAGACCACCTCCGTATGCTGTCTGAGCTATCAGATATCAAACCAGGCATTTCAGTAGGCATTGTGATGAATCCAAAGAAAGTACTAGTTGTTACCACTTGGTACCTGAATGCCTTAAATGGTTATAAATACACTGTTTAACAGGGGTAATTATGGTCCATTGAAAGTAAGCAGCAAAAACGATAAAGTACAGCAACAGAACAGCAGCTTTTAGCTGTGTTTCCTGCTTCTTTTCTACATAATCTTTAATGCAACATGTGATGTCTTCGTGGCAAGTCATGTCCTGTTCAGGCAAATTGCCTTTCTTTGCATTGATTTCCCAGATCAAGACAGTGGTCAGAATTGCTTCACATTGTCAATATGGACTTATTATGAAATTCTGATTAACATCAAGTGAAAAATAATCATTTCCAGCCCTTAATTAAAGCTAAATGTGTGCCGCTGACAGTCACTGTGATAAACTTGTTGCTTAAAGTGAGTTTTAGCTCAGCAGTGGAACATTTGGCTTCTCAGAGTCTAAAGACAGGAGTTAAAGTCTGACTCCTGTGATCGTTCATGTTTATCCTTTTCTCTGCATGGCTGATATTAGTTTATGGTTTCTCAGGCGTGGGCAGACAAAAGGCCATCCAGAGCTCCCCGCTGTGCGTTGAAAATCCAGCAGCTTTTTATTTTCTGTTCTCCTGTGATCACCCACCTTCGCCGCTCAACATGGAGCAGCGCAGCGTATAGAGACACGGCCACGGAAACGTCTTTATTACTAAAGGATCTGTGTGTGGGTGGGAGACAGAGCCCCCGCTGCTCCGAGGCTGGTGACTGGTGTACCTTTTTATTGTTCAAGGGAAAAGAAGGTAAAGCTGGGCTTTCCTCCGTCAGAGACGCATGTTACGTGGTTACAGAGTGAATCATGTAATGACCAAGTCGTTCTTATTATTTTCTTAAATAGCACGGCATTACTGTACAGTCACAGAAACATAATGTCTTCTCTGTATCTGTAGGAACTCTACAAAAATCACTTACCTTGATAAAAGCCTGTTATTGACAAAGATCTACATTACATTTTTCTGTACTGTACATTGGCTGGTGTATTTAATGCACATATTTTTTTAAACCTGCTATCTCCTTTGTTTGGCTGTGACATGATCCACTGTGGAGAATCTGTTAGTGAGACATCCTGTCATATGGACATGCTGGGTTAGATCCTATACTCCCAATAGTGTTACACTCTCAACTTGGACGTCACCATACCTCCAGTCTCCTCTTTGGCTGTTCATGTTTCCATTTTAGTCCTCACACTGTTCTTGTGTGCTGTTTATTTTTTAAATCAGTTTTATATCAAAAAGAAGCATTTATGCCACAATGTAAAATCTGTACTTCACCTATGTAAGTAGAAGTCTTTGAGTCAGTCGCTTCAATATTATAAGAATATCAAACCTTAATTTTCTTGACATTCCCTTAAACTAGGCTGACATTATCATAGGAAAACATGCCATTTGTGATAGCATCGCTTAGTATTGTGATGATGGTAGAACTTGCTATGAATAAGGTCACTGTCACACCAGAGCTGTTTGGTCCGCTTAAACAAACCCTGGTCCATTTCTCTGGATAGTCTGGTTCATTTTGGGAGGTGCGAAGGCTTGTTCAGATTCTTATGTGGACCAAACAAGTGAACCGTGGTCTGCTTGAAAACAGGGGTCTTGATTTGTTTCGAGAACAAAGCAGACAAACTTTTTGTTTAATAAGTTGTGAAAGTATTAGTTTTTTATTAATTTTCTTCTTTTGCTCCCCTTACACTGTAGAAAACCCTAAAACAGCTGGAGCTAAAACAATCTTTAGCTCCCACTGAATCAGCCTGATTCACAAACTATATAAATATCAGCACATTAATCATGGTACTTTGAGTTTATATAAGACATAAGCTTCCCAGTGTGTTCCAATTTACTTATCAAGGAACTAGAGCACCTTTCTAGAGACCATTACATAGCATAAATGTTTTATTATTATGTTATCATTTCCCTACTGTGGGGAATTCACTGAACTCAAATGAAGCTGAGATGAATAATAGGCAGTTTAGTTAAATTTATTCACAGCAAACAGATGGGGAGACATCCAACACTTGCAGCTTCTTGTGACAAAACTGCAAGTTGTAATTCTGAAACTTTTACATGAACGCAGCTTTGATTATTTCCACATAAGAATAAAAAAGGATGTTGTGTTGACTTTCAAATCTGTAGATCTCTTCCCTCTCAAATGCCAAGGTGTTTAACAGCATTGCCTGCTCTCTGAACTCTCCTCTAAACACCACATCGTCTCATTGAAGCCAGCGTTAGAGAGCATTGGATCACTTCCCACTGCTGTGGATGCTCTGCTCACCCCGCGTCCTCCCCCGTACACTCTAGCCTTTGAAATGGAGCGTCTGTGGAAATGACTGTGCCATCTGGATAGTTGAGAAGTCATCGCTCGGAGGAGAGCACCACGTCTGGACACGAGAAATACGAGGGAGCAGCAGAAAGGAAAAGGAGAAGGTGTTAACTTGTAGAGAGTGTAGGGTGACATAGAGGGATGCAAAGAGGAATTTGTACGTACAAGACTAAATAAACACAGAAGGATTCGCTATTATATGGGTGGAAGTGAGAGAGCTGATGAAGTCAAAGAGGGCTTTTACACATTCTGGCTTCTTGCTGCAGAGATTTGGCACAGCTAGAGCAAACAGTATGACTACTCCAAGCAGATGAAAGAAAACAGTGATGGATGTTCTGTCTGAGTGATGACTGAGGGGAAACTGGAAAAGTCTACCTGGAAGCTTGCATGAATCTCATGGGTCTATTTAGGGTGAAGTTTTGGTTGAAGTGGCAAAGAATTCAAGAGGTTAGATTAATACAAAGACAACATGACAGCAGCATTACTTCTGTTTCTGCTTATTTTGAGTTGGTTTGGTCAGATAATGCTCCACTGTTGCTTTAAATGATTGTCAAGAGGAGTGATTATATCAATCATATGTTGTTAGACCAAGTGGTGAATTTATGATGTTTGAGAGACAGGGGCTTCACTTTAGCTCCAGTTTGGCCCCAGTTGTCACTGGGGATGTGTAATATATTCAATATTTTAAAAGCCTTTTTGGTGTAGGAATGGGCTATTTGCCGGGGGTTGCTCACTAAAAGGGCAACAGGGATTCAATTTCATGTTTTATGTGTCATAGCAGTGTTAATTATGTCAACTAAGAATTGACAGTTGACTACCTTTTTCCAGGAGTAAGAAGAGACTGAGGATGCTTTTACGTCTACATCATTTGATCTTAACTTTTGGACTCTTCAGTTTGATAGGAACATAAATGACAGGTATGAAACCTCCCCTGGACAAAGGTCTTGACTGGACTGAACAGCTGGACCTTGGTCTGACCAAAAGAGGTGGTTTGGTCTGGACCAAACTGAACCACATTCTAGAGGGCTGCATTAGGATTGGGTCCCGCTGGGACCCAATGCAAATCTTGCAGGAGCGGGTGGTTTGAACTTTGCTGCAGGTGGGAACGAGCGGCTGAAAAAAAACAACTGCGGGATCTGGATGTAGTCAAGCGACTGGATGATGGAGTCAACAAATGATGTAGAAAAGAAGCTCAAACAAGGTCTTTACAACAGAAAAAGAAAACAAGGCAAGTCTGACAAGTTTTGTTTCTGCAGACAGGCTCTGATGGAATAACAGATTAATATCTACCACTGAATACTAAATGGCGAGACAAGCACAGTTTCATACATAATTATTTCAACTGAAAAAGTGGGTTAATGTGTTATGAAAGGTAGTAATGTTTATGCTGAGAATGGCTAAATGAGCTGTCCTTGGTGCTGAAACGCAGCAGATTTGACTGACAGCTGCTGTTCAGAGAGAGAGTGAGGGAGAGAGATGCTGATTCTTTTTTTAATCATTTAGATTAATAGGTTGTTTGCACTCATATGATCTTCTTGGCCCTTTTTTGCACAAGGCACTGTTTTTCGTTTTTGATGTGTTCCATGACACTTTTGTTTCCCGGTCTGAATCTCTATTAATAGCCTATAAAATTACATGTTTTCTCCTGCGGGACGGGAGAAGACACAAAATCAATGCATGTCTATTATTGTGTGGGCATGAATTCTCAGGGTTTTGCAGGTGCGGGCAGGAGTGTAACACACACGTTGCGGTGGTCAGAAATTCAGCCGGAGCAGGCAGGAGCAGGATGAAGAAAACAGTCCCACACAGGGCTCTACCGCAGTCCGATTCATGCCTTGTGAGAAAGCATAATTTTGAAAGGTTCAGACCTTTGTATCAATGGCAGGAAATTACAACTTGAGAACCTGATAAAGGAACCCCGGGGGTTAAGAGGAAAAGTCCTATTTGGTCAGACTGTCACTAAAGGCATGGTGGGAAAAACATAAAAACAGAAATTTTCCAACTGTTTCCCAAGAGGATTAAAGCGAGAGGATCGGAGAGGACATGAGAACAGTGCCTCCTGAAGATAAAGAAACTGCAGCAGCAGTTTATGAAGGTGTGTGATACTCTGAGAATAAGTGATGCTTCTGCACCACTCACCTTCTCTCCTGAGTCAGCATCACCATGGCTCACAGGATTGCATACTGTCTTCTCCTTTCCTGTCTACGATGATAAACTTGTCTAATGAGGAAGGTCATTAGGTGAACTCAGGCTTGTCTAATGTACTGCTCTTCAAATTTTCACCGTGGAAGTAGTTACTCAACAATAATATGATGGAAATTTTTGTTTTATTCATTGTTTTCTACATACAAGCTACGCAAGTAGTCAGTGTGCTCACATCAGACCCCTGCCAGCCAACCTACCAATCAGTGTAAACTTTAGAGACACACAACTCATGTAGTTGATGACTATATGACATTGGTTTGTAATGTAAAGTCTGTTAGACTGTTTGCAATAGTTACAGAGTGAAGCCAAAACTAACAGAACCAAATAATGCAGTGCAACGAAAAACATGAACTTTGGTCCGGATTTTCAGGTGTGAAAACTAGAGATGCACGCAGTTAAACATCTAAATTTGTTGATCAAATTAGCCAGTGCGTGATTTATAAGTCGGTTAGACCAGTGGCGTGCACAGACTTTTTCAAAGGCAGGGGCGAAAAGAAAAAAAAAAGGGCACATACAGCCCGTTCTCGCCTCTGAAGAGGGCACTAAGTTTTGCGTGTTTTCGAGGGCACTTTAGTCTGTCTAGTTAGTCTGTTTTAAGGCTATATAATGTGCTATTTGTGTAACATATAAACATGTCTAAAGTCTTCCCCCAGAACATTTTCAATTAAGTAGATGCCATTTTCTGTATTATAGTGCATTTTAGATAATCCAAACTGGTTCTGTGAGATATAGTTCTGGATCAATATAGATCAAAAAAGGGCCCAACATAAAAGTCATTGCAACAGTAATGTCTCATAGTATTTCTTGGTCCTAATGGTCTTCTGGAGTTTAGTGTGTTTTTTCTACCCAAGAGGGCAGTTTAGTGTGTTTTGCCAGCCAGGAGGGCACTTTAGCACGCGTTTTGGCTCTCAAGAGGATAATTTGGCATGTGTTTTGGCTTCCAAGAGGGCACTTTAGCATGTGTTTTTCAACAATTGGGCCACGAGGGGGGGGGGGGCGACCATCCCCCTGCCCCCCTCCATGTGTACATCACTGGGTTAGACTATTTACCTTTAATTTTTTTTGAAACACGGGCTTGAAATGTCAACATATAATGCTCTTTTAAGCTGCAATGAACTTCCCACCACTAGAGGTCGCTGTAGCTTCAGTGAATGAATGCCTTCCTGTCTGATTTCTCCCCCGGCATTTGAGAAGCTTAGCAGTTAGCGTGAAGTATGAACAGCACTGTTTGACAGCTTTTTTAGTAATAAATGGAAATAGAGTGGTGTGTAGGCTGTCAAGGGTTAAACTCATGTATAACTACTCAACTGAAGTGAAACTGCCACGAAGGCTGGCGGAGCTAGCTGCTGATGTTAGCAGGTGTGATGTGAGCCTGATATACTCTACAGCGTAGCTAAAACAGTGACTCTGTGATGAATTTGACTGTTTTCTGTGTATTTTCTTGTCTTTAGACTAGTCAGTTAAACACAATTTAAATCAGTGTTCATTTTGCTGACTAAAACTATGACTAAAAATGTTCGTTGACAGCCTTTTTTCCATGACAAAAACCAGACAAAGACTAACAAACATAGATCTGTGATGACTAAAACTGACTAAAAGTAAGTTTAGTTTTCATCAAGATGACTAAAACTAGATAAAAATGTAATTTAGTGTTTGTCGGACATTCAAAACCCGTTATTTCTCTATTTTGTGGGTGAATCTGTCAAAAACAATGCATCTCCTTTCTACCTCTCACCTGTAAAAAGCAGAGACCCCATGTCTGGAAGAGTGCATAGAAACCATTACCATGATTTGTTACCAGATTTAGGCTAGAGAATAAATGCGTGGACTAAAAGTGAAGACTAAAACATGAGGAGGATTTTATAGACTTAAACTAGACTAAAATATTTTTGAGTTAAATGTGACTAAAACTAAAAGACATGTAATCAAAAGACTAAGACTGAGACTAAAATTAACAAAAGCTGTCAAAAGTAACACTGATTTAAATAAGCGATCAGCCAAATTGGGAAATAGATGCATAGGAACATCCCTAGTGAGAACACCCTAAGACAAGCTTAAAATAGATCTTTGATGGTAAGTAGTCTGACAAAAAGTTTGTTTGATTTTAATAAAGGAGACCAAAAACAGATTTAAATGTAATTTTGTCTTTATCTGACATTAAAAATCCATGATATTTATTTTACAATGCATCTGTAGCTCTCAGCTGTGGAAAGCAGGGGTGCAAGCATGCATTCACTAAGATGTTAGTTTCTATTGGATAAAACTATAAATGGCAAAAATGCTGTTTGTCTCCCACTCTGGTGAGTCTTCTAGTGGTTGGACCTTCAATTTCCTGGAAGTCCTTTTGAAGTCATGGTGCACCCTTACTGTTTGGTATATTCACCACATGAAGTGTAGTTTTAAAACTAGCTGATTCAATATTAACTTGTAAGCATCAGGGTAAGCGGAGCTGAGTGGTGCGCCTCTATTCAACTAGGCGATATCTAGTGGGACCACACCTTAAGGTTGGGGGTTGGAGTTATGCATTTCAGCATAACACTCAGTAATGACGGAGATTAATCACAATCCACCATGACAAAGCAGCAGAAAACATGAGTGAGGTACAGCAACAGAACAGCAACCTCTACTTATTATGGCGGCTTTCTCATTGCAGCCAGCCTGACGAGACACATCCTATAACAAGTATAAAAATGAAGGATTTCTTGGTGTAGAGAACTGTTGCAAAGGTAATGTATGATTAGTCATTTTTACTCGTCGATTTCAGTGCAAAAATCCTGCATATTAACCTTTAAAAGAGGCAAAACAAACAAAGAGATGTGACTATCCTTCATTTCTCTGTGTGGTGTTAGAAGGGAATCAACACAATATTTTAATATCACTAACAGTCTGTATAAAAATGAAACCTCTTACTTTTTTTAAAGGTTATTCATTGCTTTAAAATTAAGCAGAGAAAATGTTTGCAGTTTTTTTGCTCGCTGTGCTTTTACTGTGTGACATCTCATGTTGTTTGTGCTTCCTCTGATGTCCGCTCTTTGCTTCCATGGCGACATATCCATAACTGTAACCCGCCCAGCTTGTAGTGTTTTAAATACATTTGCATACCAAACGCATCCAATTTGCCTTCTCTCATTTCAACCTAGCGCCTATTTACTTCTCATCAAGCTGTAATGATGAGATCTTTATCATGTGCACAGACGGGGGCGGTGTGTGGGGGCCGCTCTGCCTCACTCGGGGACATTTGTTGACCCCTGTGGGCGACATCATGTATGTGTCAGTTAGCATGACGAGGGCTGACACATGCCTCCAACGAGACGGTCGCTGAGCCCTAATGGCGAGCGTAGGTGTATAGCCAATCCCTTTCTCTGCTCAGAATGGAGCTGTGGACCTCATTAACCAATCAAGAAGCAGAAGTGTGGGGGAGTTGGAAAATGAGAGCGAGGGCTGAGTAAGTCCTGATGGGGAGGCCCAAACAATAAACATCTTACACAACAACAGGCCGGCTGGGACGCGACGCGGCTCCTCTCTAGTGACGGCGTTGGGATCTGAAGGGTCCTCCTGCTCCGTTCTGTATTGTGTGTCTCAAGATGGCCTGGATGTGTTTCATTAAATACAATTCATTAAATCTCTCTTTGGTTATCTAACAAACAGATCTAAGCTTTGGTGCACTTTTATAGATGTGTTCCCCTGCTCAGTGTTGTGGGTGTTTTCGCTCTTCTTTTCTTCTTTAATTAATCACCACTTTTGTAGAAAATACAATGAAGTATAAAAAAACCCAACTGGTTTAAAAGCTTGGGTCATTTCACTAAGAATTAGGATTTATTTTGGGTCTTTTTATGCCTTTATTGATAAAGGAGGACAGTGGAGTCAGACACAGGTATAGAGGACTGGGGAATAACATGCAGCAGGGAGCCAGAGCAGGCCAGATTTAAAGCTTTTCTTTTCTTTGTCTTATTATTTTTTTTTTTTTAAATAAAACCACTTAGTAAGGTATGGTCAGGACTGTTTATAAGAGATGAGGACAACATTGATAGCCCCACTGCGAAAATTTCATTTTCAACAGGTCTGGGACACGTCTCCTGAGTCAGAGGAACTTAGTGACTGTTGAGTGGTCATCAGTGACTCTGTGACTGTTGAGTGGTCATCAGAGTAACTCTGTGACTGTTGAGTGGTCATCAGAGTGACACTGTGACTGTTGAGTGGTCATCAGAGTGCCACTGTGACTGTTGAGTGGTCATCAGAGTGACACTGTGACTGTTGAGTGGTCATCAGAGTGACACTGTGACCGTTGAGCTGTCATCAGAGTGACTGTTACTTTTGAGTGGTCATCAGGATGACTCCGTGACTGTTGAGTGGTCATCAGGATGACTCTGTGACTGTTGAGTGGTCCTCAGAGTGACTGTTGAGTGGTCATCAGAGTGACTCCGTGACTGTTGAGTGGTTATTAGAGTGACAGTTGAGTGGTCATCAGAGTGACTCTGTGACTGTTGAGTGGTCATCAGGATGACTCCGTGACTGTTAAGTGGTCATCAGAGTGACTCTGTGACTGTTGAGTGGTCATCAGAGTGACTCTGTGACTGTTGAGTGGTCATCAGAGTGACTCTGTGACTGTTGAGTGGTCATCAGGATGACTCTGTGACTGTTGAGTGGTCATCAGGATGACTCTGTGACTGTTGAGTGGTCCTCAGAGTGACTGTTGAGTGGTCATCAGAGTGACTCCGTGACTGTTGAGTGGTTATTAGAGTGACAGTTGAGTGGTCATCAGAGTGACTCTGTGACTGTTGAGTGGTCATCAGGATGACTCCGTGACTGTTGAGTGGTCATCAGGATGACTCTGTGACTGTTGAGTGGTCATCAGGATGACTCTGTGACTGTTGAGTGGTCCTCAGAGTGACTGTTTAGTGGTCATCAGAGTGACTCTGTGACTGTTGAGTGGTCATCAGCATAACTGTGACTCTGTGACTTTTAGTGGTCATCAGAGTGACTCTGTGACTGCTGAATGGACATCAGTGTGACACCGTGACTGTTAAGTGGTCATCAGAGTGACTCTGTGACTGTTTAGTGGTCATCAGAGTGACTCTGTGACTGTTGAGTGGTCATCAGAGTGACTCTGTGACTGTTGAGCTAGTCAGGTCTGTCTTAAAGAGGAGGGGTGAAAGCAGTGTTTAAAAGGTTCATGTTTTAAGTCAATGTTGGATTGATCCCATCTGATGTCATTCAGGTTGTCTTGAAATCCAATCACTGGTTTTGACAACACAGTGTGAGGCATATTTGCGGCTTAAATTGAATTGATTGGTCTATAATTGATTGTCGGCTGCACTCTGATTTAGGCATCTTTATACCTCTCA
The DNA here is from genome assembly GCF_018320785.1 of Cheilinus undulatus. Lineage (NCBI taxonomy): Eukaryota > Metazoa > Chordata > Actinopteri > Labriformes > Labridae > Cheilinus > Cheilinus undulatus. The sequence continues at coordinate 33,440,315 of NC_054885.1, read as the reverse complement.
ATAATCACTGTAAATCACCACAAATGGGAGCTGGCATATTATCAACATGGAAAATGTCCTGTTTTTTAAATTGTCCATTTATCTTAATACACCAAAGCTGGCTGATACCTGATCAGTTAATACAGCTCTGACTACAAGTGTACTAGAACAGAAACCAGAGCATGCTGGCAAGCTGGACCATGGTGTACAGATTGCACATTCCTATGCATAATTAAGAGATTACAGTTGCTCTGTTCACAGTAATGATCATTGTGATCATTTACGCAGCCTGATTAATTCAGATGTGATTTTTGCAAGTGTTTATATTGTGGTTATTAGATTACAATTCTTAGTGCAGCCTTACTCCCTAAAACTTTGACTATAACTACTTAGTTAAATTCTTTTTAAATTACATGCAGAACTGAGGAGATAAAGGGAAGATTTTTCAATGCCAGATAAGTCTAAAGTAAAGTTGAACCCTCTATTATTGACATTAGAATCCTGCTGCAGTCTTTTTCCAGTTTCACATCTGACTTTATTTCAGAAATGTCTTGAAAGTTATCCAGCTAAGAACTGTCTGCTGGAGTCTCATTAAAATATGTTCGTTGAAAGTGCAGAAATCACTGAAACATTCCTTCATATATCAATTTTAAACCCTCTCCCAGCTGAGCAGCATTAATTACTCAGAGAGTGGAAGCTTAGCTGTCCAGGATAATTATGTGTAATTCTGCCTCTGCACGTCTCTGCTCCACATTCAAAATGTCCTTTTTTTTTACTACTGAGAGTTTCCCCTCCTCATCTCTGTCTCCTTCACTTTCTCTCCACTCCACACTAATTTCTAGTGAATCAACAAAGTGGGCCATTTACATTTTATCATCGTGTTGACAGTTCATCTGGGTCGTTTTGATGTCTGTTTTATGTTGTCAGATGGCATCCAAAGCCTCTTGGTCTTCTTCTGTGCATGACGCCCCTGCAGCGAGTGTTCTACATTTAATTTGCATACAGTGATTAGCAATGGCATAGAGCAGTTTTCTATTAAGACCCTTTATGAACACTGTGGGATTCAATAGAAAGAGCTTCTCAGAAAATTCTCCAGCCCTTTTCTGTTGTATATACACATACAAATGACCCAACTTATTTATAGCACAGGCAGAGTATAGATTTCCTCAGCTCTGACTGTATATTTTAAAGTCAAACAAAGTCCACATTGTAAAGAATAACTGGCTCCTTTTTTATATACCTCTGTGCTGGTGAAAGCCAAGGCTGGAAGCTCAATGTCTTCGGGTTATCCATCCATCCATTCAGTCCTTTCTGGTGAGCGCAATAACCACAGGAAGCTTTGAGGATTTTTGGTGAACTTTGCACAAATGTCTGATCTGACTCAAGGATCAACTTATAAAATATTGTATGCTGTAGGTCAAGATTATTGACTATTGTTAATTTTTGAATTCAGGTGTTTCAATCAGACTCGTTGTAAAATCAAGCACCTACCCATGCAGTCTCAATTTGCAAACATCTGTGATACTAAATGGGTCATTCTGACAAGCTCAGTGACTCCCACCATGGTACTGTGATGGATACCACCATTAAAATAAGACGGTTCATGAAGTTTCATCCCTGCTGGATATTCCACAGTCAGCTGTAAGAGATATTATTAGAAAATTGAAGCATTTAGGAACAACAGAAACTCAGCCACAAAGCGGAAGACTTCCACTTGCATTGATGTCAGCTTTATGGATTGGGATTCCATGTCCTAGAAGCTGCATGCAAGCCTCACCTAACCAAATCCAATGCCATTCATCAGTTGGACCAACCAACACTAGACTGTAGAGCAGTGGAAGCATGATCTGGGAAGTGCAAATCATGCCTCTCTGTTCGGCAGTCAGATGGACAAGTCTTAACCTGACACGCCAGATGGATTTGTTTCACACATCCATCTGGGAAAGCTTCAATAGGAAACGTTTGGGAAAGGGCAGAAGCTTTGAAAAAACCTCAGAGTGTGATTTGATGAACTTTCTGTCTGTCACTTCTCTACGGGCCAGTCAGAGCAACAAAACACGTGACGTAGCCACTATAGAGCTGTGTGTGCGCAGCTACCGAGAAATAACGTGAAACATGGTGACTATAGACATGTAGGTACTCAACTTTTGTCTTTTTTGAAAAGAAAACAATTCGCTGCTGTTCTTTGTTCTTCATTTAACGAAGAAATGTTGTCAAGTTTTGATACAACTGGTGCTTTAGCAGCATTCACGCTAAGCTCTTCCGCCATAATTGTACCAGCCTCTTGCTGCTGCTTGTTTACGTCATGACTCCGCTGCACCTGAAAGTACTGCCCCTCGTCGCTGATAGGTCCTGTCATTTTCTAACCGGGCCCAAACGGTTCAGACGGGAGCTTTGCATGATGAATTTGCCGGTGAAAAACAAGGAAACGGGCGTATCCATCTGCTTTGCAAGGTTAGACAAGTCTGGAATTGGCAGATGCCAGGAGAACATTACCTGCCTGACTCTATTGTGCCAACTGAGCTGTTTGGTGGAGGAGGGATTATGCATAATCATTTTTCAGGGTTTGGGCTAGCGAAGGCCATTATTACCACTTCAGAATACCAAGACATTTCGGACAATGCTATGCTTCAAACCTTGAGGCAAAGTTTGGGGAAGGCCCTTTTCTATTCCAACAGAGATGCATTATTTGTGCCCCATTGCACAAAGCAAGGACTTAACATTTAGTGGATTCAGAGTGCATTTATTCTTGTATTTTTTAGGTTTCCTACAATGACGAGTTCAATATTGGTCTCAAGATTTCTACTTATCTATCTCCTTTTCGTTAGTTAACAAAGCTGTTTTTCCCAAGATAACGAGGAAATTCTTTGAGGACTAAACACATTTTCATGTTGTCTGAGAAAATGGACTAAAAGAGAAGATATGCCTGCATGTCCCTCTGTAATAACTTGCTTTAAATGTTTCTCTCTGTTCATCTGTGTGAGAGACACTGGTTTAAGGAGTTTGGTGTGAAACTGACCTACACAGAGCCCTGACCCCAACACCCTCAAGCACCTTTAGGGTGAACTGGAATGGAGATTGTGAACCAGGCCTTCCTGTCCAACATCTGCCTGACATCATAAATGCTCAGCAGAATGAAAGGGCTCACTTTCTCTAAGAATCAGAAAAAGCTGGTTTATTTCCCTTATATTACCTCCTAGTCAAAATGCATCCCTTATACCAAACTAGTTTGTCTTCATGCAGGACCAGCTCCTAAAGTCACTCTTATGAAGCCGTATTTCACCCTTCCTGCAACAGTATAATTTCATTCAATATTCTCCCTTATCTTTAATAGCTACTGTAAACTCCTGCAGATATGCCAGCAGGGCGTGCCAAGGTTACCATGGTAACAGTTCTTGGCCTTCACTCTGCCTGTAGAGCGCCAGTCTCTGCCAGCTACCCCTGGCGAGTGTTTCTCTTTAAAAAAAAAAAAAAAAAAAAAAAAAACATGAAACAAACCTCCCCTTGTGTTCAAATAATCCTTAAATGATGATTCAACATGGCTGCTTGGCATCGCCTCTTCAGCCTCCATTTTTAAGACAGAAAATGCGCCTCAGTAAACGTGACGGTGCATCTGTGAGGCAGTCTGAGATGATTTTATTAACCTCCTAAGACCCTGTATCCAGATATGACGACATTACATTTTGGCTTTCCTTCATTAAAGCAATCATTTTTGGTATTAGAATTTATGTAAAAAATGTACATTCAAGGTTTAGGTATTTGCTTGAAATGCTGTTTGGATATTTCAGGGAATTTGCTTGAAAGTTATCAAAATATTTCTATGGAAATTAAGAGGATAGGTTTGTATATTTTGGAGGGTTTCATGGCTTTGAATTTATTTTGATTTTTTTAATGTATTTTCATGGGAATATGGGAAATTTATTACCATATTTTGGGGAAATTGGATTGAAAAATTGGGTATCGGGATTTTTCTTTGAAAACTTGAGGGGGTTAGGGTTGTTTCCATCATTCTCATGGAATTTTGGAGAATGTTTTTGAAATTTGCCAAGAAATTTAAGGGGGAATTTACTTAAACATTTGGGGAATTTGCTTGAAAATTTTCAGGAATTTACATGGATATTTTGGAAAATTTTTATTGAGATTTTCAGGCTTTATGAGGAATTATCACTGAAAGATTTGAGGACAATTTAAAGAAATATTTGGGTATTTTTTATTAGATACTTTAAAATATTATTAAGAATTTTCAAAGACATTTTTTTAAATTATGGAATTTTGGGGGTTTTGGAAAGGAAAATTTCATAGAAATTCCTGTTCAACAATGAGACTGATTTTTTAACTTATCAGGCCACATTTATCCCAAATAAATGGGAGAAAATAAAAATGCACTTTAAAGAAAGGCTTAGGTCTCAGGAGGTTAAAGGGCGATATGAATGAAGTGATGACATCCAGCTCTAGCAGCACAGCACAGACCGTTTCATACCCGTCTCTGCCCCCTTCTCTCGGAGCAGCGCTGACCGCCACAAGTGCAATATTTTTCATTTTACCAGACTGTCTCTGCAGATCATGTCACAGCTTTGCTTGCATAACACAATGTCATCTGGTGACATTAAAAAGGGGTCTTTTGGGAGGCTTGGTGGTGGCATTACTCAGCTGAGAGTGGGTAGTTAATTGTCAGGGAGCTTGCCTGTGTGTTTTTGCTGAGACACAATGCAGTGTAATAAGATGACACATGCTGTTCTCTTCTAATCTCTGGTTTAACAAACAAAGGCAAAAGAGCAGTTGCAGAGGCCTCGCAGGGAGGAATCTGAGAGAAGAGACGATGCGATGGAGATGCCAAAGGGACGTGTGCGACTTCGTCCTGCAGAGAAAAACCTACATGTGCCTCTGTTTGTTTGGGCTGTGTGCGTAAACAGAAATACAGAGTGACAGTAAGAGTCACAGCCCCGTGATTTCATCTTTGTGGTTTCCAAAAACGGCACCAGGAGGAGAGATGGAAGAGATTTCTGACAGGATGCAATAAACGGCCGGCTCCACAAACATGCTGAGAACTTTCCACAGGTGCATCTGCTAGAAAACCCGCCACCTCGTCCCAAGGAAGGGGTTTGTAGCAGCTATATTTTTGATGGTAGTTTGAACATTTCTGAAATATCTGCTTTTGCATTTGTCTTGGATTAGTCAGCTCACACACACAGGGCTAAAATAAACCATTAAAAGGTTTCTTAAGAAGAATAAATATGCAGATTATCTGATAAATAAGGTTCATGTTGAACAAGGAATGAAAATTACAATTAATTTAAGATTTAGGCTTTTGGAGGAACCCTTGCTAATTTATGGAGCTGTTTTTGATCATTTTTTCTAAACTGACAGGGTGCAAAAAAAGTTATTTGCACAATCTGCACAAAGTTTGCATGTCAGACAGCAAAACAACATATCTTTTTTTAAAGATCTAAGAGACAATATCCCTAACAGCATATACTGAGAGTCAAACAGCAAGGTCAGACAGACAGCAGTCAGCAGAGACAGATCTAATCCCACTGTTTTATTTCCAAAATGCTGCAACAACTTCAGGAGATGGATCAGAATGCAAGGAAATAAATGTCTTCAATATTGTGGGAGAAGATCCTAAGACCCCAGTTTTGCCAAGATATTTCATGCATTGACCATCAGGTTGGTGCTGATGACAAAGCTGATTGTAAATAGACTTTAAAAGGTACAAGATTTGTGCATTTTAAAAATGTGAATGAGGAAATGTGTGTGGTCGTTCTGGACAGTAAGTTAGAAGTGATGCTTGAAAACAACTGTGAAAAAGAATCGTGATAAAACCATGAATGTGATCCTGCCAAACAAAAGAAAATGGGATTTTCTCCCCCTTATAACACTTTAGGGTGCCAAACCAATTGGTACACATGAGGACAAAATTTTTAGCCCCCCTATGGAAATTTAATTGATTTAAATGTATTTCTCAAGTGCTGTTAGTCAAAGCAAATAATTTTTCACAGCTTTTTCAAACATCCTAGTTTTATTTTGGATGCTGAGATTATTTCACTTTGCACACTGAAATGAAAATATTCCACAAAAACTAGGGTCAAAATTATAAGCCCCCCTGATGTAATAGTCAATAGTGTCTCTGTTTTTTGCTGGTAACAATCTGCAGTCGTTTGCTGTAGTTTTTGTCGTAAACATGTTTCCTGGGGAATCCCAGCCCATTCTTCTGTGGCCGATCTCTCAAGCTCATCCAGATTTGATGGTCTTCTGGCACGGACCTTAGTCTTCAGTTCACCCACATATTTTCAATGGGATTTATGTCAGAGCTTTGTGCAGGCCACTCAGTAACGCTCACTTTGGTCTTCTGAAGGTAGTTCTTCGCTAGGAGCAACGTTTGTTTTTGGTCATTGTCGTGTTGGAAGAAAAAGCGACGACCTATCCGATGATGATCAGCTGATTTTTATGAAAAATTTAGCACTGTGCGGAACTTTTAGGCTGAACTAAGGTGTAGATGTGGCAAGTAAGCCGTCTGAGTTTGTGAATCCTCCTTCCAGGCAGTAAGGAGGATTGACACAACCCCAGTCTTGCTCTGGATGTCTTTGCATATTTCTACCAGACCAGTAGAAACAATAAAGCGTACGTCTTTAAGGTGGAATAAGAAATGGATGTGGTGAGAGAGCACAACCTAGTATAGGGGACTGTCCACTGGTGGTCCTGGGCATGTTACCAGGGGTGACAAGGCCTGGATGAGAGATTCTATCAAGCCTGACCAGGGCTGCTGAGTGACACGTGTGTCGTGTTGAACTTGATTCTTGCTGCCACCTGCACAGACCCCAAACCTGGGTGCTGGCATATCAGGCCCTGCAGCTAATTCTCAGCACCCTACATGCCTAATACTTTAACATAACTGAACATGATCATGGTAATTCTGGGAGTCCCTGGTCTGTTTACCTGGCTAATACAGCTGCATTCACAGCTTCTGCTGCTGTTACCGCTGATATATCAGTCAGAGAAAATGTTAGCTGAAGGTAAAGTCACATGATGCATTCGACTGTGACTTGGAAATCTGGGTTTTGGTGGAAAATAACATCTCTTTATTGAAGAAAACACCCAAACAGTCAAAATTGAGCACTATTCATGTAAAATTGTCAAATTAATTTGCCAAGCAGGCTAAAGCCAGTCATACACGATGTGATTTCAAGCCAACCCTCTAAAAGTCGTTGTGTATGTTAGCTCATACTGTGCAGTCAAATCGCCCCTGAAGCATGACAAAAGTTTTTGCTCACATGATACAGACTGATGGTCTTCCACAAGAGTGCTCACACTGTACAAGTGAAGCCAGGATAGTCTGCAACAAAAATCTGTGGCGTTTAGTTAGAAAAAAGGCTCACGTACTAAAGTAATATCAAACGTCAGAATCCATCCGACCAGTCAGGAGCGCCTTGATGTGACTTAGTCAGATCGTTTTCGGCCATCCTGTGCCCCAGTACACTGCACAACAATGAGTTTCCATTAGATCATATTATATGCATGTACGTTTTTTGATCCTTTTAACCAAAGAGCAGCGCTGCGACTCCCCCTCACCGCGATCACGCAGAGTCTCAGCACTCCAGCTGTGCTTAATAACTTCTGCGCTGATTACACCCATAGCTATTTTGGGAGTGGTTTAAGTCGAAGATATCACTCTTGACCCACATAAGGTGAGCACAATGTGCACTCAGGAGGATTTCAGGCTCTCTGGATCTGTGTCTTCATGCGTGAGAGGATGGGGGGGGGGGTTGTCCTAAGGTGTGATGTTTGAGAGCTCAAGGACACAAAGAGAAAAATATCTAGGATGTGTGAGCCTTTCTCATTTGTTACTGCTCTACAATGTGTCATAAACACTCCAACCTTTTCACTAAAGGTTATGGAAATCTGTTTGGTCGATGTTGGGAAAGGTCACAGAGGGATGAAAGTCAATAACACTAATATAATGTCATCATGTCTGCTTTTCAACACAGAGCAGAAAAATGAAAAAGCCTTTAAACAAGTGAAATCTGAGAAACAAATGAGTGCAGTAGAAAACTGTAAACACATTTAATGTGTGCCGGCATTGAACTTGGCATTTACTGGCTTCTGGTCTCTTTGGTTTTCATCTTAATAAGTCTAGTCTAGTCTAGTCTAGTCTAGTCTAGTCTAGTCTAGGCTAGTCTGGTTTGTATGATGTTAAAAGTACACCTAAGAAATAGTTGTCTTTGGTGGCGTGTTTAGTGGTATGTAGTGGTTTTAATTGTGTTGAGGGGGATAACTATTATGTTTAAGGGCATGTAGTTTTTTTGTAAAGTCATATGGTGGCTTTAAAAGGGGTTGTGCTTATGTTATTCATGAGAGAAGACCACATGAACCCCTTCCCTTAATGTAATCAAGTCTATTTCCATCAATGGCATTAAGGTTTTGAGCCCATGGACTTTAGATTTTACCCACATACAGGACCAAAACGTTCTATGGCAAGCACAGCTGCCCGTAAGAGGGGATACAAGGGAGAGCTTTCTGGGGCCCACACAAACTGCAGGTCCATTATGTCAGCAAATTCATAGTCTATTGTAAAGTTAATCTATGATTACCATTTTTTTTACCTTAATAATAGCCACTTTTTTCAAAGCAACAAATACTGTATTTATTTATGTATGCCCTTGTACAGCCTTCTTAAAAATATCAATCCCTTATCTTAAAACATAATCAAAGTGGGTTTTAAGTGGCAAAAATGGGCAGAAAAGATGAAGAACTGGGATTTTAAAAGTAGCAGAATGGATTAACAGTGGTAATAAACAGGCAACAAATGCTAGAAGGAGTAAAAAGTGGCTAAGACAGAAAAGGTGTTAAAGATTTGTTACAAATGGCAAAAATGGACAAAAAATGCAGTTATATAGTGGAAAAACACTTGTTGTCACTGTATTAAGCATTGAATGACAAGGTTGGTAACGACACAGCATTAATAGAGCAAAGATGAACCTACTGTCTGTAAGAGCTAATGGAAGTGCACTGCAGTTTTTATGACGCACAAACTTTCCAGAGATCAGGATTCAATTCCACCTCTGTATGACTATAAAATAAACCAGAAATTACACCAACAAAAGCTTGTACATGTCTAAATCTTTATTTTGGTACTTTGGAAGTTTATGTATTTTTATATATAATGTTTAATTCCTGTACATTGATAGGAAAGCTAACTAGAGTCAGATTCCTAGGTTGGCTGTCCCCGGCTACAGGGGGCTGGCTAGCTACAACTAAGAATAAAGGTTCAGATTCAGTGGTGTGGAGCCGCATTTTCAAAAGTGTTACCCTGTCCTCTAGAGCTACAAATAAACTACATTTTATACACGTACCATTATTGGTAAAGGAGGAGCTGCGCATCTGGCGCACCGAGCAGGAGAGGCAGAGCAGCCAAGGCTAAGCTAAGTTGTGGTAAAAGAGGAAAGGGAGGCTAAGAGAAAAGCAGCTAAACCGTGAGGGTACTTGTTCACTATATGTAAGCGGTAAGCGTAAACGCACAAAATCTATAAAGTAATAGTAATTAGAAGTAGAAAGAGTAAAAAATGTAGCTGTAGCGCGATCGAAGCTCAGAAAAAGACAAAAATAGCAACCACACAAAGAGGAAGGAACGCAATGCGCTCGTCACGTCAGCCATATTGGTGGATGGGGATGTGAGGGGGAGCAAACTGAAGCGGAATAAACACAACCTGGGTGTTTTATACAAAATCTAGACATATTTATGATTTCGTCATGGTTCCAGTTTCAAACCAGTAAACCTAAGAAGTCCTCTGAGAGGTCTGAATGACAGTTGGAGCAACAGGGAGGTTTACAAATCGAGACAGACATACATCCAGGCAGACAGCTCTATAATTATAGTAGTAAGATGATGAGTAAATATTACTGTGACATTGCTATTACTAAGCCATGCAGGAGTTAAATCAGTCTGAGACTGCCAGATGCTTTTTCATCCATGTGGGGCATCGTTATGCATGAAGATGATGTGGGTGGGACTGGACACACGTGCTGAGGGTGTGGGCTGGAGTGCACGGTAATGGTCAGGAATCCAGGGGGAGTGGGCAAGAGCGGGATAAGAAGAGTCCCATGCAGGGCTCTAGGATTTTTAAAAAGTAAAAGCATTGTTTACAATATCTCAGCAACTGTTTGATGGGTTTCTATGGAAGAAATTGTGATAAGAGGCTCACCTTTTTGCTCATCTACAGACGGCTCCTGACATTTAAATCCCTTCCAGAACATTTTTTATCTAGGCGCAAAGCCCGGTGCTCATTGAGAGCTTTGACACTACAAATCCACATTACCAAATCCATGATAATAAAACTATCAGGTTTTAGTGATGAAAAACTTGGTAGTGTTGCTATCAGTTCATCATTTTTACACCAGATGTAAAAGACAACAACTTCCTGTTAGCCTGTTCGCCAGTCACGATGCTCCAATTTCTTCTTGTAACGTTTTCGTGGGGATATCGACCAGTCAGGGCCAGCCAAAGATCAACAAGAGGCAAGATGAGGACGTTTGTGCTCCTATAAATGGGATCATGCATATTTTGCATGCTGAAATACCACGTGCAAAAATATGAATTGGTTTTATGGAGATACATGGTTGCAATGGTTTTTGTTTGTTCTCCTGATAGATGAGGCCTGTAGGAAAAAAATGCAGATGTGATTTGTATAAAGTTCTATGAGATTCAGTTTCTGTTCTTTGTTCTTTTACCCGGTCTTTGTGGTCATATAACTTTTAATAGATTCATCTGGCATCCTTGCAGCACACATATTCTTATAGGCCAAATTGTCCTTAAAAAATAGATGTCTATATCTTGATAGTGCTTTAAAGGGTTGAGATTTTGCAGGGATTTTTGCATGAAAATAAACAGGTGGACCAAAAATATTCTTGCTTGGGTTAAGGGTAAATAACTCACAGTGTATTTGTAGTGATCCAAGCTTCATACATGCAGTGAGCTCTGAAAAGCAAAACCGTACAGGCAAAAGAAAGGCCTACGCCTGTTGGATAAAAGGTAACTAAAATTCATGAAACGGAGCAAAATCAGGGCATGTGTGACTAAGATGGACACATGGGACTTTCCCAGGCGCAGGCTAATATTATTGCTATTTCTGTGCAAGGACAAAGATGCCGAGAGAAAGGGAGAGGCAGAGGGGTGGAGAGCGTGTGTGCCAGTTTTCTGAAGTGTGCGTTCCTCTTTTCCTGCTCCTGTGGTGTCGTAACCGCGTGTTTGTGTGTGCGTGTCGTGCGGTTTGAGGGTCACCCAGTTAGAGACTGCAGCCCAGCTCTTAGTCATCTTCACACCTCGCTCCCTTTTTACCTGACTGTCCATCTGTCTGCATATTTACCAGCAGAAACAGAGTCGCTGCTGTAAACAAATTAAAATATGCAAATTTCATACCTAGATGTAAGGTTACACTGAACACCTAACAGGTAATATCTAAATATTCTAATGAGTGCAGTGTGCCGTCTGCAGAAGGAGTATTATCTACTGAGACAGAACTAAACATGCTGGGGTCTTAATATTAAAAGATATTCTGTTAAACTTTATTGAACACCTCCATGCAGGCAATAAATAAGGGGTTAGTCCATCAGGGCAAAAGCAAAATGTCAATAACACTTTGAGGGATCCAAACAGGAAGTCTTTTACCCTTAGTTTAAAACAGTAAACGAAAAAAAAAAACTGTTTTAAGTGCAATGTAGTGAAATCATAAAAAGCAACAAAAGGAAAGAAGAAAGAGAGAAAGTAAACATGGCCAAATAAATTCCTCCAAACCCCAACAAAGTCTAAGGCTGCGGTGCATTAACTTTAGCGCTGCTCTGCTAAGCTAGGCTAGTTTCCAGTTAGCAGGACTGTTCTCAGCTTGTGCCATTTTCATGCAGTTTTGATTAAGAATCTTCAGGTTTCTTCTGTTTGTTTCTCACATCCTCATAAAGTCACTAAGAGTTTAAACCAGACTCAGAATCTCAGAAACAGTGAGCTTAAAGCATAGCTAACCCACCAGCTTTTTTTACAAGCTTAAGTCCACATCTTTTAGTCTTAGCTCTCTAATTCCTGCAAGTTTTCAGTCCTTTTCCCTCCTTTTTTAACCATAAATTAAATATTTTTGGATTAAAAATGAGCCTTTATCTTAAACTTTAGCTTGTTTTAACTAGCTAAAACAATTTTGTTCCTCTATTTTTTGTAGGGTTTTTTTTGTGGATTGTGCCTTTTTCCAAAATAAACCTCACGTTTGTTAAATGTTATTTTTGGGCATTTATGACTTTATTCATAGATGTTATGTTTCTGTGTAGGGCTGCTTCATGTTTGTCTGAAAAAAGGTTTTAAATCTCAGTGAGGTTTTGTCCTGGTTAAATAAAGGTTAAAGAGAAAAATGAAATAGAGGAAAGTGGATAGAGTCAGAAACAGGGATGAGATAGTGAGGTGGGACATGGGAAATGGGACACAGGCCTGGGTCACCTGTGTACACTGGGTGCAGCCTCCACCAGACCATCTCCAGCCCAAACTTTCACATTTTTATGCTACAAAATGCAAAAAAAAAAAAAAAAAAAAAAAAAAAATCTAAGCCTAACCCTTATTTTAGGTAGAAGGTAGGGGTGGGAATCACTAGTGGCCCCACAATACGATATTATCACGATACTTCAGTCACGAATCAGTATTATTGCGATTTTAAACATTTTGCAATACAGTGAGTATCGCGATATGATATATTGCGATATATCATGATCTATAGCACTTTCTCAACTATTTCGCTGATTTAGTGTTAGTCTTGCCCTCATGTTTGTCGTATTTCCGCAGTATTTTATATTCATGTAGCATTTCTTGCAAACCTCATGTGTCATGTCCATCTAATTCATGCCCTGCTTTCATTCTAATGTCCTTCCTCTGGTGCTGGCACGTTTGTTGTGCTAACTTTCTCCTGCTCTGACCGTCACCTCTGTCAACCTCACTGGACAAACAATTGACTTTATTTTTCCATTATCATAGGCTTCAGTTCATATTAGAAATTACTTTAAAAAAAGAATTGATACTTGATGGATGAGACGATACATCACCAGACAAAATATCGAGATACTATGCTGTATCGATTTTTTCTCCCACCCCTAGTAGAAGGCCAAATTAGTGAGCAAAGGTGTTGTTGGCTTGCATGCTTTCTGGATATGATCACTTATCTAGCCAAGCCTAATAGTGAAGACCAGTGGTTCTCAACTGGTGGGTCGGGACCCAGAAGTGGGGCGCAGAGCTGTCTCCAGTGGATCGTGAATGTGGGCCTTGGAAAAAATGTGGCAAAAGTTTATGATGTATGGCAGTCCTGGGTGGACAAACAACCATGCAATTCAGTTTACTCAGTTTTCCTGAGAATGAGTAAATTTTGGTTCTCTTCACAAGATTTCAACTTATTTATCTCCTTTTCTTGGGTTACCAAAACTGGTTTTCTCAAGATAATGAGGTTATTTCTTGTGAAATTACCAAAATGTTCCTGCAATCTTGGAAAAATTTAAGAAAATATAAATTAAGCATGCATGCCCTTCTGTAACAATGTGCATTTCAGACATTTTTGTGTCTCTTTGTTTAGTCATGTTTAATTGCATCCAAGGTCCAAATTACAACATATTTTATTGAATAAATTGAAGGTTTTAAGTTTTAAACTTGGGTTGCAACTTCTCACATGGAGGTGGTGGTGGATCCTGATGCCCAGCCAGTTGAGAAAGGAAGAAAGGGACGTAAAGGAAGTCGGCATATTTTTTTAACATTATTGGAAAGTGCACTGTGATCATAATTGAGCTGTTAATGTGCCCAGAAAAGACTCCAATGGACATGAAAGAGAATTAAACACGCCTACATTAAAGTGTCTTCTCTAACACACAATAACCACATGTTATAGTGCATGCATATATTTCTGACAGGCTCTTTATGTGCCTGAAAGATGGCCTGCTAGTTAGTTTGAACTTTATCTCGCCTGTTTTTAAAGGCATGCCTTAAAGCTGGAATAGTTGCAGCTGCAGCTACTTTTTTCACATCATTGCACGGATGAAGCTCTTCCTGTTAGACCAGCATACATGCAGAAATGCTCCTCTTTTGAGAGGAGCGCAGAGCATCAGCTCCCGCTCTCTAATTGAAGGTGTCACAGTTGTGTCTCCTGGCCGTCTTTCCCAGCCTCTCTGCTCCGCTCAGGGCAAATATAGCAACAGGCTCCACAGGGGAGAGAATCTCTGCTTCGCTACCATGTTTCTTTTGGCATGTGTTTGGTAGAATGGAAGGAATTTAAAGCTTTGATCGAATTTTATTGTCTCTGGAGAAACCACTGATGAAATCACAAGGGGAAGTATTATCTTAGATTTTGCGCTGTTTGTTGTTTGTGTGTCAGAGTGCAAGGCAAAGATGGCAGTATTGGGATTTCAACTCTCTTGTCTTTTATGTAAACAGCTTTTCTGCATCACCTCGTGCTGAAGGATCCTGGATTAAAGCCATTAAGAGATTTTGCTGCAATAAAGCCCTTATTCTCCACAGATTACGGATTTATCTATCAATTAACTCAAACAATATAAATTTATCTTGGCAGCCCTTAAGTGTAAGATGTGTGGGTTTGACAGCAATGCAACATTTCTGACCATCTGTTTTGCTAAAAAATCTATATTCTCACTCAGGAACTATAATCATCATGTCATATCCTTTTACAGAAAACTGCCAATGTGAGCCGGGGCAGCCTACAGAGAGGAATAGCAGAAAATGCACACTTTATTTCCTCAAGGCTTTGAGCCTTATAGGATAGAAACAACGCTATAACACCTAACTAGATGTGACACGAGCAAGAGTAAGCAATGATAACATTGATACCGTTCCTGACAGCATGCAAGCATTGCAGGATGTGGCACGATGTTTTCCCCCATTACCTGATCCTGTTTTCCCCTCTGTCCAAAACTGTGGTTGAAAGTTATGCTCTGACTTGTGTCAACACGAAGTACTTGGTTAACCGTCATCAAATGCTAGTCAAAATCTCATAATGTAATTGGCAGCTTGTCTATCTGTCTGTGTTGATTTGCACGCCGCATCGATGGTCCACTATCCTTGATACTTCCCAGAAGGCTTCTTGGGTGTACTGGTTGGAAACTGGTGCCATGAAAGATACAAACAGATCTTCTATAAAATCCCCAGTCATCATTTAAGGACTTCTGCTGTGTTCCATTTATCTTTGTAGACACCTGAGTTGAATACGTTCAATTTTCTCAAGGTCATAAGAGTAAGATACAAAGCTGGAAAGCAACTGGACTTTGCTGAAACAAGGAAATATATTTAGATGAGATTATACACCCGCTCCAAAATCCTGATCAAAGTAATCTCTCTTTAAAGCACTTCTCTGTGCTCATATTAAACAAGGTAACACAGTAGATGTGTCGCACATTGCTGTTGGAATTATTCACTGAGAACTCACAATTTAATTGTCTGTTTTTTTGTCAGCTGTAGTTGCCGGTTCTGTGTAAACACGTTCAAACATGGATTTGTCCCGCTTAGCCAGCATCACAAGGTAAGTGGGCAGTCTGATGCTTTGTTAAAGCTCCACTAAAAAGTGTGTGCAGTAAAATAATTAAGTCAAAGGCACAGCTTTAATGCTCCCCTTATTGTGATGTTGGCCTAGCACCACACATATCCTATGGACGCAGAGATGCTGAGCCATTATGCAGCTGTTTTGGGAGAAAGACACCCCTTCGATGCACATTGGTAGGGATGCACAATATTATAGGTCTGATATCAGGATCAACAGATATATGCTTGAATAGGAAATTACTAGTGTTGGCAGATATCAAAAATTCTGCCAATATTTTGGCTGTGAATATCAGCTTATTTCACCTGTAATTTTTTGTTTGTTTGTTTGTTTTTTAAGATTTATTTTTGGGCCTTTTCATGCCTTTATTTGATAGAGCAAGGACAGTGGATAGACTCGGAAACAGGGAAGAGAGTGGGGAGAGACATACAGTAAAGGGTCACAGGCCGGATTTGAACCCGGGCCACCTGCGTACATAAGGAGCGCCTTAAACCACTCGACCATCTGCGCTACCACCTGTAAATTTTTGCTATTAAGTTTTAAGGTGGACCAAGAGACAGGACTGAAGTCTTAGGTCTGCTCCTGTGGTGTCATAAACACACTTTTGGATATCAGTATCAATATCAGTATTGGCTCAAATTTATCTGTCAATATCAGCATATCAGATACCAGCAAAAAAATCTAATTTTGTGGATCCTTACAAGTCATCCTTATTGCATTGAACATCTTATGATGAGGATGGTAATAGTATGGCATAACTAGAGTAAACATTAGTCTACTGTCTGTGAGAGCTGATGGAAGTGGGCTGCAGTTTTTATGGTGCACAGACTTTCCAGAGATCAGGAAACAATTCCTCCTCTGTATGACTTTAAAATAAACAATGTGTAAATAATGTAGGA
This sequence comes from Cheilinus undulatus, assembly GCF_018320785.1. NCBI lineage: Eukaryota > Metazoa > Chordata > Actinopteri > Labriformes > Labridae > Cheilinus > Cheilinus undulatus. Next base: position 33,423,880 of record NC_054885.1, on the reverse strand, counting down.
AAATATTACTATTTATCCATGTGTGGCACTGTTACTTATGACAAGGATGTGGTGTTTTTCTTAGGGCCTTCTTCATTCAGAGAGAAAACTTAATATGGGTGGTGCTTCAGTTAACATATCAATAGTGCCTTTAATTAAATGCACTGTCTGTTATTCTGAATATTTAGCATGGATTGTCAGAATTTGTGCTGTGTGGGTGAGATTTGACACACCTGTTGCAGGTGCAGGTGGGAGTCAATGGCACGCACTGCGAGAGCAGGCGGTTTGTTCCACAACATGCTAGCAGGCTAAAATTACACACTGCACCTTTGAGATTAGTTAAAAGTGACTTTTAAACCATTGTTAATTGTGACACTGTTAATTGTCTTATTCCTAATCCATACTATAGATTGACAGTGTTTTTTGCACATGTTGCAATACTTCAATATTAAAATTTAAATCCGTTGTGAGGTGGTATAATCAGATTTGCAGCGAAGCATATGGTCTTAAATACTCAGTAATGTTGCCGGCACTCATTTAAACTCTTTGTAGGCTTCTCGTACTGCTGCCACATTCCTTTTCTCCTGCCATCACAGTGATCAAGCTCATTTTCATTACTCTCAAGAAACAAGGCAGAAGAAAATATGGTTAATTTGCAAAACGGTGAAATGAATGCTTAGAAGATCTCCCTGCTGGTTCTGTATTCATGCCAGAGGGAAACATGCTAATGCTGAGGAGCAGTGCTCAGTTTTGTGTCCTTTTGTAGCCCGAGGCTTGTTGTTAGCATGTAACCTTGCTGACCTTTCTTTCTGTCCTTTTGGTAATAATCGACAACCTTATTCATCCTCTTTTACCCTATTCTCAGTGCACTAACCATGCAGTCTGGTTAGTAAATGTGTGCTTTTAATGTAAGGTGAAAAAAGTGTTGATCATGTGTTTTTTGTGTTTCAGTCTTGCATGAACATACGGTTTTGCTGATCTTTGTGCACATGAGATAGGTGGGAGTATCAACAGACTGTACTCGTGCAGCTCAACCAGAACAGGAATAGTAAGCCATACATCGCATTGAAACACAAAGCGCCTCACATACTGCACACACACAACGACAAACCGAGCAGCTGCTGTGTCGTCTCTTTCCATCCAGCAAGTATTACAAAAGCACATAATCACTGACACCCTCCGGCTCAGCAGAGCAAACTGAATGTGAGACAGACAAGGTAGCCTTGACAAGTCACTTCAGACTGAGTCAACAGCTCTTTGATCCCGGCCGGCTGCATGGATTGAGCAGATTTTATGGGAAGAGAGTGGCGGTGGAAGCTGTTGACTGAAAAATTAGGCCTCCGTGTGTAAGAGCGGCTCTTCATGTGAAGGGCTGGTAAGAAACACTGTGGCGGAGAGAGGTGGGTGTAATTGCATCTGAAAGTGAGGTTAACCACATACATATTCAATGGGCTAGCTAAGTAACCCCACTGCTGAGAGCTGTTAGAGTGAAAATAAGGGTGAGCGGCTCAAAAACACTTGTCCTCCAAGCTGTACACAGCTCTTTAGTCTGTGTTTAACCAGTTTGTCTAAACACAACTTTGTGATTCTTCAGCTTTAAATCTTATAAAGACATTCATTAACTTCTGTCCGTCCTGAGGTTTCCCTAAGCCGGAAAGGACATCTAATCCTTCCAGAGAGTTCTGGGTTCACCTCATGGTCTTCCCCCACCTGAACCTTCCTCTACAACTTCCTGATCAGACGGCGACCTAGCCACCTCAACCAGCTCCTTTTCATGAAGGAGCCTCTGCACTTCTCCAGGCTCCCTCTGATTTCCACATCCTTTTGTAACTCCAAAGCTGAGCCCATGCCGCCATCCTCCTGAGGGAGCCAGAAATATACGAGCATAAAACTTCATGCAGTCCTTTACAAACCTCCGAGTCATTCACTCAGCCTGTTCCAGAGAATCAGCCACAGGTCTCAGCACTTCTTGGTCAATTTTTCATCACAGATGAAGTCAAAAGGTTCCTAAATCAGGTTAAAATGGCAGCCTCATACATTTTCATTTTCTTTGACGTATGGTCCTGTCTGCTCAGTAAAAGGTCACGAGTCATTTAGCGCACCAAAGAGCAGGTGTGTTGACCTGATAGATCTAACTAGTAGGCTGGTCCGCCTCCATCTGATCTGAGTTTTTCTTCCACTTGATCATGAATCCTCTGACAGATATGAGTCCAGTATTCACGCTCCGTCATCTCCAAGTTGATCTCAACCTATTTAGGTGGAAATGACAAACACTTCAGGGTAAAGAAATACGGCAGCTTCTGCAATGTGAAAATTGCAGTACACATGGCGATTTAATCTAAATTTTAAGTGCTTGCTCAGTCTTAGTCTAAACTACCAAAATAAGCTGTTTTTGAGCAGTATTTTCTCATTGTTGTGAATGTTTATTTTTATTTAGAACTTTTTGGATGCTCAGTTAAAAAAATTAAATTTTGATTCACATTTGAATTTTTTTACACTTCAAGCCAATTTTCGTATTGCAGATTTGTGTGCTATTCTTCTCAGTCCAATAAAAAAGGTAGATGCCAAAAATATCCCAAAAAAATTCTCCCAAATATTCTAACTACCAATAAAATAAAATAATAAAAAAACACCCACCAACTCCCAACTAAAGAAAAATATTAACAAATATCCATATTCCCATGAAAATAGCTAATAATCTCTGAAAGGACACCCCCCCCCCCAAAAAAAAACAAAACAAAACAAAACAAAAAACATCCCTATCATGTTAAGGCAATGTTTTGTGTAAATTTCCCTGAAAATAACAAAAGAAATCAAATTCCTCCAAATTACAAATACATTTCCCAAATTTCCATGAAATTGCCAAAATATTTCCAAGCAATTCCCAAAAACATCCAAACAAATTTCATGTAATTTTTACAAAAAGCAACCCAGCAAATTCTCCAAAACATCCAAAGAAATTTCCTTGAAGATTCTTGATCATTTGAAAAGACCCCCTACGCAGTAAAAAGAGGACATTCTGCCTTTATTTTTGCAGTAGCTCCCAAAGACACATATGAAAAATGTGACACTTAATGTTGCTGTCAAATATCAGTTTCAGTTTTATCCTTTCATTGATAATACTCTAAGATTTTTTTTTATTAACTTATCAGAAGATCTTTGCATAAAATGTGCAATAAGAGTTACAACATAATTTCAGTTAGTATGTGCAGCTTTAATTTCTAGTTTCAGATCTAGTATAGTATTTGAATGGAGTCTTTTGTGTTTCTGCCCCTCCACTGGTGGAGATCATCCTCTCAGGATGGGGCCAGAAATGGACTAAAGATAGTTCAGTGGATTCTCTCTTACAGGCAAATCCAAGGAAGAAACTGCAGCACATGATTCCCTTTCTGCAGTTTAATAAGGTACAGAGGACTTGCATTTCCATGTACATCTTTATCAGTCTTATTGATATACAATACAATATGCCAACACAGGACAGGAGTTTTGCTGTGTGCTTTGACATGGTGTCTCCATAAAAGACAAAAAAGTCATGTTGTCTGGTCTGGTCTGACCTTGGATCCTCTTCTTTGCTGTTTTAAGCGGTTTAGGCCCAGAGATTTCTTGTTACTCGGTTGAGAGCAGGAAGTTAAAAGATTTAAAAGAAGTCAAGTCTGAGTCTGGTTTTCCTCTGTATTACCTATTTTAGGATGAGTTAAGAACAATTTGATTGATTGCCCTTGAAGAGTGCACATTCCAAACTGTAAAAACATGCTCCAACAGCGGATATAAAGTCAAGAAAAACTATATCGATCATACCAGCTGAAAAGTTTTTAGCCTGTCATTGTGTTTGTGTAGACACTAAGCTCAAGTGTTGGAGAAAGCTCCAGCAGATTCACTCTAGACAGGACTAAAGCATTCTGACCAACCTGCTGCCCCTGCTCTCCTTAAAGGCCTCTCACCAGCAGAGCGAAGAGGTCTGATCATTGCTCTTTAACCTGAACTGAAACAGAAGTCCAGATTAAAGGTGTTGGCGGAGGAAAAAGAAGAATAAAAAAGCACGGTGTGGTGTGGGAGGTAGCAGGTGCTAATTGAAAGCATCTTGCAGAGAGCACAGAATGCCATTTCGTCACAGCTGCTGCGTTGCTTTTTTTTCTCCTCTGCCGTATTGGGCTCCAAATGGTAAGAGCCATGCACTCGACAGGCTGACTAATCGCTCCACACAGGCTTGGATGCAGGCGTGTGGATTAACTAGACCAATTAGCCAAGCGCAGAGATGTCTTGTGATGAGAAGAGTCATGCTCCCTTTCTCAGCCGAGTGCCATTAATCAGCAATAAAGGGGCTGAAGCAACACTACAGTTTACTGACTGCTCGGATACTTACAATAGCCAGGTTCTTTTGGCTCAAGCCTCTTGACCTCAATACGGCATGACAGTGTTTCTCTGGGGCTCTGCAGCTTTCGTGCCACAAAAATACACTTTTAGATGACTTAAGATGGGGACAGAGAATAAGAGTCTGTGCCAGAGTGTTTTTTTAAGTCTCTTCATCTTTTAGGAGGCTGAATCAGCATGTGCATATATCCGCCTTTGTGTGCTTTCCCATGATGTGGACATTTTTTATCTTTGCATCTTCATGAGAGCATGCGTGTGCATGTGTAAATACATGCTTATCTATTAGAGAGAGAGAGAGAGAGTGTGTGTGGTCGTGGTGGAGAGCAGGCCTCATGGTGAGAGTTGTCCAGTTTGTTCTTGTCTTCTCGCTGCTGTGCCGTGCCGTGCAGTAAACAGACCCTATCTGACCCGGCAAGCCTCCAACCGCTCCCTGTTCTCCGTCGTGACTCACAATCAGATGATAAAGGCAAACCAACCACAGGGCCCGATTCACAAAGGACTGTGCAGAGTTTGCACCTTCTAAGCCTACGCTAAAGAGACTTTAAGATACTGTTTAATTCACAAAGCACACCTCTGCACTTTTTCTCCACGCCTCTACCTGGTCTGCAGAGAAAATGGTGTCTCTGTGCACTGGTGCTGTTTGGGCGTATTTTACAGAGCTATTATCCACTCAATCTGGGCAAAAACAGCCTCTTCCATGACTGTTGGAAAAATCTGTTTAATTCAAAAATAACACTTAACAACCCCATGCAACTGGAGAGGAACTGAGCCTCAGTATTTAACTTTCCTGTAATCAGAACACCAATCTGTCCCCTGACTGTATTATCTGATAGGGCTCTCTTGGATGAGATGCTGATGGCTTTTTCTTGCAATCAGGCGCAAAACAGGAGCAATTTACACCAAACAGAACAACTTTTTTGTGTCAAATGTCATCAGCCCAGTCCATAGCTTTATGTCACATGACTAGGGTTGAGGCAAAAAAGGCTTAGGACAGTAGCAGCTACCATTGACAGCTGTAGCACTCAAATGACGCATGTTTACAAGGGTTGCATGCCATAGTCAGCTAAGTCTTTAAAATTGCAGTCCTTGGTATTTGGCACTAGAGCGACAAGTCAATTGCACTTATTATGAACATTTTTTATCATATAAAGCCCACAATTTCGATCAGACGCTGTGTATAAATTATAAGACAGCCTCCCACAAGTAGGCACTGTAGTTGTCTTAAGCCTTAGAGCTCACGTGGCCTGGATCCGTCCCACAGGCTCGCTCCTTTGTAAATTGCTTGGTAACTTTTGAACCTAAGTCGTTGGCACTAACTTGTTTTTGCCTATGAAAGTTCTCCATTTTGCCTTTCCAATTATGTTCTCCATGCATTCATAGCTCTTACAGAACATTTTCTAGTGAGCTATGAACTTGAAGCTGACTGTCCGGCGTCTCTGAGGATGGCGTCGTATATGACAAGCAGTGACACAGTTTATAGAAACATTAAAAACTTTTGACCCATAAGTCATAGACACTTAATCCTTTTTCCTCTGAAAGTTGACCTTTTTGTCGATGCTACCATCCACGTCTCAGTATTCTTAAAGGAAGCTGTTCTAGTGAGCTCAGAACTTTCATTACTTTTTGGGGTCTTTAAAGATTAAATCCACTGCGTTAGAGCCGATATTAAGCGCGTTTTTATGCAATTTTAATCCATTTTAGATCATTTACTTCAGCTTTCTGCCATGAGCATTGCCGTATTGTTTATGCTTTGCAGGATAGGCTGTCGACCAGTGGCAATCTGTTGTGTCTCTACTGCTTTGAGGAATGGCACAAACAGATCTAGATTTATTTTTCCCATTTTGCAATAAGATGGTTAAATGTATCATGACAGTGCTCCTGGCTTAATGTAGGTTGTAATATAGAATTAGTTATTGTTTGTATTTTTTGAGAGACACAATGTCAATTGCAATGTCAATATTGAAAAAAAAAACACCCACAAAAAACACGCAATTAGATTAGTTTTGCAAACCATTCAGCCCCAGACACTGGTGGTTGTGTTGATGAGGGATACAAGATCAGAGAAGGAGTAGACTTCTGAGAAGCTGGACTGGGAAACCAATGAGGTGGCTTAGGGGAGGAGACCCAGCTATGCAGGATGGGGATGAGCAGAAGACCGGTGAGGATCTGGACTAGATGCTGATGATCTGAATGGAGGTGGCTGGGGTGGAGGAGGGTTGCAGCATGACTGCAAAACAAAATGACAGGCTGACTGCAGAAAAGGGGATGAAAAATGTAAAATATGAAAGGTGCATGATGACTGGTCAAACAAGGTTGTGGCAGAATCAGATTAAGCTTTAATACATCATTTGATCCTCTCCGGGTTTCTGTTTCAGATGGCATACTGTAGATGTTCTCCTATCAGTCAGCTCACCAAGATGAACAACTTTGTTTCAGGAATACTAAATAAAAACTAATTAAGACACATGGGTGACAACCAAGACAGTCAACTTCTCCATAGAAAGTTTTTCTTGCCCACAAGGGAGCGGCTTCATGAGTTTGTGGCATCATGTGAATATGCTTTGTGAGTTGGGCAACAATTAGCATCCCATTCTTAGTGAATTCTCCACTGAGGTTTTGGGTTTGGGTTTTCTTTCCTTTTACTTCAGATATTTTAGATTTCCTGCTTTTTGCTCTGATGCAACTCCTTCCCCCATTTGCTTTTTCTTGTTATTATTAAACGGCTGTCTCGTCTGATTTGATAGCAAAATGAATCTCAGACACATTAAACTAAATAACTAATAAGTCACAGATGTCTCTGTTGTCTCGCTTGTTTATAAATCATCTAATTTACTGTTGAAATGTATTTTTTTGTTGTTATCTGAGACTGACTACCTGGTGTACGCTCTCAAAGGGCTGCGATGAGTCATCTTAATTTAGGCTTTTTGTTTGTGTATGTGACTCCTGCTGGATGTGTAAGTCTCTCATCACGGGGGCTGAAGTATGATTCATACTACTACATGAATTCACTGTGATTCATGCGGCTCAACCAGAGCACCACTGGAAAGAATTTGTAAGGTGTTCTCTCAGAGCTGGAGTCCTGTGCCTTTTTGATACTTGTACGCGTGTTTGATATAAACCTCCTATGATCTGATGCTGTAGCTCCCAGTTAACAGAAGAGCTTCAAGATCTGGAACAAGCTGCATCATTTAGGATGTAGTTAAAGCTACAGCATGTAGTAATTTCCTGGACTGTGCTTTGCCACATTCACGTGTTGTGCAGCTTACTTGTGATAATTCTCTGCCATTGATGCAATCCAACTGCAAAGTGGACCCCTCCCCCGTTAACATTGTGGCCCCACTAGACATTTTCAGGTCAAGTAGAGACCAGGCCTACTCCAACATCCACAGCCTTGTTTTGAATTGAGGACTCTGTTAAGAAAAAGTGGAACTCTATAAAATATTTTTTAATCAGTGAACCTATGTTTTGGCACCATTTGTGAATTTCTCCTAAAGGGGAGAAAAGCAGTTAAAAGTGCCCTTCCTTGTTTGTGATTGTGGATGGGGAGAGCTTGGAAGTTGTGGAGCGGTTCCCCTACCTTTGCAGCGTAATCCAACAGTCCGCTAACAGGGAAGCTGCGAGCAGACTTGGACTTGCAAATAGAGCGGTCGGTTTGCTGGACAAGGCGGTGTAGCGCTCACGCTACTGATGCAGTTGGAAGTCAGAGTTTTCGGTCCTTGGTCCTCCCAGTCTTACCATACTTTTGCGAGGCATGACCTGACTGATAGCCAGAGGCGCCGGCTGGACCCCTCAACTTGGCAACTTCTCTTCGGTTCATTTTTGGGTGTCATTGGCACATCAAATTCTGATGTGCTCAGAGCAGGGAAGGGTCTGCCACAGGATACAGAAGTGGCAGCTGTGCTTTTATGGCCACATGGCACACTTTCCTTGGCCTGATCCAGCTCATCACATACTGGATAACCAGAACCTGGTGGGTTGGTCCAGGCCTTGGTGCAGCCCAACGTCATGGAGGGGTCAGCTGGGAGGATACTTGTAGAGATGAACGTGGACATGGTGCAGGACCTGGACAATGCCGGACCTACCATACCTGACCAGACCAGGCCCTCCTTGTTCAAAAGGTCCCAGAATACTTTTCCAGATTGTAAGCACATCAGCTGAAACTGCATTACATATGACGTGTTTATGGTCTGATTAGTAAAATAACTTTTAGTTAAATGCAAAGTCTTCATGATGCATTTAAACTTCAATAAAAGGACATTCAAAATTTGTTTTCTCAGCAACATAAAACAAATCAAGCTTCAAGCATTAGTTCAGGCCAACCACAGAGTCAAGCGCTGCCATTTCAGTGAGATCAGCTAGTCTCATGCCAGCTCTCATCAGCTGAGTCACGCTAAGCTTTCTATTGGCTAAATGCTCTCATGCCACCATATTTAGGCTGCTCTGGCAGGCCCTCTTTTCGCTGCTACCTCTGCAAACTGTTCTGCAACCCTCCTCCACCCCAGCTCCTCCTTAGTTCTGCATCAGACTTGATCAGTGTCACTCTGTTGCCATTGATACCTGCTCTGTTCTGCTCTTTGTTTCTTTGCTTTGCTAAACAAATCAAGCTTAAAGCTGTTGTTCTTACCATAGGATATTTGTTGCATTGCTTCTTGGGAGGTTTTTGTACAGCTCTGCAGAGAAAAATAAGTTAAAGCATGTTATTGACTTAATAAGGATGACTTTTGTGCTCATTTTATCAGGTTACGCTGCCACCTGTGGGAGCTGTCAGTACACTACACAGCTAAGTAGACTGACGACTTGCTTCACAAGCGGCTATAACAAAACAATAACAAAAAATATGATTACACTGATATAGTCGACGCCTCTCAAAGGTAATTGGTGATTGGTAAATGCACACCAGTGATGCAAACTACAGGAGAGGTTTAAGACAGTCCAAGAACACCAACCAGATAACCTGCCATGCTGTATCAGCTGTTATCATCAGCTGGCATTAAAGCCCCTCAGCAGTACGTCTACCTGCAACTTCACATCACCTGTGGACAGAAGAAGAAAATAAAGCCAACTTCTTTGTGTAATCAATGACTTTATGTAACATGTTAGAGTGACCAGTCCTTCAGTAGCTGTAAGAGTTTGCCTTGGGCTATACAGCTTTATAAAAGTGTTTTAATCAAAGCACATTTTTATATCAAGGGATTTTTTTCCAGCACAGAAGTGAGTTTTGATCAAGGTCAGTGTTTTATATGGAGCAGACTTTTTTTTCACTGTATTTGAGAAAACATAAAAAGAGGGGATTAAAAAAAGACCTCTGAGAGATTTTTTAAGGAAAACAAAACAAGCGTGTTATTTTAGTTTCAGAATGTCCTGAGAGACAAATTTAGCCTTGACTTAACTGGTCACAAACAAACAAGTGTTGGACATGCATGGCTGCATGACCTTTTCCCCTCAGCCTGACTGCTCTCAGTGTACATACAGGTTCACAATGCCAAAATTTTAAATATCAGTATGAGGGGTTTACTTGACAAGTCAACTGAACAATTGTAGTAAACCCTTTTATCCGCTTTCGTGTGCCTTTTTGGGCAGAATCACCATTTAGGCATGACTACTCATGTGGCTGTTTAGCTTGGCTCATGCATTAAAAGCATAGTAGTAGGGATTTTATGAAATGTCTTTGGGGGATTTGAATAGCAAAATTCGCTTCTAGAACCAGCAACGTCGAAAAAGTGATAGTAACAAGCCTTGTTCTTGTTCTGAAAATTTTGACTTTTTTCTTGTCATTTCGACTTTATTCCCAAACTTCACAGCATTATTTTTTCCTTCATCTCTGGCCCTAACATCCTCTGTGATAAGCAGAAGGCCCATTGATGAAATGAATGTTCCTCAGCCCTTCTTACATCCATGGTCTCCTACATTTTTAAACTTAAGACTTAACAATCGTCCTGTTTGCAGCCAGCTTCAGTCTGTTGCCATAAAATGGAAAGCAGTAACCTCAGGCACAGAGCCTGTGCATGCGCTATGTTTGTGCGTGTGCTCGTGAACACTTCCATTGACAGCCAGTCTATGGTGCGTCTAATTTGGTGTTGTCTGTGTGCAGCTGTGTCAGCCTGGGAGCTTCTGTAGCCAGACTCATTACATTACAACCACTGTGACACCTGATACACAGACACAGGGGGCTCGGAGCCAGACCACTGCAGGTGATACATCACTGCCTCCGTGTGTGTGTGTGTGCATGTCAGTGTGTGAGTAAAAGTAACCGAGAAGATGGAAGACATGAGAACCAGACGTACTCGGTGTGCATTGTTCAAGTACCAGCTGGTTTGAGTGTTGAGTGACGAAGACAAAGAAGGAAAAGTGAAAGAAAATGTTTCCATGTGTCTGCATGCTAGAAGGAATCTGTGTGCATTTATAGCTGCGACAGTAAAGGTGTTTCCTCTAAAAACACAAATGTGTCGTCACATATGTGTGTATTTGTGTGTCTCTGTCTGTGTTGGGATCATATTTAATTCATGAGGCTGTATCACTATTTCCCCAGTGTGACTCAGAGATGTCTGGCAGCCAAACACTCCCACCTGTAGTTTGGAATAATTGATCCAGTCCCCCTGTGGACATTTCTTAATACAAACACTATTAGTGCTGGAAAGAGCGTGTTTATGCTGGGCATGTCTATGTAAATCATCCCTAATAATGCATGGATTCAAAGGTCTATTAAACCTCCATGTTTATCCGGCCATCCTGGTTTCCAGGGGTGCAAGGACGCTGGTGAGATGGGACTTTTAGGATAATAGCTTACCATATAGATAAGACATAACAGTTTACAGCATTTCTCTTAGGAAGTATCTAAGCAGGAGTATCTGAACTTTATTCATTGTAAGTGTTTTGGTTCTGAGGTGTTATAGTGTAACTCTAACCATGTACAGCATGAGCTCCAGCTCACACCTGTTCAATTAGTTCAGTCCCTCGTTGTATTTTGTTTGAGGTGAAAGTCTTCTATGTATTTCTTTGAGGGTGGATTTTAAACACTAATGGAAATAAACTTACTGACTAAAAAAGGCTGCATACAGAAAAATAAAAGGCTGGCCACTTCAATAAATACCTCACCTTTAGTGTAAGGGTAGACCAATTATCGGTCATGCCGGATATTAATGCTGATACTTGTCATTTAGCCGAATATTGGTATCAGCCTTTTAATTTTCATGTAATCAATTCATTCAAAGGTGTACCACTGTGACTCCACTGAAAGATGTAGTTCTGTTTTCCCTCTCTACAGTTTCACTTAGGCCAGGGATGTCCAAACTTTTCCAATGAGGGCCAGATGTTAGAATATATGATATAATTTAAGGATTTTGGGGAGGCCAGTCAGATTTCAGGGGGACCTGGTTGGCTCTGGCTACGCACCTGGAACACAAACGGTGCCGCTGTCTACCAAGGGCGTTATAAATCAAGATAACATTATTACTTTGGTTGCCAATATTTTAACAATCGACGGTGTTGTCTGAGTGTAGTCACAAATTAATAAAAACATCAATAAATTCTTCTAGTCAAAATGTTTGTTGACAGAATTAGTGTGGTAGCACTACCTTGTGCTGAAACTAAGAAGTACAATACAGTCAAGCAAAAGCTTCATGTTCAAAAACTACTTTAGATTTTGCTGCGGGCCAATCAAAAGTGGGCTGTGGGCCACATTTGGCCCCCAAGCCATAGTTTGGACACCCCCGACTTAGGCCCTGTTTGCACAAAGATTTTCTGCTTTGTTTTCTGTCTTCGTTTTCGAATAGTTCCACTTTCAGACAGAAACCTTTTGAAAACAATCTCCACAAGACTGCAGGAAACACCAAAAACACTGTAGTATGCATGCCAGGCTATTAGTTCACAGTGTGATTTTACAATGAACCAAAACATGCTCATGTGTAGTACCTGTGCATGGCAGTTGAATGCAGCTTTAGTGTGCAAACACAAAAGTTTTGGATTTTCACCTTGAAACATAGAGTAAACAGACCCTTAATGTCCTGGTGGTTTGGGACCCAAATGTGGGTCACAAAGCTCTTTCCAGTTGATCGCAAGTGTACCAGGAAAAAAAAACAAGGCATAAGATCTGTATGAAGAAGCCCTGAGTAGACATAGCATAAATTTACACATTTTTTATTTTTAGGTTTTCCTTTGAATGCAAATAAATATCAGCATTTGTTTCAAGCTTTGTACTCATTCATCTCCTTTTCTTTGGAGAGCAATTCTGTTTCTCACAAGATAACAAGGAAAATCTTCAGGAAATTACAAAATTTCTGTGCTGTCTTGGAAAAAATTAAGTAAAATGAGATGTATGCATGTGTTCTCTTCTGTACTTATGTGCTTTTTAAAACTGTTTATTGTGTCTTGTCTCTTTATTCAGTATGTCTTTTTCCATTTAGGGTCCAGAAAATGTATTTGATAAATTTGAGTGGTTGAACACTTACGAAAACCTGGTTCATGATTTCTCTTAAGGTGGTAGTGGTGGGTCCAGATGCCCAACCAGCTGGAAACCAATGCTTTAGTGTATTTAAGTTTGTAACACCAGTTCAGTTTAGGATAGATAGGCTCATAATTGTAACCAAAGCAGATGGATTGGCCAGATTCTGTGTCTATCATCAGGCAGATGTAATCTTGCTAAGACTGAGAGCAGACCCGACCAATCAGGATCCTTTAAAGAGAACAAGGCAGTGGCTACAGGTGGGGTTTAGTTGGACTGGAAACTGATAGCAATGGCTGCAACTGGTGTAGCGTTTATGAAATAATGAGTACAGAACAGCACTGGAAGCTTTTTATGACTGGGAAGATGTTTTCCCTCTTCTTCTAACCTGCTTCATAATTGTTACCAGGGACATACCAACCAGCAGGATTCAGACAGTGAATCTGCTGCAGCAGACGATGGTTTTCAACTCTTTCTACCTCGCATAGCATGCTCTTTCTGTGGCTTTAGACTGGTGTGTTTGCAGGCTTGCAGGCAGCAAGACTTTAGATTCAGGACCGTAGATCTATGACCCTGCGTGTGCACATGCTTGTTGTTTATGGGCAACAGATTGCGAGCTATTGCTATTGCTACTACTCAGCACATGTCCCTGCTTTTCCTGTGCCTACAAGGAAAGCCTGAGGCAGGGAGAGGAGCAGCAATATACCTCTGAGCAGAGTAGACATCAATGACAACAGAATGACACTGATTAAGTCAGATGCAGTATAAAGGAGGAGCTGGGGTGGAGGAGGGTTCTAAAAACAAGAAGCAGGATAAACATGGCAGCATGACTGAATTCAGCCAATCACATGCTTCGACATAAGCATCAGCTGGCCATCAGCTGATGAGGGTTTGCGTGAGATCAGCTGATCTCAGTTATATTTCAGCACTTGACTACGTTGCATGCCTGAGCTAACGCTATATGCTCAGTCTTTATGATTGTGGGAAGTTAAAATCAGAACTGTGGTTGAAACTCAATCATGTTATGTCATGTTTAGTTGATGTAACTGCAAGCCTGTAACCAATGGCAGCTGGTGAAGAGATTAGCATGGATGCAGTTATAGTGCTTTAAGCTTTTCATGGTGGGAAAGATGTTTCCTCCTCTTCCAGCTGGTTTGATTCTGCAACTGGCTCTACTGATGCAATGGTGTGTTGGCCTGACACCAGCATTATGTAGTGTAGTCCTAGGCAAGGGTACAAGCATACATATACGAGTATACATCATGCCATGTATATAACGAACAATCTATCTGGCATGTCAGGTTATTCCCCAGCTGTTGAGACAGCTGTCAGTGGCTTCCACTGAGTCATACCATTGGCATATTTAAAAATCACATCCTTTATCTCAGATTTTATTGCTGCCAGCTTGATTCACTCTATATTCCACGAGGGATCATGACTATGTGTAGAACATTTTAAGTGCCTTGTGTGTAGTTCCGAGCATCCCTATGATGAGAGACGGAGAAAACAAATCACAACATGCACAAAGAAAAACATGTACCCTGTGGATATTGTCTCCACTGCCTGTGTTTGCTGTAACGAGCCATCAAGACATGCATAATCAAACACAGATCTCAGAGGGCACAGATGAGAACTGCCATCATCTGTCAACCTGCAGCGATGTGTGGGAGGAGACTCTAGAGGTTTGGGCTAAGACCCTCCCACCCTCTCTCAGCCTATCAGATTCTGCCTGCTCTGTTACTGTACATAAACAGCTCCTCTGTTTGTTTGTGTGAATGTTTGGCTCTTTTAAAAACAGAGCAGCATTCCTAATGTGCTGAATCTCCCCTGAGGTTTTACCCGCTATTCAACTCCCTGATGGTGAAATTACATAATTCTACACGCACACATATGCAAACAATCAAACAGGCGTACATGCATATTCATACAGCAGGATACCGATGAAGATAATTGCTTTAGACATCAGAATTCCTGGAAACTTTCCTTCTTTGGCGCATCCTTCGGGAACAAAAGGAAGAATATCACATGCTTCTTTCTCCAGTTCCTGATCATCTTATCTCTTCCTATCTGTTCGTTTCTGCTCTCTTCTTCCTCCCCTTCCCCCTCTTCTGTTTCCTTTTTAATCCAGTCCATCAGTGGTCTTTGTGAACCGCTTTATTGTTGCTTTCAAGGTCACATCTCCACTTTTAACTCCGTCCCTACTGAACATCTCTGTCCTCTGTGTGCCTATAGAATGCATAATTGAATGTAAGTGCTGAAATTGAGTTTCGGGGCCTTTGTTGTAGCTGCAGCCCGGCTCGTTTCCTCTCTCTACAGGTAAACACTGCCTGACAGTATATATCGCACCTACATCGACCCCTCAAGGGTGGTGGGGAGAGGACGCAGGCTTTCATAATGTGGTACACCAAAGCAATACACATAGCCAGTTACAGCATAGCCATGGTTTATAGCTGTGGACCAGAGTGCCGTCTTCTGGGGGGGAATTAAAGATTTAATGAAGTGAATGAGAAAGTTTTAACGCAGCTCAAAGCAGCTGTGCAGAACAGATGTTGAAGGAAGTGTTTGTGATAATTTATAGATTGATGCATAATGATTTATGTGGGATATATTATAGGGATGCACTTTTTCCCAGATATCTGATATGCCAATTATTCAAGCTGATACTAAAATAAACACACCTTCTTCTATGTTATAAACAAGTTTTGTGCAAAGAGACTCAGATAAGTGGAGCTAAGAGAGGAACGGAGCAGCTTGACAGTCTGGTAGTTGTTTTACATTTTGAGCGTCATTCAAAATCTTTGCAGTGGGATTCCTTGACTGCTTGGAGCCCTGGGGAACCACCTTTCCAGCTGTTACAGTTATCTATTTAACCCTTAGAGCTACCCAGGACAACCTGGGCTTTAAGAATATGTGTGTTACAGTAACGCACATGAAATTTACAAAAGTTCTGGGCCTATAAAGACAAAAGAAAAAAAAATAACTGGAAATTAAAACTAAATGATTGTTATGTATTAAACACTGAAACATTAATGACTAGAAGTTTTTTTGCACAAACTTGTTCTCCCATCTCTTTGGGACTTAAGACTTTAAAAAAATCCTGATTCTGTGACAGGGCTTTACAGTAGCGCTGGGGTTAGCGCTGTTGCAAGAACAGATGGCAAGAAGGTCCCTGGTTCGCTTCCCAGTCAGGGCCTTTCTGTGTGGAGTTTGCATGTTCTCCCCGTGCACGCGTGGGTTCTCTCTGGGTACTCCGGCTTCCTCCGCCACCAAAAACATGCTCATTAGGTTAAGTGGTGACTCTAAATTGGCCGTAAGTGTGAATGTGAGCGTGCCTGGTTGTCTGTCTCTATATGTCATCCCTGTGATTGACTGGCGACCACTCCGGGGTGTGCCCCGCCTCTCGCCCAATGACAGCTGGGATAGGCTCCAGCGACCGCAAACTGTATAAGCAGTATAGAAAATGACCGGATGATTCTGTGACAAAAAGTCTTCAAACTATTCACATTTTCACAAAAAACAAATCCTTACGTTTTGGGGAATTTGAGTCATTATTTACTCTGAGAGACACATCACGGCCTCTCTGTGTCTGTTTCTCTCTATTATCTGTCACTCAGACTCGCTGCTTAATTTTCTAAGTCTGTGCGCATGCTCTCTTCTGCAAAGCAAGACCTGACAATGGAACAGCTTCCTTTTGATTGTCACAGCCCAGTTGCAATGCATTCTGGGATGCAAACAGAAAACATGGTGGCGGGCTCACCAGCTAACTGGGGAACGATTAAAAAATGGATTATAAATGGAGAAAAGGACGTGCAATATTGGCATTACTGGTGTGGTCTGGTCTTAAAAGAGCCTGGAAAGTCAGCCAAGTTCCAGGCTCACTAGAAAACCTTCTGTAAGACCTACGAATGTGTGAGGAATGTCATTAGAAAAGCGAAACAGAGAGCTTTCAGAGGAAAAAACAAGTAAATGCCTACGATTTATGATTCAAAAGTTAACACGCAATTTACATGCTGTGTGTGCCCTAAGGGGTAAGGCCAATATATATGAATTATACTGCCAATATATAAGGCCAATATATCAACTAGGAATGGGCAATAATATCTGATCCCAGGGTGTTTAAAAATAGCCACAGTATTGCTTTAATTACTGTCATCAAGATGATGCTGTGTAATGGGTGCATGTTAATAGAAAGAGCCTAAGGACTATGTGTCTGTTTCCAGCAGCAGCACCACTTTCTGTTTGTGAAGATGCTTTAAAAGTGGTGACAGAACCTTAACTTACCAGGTTAAGTTAAGTAATAAGTTCATCATTGACTGTATGAGACATGGTTGTGGCCTCAGTGACATCAGTCACTGGTTTCTGAATTGCTCTTTTAAAGCCAAACACCCCTGGTTGCTATCAAAAATGCTCTCAGCTCAACTTCTGGTTAACCTTTTTTTCCGTCTCCTCTCTCTTACTGTCCTGTTTCGCTGTTTCGGCTTCACAAAAGCTATGAGTAGAATATAAACGACATCCTGAAGTTGAGGTGGAGCGTCTGCTGTGGCCTGTCTGAACTGTCACTGAGTCACTTCACTCCGGTCGCTGGCCATCGATCTCCTCTGGTCTCCAGGGAGAGTGGGCGGTTTGGAGTCGTGACCTCGGAGCTCGGGGAGTCTGGGAACTGTCACTCAGCGAACTGGCATGAGTTCAAATGTCACAGTGTCAATGTCAGAGCCTTCTCAAAGTGATAGAAAACATGTATGAGGTCATTTTTAGGCTTTTATTGTCACAGAGTGCATAGAGATCTGTTTTTATACTCACAGGTAGCTTTTCTGCTCACTCTATGAACTAGTAGGTGTAGAAATTACAGGGTAGCTCAACACAATGTATAAGTGCCCCACAATAACAGTGATATCATGACAGCTGATAGCTGAAATACTGTAAGAAATGCATCACTGTATAAAAATACAAGATATGGTTAATTCACACAGATTAGTCTGTTATATCTCTGTTGGCTATTGGCAAATCATGTGACCTCAACGGATAAAAGCAGCCAATGTTTATCTGCTGTGTCAAATCGATTTAAAAAACCCATGTTCCAGAAAAATGTGGACATTGTGTTAAATTTAATAAATACAAAATACAAATCCTTTAAAAATTTTATTCAACTGAGTAAAGCACAAAAATCAACAAATTCACTGTTCAAAATGATGAACTCTATTGTTTTTATGGAAATATGCATATATTCTGACTGATGCCTCTAATGGTTTTTTGAAAAGTTGGGACAGGAGCAAGAAAAGACTTGAAAAGCAATGGAATGTCCAAAAAGAGGTGGAACGTTCCAGAGGTAAGAAGGTTCAGGCGATAGTGCGATGGTTAGGGCGTAAAGGAGCACTATCGTCTGTAGAGTGGTGCAGGAATGGGTCCTAAAATGCAGAAGTGAGCTAGCATTTTACCACTTCTGGTTCCTTCATCTGGATGTCTATGGGATGTTTTTACTAAGCCATATTTTGGGGCTTTATAAGCCTTTAATGGTAAAGGAGGACAGTGGATAGAATTGAAAATAGAGATTAGAGATATGGTGCCACATGCCAGACTCAAACCCGGGACGCCCATGTACACGGAGCGAGCCTTACACCTCTAGGCCATCTGCAACCTGTCTGTGGGATTTCTGAGTTTTCTGTTAAATGCCTGATACAACATCTGTGGGGAACACAAGCTCAAGAGATTGAAATGTTTTTTTCTACAACATGATATAAACTGGAAAAGTGCCCTAGACTTCAGAATTTTATATCTGTCTGTGGCTAACTATGACTACAGCGGACCATTGTACATCATCAGGTTGAGCTGAGCCTGCCTCTCACTCGTATCCTTGAGTGACGTTACATTCAGTTGACTGTGTTGTAGTTTTATATAGCGTGACACTGGCTTTTTCCAGGCTTGCTAGAATGTTCTGTAAGAGCCACAAACGGGTGGAGAGAGTCATTAGAAAGGCACAACGGAGAGCTTTCAGAGGAAACAACAAGTAAGTTCCTACGACTTCAACAATTCAAAAGTCACCAAGCAATTTACACGGGAATGCCTGCAGCATTGATCTGTGCCGCATTAGCTCTAAGGGTTAATATGTAAGTCAAGCTAGACTGGGAAAGAATGCCACTTTTAATCCTTCAACACTTAAAGTGTCTTCAGTCCTCAGATACTAATGGGGTGTAAGACAGTAGTAAACTGCTCCTGTCCCAACTTTTTTGGATTGTGTTGCAGTCAATTTAAAAAGAGTGTGTATTTCCAACAAAACAACATTAAGTTTATTTTTAGATAATACCTAATCTTTGTGGTGTATTTAACTGAATACATCACTGTTTTACACTTTTAATGTGTTCCAACTTTTTAGGAACTGGACTCTGTATTTCTGGCCCTCAGTATACCAAACTGCTGATTCAAACAGGAGGTTTTTAAGTATTTTATTTAAGCAGTAGCATTAACAGAAAATTAATGCATATTCTAGTATTGCACAGAAAATGTATGCAGCTCAGTTTTATTAAATATGCACTCCTAAAACAGTGTTTTTAGTACATTTGTGGGTCCTGATTTAGCAGAAGGCAGCTGGAATGATCTGGACGGTAAACAACGTACGGATATAGTTTCTCTTTGAACCCGATCAAACTTTGATGAGAACTTGACCCTGACAGGAGTAGTGCTCTCTGCCCTATGTAGGCTCCTGTACTTATATAAACCCATTCAGCTTCTCAGAATGGCAACCAGTCAGTGTTTTCCATCCATCGTTCAGCACTTACTCCATAATGGCTCTTCACTCATCATTCACGACCCTCTCACATGCGCGTTCCCCTCAGACGTGTCTCTGTGTTTGCACACGTGCGGCAGCACCTGTTATTTATAGTGGCCAGGTGTAGAGGTGTGGAGGAAATGTCTTCCCTCACTTCTCCACCACGGTGGGGCTCAGTACACACTGTTCCAGCCCCGGCCAGAACGAAGCCTAAAAATAGAGGAGCATACACCGCCCTCCCTCACCCCCTTTCCTCTCCTCCTCTCTGCCATTTTTCTCGCCTGAAATGACAAACACTCTGCAGAAAGACCACAGAGCCATAACAAAAGGGGAGCGGAGCATTTTACACGATCTGCAGCCGGTTGGGGTGAAGCATGGTCTTCATAAAGTGCACTTTTAAAAAAAAAACAACACATGATTTGGAAAAAACTGTAAAGGCGGAAAAGCTTTTAGAATCTTTTAAGCATCTCAAGATTCAGTTTGATTTGGATTTGGACTGGGGGGGTCATGATTTGACCTTGTTTGAGCATTGACTCTCAACTGTGAGGCACTAAGAAGTAATTTATTCTTATATGACATTAAAACGCTCAATGAAAGGTGTTTAAGATAATGCATTTTTAGCCTATTTGCAGCATTCTTATTAGCTAATATCATTAATGTTATTCATAGGAGGAGCTGGGGTGGATGAGGGTTGTACAAAGTGAGCACTTTAGATATGGCAGCATGAGTGCAAACAGCCAGTAGCACGCTTAAAAGCAAATCAGCTGGCCATCAGCTGATGAGAGTTTGAGTGAAATCAGCTGATCTCAATTATATAGCAGTGCTGGACTCCTTGGCCTGCCTGAACTAATGTTATACACTCATCCTACTGTTTTAAATAGGCAGGTTTGTATAGATGTGGATTTGGTGTGCCTAGAAATTTTGACTTGATCTTAGGTGAACCTTTGTCCACTTAGGGCAGGGGTGTCAAACTCAAGGCCTGGGGGGCCAAATCCAGCCCGTGGAACAGTTTAATCCGGCCCACAAGATCATGTGATATTTCTGTTATAACTGGACCATCAGTATGCAGATTTCCTGAAGAATAAAAATGTCAGCGTATCCCTAGAGATTTAAGATATCCTTGTTATTTCATAAAATCTGAAAAAGTAAGGAGTAAAAATAATTAGATAAGCAGTCAGGAATGTGGGAAAAAAAGTTGATTTGTGTTTTAATTTCATTTTATTCATTTTCAAATTTGCATCTCATAAGAACTAAAAACTGGAATTTTGGCTTTTTATTTTATACGTTGAGCATTTCAACTCATATTTTGACTCCCTGTATAATATTTTGAGCTTTTAGATTCATAATATAAAATTTTAAGTCATGTTTTTACCTTTTCAACTTATTATTTATTTTATTTCATATTTTCAACTTCTAACTTTGACTTCATAATCTCATAGTTTGACGTTTTGGACTCACAATTTAAATATTTGAATTATATTTTGACATTTAATTTCATGATTACAGATTTTATTTCATATTTGGACCTTTTAAACTCACGATTTTGTCTTTCTAATATATTTGCCTTTAAAAAATGTAATTTTTCAATTTCAATTTCATGTTTTGACTATTTTGAATTAATAAATATATTTTTTTTAGATTATTAAAAACTTACTTTTTAACCTCACAACCATTTATCATAAGTGAAAAGTTTTTTTTTTCCATATTTTATTACTGGTGAAATGAGGTTGACAGTTTATGATTAAAAAGGTGAGCCTGTTAGGCCCTCAGGTTAGACCTGAATCCAGAATCTGGTCCCTGCTGTGACTGAGTTTGACACCCCTGACTTAGGGCTCTGTTTATAGAATTTCTGCCCCGGTTTTTTTCTTGACATAAATTCACAACCCACTGAAAAGAGGTTCATGACCCACTTTTGGGTCCTGACCCACAAGTTGAGAACCACTGCTTTAAAGAGAGCTTACTCAGGAATCGTGGAGCAGGTGTATCATCACATCCAGGTGTGCCAAATACATTTCTTCGGCATGTTTCCACAAATCCATCTGTTTTCCAGTGCTGTCACTTTCTCTCTCAGTTATAAAGGAAAACTATGAGCCCGGTGTTTAGCCTTGTAGTACATGTGTTTGAGAGTGAAGGCCTTCTCCCTTTGGCATTGTGGCGGAGTGAGTGTATGTCTTATGCAGGAGAAGTGATGTAATGGTATGTGATATGTAGGACGAGGTCAGGGAGGGGGCAAACTGGAGTAAAAGTGCAACATTTTGGGATTTTATAGAAAATCTGAGCACATTTATGATTTTTTCATGGCACCATTTTCAAACCAGTACATTTAAGAAGTTTTATGACAAATATCAAAGTGATTGGAGCAATGGTGTGGCGTGCAAATCAACACAGACAGACGAGCTGAAAAATATAAGATAAATACACAAAGAACACCTAAAACAAAGATAATGTTTATTTGTGCTTAAACTGAAAACATTATTAGAATATGTCTATATGCTGATAAACCACGGCTACATGAACATTTCTGACCAGGGGCGTAGCACAGGGGGGAAAAAAGGGAACTGATTACCCCGGCCCATAGTGGGGAGGGGCCCTTAAGGAGCCTGCAGTGGAAAAGGTGTTTTTATTTCTTTTTCCTGAGGGTCAATTAGAGTCATTATTGAATCAAAAGTGACTAAATGAATTGGTCAACAGACTGAAATTTGTGTCAAATAGAGTAGAATAAATACTGGGGGCCCCTGCTCCTCCATTAATTATATCCAAATGGTGTGGTCCAGTGCTGCAGAATAATACAAGTAAATTTAATGAATTTAATGAATTGCTCATAGATGGGGAAATTAAGGATCAAAAATACATTAAAATGCAGAGATATTTGCTGTTTGGCTAGCCGGTTAAGGGGGGCCTTGTGTAATATACTTTCTGGGGGCCCTAAATCCCTAGCTACGCCCCTGTTTCTGACTTGGAAACATCCGTCCCTGCACTCATAGGAACTCTGAGCTCCAGTAGATTTTCTCCCTCCCTCTCCACCTATTCATCCCTCCTCTTGTGCTCTTCACCCTCTCCCTCCTGTGGACCTCGGATCAAAGCCAGTGCTCTCTTTGTGTTCACATGCGCTCTGGGGGGTAGCCTGGATCAATTGAATGTGTCTGGAAGGTATTGAGTTTGGGCCGGCACTGCAGGTGTCCTTCCCCGCTCCCTTATCTCCCACCGCAGGCTTTTTATCTGGCCAACAACGCCGCGTAATTCTATTAACGCTGCCTCGGTAGATTACCAATTTGACCAGATTAGCCATGGCTAAACCCACAGTTTAAGAGATCGGAAATGGATAGTGTAAGGGATGTGGATAGAGGGGTGAAGAAATGCCACCACAGCGTGAAGAAATCCCTAAAAATACCCACAGATGTAGACAAAAAAGCACAAACAGAGCGTGTAATGTGCTTTCCACCTTCTGCACACATGCACAAGGAAGCGTTTGTGTATTAAGCTGCTTTGTAATGCCAAAGCCCCTTATCTCTGTGCTTATGCAATTAGGCTGGTGAAACAAAAGCCCACAATAATTAATCATAATATCCCTGACGATACCGTATGTCACTGTGTCACCTCTGCTCCCGCTGCTCCAAACGGCGCTCCCAGAGAAGAGGAAACCATCTGGAGACTACTACACCTCTCACTGCTGAGTTTCCCAGTCAGACCGCTGTGCCTGAGTCATAGGAAAGATTTATGATAGTGGCATTAAAACCTCCAAACAGACTCCTAATGAAGTGCTCCTCCAGGTCTCTTTGTGAGCGTTTCTTCCTCTTTTTCTAAGGAGATTGTGGAGAAAAATATGGTTGTTGATTTGACCCAAGGGGTGCAGGTGGAAAAGGTTTATGAGCAAAGCCTACTGTATATCTAGGAAGTGGATGTAGCTGCTTGGTGCATGGCTGATGATTAGAACTGCTTGCAACCATCCAAAGACCATTTTAGAAACAAAATATATCAAAATGAGCCTATTTTTCTGGGTGGCTGCACAATGCAATTTAATCATTTTTACAGGAGAGCATTTACAGAAGACGTTATAAGTGTAAGGGCCTGCACAGTGGTACAGTGGTTAGTGCGGCCTCTTAGTAAGAGGGTTCCTGCTTTGATTCATGGTTGGAGTGAGTACACAAGCTCCGTGCAAAGTTGCGTGTTTTTCTGAACCTCATGCATGCATGGGTTCTCTGCTACTCCAGCTCTGGTTTTGGGGTAGCTGTGGCTCAGCAGGTGGAGCAGGTCATCTCAGAAGGCTCAGTGGGCCTCATTCACCAGTATCTTAAGATTTTTTAATTTTGTTCTTAAAGTTTCTAAGAGAAACCTACATGGGACCCATAACATGTTCTGTTCACATCTGTGCTCTTAAACAAATGCCACGTACTCTTAAGTTGGAAGCATGTGCATGTTTCTTTTAAATAGCATAGGGAAACACCCCCTTTATATCCATATAAGGACATGAGACTGCAGGGCAGTGTGCAAATACAGAAGGCACATAGACATGAGAGGAGAGGCAAGATCCAGGCATCCACCTTCTATACCGCTTATCTTGTTGGGGGTCGTGGGGTGCTGGAGCCTATCCCAGCTGTCATTGGGCGAGAAGTACACTCTGGACTGGTCACCAGTATAGAGACAGGCAACCAGGCATGCTCACATTCACACCTACGGCCAATTTAGAGTGATCAATTAACCTAATAAGCATGTTTTTGGTGGTGGGAGGAAGCCGAAGAACCCAGAGAGGACCCACACTCCGCACAGGGAGAACATGCAAACTCCACACAGAAAGGCTCTAACTAGAAAGTGAACCAGGAACCTTCTTGCTATAAGGCAAGAGCGCAAACCCCTGTGCCGCCATGCAGCTCAAGAGGAAAGATGTTTCGATCAAAAAATTCAATATAAACAATCACAATACATCAAAATACTCAAAAAAGAGAATATTTGATTATACTGTTGGTACCATTAGTGATGCTAGGGTAAGGCAGGGGTCATCTTAGCCCCTACACTCTTTAATTCCTGGATGGGCTGGATAATGGGGCATGTAACAGGGGTAGCAAACTGTGAAGTGTCATTTGGTGATGTCCAGATCACTGATCTGGACTTTGCTGATGATGCTGTGATCCTTTAACCTGACATGCCAGATGGATGTGTTTCACACATCCATCTGGGAAAGCTTCAATAAGGAACGTTTGAGAAAAGGCAGAGGCTTTGAAAAAAACTCAGAGTGTAATTGAGTGAACGTTCTGTCTGGAGAGATAGGTTATGGGCCTGGTGTAGGCCTGGTCAATGGCCATTAGGAGACCAGAGAAAGTCCAAGGTTGACTCGGGGAAGTATTGCATTGGCATATGCTCCTACACCGGACCTGAATTTTGAATATACACTAGATTTGGGAGGGGGGTCTTAAAAAAATCGGGATTATGATGAAAATGGTTGGTTTACACCCCACTAGAACATCTGATACACTTTAGGTCCATTTTTGTCATGAGTAAGAGTTGTATCAGGCTCTGTCCTCATTGGTCGGTTGCATAAATCTTCCCATGAGCTCCCAGAATGCCTCTGTGTTTCAGCCACTGCAGCATACTGGCCCCTCTTTCTTAAGACAGCTTTTAGATTAATGTGTGTGTCTGTGTGCGTGCAGGAAAGTCGACGCCAGGGATTATAGTCGCAGAGAAACACTGTCTCTTTCTTGTGTAAGTCTAAGTAAGCTTTCCTGACACTCACAGTCACACAAACGCTCAGAAACTCACACACATTAAAGTCCAACGCTAGATTTATCCCCTCCACTTCTGCACAGCTTAGCGTCCCTCCTTCACCTCTGAACCACGATCAGTGTCCTCTCAGTCTGCCCGGCTCCACGCTGCAGCCACAGCAGACACTCAAACCGGTCTGAGACCGGCTTTAAAGAGAGGAGGGGACAAAGGAGTGGGAGTGGGGCTCAGGGTGTGAGAATGGTTGGGGGGAGAGAAGGAGCTACAGACGTCACCACACCCATGATTCACATTAAGTAGGCTGCAGGGAGGGAAAGAGAAACCGTATGGATGCTCTCAGAATTACTCCTGCTGAGTGTGTAACTGAATGTTAAAAATACACAAAGCAGATTGTGGTTGCTTTTTCCTCCTTCTTTGCATACAAGCCAATGTTTTTGTCTTAATTTCATTGACAACAGAGTGGGCAGCATGTAGGCTGGGACGTTTTAAGTTTGACCCTGGAGCAAGTTGGAGGTGGAAATGAAGTGGGAATGAACATTTCGAGGTCAATTTGAAAACATTTGCTCTGCTGGGATGGAGAAAAGAACACATTTCCAAACACCTTTTCAGGAAATGAAGCGAAATTTCAACAGGTTTTTTCTGTTCTGCATGTTTTTATCCTTGCTTTTTGAATTTTGTAAGTATCTCATAAAAAGGGCTCTGAAATGTCATGAAATCACCCTGGACATGAGTTTGATTCATGCATTGTTTTCAGTGTTCCTCAGTGTTTTATAGTTAAGGTGGTTGCCCTAACTACACGTGCCCTTTGCCCTGCCTGCTGCTGTAGAGAAAACACTCAGAGATGAGTCAAATTTCCCTCTGTGTGAGATCAAATCAGAGCCTTAAATGTTGAGTTTTCTAAATCCCTATCCTGTTGCTCATTTACATGAAGTGTTCAGAATAAAAGTTTCTTCCCTGAACGGAGCGATCGAAGACAACCGGAAGAGAAACTATTCTCATCTTTGTCATGTGTTAGGAAGCTAGACCGTCTCCACACATGTGGATGATGAATGGAGCCGCTTACAGTTTTGGACTATTGAATATCTGATTATAGCAGTGCTAATTCTGTTGACTGAAAGTGATCATCAAAGACTCTTTCTTAAAACAATTACCTTTTTTGGTAAGATTAATGATAGGCAAATGTGGGTAAAAATGGAAGCAAAAAAATTGGATCAAAATGTCTGAAATTGGTTATGAAAGGCATAAAAGGGTCAAAAATGGGCAGAAAAGAGGGTAAAAAGTGGGTGAAATTAGTTAAAGGTAATAAAACGATGGACATGTTGACTAAACCATTTGGAGGTAGGTAGTGTCAGACTTTATTGCCAAGCCATGATGATTAAAAATGTGTAAAAATGGGCCAAAGAAGTGGTGAAACGTGGTAACAGAGTGTCAAATGTGGGTAAAAAAATAGCAAAAATGTGTTCACAGAAGGAAAAAATGGGATAGAAGTGGCTTAAACTGGTTAAGAAAAGTGTAAAATGGTTAGCAAAATGGTGAAAAGCAGGTAAAAAGTGGGGGAAATTGGTTAAAGGTGTCGAAGATGACAGTGACTAAATCATTTGGAAGGTAGTGTCAGACTTCATTGCTAAGCCATGATATGCATAAACTTCAGGATACCAGAGAATAAAGTAGGAGGGACTGTAATAATTTTGAGGGGCTGATAGTGGCATAAATGGGTGAAAAGGGCGCAAAGGGGTAAAAAAAAAATGGGCAGAAAAATTTTGAAATGTGGCGAAAAATTGGTTAAAAGTGTCAATAAAGAGCAACCAAAAAAATTGGTGGAACGTGTCAACATGGATTATAGTGGCAAAATTGGCTAAAAATGGCAAGAGGTGATAGTTTAAGTAGTAATACGTGGCGTTGTAAGTAAAATTAGTTAAATGTAGCAAAAACAGGTTAAAGTGGTAACAACATGTTACAAAAGGCACAAATTCTTCGTATTTGGGATAAAAGGGGCAAAACAGTGTTGAACATGTGATTTTAAGTGGCAGGAAAATGTAATGTGAAAATCTGAACCCAATAATAGTTTGACACACTGTTCAGCTCAAAATGAAGTAAGTGTTAGCCAGCATGCTAGCACCAATGCTACTGATCTAACACACATGCACTGATATCATCATTAAATCACCGCTGGGCAGGGCCCTTTCTCTGGGATTTTTGAGGCAGAGCCAATTCTTTGGGCGGTCTGAATGACAACAGAGCAAAGTCCATTTTTCATGGTAAACCACTTATAGTGTTGATACAGGTCTAGCACCCACCACTGGTTAAAAAAAACATTCCACTTTGAAGAGTTTGTGTTAATAAGGCTAAAGTTTAATCAGGTCATTAACTCCAATAAGCAGAGAATGAGCGCCATGAGAAATAAACATGTCTGGGTTAAGCTAATGGACAATATTACTTTAACCCCAGTGCAATCTTACCATTCATTAAAAATGCAATAAAATAGAATTATAACTCTATTAATACATTCATATTAATGTTATAATTAGTTTTTAGCAGCAGAGAACATCCAGTCCATGCCAAATCGCACTGTATTTACTATGCATTTGATAAACTTCAGATTTCAGTGTCTTATTTTGGTTGTGGTTGTTTAGCAAAGGTTTTTAAGCTTTGTTCCAAGGCCTTTTATTCAAATATAGTGGGAGTAACTCGTTCTTGGTGTGCCTTGTAAATATAATTTAATAAAAGTAGTTCAATGGAAGGTTGTGAGGGTGTGAACAGATGAATAAAGTGACTGTAATTCACCTTTAAGGCATATGAAGCCATCTAAAGGTAGAAAACATGATGAACTGAGAAAAACTTTATTAAGGGGATCTTATGATGGCACATGAGACAGGAGATCAGCTGGTTTAGAATCATGTATGACCTTTGAACCAGAGCAACGAGCAACCACATTCAGCAAAGGCTGACCACAGGACTAGCTGGACCCCTGACAAGCCCAGAGAACAGGCCCTCTGCAGTGCTGACATACTGATATCAGTGCATGTTTGATGTCCCTTTGACAACTTCTGCCCATTTTTACCACTTTTTTACCATTTGTTTCCCATTTCTGCACCTTTTTGCCCATTTTTGCGATATATTCTTTGCCACTTGTTGCCTATTTTGCCTCGTCTTGTTGGCACTTCTACCCATTTTTGCCAGTTTTTTTTATTTTTGTTACTTTTAACCCATTTTTACTGTTTTTCACCAATTTTCTTGATTTTTTCCTGTGTTTGCAACCTCTTATTTGCTATTTTTCACAAGCTATTTTGCTGTTTTTACCACTTTCCACCCATTTAGCTGGGTTTCACCCATTTGTCTTACTTTTGTCCATGTTGACTTCTCATTTTTTGCGGGGTTTCATCCATTTTTACCACTTTAAACCCATTTTGCTGGGGTTTTTTTCCAACCTTTTTTGCCCATTTTGCCAATTTACACCTATTTCTGCCCCTTTCCAACAACTTTTTAATCACTTTTTTTGCTGTTTTTGCCGTATTTACCACCTCTAAGTCATGTTTGCTATTTTTCACAATTTTTGCAACTTTTAACCTAGTTTTGCCTCCTTTTGCCCATTGTGCTCCCTCTGTTATGGCGCTTTAATCCAATTTTGCCTTTTTTTTTGCTACTTTTAAACAATTTTTGATTTCTGAAACCCATTTTGCTTTTTTCACTGATTTTGCTTTCTTTTGGCCCATGTTTCAAACTTATGTTTTTGCTTGTTTTCACCCATTTGTACAATTTTTTTCCTATTTTGCCTACTTTTTCTCTTTTTTGCCTCTTTTCACAATAATTGAAATATTCTCCATTAAAGCGGTCTCACTTTTCCTGCTTTATTCTCTGGCATCCTGACATTTGTGGACATCGTAGCTTAGCTATGAAGTCTGATGTTGCTTTTTCTGTTTGTTTAGTGTTCAGTGTCCCCATCCACATTGTTAACAATGAATAAAGGTAGTTCTGTTTTAATAAAAGGGGTTTACATTTAAAAGTATATTGTTCTACAGTATGAATAAATGTGGATGTAAAACTGCAAAGAGGATCCAAGTAGTGCTAGCACTTCTAATCTCAGCCATCCCCAGTAAATCGATTACATTGATTACTTGTTTGTTCAGTTTTAACTGTTTTCTTAACCTCAGACTATTCAACTTTATTAGATTAAACATATTTTTATTCAGACTGAAATTAGTCACAGAGGAACATCCATAATGAAGAGGACAGAGTGACCAATCATGGAGTCATGCTCCTAGCAGGCCTAAGCTGAGAGTTTCTGACTCACTCTGCCCTAAATACTCCTTTCTTTCTGCATCCACACCTGCAGAGTGTCTCTGAACATTATGAAAATGACAAATGGCACGGCGAAACTTCAGAGCATGGATAAATCACTCTGAGACACTTTTCTGCAGAGCTTTTTTATTCCCTTCCTCTCTGCCTCTTCTCTTTTTTACTGAGAGAGATGAATTTATGCTGGAGCTGCCACCAGCACTGCTCCATCACCGACACATAAACACAAGCACACACAGGGATGCTATAGTGCCTGTGGATTAGGAGTAGGATGGTCGGAGGAAAAATTTAGAGACAAATTCAAAAATAACAGTTCCATCCATCCATCCATCCATCTATCATCCATCCATCCATCCATCTATCATCCATCCATCCATCCATCCATCCATCTATCATCCATCCATCTATCATCCATCCATCCATCCATCCATCCATCCATCAATCCATCTATCATCCATCCATCCATCAATCCATCTATCATCCATCCATCCATCCATCCATCTATCATCCATCCATCCATCCATCCATCCATCCATCAATCCATCTATCATCCATCCATCCATCAATCCATCTATCATCCATCCATCCATCCATCCATCTATCATCCATCCATCTATCATCCATCCATACCTCCATCCATTAATCCATCTATCATCCATCCATCCATCTATCATCCATCCATCTATCATCCATCCATTAATCCATCTATCATCCATCCATCCAAGAACCCATCCATCAATGAATCCATTTATCTACAAATCATCCATTGATGAATCCATGCGTCCATTAACCAGTCCATCCATGAATTCATCAATCCATGAATACTTTCATCTATCCATCCATCCTTCCATCCGTCTGTCTGTCCATCCATCCATTCATGCATCCAACCACCCTCTCTTCCTTCCTTTCTTTCTTTCTTTCTTCCACCCATCCTTCCCTCTTTCAAACCTCTTGTCCTTCATCCTTCTATCCTTCCTCTCTCCTTCCATGCACCCTTCTTTCCTTCCTTTGCTCCTTCCTAACTTCCTTCCTTCGTTTCTTTTTTCAGTCCTACTCTCCATCCTTTTCATCATTGATTGTTGTCCTTTCTTCCTTCTATTGATACTTTCTCTCATCCATCCGTCTAACTAGCCCTTAGGGATGAGAATTTGGGAATTCACAGTAATGTTAGTGCTGGAGGCCTCATATTTGCTTCTGATCCAAACTTTAAGCTGCTTGTTTGTAGTTGGAGAATGAACAGACCAATTAGTGTCATTTGAGGAGAACAAAGTTGAAGTTACAGGGGAGGGAGAAGTAAAATTATAACAACTGTAATCCTGTAAACCATCGTTGAAGACCTTAGCTTGGCTGCAGCTTTAGCTGCAGTGTTTTTTATTTAAAGAAGAGCAAAGAGCCAAACCAAAGGCTTTTCCTGGTAAACAAGATGGTTTTGCTCTTCTCCTGTCAGGCTTGAGCAAATGTTTCATTTACTGAAACATTGGCTCTACTGATGGTGACCAATCCTGTATTGAGAGAACATCCGCTTCCATTGATAGTCAAGCTTTCTACCTGCTGGGTCAGGAGGATAGCGCTACTCAGCAGTACTTCAAATGTCAGCACAGAGCTCTGTATTTAGCAGCATGAACTGATGGGCCAAACTTTATTGCCATTGCCAACAGGAGAGGGATTTTTCCACAGGTTACTTTGACATAACTTCCATATCTACAGTCACCTTTTCCATTATCACTTAACTCCTCTCTGGTATCATCACAGAATCATCTGCTGCTGAGGATTAGATGTGATGCTAGACTGCCTGTTGTCTGTCTGTTGTGGTTTGTACTTCTGCTGTAAGTGCAGGAGGTCAAACATCAGACTAGTATTCCTATGATGTAAGTTTAACCCTGTATATCCTGCATTGCAACCTTTTGGTTGTTTTTTATGTCAGAGTGCTTCTCTGGTGCATGCCAGGCTAACAAAGTTGGATTACTGAAGCCTAAAATATTTATCTATTCATCTCGCTGATTTGTTTCCAACTGAAGGATAATTATGAAGTAGTTTATCTTTCTGCATTTACAGTCCAATCTCCTGCTGTTTTTTTGGACTTTTTGTTCAATTCTGTAATTTTTTCAACCAATGACCGTCAGATTGTCTGGCAAGTGTGACTTATCTGGCAGAGTCAGACACAAAAAAACCACAAACACAGTGGAGAGTGAGCACAAAAGTGCAGAGGAACACGCAGGCAGCCTGACAGTAATCGGAGCAGACAGATTGTGTGAGAATAAAAAAGAAGCAAGAATGAGGATTCTGAAATGATGGCAGAGAAAAAAACTCCAGTTTGGGTACACAGAGCGAGAGCCGGACTGAGAGTCAGCTTGTGATCTGGCTGTCACAGATGTCCACGCGTTTGCTTTGTCCCTGCAGATCTGCAGCACTGTCCAAATGTAAATGCCAACGTCGCCGGGGTGGGAGTAGCGTCAGGTGTCATGTCAGCCGTGTCACGCTGAGTGACACCCTGGTAGGGCCAGATCACTGAGACCAGGGTGCAATCTGCAGCGTTTGAACAGAATGTAAAGAGCCCAGAACAGTAGAGATCATGCTGTGACATTTTTTTGTGTGGGTGTTAGCGTAGGAGAGCACATGCATGTAGCGTGGGGTCTGTTTTTCTGTCTGTGTTTTTTTGTGAGTCCGTATGAGGCAGGCTTGTCAAAATGACTTTGAGGTTGATTGATGCTAATTTGTATGCACATTTTCTTGCTTACTGCCTCTGTCTCTGTTTCTGTTTGCCAGACTGCTTGAGTAAAATGGTAGAAATGCTTCACAGCCATATTTTTATCCTGATTATGATTTCATAAATATGTCATTCAGTATCCTAAAATGCACATCAGTGGAGGCTTATTACTGATGAGGTAGTGTTACAACCCTCAAGGCCTATTTTGCATGAAAATCCAGTCTTTGACAACACTAAAAGTTGTACCATTAACTGTTACTTTAAAATTGTCTTCTCCATTTCTCCCTTTCTTCTCTCAGTTTGCTGTTTCGTGGTTCACAAACGCTGCCATGAGTTTGTCACCTTCTCCTGCCCTGGAGCTGACAAAGGACCTGACACAGACGTAAGCTCTTGAAACTTCACTAAAACTCTTTTTTCACTTTATTTCATTCCGCTTTTTCAACACCAGACACCTGACTGCATCTTTTTGCACACAAAAGCACACAATGATAAGCATTGTTTGGCTTCTGCAGACAGTAGGGATGAGGAAAAGGAGGACATGTGTACACTATAGTGCCAAAAGTATTCACTCACCCATCCAAATAATTGAAATCAGGTGTTCCAATCACTTCCATGGCCACAGGTGTCTAAAATCAAGCACTTAGGCATGCAGACTGTTTCTACAAACATTGTTAATGGATGGGTCATTCTCAGGAGCTCAGTGAATTCCAGCGTGGTACTGTGATAGGATGCCACCTGTGCAACAAGTCCAGTTGTGAAATTTCCTGGCTCCTAAATAGTCCACAGTCAACTGTGAGTGGTATTATAACAAAGTGGAAGCAATTGGGAACGACAGCAACTCAGCCACAAAGTCATAGGCCACGTAAAATGAGGCGGTGGGGTCAGCGGATGCTGAGGCGCATAGTGCACAGAGGTCGCCAACTTTCTGCAGAGTCAATCGCTACAGACCTCCAAACTTCATGTGGCCTTCAGATTAGCTCAAGAACAGTGATGGAGAGCTTCATGGAATGGGTTTCCATGGCCAAGCAGCTGCATCCAAGCCATACATCACCAAGTGCGATGCAAAGCATCAAATTCAGTGGTGTAAAGCACACCGCCACTGAACTCTAGAGCAGTGGAGACGTGTTCTCTGGAGTGACAAATCGCACTTCTCCATCTGGCAATCTGATGGACGAGTCTGGGTTTGGCAGTTGCCAGGAGAACAGTACTTGTCTCACTGCATTGTGCCAAGTGTAAAGTTTGGTGGAGGGGGGATTATGGTGTGGGCTTGTTTTCAGGAGCTGGGCTTGGCCCCTTAGTTCCAGTGAAAGGAACTCTGAATGCTTAAGCATACCAAGAGATTTTGGACAATTCCACACTCTCAACTTTGTGGGAACAGTTTGGGGATGGCCCCTTCCTGTTTCAACATGACTGTGCACCAGTGCACAAAGCAAGATCCATGAAGACATGGATGAGAGAGTTTGGTGTGGATGAACTTGACTGGCCTGCACAGAGTCCCAACCTCAACCTGATAGAACACCTTTGGAATGAATTAGAGCAGAGACTGAGCAGAGACTGGGCACCAGGCCTTCTCGTCCAACATCGGTGTGTGACCTCACACTTCTGGGCAAATGGTCAAAAATTGCCCATAAACACACTCCTAAACCTTGTGGAATGCTTTCCAGGAAGAGTTAAAGCTGTTATAGCTGCAAAGGATGGGCTGACGTCATATTAAACCCTATGGATTAAGAATGGGACGCCACTTAAGTTCATATGTGAGTCAAGGCAGGTGAGGGAATACTTTTGGCAATATAGTGTATCAGAAAAGTAGAAATCAATACATCCAGTGGCCTGTATCCACTATTTTTAGCTGATTTTTAACTAGAAAACAGATCAGCATAGTCTGTGCTTCTATAAATTTGTCAGCTCAGATGTCAAAGAGACTGAAAAGCTAAAACGATGAGGTAAAAGCAGCAGAGCAGAGTTTAAACATTTGGTGAAAGACGGATTCACCGCTGAGTCAAAGGATGTCAAGTCTGTTCCTCACAGCAAATGAAGTTCAACAGGAGACTAAAACTCCTCTTTGTGCAGTTTCAGAGGGCTAAACACACCTCTGATAGAAGTTAGTGTTTGACTTTTTCACTGGAAGCACACATGAGTACAAGACAGGACAAAAATGTGAAGTGAAGACCCCATAGTCTGACCTTTTAACTGCATGCTTAAGGCCACAACTACTCCTCTCCGCTTTTATCAAATACCCTGATTTAAATTCACTATATTGATTTTGTTTTGTCTTAACATGCTCCTCCTTTGCTCAGAGTTCCCAAGATGTGAATTGTTTTTCCAACTCTAATGTGTTCGGGGCATTTGATTTGAAAAGCACAAAGTTTTAAAAGCATCAAATTTGGCAACAGGCTAAATTGTTGTTTTAAACATCGTTATCTGTCAGCACTGATTTTCACCAACGTGCATCTCTGGATGAAGCTTCTCTCCATCGTGTCTCCTCCATCTTCATCAGGCAGAAAAATCCATCCAGACTTACCATTTCATAACACTTAAAAACCAGCGTATCAATAATGAATTATGAGAGCCAGTTTTGCAATATATCATCCTATTGATTTCCTGTTAAAGTCAACCATCTACCTGCAGTGAATCCCACATGGAGCTCTTCTCTGCCGCTGAATCACCGTTTGCCTCCACACATCAGGTGTAATAATGCGCTCCCTCATTTACCCCCGAACTGGTGAGAGTGGCGTTGTTTCAGCATCTAACCTCCAGACTCCCTCAGGCTGCGGTATATTCAGTGACTGTGACCTGGCTGTGACCTCAGTCTTCCTCCCTCCGGTCAGGGACAGGATGTGTCCTTGGTTAGGTAAGAGATGGAGGTCGAGAGCAGCCTGCACTGATGTGTGTACTTAACATGCAACAAGCTTTCTTGAGGCCATCATGACCAGCGACTGAATATAAAGATAAACGTCCTGAGCCATGGCGGTCTGCAGATGGAGATGAGTTATTGATGTTCTGCCTCCTCTGCTAACCTAAACTCATAGCAGTACACTGTTTTGGTTTGACAGTTGTCATGCTAGTTTATGACTTCACTTTTGAGCTTCTGCACCTGTGATGGCCAGGCTGGGCGCCATCATGTTTTCAGATTTTCCATGTGTAGGTACAGATGTGTGAACGTATGTTGTCTGGGACACTCTTGTGTACGTAATATCTCAGGAATCCTTTGAGGGATTTTCTTCAGACTTTCTAGAACTTCCACCCTTGCTCAAAGATGAACTGAATGCAATTTGGAACATAAATGTCAAAGGTCAAGGCTACTATGCTCTTTTTTTCCTCCCTTGTGTGTGAACATATCTCAAGAATGCTCTGACTTACAGATAAACTTGAAACATTTATCCTCTAAATGTCAATATTTTTAAACATATACTGCTGCCATTATCCATGTTTTTAGGATTCAGTCATTTAAAACAAATCTGACAATCAGCAGATGACTGGGAAGGGTCTGGCAACATTTCTGTAATTTGAACAAAGTCTGCCAGTTACATTCATGAAATAACCACAGTGCAAAAATTACAGACTCAGCAATAGTTCATACATAAAAAAGACAAAGATCAGAGGTCTAATCTGGGATTATTTATAGACATGTTTTAGAATAAGTTACACAATGGTGGATTACTTAAGCTTTGTAAGCTAAAGCTAAAGCTACATAGCTATGCTAGTTACGTAATTAACATTACAAGAGCCAGTGTAGCTGAGTTAGCTTTAGAAATGTGAGCTTTACCAAATGTAGGAAAGGCCAATGTAGCTACGTAGATTACAAATTTAAATAGATTACATAGCTGCTTTGTTATCATTAGCTACGTAGCTACATAGCTCAGTTATCTTTGGCTTAGTTTGCTTTAGTGACATGAGCTTTAGGAAATGTAGCTAGAGCTAATGTAGCTAGGTAGATTACATATCTGTTTACGTCACAGAGCTGCTCTATGATCTTATCTTTAATTAAACTCGCAATTATCTATGGCTAAGTTAGCTTTCTTAGCATGAGCTTCATGACATGTTGCTAGAGCTAATAGATAGAATACATATCTATCTTGCTTTATTTGTCCTAGAAAATGTAGCTAGAGCTAATGTAGCTATGTGGATTACATATCTACATACCTCACACAGCTGCTCTGTGAGCTTATCTTTAGTTACATTAGCTAAGTAGCTACATAGCTCAATTATCTATGGCTAAGTTTGTTTTAGTAATGTTAACTTTAGGAAATAAAGCTTAGCTAATGTAGCTACATATATTATGTAACCATGTAGCTACATTTGTTTTATCAAATGTAGCTACAGCCATTGCAGCTGTGTAAATTACCTATTAACATATCTTAAACAGCTGCTCTGTGAGCTAAGTTTTAGTTAAATTAGCTAAGTAGCTACATAGCTGAATTATCTATGGCTTAGTTAGCTTTAGTAATGTGAGCTTTAGGAAATGTAGCTTAAGCTAATGCAGCTGCGTAAATTACCTATTTACATACATCACATAGCTGCTCTGTGAGCTTAGCTTTAGTTACATTAGCTAAGTAGCTACATTGCTACTATTGTCTATAGCTAGACTAGCGTTAGTATTTAAGCTTTAGCAGACGATGCTTAAGCTAATTTAGCTTTGCAATTAAGAACTCATCTCACTTATCTACGTAGCTCATGCAGGTAAAGGAGCTACATACGCTATGCTTGCTGCATTCGACTGTTTTCATGTTTTCACAAGTTTCTCTCCTGTAAGCAGACTGTTTACTCAGCTTTATTAAACATTGTGTTATCAGGTGTTACAGATGAAGTTTTTAACTTTCAGCGTTTGGTATCCTAATCCTAACGCTAAACAGAAGTTTAATCTGGTTTTATTTTGAAAGTTTTAGTGTATATTTCCTTTCTGATACATATTGTGTCTCAGATGATCACTGGGAAACAAAAATGCTTCCACATGTCAGATTTAAAAGTTATTGGAGCCTCCACAATCTCCAAAACTTGTCACTCTGTTCTCCCTTGCCATATTTAGCATCCACCATTTTTGCACTGTTAGATCAAGGCAGCGAGTGCAGTGCAAAGGATGATGGGTATGCAAGGGTTAATGGTAGGTGTAGGGCCCATTTTCCTTTGCTGTGCCTCACTAAAATACTACAATTTTTGGTCTGAAGACCTGTCTTTTAAACTTTCCCATCCACAACGACATTGAGACGCTTCTGGCACTGCGATATCGTGAAGTTATTGATACATTACATCTCTAGGTGATAGTTCATCACTGTTTTGATTAAAAGCATGATTGTGACAGATAGAGGAATTTTGGAAAACTGATTAACTTACTGGAGAAAAAAAACATTTTTGTAAAGAATAGTTATTATTCATGCAGGTCCACATAGAGCTTCAGCATCATGTTCTCCTCTTCCTGTGCCCTATCTGACTTTCATCATCATCTTGTTATGGCCTCTAAAGGAGCTGTCATATTGTCTTTATTCCTTACAGTATGTGCTTCATTTAAACACTCATATTGTCCACTGTCTTTTGATGCTAATCCCAATTAGATGCTAATTAGACTTGCTAATGAATGTTCCCGAGCTAGGCCAATTAGACACACCCACATGGTTGCTATTAAAAGAACATCAGTTTTTTCTTTAGTTGACATCTTTACTGACTTAATTTCACCTGTACTCACTGTAATTGGGGTGATTCTCTCCTCCTTGTCATGCTTTTTTTCTGTTAGAAGTTGTTAAAATGTTTAAAAAGTCAAAGCCGTTTAGTGAAGTGTTTTATCATCTTAAATCAGAATGGTCAGTCTGTATCTGCATCTCCTCACCCTACTTTCTTTCTTTAAGCCTCATTAGATCGATCTCATGCCGTCTGAGACCCATCGTTCATTTTCAGCATGGCTCCTGTGCTACCTCCTCATTACTCAGCCACGCTTCTCATCAATTCTCTCCATCTACCTCCCTGCCTAACTATTTATCTCTCTCTCTTCCTTCCTTTTATCTCACACTCACAAACGTACCTGGATTTCTTGCTTTAAATGCTCATTGTGGATTTTGATCCGCCTGTTTTGTGCCCATTACCCGCCGACTGGCACACGGTGAATAGAGAGCCCCCAAGGGGTGTAGCTCTTTCAGTTCCAAATAATGATACGGGACGAGCTCAGACACAAACAGCTCCCCTTTTTTTAAAGAGCAAAGAACTTATTTTCCTCACTCTTGGCAGTTTTTTTGACACTTTTATCTCACAAAACCGTTTCTATGCAGCAGAGATAAGTTTGCCTGTGGGAAATTCTGTGTGTTGGTGCTCAATGCAACATTTCTCTGCAGTTTTCCAGAGCAGACTCGACTCTTTCTGATTTCTTTCACAAACTTTGCATCTCTGAATTAGATTGTACATGGCTTGTCAAAAGTTAAATTTATTGTGATTTTTAACGCCAACACCAAGCATAAAGTCTGCAGGTAATACGACCCCAATTCCCAAAAAGTTGGAGCACCATGTAAAATGTTAACAACAGAATGCAGTGATTTGCAGATCTTAAAAACCCATATTTTATTCACAGTAGAACACAAACAACATATCAGATGTTGAAGAACAGAGATTTTACTGTCTCCTGAAAATTCTAGCTTTTTTGTAAATGATGGCACATCTCAGAAAAGAAGGGACAGGGCCATGTTAACTGTTGTGCAGCATCACCTCGTCTTTTAGCAAAAGTTTGTAAATGTTTGTAAATGAATGTTGTCCCGTTCTGGTCTGATGTGAGCTCAAGCTGCTCAGTAGTTCTAGCTCTTTTTGTTTTATAATGCTCCAAATATTTTCTATTGGTAAAAGGTCCATAAGCCAGGCAAATCCAGCACCCAGACTCTTCTATTGTGAAGCCATGCTGTTGTGATGTATGCGGTATGTGTTTTAACATTGTCTTGCTGAATGCAAGGCCTTCCCTGAAAGAGACGTTGTCTGGATGAGAGCATATGTGGCTTTTATCTCATTTATGCTAAACGTTAAATACGGATACGGACGGAGCCTTCTGTCCACGTTCATTTCGTCCATATTTCTGCACGTTTCCATAAAGCTTACGGATATGGACCAAACGGAGCAGTACCACCGGAAACTGTGGGGGCAGTGTTGCTGTCACTACCCGATACGTAGCTCTAGTGAGACACGAAGAAGAAATAACAGTGGCAGAGTCGGTTAGAAACTGATTTCTGTAAGCATTCCTGAGGGCCTGAAGATAACCTGAATCCAATATTGAGACACATTTCTCTGGATTCTCTGAATCTTTTGACAATATTATGTTCTATAGATGGTGGAATATTCAACGCCTTTGCTATTTTACATTGATCACATTTTTCAAAATTGTTCCTCAATTTTTGAATGTGATTTCTTGCAGGTTGGTGAATATCTGCCCATCTTTACTTCTGAGAGACTCTGCCTCTCTTAAATGCTCCTTTTATGCCCAGTCATGTTACTGACCTGTTGCCAATTAGTTCTGAAATGCTGCTCCAGCTGTTTTTCATTGTACCACTTACTTTTCCAGCCTTTTTGTGACCCCGCCCCAACTTTTTTGAGATTTTTTGCTGCCATTAATTTCATGAAATGCTAAAATATCTCTGTCCCATAATATGATATGTTGTGAGATTTTCAAATGATTGCATTTTGTTTTGATTTACATTTTACACAGCGCCCCAACTTTTTTGGAATTGAGGTTGTAAAGTAGACGTTTTCCACTTTATCCTTATTACAGCAGTAAAAATGGAAGTTCTAGATTATGAGTGAGAAGAGTAGAGTTGTTACAAATGTGCATGTAACAATGGTGATAGGTAGTTCATCAAAGTGTAGGAAGTTGTGGATTTTTGGGACTATTTTTAGCATTTTTTCATTAACAGCAGCATTTCTCAGTCAAACCCACAGATTTTTGTGGGACTGACTGAGAATAAGCTGCCTCCTGCAGAATGAATGAGCACACAGTGCCACTCTTTTTTATTGAGTCTTTTTCATAGTGATTGTACAATGATGGAGCACTATGGCAGGCATACACGCAGACCTGTCCTCTAAATGTCAAACGTAGCCCTGCAACAATGAGTCAATGAATCCATTGATCGTCCCCAGAGTGAATAATGATGACTCACTTGTCCATCCC
The DNA here is from genome assembly GCF_018320785.1 of Cheilinus undulatus. Lineage (NCBI taxonomy): Eukaryota > Metazoa > Chordata > Actinopteri > Labriformes > Labridae > Cheilinus > Cheilinus undulatus. Next base: position 33,383,478 of record NC_054885.1, on the reverse strand, counting down.
TCCCTCATTCTCACCATCTCTTCATCTGCACTCCTCCATCTCTGCCTCTCACCTCCTGAATCAGTCATGACTCCCGGGCTCGGACATCGCCAAGCTTTGCCGCTTTGCACTGTGGGATAGGAGTGACCAAACCTGCGTGCGTGAACGCGGTCATCAGTGCAGCAGATGTAGGACGTGCAGGAAAGAGATGTTCACATTAGCTCTGAAGGGAAAAGTGCTCACTCTCCTTCTCTTCTGTTTTTTCATTCAGCACACTGTGAGGCGTGGGAGGTGAATAGTGCGGTATTATCAGTCAAGGATCATTCTGGAGCTGCTGAATGAAGGTGATTCATCCATAGAGAAACAAAACAAGCGCTCCCTAACTGGGTTACATGGACATAATAGGCCTGGATCTTTGACCAAATCAAGCTCTTTCAAGATTCACTTTTTTAGCTTCATTTCAGGGACAGATTTGGTGGTAGTTACTGAGGAGATTATGCTTTACATGCAGTTACTCTCCTTGGCAAATCCTCTTTGCAACCATCTGTCTTTCTCCCTGTTCATTAATGACACTGCTGCAGAGTTTGCATGTGTTTCATGTATTTTAGATTTTGATGGCTTTTTTCATCCCAGCTGCATGTGTCTGATTATCACGAGCCTTCGCTTTCATTTCTCTAAAACATTTTTAATGTGGAAATGTGTGGATTGTTAATTCCAGGCTTGATCTAACAGGCAGCTGGTTGAAATTCTTGAGAGTCAAGGTTGTTTCTGCAGCCTGCTAATTTATTGTCTGTCCTTTTATTCTCTCGCACAAGTCAAAAGGTTTTCTTCCCACAATGCAAAGCATCGTGTCTGTGAAGCTTCTCAGTTATTCAGGTGGTGGTAATATTTGGTTTGATGTGGATGTGCTTGGATGAAGGCCAAAAAGCCTGAAAACATCTAATTTTCTCTCACCGGAGCGACCCGTAACAACCTTTTCTCTTTTATCCGCCTAAGACTCTGCATGTACATGAGGACATTACATTTTTACTTTGCTACAACAGAGTCATCATTTCTGCTATCAAGTTTTGGTATAATTGTCCAGTATGTCCAATGAAGTTTAAGTAATTTGTTTGAAATGTTGGGGGGATTTTTTGTGGAATTTTCAGTAATTTTTCATGGAGTTTTATTGGAAATTTGTTTGGATATTTGGGGGAAATTGATGGGATTTTTCAAGTACTTTCAATGACATTTGAAAGATGTTTTTTGTATATTTTTATTTAAGGTTTTGGGGGAAATTTGCTTTGGGTTGTATTGTCTTTTTAATGGAAATTCTGGACATTTATTTGTATTTTTTTTTTTTTTTAAGAATTTGCATGGAAATTGCAGGGAATCTCTTGGGATGCTAGGGGATGTGGCTTTGAAAGTTTCAGGCTTTTCATGGAAATTTGAAATGAGAATTTGATTTAAATCTTTTTGGTGTTTTCATGAAAATTTGGGAAATTTATTTAAAATTGTTCTTTAACATCATTGGGATTTATTCAATTTAAAGGCAATTTTCATAGGAATATGGAAATTTTTGGGTACATTGTTTGATATCAGATATTGTTTAAATGTGCTTGGTTTTTTTTTTTTGTATTTTCATGGAAATTTTTGGGTAATATTTATTTCAGAGACCTTCGTTGGAAATTTTGAGGTAAATTTGCTTCAAATTTTTTAGGCTTTGTATTTAAAATTTGGGAAATACATTTGTAATTTTTGGAATTTGATTTGAAATTTGGGAAAATGTTTAATAAATTTTTGGGAATTTGATTGGGAATTGTTGAGGGGGATGTTCTTTAAAATTTCAAGAATTTTAACAGACATTTTAGAAATTTTTTCTGACAGTTTGGGGTAATTTTCTCTTTTTTCATGGAATTTATAAGAAATTTAAGGGGGGAGATTGCTTTGAAATTTTGAAAATTTCTTCACAACATCTCAAGAATTCACAAAGAATATTCTGGGGAAATTGCTATTGGAGTATTTTGACTCAATGATGTTTGACTGAAACTCTTGTGGAATATTTTAAGATTTATTTTTAAAGATATTAACTCTTTATGGGAAACTTCAAAAATATGTATCAAAATTTTCACAGAAATTTTGGGGTGGTTTCTTTGAAATTTGAAGGAATTTGTGTAGATCTTGGAAAGGAAAATATCCCCCAAATTTAGTTATTTTGATGAAAATTTTATTTATGATTGCCCTCATCAAAATAATATGAAAAAAAATTGCTTCTTCATCCCTCTCTCAATGGCCGACCCCATTTCTGACCCCCAACAACCGATCCAGTGCTGTAGTCTCTGCAGAAACAGAACCTTCAGGAGATTTGTGTAAATCTTTTTTCGTTTAAACTAATTCCTGCTTAAAGATCAGGCAGAGGTTTTAAACTTATCAGGTTTCTATTGATCCCAAAAAAGTGGGGGAACTAAAGTCCAGGTTTCAGGAGGTTCAGATGTTGTCATGGTAACCATGAACCATGCTTTTCCTTTGCATCAATTTTCCTTTGTTCAGAGCTGCCTGTTTGTAGAGTCTTATTTTTTCCTTTTACCTTGTGAAGTTTTTCATTCATTTGTTGTTAAATTTGCAGAAATTTTCAATCAGACTTAATTCTTAGATTCTTATTTTTGCAAGATTAATCATCCAAGATCCAGTGGATGGCTCCCTAGCATAAAATGAACCAACATTATAAAAGAGTTCATCATCATCAGGTTTTCTGGCTTATATGAATCTCCTCTACCAGGTGCAAGAGTTTTTGAAGCTGACCGGAAAATGTTTGTTGCCAAGTTCCTTTTCTTTTCGTTTCGTTTTTGACATCCTGACTTTTTTGAAGGTCCTAGTAGCTCACAGCAATTAATTGAGATTCAGTTTCAACAAAGATTTTGGCTTTTCACCAGGGCTGGTCGATATGGACTAAAATTTATTACACAGATTTGATTTTTTTTCTGTTTTCAGTGATGGTATTATATCACAGTATTACAAAAAAAGAGAAAAGGCATTTAAGTACATATTCAGGTGCCACAGCCCTCCTTTTCCCTCTAAAACAGTCGTGTGATGTAAAAGCACACATTTAAACAGTTGTTTAACCAACAATAAAACACATTGCTGTAACGCTGGACTGAAGATGAGCTGAGCTCGTTTTGAAAGAGTTTTGTTGACACTTGATGCAATTTATTTCCAGGAACACATTCGCCACCCACTGAAAGGGCTCCGCAACCCACTTTTGGGTCCCGACTCAACAGTTGAGAACCCCTGTACTAAAGCAGCAAACAGGCTAACAGAGACGCTTTGCAAAGTGAGCACACTCGCTGCATGTTGCTACTATTACACACGTTAAACATGGATCAAATTGAACACTTTTACTGGATTACTCTTTAGTGTCAGGGCAAACCTGTAGATGACTGGACCAAGGTTATAATAGTTTTGGATTTTTCATCAGTTTTTATTTTTATTTCGGTCTAATTTTTTGTGTTCAGTTTCAGTTTAGTTTTTATTAGTTTTGACTGCTGGTTTGTCAGTTTTAGTTTAGTTTTTATTTTGCAAAAATGCTTTGTTTTAGTTCAGTTTTTGTTAGTTTTAGTGTTAGCTTTAGTTTTTTACAGATAGATGTCAGGGCTGAGTGAGTGTCATACATTTTTAAAACACAATTAAAAAGGCTGTTCTTCACTTATCATTTATTTACTTAATGATGATGTTTGAATACAAAACCAGACATAAAACTACCACTATGTGAAGTCTTAACCAATCAGATCAGGCAATTTTACACTCCCCAGACTTGTGTGTAAGTGCCATTCAGTCTGGTTGTGTCAAAGACTAAAACTACGGATATTTTGTCTCTATTTTTATTTTATTTTAGTTAAATTTGTAAGCGCGCTATACAGTTTTAGTTTTTATTTAGTTTCAGTGAACTAGAATGATTTTTGAATTTTCGTTTTAGTTATTTAGTTAGTTTTAGTGAACTCTAACAACCTTGGACTAGACTCAGACTGACCTGTGGTCTGTCACATTTCTTTCTGCTATGCTTTCAGTGGCATTCCTTGTGTGTGCACTGCAACACAGCTCACATTTAAACTTGTTATAATGGAGTAACAAAACCCATTTAAAATCCAGGCAGATATTATATCAGTAATGATGTAATAGGTTAGAAAAAAAATGTGACTTTTTTTTGCTAAAAGCAGGGTGGTGGACCATGTTTTTACTGATCTCCATGGGCTTTTCATAGGACTGTGCACCAGAAAGCTGTCCCTTTCCCCCCCTCAAAGGCAGTCTTGGCTTCATTCCTCAAACTCAATGTACACAATGAACCAGGCACTGTTATTGTTGCAACAGTATCCCAAACTTTTACTGACTGCAGGCCTCAGACTCTCCTTATCTGCTACTTGCACAGTTGCCAGCCTGGTGACTCTGCATGTCTTGGTGGACCCTCTTGAGATAGCCCAGTCAAGGTCCAAGTAGGACTGAAACAAAAACTCAATGTGGTGATGCGAGCTAAATGGTCGAGTGGCACCAAAGCTTCAGTTCTATTATTAATTATAGAAATCCAATTTTATTCATCACTCAAAATAACCTGACACAACATATTTCAACTTAAACTATTTTTTCTGTTCCTTTTTTTGCTGAGCAGCGTCATATTTTTACTCCTCAGATCAACTCATTATTCATCCATACAGCTTTAATCCAGAAGTTTAGCCATTTAGTTGAATTATCTACTATTATAAGCTCCTTTATTCATCATTATACTGATGCTATTTTTATGCTCTGCTGTTTTGTTCCATATCATCACTGCTCATTTACCCACATTCACTTTGCCGTATATATTTTTTTGCAGTAAATATTTCTGAACCTTATTATCTGTAAACCTTTAGTGCTCGTCCTTTGAAGTTGGGAAACACCCTGAAGGATTCACTGACTTTAGTAAGAGACTGAATATCTCAGATAATTGAATCCATTTTCTCTTGTATGCAGGATTTAATAGAGGGGAATTCAGATAAAATAAACTTTAAATAAAAAAGTCTACACTTCATAGACTTAGGTCAAAATCAAGGATTTCAGGGCGCTTTATGAGCAGAGTCCACTAATCCTAGCATTTAAATTCATGTGATAGCAGCAGTTTTCACTGCCACATGCTCTCAGGTCGACAGGAACTATTCCCAGCCTTTCCAAAACACTTGTGGTTTTGCCGGGGAGGCGTTCCAGCTCATAATGGCACAAACACTCAAAGTCATGATAGCTACTGTTGGCTTATTCTTCTGTTGGAAAGAGTTTAGCCTGGACGTCCTCATTGAGATATTTTTCATCCAAAACAAACGGAATAACTGATGAAAAATCAAAATAAATGCGGCCAATATTTTCAAGTTGTTTTTGCTTTTGTACAGTCCAACACCCCTTATTTTAGGGGCTTGGATCTGAAAGGATCTGGGGCAACCACGACATAGCCAGACCTACTTTGGTTTGACATATCTTGAAGGTCATTTCTACATATACAGGTAGAACAGGCTTTCTGTCTGACGCTGTGTGCATGCTCTCATTAAAGTTAAGCATATCCTATGAGTTTAGACTAATGCTGACCTTACACCTGAGGACTTTTCTAAAACTTTGACATTTGACACCCTCTCACACCCGAGGACAACTTCTCAGCAAGTCGCTGAATTTTTAGTCTCAGACTAAGATTTTGCAAAGACTGGGGGTCACACAGGTCAACTAACTGCTACACTAGAATAAGATTCATTCTGAGACTATTCCCCTTTGTCAATGGGAATAAAAATGCATTTTTTAAGCATCAGGCTGCAACATAACAAATTTGAAAAACATGTTTCAGTACAGTTCAAACATTTCATTCAAGACATTTATTAAACTGCTCAATAAAAGCAGAAAAACACAGAGATTTTATTCTTCCTCGCCACGCAAACAGCAGCAAAACAGGGCGGCATTTCTGCTAAAGAAACCGCGAAGTCTCTTTAGCATTTTTTTTTACCCGCCCTGGTTTAGCTGAAGCTGCAGGAGGGGAGGATGTCAATTTGACTCCTATAGAAGCGCAGACACCATTATCAGAGAGTCCACCGCAGTCTGAACGGTTGGGAGGTAGAGCTCTGTCACTGATGCATGCTCCATCTGAAGGCTGAGGAAGAGCACCATCATCTGGGAGGGCGTGCCAATCAGGTGACCTGGGTGGTAGCACGTCATTGCTAGAGTGTTTTGTGTTAGCTCCATTTGAAGGCAAACCAAAGTCACCGTCAACTGGGAGGGCGTCCTAGTCAGGTGACCTTGAAGGTGGCGCTTCATCGCTGGAGTCTTTTGTGTTTGCTCCTCCTGAAGGAAGAGTAACATCACCGTCATCTTGGTATACATCCCAATCAGGTGATGCAGGAAGCGGGTAGTCTTTGCTGTAGGCTTGGGCCATGTCTGTAGGCCATGTAGAGGGAGAGTCCTTATCAGAGGGGCCTGAAAGATGTCCTCTCTCTGACTGCCAGGACAGCAGGGACTATTCTTCATTGCACAAGTGAGGTCCTTCTCCTGTCTCATCAACGACAGAGACCAGGATTTTGTCTATGTTGAGTGGAGCCTTATTAGTGGAACCAGCAGGCGAAGTGTGGCATCCAGAGTCCTGCTCAGAGATTATACCGGTGCCAATCACACCCCTGATCAAACAGGAAAAGAAGGACAACAATCAGTCGATCCATCAGTAAACCAACAGTCAATAAGAGCTGATTAAATGTTCACGTTACGTACTGCTGTATGCCGTCAGGCGTCTGGCTAATGCCAATCGTTCGGAAAAAAGGATGCTGCAGAGCATCGTGGGGCCGGATTCTCTCTTTCCCATTGGGATTCAGCAAATGTTTGAGCAAATCCACGAATGTGAGCCGCTCCTGCCACTCGGCATCATCCTCTTTTTTGAATATCTGGATTAGGAAACACATTCAGATCAGCTGATTTACCTTGAAACACTCAGGTATGTGTAAGACAACTTCAACCACAGACAAACAGGAAGTGCCTGTGCAACAGATCATACATATCCAGACATGCTGCAGATTAAAACCACAAGCAAACTCAAACTTCAGCACATAATACATAAATGGTATAATTAGTCGAACAGTGCAGCTATTTTTAATTTTAGTCTTAGTTTTAGTCTTTAAATTATTGCATTTTAGTTTTAGTCCATAAAAAGTCCTCACATTTTAGTCTTTACTTTAAGTCTAAGCATTTATTTTCTTGCCTAAATTTGGTACCAAATCTTGTTCGTGTGTTCTCTGCACTCTGGGGTCCCTGCTTTCTACAGCTGAGAGACAGAATAACTACAGCTGCATTGTTTTGTTACAGATTTACCCACAGTGGAGAAATATCACAGATTTTTAATGTCCGACAAAAACTACCTTACATTTTAGTCTACTTTTAGTCATCTTGACGAATACTAAACATAGTTTTTGTCAGTTTTAGTCATCACAGATCTATTTTTGATAGTCTTAGTCTAGTTTTTGTCACAGAAAGGCTTAGTCATAGTTTTAGTCGTTGAAATTAACACTGTAGTCGACATGGTCAGTTATGAAGGAAAATGCAGAGTATAACGACAATTTTAAGAGTAGATTTTTAAATGAAAACATGCCTATTACATATCGTAAAAATTGAAGGTTATTTTACATATCTGCCTTCAAAATAACCTAATATTTTCCAAAAATACATAAAAAATTGAGATACTTCTTAAAAGTGCAAATGCAGTGGCTCAACAGTAAACTAAAAGGCTTTTCTGCAGAAAACACCTGATGAGACTTGTTTTGATTTGTTGATTTTGATTTGATGTGAAAATCAGAGTTGGTATTTTATTGTGTCATAATTCATGGTATCAGTTTAAAACATTTTCTCATGGTATGGCATCAATGAGATAGAGAGAACAATCTGCAGAATAATTTTGCATTAAAAGCACTGTTTAGATTATAAATAAACATTTTTCACTGGTGTATGTCAATGGATAGTTAGCAAAATTAGAGAGAATCCTTTTACAATAATAGAAGAACAGACAAAGCAAACGCTGACTCTATACAGAGCACTTCTATGTGTATTGTAGTATTATGATTGGTTTCAGGTTTCCTGAAGGTGTGAGCACAGCAAAAGTTACATTTCTTTACACCGAACTTAAGGTTCAAGGTTACTGGTCTGTTTATGGGTACCGGTTTGGCTCAGTTGGTAGAGTTAGTCCTCACTGCACTGGCTGCAGGATCGATTCCTAGTCTCCAGACTGTTTGGTGCACTCTTTCATTACAACTTCTGGGTGTCATCAGCAAGACCGTGTGATGAAGGCTGACATGCTCAGGACAGCGGGGATGGGAAGGTTTAGACCCTAGTAGGTTGGACAAGGCCTCTGAGGTGGCTAGCATGTCATGCAGGGGGCAGCTGGCAGTACAGGACCAAGGTCGATGCAGTGTTAATTTTGTCGACTAAAACTCTGACTAAAAATTTTCGTCAACAACCTTTATCCCCTGACAAAAACTAGACTGAGACTAACAAAAATAGATCTGTGATGACTAAAACTGACAATAACTAGGTTTAATTTTCATCAAGATAACTAAAGACTAAACTAGAACGGCCATCTGAGGCGGCAGACCCACGCCTAAGCAGCGCCACCGAGGAACTGACGTTCCCATTGATTACTATGGTGTTCAAAATTCAAAGTCAGAGAAAAAACGAATGGGTGCACGGATCATCACCAAAATCTAATCGATTCTTCCCTGTCACCATCCCAATATTCCCTGAAAGTTTGGTGAAGATCCGACTTTCCGTTCTCAAGTTATCTGGTACACATACAAACAAACAAAGATAAGGAACCCTTTACATAACGCCCTGCCGATTTCATCGGCCTGGGTAAAATTAATGTAGTTTTGTTGGACATTCAAAATCCATGATATTTCTCCACTGTGGGTAAATCTGTCAAAAACAATGCAGCTGTAGCTATTCTGCCTCTCAGGTGTAGAAAGCAGGGACCCCAGGTTTGACAGAGTGCAGAGAACACACGAACAAGACTTGGTACCAAATTTGGGCAAGAAAATAAATGCTTGGACTTACAGTAAAGACTGAAATGTGAAGACTTATTATGGACTAAAACTAGACTAAAATGTTTTAAGTTTTCATCAACTAAAACTCGATTAAAACCAAAAAGGATTGAAATGACTAAAATGTGACTAAAACTTAAATGCATTTCATTTAAAGACTAAAACTAAGACTGAAATTAAAAATAGCTGTCAAAATTAACACTGGGTTGATGTGCCAAACCGGCATATGCTCCCACACCTGACCTGACTTGATGGTTTAGCAATGAAGTCTGCCATTACTGGCTAAATGGAGCAGTAAAATGAGCCCAGTCACTGCTGATACCAACATCTTTGAGAATGCTTATCAAAGGTTAAACTTAAATACGGTTGTCACACCTAACTTCACACAGACCCTGTTTTTGCTAACCTCCATGTGGCTTGGCTCCAGAAAGTTCTCCTCTGGTTCCCCCCTTGGTTACACCATCCTGCACAGTATTAATTTTTGTTTTGGCTTTTGTTAAAAGCAGATATTTTCTTCTGAAACTTGTGCATTCATTTATTCATCCCAAAATCCAACATTTCCATTTGCAGCAAATTGGCAAAACAACAAAAAGGCTTTATCTCCCTTTTTTTGCTGGGTGCAGCAGTCATCAGCAAGCAGACCTGTTGACACCGACTGCTGAAAGCTACACTGGCAGCTTGATTTGCATGACGAGCAGAGTGAGAGCCATCATTAGCGGCTGGCTCCTGTTAGGAGGGGATCTCTGACAAAAACACAGACGGTTGTTTGCAAGAATTAAAAATATATAGGGACATTGTTTATATATTAAAAACAACTTTATTTATTGGACGTGCTTACAACAACAAATCTCTGCAGCCCAAATAAATGATACAAATGTGAGGCATAGCTGGGTAATGTGGATTGTAGATACTCATTATGGAGGAATATTCCATCCACGTAGAAGGCATAATTTAGTCATTTTATGCATGCTGTTTCCACTTCAGTGTTTTACTATCAGCTTTGTCCAAATTCAGGTCATCTGTGACTTAGCTGCAGCTTTTCAGGGAGATTTCCAGAGGCACAAAGTAGGGCTGAGAAAAGTCTTCCTGTCCTGTTCAGGGAGTGACATGTGAAAAGGACAGCGGTTCTCCTAAAATGGAGCAGTGACACTTTTCCTGAGAGGGAGCAGATCTGCAGGGAAAGAGAGGACAGAGAAACATCACAATCTGTTGCAAATCAGACACTGGCCCAATATTTTTCCCTGACTTCAACAGCCAACAGACCCATAAACTCCCATAACTCTACAGCCCTTTGAATAGGCTAATGAACAAACACAGAACTAACCCGTGTACCAGTGGTCCCAGAAAAAATGATTCAGGCCAGAATTGCATATATTAATGTCTACAATTCTGAATTTATTAAAAATGTCTAAGAATCTTGTGTATTTTCAACAACGGCAGACTTGCTGCAGGTATTTTACCCCTGTGTGCCGTCTCAGACACAGATGCTGGAGGAGTGAACTGTCCTCGTTATGAGTAGGCGATGTTCAAAGCTAAGCAGTCAGTAAAAAAAACACAGTACGGACACGGACACAGTAAAAAAAAAAAAAAAATTAGCAAACTCAAAATGCTTTGTCATGCCACTAGCTAACAGCTCTGCTAACTACAAATATACAGCCAAAAATATGAAGCACTAACTTAAACTTAACCCTCTGCCTCTATCACTATCATAAAGCATAAAAAAATACTCTCTGGCAAATAGTGTCCAGGGCAACAATGCAAAAGATAATCCTGCAGGAAATGAATCAGCTGCTGTCTGCGCTCCAAGGCACTCAGATGGCAGTTAATTAGCACATGGTTACTGGTCTCTTTTCAACCAGGAGGGGGCAATGTGAAAACAAAATTTAACTCTGACTGCATGCAAAGACTGTACAGGCAGGGGGCAGTGTAATGATTAAACTTAGCTGACTGTACAAAGGACAGAACAGTATGGCTCGTAAGTTGTGCTGTTAGCATTAGCAGTGCTAGCTCTGAAGCTTTTTGGATCTCTAATCTGATAAAAGATGTCTAGAACTGCCAACTAGCAGCCCAGAGGCCACATGCAGTCATTCTCCTCCCCTAATGCAGCCTGCAAGTCAAATTAACTGAGGTCCAGCCTGTTGGTGCCTAGCAGTCTCACAATTAGTGAAATGCAGATGTCTTAAAGGTCACATATTATGCAAAATACTTTTTCAGGCCTTTCTAACAAAAAAAAAATGTGCCCCTGGCCTGTCCATAATCCCCCCAAAAATCAGAATTACCCCCCCCCCCCCCCATCTTCTCCACCTTTCAGAAAATGTGTGCTGAAACAAGCCGTTCTCAGATTTTCCCCTCATGATGTCACGTGGGGAGTTAGCACCTCCCCCATGTTCGGTTGGCTCTCCCTGCTTGGAAGAAAGTTCCGCCCTCGTCTCCTGATCCTCAGCAGAGTCACATCAATTAAGCCACATACATTTCCTGTGAGGGGCTGAGTCAGGGGCGGAGTCAGGCAACTCATCAACGTTTAAAGCCACAGACACAGAAACAGCTCGTTCTGAGCAGTGCCGAAACAGACAATTTTTTTTTAGACGTACAAAAATCTAATATTGGAGTTTTTTCAGCATCAGACACAACAGGCAAGTTTTGGGGCATTCTGAGACCAACATAAGTGATTGTAGTATAAAGAGTAATCAGTATTCCTGGCTACCATTACACCGTGAAAACAAAAGAACACTCAAACGATACTCAGAGAAAGGGTTTTTTGAAAAGTTTAAGTCAGGGGAAGGATACAAAAATTTCTGAGGCACTGAACATTCCCTGCCACACAGATAAATATAACAGAAACACTGCAAAAACATGGCGGCACATGTGGGTTAAAGTGAGGTTTAAGTGCAAAGGTGAGAGAGAGGAAGGAAAATGAAATCACCGATCTAAATGACTTGGAGGGATGTGGAAAAAATGCCAAAAAATTGAACAACAGGGAAGAGTGCACACCTAGATAGCACAGCATAATACATGATGCAATTTCAGCCAAAAAATCAACAAATCAGTTCAGGCCTTGTGCAAAGGCCTGAGCTGTTGGTAATTGAAATGTGGTTATCATTTAACTGTTTCATCTCTGAAGTTTTCATTTACTCACAAAACCACCTTGCATTAAGGTTATGGTGCGATATCAGGACATATTGTGCTGATCCCTCTATATTTGATTTTGCACACTCTGCTTCTCCGTCTTGCACCCTTTCTGCTGAATGTTAAACTTGTCTTGAAACGGGAAACACGTCAGCCGCTGCATGCATGAAATCCCAGAGGGGCTCATATTGTTGATGTTCCACTTCTTTGTGCAGAAGATGGCTGGCTGGTGTAGCACTGGTGAACAGTACCTGCCGCACTTCTGCTGTCAACTACAGAAGGAGGAAGTAAGAAAGAGGGAGAGTCTGAGCATCTCAATGAGTCAGGAGAAAAAAATGGAGTAGCTGCATGTTTTTGCATCACTTTGAAACATTACAGTCTTTGGTTTCTGTCATCTCCTGCAGCTGTTGGCTGCTGTGGAAGCTTCACTGAGATGTTGCTGCCTTTTTTGCAGTTAGAGGGGATCAGTGCAGTCGTTAGTTCTTTAATCAGAGAGAAAGAAATGTGCATTTCTTTCCTCTTTCTGCCTTTTGATTCCAGGTATGATTTAGGCTGCACAGATGAGAGACTCATCAAAGTGGCATGGCAGCATTAGTCCTGCCTGGTGGCGTACAGTAGCGACACATCATCTACGCCTCACACCATTAGATCACCGATTGTGAGCCATTACTCTCCCATCGGCTCATCTCTAACCTGCACCAACAGCTGGGCAGCAGCTAGCTAACTCGTCTGCTACAGCCGCTTACACAATGTCAAATCTCCCCACATGTTAATGCTGCGGTGCACAGAAGGCAGATTACAGCTTAGAGGGAAGCCTCGCCCAGCGCGTCAACACGTGCAGCCGAGTGGTGCCACTAGAGCAGGCAGGAAAGGATGATGAGTTAACTGGACGATGACTGTGTGCAATATGTGCAGCAGAGAGGTCAGCTTAAAAGACGGACGTCTGCCTGTGTGTCATTAACCCAGAGGAACAGAGCGCTCTTTAGATTACAGACGCAGGCGTTATGTAAGACACGGAGAGGCTGCTTCTCAGTCAGAGATCACACTCTGTAAGCAACTTTACTTCAGGCTGAGCAGATGTCCCAGTCTGACACTGCCCCTGGTTATTACTCACAGATTGCTCTCAATGCTAGAAATAGCATGCAAACCATTTTTTAATTCCTACTACTGTTTCAACAGCTGCACAAAATCCAAGGAAGAACTCGGCCATATTTCGTGTGACTAAAACAGTGTTTTAAAGTTTGCTGTGAGAAGTCTTTCAATGTAAAATAAGGTTAGATAATTGCTTTGTTTTTTTAATAATGGAAGCAAATTTGTGCATACTTTTTGCTCATTCGGGACTGTTGGTTGGCCAAAAAAGCTACCTGGGTTGGCTTTTGTGTTTAACATTCTGGCGATTTATGAAATACGCTACATGGACAAAAGTATTTAGCCACACCTGTTGATTATTGTGTTCAATCAGATCCCTTGCCACAGTTGTGTAAATTCAAGAACCTAGCGATGCAGTCTCTATTTGCAGACATTTGTGATACTAAGTGGGTCATTCTGAAGAGCTCAGTGACTTCAAGTGTGGTAATGTGATGGATGCCACCTTTGCAATAATACTGTTGGGGGGATTTCATCCCTGCTGGATATTCCACAGTCCACTGTAAGTGATATTACTAGAAAGTGGAAGAGTTTAGGAACAACAGCAACTCGGCCATGAAGTGGGAGACCATGCAAAATCACAGAGTGGTGTCAACGACTGCTAAAGTCGCCAACTTTCTGCTGATTCCATGGCTGAAGAGTTCTCCAGTGAAGGCCAATCTTAATGCTTTAGCATACCAAGACATTTTGGACAATGCTATGCTTTCAACTTCATGGCAACAGTTTGGGGAAGACCCTTTTCTATTCCAACACAACTGTGCCCCAGTGCACAAAGAAGGACTATAAAGACATGGATGGATGAGTTTGGTGTGGAAGAACTTGACTCGCCCGTACAGAGCCCTGACCTCAACCCCATCAAGCACCTTATGGATGAACTGGAATAGAGATTGTGGGCCAGGCCTTTTGGTCCAACATCAGTGCTTGACCTCATAGATGTTCTACAGTGAGAATGGGCACAGTTTACCACAGAGACACTCCAATAGCCTTCCAAGAAGCAGGACAACTCCAGTTAAAGTACAGATGGACAGAACTAGTCTGAGGGATCTTATCTGATTGACTCCAGGATTCTTGGTGGTATTCTAGAGAAGATGGAGATAAAAAATTATCAAAAGCTTGAGTCTTCACCATAGGGTGTGGCCATAACTGGGGCCTAAAGTTGGACAAAATCAAACAATGCTTATAATTCAACAGTGCTTGTGTCAATCAACACCAAACTCCCCTTTCCTCCTGAACACACTCATGCTTTTAAAGTTTCACTTTGTCATAGCGCCACCTTCTGCCAACAGGAAGTTAATTCTTCTGAATCATAAATTCTTATTTCTACAAGTTGGTCAGAACTTCCTCAAAACTGGTGTGGGACATCCCAAAACCTGTGCCATACTGCAATCAATAGCCCTAAGGCCTTCCTTTAACCCTGTCGCCATGAAACACCATCAAACAGGAAGTGTTTTTTGAAGGGCTTAACATGCTCCATACTGACATGAAAATACACATAAATTACCATGTCAGAAAAACAGAGGGAGGGGATGATTTTGATAGGTGGGCTTGGCTTGATGGCAAAGTAGCGCCTCCTATATTGAAAAAAGAATCAGCCCCTGCATCACATATAAGTGGTGGACCTATGTATCATGTCAGGACCTCCAGTGCAGCTACATATTCTTTTAAGTTGAGTAAACCACGTTCCATGGATTAAATTCTCATAATGAGGGAGAAAAGCTGTTAAATGTGGCTTTTTTGTGAGCGATCCCAGAAAACTTAACAGTACACTTTTAACTGCTTTTCTCAATCATTTTGTGAAAACCCTCCATATTTCATCCTTGCTTTTGTGAAGTCTTTTTTATTAAAAACCTGTAGTGTTCATAAGATAACACACTTCAGAAAACACATAAATCAATGAGCTTTAAACTGTCAGATGTTTAAACAGCTGGAAAACAGGAGAGCTTACATAAGCCGCTGATTTAATCACAGATATCAGATTTCACTCTGCTGTTGTTGGTCTATATTTGGTTACATAAGACATTTGTCAGATGAATTTTTTAGGTAAATGGATGCTGACCTCGGCTTTTTTTTCTGTCATAATTAATTTCATTTGTTTATATATAAAAAAAAAACATTAAAATATTCACTCTCCTTTATGGGAATGTCTGGATATCAAGTGAGAAAGACTTAAATGCTAGTGAGGCTTAAATGATGTATCTCCAGTGAAAGGATGGGAACTAAACTGGGCTTCTTTATGCTGTGAATCTCTAGGGATGAAGATGAGTCCTGCTGCTTTGTAGCACATGAAGGTAAAGTATAAATAGGTGAAGTGTAGTCTTTGTGTCCTGTATTTCATCCTTAGAAAAACATGTTTCAACAGAAAGTGTTTATACACATTATTACAGAGGAAACGCGTGGGACGAATCTTCCATAGTAAACACACCTTATTATTGTTGTTGTTATCTCTGACACCTCCTCCTGTGCTGTATGCCTCTGCACTGAGATCTAATCCACTCGGTGACAGACTGTCTCTTTTTAGTGCTTCAGATGAAAACATCACTCGGTGCCTAAGCGAAGCCCGTAAAAATGCTGGAGCAGTGTTTACCTTCTCTGGCTGTGCTGCTCGCCCTCTCTTACTCCCGTTATTACCCATCATTCAGCTCAACTCGTGTCAGGAAATGGCCACCTAACTAAAACGCACACAGTGGGGAGTTAGAGCTGTGGTGCCGCCACCAGCTGAGCAGTGGCTGGTGGGGAGTTTGACCGTTGACACGCCGCTGATGGTGTGTGCTGGGGCGAGTCATATGACACAACTCAACAGTGTGTTTTGGGCTTAAGACTGAATTTAAAATTGCTTCCAAATTTACACTGGTTGCATGCCACCCATGCACATCCATCCATCCATCTTCTTCTGCTTATCCAAAGCCGTGTGCAAAGCAAGTTCACCCAGACGTCCCTTTCCCCAGCAACATTTCAAGGGGATCCCCTAGGCCTCTCCAGACCAGACAAGATATGTAATCCCTCCATCGCATTCTGGGTCTTCCCTGAGTATCCTCCCAGCTGGACGTGCCTGGAATACCACTACAGGGAGGAGGCGTCCTTACCAGATACCCAAACCACCTCAACTGGCACCTTTTTGACATGAAGAAGCAGCAGCACTACTCTTAGCTCCCTCTGGATGTCTGAACTCCTTAACTTATCTCTAAGGCTGAGCCCAGCCTGTCTCTTGAGAAAGCTAATTTCAGTCGCTTGTAGTCACGATCTCATTCTTTCGGTCTTTGCCTCTCGACTCAGCTCCCTCTTCACCACAACGGCCCGGCACAGTGCCCACAGTATTGCTGGTGCTGTTGCTCTCCATCTGTCAGTCTCACGCTCCCTTTTACCCTCACTCGTGAACAAGACCTTAAGATACTTGAACTCCTTCACTTGTGGCAGACACTCCCATGCTCATGGTTTGACCATTTTCTAAGGTGTAACAGCAAAAATTACTATAAAACTGCAAGAAAATCAACATTTTGATGCTTTACTATGTAGGCAGGTTCATTGTGCGGCTTCAAGAAATGTGATTGGCTCATAGTGCTGGAGGGCGGGGCATAACAATTGGAGAGTAGTGTTTTAAAATGCATGAAATGACTGCTAGTACATGAATGCAAGTTGCAAACTTTGAAATAAGCTTTGCAAATTTGTATCAGATTTAATAGGCACCATTTAAGCCTAGTCGGTAGAGCAGGCGCCAATTAGCAGATGCTGCAGCCCTTACTCTGGTCACAGGGCCAGTCCTGATCCAGGTGTTTGGTGAATGTCTTCCTCTACTTACTCTCTCCATATTTAATTCCACAGTGAAAAATGGGCAAAGAATATTACAGATGGAAACAGACTGAGCATGCAGGTTAAGTCTCAGAGGTGCCTATAGTGTGCTTTTAGAAACTGCTTTACCCTTTAATATTGACTGTGTCATTATGATATTTTATTAGGAAATGTGATTTGTTTAATAAGGACCCGTATAAAAGAGGTGCTTGTCATTACAGATCCCCTGTTAAACTGCATAATTTGCTCCCCTGTTTGCAGAAAAGATGAGTCTGATTACTCGGTTCTACTGGAGATGCACTCTTAAATCCGAGCAAACTTTGGTTTGTCAGTGCTAACAAACTTAATTCAGCTGGATTGCAGCATAAAACAACACCAACTGTCTCCTCTGTGCCCCTCTGAAGAAAAAACATGTTTAATAGCGCTGTTATGTAATACCATTGTGTGTGTTCATCTCTACAAAATAATTGTGCATGCTACCAAGCCTGCATGATGAGTGGACCTTCTTTTTGTTTATTAACGGTGTTGCTCATTAAAATACCCTCGCAGGGCTGACCATGACGGATGCCTTCTGTTGAAACAAACCCCAAAGATGGGCGCAGACCTGAAGAGAGGAGAGCACAGAAGGAGGAAACAAACGCCGAGCAATTACAACGACGGAGAAGATTTACTCGAGTTTCAGAGCGGTACTCGGGTCAGGCACTTCCACTGCTAATAAAGCTGGAAAAATGATCAGCGCAGCAAAAAGGGACAAAATATGAGTTGACATTGCAATGATTAAAGCCTCGGGCTGGTTTCAGCCCACACAGCCGGCGCGTTACACACGGGACACTTGGTTTCAAATTTTGTGTAGGTTAAGGAGTCAAAGAGCTAATGGAGAAACACTTCCTCTGCAGTCGGCTCACTTATTAGCTCCAGTTTTTCAGCCGAGTTTACTGGATGCATTTGTTATTGGAGTAATTAAGCCTCGATCATCTCAAAGATTAACATCATTCTTTGCAGATAGAATCATTCATCTTGCTTATCAACATGCCCCACGTGCAAATTATGCCCGGCTTTCTCATGAAATGTTAATCACTGCCAGTAGGCCGTGTGTTAATGAGTATTTATTTCTTCTTTTGTCAAAGAAATACCAACGTGTGCTGTGACTTCTGACATCTTTGTAGGGGAAATGGAGTTCATCAAACAGAAATGTAAGGCTTGGTGAGGTAGTGAGAAATTAACAGTAGAAGCCAAAGGCTGTGTGGGAATAAGAGTGAGAAATTAGAAGTTTTCTTAAATTAAGAGGAATTTAGCGAAACGTCTTCAAGGGAAAATTACTAAGAGCTGCTGCACCTGAGGTCCTGGTCTTAAAAGAAGCATAAAAAAGGAGGGAAGAGGGTGGAAAATGAGAGAGGGGACTAGTTAAAAGACAGGGAACATTTTAGGAGCTGCAATAGGTAATTTAAAGTAAGAAAGAGATCAGGGGTCAAGCAGAGCGGAGGAAGACTGAAGGAAAAAAATCTGCCAAACTGTCACTTTTTTCTTCACATGAACCATGAGGAGGAAAACAGAGCAAAGAGGGAAGAAAATGGTGAAGACGGCATCAGAGGGGAAGAGGAGAATGTGGTTTGCGGTGTGGTGAGGCTGATGCCTGCCAGGCTGGGATGGGGGGTGGGGGGGGGGGGTAATCAGGCTGTGATGGAGATGAAGGATAATTAGATAAGCCTGAAAATGAACCCTAGGAAGAGCAATTTACCTGTGAGTGGCCTTAAAGTCTGTCACACATGAGAGCACACTCTGACACTTCCTTGTTAAAATGGTGAATTTCCAAGAGATGTAGACTAACCCTTATTACTAGCCGGACTCAAACAGGGCTTAACTATGTACCCTTCTCTGCTATGACTGTTGTGTGCACATGGACCTGCAGTGTTGGACACATGCATGGACATTGTTAGGGTTTTTCTGGCAGGGACCGACTAAAGGTCCCCCAGTCCCTTGAACAATTATTACAGTAAATGTAATATGGCGTAGAGTAGGGGCCAAACTTTTCAGCCCACGACCCCCAAAATAACAGTGACGGTGACCGAGGACCCCCATGGTCACTAATGATGCTAGAGGCATAGCTGAACATAGCTGTGCCATTCAAGAATATTCATTTGCAGAACTAATTTTTAAGTATTTTGTAAACATTTCTTTTATTTAGGCATAAATCTCACCAGATGACTATGTTTTTGTTGCAGAGTTTGCATGTTCTCCTTGTGCATACGTGGGTTCTCTCCAGGTACTCCGGCTTCCGTCCACCACCAAACACATGCTTGTTAGGTTAATTGGTGACTCTAAATTGCCCGTTGGTGTGAGTGTGAGCATGCCTGGCTCTCTGTACTATATATGCCCTACAACTGACTGGTGACCAGTCCAGTGTGTACCCCACCTCTCGCCCAATAACAGCTAGACTATCCCAGCGAGATAACAAAATTAACACTGCATAACTTCTATATAATAAGAAATAAGAAAATATACTCCATTGCACTTTAATAAAGGTGCAAACTCCCTTGTAACCTTGTAAGGCAGAGCATCATTGTGTGAGAAAGACTGAACTTTCATTTGCAGATCCTATAAGCTCAATGTCTTTACAGACCAAACATGATCTTCCTTCACATGAGATAGCTGTACAGTTTTATTAATTAAATGATAATAGTGTGTATGACTGCAGTGAATATTCCCCTTGTATCCTTTTACTTCTGTACTCTGCCAGTGCTGGTTCATTCTCCACTCTCCCCCTGTGTTGACCTCATGCTGGGCCATATGCTGCATGTGTTTGTGGACAACCTGCTCCTCTCTTCCTCATTTGCACCTGCTCTCTGTCCTCTCATTTTTAGGAGCGTTTCATCCATCGGTACATCATCCAGCCCTCCTCTCTTTCTTCTCCTCCTCTCTGGTGCAGATAAAGACAGTGAAGAAATGTAATAATTGTTGAACATCTATTCATAGCTTCACAGCTTATGTCACTTGTTTGCTTTGGATCAGATTTACATGAAGTGAAACACGTCATTAGGTAAATCAGGATTTTACCTGCTGGAACCAAAAATAGATCACTACTCAAGTCCAGGTGGGACCAGCGGAGTGACGTCAACACAAACCATTTAACATTTCCACTTTTTCCATTCCTTGAAGAGTGCTGATGCTAATGCTGATAATAGAAATTACCTTTCTTTTATTTCAGGACTTTTAAAAATCACGTTATAGCATGAGACTGTGCAGTCATTCCCCCGCTTAAGAGGAAATATGAAAATAATAATCCACAGCAGTATCTAGGAATGTGACGTAACTTCTGTGTGCTTTTAAACAGATAAAGATCGGCTGTGATATTTATTTATTTCCACTTTACAGGATTCTTACAAGTGACAGACTACTTGAGTATATACTGTAATATCCAATACACTCTGATTAACCTCATCTACATTTTGCATGAAAGGGGTAAAGCTTTTAAAGACTGTTTATGCTTTTATTATACTTGACTTTGCCACTCTTTATGGATTGGATAATGAGGCAGGTAACAGGGGCAGCGAATTGTGGAGTGCCGTTTGGTGATGTCCAGATCTAGACTTTGCTGATGATGCTGTGATCCTTGCAGGGATGCAGATGCCATTGCGGAGCTTTGAACTTGCTGGGTGAGGAGGCTGAGGCATTGGGAATGCATGTCTCCTGGGCCAAAACAAAGATCCAGATGGATGCTGCCATCAAATCTGTGTCTGTGAATGGTGAGAGCATGGAATTTGTGGAGAAGTTCACCTACTTTGGCAGCATAATCCATCAATCCACTGACTGTGGGGCTGAGATCAACCATAGGCTTGGACTTGTGCATGGCCTTTTCCGGTATCTGCGCATGCAGATGTAAGTCACAGTCTTTCGGTCCTTGGTCCTACTGGTCTTACCATTCTCTTGTGAGGCCTGGACGTTTACTGATGGCCAGAATTGCTGGCTGAATTTTTGGGTATCATTTGAGAGACAGTCTAATGCTGACTTTCTCAGGAGAATGGGGATGGGGCACCGTATACTTGGTGCCCAGGACCAGGAGGGCTTGTCTAGATGCCTTGGGCGAACGTGTGTGTCATGGAGGGGTCTGCCTGGATACCTGGACCCTGGATGCCTGGAGGATGGCCATCAGGACGCCAGAGCAGTACCGGACCAAGGTTGACATGGTGAAGTGCCTGCCAGGCATATGCTCCCATACCTGATTGGAGCCATGCAGGAGGCAAATGTTAACCATGAGGCTAGCCCTGATGTTAAAGATCCAGTGTGCATTCGCTATTGTTTAATGGCATTTGAGGAGGGCCCCATGTACTGGACCTTTAAGGGCCTGGACATTCCTGTGGGCAGGCCTGTAGACAAGTACAAAAACTTTTCGTAGTGGATTTATCCGGTAGATGTTGAAGGAGAGGAACGAGTCCTTCAAAATTAACAAGTAAACTCCTTTACAACGTTTAGTTTGCACAGCTCTATTATCAGTAGCTCGGTGAAAGCTTGTTGAAATGTTACAAAACCTGTTAAGAAGAATTTGCAGTATTTCACTGAAACAGGTATGATGTAATTTGATTTTTGATAGACTAGAAAAAAAGTTTAAAATGTTGTTATTATGACAGTCCTACTGCAGACAAATACCACTTATTCATGCTTAATAAATCCATAAAGAAAGAAGACAATACTACATATTATCAACATTCACAAAGCCTTACTTTCTTACTTTACAAGTTTGTCGGTTTCAGCCCCAGCCTTTCTGTGTTGTTGTGTTTTGAGGTTCATCTTGCACTCAGGTACATTCACTGTCACACACAAACACACTAACACACAAACACAAATCTGCCCCAGAAACGTCAGTCTGAGCTGCCGAATGTGTCTGAAGTGTTACTGAAGAGAGGAGCTGAGCAGAAAGGTGGACTCTCCAGGACTTCAGCCTCCCTGACAGGCTTACATCTTCCAGGACTTGCTGTTGTGACCCATTACATCCTCACACTAACCCACTTTGTTCTCTGGTTTAAACTTTGTATTTACTTCACAAAGTTCACCCATGTTTTTGGATCAAGGTTTGGAAACGTTACTGATTCATGCAATTTTTTTAACCCTTAAGAATTCCTTCAATATCCTAACACATTTGTCTCTAAGGACAAAAAATGTCCACCTCCGAAAAACTGCTGTAAAAATAAAATAGATATCAATATTTTTTCCACTTTAAATGTCAGTCTTTTAAAACTGCTTCAGCCTGAAATATACATATAAAATATTAGTTATGTTTCTGTTGATTTTAACCCTTAAAAGTCCAGTATGTTTACACAACTTCACTGTTTTTAAGAGAAACAAACTCAAAGAAAATACACACACACTTTTTCTTACACACACACCATTATCCAACATCAACAGCGACACATTCTTGCAGAAAACAAAAAACGTGAAATTTTGCAGCATGCTTTGAATGGGATAAAAGTAGCGCCATCTGGTGGACAAATATAAAAAATGAAAATTGAAAGCCAGTAGTCCAAAATGAAATCTTAACATAAAGGAATACATTAGTTTATCTTAATATAAATGGGGAATCAAAAATGGCATTTTAATGGTTTTCAATGGGACATTTTTTGTCCTTAGGAACAAAAGTGTCGGTTTTCGTGCAGCTCAGGCTAATTTTAGAGACTGAGATGACAATTGAAATGATTATCCTCTTGCAAATTTGAGCTACATTCATTCAACATCCAAAATGGTTTGAAAAGAAACTGAATGGCACAAAATGTGCCTAAGGGATAAAAAGTAATATTGCTCACCAAATTCTGTGTTTTGTACCAGGGCAAATACAATAGAAGACCTAAGCATGCATCATTGTGCACTTTTTAGTCTTCCCTGATTAAAAACTGCAATCAAGTCCTGCACGCTGTCTAGAATGGAGACTGTGGAATTTTATGGCTACACTCTTATTTTCCATACCCCTGTCTTCTGAAGCAGTGACTTGTACAGCCTTGATTCCTCTCAGCACCAACCTCAGATTGCTACATTTCCCGTGCTCTGATAACAGAAACACTAGCCTCCCCGACATAATGACTCCACTAACCTGAACACGAGGTGTTGAATTGCAGGATCTTTATCAGACTCTCCTCCTGGACAACAACAGATTCTTTTGTCTCTCTGATTCTTATTTTATCTTTAATCATTCCAGACGCACAAGCAGTCAAAGCTGGATCTGATTGCTGGATGAACCGGGGGTTCATTTAACGTCGACAGACTAATGATGGTGCTCGGCCCTGCTCCCCACTGAGGTGAAGTGTAGGAGATGATCAGTCATAAAAGCTGCACGCTCAGCTGGTGAGCAGGAAGTGGTCTGCGGGGAAGTGTTTAAAATGAGGAAGCATACCGCAGAGCCTAACCTGATTTAAGAACTTAATAGCTGAGCATGAGCATCACCTCTCTACAGAGCATCATTTCATAAAACTTAATTCTGAGGGTTGTCATTGATGATAAATGTGTGTAACAATACCTTAAAGTGCATGGAGATAAGATTTAAGTTTATCTTTGCACATGAAATGACTGTCTCTGCTTTCTCGGCTTTAAGCAATACCAAACAGGAATCAAGCTTCCTGTACGCCTGGTTTCTAATTAATAATGAGAACATTTAGTATGGATGAAGGTGGAATTACCTAGAAAATGACAAAGCTGTGTGCTTAACCAGAGGCTTTATGAACAAGTCCTGTCTGTGTACTGACTCTGTATGAAATACAAGCAATGTTTCACAGTCAGGGTGATTATTTCTGCCTCCTTTTTTTTCACTCATCCTGTCCGTTTTCCTCACATTCATCAGTTCTTTCCTGCAGCTCCTGCAGAATACCTTCACAAATGCAAAAGCAAAGACTGACCAGGGACCTGAGACTTGCTTTGCTGTCTTAAATGCATTCCTTTATAATGACATATACACACAAACATATTGTGGGTGTGTGCCGTTATAATCTGTGCCTCTGGTGTATGAAAAGCTATTTGGTCAGCAGGTGCAAACAAGGGTCAGGAAACTGAAGTGTTTGCATTCTCTTATAATCTACACTGAGAGCTCATCTGTCTGACAAGCATAAGCGTAAAATGTGATAGAAATGACAGCTAATGATCCAAATCTTTTTATTAGGGCTCAAGCACCGACCTCAGGTTGGTTCCCCAGTGGAATTTTTTGTATTTTGGTGGAATTGTGCAAGTCCATCAAGCAAATATGAGATAGGGGACTGTGTAAGAGCTAGAAGCATGAAAATTGGTACACTTATGTATCACGATTAGACCACAAAAAGTCTCTTGGGGCCATCCTCTGAAATGTACAGGAAGCGCACTATAAACAGCTAAAGGTCAAAAGGTCAAAATTTGGCAGTTTTATGCGATTTGTAAGTTTCATATTTTATCCCACTGATTCCAGAATTGTTTTGCTCATACTAGACAACCTGGAGATTTAAATTTGTGCGTACTGTGAGTTTTTACCATAAGGCAGGGCTCTGACAGGAGCCCAAACTTAAACTACTTTTTTGTACATTTATTGCATTGAAAACACGCTAATAATGCTTTATAACTTTTTGATGCTTATGTCAGTCATCACCAAACTTCACAAAGATGATCACACATTGATCCTGAATACATTCATATATCAATATTCATACATTTTCACTGCACCCCTTTCTGGCAGTTGAACATTTACACCCCTGATTTTTGGATTTTCCACCCACACACTGTTTAGCCCAGGCTGATGATTTCTGCTCTCCATATGGAGCATCATAAGACTTACTAAAAAGCTTCTTGGACCCATGCCCAAATCAAAACAGGAAGACATTCACTGGGGTGGGAGGGCCCTTCAGTGCTGCTTGCAGAACTAGTTTGAATTTGTATCTTATAATTGCATAGAACATGACAAAGTCATGTCAAGTCAAGTGAGCACCTTTGTCTCATTGTATGCTTTTTATTGTCTGTTTTGTTTCTCTATAAAGTTGTTTCAGTCAGCACCACTTTGACAAGAAACACATGATTTGCATTTAAAAAAAACATGTCTTTATTAGCAGTTATTAGCCTGCACTTATTTCCATTATTTATATTTAGAGGTGTGGCTTTTCTGGGTTCAGCCGGCTCTTCTACGAGCCTATGTGAAAAGCATCAAGAAGGAACAGTACACGTTCCTGCCCTCCTGTGCCTACAAGGAAAGCCTGAGGCAGTGAGAGAAGCAGCAAAAAACCCAGAGCAGAGCAGGTATCATTGACAACAGAATGAGGGGAGTCATAAGTCAGATGTAGCATAAAGGAGGAGCTGGGGTGGAGGAGGGTTGCAAAAAGCAGCTTGCAGAGGGAGAGTTAAGCTTAGCCAGGCTAGTGGAGTTTAAATATGGCAGCATGAATGTGATTAGATAATAGCGTGCTTGTAGCAAATTAGCTGGCAGTCAGCTGATGAGGGCTTGCGTGAGATCAGCTGCTCTCTTAATATGGCAGAGCTTGACTCCGTGGCCTTCCTGAACTAACACTATATGTTTGGTTTATGGGTGTAATAGGCCAATATCTACATTAAAAAGGCTTCAAAATACACTGTTCATCAGGGTGAATACTGGCCTTTTAGCCCAAATTGTGCAACCTTCTGGGAATTTCTGCATAGATTATTATAACGTCATAACCTGCAGCATAAGTAAAGTCATTAAAACAATTCTGTGCAAATGATTGGAAACTGAGATATGACACAGAAGTCTGAAACTTGACAAGAAATACCGGATTAGTTCTGGTTTGCAATTGTAAAGAGCTGATGTTAGAAAGAGATACAGCCATGTGAACCTATTAATAGTTAAAAGAAGTCTTTTTTGTCCCAAAATCGTGTGGAATGGGAGGGGGGAGCTTGACTGAAGCTCAGCCGTAACTTTAGTGTTATTTAGGCCTTCGAGACAATGGAGTGGATTAAATTTATTAGATGAGAGCTTCATGAATAATGTACAGACCTACAGCACAGTGCAGCAGGTGTGTATGTGCATATTAATGTGTGTATGTGACTCTAGATCCACTCAGCCTCGCCAAGCCTGTAGGTGTCTGTGTGTAGCCACAGACAGGTCGGTAAACAGTGCTTCTTTGCGTGCAGACGGCAGCCAGGGAGCTGACCTATTCCTCAGTCTGGAGGCGGAGGCAGCTTCTGATTAATGTCACCACCAGGGAGGGACCACAGGAGGGATGGGGGAGGGAAGGGGGGGATGCTGCAGTTCCAAAAACACACAATTGACATATTGAAAATTGGTTTAGAGGAGTCACGCTCCAGCTTCTGCTGCTGTGACGGAGAGTCACAACCTGTTGATTTGTTTACCGTAAACAGTCAAATAAGTCATTGACTCCAAACACTCCACTGGTTAAAAATGATGATCAGAGATTTATATTTCTTTACTATTCAGGGCAATTCCAATCACTGATGTTTTAGTACTTTTAGATCCTGTTAAAGTATAGGATAGCTTTGAATGTGTTGTAAGCAACTGTCAGACCATTAAAATCCTTGTAAAGTTTAAATAAATCTTTATTTTAGGTTAGTTGTATGACAGGCCACTGTGTTATGAACCACCAGGCCAAATTTCAGTCATGAAAAACATCTCTAAAGTTCTAAAATTAAGCTTCAAAATCATGAAAAATGAGGCAGTAAAACCTGGCCTAGGATGGTGTGGGCGAGTCGTTGAATGAGCTGAAGCCACGCCCACTCATGAGAAATCGGAACCTCTTAGATTTTAAAAAATGCATCTGATCAAGAAGCAGAGGTACAGAAGTTTGGGTTCAAATTTACTGTTTTCTGGCACAAATCTCTCCATTATGATACTTTAATGACCTGTAGGCCATCGTGGCTGATAGATTTGGGAAATTTACCCCACAATGAACAAAAACAGAGCTGTGGTGATGATGTAGAGATTTTCAACAAGTGACCAGCAGCCACCAACAGTCATGTTAATCAGAATATCTCATTAAATGTAAAACCCAAACAGAGAAATTGATTTTCCTCAGGTGAGTGGAGTCATGCTGAGGTCTCTGTCTGCCTCTGTGTCTCAAACAAAGCCACCTCGGTTTGTGCCGCCCCACTGGGGATGTCACCTCACAGATCTTTCCTCCCCTCTTGTCTCCCTCACTCTCCCTCCCTCCTCGGCTCATCAAACACTCGGAGGTTACATAACACTCTGTTTAAGAGGAAAATAACTCCAGGCCCATGACTGAGTCCCCTGGGTGTGTTTAGGTATTTAGCGGTATGTGAATGTGTCTGTTTGTGAGTTTGCTCTTCTTTCCATGCACCTTCAGTGTTTAGCTGGTGGATATTTGGTGCTGTATGACTCCAGTTTGTCCCCCCTGAGAACAGCAATATTCAGTGCCCTACTTTGTAGTCTTAGGTAGAGCACAGAAACACGTTTACTCTATGCAGAATTAATGTTGTGCACCATTTTAGACAAATAAATCACAGACGACCAGATTTACATGACCTGTACTCTTCCTCTGTGCTCTTGCTTTTCCTCTGCAGGAATTAGGGACATTTTTGGCATCTGCTGTGCAGCAAAATGTGACAGCAAAGGGAGTTACTTCAAGAAGATGAAACAGGCCCAGGCATACAAATCTACCCCTCTAATCTCCAGATTAATTTGAGGTTCTTACTCTGAAACTGTATTAACTCAAACATGCTGCATATTGGAGATGGTTTGCATGAATTCACAGCATGAATATAAAACCACAGAGATTCAAGATATGCTTCTTTAATATCTTTTACTGCAAGCCACATGTATCTCTCAGTCAAAATAGACAGGAAAAGGCTAAATAGAGAGCCATATGTATGTCCACATCAGTATAATATGAAACAAGGGAGATAAAGACAGTACAGTTACACCTCTGGTTTGAGCTTTTCAGAATAAAGGCCCAGTTGAGAGGCATCTGGCTGCAGACCTCTATGGTGGGGAGTTCTGAGCTCATCTGTTGCAGACCTGTGCAATGGGGTGACCTCGACCATGGGGCAGGAAGTGACATACTAACATTTTTTGGGGGTTTTCCTTAGTTGCTAGTGTGTTACCTTTAATTCTATCCCCCTCCCTCTTACCCTAACCCTAACCTTTAGGGTTCAGGTTTAACCTTAACTGTCTTTGAGTTTTCCTTAGTTTTCATTTTATCCCCCTCCTGGGTTGAGTGTCTGTTTTTCTGATATAGGTGCCAAATCGATTTATACGGTGCCAGTGCCTAAACGGTGCCTGAATAAAGGCTTCTGAGAAGAAAAACGTATGTTGAAAGTCAGCGAGAGAATAAAAGCTGTCCAGGTATCATCAATGATCTGCAGAAATGACCTTTCAAGGTTTCAGTCAAACATGAAATAAGCACATAAATCACACAAATTCCATAACATATTTCTTACCTTTATTGGGTGGCAGAGTGTCAAAATGAAGTATCAATATCTGTGTTGTATTTTGGTCCAGTAGGTATCAGATGTGTTGGTATCAGTACCATGTCAATACCAGTTTTCAATACTCATCCCTACCCCCTACCCCCTTACCCTAACCCTAACCCTCTTTGGGTTTTACTTAGTTTGTGATGTGCTCAAATGTAAATGTGTCCCCCTCTGCAATTTTTTACATTTTTATTCATTAAATTCTGCTGTTGTTAAAAATAGCCACTTATCATAACCTCTGACAGCAAGTGACATCTCCTCTATAAGCATACGTAAGTGGTAATGAAGGATTTTCCTCTTGCTCTGCTGGTTTCCTCTCTGTCTCTCTTTAGGTGTAAACATGCTAAAGCAGGCTATCTCTCACACCTGTTAGTGCTCCCACCTCCTGCAGCGCCGACAGGAGGGGCAGCCCTTCCTAAACGGTGCCGAGGTTGACTCATCTCACACCGACACAGGAAAAGGAGGCAGAGGCAAACCAGGAGGCAAGAAAGTGTCACTTTTGGATAATTAAACACTCTGGGATACTCCTAAGAGTGAATCCCAGGCGTTCTAGGAGTGGGTGGGAAGAGAATCAGCGGGCCTGCTTACACCACCCATTAATTTTAACTGCTAACTCCATGCTCATTTATCCCTGCTCCCACTTTACGGCTTTACTCCCTTTCCTCTTGTCGGGTTTTACGGCACATTTTTATTCCCTGCTCATTTTACCATCCCTGCTCTTCTTCTGTGTGTCGCCGCCCTTCTCCCTCTCGCTCTGTCTCAGCGAGCACAGAAGCCCCGCGGCCTCATTAAGCTGTCACTGATCCCTCCTGCCATGGCCGAGCCCATCGGATCATTAGTCAGCGCCGTCCTAGACGCCCATCCTGACGAGAATAGATCAGCGCAAACCTAAATGTCTTGAACCCAATCATGTCGACGGCTGTTCGCTGCCTTCTCAAATGATCGATCAGTCTGGCCACGATATATTAAAATGGACATGTGAAATATTCATGTATTCAGTCCAGGGCTGCATAATTGGACATTTATGTCGTTGGTGGGTTCGTTCTGTGTCAGCAAATGTAAATCAGCTTTACGTCTTCATTATTTTAATGCTTCTACAGTGATAACCTCACACCTCTGACCGCTGCTGAGTACGTAGCATTAACGGCCGTTTGACAGAGAAAAGATATTCAGGATTGTAGTCTATTAAAATATACATTAAGCTGTTAGAGAGGAAAGGTCACAGCTGCATCATAATGTCAGATTGATTACATTACGGTACTCCAGGCTATACCATGATTATGACTTATGTTTTTATTTAATCACTCATGTATTTTAATGCAAAAATGGCTGCCTGGGTAGCGAGTACAGCTGAAACGTGTCATTTTAAGCAGCATGATTTGAGAAAATTACATGTTTGTGCCGCTAAATTCTAAATTGAAGCCATCAAATAAACTCTCCTCAAAAACAACATTTAATGGTGTTGAAAAACCCATAATTTAGCCCCTTTTACACAGCCTGATCAGCCTGTTTATGCTCTGATTTTTGTGTAAAAAGAAGCCATGTTTATAACTGATTAGCTCAGGCAGAAAACGCTGCAGCACTTAAACATCATTTCAGATGTTTTTTGTATAAATACAGAATGATTTAAAGGTACAGGGATGTGTAAAAAGGGGTACCATGATCACTCTTAAAACCCACTGACTAGCTATGGTGCAGTCTCCAAAATCCTATGATTCACTTTTCTTTTGAAGAGCTGCACTGAAGTTAAATCAACGATGATTACATGTGGCTACTGGTAGCTTTTGCCGTAGCACCTTCCCTTTGATAGTTTTTTAAATTATGACTGTGGGCTCAGAATGTTTAGGGGGCAGGGGCCAAAGTTTCACTTTGTAAGCTGGAGCAGCAGGGAGGGGACCTTTAGGAGACATGATTTGACGAGTGAACTGCCATTACAAAGAAAACAATGGGCCGCTGTCTCAGGCTCTATGGGCCGGTGCTTAGCAAGTAAAATAAAAACTTCATAACGGCGAAAAAGCATGTTACCTCACTTGGAAAATGCCCGGTATGCCAGATTGCTAGTCCACGTCTGCTTAGATGGGAGGCTAGAGGTGACTTTTAAAAATTAGTCAACCTAAAGGGAGCCATAGATGGCACTTTGTCAATTTTTGTGCACTTTTAGGGAATTCTACAGACCAGTTTGGCAAATTTGCTTACTTGGAGCTTGGGGGGGGCTACCCTGGAGGAGACGTTTTAAATTTTGTCAGCCTAAAGAGGGGGCTATAGATGGCACCTTGTCAGTTTTTCTGCACTTAGATCAGTGTTTCCAAACCATTTTTCCCTGGTGCACCCCTACGTGTATGAAAATCGAGGCCCCACCAGGACCCAAGAGAGAAGACAAAGTGACACACTGCCATTAAAAATCAGCATAGATTTTAATTGTTTCACTAATAAAGCCCTAAAGAAGGCCTATGCACTCTTTTCTTATCAAATAACCTTAGCATAAACTACTTAATAGCTGCTTTATCACAGTTTTAATCAATATTTACAGATCAATTTTTGGCAGCCTCAGAACAGACAAAGCCTCGTCCCCCCCTAAGCTCTTTGACACCCCCCCGGGAGGTCCTGGACTCCAGGCTGGGAACCAATGAATTAGATGGCACTCTAGAGGGAAATTATCATGTTTATCTTCCATAATGGCATTAAAAAGTACCTTTAAAATCTCTGTAAAGCACTTAAAAAAATCGGTTTTATTTTTTATTTTTTATGGTAAAAGGCTGTGTTATTAATTCCCAGGCGAAACTACAGCCATGAAAAACACCTCTAAAGTACTATTTGCACAGGACTGGAGTTGCCTGTGGAGTTCTGATAATTTATTAATTACCCCCGTTGTCTATGTTTTGTGCGGTGCATTCACACAGGATAAGAGAAGTCTGTAATGTTTTCAAATACAGAGATGGTGCTAACCTACCAAACCAAAAGGATTTGTTTCACACATCCATCTGGAACACCTCTCATAGACAGCATTTGGTAAAAGGCAGAGCCTTTGAAAAAAACTCAGAGGGTGATTGGATGAACGTTTTGTCTGTCACATCTTTACGGGCCAATCAGAGCAACAAAACACGTGACAAACCACGACTGAGCTGTGTGACTGTGCTCGCCCCTACAAAAGGAGTAAACTCCATAGAAAACTGCATAATGCTGCAAACCATGGCGACTGTAGACATGTCAGTACATGACTTTGTCGTTTTTGAAAAGAAAACAACTCGCTGCTGTTCTTTGTTCTTCTTTTAACAAAGAAATGTCATCAAGTTCTGATTAAACTGGCGCCTTAGCAGCATCCACGCTAATGTCTTCAGCCATAATTGCACCGGCTTCTTGTTGCTGCTTGCTTCATCATGACTCCGCCACTCCCGAAAGTACTGCCCCTTGACACTGGTTGGTCCTGTCACTTTCTAACTGGGCCTAAATGGTTCAGATTGGAGGTTTGCAAGATGGATTCGCCAGTGAGAAACAGAAACAGGCAGATCTGCTTTGCTACGTTATGAAGGTGCTGCATGGCTGTAGCAATAAAAAAGCACCATTATTTTTATTCTTTTTAATTGAAGTTCATACAGAAAAATGCAATGTTGTGCGCATCGCGTTCTGCAGGTGACATTTTCTTCATTTGTCCTTTACATACTGTTGAGTGTCCAAGATTGATTTAGACTTCTGCATTTGATATACGCTGTAGCACATGCTGTAGGTCTATGTAGACCTGAATCCCACATACCCTTACCCTGATGTGCACAACCTTGAAAATGTAACTACAGCTGTAACTGCACAGACCCCATGATTGGTCCGCTATATAGCACTGAGTAAGAGCCAGTCTCTGAGTTTAGCCTACAGTCGTATTATGTGTACTCTAAAATAAGATAAATGGCTGTAGATGATAAGACAATAGACTATATCTAAAAGTGTCAGATGTGCATTTTCTTGTTCATTTCACTAAGGAGTCAAATGAGTGTAAAATATTCCCTCATCAGCTGATTCAGCCTCCACACTCCCATCTCCACAGATCTCACCTCTCTTTTCTTCTATAGAATAATAATCCACGTAATGTTTATCAGCTCTGACTCCAATGAAAAACAGTCGGTTTCAGTTGCTGTCCAGAGAAGCAGTAAATGTGGCAGTGGGGCCAGTAACTGGCATCAAAATTGCTCTGCCCGGTAGCGATTCTGTAGAGTATTGCAGCACAGCAAGATCACACTAATGCACCAGTATGTAGTAGTAGAAGTATAAACCAGGCTTTACTTTGCTTCTTCTCATGTTTGCACATTTAAAACATTAATAATCACATGTACAGTAGCAGACTTTTAATGCAGGAGGATTAAAAGTGCAGTTAAAGACTCAGCATCGCCTCCCTGGAGCTATAAGTGTTTATCTACTGAGAAGAGTACAGCCACAGGTCAGAGGCTGACCTTTCCTCTGACCCACACGTCTCATATCATCAGTGATATGTGTCTCCGTGTAATCATGAGTACGTATGGATAATCCATACAGGGATGGTCTAATACCACTAACACCTCAGGGATTAGCAGTCCACTGACGGGCCAGCTGTTGATCTTTTGGCTCCGTCCTACGGCTGCCGAGATGATCCAAAAGCTTTATGTAAACACATCCCGCCGCGGTGGTTGTTGGAGGATGTTGTATCTCCAGCCAGGACACGAGGACAGGAGCTGCACATTCAGCACTTCAGCTGAACTAAGACAAAAAGACGGAGAGCAGCTGTGTTGCTTATGTAACGGCAGAGACGTAAATAGTGAGGGACACACGTTTCGCATCAACACGCGCGCACAATCAAGAGGCACAGCGGTAATCGTCTGCCATTTGGAAGCTGAGGCCAAAGTGGTCGCCGTGCCAGCTACAGGGCATCTGACATAACCCAAACCCACGCACAGACACATTAGAGCATGCAAGATAGTCACAAATACACACCCAGCCTGAATGTCAGAGGGTTTAGGACACATCAAAGCACAGACACGCAAAAAAGGCGTCCATTAGGACGACACCAGAATATCAATGATTCACACAAACCTCCATGATAAACTCAGATTATGGTCCTTTTAACTTTTGTAAGGAAATTTGAACTGAAACCACTGACTTAGAGATTTTTCAAAGGTTCAGTTGAGGACTTATCCATTCACATATTTTTGTTCCATCCATGACGCCACAACAGAACATCACTTGGCCTTAACAAGTGTTTGTGGTCTGCAAAAAAACCTCAGAAATATTTCCTTTTCCTGCAGACAGGGCCTTCCACACGTGTTGTTTATGAGTTTGTCTTTGAGCAGTCATCTTAAGCATTTTAAAATCATATTCTTTGGGAAAGTTACTTTCAACATGTAAAGAAATGATATATTTTTGTGTTGTACTGTAAAATAAGACTAATCTGGTCAGATTACCTTGTAGTGTGTACCTGGTACTACCAATAACATTTAAAACTAATCAGTGACTAATCCAAGTGTGATGTGGCTTTTTAAATACATGAAATGAATCAACAATGAGGATGAATTCTAACCAGTAAAGTCACGTGACTGTAGTATAGTGATGTTTAACAGCCATATAATATTAATCATGTTTGCATTCTGTGTGATTATTATCAGCTGTATAAAAATAAAAATCAAGTGCTTCCAACATCCTCCTGTGCATCCTCTGCACATACATTATTGTCACAGATGGCCACTGAGGATTACCACGTGTGTAATTACGTCCCATGCTGATATGGCTTTAGTTATCTAACTCTCTTATGTACTCCATAGGCTGCATGTGCATCCAGCAATTTCCTGGGTTTGTTTGCTTGCTGACGTCACACGGCCTTTAAGCACTTGAGTAAAGCTCAATCATCACTGCCGAAGATGGGGGATTCATCAAAGAGGTGATGATTATCGACTCCTCTGGGTGTGGATTGTAATTTAAAAGATGTTATCAGGAGCTCAGAGATGTTTTTAGCACTACAATAAAGCCCCAGGCTCACATATGTTGACATTAACCATGTCTTATGAAGAGGATTGAACTCTCTGAGCCGCTCCTAGCTCTGGTCTTCATCAGGTTACATGAGTATGAGGGACAATGGGTCAGCTCCTCCATGAAGATGTGATGTTCAAATTGTATGTTTTCATAAAAATCCTATGGCATTGTATCGTATCGCATCATAGCATGTCTTATTGAATCATACTGTATAACACATCACATTGCATTACATGGATGATGGAAGGTAGTGTTATATTGAAGACAGTTGTCTCAATATTTTTGACAGAATCCAGCCTCGAACTGCAGCTGTTGATAGGAACTCTATAGCTTCAATGCATAGTGATAAACCCAGAATTTGGTGTCTTTTTGTTATTATTTTTTCTGTGGTTAAACCATTAAACACTAACCTTGCAAAGCACATGGATTTGCCTGTTTACATGTTTCTTACTGGCAAATCCATCTTGCAAAGCTCCCATCTGAACCGTTTGGGCCCGGTTAGAAAGTGACAGGACCAATCAGAGTCGAGGGGCAGTACTTTCAGGTTCGGCGGAGTCATGACGTAAGCAAGCAGCAACAAGAGGCCGATGCAGTTATGGTGGAAGACATTAGCGTGGATGCTGCTAAAGCACCAGTTTCGTCAAAACTTGATGACATTTCTTCGTTAAAAGAAGAACAAAGAACAGCACTGAGTTGTTTTCCTTTCTAACGACAAAGTCGTGTACCGGCACGTCTACAGTCACCATGGTTCAGTTTTTTATGGAGTTCACTCCTTTGGTAGGGGTGCAGGTGCAACTCTGTAGTGGCTTTGTCACATGTTTTGTGACAAACAGAACGTTCATCCAATTCTGAAAGGTGGTGAATAAGAGGGGAGAATAGATTTTTCTGGTACTTGAGGGGGTTGTATACAGGCCAGGGGAACATATTTTTGTTAGAAAAACCTGAAAAAGAGATTTTAGCATAATATGTCCCCTTCAAGATTTTTGGCTCGACTCAGCTGTGCCTTGGGTGGGAAAAGTTTGAAAACCACTGCTGTAGACAATCTGTACCTTGCCGAAGTATGTTTGACCTCCCATGGAGGTTTAAATTTGTGTAAATGAATAGTCAGAGTGCCATAAAGGTTACCGTTTTCAGATGTAATTGTTGCTGTGTAAACATGGAATTTTTTAACTTTGTACACATTTTACTTGGTGTCTTGGATGCACAAATGCATCAAATCAGTGTCAGTGTGACTGAATCAAATAAGAGATTTTTGCTAGCTAGAAGAAGTGGTTTGTTGCACAAACTCTGACCTGCTTTCATTGCAATAAGAAAAGCCGTGTTGAAAAATCATCAGCATGTGGGATATTGGCATAATTATTATTTAATTTATTCAGTTGGTCCATGTCAATACTTGACAAAGAAACTGCATTGCAACTTTTTATTAAAAAGGCCTCAAATCATTTATAGTACTCTATACTTACATTTCCTTTTAAAGAAAATCTCCTGCATAGACTTGCATGCTAATGTTACACCTGTAGTTTCTGGAGTATGCCTTGTTTTCAATGTTTACATGGTGTTTTAGTTAAATATAGATCCTCTGTGAGGTAGAGAGCCACTTGGGGCCTGTCCTCTTTGGTTTCTTTTGGAATGTCGCTGTGATTAACGTGCAGGTATGTTAACAGCCAGTTGTCCGGCCCTCCTGTGAGTCAAAGCTTTAACAAACACACCAGGGGAAAAGGGGATTGCCGCAAAGCACTGTGGGAAAGCAGGTGATTAATGACCTGGAAAGTTTTTGCTTTTCTTAACTTTCATGACATAAAGATTGCTGGCTTGCATCCTTGTTTAACTTCCCTCTAAGAAATCAGATATAGTAAACGACGTGAGGTTATCGACGATGGAAGTGCTGACAGAAAACAGAAGTGAGAGCAAACACTCGGTGGATATTTTTAGCCACCATTTACTCTCCTCATGTCTGCATCTTGCTTCATTATTTTTAGCTCTACCTGCTCGCCAGAGGTCTTGTTGTTGTTGTCCCTTTCCTGCATAATGTGATGTTTTTATATTCAGTTAAACCCTCGCTGTGATGTTCCTCTAATTGCAGATTTTTGTAGCTTCTGATAAGAGAGGAAAATGCAGGATTACACTGATGCTGTGCCGGCTTTCTGAGAGCTGCAGGCACATTTGTTACAGACGTACTGCCTCTGTAATAGGCTCTGTTTTTAATAGGTTTTCAAGGAATTTCTTTTCAGAGAGGAACATTCTCTTTAACCCTGTCAAACGGCAGCTTAGTCTGATGGTCACAAGCAGCTCCAGCAGATGGACTTCTGGGCTGCTTTTCATGAGAATTTTATTTTATATACAGTACTTTGCAGAACTTTTAGGCATGTTTGGGCCAAAAACTGAGACTGAAGTAAGGCTTATATCTGGAGAGTAGGCCTACTGAAGGCACCACTGGACGGGAAAGAGGATTGACACAACCCTGGTTGTGCTCTGGATGTCTATACACAGCAGGGGAATGGGAAAATAATCTGTGGATAAAATAACAAAGTCCAAATCTTAGTAGGGTTGCCACGAGCCCCTGGCTGGCCCCAAAATAAAGGGCATTACAATAATCAAGTTGTGCAGTGATAAAGGAATAATCTCAAAAGCATTGAAGGATTAAAAAGACTTTGATAAAAGACAAAGATGGAATAAGCTGGCTTTCACAACTGAGTTTATCTGCTGGTCCGTTTTAAAATCTTTGCTTGTTACACCCCATGAGATGATTTAAGAAAGGGCTCAAGAGGGGACAGGTCCATGCTGGGGTTGGTACGGCCTCCAAGCACAATGACTTCAGTCTTGCTCTTGCTGAGCGTGAGAAAATTCAAAGACATCCAAGCTTTAATATTCCTTAGACAATCCAAGAATAGTCCCAAAGGGTTTGAAACTGAGTTTTAGTGTCAAATTAAGCTGTGTATCATCAGCTTATAAATGAACAGTCATCTCATACTTATTTAGAATAGACCCAGGGGGAGCATGCACTAAGTAAAAAGAATTGGACAAAGTATCGTACCCAGGGGGACTCCACATGGAAGGAGAAGGGTCTGGCTGCAGGCCACAGCTCTCTGCCGCCCCCTCTTGCAGACCACTACTGTGAGACGGCGTCTCTGTCAGGACAGAAGTGACTTTATTTATGAACAAAATCTTGCAGTTACATTCATAAAATTCCCACATTGCAATCTTAACAGACTGAGAAACATTTCATTAAAAAAACTGATGAAAAGGTCACA
Source organism: Cheilinus undulatus (assembly GCF_018320785.1). Classification (NCBI taxonomy): domain Eukaryota; kingdom Metazoa; phylum Chordata; class Actinopteri; order Labriformes; family Labridae; genus Cheilinus; species Cheilinus undulatus. The sequence goes on along the minus strand of NC_054885.1, from coordinate 33,345,731 downwards.
GGTCTGATCCGGGATTGAATTATGTTGAGACGCAGTTATGCAAACAGTGGCTCGCTTTAGCATCATTAACTATGGCTAAAGCTAACATAGCAATGCTAGCTATGTGGATAACATTACTTCGTATGCCAGTGTAGCCACATTAGCTTTAGCAAAATGAGCTTGCGTAACATGGGCTTTAGCAAACGTAGCATAAGCTGACACCTCTAGCATGGCTTTGTTAGCTTTAGCTACGTAGCTATTTAAAGTAAATGAAATATGGATTCAAAAGCTTGAAAGTTTTGCAATCTTCAGTTATGTTACTGAGGTAACTAACAACTAACATAACTTTTTAGCTTTAGCTTTAGCTGCCTTATCTATGCTAGAGTGTTTTCATGGGAAACAGGGTTTATTCATGTATGCAGACGGCTTTGTTAAATGTTTCTTTATCAGGTTTTGCAGGTCAGCTTTTTGACTTCGAACTTTTGGTATCCTGACCCTCAGCCCTTCCTTCACCAGAAGTTAAATAAGATTTTATTTTGTAATTTTTGGCATGTTTTCTATCTTGACAGAGGCGGTGTCTCACATTAGTGGTCTGTAAGAGAAAAACTCCTGTCAGCCAAGTTGGACTTAAACCTCTCCAGAGCAGTACCCTTACTCCCAACCATGCTCTTCAGTCGAAAAATTACAAATTTGTGGTCTTCAGTGTCCAAAGCAGCTGTTAGATTTAAAAGCACAGGAAGAGCTGAACCCCCAGAATAATAGATAAATAAGTTATCACTAAAGCCCTTTAAAAATGAACTTTCAGTGCTTTAAACCCCAATTGGAGCTGTTTTTAGGAGTTTTTGTATCAAAAGAACATTGGGAACATTGAGACAAAGCTGCAAAATTTTCCTTTATACATATACAGTGAAACTTTAAAGTTATGACATTGTTTAAAATAGGTCTTAGTGTTAAAATGCAATCCTGTCTGAGAACAGTTTTCTTCTAAGGATAAATTAAGAGCTCAGAGAAATTAATTGCACTCAATGTGGCAATCAAGTATTTACTGGAAAGCAAACAGAAAGAGCAGCTCTGAGACGTAAACATGCTTAATAATTCAGCCTGAACCTACTCTCTGTATAATTATCTAATAAATAGGAGAACGCTCTTTGATTTACAAATGAAAGTGTCACAGCTACCATCTGCTGCTGAAGCTTCATTTTGTCTGTCGTTTCTGATACAAGCCTGCTCTGTTTGTTTCTGTATGTAAAAGCAGGAGCAGCTTGTTTGTGCATATTGTAGCAATTAGCGCTGACCTGTTATAAGCGCAGCGGCAGGCCTGGATTCTGCTCGACAAAGTCGACTGTCCTCCGAACGACTCTATCTCTCCCAGCTCAATTACAGCTGAGAAGGGATGGAGCTACCATCACCGCCGTCTCCTAATGGATCCTGACAACTGCAGCCACACACAGAGACCTCCATCTGATGGCCGTGCACCCAGGAAGTGGAAATACTTGTGCAGGTTGAAAGCCGAACGTTTGGCCCGTGTGAACGTGGCAACAAAAGGTTGAACTGCAGCACATGTGAAAGAGAGACCTGCAGATACACACACAAAAGCAGGCCTCACGGAGTAGTTAGTTAAAAGCTGTGTTTGATGATGAAAGTTGGGCTGTGATGAAAGCGTGTGTTTCTGAACCTCACCTCTGCTGTTCATTAAAGTGAAGAGAGAGGGGCCAACACCTGTGCCAGCTCTGCTTCACTTTTAACTTCATATGTTTGTGACAGAGGAAGACAATGGCTCAACATGTGGGGGTCTGAATAACACAGTATTCAGACCTCCAGGTCCCTAACATTTCTCTTGCTCATTGCTGAGATGTTTCTACACCTTGACTTGAGTCCACCTGTGGTAAATTAATCTGATTGGACATGATTTGGAAAGGCATACACCTCTCTTCAGAAGGCCTCACAGCTGACAAGGCAGATAAGAGGGCAAAGGAGCTTCCTGCAGAGCTCAGACAGGATTGTTGACAGGCACAGATCTAGGGATAGCTACAAAAATGTCTGCTGCACTGAAAGTTCCCAAGGGTTCAGTGGTCCCCATAATTCTTAAATGGAAGAAGTTTTGCACTCTATTTGACTTAGCATGGCAGTCCATCCATCCATTTTCTATACCGCTTATCCCATTGGGAGTCACAGGAGGGCTGGAGCCTATCTAAGCTGACATTGGGCAAGAGGCAAGGGTACACTCTGGACTGGTCGCCAGACAACCAGGCTCTCTCACACTCCCCAGCGGCCAACTTAGAGTCACCAAATAAGCATGTCTTTGGTGGTGGGAGGAATCCGGAGTACCAAGAGAGAACCCACCCGATCATAGGGAGAACATGCAAACTCCACACAGAAAGGCCCTGACCGGGAAGCGAACCAGGGACCTTCTTGCTGTGAGGCAACAGGTGTAACCCCTGTGCTGGGCCACCATGGGGCTTTGTAGTTTTGCTTATCCACCACAACCATGCTTCCTGTTGGAAGGCAGGTCGGCAAATCAGCCCTTATCGATCTCATCCACAGTCTAAACAGTAATTTACAATTATTAAAAGAGATCATTTTTCCTGTATAGAAGCTAAAGAACAGTCCTCTGTGGGTGCCAGACATTGAAATAACTAAAATAGAATAAATATTTTAACCTACCTAACGTAATCTTGTAAAAATATGATTTCCTTTCAAAATTAATAGATCTTTAAGCCTAACATTAAACTCAGGTGATATCACCTATACTGCAGCCAGCCACAAGGGGGCGATTGAGTTATTTTGACTATATATTTCACTTCAATACAGATTTCACTTGTCAGGCTGTGCACAACCGTCGGACCATAGTAGAGCACATTAATTCTTGAGTTTGGTCGTGTGTCATAAATGTTTCAGTCACACAGTGAATGCCGATATTAGACCACCACTGTTTAGGAGTTGTAGTCTGGCCCACGTGGCTCGGCATGGCCAAACTTGTGATGGGACAGTAACTTAGCACAGCTTGGTTTGGGTAAGCGCAACCAAAAGTCATAGTGGAAAAGCCCAAAAGTAAGAATGGTGACCAAGAACTTGCTGGTCACTCTGGCTGAGCTCCAGAGATCCTGTGCTGAGATGGGACAAAGTTCCAGAAGGACCACCATTACTGCAGCCCTCCACTGGTCTGGGCTTTATGGCAGAGTGGCTAGATTGAAACACATGAAAGCCTGCATGGAGTTTGCAAAAATGATGTGTGAAAGCCGTGCAAATCCAATAAAAGCCCCTTGTTGCACTTTAAAAGTTGAATTCTTTCTATTTAGGAGCTTTTAGATGCTGCTTTTCCTTCCTTAAGTAAAGGATCAGAGCAGTTTTCTACCACTTGTGTTTGTCTCCTCTCCTAAGATTGAGCGTTTGATTGCAAACTGTTGCATAACAGTGTACATAACAATGTTTTTCAAGCTGCATCACACTCACATACTCCAGAGACCTACTTCTTCTCTGATAACTGCTACATACAGAATCATCTCCATAATCGAGTGCACATCTCATCATCAAAAATCACTGCATCCCTTAATCCACAGAGCTCACATGAGGAATGCTGACGTCGCCTCCGTACCGTTTTCCACTAATGAGCTCCATCATATCCTGAGTGCGTGTGCATGTGTGTGCATATCTGCATGTATGTGAGTTGCATGTTTGATATCCTCATGCTGTTTGATGTTTAATTCTCTAACAAGGCTGGAGAGGCATACAATCAGAGGAGACACAGAACAAATGGTGTGATACGAGGCCTGTTTATCTCTAAGACAATACAGAGATGGTGGAAGCACTACGTGCTAGATCAGTGGCCTTTAAACATCAAAATATCAGAAGAATGAGCTTCAAAATGAGCTCACAGCATGCATTTAGCCTCCAGTTTTTATTTACTTTAGGCTATAAATCTGTCTTGTATATAATGAGGCTACACTGGGATCATTTTAATGCAGCAGCCCATTAAACACTGACAGGCAGGTGGAGAGAGAGAGAGAGAGATGTCCTCATTAATTAAATCAGTGATGGATTGTCAATACAGGTGCCTCTTCCTCCCTCAACAGCCAGATTGGGACGTCGCAGATCAACCTAAAGACAACAAACACAGCCGTAGTTGTCGCTGCAAGTCTTTTCCCATGTGTGAAACATTAGCTGAGAGATAAAAGAGCCTTGACATGAAGATAAGCAGGTCGTCGTTCTGTTTTTAAACCAGTAGTGGCACCAGATCTCTCTGACGTTCGACAAGTCGTTTTTATTTCTATTATCTGCCTTTTTCTTGGCCTCATTCATCGTGTCTGCTGCAGTTTTCTGCTGTTGATGTATCTCCTGTCAATTCCTCTGCCCTCCGTCATCGCTCCTCTTTTGCCTTTCTTCTCAGTCACAGCTTCGGTACTGTTTGTATCGGTGTCACATGACAGATGAGGTCCTAGCAGTGACACCAAGGAGAGTTTGAAGCCCGTCTTCATCCTGAGACTCTGATTGCTGCCATGTCGGCACATGCCAGCGTGATTTTGATGAGTTAAGATTTGTTGATAACTTTATATTTGGTGCCAAGGGAGTGAACTTTAATTTCATGTTATCCTGCTGATTAATAACGAAGGCGCATCAAATATGGAAAAACAGAGCAGAGCATGACATACACAGTCCAAGCTTTTGGAGGCTGAAACATTTTCCTTTTCACTCATTTTTTTAATGCAATTGACTTAAAGTTTTAAGACCTATTGACGATGGTATTTTAGTGTGTCTATAACTGTGTTAACTAATTTACAATATATGCATTAATCACATTGTGCAAATCAGTCATCCTAACTGTAGGGAACTTGTTGCTTTGCTATGCTCTTTTCATACATTTTATCATTTTATTGCGAAAAGGATTTACTGTTTCACTTGGCAGAGAAGCCTCTGCTCTGGAGATGCTCCCTTGGTTAGTCATGCAGCTTTGACTTTCCAAGGAGTGCATGGCTAGAAACCCCATATTGATTGATACATTTATGACAATGCGTACTGAACACAATGAAATGAGTTCAAAAGCAAATAATCCATGAATCTGAATATGAGGGTGCAACAAGCTGTATGCTATGGTGGCTGGGGTTGAGGAGGTTAAGCTTTACCAGCAGCAGCAATGTGATGCATCAGCAGGGATTAGTGAGAAGAACGTCATATTCAAATACACCATTGTGTTGAGAGAAGCTTTATGCTTTATGCTATAAAGGAGGCGGCTGGGGTGGAGAAGGTTAAGCTTTACCAGCAGCAGCAGTGTGGTGCATCAGCACTGATGCAAGCAGGGATTAGTGAGAAGGACGTCATATTCAAATACACCACTGTGTTGAGAGAAGCTTTCTGCTTTATGCTATAAAGGAGGCGGCTGGGGTGGATTGCAGTCAGCTGATTACAGCTGGGCATATGACTTCCTGAAGTTGAGCTTCATGAAATAAAAGCACGTTGTTGAAAGCTGGCTAAACAGTGCAAGTCAGAACCCTCAAAGACAGAACCAGAATTGCTAGTCATTCAACTAAAGATGTAACCTGACAAACCAGATAGACTGTGAAACCTCCCATACAAAAGGGTTTAGGAATGGCAGGACTCTTCCAAAAATTCTTGGAAGGTGATTTGACAAATGTTCTGTCTGTCATATTTACAACAAGAGAATCAGAGCAACAAGACAAACTGAGGTTGCAAGCACATACATTCTGGCAGACAGGCGCTGCTGCAGGCAACAAAGGGCGATGCTTGTTGATGGATTAAACTCATGCTGAGGCCAGTAGAAGTGCAAAAACATCTCTGCCAAGAGAGCCTTTCCGTGTGGCTCTGCACTCTTCTATAAATAAAGAAATGTGGCGCAGTTGTGATCAATCTGAGCTTGTCACTACACTGGCAGTAGCCATAGTACATACCAGCTTACAGTACAACTCAAACCCCGCCCATAACTATCGCAAACTCTTAAAGGAGCAGATTGAGAGAAGAGCAATAATGTCTTTTAATGAAAAGCTTCAGTGTTGTTCTTTGCTTTTTGTTTAATAAAGAAATGTGGTCCAGTTCTGATAAAACTGCTGCTTTACAACAGCTACATTGGATCTAAATGCCATACAAGTTCCAGTGTACTAAAAAGCTAGGTAGACTGACCAACTGCTAAACCTGCTGAATCCGTATTATGTTTGCTGACCTCACTCTTAAAGACCTGCACAGGTATTGGCAGCAAAATAAAATGTGATCAGGGTATCTGTCTACCATTTTGTTTGTATATCTGGAATTTTTCATTTCTGTTCATCAGTTTTGTTCTTATTATGCCCTCTCAGAGCTGGGAAGGCTAAAGAAACTGTAAAGTCTGCACATGAGAGAGAGAGATTGTTGTTGAGTTGGCGACATGGAAGAAACCTGGAAGCTAAGAAACTTCTTGATGTTGCTGCAGATTGTGCACTGTCATCTTTGTTAGTCATACTCTTTCAGGCCATTGTGTGTTAAGTTTTTGCTTACCTCTAAAGAAAAACAAGCACTCATAATTTTCTCTGTTTCTTCTTTTATCTGAGATGTTAAAGGGAAGAAATAAATCTTCAGAGATATGTATTCTTTCAATCAGCAGAGGGGTCACTGAAGAGCGATGGCGGCGGGTTTGGCAGGTGAAGCCGTCACTCCTCCTTCCATGTAATTATCAGAGTTTGTCTGAACGCCGCGGACAGGAGCGTGCTCGGTGAAGCCCACGGTGGCTGGCTGGCGGCTTTGATGCTGCCCACCTGCACACCCACGGACGCGCAAACACTGCCGAGCCTCATCACTGACACAGATCTCCGGGTGTCATTTCTTTCTCAGTCTGTTTTTTCTCTCCTCATTATTTGTCAGCTTTTATGACCACTACCAGGCAGTGATTTCAGAATCAGACCTTTAGAAGTGCTCAGCTCCTAAAGACACAGTGACATGTGGACAGCTTAGCAAGTGTCCAGCACAAAACATGTTCTACTTTATCATATAGATCAACAATAAAACTAAGTAGCATGGGCATCAAACCACCGAATATTTTTTGGGGAGAGTGCTGTTTACTTCACATTGAATTTTGAATATCCTCATAATTATAATGCACAATCTAAATGCTCAGTCCCAAAAAAGCAATGCAATGATTGTCAGATCTTATTAACATATGACAGGTTGAAACTGAGACATTTTACCATTTCATGAAAAATCTTAGATCACTTTAAATTTTATGGCTGCAACACACCTCAAAAAAGTAGGGACAGGCCAACAAAAGGCTGGAAAAGTAAATAGTACTAATGGAAAAACAGCTGGAGGAGTGTTTTGCAACTCATTAGGTTAATTAGCAACAGGTCAGCAACATGACCGAGTATAAAAGGAGCATTTTAGAGAGGTAGAGGTTCACCAATCTGCAAAAGCTTGCTTGTAAAACAACAATGACTTTGAATCTCTCCCCATCTACAGAACATAATATCATCAAAAGATTCAGAGAATCTGGAGAAATCTCTGTGCACAAGGGACATGGTTGAAGGTCAGTACTGAATGCTCGTGATTGGATGCCCTCTGTTGGCACTGCATTAATGCCGACATAATTCTGTACTGGAAATCACTGCATGGACTCAGGAATACTTCCAGAAATCATTGTTTGTCAACACAGTTCATCATGCCATCCACAATTGCAAGTTAAAGCTGTATCATACAAAGAAGAAGCCATATGTGAACACAATCCAGAAACACTGCCATCTTCTCTGAGTCAAAGGGCACTTAAAATGGTCTGAGGCAAGATGGAAAACTGTTCTGTGGTCACGTGAATCAAATATGGAAATCCTTTTTTGTAATCACAGAAGCTGTGTCCTGCAGACTCAAGAGGAGAGGGACCATCCAGCCTGCATCTGTGATGGTATGGGGTTGCATTAGTGCTGGGGTGGCGTGGGCATCTTACACACCTTGAAATGCACTATCAAGGTTTCAGAGCAACATATGCTCCCATCCAGACAACGCCTCTTACCGGGAAGGCCTTGTGTATATATCAGCAAGACAATGCTAAACCACATACCACATCCAACACAACAGCATGGCTTCACAGTCGAAGAGTCTGGGCACTGAACTGGCTTGCTTCCACTCCAGAAAAAAACTCCAAAATCAAGCAGAGGATTCAGGACTGTTGAGTAGCTAGAATACTACATCAGACAAGAATGGGACAACATTCCTCTCCCAAAACCCCTGTTGCAGGTCTGGTTACTTCCCAGACATTTACAGACTGTTGTTAAAAGTAGAGGGGATGCTGCACAGGGATGGCCCTGTCCCAACCTTTTTGAGACATGTTGCTGCCATCAAATTCAAAATAAGCTAATGAAATGGTCAAATGTATCAGTTTCAACACCTGATGCTCTTTTTATTTCAAAAATCTAGTTTGGCATGGTTATTTTAAGGCGTGCTGAGATTAAAGGGGAACTTTAGCTCCCCTAAAAAGGGTCTAAAACCAGTCATGACCACCACTTTCTCTTTGCCCTCTCTTTCATAGACCTCTCTGTGTTTTTCAGCCAGGTACAAACATTCTCTCCCTGTCATTTTAACAGACAGATTCACAAACGCTTTTTTAAACCAGTCATCGAGTGCATTACGCCGCGTTCGCCCTTCACCCTGCAGGTCAGACTGTTGAGTCAAAGCTGGAGGCAGTGTGTTTGTGTGTTTTCAAGCCTGACAGTGCTGTTGTTGTTGTTGTTGTGGGGACACACAACCCAGAGAGAGTAACTGAGAATCCCGTCAGCTATAAACATCTCTGCATGATTTTTTCCTCCAGCGGAGCAGCTGAGCTTCAGCTTTGAGCGAAGGGAACATTTCATCAGTCCTGACCACTCCACCGTGATCCTTTCATAAGTTCTTTTTCTGCCTGTTTTCTTCAGTAGATGTAACGTTTACATGTGCATACATAAAGAATGTGCACTCACTTATTTTCATGAACATCGACTCATTTACTCTCTGCTTGTTCTTCTCTTTGCTCTCTCTCCATTGACTTTCAATGAATTTAGCTCGAACCCATTATCACCATAGCAACTGTACAGTGTTTCACTTTGCTCCCCCTGCCCCCCAGACCACCATAAACACACAAGCACAAGTACACAAGACACAAACACTGACACAATGCCATGGGGGTCTTTAGATTTAATAGAGGGTTCTCTGTGATTTTTCTCTTAGCTGGTGTGTCTGATGATTGGATTCATCACTGTGTCTGGAGATTCTTTGCCGTTATTCAGTGAGTTTGTGCGCTGCATAAAAAATAACAACAACTAGCTGATTGAACTATAAATATGAAAAGAACTCTGATTGTGCTTCGCTGAAATCAATCTTTAAAACCAAACCAGCTCTCCAGTCTGCTACTTTTTATGCTAAATATGAAGCTCTAGCAACACGGTGACTCTTTTAGACCTGACAGAAAATAGAAGGAAACAATTCTGGGTAATTGAAATTGAAAAAAAGCAACACTCTCACAGACAGTATGGCTGTGGACCATTTATTTCTGAAGGCCTCTCTCACAGACTGTTCATCTGACCCGCAGCTTAGCTCAGAATGAAAATCCATGCTAAAACTTTTGAAATAAATCAGATGAAACTTCCATTCAGGCAAAGGTCGATGGTTAGGATACCAAGTTAAAAGTAAAAAACATGGTTAGAAAACATTTAATATAGGCGAGTAACAGTCTGGTTACAGGGAAACAGCTCTTCTTCCATGGAAATAATCCAATGCAGCCAGCATAGCTTACATAGCTCTGTTAGTAAGCCAGTAAGCTACTAATGTAGCTAAAGCTAAGTTCACATAGCAGCTGCATTAGCTATGTTATCTGCATAGCTAAGTTGGCTTTAGCTAGATTTCCTAAAGCTCACATTGCTAAAGCTAACTTAGCTATAGATAACAGAGTTATGTAGCGTCATAGCTAGCGGAGCTTAAGCTAAGCTCACAAATTAGCTACATATGCTACATTTCTTCATTGTCTACATAGCTACTTTAGCTTTAGCTATGTTTGCTAAAGCTAGTTATGGTTAATGGAGCTACATAGATAACATGGCTAGGTAGCTGAGTTAGCTAAAGGATAATGTACAACTTCAAGTTAAAGCAATTAAAGTTAATGTCCTTTTTTAAAACTCATAACTGACAGACATGGCAGAAGTGACACTAGAGCGCATGTGGATCCTTGGACCGCTTTCGACCTGAATGTGGAAGTTCCTTTTTAAGTGCATTTCTCCCTTATTTGAGAAATTCATGAATGAAAACAAAACATTATTTATAATTTATATTTAGTAAATACGCCTCATGAGGTGCTAATAATAAAAATTAAGAACTTCTGTTTCTTTAAAAACTTTTGGAAATATTTAAGATACTTTAAGTTTTAAGAATAGCATAGGACTGTTTGCTTTCTAAACTAGAATAGATATTTCAGTGCAGAAATTCTCCATACTGTGTAACTTTTTCAAGCACTGGGACACTCACCTAAGATCAGCACCACGTAATCAACCGTCTGCCTCCAGTGTCATGCCGGTGTATCTGTGACGGCAGAAGCATAACCTGTAGCCTGAACATTTTTTAATGCAGGCAGACTTTAAAGTAGATTAGTCAGAAAAATGAGAAATATCGCAGTTTGCACATGTTGAAACATGGTGTGTTTCAGGTCACAGAAAAAACATCACGTGTTACCATTGTGCTTGTAACACAATATTTCCTACAGTTGCCTCAGACAGATGAAAGCCACTTGGAACATCTTTGTGAAAGCACCAAAGGATGCTGCTGGTGGCGGGATGTGGCTCAGTAGTCAGTCATATTGCAATCGAAGGTCGTGGGTTTGATCCAAGCTCCTGCAGTCACATGTTGGTGTGTCCTTGGACAAGACATTTGACCCCCAGTTCGCTACCACTGCTGCACCGCTGGCTTGTGTGTATGAATGCATTTTGATAGGATCAGCTAATACTGATGGCTAATACTCCATAGCAACCTCTGCCATCAGTGAATGAATCTGTAAGTGAATGGAGTGAAAGGGTGTGAATGGGTAGGTGTCAAAGCTCTATGATGGCTAGAAAAGCACATAAAAGCTCAAGTTCGTTCACCATGCTGCAAGAGTTTAACCCAGTGCAAGAGTTTTATAAAGTGTTAGATGCAAATGCATGATCACAACAAGCTCACTTTGTATTATTTACCCTCTATGGGCCAGTTTTGTATGAGTAGGAGGCTGTTGTGGTAGAAATTTGCGGTGGAGTTGTTGAATCTGCTTTTACTGTTGATTGGCAGTCCTGAATAAGGAGCTGCAACAAGGTGCTAAGAAAGGCTGTGAGGAAGGAAATTGCAGGCTTGCAGAAATGTGCAGCCAACAGTTATAGACAAACAAAAATGACTGTGCAAACGTTTGAAGAGCAGAGAAATACACGTATGGAAATCAATATAGATGTCAAGGATAACACAGTGTAAACAAAACTTGAGTTCAAGGGTTTATAAACTTTGCAGTCTCAAAGACTCCCATGTTTTAGCTTCTTTTGTGCCCCCTTTTCATGCAAATTTCTCCAATTCCTCCAATATAACAATAGCAAATTTAACAGTTAGTAATTATGCTTTTAATTCATTCTATTCAGTGTATTCCTCTGAGCATGGATCTCAATTTTCATTAGATGGTGACATCTGCAAATGCATAAAATGCTTTGCACAACCCACAATACTAAAGTTGTCTCACTCAGGAACCTGTACGACTTTCAATCTAAAGCCCAAACCTCATTTGTATGTAGGTGTGAAGGTGGCCCTGAAGGGTTGCCTGTTAACACATTAACCCCAGACATGAATCTTAAAAGCCTTTTAACTCTCCCCTTCACTTTCTGCTCAGATCGAGTTAATCAGTAATTAGTTAATGCTACCTCGTGTGGCGAGCTGCCTGACTATAATTAGCAAAGCGCCATGTTTGACTCATTGTCTCTCTCCTCTCATCACCGACCTCTTCCTCCTCTTCTGCTTCATGTGATCCTCGTCACGCTCCGAGGAATTCGGCAGCAGCAGCAGCGGCATCATTTCGCCTCACTGGAACCAACTTCCCTCCTGGTTTCGCCTCAGCAGCTCTGTCTGTTTGTGTCAACAGTTTGTATGCCAGCATCTTTCCCCAGAACGGCTTCATGTCCAGGCTTTAAAGAGCAGAGAGGAGAGGCATGATGACTTATCAAATAGTCTGTAAACTCAGCTCCACTTTTAGAAATTACGTCTTTTAACATCTGCCACTGCTTCAGAAGTATGTGTTCCTCTTCTTCTTTGTAATGCATGCTTTCTCCTCATGCATGCATGCATGTTTGAATGTGCAGCTGAGTGAACTGGCCGGAGAAATGCAGGGTTAAGTTTCCATCAGTCTTTTCAATTCCCAAGAGCCTGTTCCTATTGGAGCTTTAGACATTGACTTCCTGCTATGTGCCCCCCTCCCTCTTGACTCTGCTGTAAGAAATCAAACATGTCTAATACAGTGCATTTGCTTGATTCTAATGTGGCAGCGTGGGCCATAATGAAAGCAGCCAAGAGTGCTGCCTCTTCAAGTGTTTGCACATTGAAAAATTCTGATAACATTCAGTTTGATGTCTAATCAAAACAGAAGAAGCAGCTAAACTCGCAGAATTGTATTCTGACTTTCTTGAGCATTTAAGGTTCTGCCAGCTTGGAACAAAAAAACATACAGAGCATAGCACTGATAAATGCTCTTTTTTCTAATAGCTGTGCTGAAGTGGTTAACATGACACTATGATATATACTTCATAATTCATTAGGGGGGTCAGGTTCTCTGTCTGCAGGAACTAGAAATGAGTACTGGAGGGTTCCAGCTCAGTGTGAACCAAAGTCTGAGAGTTTACTGGTTGCTGAGGCGATGCCTGATTAGTACTTATTAGTACAAAGAGCCGTCCAGGTCCCCACTGCTGGGTTGGCCCACCCTCTGAAATCTTAATGCATGTCCAGGTCCATTACTCCCTTACACAGATCACATACTGTGCATAGGGACTTTTTTCTACTCATCACTCAACTGCTGTTGGTATGATACAGCCCCAATTCCAAAAAGGTTGGGACACTAATTAAAATGTAATAAAAAACAGAATGCAGTGATTTGCAAATCTCAAGAATCCATATTAATTTTTCATATAGAGGATGTTGAAGCTGACACGTTTAACCATTCTATGAAAAATATTAGCTCAGTTTAAATATAATGGCAACACGTCTCAAAAAAGACAGCACAGGACCATGTTTACCATCATGTAGCACCCACTCTTCTCCTAACAACAGTCTGTGAACATCTGGGAAGTGAGGAGACCAACCGCTGGAGTTTTTGGAGAGGAATATTGTCCCATTCTTGTCTGATGTTGGATTCTAGCTGCTCAACAGTCCTGGGTCTTATGATGTGTTAATTTCATCGACTAAAACTATGACTAAAAATGTTTGTCGACAGCCTTTTTTCCATGGGAAAGACTAGACCTAGACTAGCCAAAAATTGATCTTTGATGACTAAAACTGACTAAAAGTAAGTTTAGTTTTCATCAAAATGACTAAAACTAGACTAAGATGTAATTTAGTTATTGTCAGACATTCAAAATCCGTGGTATTTCTCCACTGTGGGTAAATCTGTCAAAAAAAACAATGCATCTGTATCTCTTCTGTTTCTCTGCTGTAGAAAGCAGGGACCCCAGGTTTGGCAGGCTGCATAGGACACGCTACCGTGGTTTGGTACAAGATTTTGGCAAAAGAATAAATGCTTGGACTAAAAGTAAACACTAAAATGTGAAGACTTTTTATGGACTAAAACTAGACTAAAACTACAGAGGGCAGAAATGACTTAAATGTGAGTTATACTAAAAGTAATTTAATCTAAAGATTAAGACTGAGATTGTAATGAAAAATAGTTGTCAAAATTAACACAGATGTACCAAATTTTTCCTATTGGTGAAAGTTCTGGACTGCAGCAGGCCAGTTCAGCATCTTCTCCTGTGAAGCCATGCTGTTGTGATGGATGTGGTATGTGGTCTAGCATTGTCTTGCTGAAATCATCCCTGGCAGAGGCGTTGTCTGGATGGGAGCTTATAATGCTGTAAAATCTTAACATACTTTTCAGCATTGATAGTAGCCATTGTGCATTTATTTTTCTGATGCATTGTGGGTTTTGTGGGTAAATTGCCTATGATCTATTCCTACATTTAAAATGAATGCAGTTGGAATGTTGGAACCTTCATGTTTTAGGATGTCTATGTAGCACTGACTTCTGCCAAGAACCACCTGTTGCAAAACTTTTTAAATTCCATGCCAAGCTTCTTAGTATATATTTCATTAATTATTTGTTATTAGCAGGAGTGCATGTACAAATTGACTCCCACTGTAGCATCCCTTCTACTTTGAACAACAGTCTGTAAATGTCATCCATCTGTGCTAAATGTGGTTTAGCATTGTCTTGCTCAAAAATGCAAGGCCCTCCCTGGAAGAAACGTTTGTTGCTCTAAAACCTCTGTCTACTTTTCAGCATTAGTAGTCTTTCCACATGTCTAAGCTGCCCACGCTATAGGCACACATGCAACCACATACCATCAAGCATGCAGGCTTTTGAACTGTGCACTGACAACAATCTGCTTATCCCTCTCCTCTTCAATCCACAGGACACTGTGTCCATGATCTCTGACAGGAATTTGTAGTGTTGATTCATCTGACCACAGAACAGTTTTACATTTTGCCTCAGGCCATTTGGAATGAGCTTTGGTCCAGAGAAGACAGTGATGTTTCTGGATCCTGTTCACACATGGGTTCTTTTTTCTATGATGCAGCTTTAGCTTGCACTTACGGATGGCACAGCCAACTGTGTTAACAGATGATTTCTGGAAGTGTTCCTGAGCTCATGCAGTGATTTCCAGTAAAGAAGTGGAAGCTGTGTCGCCTTAGGCCGGCCATACACTACAGGATTTTAAGCCAAATTTGGGTCAAGATTTGCCTCCTCTGACGATCCGGAGAGGAGCCTTAATAATCCTTGTGTGTGGTGTCAACACGATTGTTTTACTGCTCCAAATCGCGTCGTAGCCTCCAAAATCCCGAATCATAAATATCAAACATGTTTGATATTTATGACTCTAACTTAATTAACTTAAATTTCAGCCAGGATTTCATCCCGAGTCTTTCCCATGTTTTATGACTGTTGCTTCCCCTGTAACGAATGCCAGGACAGCCTGTTGTGGAGGGACAGCAAGAGGGTATCAACAAACATCCGTGTTTGTTTTTTTCTGAAGTCACGTGATCACCGAGGTCATTGACAGGTCGGCAGGTGTGTGGTCTCCAGTGATCTGACAGTCTGGCTGAGTCATCTAGTGTGTGCGTTCAGAGGATTAAAGATGAAAAATCTTTTGAAATTGTCCTCATATCTGTGGTCTCCCACGGTTTCAAATTAGTTTCAGATTCAAAAATCGTGTAGTGTGTGGCCGGCCTTAGGGCCCAAAGATCACGAGCATCCAATACTGAGCCAATCTTGTATGCCCACAGAGATTTCTCCAGATTCTGTTAATCTTTTGATGATATTGTGGACTGCAGATGGTGGGATATTGAAAGTCTTCACAATTTGACTTTATTGACTTTCATTGACTTTAGCTCGGCATTTAACTCAATCATCCCTAGCGGACTGGTATCAAAACTAAACAACCTCGGCTTCCCACACTCCACCTGCCTCTGGATTATGAACTTCCTCAGCGACTGACCACAGAGCGTCAGAGTAGGCCCCCACCTCTACACAGCACTCAGCCTTAACACCGGCTCCCCACAAGGACGTGTACTGAGTCCCCTGCTTTACACTCTCTACACACATAACTGCACCCCAACCCACCCAGGCAACTCCATCGTGAAGTAAGCAGACGACATGACAGTAGTTGGGCTCATCTCAGGGGGAGATGAATCTGGGTACAGGGATGAGGTCAAAAAACTGTCATCATGGTGCAGCATCAACAACCTGGTCCTCAACACAACGAAGACTAAAGAAATAATAGTGAATTCAGGAGAAACAGATATGTCCCTCAGCCCATACACATCAACAGGGACTGTGTGGAGACTTCAAGTTCCTGGGCCTGCACCTGGATGATGACCTCACCTGGAAAACCAACACCACAGCGCTGATCAAAAAGACACAGCAGCGACTCCACTTCCTGAGGGTCCTGAAGAGCAACGCCCTGGCCAAGGAGCTGCTGGTGTCTTTTACAGATGCTCGATTGAAAGTGTACTGGCATACTGCATCCCAGTGTGGTTCCAGCTGCACTGCTCAGGAGAAGACAGCTCTCCTCTCCTTAGAGGAGCTGTTCAGGTCCCGCTGCCACAGGAAGGCCCTGGGCATCCTGAGGACTCAACCCACCCAGCACATCACCTGTTCTAACTGCTACCCTCAGGAAGACGGTTCAGGACAACAAGAGCCAAAACTAACAGACTGAAAAACAGCACATATCCCAGAGCAGTTTCAATAATAAATGATAATTGCACTAAATGGAACTGTGCACAATTTTGTTGTACTTGTGTACAATGACAATAAAGATTCTGATTTCTGATTTTACATTAAAGAACATTTTTCTGAAATGGTTCCAAGATTTTTAAGCACAGTTTTTGCAGATCTTCTGAGAGACGCTGCCTCTGTACAATGCTCCTTTTATACCCAGTCATGTTACTGACTGTTCCCAGTTAACCTAAAAGGTTTCAAAATACTCCTCCAGCTGTTTTTCATTAGTACCACATTATCCTGCCCCCACTGTTTTGAAAGAATTGCTGCCATCAAATTCCAAATAAGCTTCAATAGGTAATATTTTTAATGACATAGTTGAACTGTTTATGTTTTCTTTGAGTTTGTACTTTCTGTGTTTGCAGTTTCATGAAGCTTTGCTGCTCTGAGAGCAAGAAAACAGATAATACAAGTCAGAAGAGGTGAGACAGAGACAAGAGAGAGTTTTGTCTCCAGCTTTGTGTCGTGCATCCGTACTTATCCGGCTTTTTGCACCAACACGACGCTGCGGGATGGCCTTAAGGGTGGAATAAATGCACGCATGCATGCATACATGAACACACACACACACTCACTGACATGCAGAAGCCTGAGGTGCTGAACAGATTTTGTCTTCACACCCACCTTCTTCGTGCAATGTGCTGCACTGAGAAGCTTAGGATAGCTATGAGAGAAAGTCCTGCTATTTTAATTTGACCATGACTCCCAGGAAGCTGGAGGAGCAGACAAGGAGACAATGACACGGTAGAAAATGAGAAAGGGAAACAGAGAGGGCTTGCAATAAATGTGAGAGCAATCCAAGGCTCTCTGTCCAGAGACTTGGAGGGGAATAATACGAGGCAGACAGCTGATAAAGTCAATAAAAAGAAAGTAATAGAGAGCAGGGAGATGGTATCCTCCTTGAATGCTGCCTGAGTCCCTGGTGTCTGTTGTCCACTCAGCAAGTTTCTTTAAAGATAAGCTCAATGTTCTTGACATTAAAAAGCTGAAAAGAAGGAGTTATCTTGCAGGATTGAGGTGAAAATGGTCTGCAGGAGCAGGGAGACCCGGGAGAGCAGAGTCAGGACACAAGGGGCATGACCGTGACGCCATCTGGGTTTTTTTATTTCTTCAAGAAAGGCCTCCAGGAAAGGCCAGGGGAGAGGAGCCAAAAATAGGAAGGCTTACCAAAAAGAGAACATGCTAATTAGACTTTTCCGGGACCCTCGCACCACTGACTCACTCCCCTGTCAATCACACCCAGCGACTCCCTCCTCTTCCTTTTACACGCTCTCCCTGCTGCCGTGCCACTCTCCTCCTTCTCCCGCCACCACGTTGTTTGCTTGATTTAGCATGTTTGTGGAAAAAAAAGGCACTTTTCAGCCATGTGTGCCCACTTACTCAGTCAGTGGCCTGTATAATTACACATGCAGCCGTTCTGACACATTTCCGCATGATGGATGCCACGTTGGTGGAGGTTTATGCACCCTTATTTGCAGAGCTTTAATTACAGCCATGTTTGTGCTGTGGTGACTGCAGAAATTAGATTACCTCAGAGAAAATATGAACCAGTCCAAATGAAGAAACTGGAATGATCACATGACAGATTATACATGGTAACATGGTGCTTCACTATGGCCTATAATATCTTCTGTCTTTAGTTTACAATCAAATAGAATTAAATAAACTACACATGGTTTCAAAAATGAACTTTTTAAAGCAAATTTTGAATTACCACTAGCCAAACCTAGGGGGAAATATTGCCTTTATGATTGAATCCCTTTATTATTTTATTCATACTAGATGCTATCAGGCTGAATATTACACACTGGACCTTTTGGTATGGATTTATGCAAATCCAAAACTATTGTTTGCAAATTTAAGGATTCTGCTCACTAATGACTCCAACTGTTTTGCTCTAAATTCCCTTATTAGGGCCCTAGCACCGACCTCGGAGCAAGGACCCCAAGGAAACTGTAGCCGATTTTAGATAATATTACTCCAGCCCTTTGTGGCTTATTTTGGGGGCCTTAAATGGCCTGTAACGTCCCAAAAATCTTCCAGAAAATTGTCCCGCAGTGGATTTTTTTGCCTTGGGAATTTGTACAACCAAACATTTTTGCTACGACCATACAAGAACTGAAGATACTCTTACATGCTTTACAGTTGCTATTTTGCATAAATATGAAAATGATGTACCTCGAGATTATGGCTTGATGTCAGGTGTGCCTTTGGCAAAAACTAGTTTTAACAACACCTGGTATAAAGACACCTGTGTTATTGGTTATTCAGTATTCCTGGCTACCATTACACCGTGACGACAAAAGAACACTCCAAGCGACTTAGAGTAAAGGTCATTGAAAAGTCAGAGGTTGGACACAAAAAAAAAATTCAAATGTGCTGAACATCCCTCGAGAGTTTAGTTGAATCTATCATCAAGAAATGGAAGGAATATGCACATGTGTGAAACTAACTAGATCAGGCCGTCCTCAAAAACTGAGTGAGCGTGCAAGAAGGAGACTAGTGAGAGAGGCCACCAAGACACCTATGACTACTCTGAAGGAGTTCCAACTTTCATCAGCTGAGATGGGAGAGACTCTGCATACAACTGTTGGCCGGGGTTCTTCACCAGTCAAAGCTTTATGGGAGAGTGGCAAAGAGAAAGTCACTGTTGAAGAAAAAACTCAGGGTCAATCTTGACTGGAGTTTGCCAAAAAGGGATGTGGGAGAATCCATGGTCGAGTGGAAGAATGTTCTTTGGCCTGATAAGACCAAAATGGTGCTATTTGGCCATCAGACAAGACACTATCACCACAAACACACCATCCCCACTGTGAAGCACAGTGGTGGAAGCATCATGCTGTGGGGATGCTTCTCAGCAGCCAGGCCTGGATGGCTTGTAAAGGTAGAGGGTAAAATGAATGCAGCAAAATAAAGGAAAATCCTGTAGGACAAATGTATTCAGTCTGCAAAAGAACTATGGCTCGGAAGACGATTTATTTGCCAGCAAGACAACGACCTGAAGCATACAAAGAAAGATACATAGAAATGGTTGAAAGACAACAAGGTGAATACCCTGGAGTGTCCGAGTCAAAGCCCAGAACTCAATCCAACAGAGAATTTGTGGCTGAACTTGTAAAGGGGCTGTTCCAGCAACCTGCAAGAGCTTGAGTTTTTTGTTGAAAAATCCAAACTATATTATCCATGATTGATTTATAAAATCAATAACAGAGTAAAACATGCAAGGGGCTGGATACTTTTTGTTCTTACTGTATGTCCAATCTCACACTCCAGAATCTTCCTTGAAATAATCAAGAACAGAAATGTAAAAAAGCATCATACCATCCCAAGAAGTCAAACCTTACACTCAAGCACAATTCTGTGTTGTTATTTAAGAGTCCAAGCATTAAAGGGTTAAATTTGCTCTGCAATTCAGACATTAAAACCTTTCTGTTTGGTGCATAATTCACACGGGACAAATGCCACAACCATGACCCCATCTGAGATAAAACAAACTTTTTTGTTCTGATCCCGTAAGTAGGTTTCCTTTGAATCTTATCAGAGCGTCTTTTCCCTAAATGCTTATTATCTTGATTTTTTACCCAGCCTTGGTGCCAGATGTTCCGTCCAAGAACAACAGTTGCTCAGTTACGCTGCTCCTGGCAGCCCACGAACACTGTACGCTGTGTTTTTGTGCTTTAATTACATCTGAAGACTGAAACGGGGAGGATGCTGGGAAAGCTTCCAGGATGACAAGATGGAGAGAACTGACACTAAGCACAAAAACACTCCAACCTGACACATTCCCACGTATTGATAACGGCCTGACATTTCCATCTGGAAGCTTCTTTCCTTCTTTCCTTTAGTCACTCTGATCCACTAATAATATGACCGTTTTGATGCAGATTATTCAGAGCATGGTTTGCAAATAGGACAGCATATACTTGTCCACACCAGGCATAGAAAATTAATCTGAGGTGCAGTTTCATGTGTTCCTGATCCATAAAAGGATCTGCTGTAATTATATATTCCATTAATCTCTGGTGGAGACATTAGAGACGAACAGATGTTGTATGAAAGGTCCATTTATATTTCCTGGTGTTCTTTAAAGTCTCTGAAGTTATGATGAAACACTTTTTTCTTTTCTTAAAACATTACAGCTGAGCCTTAAGAGATTCCTTTAAACTTCACACCACGCCTCTTGAATATTCATCCGGCGGCTTTGTGACCTTAAGAAGTAAAGGAATTTCTATTAACTTTTGCATTTTAGAAGAGAGAAAATGTTAAGTGTGTCCAGGAAAAAAAACGCCCTCAGTGGAGTTCCAACAGCAGGGGGAGAGCTGAAAAGCTTGCAGTATGAAAGTTTCCTATTTAAAGGGGGAGAGATTTTGAAAAATTTTGCACATTTTCCAGGTAAAGCAAGGCAAAGTTTAGAGTGGGTAATAGCTCTGATCAGACTGGTCTGGTTCCCTTTTTAGTGAATCTTTTGGTATGCCGGATATCGAGACCTGGAGCTGAACTCTTAATTCAGCCACACCCTTTCCAATAGTACTTACCAGGAGTCTCTATGGTGTTGAGAAGTGGTTGAACTGGGATTGGTTGAGGTATTTTCATAGACACCCCATATCTCTGGAATGGAAAGTTGTAAAGAAATGTGACAAAGATTTAGAATAAAGCAGTGGTCAGTCCATTAATGTTCCTTCCACGGTTCCAGCAAGTTAAAAGATTCTGTGAAGCATGGTGGTGGCAGCATCATGCTATGGGGATGCTCCTCAGTAGCCAGGTAAAATGAAATGTGGCAAAGTACGGGAAAATCCTGGAGGATGATCTTAGAGAGAACCACAGCTTGGGAGAGTTATTTTCCAGCAGTGACCCAAAGCAAAACAGAAAAGGTTTAGAGACAACAAGATGAATGTTCTGGGGTGGCTAAGTCAAAGCCCAGACCTCAATCCAATAGAGAATTTGTGGCTGGACTAGAAAGGGGCTGTTCACACCTGGTCCCCATGCAAGTTTCCAGTTTCCCTTTTTGTGAGTAACTTTTGATATGAAGTATATTGAGACTTGGAACCAAGCTCTTAATTCAGCCACATCCTTTCCAGTAGTACTAACTGGGATCTCTGGTTTTGAAAAGCGGTTTAGCTGAGACTGGTTGAGTAATTTCTTAGACATGCTCTATTTCTGGAATGGAAAGTTGTAAAGAAATGGGACAAAGATTGAGAAGTGAGCAGCAGTCAATCGATTAATGTTACTTCCACGGTTCCAGCAAGTTAAAAGTCTTGTGGTGTTAAGATTCTGTGAAGCACAGTGGTGGCAGCGTCATGCTATGAGAATGCTTCTCAGCAGCCAACCCTGGTAGGTTTGTAAGGGTAGAGGGTAAAATGAATGCAGAAAAATATAGGAAAGCCCTGAGACGATCTTATTCAGTTAGCAAGACAACCACAGCTTGGAAAATTTTTCCAAACAAGAGAATGACCCGACACTAAACAGAAATAGTTTGAGGACAATAAGATGTATGTTCTGGGGTGGCAAAGTCAAAGCCCAGACCTCAGTCCAATAGAGAACTTGTGGCTGGACTTGAATGGGGCTGTTCACACCCAATACCCATGCAACCTGAAAAAGCTTGAGCAGTTTTGCAAAGAAGGATGGAGTAAAACTGCAGTTTCCAGTTTGCAGGGATTGGCTGAGGTGTTTTCTCAGACATGTTCTATCTCTTGATTGGAAAGTCATATAGAAATGGGACAAAGATTAAGAAGTCAGCAGTCGGTCCATTAATGTTCCTTCCACGGTTCAAGCAAGTTAAAATTCTTGTGGCATCAAGAGTAACCTTTAGGGGTGCAGGGCTCGTACCTTCTTCTGTGGCTGTAGAAGAATTGTTTTTCTATCTTAGGATATGGGTGAGCTTTCTGCAGTACTATTGTTGTCAAAGGAAGGACGAAAACTCTTCATTCTCGACCAGCTGATTGCTGACTGCTAAAACTTAAGACAAAGTTTGGAACAGAGCAACAGTGGAAGGCAGATGGTCTGCTGCTTGAATAGCAGTGGAACAGAGGGGCATTGGCTTTTATTACCTGTGGACCCCTTTCAGCGTCTCCTCTGATCTCCTCCTATCAGAGAGGAGAGTGATCTGTGGGAAAGCATACTGGGAAGATGAGTCTTGATTTTTTTTTTTAAATATCTTTTTCTACTATAGAGGGTTTTCTTTGGTGAAATAAACCCCACCACCAGGTAATCGATATTTAATAACCACAATGTCTGTCTCTGTCTTCTCGTTGTCCAGGACCCCAGAAGCAAACACAAGTTCAAGATCCACTCTTACGGCAGTCCCACCTTCTGCGATCACTGTGGCTCGCTGCTGTACGGCCTCATCCACCAGGGGATGAAATGTGACAGTGAGTACACACATCCTGCCTGCATGCGTGTGAGTGTGCACCTGTGTCAAATATTTTGTGTTAGTAGAGCCGGCTCTAATGAGAACAGATGGGAATAGACTGGTACTGTACACGCAGCCACATTTGCAGAATCTCACCCTCATCCCACCCTGTTAGCCCTCCCTTTGCTCCCATTCTTTCCACCCACACTCTTCCTTTCTTCCTTTGCATGTCTGACCCCATCCTGTACTCATTCCAACCCTTGTTTTCCTCCCTTTTCTTCTATTTGTGCTTCCATATTCTCTCTCCTAACTCCCATGTATCTTTCACCACTGTTTCAGCTTTTCATCCCCTGTCCCTCAATCTTCTCCTGTCCATGTCTCTTTCCATCTATCACCCACCTTCCCTCTCTCCTTCCTCCTCTTTCTCTGTCCATGCATCTGTGGGTCCGTGGTGGCAGCCTCATCGCAGATGGTAATAGGAGCCCACCAGAACAAATTGATGCGGGGAGCCCACCATCATTAAGAGCTGCTTCCCCCCGTTCCTTGTCTCTCCTCGTCTCCTCCTAGCTCGTCAGCCTGACAGGCTCACCACAGTGGAGGGGAGGAAAGGAGAGGGAAGATAGATGGTGGGAAAAAGGAGGACAGAAAGTAAGGAGAAGACGGGCAAAACACACAGACGAGGATGTCAGTGAGAGAGTTAGGGGGTCAGTAAGGGACGAAGGAGGAAATGACAGGGAACAAATGTGCTCCTTTCCCCTCTCTAATGATCTCTGATGTCTCATTTTTTTGACTTTGTGAGGGTGAGACAAGGACAGAGAAAGAAAAGAGTAAACTACCAATAATTCAAGAAAATGAAGCTTAACGTTAGTTCATGCAGGACATGGTAGTCACGCGTCCAGCCATGATCAGCTGACGGCCAGCTGATCCCTATTATCACCTCCCAGCTCCCACAGCCAATCACAGCACTTTCTCTCTTAACAGCAGTGTATTTAAATATGACGTCCTTTTCAGTAATTCCTGCTTGCATTAATGCTGATGCACCATGCTGCTGCTACAAAAACGTAACCTCCTCCACCCCAGCCACCTCCTTTATAGTATGCAGTTTGTTGCACCCTCATATTCAGATTCTTGCTACTCTACGTTAATTGCTTCTAAACTAATTTTATTGTATTCGGTGCATCTTTTAAGCAGAGTCTTCTCCGCCAAGTAAAACTGTAAATCCATTTTGCAATAAAGCACTACTAAATATGCAACAGTAGTTTTCCTGACTGAAATATAAGACTTTGGCTCAATCCTAACTCACCTCTTACCGCTACCACTTAGCCTTACCCCTATGTTTCTCACACGACTCAGGCTGGGGTGTCGTGATTCTTGTTTTAATGAGGGGGTAGTTAGAAGTTCTGCCACTGCATGGCCTTTCAAATGAAGACTTTCCAGAGGCATGCTCAAGACCAAGTGTCATGAGAAATCTCCCAGAATGCCTTGCAAATAATTGTCAAGATTAAAAATTATGACAACAATAAAATGAAATCATACATTTAGATATATTCCAGTGCATTATGGTCTTTTTCATTTTGAACTGGCATTGAAAAACACTCCTGAGTGCAGTGAATGTGTCTCAAGTGATTGTAGTGTAAAGATGCCTGTATTCAGTATTCCTGGCTACCATTACACCATGAAGACAAAGGAACACTTCAGACAACTTGGAGAAAAAAGTCTAAGTCAGGGGATGGATGCAAAAAATTTCCAAGGCACTTGGACATCCCTCAGAGTTCAGTTAGACCTCCATCCTATAGAGAATTTGTGGCTGGACTTGAAGAGGGCTGTTCGCGGCCATGCAACCTGACAGAGCTTGAGCAGTTTTGCAAAGAAGAATGGAGTAAAATTGCAGAGTCCAGATGTGCAAGCCTTGAGACCTATCCACACAGACTCAGTGCTGTGAGTGCAGGCAAAGGGGACTCTACTATATACTGACTTAAAAGGGTGAATATTTCTGCAGATTATTTGAAGTAGAAATTAGTTTCCCCTTGACAGTAGACAGGGTTTTTTTGTCAAAAAAGCCATATTATTTTGGCCATTATTGATTTATAAAATCGATAAAGGTGTTAAACACCTAAGGGTTAGGGTGAATACTTTACATAGGCACTGTGTATGTCGTTGTTGTTATGGGGTCACAACTAGCCACTGTTTGAAATGTCACAGTTAATAATCCTAAAGGCTCAGAAACACCATACATTTCTGTTCTGATGCTCCAGTGGGCAGAACATTATTTTCAGTGCAGCCTGCTCAGAACCAAAACAACCTGACATCATCTGTGGTGATTTAGCAGCCCGGTGGCCTGTTTTTAGCATACCATCCTAGGCCATGCTTCATTAGATTTACTATGGCAGAGGGACCGAGCAGTGAAAGTTTCTATCCAAGAGAAAACAAGTGAAATCAACTGCTAGCAATCCAGAATACTTTATAACAAGCTTGCGGTATTAACCAGGGGGGGCCTTTTTTATTCAAGGTTTATTTGGGGGCTTTTTTGCCTTAATTGAAGAGATAGGAAAGTCAGAAACAGGGATGAGAGAATAATGAATGGCATGCAGGGGAAGAGCCACTGGCTAGACTTGAACCCAGGCAGCCCATGTACATGGGGCCATCTGTGGCCCAGGAAGAGCACTTTTACCATATTTTCTGTGTGAAATTCATCAGTGAAACAAAAAGGGTGGTTTACTCTGTGAGCACTGTGTCATTTCTATTGAATAGACTAATCAAGCCAAACAAGGAAACAAGCAGCAGTTCAGGGTGATGGGGGACATTAAAAGAACATCATGCCAACAGTCAAACATGGTGGTGGCACTGTGATGGTCTGGGGCTGCTTTGCTGCTTCAGGACCTGGACCACTTGCTATGATTGATGGAACAATGAATTCTGCTGTCTACCAGAAAATCCTGAAGGCCAACATCTGGCCATCAGTTCGTGCCCTCAAGCTTAAGTGCTCCTGGGTTACACAGCAGGACAATGACCCGAAATATACCAGCAAGTCCACTTCTGAACGGCTCAAAAATAATAAAATGAATGTTTTGGAGTGGCCAAGTCAAAATGCGAACTTAAATCCAGTTGAGATGCTGTGGTGTGACCTTAAACAGGCAGTTCGTGCTCAAAAACTCTCCAATATGGTTGAGTTAAAACAATTCTTCTAAGAAGAGTGGGCCAAAATTGCTCCACAGTGATGTGAAAGACTCATCACCAGTTATCACAAACCCTTGATTTCAGTTATTGCTCCCAAGGTTGGCACAACCAGTTATTAGGTTAAGGAAGCAATTACTTTTTCCACATAGGGCCCGATAGGTTTGCCCCCCTTAATAAATACAATCATCATTTAGAAACTGCATTTTCTATTTACTTGGGTTGTCTTTGTGAGATATTAAAATGGGTTTGGGGTTTGATGATCCAAAACATTTAAGTGTGATAAATATGCAAAAAATCAGGAATCAGAAAGAGGGCAAATACTTTTTCACGGCACTGTGTATTCATCAGTCCGTTTTCTACGCCCCTCTTCCTGTATAGGGTTATTGGGGGCTAGAGCCTTTCCCAGCTGTCACTGGGTGAGAGGTCTTGTCAATCGATCACAGGGCAGAAATACTGAAACAAGCAACCAGGCATTCTCACACTCACATTTACAGGCAATTTAGAGCCACCAGTTAACCTAATAAGCATGTTTTTGGACTGTTGGAGGTAGCCAGACTATGAGAAGAGAACATACGCAAGCATGTGGAGAACATGCAAAGAGAAAGTCCCTGTCTGAACAAGGAATCTTGCTATGAGGCAACAGTGCTAATCCCTGTGCTACTTTGCAGCCTCCATTGACCTCTAAATGGCTCTATTCTGTTCTATTTTATTCTGTTCTATTTTATTCTGTTCTATTTTATTCTGTTGTATATTCTACTCTAAGTTCACTCGCATCTATGCTTACGTTTACACATTACTCTGCTGTCCTTTCTGCCATAATTCAGCACATTTCCTAAAATATGCAACCCAGTTTTTCCACTGGATGGAACATTTATCTGCTCTCAGTCATTATTCTAAATTAATCATAGTTTTATTTATTGATGCTAAGTGAGTCTCTACACCTTTGAGAGAAGCAGTTTAGATTTTATTCATCTAAGTAAACATTTTGTACTAAATCAAGTCTGAGCAAATCTTTTGACACGCTTGGTTAGGACCATCGCGTGCATCTGTTTGTGGGTCACTCTAAATACTATAAGACCAGAAACCAGGTAGGCAGTGTTTCTGTATGAGAAGTTTGTGGGAAATTGTCCCAAAGAGAAACTGCTAAAGTGACATTTTGGACTTAAGTGTAAAATAAAACCCACTATTGTGTTTATTTTTGACTTAAATGCAGTCAAACCTCTTCTGTTAAGCCTTCTGTTTTAGCTGCTAGTCACTGTAGCCTTCCAGGTTGCAAAAAACACACATATTGCAGAAATTGGTGTGTTTTTAATGAACTGAACACACTGTTTTTCTGCGTTTGTGTCTCTCCAGCCTGTGACATGAACGTGCACAAGCAGTGTGTGGTCAACGTGCCGAGCCTATGTGGGACGGACCACACGGAGCGTCGGGGTCGCCTCTTCCTGAAGATCGAGGTCAACATGGACAGACTACACGTCACAGGTAGGTGTTACTCTCAGGGTGTTGTAAGAGTGTGGGTTTCCAGGTATGATAGAGAATCTTTACAGCAGAATCATGCAAAAGATTTCTTGCATATGCGTCATCAGTTTTGCTCGGAGAGCTCCAGGATCAGACAAACATTTTCACCTGGAGCAGCCCTGCTCACAGCACTTCAGCCTGTCTATCAACTACTGTAATGACCCAAATATAACACAGGGATTTTCCTTAAAATGCACTTTTAGCAACAGTCTGTAAACGTCTGGGAAGTGAGGAGACCAGTTGCTGGAGTTTTAGGAGAGCAATGTTATCACATTAGTGTCTAATGTAGGATTCTTGCTGCTCAGCAGTTTTCTATTGGTGAAAGGTCCAGGCCAGTCCAGCACATGGACTCTTCTACTGTGAAGCCATGCTGTTGTGATGGATGGTGGTATGTGATTTAACATTTTTATGCTATAATAGTCAAGGCCTTCCCTGAAAGAGCTGTTGTGTGGATGAGAGCACATGTTGCCCTAAAATATTTAAATGCCTCTCAGCATTGATAGTGTCCAGATGTGTAAGCTGCCCACGCCATAGACACTAATGCAACCCCATACCATCAGGGTATGCTGATGGTATGGGGTGCTTTTGGCACGGTGAACTGTGTTGACAGACAATGATTTCTGGAAGTGTTCCTGGGGCCATGCAGTGATTTCCAGAACATAACCATGCCATTTTTGAGGCAGTGAGGGACTGGAGATCACAAGCATCCAATATAATTCACCAGATTCTCTGAATCTTTTGATGTTATGTACTGTAGATAGTGGGATATTCAAAGTCGTTGCAAGTTTACAATGATGAACATTTTTCTGAAATTGCTCCACAGACAAATGAGGTGTAAGAGTTGTTATTTCTGTTTGTTTGACCATTTATCTGATACAAGGATTACCAGGGTTCTTTGTGATTTTGGACTACTGTTTGATGGAGAAGGCAGGAAGCACACATCGTGAGTTTGACTTTTTCCTGTAAGGGACTAGTTTCTGTCTCTGTGTGTCTATGCATCAGTGAGCCCTTACTGCTGGCCTTTGTCTGAATCCTGAAATTTTTCTCTTTCCAACAATGTATGACAAAGTTTACTCAACATTTCGTGCTTTTAATGTAATTGTAATTTGATTTTCTTTCAGCTTTTTTTAGATAAAGTTTAAACAGTACACAGGCTTATCCACTAATGAAAAACAGCCAATAAAAATGATAAAAACAGTCCCGAAATAAGTAATAAAATTAAAATTCTGCTGTCAGATAATTAAATGAAATAAAACAGTCAGTGGTGATTTTTTATGAAGATGCTGTGTCAGTAAATTATGTATTTTTGGAAGTTTGGTTCTCAGGCTGAAAAACATGGGAACCCCTGGTCTACACTCCCAAAAAGGCTATTTTTAGCAAGATTTTCTCATAGGTATAAATGCTTATTTCCACTCTAATTTTCATGGATGCTTAATGACTCATCAAATTTTGATATCGCATTTGAATTATTTCATTTCGAGCCAAGTTCCCAGAGGCTTTAAATGATGGAAGGCCTGCTTTTTCTGCAGATGTAACAGGAAAACAAACTAAATCTATGACAGCTTTACAGGTAGCAGAAGCCCTCCTGAGAAGTCTAAAAACAGCTTGTTGTGCATCAGCATTAAAAATTAACTGCCTTCATAACCAGCCTGTGTGCTTTAGACACTTCCAAATTATCCTGTCAGCCAAGAGCAGCACCTGGAGTGAGCGACATGCTGCTGTTAAAGCGCCTGTGGCAGAGGGAGAAATGACTGCTGCGTCACTTCCACAACCGCTCCCTCTCTCTCTGTCACAGTGAGCCGGCGGCGGCGGCAGTGAGGGAATATGAGCACAGAGGCCAATAAAGCATTTGTAGCTCAGTGGGGATCAGACGGAGATAACCTCTTGATGCAGGGTGACGGATGAGATTGACTGGAAATATATTGCTTTCAAAACTATATGTTTGTTTGTTTGTTTGTGGTCTAGGAGACGAAAGAAAGCGGAAATGGATGAAGTTGGACCTCTTATACTTCCTGTCAGTTTGCTCACATTGAGTTAATCAGCCTTTTTATTTCCCCAACTGTACACAAAACTCCAATTCTTTGTCTCTTTTTCCTGCTGATGGAGTTTTTATCTGCTGGAAACACTTCCAGTTACACATCCTTTTCATGTCCTCCAATTTGTGTGTGATGTGACGGCCGCCATCAGCAAGGATGAGGAAACGAGGCAGAACAATAACAGCGATGACAGCTCCGGTCTCGTTGACATGGTTACCCCAGTCTTCTCAGATCAGGCCGAACGGACAAAACTGAAACCGAACTGGCTCAGATTCAAGCAGGGAGACGGCCGTAACGCTCGTTTGATCTCTCTCATCTGGTTGCGCTTTGATTTTTATTCCTACTAACAGCGAAATGTTCCAGCATTTATGAAAGTATTGCTTCACACTTGTACGGCGGTGCGATCTGCTGCACCTGCTGCTGGCATATGTAATCTCATATTTAGTTCAGCACAAACTGGATCTCTCTGTTTGTTTTCCCTTCAGCATGCAGCTGCTCTGTCTGTCATTTTCAAACGTGACTGTGTTTATTTTCCCTTCATCTGTTGAGTCTTTTTACCACTAATCAATGTGTCAGTTTGTCAAACAAATCACAGTTTTACAGGATACAGGGGGATTTTCAAACTCACTTTTTGAGTGTTAAGAGCCCCAAAAATCAGACAAAAGCAGCAAATCATTGTACTTGCGGAGATAAGTACTTCTTTTTCTGCAGTGCTTTATCTTTGCATGCACAGACTCGCTCATAGACGGATTTAAAAATGATTTACCAATAAGTCCAACTGCCTGAGAGCCCTAAACATGCTTCCCAAGTTAACCTTAGTGGCTTTTAGTTGGCTTTAACTTCAACCTTTTGCTCACTGATCTAATTGTCTGAATATGATGCAAAGTTTGCTGCAAGATGAGGTTATATATTCTTCTGATTGTGCAACAAAATTTGTTAACATTACGTTGTATGTCTGTCTTGATTTGCACGCCACACCATTGCTCAAATGTTCTGTTTTGAGCTACTTAGCCCAAGTATAGACATCCTTGTTGATCTTCATGTCAACCTGACTGAGCGGTCTGCCACATAATTTAATCCAGATGTGACACTTTGCTGTGTCTAGGAAAAGGAAGGTTAGATTCAGGTAACAGAGTAAAATACTCTTCTTTCTCTAGCCTTCCAGGATACCTTATCTCAGTGTTGCCTTTACCCTGAGGGCACAGTGTTTTTCTAAGTTATAACTGTATGCATACGTTTACATCGAAATGCAGGAAAATCAAATCTTCTGCAGAGGTTTAGGAGGCGAATGCATTGCAAAGCTGTGAGAAATGTGATTGGCTCATGCTGTTGGAGGACGAGGCTTAGTGATAGGTCAACTGATGCGTGATCGGCTGTTTTTAATTGGTCTGCATCCTTGCATGAAAATCAACTCCAAGAAAGTTGGAACATCGTGTAAAATATGACCAGAAACAGATCACTTGATTTTGCAAATCTGTGCAACTTATATTGAGTTTAATGCGGCAGAAAGATTTAATATTTAATTTGCTGTTCTTTAATATAGAAAGATTTTCAATTTGATGCCTTCAAAATGTTCCAGAAAAGTTGGAACAGGAACAAGAAGAGACTGGGAATAAAGCAGAATCAGCTTTATTGGCCAAGTGCTTGCAAAGTGAGGATTTGACTCCAGTTGACTTTGCCTCCAATGTACAGGAATTCATCATCAAATATGAAAAAAGGATCAATATTAAGGTTCAAATATGTACATCCTCTTGTTATCCAGACGGTGATCCAGATCACTCCCAAAATCTGATCAGTTCTTCCTTATGCCATTTCTGACATTTCCTGAAAATTACATGAAAATCCATCCATGACTTTTTGAGTTATGTTGCTAACAAACAAACAAACTAACTAACTAACTAACTAACCCTGTCAATCACATAACCTCCTTGGCAGAGGTAATGATGTAATAGATTTACAGGATTTTGATAAGATGATTGGTGTACATTAAAAAAAGAGTGAGGGTATAGGCTAGCCTGCATGCAGCCAGACGTGTCTCCTATTGAAAATACATGATGCATTCTGCATTGTGGAGCAACTTAAGTTGCACATGGAGCAAGACGTGGAGAAAATTAGAGTCTTCAGTCCTTAAAATGTCACACATTGGTGGACATGTTCCAGTCCCAACCTTTTTGGAACATGTTACAGGTATGAAGTCCAGAATGTGTGTATATATCAATCAAAATTTTTTTTAAGTTTTGAAAAACAAATATAATGTTTTTGTGCTATATTTATGGCAGAAATGTATGTGAATCACAACTTTTTTGGAATTAAAGTTGCAGTTCCCTATTCAATTTGGCAGGCAACCACATGAAGCGTGCTATTACCCTGAGTTAAATTGGAGTTAAATCTGTTTATTTTCTTTAAATAATTTTAGGTTTAAGATCCTTTATTTCCAAAGTTTTTTGGGACCAGGGAAGGCAGAAACTCAAAACTGAACACTGCACTGCCTTCCTCTGGTTTGTGAGGTGCATAAATGAGTTTGGAGGTTATATATAAAAGGAATCAGAGGCAGAAGTTAAATAATATAAGATTTGTTGACACGATGAAACAGAAGCAGAGCCTATGATTGGCAGTAGAAAGAGAAAAGGCGATGAGAAGACAACAGGAGGCAGAATAAATGTATGTTCTGCTGGGTTTTGTTAGTTTATATGGATTTTTTTCTTCCCTAACAACAGCCGTCTGAGCAGTGAAGCCTCAGCTTGTTCTCTGGCTCCTGCAGACAAGTGGCGAGCCTCTGTGGTTCACCGCACAGATGTAAACTTGATTAAATCCATCCAGCGAAGAAAAGAGACACATCTCCTGGGCCCTTTCTCTCTCTGTAACCCCCCTCCTCCCATCTTCTCCCCCTCTGTCCCTCCATTCCTTTACTGATATTGACATTTCCTGTTATCTCTTTCACCTGTTCCTCTGAGACCTCAGCATGTCATCCCTCTCTCTCGTCATGCGTTTTTCCCTGCTAAGCATCGTCCAATCTGTTTTTTCCTCCACCTTTGTCTTCCTTATTAAAACATACACAGCTACCTTTAATTCTATCATCTTCTCTTTTACAACCAGCAGAAACCTCACTCGACTTGACCTTTACCTCCACCCTCCTCTATCTTCTGTCTTTTAATCCTGTTGCCTTTTGTTCTCATGTTTTGCCCTCCTCTCTGTCCCTTTTTTCCCACCAATTTCCTCCCTCATTCTTCTCTCCGCATTGACATCTTTAAGCTAATGTGACATAAATAACCCATGGGCATGAGCGGATATTTATTCTGCAGATGTAAGGAAAGGTAAACATGCAAGCGTCCCTTCATGACCCGCCTAGCTGCTCACACATGCGCTCACAGGGCATCCGAGGATGGGAACAAAGTGAGTGCATACACGGCGGTTTACTCAGGGTGAGATTTCCTAACATGACATGTTTGCCTGCGGTTGAACGAGAATACATTTTTCCCTCCACTGACACAACTCACAGCACCATCAGGCCTGTGGTATGAATAAATATCAGGGTTTTTAAAGGCTTTTGACAAATATGAGGATTACTTGTGCTGTGTGGTGTTGGTGGGAGGAAAGCTGTGATTTACTCAGGCTGCAGCCATCAATCAATTAATTTGATGATCATTTTCACAGCCATTTCTCTGTTGTTTGGTTCATTAGATTTCACATCATAATAAGCATTGATCAGTGTTTTTCTAAGCCCAAGATGAGGTCCTCAAATGCTATCGTTGACCACAGCTGTAACCCCATTTTCTAGAATATTGAGACATTATATTTACACATGCATTTTACACACTTGGGCTGCACAGCAGCACAGGGGTTAGGGCTGCTGCCTCACAGCAAGAAGGTTCAAATCATGGCGTTTCTGTGCAGAGCTTGCATGTTCTCCCCTTGCATGCATGGGTTCTGTCCGAGTACTCTGGCTTTCTCCCACAGACCAAAAACATGCCATAGGTGGGAGAGGGTGCCTGATTGTTTGTCTCTATATGTCAGCTCTGCATTTGACCAGAAATCAGTCCAGTGTGTACCTCACTTCTTGCCCAATGACAGCTGGGATAGGCTTCAGACTCCCTCAACCCCAAATGGGATAAGCGGTGTAGGAAAGACACGGGTGAATGAAAACCAAATTTTTCAGGTGATGTTGCTATACAGGATGATGAGCCTACTCAAATGCACATTTTGTAACCCATGTAGTGTCCACATAGAACTTTCAGCTGAGACCCAGTTAGGTCTTGTGTATTTTTCCAAATTGGGCCCCATCCAACATCCAGG
This sequence comes from Cheilinus undulatus, assembly GCF_018320785.1. Classification (NCBI taxonomy): domain Eukaryota; kingdom Metazoa; phylum Chordata; class Actinopteri; order Labriformes; family Labridae; genus Cheilinus; species Cheilinus undulatus. Next base: position 33,311,893 of record NC_054885.1, on the reverse strand, counting down.
ATTGTCCTGTGGAAACTCTAAAGGGTTGCTGGCATGGGGCCATTATGGTACCCACAGACAATTCCTCATCAAACTCATTTTGCATTCCAATGTACTAGTACCCATATGGGACTTTGAGGTTTGACCAGGATGGGCCATCCAACACCCATTGTTATCCAGTTTGAAACCCATACTGATAGTTGGCATCGGTCCATTTTGGAACCCATGGACAATCCAACATCAGATCTATTTTGCAACCCTATGTCATCCCTATTATACTAACATAAAACTTTCAGATGGGACATTGATGGGTTTTGTTTATTTTTTTGATTTGGGCATTACCCAACACCCAAGATCCCATTTGGGTAGCTTTTAGGGGCCAATATGGACCCTGAAGACAGTCCTCTATAGAGCCCATTTTGCAATCCCCTGTTGTCCTAATGTAATACCCACATAGAGCTTTCAACTGGGACCTAGATGGGCCTTGGTTATTTTGCCCAAATGGGCCACACCTAACATCCATTGGAAAACCGTTTGAAACCCATATGGATAGTTGGCATAGGTCCATTATGGAACCCATGGACAATCCCACATCCAACCTATTTTGCAATCCTATGTTGTCCCCCAATAGTACCCAAATAGAACTTTCATCTGGGACTGGGATGGGCCTCGTTTGTTTTGTCAATTTGGGCCTCACCCAACATCCTTTTGGAATCCCATTTGGGTTCCTGTTTTGGGGCCATTATTGAACCAGAAGATAATCCACATAAATTCTATATTGCAATTCCATGTCATCCTAAAGTATTACCCACATAGAACTTTCAAATGGGACCAGGAGGGCCCTTGTTTATTTTGCCTTATTGGGCCACATCCAACATCAATTGAAATACCATTTGAAACCTGTATGGGTAGTTGGCATGGATCTGTTATGACACCAGTGGACAGTCCCACATCTGACCCACATTGCAATCTTATGTAAGCCCTATATAGTACCCACATAAAACTTTTAGCTGGGACATTGATGGGTCTTGTTTATTTTGTCGATTTGGGCCTCACCCAACACCCTTTGGAATCCCAATTTGGGTGGCTGTTATGGGGTTATTAGGGAACCAGAAGACAATCCCACATGGAGCCTATATTGCAATCCCGTGATACCCAATGTATTGCCCACATTGAACTTTCAGCTGAGACTGGGAGGGGCCTTGTTTATTTGCCCAAATGGGCCACACCCAACATCCATTGGGATACCGTTTGAAACCTGTATGGGTAGTTGGTATGGTGGCGTTATGAAACCTGTGGACAATCCCACATCTGACCCATTTTGCATTTCAATGTAGTCCCCATGTAGTACCTACATAGAAATCTAAACTGGGACTGAGATGGGTCTAGATTATATTGCACAACTGGGCACCACACAATACCCAGTTTAGTCCTATGGTAAACCAATATGGGGGGTTGGCATGGCTGCAGATGTTCTAAGCTCTTTTTGCCCTCCAGGCCTCTATGAAGTCACACTACTGAAAGCTCTAGATTTTGTAGTTTCTTGGTTTTAATGAGCTAAAATTGCACAAAAACATTGGCAAAGTTTCACTGCCAAAACATAGCTAAAGCTATTGTGAAATTTGGCAATGTGCAGAAGTTTGGCTGCATGGTTTCTTTCCTTTCCTACACACTTTATCAAAAAGAGGGCTTTTTAAAGCTTTGGCATTTGTGTTCATTTTTAATGACATTGATTGATTCATGATATCATGCTCCATTTTCAAGAGATTTGTCAGATTAGTCTGCAAGGCTCTAAAATAAATATAAAAGACAACAGATAATAACTGTTTTGATTTTAAGTCAAATTAAAATAACCAGTCTCTCATCAAAACAAAAGGCCACTTTTATTTAAATGTTGACACTTTATTGATTTAACTGCTCATTGTAGCAGATCAATACTTAATGACATGTTACTGTACATACGTTTTTCTCTTGACTGTCATCCTAACAGATCTCATTATCCTTCAAGCCATTCAATAATTCACTTAAACCTTTTATCAGGCAGTAAAAAGGAGGACTGTGTGCTCAATGAGATTTGTTTTAAAGGAGTGTGGGTGGCATTCACAAAGAGCATCATTCATGTCTCATCCAACAGTATCACCTCCTCCTGAAGCGTCCTCTTTTCTTGAGTTAATTCCTTAAAACGACCCAAACCAGAAATAGAAATTTTAAGGTCATTTTTGCATTTCTCTCTGCTCCCTCCTCTGTCTCTGTGTGTGATGTCTGAATTCAGATCCCTGGCAGTGCACTGCAGGGATCCATCCAGCTCCCATTTGGCCGTGCAGCTTTCCCCCCAGATTACCAGGCGTTCATTGGTTGCACATGGCATTGTTATGCAACAGCACATTTGAATTTCAAAGCCCTTTTTCGGAAGATTACACTGCTGGCCGACCACAGCCAGGCACGCACCCACCCCGGGAACCATATGACATGTTTTTTATTTTTTTATTTTAGCTGTCACATATATTTTATCAAGCAGACTTTCAGCTCAGATTCAGGAGGTAATTTTATCTCTAAAAGAGTACCATGAAAAAAATCAGAAGGAATGTCTGACTGTATTTATTCCATCTCTTTTTCAGCTTACTCTGCACTTTAGTGGTATTTTTTCTAAAATGTGACACAACAAACAGCTGTTTTGTAGAATAGATTTTAACATGTCCCTCAATATCTTTGACCTATTAAAAGCTTTTTGCTCTTGTATGCACAGGATGTAAATTCCCCCCCCCCCTTAAGTGGAAGTTCCTTGTTCTAGTGACTGGAAAAGTGTTTTGTTAGAGTTTAAACTACTGCACTCTGCTGTAATGATATAGTATTATTACTGAGGCTTGCCAATGTTTACTTCTAGCATTAGGTATCAGTGCCAACACACTCACAGGAGAGCCGGTGTGCCAGTTTAACTGGTGTTGGATTAATTAGTGATAGTCCAGGCAAATATTCCAAGTGCCTGGCTTTTCAGGACTCTTTTTTACCTTCCAGATTAAACTCAAAATGGAATTAAACAACTTGCTTCCCTATTATAAGAGTCACATGAACAGTGTTTGTGGAGTTGTAAAGTAAATTTAAAATGATAAAACTGTGGAAAAATATATGGTGGCAGTGCAGATTTCTATTCAATACTATGCAAGTGGCAATGACACAAGAAAGCTGAGATCAGACTCCTAATTTTGATTAATCTGGCCACAGAACAGTTTTCCATTTTGCCTCAGTCCATTTCAAATGAGCTTTGTCCCAGGGAAAACAGCAGCATTTCTGGATTATGTTCATATATGGCTTTTTCTTTGCATGATCCGGCTTTAGCTTTCATTTGTGGATGGCATGGTCAACTGTCTTGACAGACTGTAATTTCTGGAAGCATGCCTGAGCCCATGCAGGGATTTCCAGTACAGAATCCTGCCTGTTTTTAATGTCTGAGGGACTAAAGATCACAAGCATCCAATACTGACCTTCAGCCTTGTCTCCTGTGCATGGATTTCTCCAGATTCTCTGATTTTTTTATCACATTTTGTCCCATAAATGGTGGGATATTTAAAGTCAGTGCAGCTTTTCATTGACTAACATTTTTCTGAAACTGCTCCACAGTTTTTAAGACAAAGTTCTTTACAGATTAGTAAACCTCTTCCCATCTTTACTAAGAGACTCTGCTGTGCTAAAATGCTCTTATACCCAGTCATGCTGCTGACCTGTTGCCAGTTAACCTAATTAATTGCACAATGTTCCTCCAGATGTTTTTCATGAGCACCACAGACTTTTCCAGCTTTTTAGTGCCCTGTCCCAACTTTTTTTGAGATATGTTACTGCCATCAAATTCAAAATGTGGACTGTGCAAGCTAAAGCTATATCATGCAAAGAAGGAGCCAAAAGTGAACACAATCCTGAAATGCAGCCGTCTTCTCTGGGTCATTTAGAGTGGACTGAGGTAAAATGGAAAACTGTTCTGTGGTCAGACGAATCAAAACTTCAAATTCTTTTGGATTTGAAATTCATTACACTCTTCTTTTATCTATATTTTCCAGAGTGTCACAACTTTTTGGAATTGAAGTAGTATAAAGACTTAACATAGGTTGACATTTTTAATAAATTGAGACATTTCAGCACATGCTTCATATTTTACCTCTGATTTATCATTTCACTCTCCTTTTGTGTTTTCTCCATGCCTCAGACAGTGAAGCTTTGGTTAAAGGCAGCAGCAGAGCGCAGACCTGCTTCTTTTATGCATGTTTGTACAATGAAACAGGCAGCCTAGTTTCTTTTATTCAGTTAAAGTTTATATTATAGTATATATCTATTTTTTATCCCATTTTAATACAGAAAAACAAATGATTAAGACAATGAAACTCACTTTTTCCTAATTTTCTTGGTAACTACCTTTATAAGGAGTGAGATGAGGGGAGGGGAGGATACATAAGGAAATGGCTCATGTTGTATCTAAGCAACAACAGACAGCAGAGAAGGTCCTTGATCACTGTTGATGATGATGATGTTGTATTGTGTGTGTGCGTGTGTAATAGAGAGGGACTGCACATGTGCACAATTCAATTAATGTGCACAGGGAGGTGTGTCCATCGCCGCCTGGCCTCTGCATGTGTGTGTGCATCTGTGCACGGGTGTGTGTTCCTCATTATTGTGTTTACAGCCTTGCTGAAGTTGCTTTGGCGTTGTTTGGCGCCAGCGTTGCCATGGGAGCGAGTGATGCTGCAGCAGCAGCCAGCAGAGGGGAGGATTTAGTTTACAATGTGGGATGCTGAGATTTCCATTCGGCTCCTCGTGCTTCATCGAGGGTCTTTGTGTACAGTGTGTTTGTAACTTTGTGTGACTTGTTTTGTTGTGTGCGTGAGCCTGTGGGTGACCATGAGACAGAGAGAGAGAGACAAAGACAGGGTGGATGTGGACTATGAGGTTTAAATAACATGTTGATTAACAGAGTTAGAGCGTCTGACCTGTGCCTACGCTGCCCTCTGCTGCACAAACGGGGAAGAGCATAAAAACTGAGTTTTGCAATGATTTTATTTTAGTCTTCTTGTAACTGCTAACCTCTCTGATATTGTTCTGATTGTGCCTTTATAGTGTGACTTTTTTTTTTTTTAGAACAACTATTTTCTGACTTTTCTCTTAGATTTTTTTTTTTTTTCACTTAGAAATCAACATTTTTGGCTTGTTTTCTCCCTTCAGAAGCATTTAGAGTGTTGTGTTCATTAGAGTAACTCTCACAGACAGCTACCCTTTTCACAAAACATTAAGCTAGCTGCAGGAACCGTGGAGTTATTTTTTGACTTTGAACCACAGGTGGAGTGTGTGTTGGGGGGTAATGTCTCTTCAGCAAAACCACGCACCGCATCCATCGCAACAGCATGGCTTCACAGTCAAAGAGTCCGGGTGATGAACTGCACTGCTGTCCCGCTGTTTTCTTCACCAATAGAGAATATTTGGAGATCATAAAATGAAAACCTAGCAAAGAAGATCCAAGACTTTTGAGCAGCTAGAATCCTACATCAGACAAGAATGGGACAACGTTCCTCCCCCTAAACTCCAGCAACTGGTCTTCTGTCTTCCCAGAGGGGATGCCCCACAGTGGTAAACATGGCTCTGTCCCTGCTCTTTTGAAATGTATTGCTTCCAGCAAATTCAAAATGAACTAATATTTTCTAAAATGGTAAAATGTCTCAGTTGTCTGACATGTTGTTGGGTTTATGATGTTTGGAAATCATTGCATTTTTTTCTTATTTACTTGTTACACAGTGCCCCAACATTTTTTTGGAATTTGGTTTGAATAAAAATGCTAGGATAGTGCATTTAACTGCCTGATAAGCTAAAAAAAAAACATACAGGGATCACGCTCCTGGATCTTCCCCTGCACATCCTTTATGGACACAGCTCATCTATGTTGTTTGGGAAGGGCAGAACATTTTAAAAATATTGAAAGCTGATTGGAGCTGGGGTTCTTGACAAGGGTTCTTCCTCTCTTTTTATTGAAGGCCCATCAGAGCAACAAAACATACAATGTAGATACTCAAAAAGTGGATGTGCAGAACTTTTGCATTTCTACTTATGTTAAAAATATCCTTTATTATAAGTAGCATCATCAAAGATCTCAGCACTCTTTGGTATAAGAACAAACTGCCTGTTAGTTTTTTATTTTCTTAATTCTTTAAATCGTGTCCTAAATTTCCCTCAATGGATTTTTGAAGTATTTCTTACTGCTTGGGAACATGCTGTAAAATCAAACAAGGAGGAACAAATCTGATAATTCTCCCAGAGACTGCAGTGGCTTTAGATAGCGTCACACAGTCACGCTTGTGTTTGCATTCAACCACTGGAATATTGATGCTCCATAGTACACATTCATTACCACTGTTTTAATGAAGAATCTCAGCATGCACGTCTTTGTGTGAAAGTTCACACGGACTCCCTGAAACGTACAGATTGAGCCTTTTTCTGCAAGTCGTCTGATTACATTTAAATATGCAGAGAGAGAGAGAGAGAGAGACAGAGAGAGAGAGGGTAATGATCACAGAATCAGTATCATCTTTCTTTCTTTCTTTCTTTCTTTCTTTCTTTCTTTCTTTCTTTCTTTCTTCTATCTAGTGATGTACCGATCCAACCTTTTGAGCTCTGATATGTGGGGATCTGTGTATCTGCTGGTACCAGTGTGAATTTCGTCACTAAAACTATGACTAAAAATGTTTGTTGACAGCCTTTTTTTTCCATGACAGCTAGACTAAGACTAACAAAACTAGATCTGTGATGACTAAAACTGACAAAAAGTAAGTTTAGTTTTTGTCAGAATGACTAAAACAAGGCAACAATGTAATTTCGTTTCTGTTGGACTTATAAAATCTGTGATATTTCTCCACTGTGGGTAAATCCGTCAGAAACAATGCCTCTGTATCTATTCTACCTCTCAGCTGTAGAAAGCAGGAACCCCAGGTTTAGCAGGGTGCAGAGAACACACTACCATGATTTGGTACCAGATTTAGGCAAGAAAATAAATGCTTGGACTAAAAGTTAAGACTAAACTGTGAGGACTTTTTATAGACTAAAACTAGATGAAAATGTTTGTGAGATTTTGTCGACTAAAACAAGACGAAAACTAATAAAGAGTAGAATGACTAAAATTTGACAAAAAATAAAAAACATTTCATCTCAAGACTACGACTAAAATCAAAAATAACTGCCAAAATTAACACTGGCTGGTACTCAGACCAATCTGGTACCAGTCTTGGATTAGCCCTCTAAGACCAAGATTGTCATATACAATAAGAAAAAACCTTGGTTATTTAGTTGTAGAATGTTTGAACCATAAATTGTAGCCTCCTCATTTTCTCCTCTAGAAGCCTGCCATGGTGCCATTCTAATGACGCTATCCATGCCTTTGAATTGCCTACAGAAGCTTTTCTAGCAAGCCTGGAACTTTCTGGTGTCTTTAAAGAAGTAAACCATGCCAGTAATTCTGATATTGAACAACTTTGTATCCATTTCAATTAATTTTTGTTTTGTTTTTTTTAAGATTTATTTTTGGGCTTTCCATGCCTTTATTTGATAGAGGAGGACAGTGGATAGAGCCAGAAATGGGAGAGAGACATGTGGTTAACGGCCACATTTGAACCCGCATACATGGGTAGCGCTTTAGGCTGCTAGGCCATCTTTGCGCTCTTTTTGATTGTTTCTGATGCTAATGGCTAATGCTATCAACTGTTGCACTGACTGTTTTTTATAAGCTTTTTAAGACAGTAAGTCCAGGAGAGATAAATTGTTAAAAAAAAAATAGCTTATGGGCTCAGAGGGTTAATAACCTACAAGAATAAAGCTGGGAATATTTTTTGCAGGACATGTTTTCCCAACTTTGTAAAAACAAATTCAAATCGATCAGTTCACGTAAGAAGACTAAAATTTGGTCAGTCAGCCCCACTATCTGTGCACCACTTGCATTAACTTCACTCGCCCTGTGCTGTCACAGTAAACCCTGTGAGCTGCACTTTATACAGCAGCTGAAGCTGTGCTCTCTTTTGTTGTCCATGTTTTCCTGTTGGAAGTACTTACTCTCAGACTGTGATGCACTTTAGCCAGATGATAAAGCCTTTGTACCTGCATCCTTCTTTGTCCTTCTTTCTTTCTTTCTTTCTTGATGGCTGATATATGTTTGTGTCCACATGATGCTGTAAGTGGGCCAGTGGTGGAGTCGGCCAATTGGCCACTTACAGTGCGTAGATGTTGTCGCCATGGTGAAGGTGACATGCTCCGTCAGCCCCTCCTCTCCTGTTGCTATGTTACAGCACTCCCTTTGCTCTGCCTTTTCAAACAGGTTGTTCTTTCTGCCATGTTGCTTTTTTTTATGAAGAGGGATGTTGAGCAGACTTTAATGTCTACTGTTTGCTCTGACGCTCTCTGGTGTTATGATCAAGTTGGTGTGGTTTCACAACAAGAGTGTGAGAATATGTTTGTCTCTGCAGTAGCTGTTATAAGCATGTAAGCAGACTAAATCCATCCATCCATCCAACCAGCCATCCATTCCATACATCATCCATCCATCCATCCATCCATCCATCCATCCATCCATCATCCATCCATCCATCCATCCATCCACCCAGCCAGCCATCCATCCATCCATCCATCCATCGATCCACCCAGCCAGCCATCCATCCATCCATCCATCATCCATCCATCCATCCATCCATCATCCATCCATCCATCCATCATCCATCCATCCATCCATCCATCCATCCATCCATCATCCATCCATCAATCCATCCATCCATCCATCCATCCATCCATCATCCATCCATCCATCCATCCATCATCCATCCATCATCCATCCATCATCCATCCATCCATCCATCCAGCCATCCATCCATCCATCCATCCATCCATCCATCATCCATCCATCCATCCATCCATCAATCCATACATACATCCATACATACATCCATCCATCCATACATACATACATCCATACATCTATCCATCCATCCATCTGTCAGTCAAACCATCCTTTTTTCCTTCATTCCTTCCTTCTGGCCTTAGTTTCTTCCTTTCTTTCTTCCTCCTTCCTTCCTTCCTGCCATCCCTCCTTCCTTACAACCTTCCTGCCTCCCTGTCATTCCCTCTTCTTTCCTTCCTTCATTGTTTCCTTCCGTCTAGCCTTCTTTCCTGCAGTCCTCCTTCCTTCCTTCGTCCTTCTTTCCTTTGTTTATCGTACCTTCCTTAATTTCTTCCTTCCTGCCATCTGTGCCTTCTTCTTTCCTTCATTGTTTCCTTCCTTCTATATTTCCTTCCTCCCTGCTGTCATCCTCCCTTCCTTTGTCCTTCTTTCCTTCCTTCCTTCCTTCCATCCTTCCTGCCTTTCTTCTTTCCATACTTTCATCTGTCCTCCTGTCCTTTCTTCCTCCTTCCCTTCCTTCCTTCTTTTCATGCTTCCATCTGTCCTGCTGTCCTTCCTTCCTTCCTTAATTCCTTCCCTTATTCCTTCCTTCCTTCAGTCACCTCTTCTTTCCTTTCTTCCTTCATTCCTTTATTTCATCCTTCCTTCCCGTTTTACTTTCTTCCTTTCTTCCTTCCTTCCTTCCTTACTGTCTTCCTTCCATCATTTGTCCTTCCTTCCTTCCTTCCTTCCTTCTGTCCTTCATTCATTCTTTCCATCCTTCTATCTGTCCTGCTGTCCTTCCTTATTTTCTTCCTTCTTTTGTTCCTGCCATCCCCGTTTCCTTCATTCTTCCTTTTTTCCTTTCTTCCTTCCTTTATTTGTTTTTTTACTGTTCTATTTTTCTTTTTTCCTCTTTCCTTCTTTGTACTCATTCCCATTGTTTTGACTGACTGTCTTCTAGCCCATTTCAGTCTGGGCATGTGAGCCCCATGTCTTGGCCATGAGATGGCTGGATATTATTTTCATTGAACGTTAACAAGTCGGGGCTTTCAGACTGCCTGTATGAGAACCACATCTCTTGCATGGAGAATCTCAAGAAAATAGGGCTTGCCTTTTTTTCTCTAATGTCAAAAGTCAGAGTTCTCATCCTCACTACTCATCATCCTTTCTCGTCTCCTTCTCTTATTCTCCTAGTGGGTGAAGCCAGGAACCTGATTCCTATGGACCCAAATGGTTTATCAGACCCCTATGTCAAACTCAAGCTCACCCCGGACCCAAAGAACGAGACCAAACAGAAGACCAGGACCATCCGCTCCTCTCTCAACCCCTGCTGGAACGAGTCTTTCACTTTGTGAGTGAAAAGCAGCCATCATTATTTATTATTTGGCAGCTAATGTTCAAGTTCTTACTAGAATAAACTCAATCAAGGTAACCATGGAAATAATAGAAAACACAATGATTCTCAGTCTTCTTATTCTGTTTCCTCTCCCTGTTTGCTCTTATTTTTATGAAGTAAGCTGAAAGCATCAGATAAGGACCGCCGCCTGTCCATCGAGGTGTGGGATTGGGACAGAACCACCAGGAATGACTTTATGGGCTCCATGTCTTTTGGGGTTTCCGAGTTGATCAAAGCTCCACACTGTGGCTGGTTAGTGGTCATTTCTTCTTCAGACCTTTTAGCTCAACAATCTCATTCCAGATTCTCCAGAACATCAGCTTGTTAAATGGCTTAAACACATCAGGCTTACTATAGCATGTCCTGGTGTTTTTACGTACATTTAACTGGACTTATTTCTTTTTAGATAATAGCAGGGACATGTGCAAGGCTGCTAATCCATGTGTTACTCTATTAACACCCTGTGGGATGTTAATTTTAAGGCCTGGCTGCAATAAAAGAGAGCAAAGTTAAAACTGTGTGTATATTAGGGAATAAAGACCATTAAGTCCACTTTCTCCATCTTTCTCCTCTGTCAGGTTCAAACTGCTGAACCAGGAAGAAGGCGAGTACTACAACGTTCCCATCCCCGAGGTGGACGATGTCAACCTGGAGCTGCGGCAGAAGTTTGAGGTGAGGACATCGAGGACTGAAACATTCCATGCAGAAAGCTTTTCTTGGTCAAAAATTGTGCACATTCACTCTAACACAAATGTGCACCTTTCTCCCGTGACCATGGTAACCTCCTTCTTCTCTTGGCATTGAAAGTGAATGTTTTTGATTTGAAAGGAAATCTCGATAGTTCAGAAAACTCAACCTAACTGTGAAAACAGCAATGAGGGCTGTCCAGTGGGGCCTAGGCATAAAATGACAGACTGCTTTTTAGAACAGCTGTTATCTGCAGATTTATTAGACTTGCCCTTAAGATAGCTGTGTAAATATCCCTATATTTAAAATCTGTCCTTTTTTGCAGCTCTGGCCGGCAAATTTGAAAATAAAACAGAGGAGAAAATCATGTATGCAGTCTAAAAGAACCTTAGATTGTTTCTACTGTTGCTGGAATGGTGTTTTTCTTTACTTCTTTTTTCTCGTTGTATAAGATCTGATGGAGAGCTGTGTGCAGCGTCTGTTTCTGTAGCTGCTACAACAACAGTGTGATCTAATTCGCAGCATCTGCTAAATTAAAACAACATAAGACAGGATGTTACAAAACAGATTTAGTCATTTCATTCAGCACATACATCCATTAAAGATAAAAACAACAAGGAAACCATGTTTATCAATCGCCCTATGATAATCATCCTATTAATAAGAACATGCTTAAATATTATTGTAGTACTCTCTTTATGATATATCTGGGACCTCAAGTGAATATTTTTTTCACATTTACTCAGACCTGACAAGTGTTTGGGATTCTACTTTTGGAGCATTGCATTGCAGAATAAAAGTTACTTTACTCTTAAACTACAGTAAAGTCATTGTAGATAAATTTGTCCGAGAAAAAGCAGGTGGAACTGCTCCAGATGAAAAATAAAATTACTCACAATACACATGTAATAGGGCTGTTAGAATGTTATGCAGTTAAGGTCTGACGTGAAAGCATGAAATGGATTTAATTGCATTAATCACATGGTATTTTGTGCACCATTGTGAGCCAGCCTTGCACAGTAGCAACTGGTTATCATCATTCTAACGTCCTTCTGCTTTCACAGCGGTATGAGTATGTGACACTGATCCTCCTTTGAGTGTGACCTGATGTAAAACCTCCGAAGTCCCTGCATGTCTGCAGAGTATCTACTGTTGTTTGTGTAATTTGGTTGAAATGTTGGAAAATTTGCTGTTTGGATATTTTGGGAAATCTGCTTAGATATTTTCAAATATTTTCTTTGAAATTTGGGGAAGCTTCATTGGAAGTTTTGGCAAAATTTGCTCTGAAATTATTTTGTGATTTTTATGGTAATTTTTGGAAATGTATTTTTGATTTTTTTGGCAAAATTGTTTGGAATTTTTTTTCGGCATTTTCAGTTCAATTTGGGAAATGTGTTTTTAATTTTTATTAGAATTTGATTGGGATGGGGGGTTCTTTGAAATTTTACAGATTTTAAATTTCAGGGAATTTGTTTGGATGTTTGGGGAATTATCCGTTAATATCCTGGAATATGGGGGAATGCATTTGCAAATTTTGGGGAGTTTGCTTAGAAACTTTAGGGGGAATATGTAAATTGAATTTTAAAAATTTTTTGGAAGGTTTCAGTTTTATGGTAACGTTTCACTAAAAAAAAAAATCAGGGAATACTTGGAGAATTTTTGTGGTACTCATTTATGGAAAATGTTAAAAATAAGGTTATGCATTTGCCTAGAATGTGTTTCTAATTTCATTTTTTTAATTTTGTTTTTTTAATTTCTATTTTTTTGTAAATGTAGTCATTTTTGTCTATTTTGGAAAGTGAAATTCCAGAAATTTCTGTCCAAAGTCAAGGCTGCTAGCACCTAAAAATGCCCTCCAAACTAAAGCTCAGCTCTCAGGAAGATAATGTAGACTTAACTAAAATTCAGTAAGTGGGAAGTTTATGCTGATCAGTTTCTTATCTGAGGAAATCATCTTAGGAAAATAACAGAAAGTGTTTTGTAAATTGTTGGTTGAGTAATTTGAAGTAAAGCAGATCAAATTCATGTGAAACACAGACATGTTAATGTGAGGGCGCTCTCTAGTGGTTTATCTGTGCATTACAGCAAGGTTTATACATCTTCTAATAAACTGCTAATCCCTGTGTGCATATAATAAAGTAACAGGTAGGAGGAGGCTGCTATATAAAACAGTGTTCATGAGATGGCAGAGAGTGTGGGTCTGGTTTCTTATTAAAGAGCGTCTCCGTTTGTGCCCACAGGTGTTTGAATACTCAGAGCAAATGTCATCTCCTTCCAGCAGCCCTCCACACTCTGCTCCATGTATTTTTTTTTTTTTTTTTTAATTTTCTCTTCTCGCCTCACTGTACAACGCTGACCTTGACTTTTCTCAGAGGCTGGAGTCTTTGCACAAGTGTGTGGTTGCCGTGGAAACTGGGAAAGATGCTGAGATACAACCAGATGTGATAGAAAAGAAAGGATTTATTCAGTTTTCCAGCCGTGGTTTTGACCATTTCACAGTTTGAGAACAGAAGATTGAAAAGAGATGTCTGCTTTTATCTGAAGTCACATGTGTAGCTCCAGCTGAGCTTTAACCTCCATGTAAAGAGAGTTTCTTCTTCCTTCTAGGCCTGCCAGTTAAATATCCACTATCTAAAGGTAGCTCTCTGCCTGCTCCGTCTCTTTTTTCACGCTGTTAGCTTGCATCACTCCTACTTTACTCGCTGTGTTAGGATTGTTTGTGGATCTCTGCTGGGTGTCCACAAATTAATCTGATTTACTAACAAAAGGCTCTCCACAGAACACAGTTAAACCAGGACAAGCTGCTTCCACTCACACAAAATTCATATTTTCCCACACTTTAATCCTTCTTTTTGTCTAACACATAACTTTCAAGGGACTACATATCAGTGACAAAAACATAAGCAGTGAATCTGAGAATCATCCCTTTAAAAGTTTATTACTCTGTATGTACTCCCTCTGCTGCACACAAACACCAGACAGCATTGTTGTTAGTAAATGTGCTCATCATCACTTCTTTGCACCGTCATTGGCCAAAGGGGCATCACTCACGCTCCTGATTGGCTGTCACCGCAGCCCACAGCCCGCCCTCTCTAGTCTGTGCCTCAGCCTGGACTACAGAGAGCTTTAAGGACAAAAAGCATGAATGACAATCACTCTCACGTCGCACAGTGACGGTATGAATGGATGCACACACAGGCAGGATCTTGCCGTGCATGTCACATGCGTCCACATGGTGGCAGTGTTACACTGATTGAGAGACTGGATTGTGTGTTTGAGAACTTCTTTAACTCTTACGTGTAAATTTCTACATTTCCTTTTTGTGCTGAAGTGGGAAAATGATTGACATGTATGTTTTGAAGGAAACTTTTTTTTATATATATAACCATGTTGATGTGTCTGCAAAGTCTGGATGATGATAAGACAACTTTAAGAGAGAAACAGAATTACCAAATAATACAAGAATTTAAAAGATGTTTAAACCTATGAATAATATTATTGTATTTATTCTATAAATGTCTAACATAACTACTCCTTAAATGGGCATAAATTTATGTTGCATTTATTAGACCAGTTGAGTCCATTTGCAGCCTCTTCTAGCCATGCAAGATTCCAGAAAAATGCCAATTACTTGGGATGCACAGTATTTGATTTGTACTTATCCTTATATGTTAATGTTTGCAAATTAATGTTAGCCTCTACAGATATTGATATCTACAGTGCATTCAGGATGTATTGCCCCTGTTGTCACCTGATGACACAGTTGAATAAACAATATTTTTATTCTCATTAATCTACACTCAGTACCTCATAAGGACAAAGTGAAAACAGAGTTTAAAGGTCACATATTTTACCCTTTTAAGACAAGTTTATATTATTCTCAGAGGTCCCAAAAACATGCCTGTGAAGTCTTTTGCTGGAAAAACTCCAGTATTGGATTTTCCATGTCTGAAATCTCTCTGTTTCAGCCCTGTTCAGAACAAGCTGTTTCTGTGTCTGTTACTGAGCTATCTGACTCCGCCCCTCTCAGGAAATGGATGTGGCACTCCTGGTCCTCCTCTCAGCTGGCAGCTGAGAGGAGGATCAGGAGAGGAGTGCAGAACTTTCTTCCAAGCAGAGAAGGCCAAACAAACCGCGGGGTTAACTCCTCACATGACATCATGAGGGGAAAATATGAGAACGCACATTTTCCAAAATCTGGGGGGATTTTTGTGATTCTTGGGGGGATTGTGGACAGGCCAGGGGCACATATTTTGCACAATAAGTGACCTTTAAGAATTTCTGCATTTTTTAAAATTTGTTGTGCAAATCATGTCCAATCAATTTAATTTACTAGACTCGAATCAAGGTGTAGAAACACCTCAGCAAAGATCCAGAGAAATTGGAAGAGCCTGAGCTAAATTTCAAGTGTTTTGAAAAGGGTCTTATGTCAATGTTATATTTTAGGTTTTTATTTTTAATTTATTTACAAAAATTTCTAAAATTCTGTTTTCACTTTGTCATGATGGGGTACTGAGTGTAGACTAATGAGAATTAACACTATTTTTTTTTTCATTGTAGCATCAGGCTGCAACAAAACAAAACTGAAAATCAATGGTTCTCATGCACTGAGCCAAGTCTTGGTGTGTCGTAGAAATTTCTACCACCAAATGTAATTACTACAACTATACAATAACTTCAGTCAGGACCACTTTGTCAAGGAACACACATGATATGTGGTTAGAAATTGTTTTTCTTTATTAGCAGTTATGCATCTGCACTCTTTGCTGTTCTTCATATGACTGTTCTGGGAGTCACGAGTCAACAGAACACCTTCCTGCCTTTCAAGGAAAGCCTGAGGCAGGGAGGGAAGCAGCAAAAATCTAGAGCAGAGCAGGCGTCAGTGACAACAGAATGACACTGATAAAGTCAGAGGTAGAATAAAGGAGGAGCTGGGGTGGAGGGGGTTGTAAGAAGCAGCTTCACTCCATGGCCTGCCTGAACTAACACAATACGCTCAATTTCCTGTAACATGTAAAAGGCTATGTTGTATAGATAGGGTTGTGGTGTGCCTTGGGCTGTACTATCTTCAAATGGCACACCTTAAGCCCATGTTATTCCTCTTTAATTAAGCAGGTGAATATATACAGTAATTTAATCAGAGTCAAACACCCAACATTAATTCTGTTTCCACGTTGAGTCATGACTGCAGGAATGGTCGATGTGTCAGCAGCCTCCCCTCCCTGCTGGTCGCCTGGTTTCTCTCTCTATCTGACACAAACAGACAACCGGTGCAGCCAGGACGGGAGCTCGCAGGGTCTTAATTGCTCGTTTTACTCTCACTCTTGGCAGACCAGTCATTATGACAACAGGGGACCTCACAATACTGGCAGCCACCCGTCGACTGCCCACCACTACCCAAAATGCACTGCAGGAGATATCATGCTGAATATCTGTGAAGAAATCTGACTGTTTAGCAGAAAAGGATCTCTAAAAATAAAAGTATCACCAAAAAGAAATTCCTTATATCATGCAGAATTTGTCCTCTGCAGCAGTACTGAGTCTTTATTCTTAGCAATGCTAGTGTATCAGTAATTGCACTTTTTTGCTTGAATTTAATGCTTTAATATATTGTCTGACATGCAAAATACAATGGTTATGAAATATAAGAACATTATTTGTAACAAACTACAATTCCAAAAAAGCTGGGACATGGTGTAAAATGTAAATAACAATGAGAAATAATGATTTCCCCCTCCTTTTCAACCTTTATTAAAGCACAAAGACAAGATAATAAATGGCTAAACAGATACAATTTATAGATTTTGGAAATACACACACATTTGTTATTTGATACCTGCAATATGTTCCAAAAAAGTTGGGACAGCTTTCATAGAGGGCCAGTCATCCACACCTACTCTTGGGAGTTCTCCACTTAATAAAAGGGGAGGATGAATAGTCCAGCAGTTTATGAACATCGTCCTCAACCTTCAACTGCAAGGACTTTACAGATTTTACCTTCTAGTCTAATATATCATCAAAAGATTCAGAGAATCTGGAGAAAGCTCTGCATGTAAAGCACAAAGCTAAAAGCCAACATTGAATGCCCGTCAGCCTCGACTCCTCAGGTGCTACTGCATTAAAAATCAGCATCATTTGATCAAGCCTAGCAATAAAGCCTTCCTAGTTCCTCAGCCAATCAAATTCTTTCTATTAACAAAGTGGTGTATTTAAATTTAACGTACTTCTCACTAATCCCTTCTTGCTTTAATAATGATGCAACACTCTGCTGCTGCCGGCAAAGCTTAATCTCCTCCACCCCAGCCTCCTTCTTTATAGCATAAAGCTTGTTGCACCCTCGGATTCAGATTGATGCCGCTATGGTTTCATTGTTTTTCAAACTAATTTTATCGTAATCAATATGCGTTGTCATAAATGTATCTACCCATATGGGGTTTCTAGCCATGTCCTCTCTGGACAGTCAAAGCATGCTGCTCGACTCACCTAGGGAGCATCTTTTAAGCAAAGCCTTCTCCGCTGAGTGAAACTGTAGATCCATTTTGCAATAAAGTGGTTAAATGATTGACAAGAGTGTTCCTGACTGAAGTGATGGATATTCAGTGAAGCCCTGCCAATCTCTGTTGGCCTCAAGTTCACCTGAGATAGACTGACCTTAAGTTGAAAAGTGTGCAATAGTCTTAAGACTCCACACTTCCAGTTGTATTTGGAAATAATGGTTGTCGAGTCCCTCAGGCTAGTGTGAAAAGGGTGGAGTGGGGATGTATTAGTGCCCATGGCATGGGTCACTTGCACATCTGTGAAAGCATCATCAATACAGAGAAGTACATACAGGATTTGGAGAAACATATGCCAACATCCAGACAACATCTTTGTCATTGTGGAACCACATGCTGCACAGGTTACAACAGCATGGCTTCACAGTAACAGAGGGTAGACCAGCCTGTATGCAGTCCAGACCTGTCTCCTGCACTGCTGATGTACATAAAGAATGAATGGGAAAGAATTCTACGTTCAGTACTTCAACAATTGGTGTCTTCAGTCAAGTGTTAATTTTTAAGCTATTTTTAATTTTAGTCTTAGTTTTAGTCTTTTGATCACATGTCTTTTAGTTAGTCACGATTTAGTCATTCTACCCTTTTTAGTTTTAGTCCAGTTTTAGTTGACAAAATCTCCAAAACATTTTAGTCTAGTTTTAGTCCATATAAAGTCCTCACATTTTAGTCTTTACTTTTAGTCCAAGCATTTATTCTCTTACCTAAATCTGGTACCAAATCATGATAGTGTGTTCTAAGAGGCAAAAGAGATACAGATGCATTGTTTTTTGACAGATTTACTCACATTGGGGAAATAAAATGGATCTTTAATGACCAACAAAAACTAAATTACATTTAAGTTTAGTTTTAGTCATTATGGCGAAAATTAATCGTACTTTTTGTCGGTTTTGGTCGTCCCAGATCTATCTAAGGTTAGTCTGCTCTTTGTCTCTAGTTTTTGTCATGGAACAAAAGGCTGTCGACAACAATTTTAGTCAAAGTTTCAGTTGACGAAATTAACACTGCTTCAGTCTATAGTTGTGTAGTGAGTGTTGTTCAAAGAAAAGATAATGTAACACAGTGATAAACATGATCCTGTCCCAACTTTTTTGGAATATCTCAGGCATCCCATTCAGAATGTGTACATATTTCATTTGTATTCTTGCTGTCAAAAATCTTGTGTCTATATCTTTAATTAATTGAATATTTGATTTGATAATTGGAAAGCTTTTCCAAATCACTGTATTCTGTTTTATTCATATTTTGCGCAATGTCCCAACTTTTTTGGAAATTAGGTTCTTATTTACTTTACTTAATGGATAATAGCATGGTTTTGAAAGGAGTAAGCCAAAGGAAAAATTAAGCTGATATGGTTATCATAACACATTCCTTGCTGTATTTACATTATAAACTATAATCAATGAAGAAATAGATAGCTCAGATGTTACACTTAATTGTTGATTAGATCACTGACTCATTCCTAACACTGGCTGGATTGCACAAAAATGTTTCTGTGCATTCTTGATTTTTTTTGTGCAATGCAGACAGTGTGCAGTTTTCATTATAAAAAAACAAGATTTTACCCAATATTTAGTGCTAAAGAATCATATTTTTTTAGCACTTTTATTATCAAAAAAATCACTTTAACTAGTATTAACTAAAGTTGTGGCAACGTTTAAAACATTCATATCAGACAAACCTATAGTGACTATCAAAGCAGGACAAAAATGTACCAAAAGCATGACATTGTATTTGTTTTTTAGGTTGGTTTAATTAGGAATCCCTTGCTACCAAAAGCTGCACATAAAATTTCATTTTAGAGACCTGAAATGTGACAAAAACTGTTATCTTTATTGATATTAGTACTTTTATTCCCACAGAAAGCAAAGCTGGGCCACGGTAAGAAAGTGATCACACCATCAGATCACCGGCGGTTCAGCTTGCCGTCAGGTAACATGGACCGGGTCCGACTGAGTGACTTCAACTTTCTGGCCCTGCTGGGGAAGGGCAGCTTTGGCAAGGTGAGGACCACAGCACAGATGTGATACAGTCATTTATCTTTGCAGCGTTGTGAGTATGGCGTCCGAAGAACATCTTCGGAATCTCTGTTTGCCTGAATCTCCTCCTTCACTTGCAGGTCATGCTCGCAGAGATGAAGTCGACAGAGGAGCTCTACGCCATCAAGATCCTGAAGAAGGACGTGGTGATCCAGGATGATGACGTTGAATGTACGATGGTGGAGAAGAGAGTATTGGCCCAGAGGGACAAACCGCCGTTCCTCACACAGCTCCACTCCTGCTTCCAGACTGTGGTGTGTAAAAACTCAGGAGCACTTAAAATATTTAACTCTTGGCTGGAGGGCAGCCTTTGCTTTTTGAGGTGGTGGAAGCACAAGACTTCTTCACTTAGAAAATATGATTCATGCTTACACAAGAAGAAGGTTAATAAAACCGGAGCCAACATCAATCTGTGCTGTGCTTCTGGAATTTTGTTTTGTTAACAGAAATTCTGACCAATCAGAGCATTTTACTCGTGCATTTTGCATTCTGGTCTGCATCAAATGTTCACATAAATCTTTAGATAACTATGCAACAATCTAGTCCATGATTCAGACCAGAGCAAATGAACTACACGTCTAAAAGGCCCTCACTCAGATTTCTCAGTATCTGAGCACCTTTGGTTTCATAACTCCACTTAGTGCTTTGTTCTCTCTGCTCACTTGAATTGATTTGAAGGTGCCATTTCACCCCCCCATTATTCTTCCACCTCTGCTCCTTGAACATTTAAACCCAGAGTGCCCTTGTGTATTTTTCCATCTATTATTATATCCGTCTTTGCTCTACATTTATTGCAGCTCCTTTCTGGAGTCCCTGCAGAGAAAATTGATAAGGAGCTGAGACCACCCCTGAATACAAAGTCTTCACAGTGACGTCAGCTCTGTGCGTAGACAGGGTGACTCAAGGAGTCTTTAATAAAAAAATACATTAACGGATCAAAGGCTTATAATACAGGTATACAAGCCACTGCAGTGGGAGAAAAAAAATTGTATCTTTTTAAAAGAATATAAGGTAACAGGATGTCTGAAGAGAGCACACATCTTATATTCACCTTTTTTCACTTTGACACCTTCACTTCCTGTACTCTCTTTTGTGTTGCATCCATTAAAAGCTGCTCTTTGTGGGTACTAATGTCCTTTTTTCTGTAGGATCGACTTTACTTTGTGATGGAGTACATCAACGGGGGAGACTTAATGTATCACATCCAACGAATGGGCAAATTCAAGGAGCCACAGGCTGTGTGAGTCCATGCAAAGGCTTTTTGTTCAGTGCACCGGATCTTATGTCATTATGCAATGTAGGATCAACCTCCTAAGGCCCTGCATGCACGTATGAGGACATTACATTCTGGCTTTCCAGTGGCATAGAATTTGCAATACAATTTTCATTAATATTTTTGAGAATATATTTTGGGTATTTTCAAGTGTTTTCATGGAAATTTCAGATTAGTTTTTTAGAGGGTTTCATTGGAAGTGTTTGGGGGAACTTGCTGTAAAAATTTTGAGTATTTGTTTGAATCATTAGGAAAATTTTAAGGGGAAATTTAGGAGGATTTTTTGTGTATATTTGGGAGATATATGTAATTTCTGAGAATTTTATTATATTTTCAGGGGGGAAAATTTTCTTTAAAATGCAAAATTTTTGAGAAATCATTTTTTTAATTTTGGGAATTTGATTGAGAATTGGGAGATTGGGTGTCCTTTGAAATTTCTTGAAATTTATGCAAATTTCAGGGAATTTGTCTGCATGTTTGGGGAAATCTCCAGTCAGTTTCATGGAATCTTTTGAAATGTATTTGTATGTTTTGGGGAATTTGCTTAGAGATTTTGGGGAATCTTTAAAATATTTTTTCAGGAATTGAAAAGGAATTTTGGGGGACATTTTGATTAAAAATTAGGCTTTATGATAGAGTTTCACTGAAACATGTAAGGAATATAAAAAAAAAGAATTTGGGTATTTTTTATGTGAAACTTTAGAAATATGTTAAATAATTTTTAACCGAAATTTTAGGTTGTTTCTTTGAAATTTAAGGGAATTTGTTTTGATGCTAGACATCGTTTTTGGTCAAAATTAATTTGCGTTCAAAGACAAGTTTTTAAACTGATCAGGTCCTAATTATCCCAAATAAGTGGGAGAAACTAAAAATGCATTCAAAATAAAAGCTCAGGTTTCAGGTTGTTTGAGATAAATTAGTACAAGTGTGGTGTTTAAGTTAAAAAATATTAAACAAACTAGAGTTTTTAAACTTATTTGCGGTTTGTAAATCAGAGTGTTTTAATTCACTCAGCAATAATATTTATAAACTGCAAATGAGCCCAGCAGACAAACACATCAGGTACAAAATAACTTGTGCTGTAAAGTGAATGATCAGGTGTGCTGTTGCCCTGAGGTAGCTGAAGTTGCTGACTGATGTCCAGTGGTCTCTCATCAGTGTGATAAATGTAGCTCGGGCCAGCTGCTCCACTTTAGTTGCCTTTATAGCTGTCATACAGACCCGGATGATGTCTTGAAGCCCCTTGTTGTCAACGATGTCGATGGTCTGCAGTCTCTGGCGACCCATTAGCGATCACATTAGTTAGCTTAGATGTTGTCGTTTTGGAGACAAATCCAGGTCTGCTGGACTGCACCAGTGTAGCGGCATTATGGCTTGACCCCATGTTGTTGTTAGCATCTTTGCTAACATTAGCAACGTTAGCTATCATGGCTTGATCCCATGTTGTTGATAGCGCCTTTGCTAACATGAGCAAAAATGCATGCCGCCCGGTGGTGGTACTTCAGACTCGTGCTTCAGCGTAAAGACAGTTCATCGCCACAGTATGTACACACAACTTTTGTTTCATCCAGACTTCCATTAGGCAGCTTTTTAAATCGAAATTTGCCATGAAGCAGATCTGGGTCTGTCTCCTCACTCATCACTGCTGGATGTGTCTGACCCGCCTTTAACCTTTTCACCCCAGGGATGTAAACATCCTCACAGGAGGACTACGGGAGCAAGCTGTGGTCAAACTTAGTCATATGATTAAATTGCATTATTATTTTTTAGTGCGTTAAGCTTTCCAGATTAATCATGTGCGTTACTATTAACAGGCCTATTAAAAATATAAAAGTAAACATCATAAATGCATCTCTTTGCATCTCTTTGCACTTTTTTGGTCCTTAAATCAGCACATGGTCAATAAAGACTGTAAAAAAAATTCTGAACTGCAAAAAAAAAAAAAAATTTAAATATACTATGAATGGTGATTAATTAATCAAAAATAATTGTTTGATAGCCCTAATGATTGGAGACATTGGATGGAAATGAAGGGAGATCACAGAAGCTAACTACAAATCCTTAATTTTTTTTCTTTTCTCTCAGTAATTTTGCACATAAACCACCAGATATTTCAACAATTAATACTTAAATATGTGTTCTTTTTTGAATTCCATATTTTATAGATATGTATTATTATGTATGTGATTATTATTTTGCCCTCTTTTGCAGGTTTTATGCTGCAGAGATTGCTGTCGGCTTGTTTTTCTTGCATCGAAAGGGAATCATCTACAGGTGGGTGAGTCAGAGAGAAAGCAGCTTAATGAAACAAGCCCCCTTTACACCTCTAATTGGATCTTTGTTGCATGGAAACAAGACCCATAAGGGCTGTTTAAAGTAAAACTGGTTGGATATCATACAAGGTTCTACAGAACTGCATAAAAGAAAAGATATATAGACAGATTTGTCGATCCACTTGTCTCCTTGAGCCACTTACAAAGAACAGAATCACTCCTTACACAGACTAAGGTCACCCTGTTCCTCTTCAGCTCTCCAGCAAAGGACTCAAGCCCATTCTCCTAATCTCACCAGCACTGTGTTTGGCACCGTGGCATACTCTGTGCCAGATTTAGCTGCCAAAAGTGGTGAATAAGGAGAAGAAAAACACTACCTGAGGCATGAAACACGTGCAGAGATGTAGGAGCAAAGAGGAATAACAGCACAAAGGAAGCAAGATAAAGGAAAAATGATTAAAGACCAAGAAATAATTGTTATTTGGAAGAAAATGCATGTATCATTATGGCCACAACGCAAAGCAGAAACTTTATGTTCATGAAGGTTCTCTTCTGCAGGGATCTGAAGCTGGATAACGTGATGCTGGACTCTGAGGGCCACATCAAGATTGCAGACTTTGGCATGTGTAAGGAGAACATGTATGAAGGAATGAGCACACGCACCTTCTGTGGCACCCCGGACTACATCGCTCCAGAGGTGAGGATAAGACCAGGGTTACTTTTGGCAGCTGTTACAGACTTAGACTAAGTTTTAGTCTTGATGGATATATGTGAGTCATCTTGAACTTTTACAGCAGTGGTTCTCAAATGGCCATGCCTCAGGATCCACTACTAACTCCTTAATGAGCTCTCGTGTCTGATTTGTCAAAACAGAAAATCTGAGGCGCTCTGATTGGGTAAAAAATTCATTATTAAACAGGGATGTGTACGTGCTCAGACTCCAACCAGTCTTCATCAGGACATCAAATGATGACAACCCACTGGAGTCAGAACATGTAGACATCTCAGGATTGACCTTTAATTTAAGACGGTAAAAAACATTTTAAATAAGAAATAATAGAATATTACAATGTCACAAAATCAATGTGACCATAAAGATAATACAGAACTGCGAAGAACTTTTAGGCATGTTTGGGCCAAAAGTTGAGGCTGAAATTTCGTAGAGGCAGTTTTGCGTTTGCATAGAGGTGGCAAGTAAGCCGCCTGAAGGCACCATTGGGCAGGAAGAAGGATTAACACAACCCTGGTTGTGCTCTGGATGTCCTTGCATGTTACGTGGAGTGGTAATCTACTGAAAAAAATAACAAAGTCCACACCTTTAGGACACATTAAGGGGGGATGTGGTGAGTAAGCACAGTCTAGGGCAGTGTTTCCCAAACCTTTTTTTCTGGTGACCCATCACAACCCAACAACTTGTCTTCCATACATTAGTGCATTTCAAGTCTGCCTCCTGCACCATCCTCAGCTGGTTAGTTGGCCAGTGCTTGCTTGCTTGTTAATCCTGGACTCAATCTGCACCCTTTATATCTGTCACACCGGCTCTCTTTGAATGCTCTGGAAATCTGAGTTTCTTTCTTACTAGGCAAGCATCAGTAACTGTGACTTCAGCTCTTTTGCCATCTATTGGCTGGTAGAGCCTTGCTTTGTGTTTCATTAGAGGGTGAGTTTTATTAAGTGGGGCTGCCACCCTTTAATGTCTACTGCAGACATACACAGTATGTCCCATTAGATACTGTAACAAAGAAACTGTGAAAACTCATTTGTCGACCCCCAAAATTTTCTCACGACCCACCCATGTCTCCATCCCAGGCTTTGGGAATTAGTAGTCAAGGGCAGTAGATTTCAAACTTTTTCACAGCTAAGATCAACCCAAAATCTCAAGGCAGAGAATATCCATGCAAATTAGCCTCTTAATCACATGGGTTGCACTTTATTTTAGTGGGAGCTGATTATCTAGTAATTTTATAGTAAAGAATGGTAATTACAGTAATTTCTCAAGGTTACGGTGTTCTAGTAATAATTTGCGTTTTGCAAGATATAACTCAGAAATACGGTTATTTAGGAGGTTTTTACAGAGTGATAATGTATTAATTATAAAGCGATTCCTTGTAATATTGTGGTAATTCTCCAGTAAGTAGTTTGTATTTTACCATAACCCAAACTGCCTAACCCTTAAAATTAAGTGAAAATTTTTCAGGAAGGACTTGCTTAAATTTAGTGGGCCAAAAGAATGGAAAATATCTTAATTCTTGGAAATTACTTGGTAAAATACCACCTAATTAAAAGAGAATTGAAACAATATTATGAGGGTTGTAGTTGGGGTAAAATACCACTAAATTATTGAAGAATTGCCACAGTATTACTTGGAATTACTTAATAATAAATACATATTATTCAATAAATAGTTCCTTAATATTACCAAGTAATTACTTGGTAAAACAAGAAGTTGTTATTAAGTAATTACATCCTACTGTGGAGAAATTACTCAAAAAAAAAAAAAAACACGTCTTACTATAAAATTACTAGGTAATTAGGGCCCACTAAAATAAAGTGTTACCAACACGTGACGTATCAGTAGTTATTGTATAGGTGTAGTTAAAACGTGTGTTTGCACAAAATCTTAAGGCACACAATTTGAGGACCAATGCTCTAGGGTACTGTCTAGGTGGATACTTTGTTTGGGTGAGCTCCTAGTTGTGCTGAGGATGTCCCAAGGGCCCAGAATACTGGCTATCGCTGGGTGTATAACCAGGGAGGAAAAGGTGCGGTCAAGCTTGACCTTGGCTGGAGCTTGACTCTAGCCATCACCAGCCCTGAGTTGTAGCACAATCAGGCCCTGTGATGAATCCTTAGCGCCCTACATGCCTAAAACGTCTGCACAGTACTGCAAATATTCTCGCCATCTCTCTGCACTGACTCATAAGGAAGCCAAATGTTCCTCAGGTAGGAGTAACAGGAAGCCCCTACTTCTTAATGTACTAGAGATTTATATATAGAGATTTTCTTGGTTTCCATCCCTCAAGGCAAAAATAAATCAGATACTCCTGGATATTTCAACACATGCTGGTGATATTACAGCCTCCTTATCTACTCTCTCTGATAGCATCTCCAAGCTTGATCTAATCTGTTGTTTCTGCAGAAAAAATGCACTATATGGTTTGTAAAGTGTCTTATAAAATAGGTTGCAAATCCATTCCTGCATTTTCTAATGAAGTGCATCATGACTGATTCTTGCAGACTTGACTTTAAGGCAGTAAATCATAACTCCATGTACTGACTGTTGCATTCCTGCCTCTGTAAATGGCATGTGCAGCTGTGATTTAGCTCTCTCCTTGTGCATGATTATCATTGTGTGTCTCAGTGTGTAGACTGTGTGTGGGAGGGAGGTGTGGGAGGGCAAATTGGATGGTAGGAGAAAGAGCTTTTGTGATTGGAGCTGAAAATAGCCGACTGTATTTAATGGTGGCTGATTTGGTTTCGGGTTCAGATGATTGAAATGTTACATGTTCAGAGTTTCTCTGATATATCTACTGTGGCTCTCTGGGTTTGTGTGTAACGCTGCGGCATTCGTCTTTACCAGCCTGGAGTCAAACAGTGTTGATAAAAAAGAGACAAGAAATGATTCTAGCTGCAGATAAAGAGACATTCTTTTAACTGCGCTTCTCTTTCAGCAGAAATGTGGCACTGAGTGTTCATGAGTTTTCAAAGCATAAATCATTTTCTCTTTTGTGTCTCCTTTTAGATTATAGCGTACCAGCCGTATGGGAAATCAGTGGACTGGTGGGCGTATGGAGTTCTTCTGTATGAGATGCTGGCAGGACAGGTAATACATCGTTTAAACTCCTAAAGGATACCCATGTGAAACGTCATGCATTTTTTCTTTTTCAATGAAAGAGCTTCGACAGACAAGATAATACCTCCATCTCAGGGACTCTGAGCATCTCTGATCACTAATTTTTAGTATCTTCTGACATCAAAGCTTAGTTTTTTGATTGCAATAAATAAAAAAATTAAAATTGTAATTTCTAGTTACAGCCCTGAGAAAGAAAAATGAAGAGAGTGCTATGAAAGTAAAAAGAAACTAACATTTTGTAGCTCTTATTTTTAAAATAACAAAAGAAAAATAGTATTTTGCAATTTCTCTGTGCTCTATTTAACCACAAAGCATCCACTGAGATAGAAATTCTGTTCATCAGGGAGTCTTTGTCAAGATCAGCTGCAGAAAAATTCAAGGGCATCTGACAACACAAATGCAGAACAAACCACAAGGATTCAAGGACAGAGCACAGAGGAGTAACTACATTATCACTGAAAGTGAAAAGCTGTGAAGACGCCTGGCATTCACACACACAAAAAAAAAAAAAAAGTTTCTTTTTTGAGTTTATTTTTTTTCTTGGTTTTTTTTTTGGATTTTTTTTGTTTTTTTTACAAAGTTAACAGACTTAAAATTGAAGCAGAGGATCTGGATTTTGGTCTGAAATATTGGGAGTTACTTGTTGATTAGTAGTAGCAAACACATGTAGGTGAGAGGTCAAGTGAAACATTAAACCACCGTTTTGGTTTTAGTGATAAATTTTATATAATGAGGGAGAAAAGCTGTTAAAAATGTCTTTGATTTGTGCTGCAAGTTCATTGGCATGCATTTTGGGAATTTTAGTTTGTTCTTCGCCAAGACTGATCCAATAGTTCCCTTATTTTCAAAACTCTGACAACACATCCACAGAAAAAGGAACCACAGCTCTAAAGTGGTGTTGAAGTGAACTTTTGTAACTCAGAGGCTCTTAAAGGAAGAAGAAGTCAATCTCAAACTTTCCAGTTTCCAGGCAACAGCTGCTGACTCGCCAAGGGTGAAATAGAAAGAAGTACACACAAACACTTATAACAGGATTGTTTTTTAAGTGGAACTTATTTTTGACCCACCAGACAGACGATCCATGAGCAGCAGAAACAAACCAGAGTGCTTCAGAGTAGAAGACGGTGATGTAGCAGAAGCTTCCCAGCGAGACCCTCGAGCTGAAAACTGTTATCACTCCAATCTTTCTCATGAACTCATGTGACTCTGTGTCTCCTCAGCCGCCGTTCGATGGAGAAGACGAAGACGAGCTCTTCCAGTCCATCATGGAGCACAACGTGTCCTACCCCAAGTCCATGTCTAAAGAGGCCGTGTCCATCTGCAAGGGAGTAAGTGTCTTCGAAGCACATTGAGGGGAAGATCCTCAAGGATGTTTTTTTTTTCTTCCTTTGCAACTAATTCACTAAAGAACTATGCTGAAATTCCCTCAAATTTTGCCAGCCCTCAGATACTTCAGCTCACTTTCTGTTGGGTTGTTTATGTTTTTTCCAAACAAAATAATTTTTCTTACCGACAAATGAGAGGAACATATGGCTGTAGAGATAGATGTACTTAATTTCTGAACATGTTTTATTCTAAAGTGGCTATTCTCAAGTTCCTACTAGTTCCACAGTGCAATGTTGATAAAAACGTTCATTCTGGGATACACAGTAACAGCTGACTGAGGTGAAAGGAGGAGAAATGAGAGGGAGAGAGAGAATTACTGCCAGTTTAAAACCTGGTTTCATTTGTTGTTAAACTGCCACGCTATTTTTACTTCCTTTGGCAGTCTTCGCTTAGATGCTTTAGAATTCAAATGAACCCATTCAGGCTTTAAACATTGATGATAGAAATAAAGGTAAACATTTTAAGACCTTCATTTTAAATGATGATTTTTTTTCATGCATGGTGAGAAGGGTTTGTAAACCTTTAACAAGGTGACATGATTTAAATGAAAATATATTAAAACAAATATCGTAATCACCTGTGCTGTTGTAACACAAAAATCATAAGTACTGCAAACATCAGAGGACAGAAATTTGTCATTTTCTCTTTCCAAAGGTATTGAGACAAGACTGATAGTTGATTTCTATATCATACAGATAGATAAGCAACAATAATTAGAATGGCAACAATTATTTCTGCAATTGTCAGTTAGAACCTCCCTGAAATGGGCAGTGGTATAATCAGACTTTTGTTTATTGAGGTGTTTCAGCTGTGGCAGTGAGTTATGCAGGAGAGGCCTCAGGTATCTGGGCTAAAATACAAAAATGACAAATTAATGCACGAATGTTGCCCACCCCTCCTTATTAAGAATTTTCAATCAAGATAATCTTGCAGACAGATTCACCTTTCTCCGTGTTTCTCACCGGTGAATCCATCTTGCAAAGCTCCCGTCTGAACAGTTTGGGCCCAGTTAGAAAGTGACAAGACCAATCAGCAACTTTTGGTCGCAGCAGAGTCATGAACAAGCAAGTAGCAACAGGAGGCCGGTGCAGCTATGGCGGAAGACATAAGTGTGGATGCTGCTAAAGCATAAGTTTTATCAGAACTTGACGGCATTTCTTCGTTAAAAGAAGAACAAAAAACAGCAGTGAGTTGTTTTCTTTTTTAAAAACAACAAGTCGTGTACTGACATGTCTACAGTCGCCATGGTTCGCGGCGTTATGCAGTTCTCCATGGAGTTTACTCCTTCGGTAGGGGCCCAGGTGCGCAACTCAGTAGCGGCTGCATCACATGTTGTGTTGCTCTGATTGGCCCGTAAAGACATGAGCGTTCATCCAATCACCCTCCGAGGTTTTTTTCGAAGGCTCTGCTCTTTCACAAACGCTGTGTATTAGTAGTTTTTCCAGATGGATTTGTGAGACAAATGCATTTTAACAGATACAGAACTCTGCAGATTAAACACTCAGACCACCCTGTATGCTTTCCCTGAGTTCTACGTTAAAGGAACAATTCACAATTTAAAGTTGAAATAGCCTGAAAAGTACAGTACCAAAACTAAAGCTGGATTAGATTCATGCAAAATATTGCATCACTTTAACAAACACTTAAATACACTTTTTAGAGTGAGAGCTTAGCTTTTCTTAGATATAAGTAGGGGGGCTTATGAGCAAAAATGGGAACCACTGTCCTACACCATACCCTGTCCTTTCATCCCTGAATTAAGGCAAAAATCTCTAAAATTATATAAAAACAATTTCAATGACTGATGCAGAAAATAATACAGAAACTTACCAGTCCAGGCGGTTCCATTATTCTGACTTATGACTTTTTATATTGATCTTTATGTGTTTAAAGCTTGTTAAAGTAAATTATATACTTTAAGTAAGAGCAGAAATGTCATTTCCTTAACTCCTGACTTTGATTTTCCTCTTTGTTAGACATGCTATTCCTGATTTTTCACAGTTTTAAAAACTTTTTCTGTCAGGTCGGAGCATAAACGTTTCTGTCACGGAGGTGAATCATTTCTCACTGCTGCAGCTGAGTCACACTTCACACAGGGATTGTGTTAATTGTCCTTTATTTAGCAAACACCTGCTCCTCTCATACCTGGGCATCATTTTGTGACATCATCAGCGTGAAGAAGCTTCATGGTTGTTATTGACGTTATCATTTACCTGAGAGGAAATGAGTTCCCTGAGTCAATTTCTGGTTTGAAATGTTTTTATTTGTAGCATTGCTACAGGCATAAAGTGTGTTAAAATACTATTATTTCTATGTATTATTATTATTGTTCTTATCATTCAGTTCACACAGTGGTGGTGACTGAATTAAGATTCAGGTGCAGTCTAATCAGCTCTTTAATAACAGCCTTCACTTCTTATATTACACTGTCGTCACATACAGCCACTAAAACCATCATTCATCATCATCAGAGCAGCTGACAGGAGAGATAATCCTCATCCCTCTTATTGTTTGCTTCACATCTCATTTGTGAAAATGATTCATGGTGAAAATTAAAACTGGCTGCTGAAACTGAGACGTGGATGGGCAGAGTAATTTCCAAAGACTATTTTAGAGCAGCTGACTGTAGTCTGAGTGTAGTCTACTATATGTTGTTGATATTACATTGTAATCCCTCTCTTGTTTGTCTGTAACCAGCTGATGACCAAACACCCGTCGAAGCGTCTCGGCTGCGGCCCTGAGGGTGAGAGAGACATCAGGGAGCAGGCGTTCTTCAGACGCATCGACTGGGACCGCCTTGCCAACAGAGAGATCCAACCGCCGTTTAAACCTAAAGTGGTGAGTGATTCCATAGTTTCCTGCTACATCCAATGTGGTAGCGATTTAGATCAGGCTGTCTCCTGTCCATTTATGGAGTATTTTACAGGACAGGTTGTATAAATACTCCTGCTATCGCCACAAACCAACAAGGTGCTCCTCCATTTCTGACGTCAGTCTAACTTTATTTTTACTATTGTTGCCATGGCTGTGTTTGTTGTGCTTCCTCATTCAGTCTAACCTCGCAAAGCAGATGGACACGCCCGTTTCCTTGTTTTTCACTGGCAAATCCATCTTGCAAAGCTCCATTCTGAACCGTTTGGGCCCGGTTAGAAAGTGACAGGACCAATCAGTGACGAGGGGCAGTTCTTTCAGTCGAGACAGTCGAGACGTAAACAAGCAGCAGCAAGAGCTGGTGCAGTTATTGAGGAAGAGATTAGCGTGGATGCTGCTAAAGCACCAGTTTTATCAGAACTTGTCGACATTTCTTCGTTAAAAGAAAAACAAAGAACAGCAGTGAGTTATTTTCTTTTCAAAAACGACAAAAGTCAGGGGAGCAGGTGGCCTGGTAGTTTAGGGCGCTCCCCGTGTACGCGGGCGGCAAGGGTTTGAATCCGGCCTTTTTTTGGGGGGCCCTTTTCTGCATGTCTTTCCCCCACTCTTGACCCTGTTTCTGACTCTGTCCACTGTCCTCCTCTGTCTAATAAATGCCCAAAAATAAATCTTAAAAAAAAAAAAAAAAAAAAAAAAAAAAAAAAACCTACAGAAGTCGAGTACTTACATGTCTATACCTGCCTTGTTTCGCGTTATTTCTGAGTAGCTGCGCATGCGCAGCTTGATGGCGGTTACGTCACGTGGTTTGTTGCTCTGATTGGCCGGTAGAGGTGTGACAGACAGAACGTTCACCCGGTCATACTCCAAGTTTTTTTCAAAGCCTCTGCCTTTTCTCAAACATTTTCTATTGACACTTTCCCAGATGGATGTGTTTCACATCCATCTGGCATGTCAGGTTACATTCAGTCAGCTTGCCCCCTAAATGGCTCACGTTTGCTTCCATGTAACAATCAACAGAGTCATCCTCTGCTCTCCTAAAATAATGATTTCTTTCCGACAGTAATTGGTGCGACTTTTATGTCTCGTTTTAACACAGTTACTGATGCTTGGCTAATAATAAAAGAAAAGCATTGTTCCAGGGAAGACAGCCACTGGAGACCAAAGGGGTTGAGCATGCAAAGACAGCATATGTGGCAGAGGTGAAGTAAAAAAGCTTGTAAAAAAAGCTCAGATCAGGACCAGACTGACCAGACTAAAATGTGAAGAAAAAAAATTGTTGGTGTTGCAATGGCTTATACCTTGTAAAAAGTGGGTTGGGGGACAATGCTTTGCACCACTGGTTCCCAACCTTTTTGCCTTTGAGCTCCCCCAACATGTATCTACGAAAACTTGAGCCCCCCTAGCACTGACACACGCAAAAATTCTTACTTTGTGGCCAAAATTAACATTAATTTTAACTATTTTTTGTGTAAATCAAAACAAAGTATCCCTATATGCAAATTATTTTACCCAAAAACTATTGTATGAGTTATTTATAAGTGCTATACCATGATTCCTTTTAATATGTGCAATTCTAATTCAAACAAGGTCAGAGCAGAGAGAGCCTCGCACCCCCCTGAGATCTCTGGTGGCCCCGAAAGGGAGTTCCGGACCCCAGGTGGGGAACCAAGGCTTTACACTACTCCATCCATTGCTTGGCATTAGACTTGGTGATGTGAGGCTTTCATGCAGCTGTTTGGCCATGGAAACCCTTTCCACTGCACAGTTTTTGTGCTTAAATTAATGCCAGTGCAAATGAACACTTTATGGCTAGGTTCTTGATTTTATACACCTGAATCCAATTAACATATGTGGCCAAATACCTTTGTCCTTTTAGTGGACATTGTGTCTAAAAGTGAAGACTCAAATGTAAGGGCTTTTTATTGACTAAAACTGGACCTCTTTAATCTGAAGACTGAGACTTCATCTCAAATAGCTGCCAAGTTTAACATTGAATCTGATTGTCTTTCTTAAAGATAAGTCTTCTCTTAAAGATTGCTCTGAATACACCTCACACTACAGGAAAATCTGGTAAGATAAAATTCAGAACCATCCTGTAATTAGGCCTTTGCTGCATCTGGTTTGAAGGGCCAAAAAATGGCACAGTTATCTTATAAAGCCTACATCACGAAAGCGTTGTACATTATAATCCTGACCTCAATATCAATCAGAATATTTATGAATTTCGAATTTTGCATCCCATGTTCAAAGAATGCACTACTTTCCTTAAGAGTCTTAAGGCTTGAGTGCATGAATGGATTCCTATCATACTGTTTCATCACGGTGAAACTGCATCTACAGCCAGGCTAGACCCCAGCTGCAGCCACCAGAACCCTCTGCCACTGATGCCTGCCTCCCCCTCACTCATGACACCTCAGCCTCCTCCTGTCACCACAGAACCCTTCTTCTCTGTACAGCCTGCATCCTCCAGTCCATCCCCTCTCTGCTCAGAGCGCCCAGGGCCACACACCCACCACCACTGAGGGGTAAAAATAGCTCTATAAGAGCAGAGTTCCCTTTACTTCCACACTACGGCCACAGTTAACACAGCATCTCACAGCAGATGTGTTATAGGGAGGGGAGGACAACACAGCTAAAAATAGATCCATCCTTCCAGGAGGGGCTATATCGGATCACAGTTGTGTGTTTATGCTCTACGTCATTAATTGGTCTGGAAGGACTGAAATAAAAGATCCATCTGAGGCTCAGCATGTCGTTTTCTGACATATTACACAGCAGCTGAAAATGCTTCACATGCTGATACATCTCCTGAGAGAATGTGTCACAAACAGCAGGGGTGTAAATCTGCTCAAAACTCTGGATTTGTTTTTGCTCTGCATTATTCATTCCTGAGGAAATTGGTCTGGTTTTCCTATAAAAGTCTCAACCCTGCTGCTGCCGGACATGACACTGTAATATTCATACGTATTCAGCAGCTTCAGACACATGATAGCCTGAGGCGGAGCTGCACACTGATGCCAATGACCTCCACTGTTGAGGCTTAGGGTTAGCATCTAATCTGATTACATCTTCTGCCTGGTTAAACATCAGACTTTGACATTTTCTACGCCACCTTCCCTCTGGGACTGCTGTGGAGCTTTCTAATAAGACTCGTGAAGGGAAACCAGTGCAAATTCAAATCCTCAGAGAGATTTTGTACAGATCTGAAAGGAGTCAAATATTTAAATTATTGTACCTAAAGTTCCTGTAAGGAGTTTTAAACTGGTGATGAAATGCCAGAGATTTCAGGGGAGGTGCGATAGCCTGTCTGCTCTGAGGCTGTTAAAATAAAGTTCACTGAGACTACCTGAAATCATGATAAAACTCATATGAATCGTTCATACCAAGGTCTTTTGCTAGTAACACTTGTTATTTGGGCTATTGTGTAAAGCTTTAAAGGGGACTTATTGTGCAAAATCACTTTTTCAGGCTTTTCAAACAAAATATGTACCCCTGGCCTGTCCACAATCCCCTCAAGTACCAGAAAAACCCATCACCCCTCCCCCACTCTCATTCTCCACATTTCAGAAAATGTGTGCTGAAACAAGCTGCTCTCAGAATTTCCCCTCATGATGTCATGTGGGGAGTAAGCCCCGCCCCCAGGTTCAAATGGCCCTCCCTGTTCGGAAGAGAGTTCCACCCACCTCCCAGCTGAGAGGAGGATCAGGAGAGCTACATCCATTTAACCACATCCATTTCTTGAGAGGGGCGTGGTCAGGGGCGGAGTCAAACAGCTCAGTAAAATTTAAAGCCACAGACACAGAAGACATGCAAAAATCCAATACTGGAGTGTTTTTTCAGCAACAAACTTCACAGGCATGTTTCGATGACTTCTGAGACCAACATAAACTTGTTTTAAAGGGGTGAAATATGTCCCTTTTAAACGATGGAAACGATTCAAATGTATGTGTATTTTTGATGGCAGTATGTCACTTTTTTCGTGTGGGTCCTGGGGGGGTGGCACCTCTTCTTAGATATGTGAAGGAAGGGCTCAATGGAAAAAAGGTTGGGAAGCACTGCCGTACCCTCAACCTAACCATTGACCCAGTGCACCTGAAGGTGAAGTTGGACATCTTGATAGCAAAAAACACCAGGTTAGTAACTAAGTCTTTTGAGCTCATAGTAAATGGAAAACATTCAACTTGGCTGTGACATCATTCCCAGCTCTGACATCCAATAAATGGTGATGCAAGAAGTCCCTGAATGATGACTCGGTGCTACATTCAGGGATTTTAGAGAAAATTTGTACACATATATATTTTTTCATGGCACCAGTTTTGAAGCAGTACACCTAGGAAGTCTTCTGAGAGGTATCGAGGACAACTGGAGCAATGGTGTCGTGTGCAAATCAAGACAGACAGACAGACAGACAGATATTATAGTAGTACGATATACAAGTCCATGTACATTAATAGTATGGTTGCAAGGTGTGCAAAGGTGCAGGAATGCTGAAAGCAAACTGAAAGTTCATAGCAAGAGCTTTAGGTTTCTGTGATTTTCCAGATTTTGTGTTTGAACTAGGCACAAGAATACTGCGGCAAAACTGACTTA
Organism: Cheilinus undulatus; assembly: GCF_018320785.1. Classification (NCBI taxonomy): domain Eukaryota; kingdom Metazoa; phylum Chordata; class Actinopteri; order Labriformes; family Labridae; genus Cheilinus; species Cheilinus undulatus. Next base: position 33,276,099 of record NC_054885.1, on the reverse strand, counting down.
ATGAATTCCTCAAATCAACTGCAGTCACACAGCAGATATTTCACTGTCAAGATAAGCATCATCCTCATCTGTGAGTTAGCTGCTGTGACAACTGTCAGCCCTTGGTATTAAATTTCAGCCTGGTTATGTAAATTATCTTGCTAGATTTTCCGGATTGTGGGGATTTTACCCTCCCTGACTGGCTTGGAAAACAATTGGAGTTCCAGTTGAAAATGGTCAATATTAAACATAATCACAGTCAGAAATCCTGTTGCATAGGGGCAAGACTGAGACCAACAGAGTGCACACTTTATGGATTGTTTGGAGGACTGGAGTGATAGCCAATCAGGAAGCAAGGTGACCAAAGGAGAAGCAGAGGAAGCACAGCAAACCCAGCCATGGCAACAGTAGTAAAGTTCAGGATCTTTCTGGTGATCTTTTACAGTGTAAATATAAAATGTTTGCTTTCTCCCAATTTTTTACATTGTCTCTCAGTGTGGCAAAGGAGCTGAAAACTTTGACAAGTTCTTCACACGTACTCAGCCTGTGCTGACTCCTCCTGACCAGCTTGTCATCGCCAACATCGACCAGAGCGAGTTCGCCGGCTTCTCCTACATTAACCCTCAGTTCATTCATCCGTCTCTGCACAGCGTGGTATGAGGAGAGAGAGCTGAAAACACAAAAGCATGGACTGCAGGATCCTTCCTAACTCCAACTAACTTTCTAAAGACTTGTACCATCCTCTACAGTATTCTGTCTACCTGTTACTGATATCTGTGTGCAGAAATGACAAAGGAGGGGGGAGCAAAGGGTCAAATGGTTTGCTAGAGAAAGAACATAGCACTGATATTTTCTATCAGTTTCCCAGGCTTCTCTTATTATCTTCTTTATTTTGTATTTATTCCTCCAAACATGCTTTTGGCTTTTTTTCCCCCTGTAAACGAATGTTAGTAGATTAGACATAAAGGTTACAAGATGGTTTTCCTTTTCATCCTAGCATCTCATGTTTCACTTCTTACTGCGCAAAAAGCTGCAACGCACGACTAGAATGGGACATATTTTTCTGCTCTGTCTCTGCTTTATCTACTTTTGAACCGCTAAATGTGTATTTTATATTTATATACAACACAAAAGAGGTAGTGTACTGTTACACGAGTGCCAAAGTACTGTAGAAATGGAAGAAAATGCATTTCTTTTGCAGTTCTTCAATTCATTGTAATGTTTTCCCCCCTCTGGCTTTCCTAAAGTGTCAGCACAGTAAAACCCTGCTAAAGAGGGATTGTTTTTATATCTGTTGTTTTGTAGGACATTGATGAACAGTGTTTGAACTCAACAAAGTCAAGAAGAAGCACATTAAGCTAACAATTACAGAGGTATTTTAAAAAAAACATAGTATAGTGGAGAAGTTCACCTTTTAACCTGATTTCATCAAAAAGTTAAACTTTTCTATATTCTTCATTCATGATGCAGAAGGTGAAACATTCCAGGCCATTTTTATTGAGAGCAGCACAAAGACAAGATTTTTAATGTTTATTTGTACAGGCACATCTTGAATTTGATGCCTGCAACACTTTCCAAAAAAGTTGGGACAGTATCATGATTGCCAGAGTGTTTAATCACCTGATCCTCTAACAGCACAGTAAGCATCTGGGGACACTAATTATTGAAAGTTCTTCCTTGATTCTTCTATTCAGTGCAGGGATTCTGTCATCATATTTGTGAAGCCATGCTGTTGTAACTCATGTACAATGCTGCTAATCTTTTTTCTCTAAAAATGAGCAGGGACACCCCTGAGGGAGATGTCGTCTGCTCGGAAGCACAGGTAGCTCCTAAATCCACAGTAAGCATAACATATAGGTTATTCATTTCTTTATTGATTCTAATTCATATTTTAAAATGTAATAAACCATATTAGTTTAATTTTTACTTTCCATTTCTCTTTTTATAAAAAGATTTTGCAGATAAGCCGAATAAATAAGAACATTTCCAAGAGCGTTGGAAGAGCATTTACAAAAAAGTTTGGACACCATGTAAAACCTGAAAAACAAAGTGATTTGCAATTTTTTTCAAACTAATATTCAATTGAATACAGCTAGAGATAGAAGATATTTGAACACAAGATATTCATGTTTAACATTAAATTTACTCACGTTCTGACTTTGATGCCTTCAACATGTTCCAAAAATATTGGGACAGGAGCATGCAAGCATCTGGGGACTGACGACCAAGCGGCAACCTCCGGCCCTGAAAAATGAAGCCAATGCAGAAGTGCAAAAACTTGCAATACGTCTATTGTCCACTTGAGGCTGGCTGCGGGAACACAGGAAGTCCTGTCTGAACATATGTTAAAAAGACATTTTTACACAAGAAATAAACTGGTTTACTGCCTGGTTCAAAAAATGAAACATGTCTCATTAGCTAATGTCTTCATGTGCTCCCACTGTACGGGGGATGAATTTTTTTGTACCACAATCATTTCGATTATATTTAAGATAAACCTCACTGCGCACTGATTGGCACATTTCATCTGATTGACAGATAGCTCGACAGGCAGATGCTACCTCCAGAAGGATGGCTTGAGTGCTAGCTGAGCTGACAGGAAGTCGGGCTCAGTGGGCGGGCTCTTGTCTGCCACTAGGTTGATCCAAAGTTCAGGTGAGGCAGCAATTTCAATATTGAGCCTGTCACAGATTGGCTTCAAAAGCTGTTTGAGTCCGCCTTTGTAATCTGACGTCACACAGGCTTTGTCCAATTCTTTTTACAGTCTATGCTGAGGACATTAATTGTTGAAATACTGAACCTACCCATTCATGCTTCATGCACATTTTCAGTAACTCAACAGTGCAGGTTTCTGCCATATTTTGAGCTTTAAAATCAGCCAAAAACTTTAAGCAAGAGCCAGGTCTGGACTGCTTGCAGGCCAGTCTCGTCCCTCACTCTTTGACTGTGAAGCCATGCTGTTGTCCATCCTGCATAATGTGGATTGGAAATGTCTTGCTGAAATACGCAAGGACGTCATCTGGATGGAAGCACATGTTGCTCCAAAACCTCACAGTATTGCTGGTGCATTCACAGATATGCAAGTGACCCATGCCATGGGCACTATTACACCCCATGCCAACAGAGATGCAGGCTCTTAGTGTATTGATAGCAGTCTCAATGGCCTGTATCCTCATTCAGGAACATGATGGCTATTATCTCCAAAAACAATTTGAAATGTGGACACGTCAGAGCACAGCAGAGTTCTCCACTTGAGGTCAGTCCATCTCAGATGAACTCATGCCCAACGAAGCCAGCAGCACTTCTTGATGATGATTTATGGCTTTTTATTTGCATAATAGAGTCTTAACTTAAATCTGTAGATGCTGTAAAACACTGCATTAACTGACAGTGGTTTTCCGAAGTGTTTCCGAGGCTATGTTGTAATATCCATATCCACAGAATGATGCCAGATTTTAACGCGGAGCTGCCTGAATGGTTGAAAGTCATGAGTTATCAGTGTCATCAGCCTCACCCCAGAAATGTGCAGAAATTCCTCCAGTATCTCTGAAGCTTTTGATGATCTTGGGGGCTATGATTGGTGAAATCCTCGAATTCTTTGCAATTTTGCATTGAAGAAGCTGCTGGAGTGATTGCCCACTTATTCTTTTACATACTGGGCAACAGTATTGCTGATTTTGACTGACAGAGCCTTTCAGGAGTGCCCCTTTTATGCCCAAATATGGTATTATCGCCTGTTAGTAATTAACCTACTTTTCTGTGGAATTATTCAGGTGTTTCTTGAGCATTCAGAAACTTTTCTTGCACCTGTCCCAGCTTTTAAGGAACACGTTGCAGGCATTAAAATCAGAGTGTTTTTTTTTCTTTTTGTTTTTTTACATCAGTACATTAAATATCCTGTCTTTGTGTTGCATTCTACTGAGTATGATGGAAAAATGTAGAAATCACTATTCTGTGTTTCATTTACATCTTACACAGTATCACAACTTTTTTGGTAAAGGGCTTTGTTTAACAATTATGAAAAGCTTACTCTGTGAATAAAATTTCTTGGGGACAAAATGAACTTTTCCACAACATTCTTATATTTAGAGATGCATTTTTACGAGCTGTCCCGGCCTTTAAGAGCAAAAGTTGAAGGCAGGATGAAGGTCAGAAAAGTGTGGATCAAATAGAGGGTGTTTAAAAGTATGAAGATGCTTTTTTCCATATGCATAAAGCAGATCTCTGTTGCATGCTTATTTTCTGACTCTGTATGAGCAGTAGGCTCTAGGATGCTGTACACGTCTGGTATCATTGTAAAGTTTAGCATTAATGATATAAACTATGTTAATATATAAATGTTGTATGTTTTAAAGAGTCTTATTCTAAAGAGAAATTGTTTTTTTGTTCCTGTTTTATGTTCTGCTTTACTCACAGAGACGTCTAACCTTCTATTCTATGTCGACCGTTTATTTTGTAAATATGTTTCAAAAAGAGAAGTTACTCGCAGATTTTATACTACGAACTGAATGTGCTTTTACTACCGTAGACAGTTTGAACATTTGTATGTTTAGACGACCCCTGAGAAGTGAAACATTTGGCTGATTCTTTGGTAGCTTTGGTATCAGAAGACCTTGTTATATGTATTTCCACTATTTATCCGTTGTTTTCTACTACTCAGTGTCATGGCGAATATGCAGCAACTACCGTGTGTGAAACGTTTGAATGCCCTCTTGCCTTGGTCGTCTCCGGACCGACTCCTTCTGTAACAAGACGTTTTTAGAGCCGTCTTTTCTTTCTTGCATATATTGTGTGCATGCGTGAGGCGAGGCCTGGTCTAAGCATGAGAAAGACCCCCCTGCATGATACATGAGAAACCCCTCTTCCTCTTCTGGTGTGGAGCATGGAGTTCCCCCCATGTATAGTCATGCAGAATGAGACAACCCTGCCCGATGAGAATCGTGCACTTTTCCGCTCATGGTCTCTTTCTTATTCGCTGTAATGTAGCCCAACCTGTTTGGCTTTAAGCTGAATTATTAACAGACAACTATCTGTAAAAATGCTTCTGTTGTTTTTTGTTCACTGGTGCCAAACTCTTTCTTTCCAGTCATGTGTGTCAAGCAGTGTTTTTTTCCAGAGGCACACAAAGCTAAAACAGTGAGGCTTCATAAAACTGCCAAATTTACTCTAGGATTGGTTACTTCACATGTAGACTGATGTTGCAGCTGTCACATCTGGACCAAAATGAGGTTTTAAAGGTGAAAAGAAAAGTGAATGTTTACATGTCTCACATTGAGAAGCTTTATTAAAGGAGAGAAACCAACCAACAAACAAACAACGTTGGAACTATGACAGATTGTGAAAAGTCAGGCTGGTCAGGGTATAAACCACTACAGGCTACACTTAGAGCCACAGGGATGTTTGTATGTGATCCTTTCTTTCTGTGCCCCTGCTTTTGTTTACCTGATTCTTCTTGTTCCTCTGTTCATTGTGGTATGATGGATACTGTGCATAAATAAAGTATGAAAAACATTCATCTACTCTGGTTTTATTTTGAGAACATGAATATGAAGTAGTAATGGGCAATTAGTCGCTTTAATTTTTACTAAGGCTGCAAGAAGTACTGAACAGGCCCACGCACCTTGGCGCAAGTCTGGCTTTGGCTCTTAATTGGCTTGTGGTGCAGCTCCTAAATGGGCTCCCATAGAGATGTCTATCAGTCACAGAAAGTTAAACAGCTCTGAGCTGTCATTTCTTTTAAACACAACATGAAGTGAGAGCACACTGTGCAAATGTCTGACTGACCAACTAAATAGACAGTTTTCCCCCTCCTGTTACATGGCGAGCCATCAAACTTTGATGAGCCAGACGACACTTGTCCCTGAAGTTTTTTATATGAGCCCAATAACTTTTTATCTGCATCGTCCTTTCTAGCTCCACACGCAAAAAAAACACAGGTCAGAGTAATTAATCCAAGAATAAGGCTTTGAAATGTCAAATTTTAACCATTCCTGCTAACAGCTCTTTCTAAATGGCAGACTTCCTGTTGAGTTGGCAATATGGATCCATGAGGCTTTGTTGTGGGTTCTGTCATGATACATAAGCCTGCCAATTTTCATAATGCTTTTTCATATGTGCAAGGGGGGCAGAATTTTTAAAATATTGTAGGGGCGCCATTGAACCATTAAGTCATGCCCTCAGACTAAACCGTGGTTAAACTTCTGGGTTTTTTTCGTGGCGAATCATGGTAACAGCTGGAATAGCTAGGATACACTTTCAGGTGTCCCACACCAATTTTGTGGGATATTTGGTAAACTTTGTAGGATCTGTCCATGTTTTTAATTTATTTTTTTGAAATAATAAACAAAAAATCTGTACCATTTGGAGGCACTGAAGTTAGAGTTTTGTAAACAAGTTAATCCCAAGGGGCAAGTTAATCCTAGAAGGACCTGAGGATCCACCAGGCCCCCAACAACTTCCCATCAAGCCCCCAAAGAACTATAAAATTTGGAAAATGAAACAAGGTAAAAACAAGTTGTCGCATTTTGAGTATATTTTTTCTTTAAATCTTTAAAGCTATTAAAGCAACCACAAAACAATGAAGGCCATCCGTCCATTTTCAATCAAAGCTCAGGTTTTTCTTGTCAACTTTGTGCCTGGCCTCAGAACTAGAAGAAAAAAACCTGTTTCCTGCACAAGTTTTTCACCAATCAGGACACAGCATATTAGCATTAAACTTCGTGAACTCAGCCAAAATATCTCAATCGCCCACTAGTGGTAGTGTGGGACTTATTAAAAATGTAAATTGTGCACAACAGAATTAAAAAAAAAAAAAAAAAAAGTCATTTAGACCAAAATAATGGAAAATTTGGCCCCTTCAGCATTTGCCAGAAAAAATGTTGTCGCTTGTGCAAATGTAGTCAATGTCCCCTGTCATACAATGTAGTAACTCAACACTAAACTGTTGTTATGGTTTCACTGATAGTGAGGGAGAAAAACTGTTAAAAGTACCCTCTCTGGATAATGCTGCCAGCTATGCATAAAGCATTTTGGGATTGCAGCTGCATGAACCAGGAAAGTCCTGCAGCTTGTTAATGTTTTCACAATATTGTTACAGTATATTTCAGTGAACTAGTTCAAACAAGATTTCATACGAAACACTGCTTTTGTGTCTCACTTTTTTTTTTTGTTACAGTTTATTAGTATAGCTCAAAACAGACATTATGATAATCTAGCACTCAAAATTAAAATGTAACATTTCCACAAATATTTTAACATATACATATTTTAAGAGGTTAGTGGTGATTTACAAATTAATCACAAGAGCATGTGTATAGCTTATTTCCTGGTCCATTTGACTCTTTTCCCAAAATTTGGCCCATAGCTAAGGGCAATTGCAATAAAAGTGATGACAGAAAAACACTGCCAGTTTGCATTATTAAAGTAATGATTTCACTAAATAATGTAGTGATGATATTTTTACGGTACATTTGTCATAATTTTGCTATAAAATAGCAGTTTTCACCCACTTAGAATATGGTACATAAACAGTCCCACTTGCTCCTGAGATCAGTGGAGCTGTCCTTGGTCCTGAAACTCTCTCTCTCTCTCTCTCTCTCTCTCTCTTTGTTTATGAACACGAGCACGAGGCGTCCGACTCTCTTCATTCCGTCACAGTGTTGCTACCTCGCGCGCTGTTGCATCGTCTTGTAAGTCTCTCGCGGCTCCAATTTGAAGTTAATTCAAGATAATTCGACGCAAAATTGAAGGCGATTCGCGATACTTTCTAACAAGTCGTCGAACAAAAGCAAAAAACAGACGTCCTTGTTCTCTTGGAGGTTTTGAATTTACAACTTTCAGCCCGATATTTCAGGAAGAGCGGGAAACACGTCGCTGAAGCTCGACAGACCAACAAACAGTATGTAAGTTATTACTTTAAAAATGCTTGAATATTGTATCTAGAGATGTTATGTCCTGTCTTTAATTACCTAATATGTGCTTACCAACTGAGTAGTTCTATCTTTGTTTTAAATGTTTTAAGGATTTTAACTTTGGGGCAGAGGAACTCATGAACTCTTAGCCCGTAAACACAGAAGTACATCTGATATGGAGGCTGATATTAGGGATGTACCCATACCACTTTTTAAAGACCAATACTACCAGTTTGTTCTGCTCTTGTCTTTATTAATGTTAGATATGTGCTTTTTCACCTACCTGTTAAAATGATGAAAGGGTCTCATCATGCTGTGAAATGCTGCAAAAACAGTTACATTAAAAATCACTTATTTTTCATAAGAAATTTTCAATATTCTAAAAGTTTTGAAATATGGTCATGTAAGCTACTTAAAGCATGAAGAAGCCTCAACATGCAGGCGTGCAACTAATGTTATGTGCATGCTTTATTTATAGTAATGCAGCAAATTTAAATCTCACTGAGCATGTTCACATGACCACACGTTTACACCAGCTGCACATTTCTAGATCCTGTCTGATAATCTATTTGGATTATTATTTCTCATATTATTATTTCCTCTGAGAGGGAGGGAAGAGGGGGAAGAAAGAGCCCATCTGCATTAATAAAAAGCATGTATTTATCAGTCAATTTTGACTTAAATGAGTTTGAAAATATTGGGATATCATTGGCCAAAAAAAAAAAAAAAATAGTATTGTGCATCTCTTCTGCTGTTTCCATGTCACGCTTACAAGTTAGAATACATGTTAAATAGATTTTTTAAATACACATTAAATGCTTTTTCTTTTCAAATTCTGTTATGATAGGTTGTTATAATCATATTGATTCATGTCAAAATGTTCATCTGACTTAGCATTTTTGGGTTAAACAAAAGTGTCTCAGTTCACCACTAGGGGGCTCTCAATCCCTACAAAAACTGTTTACTTCCTGTTTTGAACTGAGGACTGTTCAAAAAAAAAAACACGGTGTATTTACTGAACAGTATAACATCCTTTTAGTTCAACTGATGAACTTCACATAATGGGGGGGAAAAGCGGATAAAAGTGGCCTTCCTGGTCAGTGCTGCAAGCTACTCAAAAAGCATTCTGCATTAGCCCTCTGGAATTACCAATAAGCTGACACACTGAGCAGCTTTTCTCCCTCATTATGAGAAATTCATCCATGAAACCAAAAAGGTGGTTTACTGTTGTGTAAATACATCTTACAGAGCACCGTTTCAATCAGACAACAGAGTTGGGTGGAGCTAGGCAGAATGGCTCAGTCTCTTCTTGACTTGAAAATGTCTAGTGAGGCCACAGGAGTCATTCTGCGGTTGGGCATTAGGGGCAGAACACGCAACCAATGGCATAGATCAATCGTCAGTCCCGAATAATCAGCAGAAAACATGAGAGAAATACAGAAACAGAATGAGCAGTAGTTGTTTGGTGCAAAAAGAACCAACATATCTTAATGATTGACTGCTATGTTGACAAATGAGGCTCTTTGCAGCGTAGTTATAAACTAGACTGAGAGAAGTTGAGAGAAAATGTTACAAAAACTAACTATAGCCATTGAATTTCACGTAAAAGGTCTTTGACGTTTACTCGCTGAGTTAGATGCTACCAAAAAGAGTGTAGTGTTAATTCCACGTTTCCACCACCAAGCAAACAAGCAAACAAAGGAAAAAATAACAAACGGGGTAAATTAATATGAAAACCAGTGGTCTTTCCAAACAGTGTTGTTGTGAATACCTGACCATACAAAACCACATACCCTGGCTTTATTCCTGATTGTTGAAGGTCAACAGGAAGAAGGACTTCACTGCATTATTTTAAGATTCATTGTCTGAATTAATGCTCCTTTTTTAGCAGACTGTAAACTCTCTCTGACAGCGTGCCCTCCAGCTGATTCCTCCCTCGGCACTGTCCATACGTCATTCCCACAGATTCTAAATCATCACCCTGTCACTGCAGATGACTTCCTTACTATGTGATCTGTTTGCTGAATTCCCACTCCAGCATCTAGGAATGCTGTTATGATGTTTGCCATTCAACCTTTTCTTTAAAGGGGCGTCTGCTCTGATTTGTTGCTGTAAAATGACAAAACCTCTGCAGCCTTTGAGTTGCACATGATTTGACCATTTGTATTCACAGCAGGAAGCTGAAGCATGTTTAATACGTCTCAGTCTGGAGGCTCTTATTGTTATTGACTCACACTTTGTTTTTCTTCTTTGTGGCGTGCTGGAGAGGGTTGGCAGTGATGTGGATGGAATAACATTTAATTTGGACTGAAAACTAGAGATTGATTGAGTCAGAAATAACAAAAAATACACAAAATGTGAGACAAGATCTCTTAATTTAGTATCTCTGGCTTTTATAGAGGAATCCATGATAGATCTTGTCAAATACTCTAGAATATTTAGCTTCTGTGTTTTCTCCTTTTTTATCAATTTTCAGGATTTAAAGAAACGATGCGGGTCAGCTGCAGATTTATTTTTTAAATCTATTGATGGAAAGCATCAAAAGGAAAAAAAGTACTTTGATAAGTCCAAACACAAGTATAAGATGTAGAAAAAACATAAGGAAACCTTAAGAAACACTGGTAAAATGGCAGGGGAATGCACGACTCATGAAAGTCAGGCTGACTTTTGGCATGTTCATGAAGTTTACAGTGGGACACGATGGCTGACCACAGCCAGACCAGCTGCTCCTTACTGGTTTGGCCCTATTTTTTTTTTTTTTGGTTTGTTTGATATTTTAATTGTTTGACTACACAGACTAGCAGTATAAGAGCAGAGCAACGAGCAGAATACCCAGTTTTGCGGCAATTATTCCTTTGTAAACTGTCAGACAGCATTGAAAATCTCCATGGAATAGCAGGAATGCCCATCTGAGCAGTGTTAATTTTGACAGCTATTTTTAATCTTAGTTTTAGTTTTTGTCTTTAAACGAATGCAATTTAGTTTTAGACCCATTTTAGTCATTTCTACCATTTTTAGTTTTACTTGACGAAAACTCAAAACATTTTAGTCTAGTTTTAGTCCATAAAAAGTCCTTACATTTTAGTTTTTACTTTTAGTCCAAGCATTTATTTTCTTGCCTAAATCTGGTACCAAATCATGGTAGTGTGTTCTCTGCACCCTGCCAAACCTGGGGTCCCTGCCTTCTACAGCTGAGAGGCAAAAGAGCTACAGATGCATTGTTTTTTTGTTTTTTTTTGACAGATTTACTCACAGTGGAGAAATACCAAAGATTTTTGAATGTCCGACAAAATCTAATTAACATTGTAGTCTAGTTTTAGTCATTTTGACTAAGTTTAGTTTTTTGTCAGTTTTAGTCATCACATCTATTTTTGTTAGTTTTAGTCTAGTTTTTGTCATAGAAAAAGGCTGTTGACGAACAGTTTTAGTTGTAGTTTTAGTTCACAAAACTAGATAGAAAGTCATTTATTGTCATTGCATTGTAAAAATGCAACAAAATTACGTTTGGCAGTCTCCTCTGTAGTCGTCAAAGCGTGGGTTAGAAATCTAAAGCCTCACGTTGTCCATCCTGCTGGCGAGGGAGAAAGATGCTAGGTATGACAGGTTTGTGTGGGGCTGCTCTTAGCCTAGCCTGCAGCCCAGCTTGTTGGCCCGCTTTCACCTTCACGCACAACGCTGTCTCTGCCTCCTCCTCACTGGCTGTAGGTGTTGTGCTGCTCCACGTCCTCCTCCTGTCAGTCTCCAAGCGCCCCGTTCTCTGGATAATCTCTATCAGTGGGCATGCTGTCAGTTCTGGTGTAGGTGTAGGGTTTTGTTTTGCTGCTATAGATGGAGCGCCAGGCCACTGCGTTCGTGCGTGCTGCCCCATGCTACCTCAATAGGTAGCATTCAGTGGTCTCCTGTTGATCAGGCAGTGTTCCATTGCAGTTACTGGCAGTTGTTGTTAGCTTTGAAGCTAGCCAGGAGTTGTAGTTGAGACTGAGGTCTTCTTTTCACCTTTTTTGGATTTTTCTTGATGGAAATTTCACGTTCTTTCTCTCAAAGGTGTCCTGGACCATCCACCATCTTTGTTTTCACAGGTTTCAACATAAGTTGTCAACTTAATTGTGAAAAACACTGCAAGTCTAAGATATAACTTAAGAGTGCATCTTTCTTGCTGCCAATTGCTCTGGTTGCCTGTTAATTAACACTGCAACTGAGCTGCCCGTCCCTTCCTTTTAATCACATAATAATGATTTATTATCTCATAGTTTAAATTTTTTTTCTCATAATCATGAATTACTATATCTTATAATAATCATTGTGCCAATTCCACAAGTATTGGAAATATACTGGATATTGGTATTGGGAAGTACACATGTCTATGAACCAGTCTGAATCTCCCCAGTTTTGTTTAAATCTTGTCCATACCAATGTTGTTGTATATAACAAGAAATAAAGGACAAGAAATGACAAGAAATATTTAAGGTTCAGTAACTTTTGAACAATTATTCGTAGCTTCTAATTTTTTCCCTCTTTAAGCTAGCTGTTGCGCCATTCCAATGACGCTATCCATGCCTTTGTAGCCCTTATGAAGGCTTTTCTAATGAGCCACAAACTCAGCTGACTTTTTGAAAACTTTAAAAATGATATGCACACTGGTAGATCTGATATTGAACATCTTAATCTATTTTCAATTACTTATTGTCGTTAGCTTGAATGCAAATTGTCATATTGTTCACCAGGAAGGCTTTGTGAGGGGCTGTCAACCAATGGCAGGCTGTTCCATCATCACATCATGCTGTTTCATACTGTACATGCTCAAAACACACAGATCATCATGGAGAAAGCCATACAGCATAATAAGAGAGATGGAGCGCCTGTTACATGGCCCTCTATGTTATTGCTATTTTAAAATTAGCAGGAAAAACAACTTTAAGTGTCACAGAGAGGCTGTGCATTACTTTTGTATTTGTTGAGCCATGTTCTGAGTTCACTGCCGGGTTAAATTAAAGTTCTAGTCTTCAACAGCACAGTCGGTCCATAACGTTAACACTGGTATCAGATTGTGACTCAATATCGGCTGATACCCAGCGCTCTAGTATCATTATTTGAATTGGGAGGGGAAAGTTGATATTGCAACTTCCCTGCTCATAAGTAATCTCATATTTTTGCTGCCTCTTATGTGTCACTCAACTTCTTTTAACAAAATGTTTGGAAATCAGTGATCTGCTGTTGTTTATCTGATTTCAAAATCATGTTTTTATTCAGTGACTCTGTTGGCTTCCATATTTAATTGTCTAATTTATTTTTGCCCAACTTTGAATATCCCACCTTCTTCTTGTTTTTCCTCCAGATTTCTCTGTAAACTTTTTTGATTGCCTGCCGGAGGTTTCCCCCTGCTGTTGCCAGTATGAGCGCGTGCAGCAGGAAAGCCCTGACTCTGCTCAGCAGCGTCTTTGCAATCAGCGGCCTGGGGCTGCTGGGAGTGGCAGTCAGCACCGACTACTGGTTGTACCTGGAGGAGGGCGTCATCACGCCTCTGAACCAAAGCACCGTCATCAAGACCTCGCTGCACTCCGGCCTCTGGAGAGTCTGCTTCCTCGCCGGTGAGTCATAAATCTGTGGAAGTGTGGCTTCTTGGTGCCCATGCTGTTTGACAGTTAATCATGTGTAAATCAGGACTGTGGCAAACATGCATGTGGTGGGAGTGCTGCAGGAAAATGAATGTGTGCAAAGATGTCTCTTAATCTAAAGCAGTGTGAAGCTGATCTTTCACACTGTCACTGAATCACATTAACGCTATTTCTCTTTGGTACAATGGTTGTGAATACAACAGCAGATGTTTGTTTCTCCTCCCTTTTTGAATCACAAACAATGAAATAAGTCGCGCTAAGAGGACAGTCAGTCCTGAAACATGATAAAATAATAACATACACCTACACAAACCTACTCACGGCACCTACAAATCCTGCAGAGCCAGATGTCATCTCATCCTGCTGCAGAGTAAATAATAATGCCGGCTGGTGGCTGAGTTTCTCTGTGTTTGATACTGAAATGATGATGATGATTGTCGCTGCTTTTCAGGATGTGATCTAACTCACACTGTGAGAGAAGATAATGGCATGTTTCAAGCTGCAAAAGGGGATATTTTTCATATACAGTACAATTTTGATGTAGACCTCTGATGGAGGAAGAAATCATCAAATGACATTCATGCTGCAGAGTCTCACCACCCTTCAGAGAGGAGAGCAATGCTCACGCTCTCATTCATGACTTAAAAATCAAACTGCTCAACTCATCATTCTCCAGAAATCTGAGCACATTCATGCTCACTATTGCACATAAGATTGGTGTTCTTATTTGCATAATCTCATTGTTTAAGGACTCTGCAAACAAATAGCTTAAATATTTGCTGCACGTTACCTTTGCTGACATACAAATCACAGGTGTTGACTGTCCTGTTAGCCATTACAAGAACATGTTACATGTTTAGCTGTATCTGAATTTTTTACATTTGCTTTACCTCTACTATGTATAAACCCTGATTCCAAAAAGTTGGGACATTGTGTAAAATTTGTATTAAAAATATACAGTGATTAGTGAATCCTTTTTAACATATATTCAATTGAATACAGCACAAACACAATGCATTTAATGTTCAAACTGATTGGTTTTTCATTATTTTGGAACTATACACACATTCTGAATTTAAGTCAGCAACACTTTCTAAAAAAAATGGGACGGGAGCAGGTTTACCTTTACTCTGACACACCAGATGGACTGTTTCATATATCCATTGCACGGAGAATATGTTTCACATTCATCTTGGAAACCTCCCATACAAAGTGTTCAGAAAAAAGCACAGCTCCAGTTGGACCTTAGCTCGACAGACAGGCACTGGCGTAGTTTATGGACGCAGAAGCTTGTTGGTGGATAAAGCTCATGATGAGGCCAGAGCAATGACGTCTTCTCCACCAAAAGAAGATTTCAGTGTGGCTTTTTGCCCTGGTTTTAATAAAGAAATGTGGCCCAGTTTCTTAAAAAAATGCTGCACAGGTGCCAGCAGTTGTATGTACCAACTTTCAATACAACTAAACATTGCATGTAAATATCACAAACTCATGCCAAAGCAGGTTGGAAGAAGACCGAAAACATCTTTCATCATGAAAATCTTTCAGTGTGGCTCTTTGCTCTTTCATTACATAGAGAAATGTATTTCGGTTCTGATAAGACTGCCACAATACTAAAGCTACATCCAAGCTGCACACTGCACTGGCAGAAGCCGTTTCTGCTGTCTTCCAGTTCACATTAACCCCGCCCATAGCCACCGCCTCATTCTTCTGAAATGATACTGATTGGTCAGGTCTGTTTCCAGACCTTGCAAGTGTTTCACATTGGAGCTTTGCAAGTTGTATCTGCCTGATGACAGATATGAACTCTGATCAATCCATCTGCTTTGTGAGGCTAGTGTACCTCCGTTTTACATCACCTTTTCTTCTAACAACACTGCAAGCATGCAGGGACTGAAGACACGAAATGTTGAAGTACTGAAAGTGCAATTCTTTCCCATTCCTGCCTCTTTAGTCCCTTTACAGTGTAGGGTTTCCGTTGTTGGATTTTGTGTTTCATGTGTTTGTGTTTCAAAACCTGCATGTACTTCTCAGTGTTACTGTTGCATTTACAGATGAGCAAGTGACCCATGGCATGGGCACTAATACACCCCAACACCATCGCAGATGCTGGCTTTCAGCTTTGCATTGAAAACAATCTGGATAGCCCATTTTCTTTTTTGCCTGGAGGACTATTTGAAATCTGGACTCGTCAGAACACGCTCAGATGAACTCTGGCCCAAAGAGGGTGACAGTTTTCCTGGATCTGATCGATATATGGCTTTAGCTTTGCATGGTAGAGTCTTAGCTTACATGTATAGGAGCAGTGAAGCACTGTGTGAACTGGCAATCCATTTCCATCACAGAATGATGCCGGTTTTTAATGCAGCGCCACTTGAGAGACAGCAGGTTGCAGGAATTCTGTAGTGTCTTTTAGCCTTACAGTCAGAGAATTCTCTGAACCTTTTATGATATTATAGACTCTAGATGGTGAAATCTCTAAATACTCGGAAATGCACATGGTGGAGAACCTTGCATAAATCACTGATTGTGACGGCTTAGCAGTGTTCTTTCTATACCCAGTCACAGTTCTATCACCTATTCCCAATTAACCTAGTTCCCAGTGAAATGTTCCAGGTGCTTTTGGAGCTCTACACATCTTTCCCAGCCTTTGCTTGCGCCTGTCTCAACTTTTTTGGAATTAATGCAGGCATCAAATGAAGAATGTTTGTATACTTCTGATAAAACAATGAAGTTTAACAGAGTGAGCATTGAATATCTTGTTTTCGAGCCAAATCCTGCAATAACAAAGGTTGAAACGGACTTGCAAATCACTATAATATGTTATTCTTATTCTCCTCAATGCCCCAGTCTAAACTGGGGTCTTTGTACACCTGCCCTTCAGCTACATGCAGTAACTTCTCTTAAAATCCTCATGGACGTTCATATTTTTTTGACCTGTTTTGTACCAAATTTGTTCATTATTTCACGTCTCTGCTTGTTTTTCTTCAGGCGAGGAGTCCGGTCGCTGCTTCACCATCGCCTACATCATGCCCATGAACGTCCAGCTGACGTCAGAGTCCACAGTAAACATGCTCAGTGAGTGATAAGTGAAGAACACAAAACTCCTTTATCCAATGGAGAATGTTTTGAAATTCTGAACGAAGCCAGACGTATGCATCTGAGTCATCTCCTGTTGTGGCCCCGATCCTCTCCAGAATACTTAGAGCCTTTTTCACCAATTTACCTCACAAGTCCTCCAGATTCAATCAGCCAGAGCTTTACTACAGGATGAGTCAGTGAACTTAGTCCCATTCATATAGTGATGACAGTGTTTCCATTTTGTTTTAGTTATATTTTAGTTAAGGTTAGCAGTTCTCTGTCCTTCTAGTGTTATCACTTAAACAGCAGCCAAAGTTTGAAAAAGTCGACAAAACTTCACTTTTAGATGAGGAGTTTCTGTCTCTCAGTTCTTGCTCTTTCCTCTTTTCCCCAGAGATGATCCGCTCAGCCACTCCGTTCCCGTTGGTCAGCCTCTTCTTCATGTTCATCGGCTTCGTCATGAACAACATCGGGCACATTCGGCCTCACCGCACCATCCTGGCGTTCGTCTCTGGAATCTTCTTCATCCTCTCGGGTACGTCACTCGTCTGTCCACCTTTATCTCAGGTTCCTCCTACTTTTTGTATTCATACGTTCATTCCTCTTGTCTCTCAGGTCTGGCCCTGGTGGTGGGTCTGGTGCTCTACATCTCCAGTATTAATGATGAAATGCTGAACCGGACAAGGAGCAGTGAGGCTTATGTTAGCTACAAG
The DNA here is from genome assembly GCF_018320785.1 of Cheilinus undulatus. NCBI lineage: Eukaryota > Metazoa > Chordata > Actinopteri > Labriformes > Labridae > Cheilinus > Cheilinus undulatus. Next base: position 33,258,804 of record NC_054885.1, on the reverse strand, counting down.
TACGGTTGGTCCTTTGCCTTCGCTGCGATCTCCTTCTTGCTCACTGAGGTAAAATAAAAACAAATGTGCCACAATCCAAATATTTTAGTCAGACTGATGAATAACATTTAATAAACTAGACTAACTTCACTACTATGGAATAAATATACCATGACTGGTATTACGACTGGATTATTTTAGAAAACATGGGACAACAAGCACACAACCACAGATCATTTACTACTCAGATAGCTCAAATGCAGCTCACTATGCATGAGTTAAACTTCAGCTGTGGATTTTCAAAATAAAATACACAGCAGTAAAACAATGGTTTTGAACCCCAAGGGGTTGATCTGCTCCACCTGGTTAAGACTGGTTGCCAAATGGTATAAAAGTTGTTCTCACATCCTCTTGTAGGAATTTTCTCCAAGGTCATATTAGGTCTCTGACCCATGTGCTAAATGTTGGAAGAAACTGAGCAAAGGAAATGCAACTTTATTTCATTGTGTGAATCGATACTGAAATTTTGTGGTACTGCTCGAAATATTGCTATCATAGCAGGAGGTTCTATGGGTAATCCAAGGTCTGGGAAATAAAACAGAAAATACTTCACCAAAAATCTCTCAGTGTTGGACAAAGCCAAAATATCTTGTTAACCTCATAGCATGACTGCCTAAGTCATGTTTATATGGTTTTCAGGAAAAAAACAAAAACAAAAACAAACATATTTTGACAAACACAAAGGATTTTTTGTATTTATACTGTAATAATATTATAACAGTAAGTTCTACCAGATGTGTAAACAAGTTTCTTAAAAAAGAAAAGCCACAACAAGGACTTAATAACAAATAAAAAGGACTTATTAGATAATAATTAATAGATGACTTAGGCATATAGTGATCATGGACTGTAACAAGCACTCTGATTGGCTGAAGGTGTGGCCAGGAAGGCACCATGAATTAGCAGCAGTAGGAGAGTTAGGCCAAAAAATGACTAAATTATGCTCTGAGGCTAACGATGAGTGATAAAGTAGCAGGTGTTGTTCCACAGCAATCACAGTCAGGGTCTATATCTGATGTAAATTCTGATGTGAAAGCAATCTGTGATCAACCTTTAATTGTATGATTTGTAGTCCCTGTTACACAAGCAGAATCTGCATTTACTGCCATCCACATTTTTTAGCCATAGCTTTTGAAAGAGGAGCGAAAGCAAGCGATAGAGACATTTTTAAAGCAAGAAGGAGGCCTTGGTAGCTGTAAATGTGTGGTTTATTCAGCAATGATAACGTATTCCCAGCTGGAAAAAATACAAGTATTTAAATAACTGGCAAACTTAAATAATTAAAAAGTAACTTAAAATTCACAATTGTATAAGATCTGTTATAGCCGTTGTTTATCAGATCTAAATATCCAAATTGATCACAAATGTTGACATCCATCATTATAAACTCTAAAAATCTTTTAACTCGTAAAACTTGTAAGAGTGCAGGACAGCTATAATCGATTTACTGATCCAAAGCTGAGACCAAAATGTACATGCACTTACAGATATGTCAATTATGCATATTTTTACTGATATCTGCAGCCAGGTTTTCTTTGTTTTCAGTAAAATAAAACACAGTTTTTACATGTGAAAAAGGCTCAATTACACAGAAACCCCTCTGTTTTACAAATATACTAGAGTACATATGGATTGTGCCTAAGTTGTCCAAAAACATCAGCAACATTTTCTTATATTGAAGTTGTCAGAATACCATGTATTTAAAAAAGATACAATCAACATCAACACAAGCTATACTGACATTATTATTATTATTATTTATTTAATTAATTAATTTTTTTTATTATATCTAACAATATCTCCTGTAAAAATATATCAAATTTCCAGGTTTAAACCTCAGTTTTAAACTGCAAAATCATCAATACAAATCTAATTTCCACAACTGTGATACCAGATAATGAATATTATCCTTTAATACACATTTTCTACACATCTATCATATATTTGTGATTAAAACTTGTTTACTTCTAAATACTTGTATTGAAAGTGTTCATAGTGCTTTGTTTATAATGAGTAGCTAAAGGAATGTGAGTTTGGAGCACCCTCTAGTGGTCACATAAGATATTTGGTGCTTTTCAGTCTTAAATGTGATCAGAGAGTTTCAGGCTGCATTGATAGCTGATGAGGAGCTTTAGTCGCAGTTTTGTTTTGTGGATAAAGTGCTATAATGTCTGATACTATTCTAACTGAATTGTATTTTTGAGGGGGTTTAAATACCTTAAGACTACTTTATTTAATCCATCTGTTAACTTGTCTCCTGCAGAGTGCAGGTGTCATGTCCGTCTACCTGTTCATGAAGCGCTACACATCAGAGGAAATCTACCAGCCTCGCCACCCCAGCTTCTACCGCCCTCGCCTCAGTAACTGCTCCGACCACTCGGGTCAGTTCCTGCACCCTGAAGCCTGGTCTCGAGGGCGAAGTCCCTCCGACATCTCCAGTGACGCCTCCCTCCAAATGAGCAGCAGCTACCCCGCTCTCCTCAAATGCCCCGAGTACGACCAGGTGTCCTCTTCACCCTGCTGAGGGGCCAATAAGGAGGTCCCCTGCAGAGGTCCCCACAGGGGTCCCTGCAGGATCACAGCAGCCTGCTGAGGGCAGAGGAGCACGGCTTCGATATTTAACTGGGACTTTTATGTTTCACGCAGAGAAAAATGCGTGCAGCTGTGGCTTCACTCTGGCCTCAAGACTCTGAAAATAAACCCAGCTGAGCGTTTTGTTGCTGTTTTCAGGGTCACAGATGCTTTTTGGGAATTTGTTGTCAGCAGAACCAGCATTTTTGTAGGCAAAGACAACTTCTTAGAACAAACTAGGGTCATCGTATGTATATCATTCATGTATATACAGAAAGTTATGTCTGAACTAATTCTGTATGTAATCGGTCTGCAGTGCCTGATGGTTTTCTTATTTTGCATTTAATGATTGCTCTTCAGGACAGTCAGAAGATCAATCTTCACCTAAACAGAGGCTAAAGTCATTGATGCATCAACTGCAGGTTCAACTCGGCTCAACCATTCCATGCATTTCTACTCTTCTCACTGCCGCCTATTTCTAAAAACAACAGAGATGCACCTTTCTGTCCTCTACCTGGGTCTGACATATCTGCAAGCAGATAACAATCAGGACCAGCATTCAATTTACAGATTTCCCTCAAACTAGAGCTAGTGAGACCAGCAAACAATAAATAAAGAAATAGGCTGTTCATTATAAATTATGATAAAAGTCATGCTTTGCATTTGTAAGATTTAGACGGATGTGGCTTAAACGTGTCGTCCTGTGTGGATATTTTGTAAATATAGTATCTAAAAAAAAAAAGCTCAGTGCTTTCTGTGAGAACCAGCTGTCATGCCATAGAGATATTTCAACTAAAAAGCTGTAACTTTTTTCTTTTTTAAATTTATTTATTTTATAATGAGTGGACACTGTGCAATGACACTGATGACTCCAACATGGGAAAAAAAAATAGTTGCACCAGACTGAGCAAGTCACTAATTTCCATCTGTAGCTCCAGACATACAAGGAAACAGCAAAAAGTACATCTGGAACTGAAAATACTTAAACTATATTGTTAAACATAAGAAAACTAAATAAATCCTTCTCCATACAGAGGGGAACAAAATCAATTTTTTAATGCACAATGTTCACAATTTCTGCCACCAGGGGGCCCTCAACCAAAACAATAAGATGTAACAGAGATAAGTTTAGCTGATTGAACTCTTCTTAGAAGCAATCAAAAAATATATATATCATAGTAAGGTCACTTTTGGAGGTAACAGATATTTCAGTGCAAAAATAATACACATAATATATGTATAAAAAATATAAAGATTTAAAAAGGTTTTTCTTCTACTTAAACATAAAAGAATGACCTTATTGTGCTGAAATTGCTCATGAATTATTTCATTTTTGGCTGTTATGTCCTAATTGTGCCCTTAGACTGCTTTACTTTTAACTGTTAATTTTTTAAAATGAGCATAAAAAATAACAATCAATCAAATACTGCAACAATGTAAGCTTTATATGAAGGAGCTGAATCATTGTAAATAATTATTTTTTTTATTTTTGTTTAAGTGAATTATAACCCCATTTTTTTAGCTTCAATATTCCTCAGATTATGAGGTTCCAGGTTTGAACCCAGTCGACCAGGGCTTGTTTTTTTTTTTTTACATGCTCTCTGCGTGCATGCTTAGGTTCTCTGCTGGTGCTCCAGAGATAGAACATGATCTTTAGGGTAATTGGTGACTCTAAATTGCCCGTAGATGTGAGTATACCTCTGCATATCAGCCTTATGATTGGCTGGAAACCAGTCCAGTGTGTGCCCAGCCCCTCACTCCGTGACAGCTGGGATCACCTCTGACCCCCAAACAGGATAGATGTGTAGATGATTCCTCAGACTGCTTAGAATTGAGTGTTGGTCGCTCAGTTTTTCTGGAGGAGGACTCACAGATGCCCTCTTCCTACTGGCTACTTTCTCACAGACTGGTTACTGCACATGTCTGTGGAAAGCCCTGTGTCTGAACCAGTTTTAAAAAATGGTTTACACCATCCAAGTAAAAAGCAGAGATCTGTGTGCACGAAACAAGACTTGTTCGAAAAAGATCTCATCCTTAAAGTTGCAGATAAAATGTAAAAAGATTGCAGATGCTACAAAATGCCAAAGAACATGTTGCAAGACGGCTACAGATGGTTAAATCTGGAGGGTCCACATTTCTACACAACTTTTACTTTACTAGCTATCAATCTTATGATGATCAACAAGTTAAATGTTAGAATTGTTCTCCTGTAGGAGTTAGATGTTGCTGTATAAATTCTTGCCACAGATGTCAGACCTTTGGTCTCCCAAAGCAAAACCCCCATAAGCAAAGAAGATGTGATGCAACAAAAGGAAGGAAGCTCAAGACTCCTGTCAGAGAGAATCCATCTTGCTGAGATGTTGCAACCCTTCCACTGAGAGATTCTGTTTTGTCTTAAAAATCCTGACTCTGTCATCAAGGAGATAAATCTCTTACATGATTGTATAAAACAGTAAAAGATGAACTTCTGTGTAAAGAAATGAAGACTTTACTGGATCCTGAAGGGACCTGACAGCATTAGAAGCTCAGACAGAACCAGCTGAGCTTGTCCGTGTTTGTTTAGTAGATTTTTTTCAACATGTACAGCTAGTGGACATTTTGAACTTCATGGGAAGGTTCATTTAAAGAGGATGCTGTACATAAAGCGCTGATATTCTCTGTGGCAGCTTCTGATTTTCCTGTATGTTGGAGGAATATCTGTAAAAATCTACTCATCGTCACTCTTTTTAACTGTAATTCTGCATGAATCCACCAAGAGGCAGTACTTGGTCTTTTTGTGGTCAACTTTTTCTACACGTGTTGCAGATTTTTGTCGTTTTTCAGCTCTTTTGGACCATTAGTTTTCTTAATTTGATCATTGCAGAGAGGTGGGTTGGGGCCCAGAAATAGTCCCAGAGCCAGTGTCTTCAGTGGGTCATGAATCTGTGCAGGACGACAAACAGTTGTAATAAGTCTGTGATGTATGGAAGCCCTAAGCAGACATACATTTACGGTAAATTTTGTTTTTTGTCTTTAAATCTTAACTTGTTTGCCACCTTTTATTTTGATAACAAAGCTGGTTTACCCATGATTTTCTAGGAAACAGTAAAATTTTACCACTAAAGTGGGTGAAAAGGAATGCATAACCTCCTGTCGTATGCTTGAAACATTTTTGTTCTGATTTGTCTCAAGGATTTGGTTCTATTTGAGGTCCAAACAGCAAGTAGGAATAGACCGCACCAGACCATGAAATCACTCGTCTGTTAATTGGGCCAATAACTCTGATTCCCTGATAATGGAGGCACTGAAAAAAATGGCTAATTAAAGATGAAAGTCTTCACTTTAGTCACATATTAATTGATTTATTTAAAATCCATCGTTGTGGTCAAAACAAGCAAAATGATTAAAAAGGTGTTGTTATCTAAATACATGTGGACCTGACTATTAAAATAAACTTGCCTTGTCTTACCTTCTGCTGTCGTTTATCCTCCAAACCCTGCGTGAACCTTAGAGGATGTTACATTGTGGCTTTCATTGCAGGTTTTGAACAGAATTTGCTTTGGAATTTAAATAAAATTCACATTCATTTCAATTTGGAAATGTAATTGTAATTTTTGGGAATTCGATTTGAAATTTTTTAGGGGAATTGCTGTTTAATTTTTTAGGTATTTTCATGGAAATTTTGAAAATGTATTTGTAATTTTTGAGGTATTTTGGGGAGAGGGCTGTTCTTTTAAATTTTCAGGAATTCCCATGAGAATTTCACAGAATTTGTTTGAATGTTTGGGGTAATATTCATATAATTCTGAGCAATGCAGTCACACATTTTCTGGAATTTTATCAGATTAAAAAACACATTTATGGGGAAGTTGCTTTAAGGGTTTGTGGAATTTGCTTGAATTTTTTTTTCTTCTATTCTAAGTTTCAGTTTTTGGCTCTAAGAAAAAGTTCCAGTGAAAGTGAAAGGGAATATCTGAAGAAATTTTGGGGTAAATTTAACAGTTTTTTTCTAACCTCTGCATGTACATAAGAGAACATTACATTTTGGCTTTTAATAAGTTCTGCTCCTAGAGATTTTGAGATAATTGTCTGATATATTGGTAGATTTTGCTCTGAGGACTTTTATTGAGAATTTTTGGCAATTTGGATAATTTCAGAAATTTAGATATGTTTGAATATGTTGGAGACTTTCATTGCAGTTTTAGGAGAAAATTTGCTTTGGAATTTTTAAAAAACATTCAAAGGAATTTAGAAATGTTTTTTGATTTTTGGGAATTTAATGGGGGGTTGTGTTGACAATTTTTAGGTATTTTCATGGAAGTTTTGAAAATTTGTTTTGGGCGAAATTTGCTTTAAAATATGTGAATTTGCTTGAATTTTTCAGGAATGCTGCTTGGATAATTTTGACTGGAATTTTTAGACTTCATGATAAAGTTTCACTCAAACATTTTGCATATATTTTAAGAATTTTTTGGTACTCTTATGGGATACTTTGAAGATATGGTTCAGAGTTTTTACAGAAATTTGAAGTAATTTCTTTGAAATTTAAGGGAATTTGTCTGGATTACAAACGGAGGAATTCAAGAAATTCAGAACTTCTAGTGGAAGTTTTGTTCAATCAAGGCCTTAAAAAAAATCCATCATCAAAACAAAAAAATAAACGGACTAAGCTATACTACTTTCTCTTGACTGAAGATTCCCAACAACTGGCTGATGAAAAGCCAAAATGCCCCATTTTCTGCAGAAACAGGCCCTCCAGGAGATTTGTGGCAGAATTGTTGATCAAAACTACTTCCTGTTCAAAGACAAATCTGAGCTTTTAAACTTATCAGCTCCTACTGATCCCTGATAAGTTGGAAAAATTAAAAATACATTCCAAACAAAAGCTCTGGGTTAGTGACTAACCAGCAGAGGGCGATCTCTCCTTCTTAATTCTGCCTGACATCTTCTCTTCCTCTCTTATTCCTCTGAGGGACTCAGCATATTTCCTTTACCTCTCCTGCTCTTTCACCTTTAGTGAATTCACCTTTTAGTCAGCATTATTCTCGAGGATGACATGAAAAACATTCCTGTAGCGTGTCATAGCACCTCCATGAAGTGTCCTTATAATTCATTAATGAAAGCTCATTACTTATGCAAATATGTAGGTCAAGACCAGCATCAATAATGAATACACCATGCTGTACGCTTTATAAGTACTTTATATAGATACACGTAATGTACAACGTGACCGATAGCTTTACAGAGAATATAAAAGTTAATATGAGCCCTGCAGGGCCGTACAAGATAATATCAGCCCTGACCACAACAAGGCTTCTCATTTTTAAAATCACATAGAAAACTACGGGTTTCATAGTTTTTTGACATCATCATTACTGATAGCATCATCATCATCATCATCATCACTGATATAACTTCACTATGATCATCATTAACATCAAACATCCTCATAATTTTCATCATCATTGAAAATACAACCTCTCTCACTAGTCATGGCTTTTAAACAGAATCATCACAGTAATCGACCTCTATCATCATCATCATCTGCTTTTTATGATTATGTTTAAGGCTTTTTTTTTTCATAAAGAAGACCCCAAACGTCAGCTGATGCAAACTTCTGCTCAAACATGTTACACAGAGTGTGCATACTACAACAAAGAGACCAGAAACCTATACATTATATATACACATACATAACTTAAGCATACATCGTTGAACATTTACAGGAAGTATTAAACCATTTCACAAATAAAAATAAATACAAAAATGAGAAGTTGGTTATATTCATACACTTTTAAAGAGGAACACAAAAAAGCAAGCAAGGGTTTTTTAGGATTACAAACCAAATGCAAAACAGGATCACAACAACACATTGACCTTCACTCACATACTGTCGGTCATGGACGAGAAACTGAAAGCTTAATAGGACTGGTACCCTAACGGGCCGATGCACGGCCAATTAGAAAAACCTGCACGAAAGACTTTACTAAGATATAATCCTTAAGATAAATCTGATAAAGCACATTCTTGTGTTAATATCTCCCTAATAATAGATTTAGATATGTAGTAGTAATGCTATGTGAAATTGCACATAAATAAGACAGTTTAAGGGTCAGTTTACTGTTAATTGTTTCAGATATCAGCTTCAAAGCTCATGTTTCATCCCTCTAAAGCTACAGTAGAGCAATTATTGTTAAACCCAGTATCTTATCTTAATAGCACTGATGCGCAATGGGGTTTTAAATGCAAAACAATCAATAGCCAGTTATTTTTCTCTAGAAGTGCCCCCTTTTTTAATAAATAGAGCATGCCCTGCAATTTATATCTCAATATATGATAAATATCTCTCTGCTGCCACCTGCTGGATAGTGTGTGATGCTTCTGAGGTGCATGCAGCAACCTCAAAACGCTGATGCAAAAGTGCAAAGCCTGCAGTTCCTTCACTGTCCACTTGAGGCTGGATGCAAAAGTGCTAAAGTCACATACACACCCATTCAAAAGTGCAAGGTTTGATAGCTCAGTTTGGAGGATTGAATTCAGTCTCAAACGCTCATTTTAGTAGCTTGACTTCTTGCACATATCATCCGCTCTGATTTAATGAGGAATCACAGTTTTACACGACTAGGGTGTGGCTGATTTGTCTCACAGGCTGGCACGTTGCAGCTGTTTGTACAGAAGTTTAAGACCCACCTCAGCCCCAGCTTCTTCCCTGTTATTTGTTAACTCTACTCCTGCAGCGTACCATGTGCACTGTGGCTTTGCTCCAACCAGTGGTGTACAAACTGGATCCATAATTGCATGAGATTCTGTGATTTTTTTTTTTTTTTTTTTTTTTTTTTTTTCTTTGACTGCTTTGGGCAAGTACATTTAGAAATCTGAAGGTTTATGTTATCATTATCAGGACATGGTGTCAAATAAAATCCTATAGAATAACACATCCAAAATTACCTTCTTTTCGCCCATAGCTTCCTATCATCTTTGTGACCTCTAAAGCTGGGCATAGACTGTGCAATTTTAATCAGATTCACACATGAATTTTGAATTTCAGTCTGATAGTTTGTCATGCAGTGTACAGAAGGATATGATGTCTGACCACAACCCTAACACGGACTGACAAGCTGCTCCTGACTAGATGGATGGAGTTTACAAATGTTGAAATGTTTGATATTTTGGTCGTATGGCTCTGCAGTGAGAGAAGAGCCATGAGCAGAATCCTCAACTTTGAGGCATTTTTCCTTTCTGAACTGTCAGACAAGTCCAAAATCACCATCCAAACACTATTCCACTCATTCACTCTGAGCACTCAGGCCATGCATGCCCATTGTACCATGTAGTGTCAACAATTACATCAGGTGCGTAATACAGTCGTACAGTATGAGCTGACGTTACGTCACGACTGTCAGAGTCAGCTTGAAATCACGGTGTATGCCCATCTTAACCCACTAACAGGCTGTGGTCTGTGCCAGTACATTTGATGACATGTTGATATACTGATGACATTTATAATTGGAAGTCCATACATTGTGTTGTATTTTGAATTTGCCCAAACTGTCCAACCAAATTCTTGTTCCCTTCTGAGTCAATCTGCTTTGTTGAAAATAGACTGGGTGCATATCTCAGCAGTGCAGAGCAGTTTCGCAACACATGCTGTGGAATTACAAAGGTTTACCTACCGGGGACGATCTGCTCCAGAGATCACAGCGTGTTCTGAATGCTGCACAGAGTATGTGGAATTTGAGGGTAAGGCTAATGAGCTGAACAAAAGTTACTATGAGGAAGTATTCCAATATGGTCAATGCTGGTTTTGGGTTTCGAAAGTTTGCTTCAGAAACCAGTGGCACCACTCTGTGGTTGCAGAGAAGCTTTTATCTCTTGACTCAATAGGACTCAATGCAAACATAAAACTTTAAATGGGACTCAATGGAGGCCCTGAGTGCAAAAGTTTTGCACCCAAGACTTGCAACTGACCAGTCAGTAACTTTAAAGTGTCATTGATATACATAGTTATTACAGAATACACTTTAAAAACACTAAAACTTAGTCTTTGATAGAATTATAGAAATATTTCAATATTTTTAAAAATCGTATCAGTTCAGGGCCGTCATTCTCTTTGTAGGTAGGGTTAGGACGGCGTCCTCTACTAACATACCTGTAACTTTGCAGCTGTGTTGCCTGTCCGCAGCACAAAAAGAGACAATTTTGCAACTAATTATTCCTGACTTTTTCATCAAAATGAAATGAAGTTGATCAGCCTAGATGGGAAAGAATCCAGTTGTTGTAGATTCAGTTCATACAGGTTCATACGACTTAGGAGTTGTTTGCAACAGTTTTTGTTTTAAAACCACCGGTATATGAAATCTTAAGGATTACAAGTTAAAGTCCAAAGAGCAAGTTTCATCTCAGGCCTTTGCCAGAGCTCCTTTTCTACACAACTTAAACAAAAAAGTATGCACATTTCAAAAGTTCTCTGCTCCACACAAATAAATGAAATCAGCCCAGCTGACTCCAGACTGTAATGCTTCTTTAGGAACCTAAGTGTAAGCCGGCGCTGATTTCTGAGGTTACTCTGAGCGGGGCTTCAGCTGTGGCACCTGGAGAGAAGAATTCAGCACCAGAGTGAGATGTCGACGTCGTCCAGGTGAGGAGTCCCATCACAGCTGAGCGTACATCTGAACTCTGATTTTGAACGATTTTCTTTAAAGCACAGTGGAGGAAACGCTATGCACCCATACTGTAGATGCTGTGTGCACTGATAGCATGCACACTGCTGCATACACACACATACAAACACAAACATATTGGTCTATAGTAACCCACATGCATGCATGTGCACCTGAAACATGGCAGTTGTGCTTTAAAAAGAGCTAGAAACATGTTATGACGATGAGTCGGGGAGGTAGGGGCTGTGTATGAGATGGTAGAAAAACAAACCAGTTCATGTTTCGCTCCATGCAAGTCCTCATATTTGAGCTTCATGAAGCTACGCCGTCCACGCTGAAGCATCTCCCCAGTGAGTGCACATGACTTGAGAACAGTCCTGCAAAGATCTGAGGTCTGAAGTCTTTTCTGGGGTTGACAGTCTTTTCTGTGGTCAAACAGAAACATGGTGTGTTCATGAGCTGAGGGAGGGAGAGATGGAGGGGCTGGAGGATGAGGAGATAGTCCCTCTTCACTTCTTGTTGGCGATGCGTCTCTTCCTGGTGGCTAGCATGTCGTAGAAGGGGTCTCTGCTGATGCTTGCCCTGCAGAAGGAGCCAATCAAAGGACAGCCATGAAATAAATAATAAGGCCACATGAGAGAGGGGTCTCCAGCATCTTTGATATGGAAATTTAGGCACATTTATACAAACCCCTGCCTAACTAGATCAAAAAAGAACAAAGTTTGTGCAGTGACCTAGTTTGGTTTCCATGGTTTCTGAAGAGGAACCCCCTCCCTCTCAAGTTTTTCCAGTTTGCTGGAATCTCCTACAGAACTCTTCCAAGCATGAAGTAAAACACACAAACATACAAACTCTCCCTGCTGCTATTCTCTACATCTGTAGAGTTCTGAACAATGACGCTGAAGATTATTGACTCTTCCGCGTTCTCCTGCTGCCCCTTTTTTGGAGCGGTGCAAAGGCAGCGTACAATGAGAGCGTGTGAGTCAGGAAGCCATTCGGGCTCTACTGAGGAGCCCAGTTTCACGGCTGCTAAATCCTGTTAGCACCAGCACAAAGCAAGAAGAGGCTCAACCCCCCACTGCGGATATCTCCGATTCCCTTTACAACGCCACACGTGGAAGAATGAGGCTGAGTATGATGACTATCCCACTCTTTCATGCCACTCATTGTCACTTTGCACAACCCAATTTCATGAAACAAAAAAGTCCTTTGTGGAGAGATCAAATCCAAATATGGCTGCAGTGATTTATACTAAATAACATTTCTGCCTTTAAGAATGAGCACATTTATTTTTACAGAAGCGGTAAAAATGAATATGCAGACGCATGTGTTTCTCGTTTTTCAAACACGCTGCATGAATTTATGAGGATCAACAGCTTCTTCCTCCTCTGGCCCAGTTGGTCCACTGTCATCTGTGTCTGTGTGTTTGTGACTGCAGATAAGATGATAGAGAGCTGCCTCTGTGATCATCTCCACTCTAGAAGAAGGGGAAAATCACAATTTCCATAAAATGCCTTTTATCTCCCCGGACCCGGAGTCCTCTCAGACCCCTCTGGTGCAGCTGCACATGCTGTGGCCCCGACAGCCTCCCTGGCTGCGAATGCATCAGCCCAGTTTGGACCAGCTTCTCCTGGATGGGTTTGCTGGCTCACCCCCGGGGTGCTATAAGTAGTGACTAATCCTCCATCATTTCCCCAGTGAATACTCGCAGAGTATGGAGAGTGGGGGGAGGGGGAGGGGGATTGCACTATATTACAGTACACAAGTGTTCTGTTCTGCTGAGCCAACTCTCTTTGACATTGCACCATCTTCTATGCAGGCGATTACAGAGCAACATTTAGGTCACTGACAGAGAGGCTATTATTACTGAGAGCTACAATATGGAGAGGATCTAACACAATGAGAGTACCCATTAGCTCTCTGTTGTACTATTTCAATCAGATACTTTAGGAAAATGTGCAAAATTTAATTTATTCCTTTGGTGCTGTAATTAGGGCCTTAAAAACATATAGTTTGATATTTTCTTACAGCTGTATTTATTACCATTTTTTAAAAAAAGAAAACAATACCAGTTGTTACTAATATACATAATTTTATTTTAAATTAAACAGGATATATAATGTTTTCCAAAAGTATTTAGACCCCATTCACTTTTTCAGTTTTGCTACGTTGCAGCCCGATGCTACAGTGAAAAAAATATTCATTTTTATTCTTATTAATCTAGATTCAGTACCCCATCATGACACAAGGAAAATAGCATTTTAGTTGTTTTTTTTTTTTGGCTAACTGAAATATCTCATTGACATAAGCATTCAGACCCCTTACAAAAATACTTTAAATTTCGCTAAGGTTTCTCCCATTTCTCTTGATCTTTGCACAGATGTTTCTTGGAGTCCATCTGAGGTAAATTAAACTGATTGGACATGATTTGGAAAGGCACACACCTCTCCATAGATGGCTCATCAGAGCAAAAACCAAACCATCAAAAGTCAAAGGAAAAGCCTGCAGAGCTCAGAGACAGGATTGTTGCAAGGCACAGATCTGGGGAAGGCTACCAGAAAATGTCTGCTGAGCTGATGATCACAGTGGCCTTCATAGTTCTCAGACTGAGGAGGATTACAGTACAGCAGCAACAGAAGCGAATATTAGGAGTCTATGCTACTAAACAGCTGATGGAGTTGTTCAACAATTCACAGGTAGGCTGGCTGCGTTTTAGTTTAATTTCTTGTAAAAACTACCACTAGAATATAGAGAAGAGCAGTTTTAATCTACCCGTCAGCTCCTCTCTCTGTCACACTGCTTCACACACTCCTCCTGCTCTCTCTCCTCTGGGTGTTTTAACAGACAGCAGGTCAGACACACACCTCTTCACTCCAACATCCAATCACAGCTCTTCCTCTCCACGCAAATACTTCTCACTAATCTCTGCTTGCAGTTATGGTGATGCACCACACTGCTGCAGCTGCTCCTCCACCCCAGCCGCCTCCTTTATAGCATAAAGCTTGTCGCACCCTCATATTCAAATTCATGCTTGTATGGATAAATTGCTTCTTTATTGTTTTCAATACACATTGATATTAATGTACCTATCCATGTGGAGAATTCTAGCCATGCACTTCCTAGAGAGTCAAAGCTTGCTGCTTGACTAACCCAGGGAGCATCTTTTGAGCAGAGCATTTGCTGCAGTAGATCTGTTCCACAACAAAAAGGTTAAAGTGTGATTAAAGTTTTAAAACTGAACAATAGACAAGAGGTATTCTGGAAAATATGGGGCCCTTTAATGAATACAGTACTTAGTGACCAAGAAGAAGTGGATATTATCATCATATGTATATTTAGGTTTGTAATGTATGTGAATGTAATGTAAGTAAAGATACCTTTGTGATTAAAGTGTTCCTGAATAACTTATATTACTCTATACTTGTAGCGCCCACAGTGAGTCTGACAGTTTAGTTTTTTAAATCTATTTTGGCTATGCCTGGATAGGCCTTTTTGACTGATTTTACTCAGATTTCTGAGGGGTTACCATGCCAGTTGAAGGCTTGAATATCCTTTTATTTCGGTCAGCTCATGTTCCTAATGGTTTGAAATGCTTATTGCTGCAGCAGAATACGGTTCGTGTTTAGTGTCAAGTCGCTGACATCATAAACGCCCCCAGATTGTTTTTACATGCAGGAATTTGAGCAGCGATGATATCTTTAACACAGTATTTGGAGCGTGCAGGTGAACACTGCTGGTGGAAAGTTCTGGATGAAGACAGCGCAGAGAAATCTTGCTGCTTAAATGGGGGACGCTTTTGTCATGTGATTATGGAAAATGATGCATGTCAGTGAATTAATGCGCCCAGAGCTGTCTGGAAGAAGCAGCTTGCTGTTCTTGCAGCATTTTAAGTAAATTAGATGTATTTGAGATGCTTGGAGCCTTTAAATTCAAACTGATGCTCTGAGTGTATTCATGACTTACTTTATTGATTTAATCCACTCCTCTTTCTCCTCCGGCGTCGGCGCTGATATCCTGTACACCACGTGATTTCCCTCAACAACGCGACCATCTGCCTCCGTCTTACAGGCTTTGATCACCTGACCTTTGTGATTGGGGTTATAGAGCTCAAAACAGTTCTGCAGAACAGAGAAGACGCACAGCGTCCACAAAATGTGAGAAAACTTGATTTAAAAGTGCAAAAAACAAAGTAAAAAAAAAGACTAGATAAATGATCTGAGGGCAAGGTCTTTAATGAGGCTGCACTCACAGGTTTCCTGGGCTCCTCCACCTCCCTGATGCTGAGATTCTCCAGAGGGATGATCCCACGAGGCTCCTTGTCCTGAAGGAGAGAGAGGTGAGGAGAAACATGAGCAGAGGGAGAAAAACAACCTAAATAGAGTCAAAAAGAGAGGCAAAAGAAGAGAGAGGCAAACATGACTAAATATAGATCATGAAAGAGGCAAAGAGAAATTGTTCTCCCCTCGTTTTTCCAACCTGCTCTTTAAAAACAGCAGATAATGTGAGTGTGGAGCAGTCACTCCAGAGGGCAGGACATAATGATAGTGTCCTGGAGGATAATACCAGGGCTGACAGAGGACATTGCTGATGTAGCAGATAGCAGGGACATAGAGGCACTGATAAAAATCCTCCACAACACAAGGAGCAACTTATTCCTTCTGAAAGTGACACAGGCTGACAAACACAAAAAACCTATTTGGACGTATCAAAGCCTCAAAGGGAACAAAACAATGCAAGACAAGGTAAAACTATTTTTAATTTTACCTCCCACAAGAGCCAATATGCAAGAAAATACACAACCACGAGTACAAAAGAGCCACAACCTCCATCCTTTTTTCAATTTTGTTGTGTTGCAGTCTGATGCTACAGGCATTTTTTTCTCTCATTAATCTACAATCAGAACCCATCGTGAAAAACAGGATAACAGAATTTGAAACGTTTTGCAAATTCGTTAAAAAATTTAAAAAACCTGAAATATATTGACATAAGCATTCAGACCTTTGTAACAACACTTCTCTATAGAAGGTCTCACAACTGAGGACGCACATCAGAGCAAAAACCGAGACATGAGGTCGAGGGACTGCCTGCACAGCTCAGAGAGCTCCCCTTGGTGGGTAAGAAGTGGTTTCTACACAGAGAAATGCATACAAAAGTTTGAGTCGTCTCGTCCTGGGTCCTCCCGGTCTTACTATCCTCTTGTGAGGCCTGGACTTTGACTCATGGTCAGAGATGCTAGCTAGACTCCTTTGTGACAACGTCTCTGCAGATCTCTTTTGGATATCCTTGGCAAGACTTTGTGTCTAATGCTGATGTACTCAGGAGAGCAGGGATAGGAGGGGTCAGCTGCTTGATATAGAAATGGCATTTGCACTTCATGGGCACCTGGCATGCTGTATACTGGGTGCCCAGGACCCGGTGGTCTGGTCCAGACGCCTGGGGGTGGCCACATGTGTGGTAGAGGGGTCAGCTAATAGGATACCTGGAGAGATGTAACATGAGCCTGGCACAGGTCTAGATCAGTGATTTCCAAAGTGGGGGTCGCGATACAGGAAAGGGAAGTCACAGGATTCTTTCCATAAAACAAAGAGAAATTTCATGTGATTTGAAATCACAAATTTGATCTATTATTAAAAAAATATTGTTAAAATGAGTTCAAATTAAAATCAAAACATAGTCATTAAATAATATTTGTGCTTCAATGCACAAATGTATGTTTTGTACATGATGCCTTGTGCAATATCATTTTTTTTCCTCCTCAAGGGAAGATGGGGTCCCCGATCTCTGACGCCGTTTTTTTGGGGGGTCATGGGTTCGTATAGATGATGGCCTTCAGGAGGCCAGAGCAGTAAAAGACCAAGGTTGACACACTGAAACACCAAACCGGCATATGCCCCATACCTGACCTGACCTAAAACGCTACCAAAAAGGCCATGGTTTCTGCTGTTCATGACCATGCCAAGCATTGAAGGTGCAAAAATAAAAACATTCTTAATTCCTAAAGTACTTTTGTGTCCTGAAAGTAGTGAAATCATCAGGGCCCGAAAAAATAAGTTTCAAAAACTCAAAGAATCGGCGACAGACAGGAATCTCAAAAGCCTCTGTCTTAAGCCAGGACAAGCAGTGCCACACAACATTTATGAATGGTCTGTTTCCACAAAGTTAATACCATGGTGTAGCACATTTAAATCTAATCTTACCTGTGTTTCCTTAGCTTACCTACCACTAGTTTCGCTCACTGTGATGGTAAATCCATCTCTTTTAAGAGATCCAGATCAGTTGGCTCAGCTCAGTAGATATGGCTGTTTGACTCCAAAGCGGCCCCACATTTGGTCCCAGTTTATCTTTTTAAATGTGGATTAAATAACCATAATAATGATAATAATACATCCATGCAATGGATATATGAAGCAGTCTATCTGACGTGTCAGGTTACAAAAATCATTAGTAACATATGGCTGTTCGAAATGTCAGATTTTTTTTGGACAGCAGTTAATCTGGCTGTTTTGTCCTAAGGCATGTTCTATTACTCAATATATCTGGGCTTACATTAGTTTAGTTCTTACTAAATTTATTACACAAAAGGTGTGATTTATCACTCTGGCCCTGTCATCCTTTTATTTATCTACAAGTGGCCCTCAGTGAAAAAAGTTTGGACACTCCTGCTCTATACAGAGTTAGCTACAGTGATGCAGCTCTCAGAGTAATGAAATTCAAAATGAAGATTTTACTGCTGATGACTTTCACTCATCATGAGAGCTGAAATGTCCTGTTTCTTATTTCAAACCCCCAGAAAAGTCAGAACCTGTCCTTCAGGTCAGCTGTGTGGAAAAACAAACTCATATGCTCACAAAGAGACAAAACACTGATCTTAGTATGATACTCACCGTCGTGTATTCAAAGTAGTAGAGGCAGTTGTCGGTCAGGATGAACCACCTCCTCTTCCAGGTTTTCACTCGTCCCCCTGACAGGAAGAGAGTGAGAGGAGACAGGAAGTGTCACAAAAGGTCGCGGTGACAGACCGGCTGTCTCCCATCAGGAAAAAGAGACGGATGTCACAATCACTTATGAGGCAGAACAACATCCACTAAATTTCCCACTTTATTTCTATCTTAGAGTCACTTTAAACACATGCAGTCATCATAAATCAGCATTCGATCAACTTTATGTAAAGGTCAGGCTGCTTTTATAAGAAAAGAGGACTTCTTACATCAGAGATCAAACATGTTTGTTCCTCAGTTAACTGCAGTAATTTTATTTCCTGTGTAAGAAAGGCCGCCCTTCATCAGCCACATGATCATGTCATGTGGAAATTAGCAACATACTTTAAACTTAATATCCTATATGTGCAGTAACCAGCATGGAAAAGTCAATTAGTAGTCTCTCTGTTGGCATCTTTCCAATGCAAAGTCTACTCCTATAGTGAAGTGACAAATTCCTGCATGTTCTGAAAAGTTAGTAGGTCTGAAACAGGCCAATTGTGTGTTTTTGCTTTTGCAAACCCAGCAGAGGTGACCCGATGACACACTTGAGATTAGAGAGGCTTTGTCTCAATCCAGAGCTGTAAAATCTGCAAAACTAACATCACAAACTTTGGGATCATTCTGACAAATAACAAGCTGCATGAATCCCTGAAATGGTTGGAAATGTGAGGGGCAAATCAGGCCCAGAATCGAGTCTATTGTGAAGTTTGCCTTAAGTGGATTTCCATGCAAAATGCTGCCTAGAAATGCCTTTTAATTGACTTGTTTTGCTGTTTTCAGCCTTTTCTCTCTATGAGCTCCCTCTAAAAACCAATATGAGATGCTCTGCATCACTCATCTGACAAAAACAAAAGGATGCCCCACACAGGAAAAGCAATTTGAGGGGAATCTGTGTGCTTTTATGTTAAAAGTTAAAGCAGCTAACTTCTCCACCATCTTGTTGGAAGTTAGGAAGCAAACTTGTGATGCACAGACTCTAAAATATGCAGGGAGAGCAGCTCAAAAGAAAACCCAGAATATGATTAAAATCAACCACCATTATCTCTGCAAACCTGGAGCTTTGTTAAAAGATGACTCACACAGCTGATAAATTATTCCTGACCTTGCCTATTCATTTTTAAAAAGCAACATGATAAAACCTCAGAAGAGAGGTGCAAACAGTGCTTGATAAGAACCTAACCTGGCACCCAAACCCCCTAAAGGAACACGGATGTAGACGGAGAACACACATACACTTAACCCCAAAGCAAGTTCAACTCCTCACGTGTGCAAACTATGAGCAAAAGAAAGCAAAGAGGCAAAGCAGGCATAAATGTCTGACACATTTGTTTGGAGCAGAGTTGGGCCTTTGGCGGGGACTGGAAGTTGCTTCAGAGATGCTGAAAAAGCTCTTTTAGTGGAAGACACATGTATGCATGCACGCTATGAGGAAGGCATGTTCAAAGGCGCATGAACAACAGCATTTTTATGTTGACATCCTGTGTGTGCTTTGACCCAGCATTCCTGATTAGCTCCCGTCAACACAAACCATCCCTTACGGTCACAACTTTGTTTTTTCACTGCAATGAGGCGCCTTACACTGCCACACGTAACTGCAAAAGCTCCCTTACATTTCAATAGACTCTGGGTATTGAATTAGTGTGGCCAAATTTCCGCAGAGAGATTTGCTAAAACCGGCATTTATTCCTTCACATCCTCCAGGGTTTATTTTTAGAGAGTTAAATTAGAAATATTATAGTGAGAACTGGTGCAATGGCTCCGGGGAGGAAGCGTACTGGAATGTAATCATGTTAGGTCTGTGAGCCACAATGGGGCAATTTGCATTCATACTCACTAGTTTGATGAGACAACAGAGACGTTGCCCAGAGTTAGAGGAATGTGCAGGTCAGGGCTGCTGTGAGTGTGTGCGTGGATGTGGTAATAAACCCCATCACCTGCAGCGACTTCGCTCTTTCACCTTTGACAAACTATATAAAGGCTACCACCCAGTTTTATGGCAAATAATAAATCAACCTCCAACAGCTATTAAAAGTGTTGGGGGAAAAAGGCGTTAAATTAAGGTGATGAGATGTGATGTAAGTATGTAAAGAGTCACCTCAACAGTGGGGGGGGGGGGCTTTTTAACGTGGTGTGAACTGCAGAGCGAACAAATGAGAAACATATGTAAATAAACAGAAACAACTGGCAAAAACAGCAGAAATTAGGACCAAGAACTGTATTACCTCACTGGGTAAGAATACAAAACAGTCCAATCCCTGCAGCATATTCACACACAAACTCCAAAAGAGCAAACAATTACACTGTTTCTTTCCAAACTACATCAAGAGGATTTTCACAAGTTAAAATGTGTTAACTATGCACACGCACGAACAACTGGCCTGCCATTTTTCACACATAAGTATTTTTTTTATACGAAAATATTTTACTGTGAGAATCTATATATCTAAAATACACTTAACACCATAAAAATACATAGGACATGTGCCCCATTTATGACTGACTAGACATGTACTTATTGACCTTTTCCATATTTATTTAATTGGAACTTTTACTGTGTTTTTTTTAATGTTAATGATGGGGTATTTTAGATTTTTTTTGTCATTCTATGCACACAAGGAAATTCTGTTGGTGGCAAAAAAAAAAGTTAAAGTAATAAAAAGTATATAAACACAGTTTATATAAAAAATGTGTATTGTGCATAAGGTCCATATTGGTGAGGATTTAAAATACAGTAATGCTACATTATAAAAGCTGTAGTCCATTAAATTATGCAGTCAATCCTCCCATGACAGTATGATACAATAAAATATAATCAACTGATCCTTACAATACAATACGATACGAGATAATATGTTACAGGACGAAACTGAACAATAAGATAATGGAAATAAAACAGGATAGGATTGGATAGGATAGGATGGTATGGTATGGGACGGGACAGGACAGGTTAGGGTAGGACAGGATAGGATAGGATGATAGGATGATAGGACAGGACAGGACAGGATAGGACAGGACAGGACAGGACAGGACAGGACGGTACGGGATGGCATGGCATGGGACGGGACAGGATAGGACAGAACAGATAAGGATAGGATAGGATAGGATAGGATAGGATAGGATAGAATAATAGGAAAGAACAGGCTAGGACAGGACAGGATAGGATAGGATAGAATGATAGGAAAGGACAGGCTAGGACAGGACAGGATAGGATAGGATAGGATAGGATAGGATGGTAGGATAGGATGATAGGACAGGACAGGTTAGGATCGGATAGGATAGGATAGGATAGGATAAGATAGGAAAGGACAGGCTAGGACAGGACAGGATAGGATAGGATAGGATAGGATAGGATAGGATGATAGGACAGGACAGGATAGGATAGGATAGGATAGGATAGGATAGGATGATAGGACAGGACAGGTTAGGATCGGATAGGATAGGATAGGATAGGATAGGATAGGACGGGACAGGACAGGACAGGACGGGACAGGACAGGACAGGACAGGACAGGACGGGCCAGGACAGGACAGGACGGGACGGGACAGCACAGGATAGGATAGGATAGCATAGGATAGGGTAGAAAAGGCTAGTGTAGGGCAGGAAAGGGCAGGACAGCACAGGGACAGGACAGGAATGGACAGGATATGATAGGATATGGTCGGGGCCCTTTAACAAAGCTTTGAAACACACTAGGACAGTGGTTCTCATCTGGTGGGTCAGAACCCAAAAGTGGATCTGTTTTTAGTAAGTTGCAAATGTGTGCCTACAAAAAATTGGTACCAAAAACACAACAGATTACCAAAGCCCCTAGAGGACATGCATCCTTGCATTTTATATTACTCAATTCAAAGATTTAGTAAAAATATAGTTATGCTGCTCTATTGGACAGGTCTTTGGCTGTTCCCAAGCCAATCCTTGCCCGGGCCTGGGGAGGAGCAGTGATCCTGACCCAACAAAGTTTCAGGCCACAGGCCACATCAAGCTGGTTGATACAATACAGTATGATACCATACGATTTGATACAGCCATAACATACCTATCAAAGCAATACTCTGCAAACCTTTCTGATACAAGAATACAATGAAGTATAACATTTCATATGATGCAATCGGATGGGAAATGATGGGTTATGGGGTATGAGATGTGACCTTCAATAGTGATGATATAATAACAGAGATGTACATTGTGAACTTATTAGACAATAATGATAGATGGATGGCCTGTAAAGGGTTATATTCAAATGGGTCTAAAATCTGTTTCCTGTTTTGTGTGGGTTTTTGGTTAAACCACCAAAACACAATTTTTCCTAAAAGTTTAATAATAAATCACATTTTTTATGGTACTTGTGCCTTGTGGTCATCTCACTAACCGCTGATATTTTGAGAACTTTTGATCATATTTAAACGTAACATTTTTTAAATTTGGTCCATTCTTAGCCCCTTAAATCTTAGTACTTTGCCAATTTGTGAGAGTAGATGAGGAACATCCTCCTCCTCCAGCTCTCACTCAGTCGTGAGAATAAAGCCACAGTCGTATTTGTGAGAAAAAGTGGGAAAGAAACCAAATCAAGCCAACCTCCAGGATGTTTTGCATTCCCTCAGCAGGGGAATGCACGGAGACGCACACTAACCTAATTTCAGCAGCCAGCCTTCTCTGTCTGGGTTGAAGAACGTGTGCGTCAGGTCGTTCCCATCATCCTCTGGGATCTTAAAGGGTTCGCTCTTGATGCTGTCGTATAGATTCTGCACAGAAACAGAGAGAAAAAAAAGGAGAATGTTATAGAATTTGCAGCTGAGCCTGCAGACACCCTTCCCTCCTAACAGTTAAGTAAGCCCTCAGATTAAAGGTGCATTAAATAAGACATTTACAGTTTCTATTTTAGTGTCACAGGGTGAGAGACAATGATTCATTCTTCAGTGTCTCTGGGAGCGCTTCAACAAAGTGTCTTTTGATACTAAGCCGAGGGCGCTTTGGTTCAGATGTCAGCCTACAGGGTGCAGGTACATGAACCTGTTTTTCATGTGTTTTTTTTATGCGAGTTCATGAAAGATCATCAGCATCTGTATCTAGAGAGGAGATCTAATTCTGCTGAGCTGCAGATGTCTCAATTAGTGAAGCATGACACACTACCTGTTTCTATGCCTCCATGCAGCTGTTAGCTGAGCTCAGATGCATGTATGTTTTCAGGTCGTCTGTCCATCTGTCCACCTGTATGGGAAAGCAATTTTTTCTAAATTGCTTGGATGGATTTCCATCAAATTTGGCAAAAATATTCAACCTAAACCAAGGATGACCAACTTCAAATTTTTAAAGGTCAAAGGTCAAGGTCATTGGGCAACATGTTCATCCCCTTGCTTTCAGGTCATGCTTCTGAGCTCAGTATCTCTAGAACGTCTGAGTGAAGTAAGGCCAAATCTGACAAAGTGACTATCGTTACAGACAAAAAGACTGGGTGGTCTCACCTCAGCATTGGAAAGGAAGGTTTGGTTCTCTTTGAAGGCAAGATGTTTTATTAAAAACAAAACATCAAATATGATGGACAAAGCAATGGTGAGATTAAAGGACAGGTCAGATTACATGATTCTATGTCTGTTATGACAGGTCAATGTGTCAGATTAGGGGATGGCAGAACATGCTTTGACTTCATTCACAGGCATCACAATCTCTTCTTCATTTCTCTATGCCTGGGTTTTGTTCATAGCTTCACATGATATGGTCTTGGGTTCTAATGATGTGTCTCCTGGGTTTTTATGTTGTTAAGGTTAACGCTGTTGGCTGAATATTTCATGGATTCTTTTGCTGCCGAGGTTTTGCCTTCTTGTTGTATTCTTATGCTTTGTTTTATGTATGTATTTGCATATTGAAGCACTTTGCAAACCCCTGTTTTTAAAGGTGCCAACAAATAATTATTTAGTATCATTATTATTTATCATTGCGATAAATGTAATGAAGGTTGGGAACTACTGGGCTTGAACAGTAGTTCCCAACCTAACCCCTTTCTCTGAAAATCTAATTTTGACAACCTAAAAGTAAAAAAAGCCCTAAGGTCTTTGCCATCCCACTAGGGGTGGTTGGGAATCAATAGGCTACACTTAATGATGACGTTAATGGCACTGGAATGCATGCATATTTGTTTCCATTATTTGTTTTTTCATTTAGTTGTCAGCCTTGTAGTCCCTCAAAAATACATCATAACAGCAGCGATGTTGTTAGAGCTTGATAAACTTTTCCTCTTATAGTTCCATGTCTCAGCACAAGCTTCATCTCTCTTCTTTAGCTTTGCCATTTGGTTTGTTGACATCTGTGACTGCCACACAACCTCTTGGGAAGCTTTATTGAGAAGCTGAAGGAAATATTACCTGTAATGTTGGGGTGAAAAATTTGACTGCTTGTGTTCACACATGCAGCTTCCCTTGAAAGTTTCTGGAGCTTTTTCTGCATCTGTGAAAACAGCCTCTGCCGTGAGGTTTTCTCACTGATGCAGTATTTACAAATGTTTCCCGACACCATGTTTCAAATGCACCAGATACATTTGTCACAGCTAACAAACTAATAAAGTCGTAGCTCTCACCCTGAGTAGCTCCTCGGGGAGGTCTCCCCCCTCATTGATCCCTCTGTTCATGGAGATGAAGCGCTCCACAGGGGGCTTGTCTCTGACGTTGGGATTGTGCAGACTCGTGTTCAGCATAATGATGGCAAAGGATAAGACATAGCAGGTATCTGTGGAGGCAGTTACATAGAGCGTCACTGGGAAACATAAATCACTGCAAAACCAGAGTCTTTGTGTGAATGTTTGAACATGCTCTCATGCATGGAATAAATGTTAGAGTATCATCACAGCAGCTAAGAGCAACCTGTGCTAATTCCCTGGTTCATGACATTCTCAAACTGCAGATAATGATTGCAGACTGTCTTTAAAGATGTATATATCAAAATCTAGTTACACCTCTTTGTGATAAGTATTACTTTATCAGCGATCATTTTTGATTTATGAAATCCCTCTATCTCATTAAAAAGACTAAGAAAGAGGGGCAGTTTTGGTCTGAAGGGAGCACCTATGACTGAGTTACAAACCACTTCCTGTTCCACAGCAGAACATGCAAATGTAAAGACTTGTTGAACACGTTATTGTCATTCAGGTCTCTTCGAGCTGTAAATTTTTGTTTTGTTGTGCTGCTACACTCACAACCAAAATTCACCAACCTCGACAGTTCTACAGTCCATGAAGAGCATCTCAAGGATTTTTGCTGGAGGATTGTAATGGGTATATTTGCCTCAACTTAAGTAGTAGGTTGGTGCCTAAACTAGAACATTTCCTATTGCCTGTAGGTGGTGCTAAATTAATCACCAATTGCCACATGGCTGTTTTCAGGCCAGTGCTGTCACCATAAATGTCAAGTTTTGGTCAGAATGGAGCATCTACCACTGGGTTATATACCACTTCCTGCTTCATGGCGAAATTTGCAAAAGTAAGTGCTTGCCACAGCTATGTCCTTTAAGTTTTGTGCACAAGCTGAACAACTTTTTTCCATTCAGGTATCTTCAATCTGTAGGTTAAATTTGAAGAGGATTGGATGGATATCCAATGAGGAGTTCAACCTAGGACAACCCCTGGCATGGGCATAAATGCACCTAAAGTTCAGCTTTAAGTGAAATAGTGGACTTCCTTTGAGACTAGAGTTCTGATGAGTGGGACATTTTGTAGCTCTGATAAAAGGCTGGAATTAAAAAATACAATTTAACTGGCAGAACTGGGCAAACTTCTTCCAAATAAAAAAAACACTAAGGCCTCAGTGTTGTTGGAACTTAAGCCCTCGTGAACATATATTCAAATTGGGTATTTCATGATCGTATCTCTGCTCTGTAAGCCTGACCGTGTTATACTGTCCCTGACTAGAGTCATCCTATTTCCCTTATTTATGCAGGTGGTGTGTAGAAGACAGCCCAAAGCAATCAATCAACTGATTTCCTCATCGCCAAATTTAAGACTCTCCCTAATAAAAAGAAGAATCTAATCAACAAAAAGCCACATATTCTGGGACACACTATCATGGCACCCTCTAAAGCCGTGCTGCAGTAAAACCCTAATGTCCCTGCAGTCATGAACACACATAAATACAAATCCATGATCCGCTGCTCCTCCAACTCCACATCATAACTCCTGCTAACCATCCTCCACCTCATCCATCCTCACCCTAACAGCCCCAGTCAGGGTCCCCTGAGCTGTAAATTATGACCCAGAGAGCTCCAGTCCTGAGAGATGACCAACAACTCAGTCTGGGTGTGTCACCACTGCGCCACATCAATATTCATGACCTGAGGTGTCACCTGTGTCTGCCTCGACACAAGCTGGAATCACACATGAGCAGCAGGCAGTGTGGGCCATGCTAAGACTGCACTAATGACCACTATTGACCTGTGATCAATTTCATTATCACTGCTGGAGACATGTTTAGTGATTACTCTGCGATTAATGAGCAGGCTGCTAACCAGGGTAGGAAACTTGAGATGTTAAATCCCCAAAAAAAGAAAAGAATAAGAGAATAAAACTCCATCAAAAAAATCTGAAAGCAGATATTTTTGTTGACAGAAATTGTTCATGTTCTCCAGTGTTTAGGAAAATCTCCAGAAATGTGGAAGATTTATTCGCCCAGAGCAGGTCCAGCTGTCTGCTTTGGAGAGACAGTCAGCAGCATTGATTTGACGCTGAGCTGGTCTGACCGGCCCAAAGTATCCGTCCTGGACTGTCTCACTGTGTCTGACTCATAAATACAGTGTTGTGTGTGGAGTTTGTGTGGTTGTGGTACCTGTGGACTGGAAGACGCCGGGATTGCATTGGCAGTACCTGGAGGCAAAGGCCTCCATCATACGATCAATCTTCTGGGCCTCGCCAGGAAGTCTGAAGCTCCACAAAAACTGCCTGCAACAGCACAAATCCAGACAGAGAAATTATAAAGACAGACGTAAAATACTGATGCAATTATTAATCAGATGATCCTGATATTCAATAGAAACTACAACCCCTTTTGACAGTGCTGAGAAAAGTATTTCCCCTTCCTGATTTTTTTTTTTTATATTTGTCACACTTAAATGGTGGGGTTTGTGAGAAGGCCAGTGTCTGAGGTTCTGATCAGTGTGCATGGGTGAAGAAGGTCAGAGAGGTACTGTAGGACAGGGGCATGAAGGGATTTGAAAGTAAGGAGGAGGATTTTGTATTTGATTCGGAATTTATCTGGAAGCCACTGGAGATGGAAGGGTAGGGGTGATGTGCTGCCAGGGCCTGGTGAGGATGAGAACTCTGGCAGCTGACTTTGGAAAGTTCTGGAGCTTATCCAGGGCTTTGTTAGATATCCCAGACTCTGGTACAGTAATCCAGATGAATTCCAGTTGAATGCATGAAGTTTTGGTCAAAATGAAGCACCTACGATTAAATTATGAACCACTTCCTGTTTCATGGCAAAACGTGCAAATGTAACGACTTGCCACAGCCATGTCATTTGAGTCTTTTTCTCCTTCAGGTCTCTTCTGTAGGATACATTTTAAGAGACTTGGAATAATAACCAATTCTTCTTCCATAGAGGGACAGTAAGGTAAATTGATGTTTATTGTGCTGCTTCAACCACATGCAAAATTCAACAATCTGCACAATTTTTCTATAGTGCTTGAAGAACAACTTAAGAATTTTCTGGTGGATAAATGTGATGGGCGTATTTGACTTTACTAGGGCAGGGATTTGTAGACTAAACCAAGCCAGGGCCTCACCAAACATGTAAAGTTTTGATCAGAATGAAGCATCTACAACTAAGTTATAAACCATTTCATGTTTCATGGCGAAACGTGCAAATGTAACAGTTTACCACGGTTATGTCTTTTGAGTTTTGTACACCAGCTGAACAACCTTTGGTCATTCAGGTTTCTTCTAGCTGTAGGTTAAATTTCAAGAGGACAGAATGAATACTAAATCCTTCTTTTATAGTGGAACATCAAGGTAAAGTTATGTTTGCTGTGCTGCTTCACCCACACCCCGAATTCACCAGTCTGAGGGTTGAGGGTTTCCGCCACAGTCCATAAATGACAGTCTGAGTCCAAAGATGTTCTTGAGGTGAAAAAAGGCAGTTCTGGTCGTGGATCTTACGTAGCACAAGGGGAGCCCAGGATGGCACCAAATATACAGACCTCGGAGGATTGGCGCATGGGACTACCCTCCACATTAAGCACAAGATCTCAAACTTGGTTGTGCCATCCCTGGCAACAACAACTGTAAGGGAGCATTAGTGTCAACTGGCAATGAGTCCTTAACATCGCTGTGGGGGAATTTTTGCCCACTCTTCCCTGCAGAATTATTTTAATTCAGCCACATTGAAAGGTTTTCCAGCAGGAACTTTCTCTTTAAGGTCATACCACAGCCACAGCAGACTGGCCACCAAGTTTTCTCCATTTGTGGATAATGGCTCCCACTATGGTTCACTTGAACCCCAAGCCTTAGAAATGGCTTTGTAACCCTTACCAGACTGATAGGTGTCAACGACCTTGTTGCTAATCTGTTCTTGTATCTCTTTAGATCACAGCATTATGTGCTGCTTTTTAAGATCTTTTAGCTGAGGTCTGGATGGCTTTTTCTATTTTATCAATGAAATCTTCAATTAAAACCTGCATATTGTATTTCTTAGAGTTATCTCTGTCTAATTAAAATTTGTTTGATGATCTGAAATGTTTAAGTGTGACATAAATGCAAAAAATACTTTTTCACAGCACTGTAACTTCCAATTAACCAACATTCCAGTCTTAAAATTCTACATATTTCAGCTTTGAACTACATAAGAAAAAAACTGAATATCCTTGAGGTCTTGCGTATTTTTACTGGCACCTGTCGGAGTTTTCAAACACTGACAAAGACACAAACACTTCTTTCAACATGGTGCTATTCTCTGTTGTCATCTCACCTTAAGGCTTGTACGAGGTTGAGGTCAGCAAACTCATGAAGCTCCACAAACGCCTGGAGGACTTTGATGTTAAAGTCATCCCTGGAAGAGAAGATAGGCTCATTTTACACCACATTTACACTCATCATTGAAACTGAGAGGAAAAAGAGGCTGAACTGTCTGAGGGGGATGTGTTTGAATAGCACTTAAGTGGTAGGCTCTCATATTTTGAAGGCTAAGGTGGAAGTGTAGCCATGTTAAAGGGCTGCTTTCACAAAGACAGTCACTTTGTCTACAGAGCAAGGCAGAATAAAAACCTCTGTTGTTCTGACAGTCATATCCCCTTGATTTCCCTTTCGATAAGAACCACATGTCGCCTTGGTTATTTCACCGGCACAGTCTCCTGCCGCTGCTTTGCTCCATAAATCCAGACCAACAATTTCCTGGAGCTTTATGCCCTCGTCTGAGCGTGTGTGGTGCAGATCTGACGGAGAGATTTGGAGGGGAAAAAGAACAGTGGAAGAAAAACAGAGAGAAATCTGGAGAGCTCACCGTTCCCCTAAGTAGTCCCCAATGACCGTTTTGTTGAGCCCTTCGCCTTTGTAGAGGAACTGAGCGATGTCCTCTGGGGTGTTCTGGAGAAGATCGTTCTCTAGTAGAAACTGGATCCCCTGTTTGAAATAAAATAGACTTACTAATAATGTAGTTACCTATTATGGTCTGATTTAATTGGGCTCTGGATACATCTGCTATCAGACAGCAATATAAGCCCCGATGAGCAATGTCACAGTGATTCCTATGTAGCCTGAGGTGAGCCATAAATTGCTTTAAGCCAAAACTTACTTTCCTGTCCACTGCATTTGTTGAGGCTCAGTTAGAGAAATGCCCATGATAACATATCAGATAAATGAAGCTGCAAAGAAAGAGCCATTATTTCCAGGTCCATTACATAACAATGGGAGGTACCTTTTATTAGTTTCTGGGGAGTCTTGGTTTAAGTGTAAATAGTAGGTCACTCAGAGGCTTCACTGTAAATTAAAGAAACTTGTTTCTTGTAATATATTTGCAATCAACTGGTCCTAAGTTTAAAAATATCCAGACTTCGTCTTGTAACCAGTTAAAATCCAAACTTCCTCAGCTTTGTTCTCAAGTGAGGAAAAATTTTAAGTACTTCTTTAATGAGTTTTGCTGGCTTCTTTTCCTTTTTTACATGGACTGTTTTTCCAATAGACAGTATAAAGAACTGACAGGGCCACTCACTGTCTCAAGTTAAGCCAAAAGATTTAGAGCACCCCTTACTGACTTGTTCCATTAAAGATCATAAGCTCTGCCTCCTCCATGTTAATGTATAGGATTTAGGTGCCCGTTAATAAAATCTAAATACAAACACAGTTTGGTCATAATATGACACTGCTTTTTGTTTTGCTTAAGTTTGCCTTCTTCTTTTGAAAGTTTTCTTTCTTAATCAATTATTTGATCATTTAGATGAGTGCAAACTGACTTGACAGCTCTGTTGATGGATGCTGCTGCTGACAGTGAGAGGAAATGAAAACAAAAACTAATGCAAGAGTTACTGAGCTTTCAAAAACATGAGTGTCTGCTTTATGCTGACAAAAGAATCTGTTCTGCCCAGAGCTGTTTCAACTATATTACAAACCTGAAAACCAAAAATTAAGCACATTATTCTAATGTGAATAAGAACAGAATTAAGTGATTTGCTAATCCTTTTCAACATGAATACAGGACAAAGACAAGATACACAAAGTTTAAACTGACTGTCTTCATTACACACATTCTGAATTTGACACATGCAACATGTTGCACTATGCTGGTTTTTAATGCAGTGCTGAGGAGTCAAGGGTAAAAGTAGAGCCATGCTGCTGAAACTCCAAAACCTGTATGTAGCTTCCAGTATGACTGATGCCCTCACAAATGTGCAAGTTACCCATACCATGGGCACTAATACACCCCAAGACCATCACAGATGCTGGCTTTTGAACTTTGTTTTGATAACATGTTTTTTTGATGATGCAGTACCATCTGAAGGGTCTAAGGTCACAGCATTTCCATGTTTGTTTCTGTCCTTGCCCCTTACATGCAGAGACTTCTCCAGAATCTTTTAATCTTCTTATGATGCTATGGACTGTACATGGTGAAATTTAGGGATGCATGATATGATTAGCATGGTAGACACAGTAATAGCTTAAAATGTTTATTATCTTCCCATACCAAAATTTCTGAAGATACTTACAGTCGATATATCAGGCAGTATAAATCATATATTGCCTTTAATATTGGCAAAATGTACAAATAGAACATCAGGTATGGATGGTTGCACAGGGTGCCAACCACTCAAGAGAGCCCATAATGAACCCTGAACATTTTGAATAAATGTAAAATCTAAATGTAAAACAGCTACCCAGCGGTCATTAAAAAAGGTTTGTTTAGATCCGTAACAGCTGCAATAAGTTTGGAAATATCAGCATTTCAGACATCGGAAAAAATCCAATGTCATGTATCCCTTGTGAAGTGCTTCCATTTTCATGCTGAACCTTGTTCATAACCTGTTGGACTATTTGCCCATGCAGTTAAAAAAGGGGAAGAAACTCACACCATTGTTGACTGAGTCTGGCTGAACCTTTCAGAAGTGCACCTTTTATACTCAATAATGGCACTATCACTTTTACCAACTTAACTGAGGTGAGCATCCCACAACTGTTACAGTATTTTCTTACCACTGTCCCAGCTTTTTTGGAGCACATTTTTGGTGTCAAATTCATTAAATATGTATATTACAAAAAACAACATTAAATGTATCAGTTTGTACCCAAAGTATGATGAAGGTTGAAAAGCTAAATCATTGTATTCTGTTCTTATTCACATTTGTTGATGTCCCAACTTTTTTGGAATTGAGGCTTGTAATCAGACAGTTAAAAGAAAATGTGTACTTTGGACTGTGGAAGCTGGTGTCCTTGATATGACGTTTTACACTTCAGTGCTCATGAAGAAGATTATTTTGGCTTCATATTTGCAGAACAGGAGGAGGCCGAGACATGTCGTCCATATATGTCTACAGTCCTGTTTTTCCTGTATACATTAAGCCTGCTGATTTGTGATTGGTCAATACTGCTCAGACTGCAAACAGACATCTAGAACACTCCAGATACCAAAGTTAGGACTTTATTCAGGCTAAATTCAGTCATTAGAGCATCATTTACCAGTCTGAGTGTTATCTAGGCTGACAAGAACACATTCAGGGCATGGTCTGACCTTTTTTGGGTCCATGTTGAACTTTTTCCTCCCCATGGCAATCTGTTTGTTTCTTTGTGTTGTTTTGCTGCAATAAAACAAACAAACAAACTTTAAGCAGGTTACAGTTGCGGGTGTGGCGTCTTTCCTGTGTTTGCTCAGTAATTACATTTGTTTTGGGTTCATCCAGGACGTCATATGACTTTGTTTATTTTCTACTCTGACTGGTAAAGACTGAGCATACATCAGGGTTAAACTGCAAAGAAAAACACTGCAGAATGTCATGTGGTTTCACCTGTGCTAAACATGTGCATGAGCGCATCCAGTCCCTTTGGTTAAACACATCCTGCAGCCATTTGGAGGAACATTTCTCATGTTAATGTCACTCTCCTTCAAAACAAATTTTGCATTCTCCCCAAAGGGAAATCTCCACCTTTGTGTCTGTTCACGCTCCCTCCGCTTCCTGCGTGCCCAAAATAGCCCCAGCTCCTTTGCAAGCTGCACCTGAGACACACAAACAGCCTGACACGCGGCCTCCTCACTCCACCTCATCAACCAATCAAACGAAAGCGTCTAAATGCAGACTGTTTGGCTAATGTTTAGTCAAGGGACTGTCCTGCCTCACTCCTCAAACAAAGGGAGATTAACACACATGAATACATAGAGACAGGTGTGAGGCTCGCAGCAGAGGTGACTCCATGGAGAATTAATTGGAGGAGAAGAAAAGGCATGAGAAGTTGTGAACTGTTACTGGCTTACTGAACAAAACATAAAACTCAACAGTATTTCTGTTCCAGCTTGCATTTTCAAGGAAAAGATCATCTTGAGTTATTTTAGCAGAGAATTCATATTTTCTTTGGTGGTGATGATAGCCTGGTGGTGATGTCTGTAGAACTGTTGTAACAAATCTGATGGATTGGGAATGGGAATGAATAAAGGTGAATCGACAGATGTCGACCTCCTGAGAGGTCTCAGTGCTAACCGGAGCTATACAGGTTTGTTCTGCCGTATTGTTTAATCGACAGAGCTTGTCAGTGGCTAAAATTCCTGCCGAAGCCAATGGAAAGACACGCAAAACAACTTTGCTGTTAAGAGAAGCTTTTGGTGTGACTCTTTGCTCGTGTTCTACTAAGGAAATGTGGTTGAGGTCTGATTAAACTGCTGCTTTTCTACAGCTGCATCTAAGCTAATCGCTTTGGAGCAGCCATTGAATACACCAGCTTACAGTTCAACTCAAAGCCCCCCACAAGGATCGCAAACTCCTGCAGAATCAAGCTGGAAAAAGAGCAAAAACACCTTTGTCATCACAAAAAGCTTTCAGTGCTGTTCTTTGATCTTTATTTCATAAAGGAATGTGGTCAAGTTATGATAAAACAGCCACTATACCAAGGCTACCTCTGAGCTAACTGCTACACTGACGACAGCCATTGCCATTGGCTCACAGTACAACTAAACCCACTTGAGGCTACTGCCTCATTCTCCTCAAATGATGCTGATTGGTCTGCAACTGTTATAGATTGGAGCTTTGCAAGATGGATCTGCCTGATGGTCTGCTTTGCAGAGTTACACATCTGCTAAAACAACGTAAATATGGGTCTCCATTTCACCTTTTACCCGTCTGTTTGGGCCGATTGCCTCATGACATGAATGAGCAAGCCTTCTATTCTGTAGATTCTCCGTGTCAGAGATGCACTTGCTCAAGCAGTCTGAAAGCCATGACTTGTTGACATGCACACCAAAATGAAAATCTAACCATGACACAGCCAAGATGTGGATCTCATGCACCCAGTCTGAAACAGGCTTTATGAAGAGTCTGAAACGGACACTTGAATCTGAGGGAAGTGTCCAAACACAGACAGGAAGTAGATTTAAGGGACATGTCCAATGTGTTTACTTTTGATACATGTGGCAACAGTTAATACACTTTCAGAATGTCAACATTATGCAGGAAACTGATGACATGTTATTTTCAAAACTAGGTTTTTGGTTGTTGACCCATTTTTGAAAAAGGGGAGATCTGAATATGCAACCATCATCTGTGAAAGGAATTAAAAATCCAGTTTTCCATACTTTTTCTGGACAAAATTATAAGCCACCTGCGGCATACTGTTAACCTTGCAAAGCAGATAGATACACCCGTTTCCTTGTTTTTCACTGGTGAATCCATCTTGTTAAGCTCCCATCTGAACTGTTTGGGCCCGGTTAGAAAGTAACAGGACCAATCAGAGACGAGGGGCAGTACTTTCAGGTGCAGCAGAGTCGTGACGTAAACAAGCAGCAGCAAGAGCTGGTGCAGTTATGGAGGAAGAGATTAGCGTGGATGCTGCTAAAGCGCCAGTTTTATCAGAACTTGACAACATTTCTTCTTTGAAAGAAAAACAAAGAACAGCAGTGAGTTGTTTCCTTTTCTAAAATAGCAGAAGTCGAGTACTTACATGTCTATAGTCGACATGTTTCGCATTATTCCTCAGAAGCTGCGCATGCGCAGCGCGATAGCGGCTACTTCACGTGTTTTGTTGCTCTGATTGGCCCGTAGAGATGTGACAGACAGAATGTTCATGCAATCACACTCCGAGTTTTTTCAAAGCCTCTGCTTTTTCTCAAACATTTCCTATTGAAGCTTTCCCAGATGGATGTGCGAAACAAATCCATCTGGCTTGTCAGGTTAGCGTACTGTCTCACTTGCAAGAAACCGATGAAAGTTCCAGATCTAAGATTTACATTATGATTTTGCAAGTTAGACAGTGTGCAGGAGTGTGCTTGCAATTTATGATTGACTAACTCCTCTCCTCTACATGTTTGATGTGCTAAGTATTTTCTATATTTCATACAATTACATTTATCAATGAATCATGAAAACAATCAGATGATTGATCATCAATGAAAGCTCTAAAAAATAAATGAATGAAAATAAATGATGCTCTCAAAAGGAAGAACTCACCTCTCTCCTACACACGTAAGCTGCTCGATTTCAGTCATGACTTCTGCAATTTCAAACTTCAGCCGCTGCAGAAAAAAGACAAAAATGTTATTTTTCCATTCAGTACAACATATCTTTATATATGGTGCTCTTACATTTACATTTCTGCAGTTGTTGGTTGATAGACAAAGAAAGAATATGGTGACCAAATGCAGATATATCACAATAAAACAATCAAATTGATGCTCAACACTAATATGCAACATTATCCAGCATTATATTTGATCAGATTCCATCTATGTAAAGCACAAACAAAAACTTTCTGCTACTGAAACAAATTCTAAGAAGCCCCGTCTTGAATGTCACTCACTTCAATATCATCCAGCAGCTCTTTTTTCCTGCGCCGTATGTTCGACAGCTCATCTCTCTCCTCCAAAGACAGATCCTCAGGTACTGAAAAACACAGAGAGACGGGAAAATGAAAGAGCATGTGTTTGTGTGAGCGAGGAAGAGAGGGAGGGGCAGAGTTATGAGGATGGATTAAATTAATTCACCTTCCAACCAGTCAGAGTCACAGGGATTATGTCTGACAGTGCATACCTCTTCAATGAATCCGGCCTCGACACATTACTCATGACCTACATTAGTATGCTAACTGACAGTAGATCATCGTTTACTCTGTGTGTATCCTGTGATAATAAACTGAATGTTGAACGTACAAGATACGCTAATGATTCAACATATGGTTGTTTGCTATCTTAAAGTCCTATAAAAACCTTCCCTTAATGTAAACACTGCCATCAAATAACAGACACACAGACCTGCAAAGCCAGTCATGCTATTTTGAGTTTGAATCCTTAAACACAGCCTGATTGGCTGTTGCAAATGCCACAAGTCCCTCCCTCACCTTTTGCGTTAATAGGAAACATTTAACCATGGATGTAAAAATACACTTGTACTCCAAAATGCTGACTCATTGCATCCATCTAATTACCAGTCCAAAATATCACTTATTTTCAGCCTCATTCAACAGACAAGTCCATACAGAAAGCAAAATAAAGCCTGTGTTTCTTATAACAGAGGGTGCACTTTCCTTTTTTATGCTATCCTCAATTTTGGCTTATGCTCTCAACAGTTACAGAGTCACTCAGATGACCACTCAACAGTCACAGAGTTACTCTGATGACCACTCAACAGTCACAGAGTCACTCAGATGACCACTCAACAGTCACAGAGTTACTCTGATGACCACTCAACGGTCACAGAGTCACTCGGATAACCACTCAACAGTCACAGAGTCACTCAGATGACCACTCAACAGTCACAGAGTCACTCTGATGACCACTCAACAGTCACAGAGTTACTCTGATGACCACTCAACGGTCACAGAGTCACTCGGATAACCACTCAACAGTCACAGAGTCACTCTGATGACCACTCAACAGTCATGGAGTCACTCAGATGACCACTCAACAGTCACAGAGTCACTCTGATGACCACTCAACAGTCATGGAGTCACTCAGGTGACCACTGAACAGTCACAGAGTCACTCTGATGACCACTCAATAGTCATGGAGTTACTCTGATGACCACTCAACAGTCACTGAGTCTCTCTGATGACCATTCAACAGTCATGGAGTTACTTTGGATACGCCACAATTTTTAGGAAACCACACACAAGCACAAACAGAAACTGTCATGTTAACACAGTCATTGTGTAAATCAGTTCTCATTACTGTAGGATACTGTGTTATATTGCTCCTTGGGAGGTTTTTGTACTGCTCTGTTGAACAAAGTGAGTAAAAGCAAGCTATTCCCTTAATAAGGCTGACTTTAGTGCTCTTTTATCAGGTTATACTGCCACCTGTGGGAGGTCTCAGTACACTACAAAGCTAAGCAGACAACCCAAACGCTAAAAATGTTGATTTTTTTTCAAACCAAACAATACGATTGGTAAATGCATCAGCAAATCTACTCATAAATCAAAGTATAGAGTTAAGCACTGCCACATAATTGCACTTATACTGCCTTATTTAAACTGCTCTAGCCTGGCGACACTTTGCTGCTTCCTCTGCAAGCTGCTTTTTACAACCTTCCTCCACCCCAGCGCCTCCCTTCGATACATCTGACTTAATGTCATTCTTTTGTCACTGATGCTTTACTCTGCTCTGGGTTTGTTGCTGCTTCTCTCCCTGCCTCAGGCATTCCTTATTGGCACAGGAAGAGCCAGAACGTGTGCTGTTCCTGCTTGATGCTTTCCACGTAGGCTGGTGAAAGGGCAGGGGGGATTCCAGAACAGCTACACCATCAAATATAATTAACAGCAAGAAATGCTAATTAATAACTGCTAAAAAATTGAAATATTTTTAACTGCAAATCACGTGCCTTTCTTGACAAAGTTATCCTGAATGAAATGATCAGTTTTGAGAGCATAATTGAGAGTATAAATGTTGATCAATGGGCATACAGGTAGTTTTTGTACTTGAAAATAGTTGAAAAAGTGCCATTTCCCACCAAACAATCTAGTCTTTTTCACTTGAACTACATAGAGGAGGTTGTTGATGAGACAAAAGCCACATTTAAGGAGGAAGTTTCCCATGAGAATTTTCTTCAAACCCAGGAAAAACCACATAAAGTTCCCTGTTAAAAAAGCAGATCAGTGCCATAAATAACATCCTGTGTTTGACACACTCGCCGACCGCTGAACATCTGCCGAGGCCTGCCCCCTCAAATATTGGCTCTCTGATAGTCAACTGGTATGGTGTAATTAACACTGCAGAAAGAGAGCGGCACATCACGCCTCATGCATGTTTTACTACCCAATCGGCAAACACTGCACACACAGGTGAATACACACTTTATATGCCATGCATGCTAAATTTACACTTCACACGCATGATATTTATTTTATTCTGCACCACGGGAGCCCTTAAAGCCACCTACTTATCCTTCATTTAACCATGCCACGTTAACCTCTTTCCCCCAAGACCCTTCTCCTCTGAACATCAGAAAACAGCAATCCAGCAGAGAGTGGGCTGACGGGAAGTAGGTCATTTTCACATGGAGCTATACCAGATTGTGCTTCTCCTACGCTGCTTCTCTCTCTCTCTATCACACACACATGCACACACTCCCCCTCTATCTCGCTCTTTGTCCGCCTCCACCACACTGCTTGAAGTGGGGGTGAGAGCGGAGTCAAATCCCCCGACTGAATCATAGCGCTAAGCAGCTTTGCGTTTCCGACGTTTTTTTCCTCCCTGTTGTTTCCCCCTCTGACTGTAAATAATGGAGAAAGAAAAAGTAAAGTTATTCCCTCTTTATCTCCACTCTCCATCTCTCAATCCTTCCTTCTCCTCCCGTCTTGCTCTGAGAGACAAAGTGACAGAAGCAGCATGGACCATTAGGTTGTAACGCTCTGAGGGCCTTGAGCTTGTGTTATCACAGGCGAGCAGCCAGTCAAAGGAGCAAGGAGCCAGATGGGTGTAGATGGCTTTTTTAACTGTGATCGTCTCTCTCTCACATATATATACACTCTGAATCTCACACCATTTCTAAAGGAACTTCTACGACAACAGAGAAGCAGAAGAAGAAGATATAACAGACTTGAAGGAAGCAAAAGTGGGTTAGATGTGTCTGAGCAGCTGATTGATGTTTCACAGTTAATTTATCTGGGTGCTTTAAAAGATTTCCTCACTGGCTCAACTTGAATATAATGGAAGACAAGACTGCATAAAACATGAACGTAGTCTCAGTGACATCATCCAGTGGTTACAGAAGCCAAGATTTGAAGCTTAATGATGGTGGTCACTAGAGCTGTGAAAAAATATCGATACGGCAATATATCACGATACTTTGACATCCGATACAATATCGATACTTCAACTCTTAATATTGATTTTTTTTGTAAAAAGTAAAAACTCATATTTTAGCCAAGTTGTTAGTAAAATACGACTTCCGCACCTCCACATGGCTTACAAAATACCAACACCTGCACAATTCAAAGCAGACGTTTGGAAGCATTTAGGCTTCAAAGTTAAAACGGGGAGCACAAACAGCGAGTTAGAGAAAGGAAATGCCGTTTGCAAGCTCTGTCTTGCTGCCATGAAATATAGCGGGAACACCACCAACGTACTGTGTGATTTACATATACATCATCTCTATATTTTTCTTAGTTAACTGTGTAGAATATCGCAATATATCACAATATCATGACATCCTGATATATCGTGATACTACTGTATCGTGACCCAAGTATCGTGATGCGTATCGTATCATGAGGTTCTTGCCAATACTCACCCCTCGTGGTCACCATACAGTCACAAAACAGGCTAAAAGGAGAGGCTGAGGCTACCTTAAAGGGATATTTTGGTATTTTTGAAGTTGGGTTGTACGATGCACTTGGCAACAGATTGACACAATCCAGGTCATGCTCTGGATGTCCTTGCACATTAGCCGTGACATGGGAAAATAATCTTTGAAGAAATGACAAAATCCACACCTTAAGAGTGGAATGGGGGGGGGGGGGGGGGGGGTTGTTTTTAAAAATGACCTAGGGTGGTTGAGGCATAGTTGAACACAGCAGTGCACATTCAAGAATAGTCAAATGCAGACCTAAATTTTGAGGGTTTTTTTTTTGCTTTGTTTCCACATGAATCTCCCCAAATGACAATGTTTTTATTTTAAACTAAAAAATAATGCATATATTTCTACAAAAATGGGTGAAAAATACAATTTAAATCCATTTAAAATGTATATATATTTTTGGAAGCCATCTCACTGGCCTCTCTCAGTGTGTCAGGACTGACCCAAACTTTGGGAACCATTGTCCTGTCTGGATTACCACAAGTCCCTGGTCTTGCTGTAGATGTCCCAAGGGCCTGAAAACTGCCACCGCCTCCAGGCCGATTACCGGGGCTGAAAAGGCCCAGACAAAATAGATGCCATCAAGCTTGACCTTGGCAACACACATGTATCGACATGTCGAACTTGACTCTGGCTGCCCTCCCATCCTGTCAGCACACTAGGCCCTGTGAGTAATCCTTATCACCCTGAATGTGCAAAATGTATGCAGATGACTATATGGAGCTGAATTGTGTTTTTCTTAACTATCAGAGTGCAAAAACATTTATTTGCACAATCTGTGCAACATTTGCAAACTTTGTTGTTGAGCTCAAAGGGAAATGTCCTAAATGGTCTGCTGAGGTTTGAACAAGGAAGAGATCAGACACACCGTGTCAATTAATTATCAACATTTTTATCATTTCAGACCCAGAATCCCAGCAAAACACTATGGTTAAACTGGAACACAGTCACGTCCAACTAGCAGCTACTGGACCTGTTCTTATTGACTACTGCCTTTGGTATAAACAACTGCTAACTGCTATAGCACTGATTGCGCCTTGTAAGAACAATGTGGTTTAGCACTATTTTGATCTAGGAAATGGGGATAAAGTTACTCAAAGGCTGTGTCAGGTTATACTCACAGAAAACTGAAGCACTGAGTGAGGATATTCACCACAGGAATCTTGAAATTAATCTGCAAAAGAGGTCAAAGGCCAGCAGTGCTAGCACTGCTAACAATAGCCACATTTTGCAAACCAACTTCCCATCTTTACAGAGGGAGATTTGTTTGCTATTGCAGTGTGAAGATGGTTATGGCTTTAGATGTGCAGATGGCTTTAGACTAGTCAAACTGATGCGATTATATTTTGCATTTAATCAGATGGGAAACTATATGGCTAGGAGCATCACTAATGGAAACCCTTGATTGCTTCTTGGAGCAACCAAATAGCCCTGACAAATCTATCAAAACTCTTTGTTAATATAAAATTGTAATCTACTAATTTGACAAGAGAAATTCGCCATCATGTTGCACCAAACACTGGCCTAATAGATTCGAAAGTTTTAGGTGTTTTTTTTAAGTTGGAAAAGTTGAACTCATCTGTGTAGAAAGACACAAAAGGAAGCCCCTACATGTCAGTCAGAGGAGAACTGTAAAGACTTCAGAGTGATGCAGGAGCAGATCTTCACACTCTCTGCCTCCGTTCACTCGCTCTCCTTGGGCTCAGTTGAGCGGCCTCATAAAGCACTGATTGTAGAGCGAAGAGACCCTGCAGGCAACCTACGTCTGTAATGCGCAAAAAGTCCTCCACCCCTCCTACTCTCTCTGAAAGAGCTCGAACGGACTGGTGAAAGGGATGGATTGTCTGTTTTGGGTAACAATTCCCCCGCTGTGTGTGTTTTGCTGTGAGTGGAAATCTGATATCATTATGAGGACAACTACTACTGTACAGAGACTGGACCTCTCATGCATTATACATGAGAATGTAAAAGTCTGTGTGTTTATTCCTGCAGAGAGCAGCGCTCCTCAAAGAATAATCCATATTAGGTTACATACAAACACGCCACATTTAACCCCAGGCATGACCACATAGATTACCAATGCAGCACCACTCTGCCTTTTCTTATTATGACTTCAGGGCTGTTGTTTCAGAAGCAATCAATACATCATCATAATAGTTCAAACTTGCATGCTTAGGCTTTTTTCCTTTAGCCATGCACAGATGAATGACTGCCACTGTGCCCAAGTTTTCTCAGACGGACTCATGATCCAAATTACTTCAAAGGAAAGGTAAAAGTTGGTTGTGTCTCATTCTTAGAATCTTACAATCAGTTGTAGTTCTTCTCTCCTTATCAGATGCAACCTAGCGGGTCAATATCTGCTAATGTGCAGCCTAGGCATGAGTCCTTGTGACAGTCCCCCCCAAGAATTTCCTTTTTACACGTCCCTAAAAGTGAGATTTCTCAGTTGGACAGGAAGGGCAGGGGTCAAAAGGACGTGATGTAAAAAGGAAACAGCAAAAATAAGAGTGTAATGTTTACAGCAGAGGTGTCCAAACTATGGCCTGGGGGCCAAATGTGGTCCATTATTCATTTCTAATTGGCCAACAGCAAATTCTAAATGAACCCTGGCCCATTATTGGGACATGAAGCTTGAGTTTGACTGTACCTCACAGTTTTGACTCTTTTCATCTACTCAATGGAACACGTAGGACCAAAAGATGTTGCTGCACATGCAGACTTAAAACTGACCAATCAGAAAGTAGAGAACTTGAACAGCTTTAGCATGAACCAGCTCTAGCCATTTGGAGGCCATTGTCAGTGTTGGCCACGGCTGGTACTACTATAATTAAATATAATTAGTGGTAAAATCTCATGACTCCTTTTGAGCCGTAACTTATGACTGATCCTGCTGAAGAGTGTCTGAGAAGAAAATGAAGATCACATGCTAATTACTCACACCGCTGACAACAGAGGCTGCGTTTCAGGTCTACTCATGCTGCACAGTGATATCATCTTTGTAGGAGTAACCATGCTCTGTCTCCATCACTGGAAATAATCACTACTTTTGAGACTTATTTTTAGTCCGTCACAGCGCTTGAATACACGTTAAAGCTGCTGTGAGCTCTGTGGATGAACCTTTAGACCTCAGATCAGCTGAATCACTGCCACTTAAGGTCTTGAATAAAACATTACAACCATTTCCATTCAAGTCCAAGTCCAGACAGGAAAACCTCAATCCTGAGACAGTTGTGGAGACACTGCAGAGGTTTTGATCTGATTCATGTGGATGACATTGCTTTTATTGGAAGATCACAAAGTCAAATGACTAAACGCCTTTGACAGTCCCCTTTACAATCTCCTTGGTATCAAGGGCAGAGGGGGCGACGGTCCTGCATACTGATGACTTGGGGGTGTTGGGTGAAGTTTACAGGAGCGCCAACATGTGCATCCAGGCTTAGCTGGTTAGTTTCTTAGTTTAGTTTCAAGCAGAAAATTAAAGGTCTAACTGGTGATGCATTCACACGTATGCAGAGTTTAAAGGGTTAAATGCCTAATTAGTGCAGACTTTGCACTTTTAATGGTTTTGCATGCAGCCAAAGTGCATCAGACCAGTGATATTTCCAATAAAGTTTGACTGTTTGACAAAAAGGCCAACAACAAACAAGAAAAAATACCATGCTGATGATATTCTAATAAGTTTCCGACAGTTACAAATTGTGCAAATTCTTTGTATATAAGATCACAGAAAAGGTCCAGAAAACCAGCATTTTGGAAATCCATCCAATCATGTGTCCAACAGACGAACTGTCAGAGTTTCAGGTATCACACTGCTCCATCAAACTGAAACTGAAACTATCAGGCATAACTAAAACTGGATTTACATAAGTTGGCAGCTTCAGACCTTTCTAGTTATGTAACACAGGTATGCATTCTTACCACTAACAGAAAAAAAATCCAAAATCAGAGACACAGAACTACCGTGAGGCTGTTGTGTCTCTGCAAGGGATGGGAGATTTTATTGATATTGATGCCATTATTGATTCTTCTTATCAATTAAATGCTTAATTGATTCCCTTATCAATTCCTTCCTGTGAATTTTCTTTTTGGAAAGAGTAGACTACATAGGTTTTCACTGTTAACTCAAACTCTATTGAGTCTCTTTCTCTCTGAACACTGAAAAAGATGAATGCCTCCTTCAGTGAGAGCCAATGACAAGCACACTTCAATAACTGGCAATAATAAACAGTTAAGATAACTAAAAATGTTAAACATTAAGTTTTGGGGAGGAGAAAATGCCTACATATAAACTTTTGTTGTTTTAAATGTCTCATTCAAACTTCTTCCTGGATCTTCAATCTCTGAACTTGAGTTATGGTACGCAACTACAGCTCATTTTCTTTAACTGATAAAACCTTAAAGTACATGTAAAACTAGTCTCTCGATCCGAGATCTGTGGATGTAGAAAAATCAATTCAAATGATGCATGCCTTGCATGAAATTACTATTAGACAAACATTGCACGTTGTGCTGTTTTCATCTTTTTTTTTTTTTTTTTTCTTTTATAAATGAAGTCAAATTTTCAACTGCTTTAGCCTGTTTTTGCGGTAGTAATGTTCGGGCTGACTGCCTTTCCCATTACTGTGTTTTTCAAAGCATGTGATATCAAGGCATTGATTCCACAAAAAAATTGATGAACATGAGGCCCACTGACCTTTGACCACCAAAATCAAATCAGTTCATACTAAATTACAAAGTATGAAGAATTTCACCAGACCAGGGCAGACCAGCTCCCAGAAACCAAAATATTGCTGGCATTCATCGATTTCT
Organism: Cheilinus undulatus; assembly: GCF_018320785.1. NCBI lineage: Eukaryota > Metazoa > Chordata > Actinopteri > Labriformes > Labridae > Cheilinus > Cheilinus undulatus. The sequence goes on along the minus strand of NC_054885.1, from coordinate 33,214,313 downwards.
TCTAATGAGGGGGAAAAACACTGAAAAAGGCACTTCCATGTTCCTACTTAAAACAATGCCAGAGCTAAGCATATCCTGGGATGATTAACTTTTAAGTGCTTTTCCCCTCAAAATTTATGAATCAAAACAAAATGTTGGTATTCTGTATAGTTAATACTCCTTATGACATCATCAACTGGCAGCCCAGGGGCCACATCAGGGCCCCCATATCTTCCCATTCAGCCCCCAGAACATCACAAATTAAAAAAAAACCTGCAAAAGAAAAAATATGCTGAGGCAATTCTGGTATGTTCTTTTTTAAAACTCCCTAAAGTTATAAAGATAACTCCCAAAATAATCAAGATTGAAACAATTAACCAGGAATGACTTCATGTTTCAACCACTTTTCAGAAATCTGCCTGCCAGCCATTACTAACAAATATAATGCATGTTAAGCTGGGAGTGGAATTTTTCTGCTGGGGTTTTTCATATATCATGACACAGCATATTAGCATCAAACCAAGTGACAGACAACATGACAGCCACGGAAATATCTAGCTAAAATATTTCAGTCGCCCCCCCGTGGCTGGTTGCGATATAGTGACTGATCTCACTGCTAGGGCCTAAAAATTGGATACATTTAAAAGAAGATAAAAATCTGAAAAAAAAATAAAAAATTAATTACATAAATAAAAATAAAAAAATAGGGCTATCTTAGAAAATTCTTTGGTTTATTTAAAAGTTTGACCCACAAAGTGCCCCTGGTTTATGAAGTGTCTTTTTTTATTGAGGTCCTCAATTCAAAACAAGTGGTTTTGAGAAGGAAGCCATGGAGGAGGGTGGTGCTGAGCAGTGCTGGGCTTAAATTGCTGGAAATGCAGAGTGGCTAGGGTTTCAATATTATAGAGACGAATTTTGGCAATCAAACTTGCAGCCTATAGCAGCATCCTTAGAAAGACACATCCCACTACAACGACAAAAAAATAAGAATTCTTGAAAAAATCTTTGAGGTAGTGTAAGTGTAAGGTAGTGAAAATACAGATTATAGGAACAGCCAGCTGATATTTACAACTAATACTTTGGTGAATCCAAATTTTCATACCTGCTGATACTAATATCATGAAAATATTTATGTGCATCCCTAATGGAAATGAATCAGTACATACTGGCTAATGCAACAAGACAAGTAACCTGGCATCTTTTTCCTATTTCTGACTCATATGTCAAAATAAAGAGCAAACTTTGGCGTGGCACTTAAACTCAATAAAAACAAAAAGTTGGTAATACACTTCAATACAAACCTTTAGTACTTAATTTTAACCCTTATTTAGGTATTAAAACAGAGATTTAACCCTCTCAATCCCTTTTTGTGTCTGTGTCAGTGCATATACGTGGGTATTTTTTGGCGCCCTTATAGGTCTAATAAATCTTGTCAGTCTAGCCTCATTAAGTTGCATTTTTCTTCACTCTTGGCTAGAAACATCACTCATTTTCTCTCTTTTTTGTCCTTTTAAGAGAGTCTCCTTTGGTGGAAATGATGGCAGAAGCCCAGCAGCAAACATAGCCGGTGTAAGACTTCCTGATTTCCACCAGGCTCAGAGAGAAACAATGGATGGGATGTGTGGAGCGATTAGGACCGCTGGGCTGGTCTGACTGTAACAATGGCAACCCGGTAAACACAACAAGGAGAGCAGAGAGCGTTCTCACCACAGGGCTGATCAGGCAGCACTTACACAAGCCCACTCAAGCCAATGCAAACCGCAACCCAGCGGGACTAGGAGTGATGTAAGAAAGCCAGGTGAGTGTGTCAGAGGCTGTGACACGATGACTGAAGAAACAAAAACTTCCAGGGCTCAAAGTCGCTCCAACGTATGTCCATGTAACACACTGCTGCAACTCCTACATGCAATCCAACACAAGAGAAAGCCTTACTGTTGATTTCCTGAGTTTAACACATACCACATGTCCTCCATCTCGCTCCACTTCCCATGATGTCAGACATGCCATCAGCTGAGCCGTCTCCGTCCTTATGCTGGTCTGAGTGTCAGAGCTCCTGCTGACTGCTTTTAGCGCCTTCTTCCCGCTTTAGTTGTAGCTCGTAGGTGTTCAGGCAGTAATTGTTTTCCCCCTCTGCATTACTCCCACTCACAGCTCTCAAGCATGCACACACAAAGCTAAAACACACATTCTGACAGCCTCTCTGACAGATGACAACCCAGCTATGGAAATAGTCCACATTCCTCCTGCTGCAACCGCCCAGTCTGGTCTAACCAGCTCTCTTAACACCTGTAGTCTCGTTGTGTACTCAGCTCCATCTGCTCCTTTACATATCTCACCTGGAGAACATAGAAGAGTAGCAGAAGACCTGATAAAGAAATCATGATGTAATTCTTTACTTATCATAGCTTCTGGAAAAAAAAATTTAAGGTCACTGTCTTGCTGGAAAATATATCTTCTCCGAACTCATTGTTCCCTTTCAGATTGATTAAGATTGTCCTCCAGGATTTTCCTATATTCTGCCACATTCATTTACCCTCTACCTTTACAAGCCTTCCAGGGCCGGCTGCTGAGAAGCATCCCCACCAGTGTGCTGATGCTGCCACCAGTGTGCTTCACAGTGAGGATGGTGTGTTTGTGGTGATGCAAGTGTTTTTGGCGTCTTGTCTGATGGCCAAAAAGTTCTATTTTGGTCTCATTAGATCCAAGAACTTTTTCCACTTGCCCATAGAGTCTCCCACATGCCTTTTCTTCAGCAGTGGCTTTCTCTTGTCCGCTCTCCCAAAAAGCTTTGACTGGTGAAGAACCCAGACAACAGTAGTTGTCTGCAGAGTCTCTCCTATCTCAGCTGCTGAAGCTTGGAACTCCCTCAGAGAAGTCATAGGTGTCTTGGTGGCCTCTCTCACTAGTCTCCTTTTACATTCACTCAGTTTGTGAGGACAGCCTGATCCAGGGAGATTTACACATGTGCCATATTCCTTCCATTTCTTGATGATTCAGCTGAGCTCTGGGGGATGTTCAGTGCCTTGGATTTTTTTGTATCCATCCCCTGACTTCAATAACCTTTTTCTCAGAGTTGCTTGGAGTGTTCTTTTGTTTCCAAGGTGTAATGGAAGCCAGGAATATTGACCATCCAGTTATCTTCTTGTCTTTGAACAGGAATGAATTTTGACCCCCCCAAAAAAGTCCAATATCAAAATAAATATCATAAATATCCTAAATTTTCAAAGAAACTACCCAAAAATTCTGTAAAAAATTCTTTATTTTCCCATGAAAAGTACTCCAAAATTTCTTTAACTATTTCTCAAATGTTTCAGTGAAACATAATCCTAAATACTAAATTTTACTTTTTAAAAAATCTGAAAAAAAAAAAATCTTGAAAATTTTTCACGGTTCCAAGATTCCATGAAAACCACAGAAAACAAATTCTCTGAAATTTCCAGATAATTCTAGAAATGTCAAAGGATGCCTCCCAATTCCAAATGAAATTCCAAAAATTAGAAAATAAATTTCCCAAGTTTCAATGAGAATTCCTACAAGTTTTTCCAAGTCACCCCTCTAAAATAAACCCCCACAATTATCATTATTAAATTATTATTAATGACTGAATTATTATTTCCCAAAGTTACACGAAAATGCCTGAAAAGTTCCAGACTTCCTCAAATACCCCCCTAAAAAGGCCAAATTCCCATGAAAATACTTAAAAATTTCACACAACAAAAACTTCCAATAAACTCTCAAAAAAATTTAAAAAACCCCCAAATATCTATGAACACCCTTGAAAATTATGCCAAAAATATGCATGAAAAATTCATAGCAATTCTCTCAGTGTTTTAAGTGAATTACTTAAACTAATGTCCTTATATGAACATACAGAGTATTAGGAGGTTGATGCAATGAAGTACTTTCTCTAAAGTGTCTCTGAACATGCCAACGAGCTGGTGAACGTCTCCTACGTTTATAGTCTGATGTTCTGTGAGCATAGTGTTGGTTATCCTACAGCGAGCGTGTTTTTTTATTCATGCCATTCTTTATAAATAAGGAACAAAATCGATAACATTTGAGAAAGACGTGCTTTTAAAAGTCAGGGAACGTCTTCAGAGTGTTTTCTCGCTTCACAGAAATTATTTTCTGCTGCAATCACTGGCTGTCAGCTCCTGTCTCAGAGGAGACATCCACAACACTCCCCCTTTATGAAAATTAGATTACAACAAAAAATCAGAGGTTACATCAAACACAACACAGCCGTTTGATTCTTCAAAGACCCTCTAACACAATCCCTTGAAGCAAGACAGTCTCTTCACAGAAAACCACTAGTCATAGTCACTTATTCATGAACTAGCTGCATTTACCAAATTCACTCCAAAAGAAACGCTTCCTCCTCCCTTTGGATGATAAAAACAGCCTCTGGATGGTTTATTTTAGGGCCATCTGAGGTCAGAATGCTCACATAGATTTGTTTTAAGCAGCAGGATCTTACAGTCTTATCATTACTCAATGACATGCAGAGCTCTCTCATTATCATGGCTGCTCTTACCTCATGTGTCATTTCCCCACTCTGGATTGCTCTTACTAAACACAGTTTTACTGTCAGCACAGTTTAGCATGTTTTACAACTGATAAAAGATCAGACTTTCTGTTTGTCTGCCATCTGTCACCTGCAGAAACTGAGACATTTTCTGATCTTATCTCAGTCTGCATCCTGTCCACAAAGACAGTGAATGAATCTGAATGATGTTGATCTAGACAACCTGCATGCACATCAATTAGCACAATCATCACGCGTTAAGGAATGTTTGTGACAGACCCAGTCTGTCTTTGTTTTGTCTCTGTATCTTAACATTTATTTCACACATTGTCTAGACTAAATATTTCTTAATCGGCTGAGGATTCAGCCTTTACACAACAGTACGCCTGCTAAGAAAGTCTGTAAACGTGGGCTGAACCAAGCCCTGAAGTATTTTTGTGCACTGGGTGTGAAGTCTGTTGCTTTAATACTATCAGTGATTACAGTCTCACCTTTGTCTATCAGCATGCCGGCTCATCATGTGCAGAGAATTCAGGAAGTATTCAGACCCCTTCACTTTTTCAGTTTCCTCACATTTCAGCCTGATACAATTGATTCAATTCATTTTATTCTCATTAAACTGACATAAGAAACACTTGAAATTTAGCTCAGGTTCCTACAATTTCTCTTGATCGCTGCTGAGATGTTTCACCTTGTTTGGAGTCCACCTATGGAAATTCAAATTGATTGGACATGATTTGGAAAAGCACACCTCTCTTTAGAAGGCCTCACAGCTGACAATGCATATCAGAGAAAACCAAAGCCATGAGGTCAAAGGAACTGCCTGCAGAGCACAGAGACAGGATTATTCCAAAGCACAGCTCTGCCATGGCTACAAAAAACATGATGCACCGGGGGTTCCCAAGAGCGCAGAGGCCTCCAGAATCCTCACATGGAAGAAGTTTGGCACAACCAGGACTCTCCCAGGAGCTGGTCATCCAGCCAAACTGAGAGGGGAGGAGGGCCTTAGGCCTTGGCCACACAGAGACAAAATCCATCTACTTTGGTTTAGTTTTGAAAAAGTTTTCCGTAAACACAGAATTGTTTCAAGAAGTGTCCACATAAGCACGAAACCACTCAAAACGACTGAAAACACTATAGCTTAAAAGCCAGGCGCTGTACGCGGCCACAGAAAAACCATCGATAGGTATTTTCTCTGCTCTTTGTGTTCCTTGTGGTCGTTTCCTCGTTTTAGTCCCGCAGTAATTTCTGACTGTTCCCATGTTTGAGTTTCTAGTGTTTCCTGTTTTATTTTGTATTTTTCTTCCCATGTTTGATTCCAAGACTCTCTTTAGTTTTAAGTTTGTAATGCACTGTGTCTCTTTCTGTTGCTGCCTAACCCTAACCCTGATTTTTCAACATGTTAAACTATTTCTCACATTTTTTTTTAAATCTTGACTGACAACCATTTGTTGCTCATGGTGGTAGTAGAGGAGCAGAAGACACGAACACAATCAAGTAATCTGCCATTATTACTGTTGGGGGCTGGGTTTGTGCATGTGGGTTAAGTGGGCTATGACGTAATAGTTTCAGGAAAGATGCAACTAGTTGTAAACAAAAAATATCATTTTCAGGCTCCCACACACAAGTTAGACGTGGATGAAACACCGATTTGATAAAATATTTTACTTATACTCCTAAATTCGTCTCCGTGTGGACAGCCCCTTAGTAAGAGAGGTGACCAAGAACCTGGTGGTCACTCTGACTGAGCTCCAGAGATCCTCTGTGGAGATGAGATAGTTCCAGAAAGGCAGCCATCGCTGCAGTCCTCCACTGATCTGGGTTTTAAGGCAGAGTGGCAAGACAGAAACCTCAGGTCAGTGCAAAATGCATGAATGCACACTTAGTGTTGATTAAAAAAATCCAAATGAAAGCCAAGAGGGCTTTATGCATTTTGCACTGACCTGAGGCTTCCATCTAGCCACTCTGCCATAAAGCCCCCAGATCAGCGGAGGGCTGCAGCGATGGTTGTCCTTCTGGAACTTTGCTCCATCTCCACACAAGATTTCTGGAGCTCAGTCAGAGTGGCTGTATTGCTCATTTTGACAGGATGACCAGCATTTGAAAAAGAGCTAAACTTTGAGCGCTTTTGCAAAGGGTCTGAATATGCTGTAGCCTTCCCCAGATCTGTGCCTTGCAACAATTCTGTCTGAGCTCTGCAGGCAGTTCCTTTGACCTCATGGCTTGGTTTTTGATCTGATATGCATTGTGAGGCCCTCTATAGAGAGGTGTGTGCCTTTCTAAATCATGTCCAATCAGTTTAATTTTCCACAGATGGACTCCAGTCAAGGTGTAGAAACATCTCAGCAACGATTAAAAAATGGGAGGAACCTGAATTAAAGGGTCTGAATGTTTGTGTCAATGTGATATTTCAGTGTTTTTCCTTTATTAAAGTTGCAAAAATGTCTAAAATTCTGTTTTCACTTTGTCAAGATAAGGTACTGAGTTTAGATTAATGAGTAAAAATGAATAAAAATGATTTCTTTCTGCAGTATCAGGCTGCAACATAGGAAAACTGAAAAATTGCAGGGGTCTCAACCCTTTCCGAATGCCCTTTAATTGCCATATCATATAATGCAGTTTAAAACACTTAAAGCTGCTTTAATGTCCAGTTGTTTTTCTTTAAATGATGAAATCTCTGATATTATAAAGATAAACAGTACTAGAAAGTAACAAAACTTTGAAACACTACACCTTTTTCATTTATAAGTGGATATGGCAGAAATAATTCATCCAAAGATGCAGCTAAACTTTGGAGTTTTGTCCAAATCACAAACAAATAAGGGTTGAGGAGTTTATCTGCAACTTTTATGTTAGAAAAGAAGAAATAACAAAATACTGAGTGCTTGGGATTTCTCCTTTCATTGTCAAATCCAATTGATTTTTATGCTCCTATTAAAGTTTGAATCTTTCACTCATCTACAGTCCAATACTTTGGTTTAGATTGACTTAATGATGCTCAGCCAACAAATCTAGACTAACAAGAAAGACCATATTAATTTTGTAGGCCTGTAGACGATCATTTTAGCCTAAACTGTGATCTTTTTCTAAACCTGAGAGGTGCTTTTGGTGCCTGAGAACTGTTTAATGCCTTTTATACTCACAGATACAGCGCTCAATGCAGAGACTCTTCTAGACCCCCACATTCGCTCAGGATGTATCTGTAGTGTCTCACCGGCCCACAGTCCTGAATCCAGGCCAGAAGTTTCACATGACAGAGGAGGCAGCAGCACAGCCTGTTTGTGTTAAGTTTTGGCTAAAAAATCTGGACAAGTGCACAGCCGAGTTACTCGACAAAGACGGAGAGAAAAGCAGATGCAGAGAAGCGATCCAGCTGCTTTCAAAGACAGCCGGAAGGAGAAGAGGCGTGAGGAGGAGGAGAAGAGAGAGAGGAAAGGGGTTCATAACAGAGTTAAAACCTGATCCAAGGTTCCTTTATTACACTAAATATGTGGGTGGTTCAGGTCAGACCATGAATCTTTCCATGGGTCCGTGTAAAGGGGTTTTCCAGATTAAGCACCGAGTGCTGATTAGAAGTAAACAAGTTGGGTTTTTGGAATCATTTCCACAGCAGGGAAGACTCCAGGTTTCCTACAGAGGTTGGCAGAAGTCTGCTAAACAATCAGAGGAGAATCTTTGATGCAAAAGCTATAATGTGGAAAAGTACCTGCTGTATTCAGTCATCCTTTCTTCCAAATATTCTCACTTCACCACAAGACACAATTTTTTAATTTTGAATTCCAATATGATTCAAGCAAAAATTAAATGATGTAAATTCCTGCAGTCCTGGGCCTTCAATATCGAGTTATTATTTTTTTCAGTTATCAGAAATTGCATGTAAACTCCTGCACACTGTCTGGATTGCACGAATCTAAAGGCAACTTTTCTGCATGAGCAAGATTAGTTAGTATTGATTCACACTACATAGACTCATTTACCACCAGAGTTGGTAAGTAGGGTCTGTAATGGTGTGAAAGCACTAAACAAGCTTAAATCTATTTCTTTTTTTTTTTTTTCTTTTTTTTTAAAGTTTGGCACCCTTTTAATCCCTTCTCCAGAGCAAAACACTGAAGTAAGGCTTCCATCTACCACTCTGCCATAAAGCCCAGATCAGTGGAGGGCCGCAGTGATGGTTGTCTTACTGGAACTTTGTCCCATCTCCATGCAGGATCTCTGGAGCTCAGAGACAGTGACCATTAGGTTCTTGGTCACCTCTCTTATTAAAACCCTTCTCCCTGATTGCTCATTTTGTCCAGGTGACCAGCTCTTGGAAGAGTCCTTGTTGTACCAGACTTCTTCCATGTGAGAATTATTGAGGCCACTGTGATCTTGGGAGCCTTCAGTACAGCAAAAATAGTTTTGTAGCCTTCCCGAGATTCAACCTTGCAACAATCCTGTCTCTGAGCCCTGCAGTCAGTTTCTTTTGACCTCATGGCTTGGTTTTTGCTCTGATATACATAGTCATCTGTGAGCCCCTATATAGAGAGGTGTGTGCCTTTCCAAATCATGTCCAGTCAATTAAATCTACCACAGATGGACTCCAGTCAAGGTGTAGAAACAACCCAGCAAAGATCAGAGACCAGAGCTGTTACAAAGGGTGTAAATACTCATGTCAAGGTGATTTTTCAGTTTTTTATTCTTTTTAATTTTGCAAAAAATTTCTAAACTCCTATTTTCACTTTGTCATAATGGGGTAGTGAGTGCAGATTAAGCATCAGGCTGCAACATAAGAAAACAGACAAAAGTGAAGGGGTCTGAATGCTTTCTGAATGACCTCTATGTAAAGAAAAAATATAAAATAAGTCATGAGCAAAATTTAATAATGCAGGACGCTTCATTTTTTATAAGCAACAATGGTACTGCTTCATTTCCACTGAGCTCCATAGTCAACCTGGTTAGTAGTAGTAAGTAAAAATGGCTTTAATATACTAGTTCATACAAAAGCCTTTGGCTAATAAGAAGCCAGGTTCTGCTTGATACAATAATTGAAGATATGAGATGAAAGATAAGCTAAGAAGAGAAAAAGAGGGAGTGCCTGAACAAGAAAAGCAACAATGTGGAGGGAACATCCCTGCAGATATCATTCAAAACATAAAGTGACTTAAGGTTAGACTGTGTTGTTTCCTCTGTCATTGCTGTTTTGTTTTTAGGGGCTCTAGGTGGCAGTTAGTCATCCAGCCCTTGCTTGTATCAGACTTGAAGACAAATAAATACATAAAATATATAACCAGAAGTTTTGTCTTATTGCTAGTCAGTCTTTAAGTTGGATTACAAATTCACATATCCCCTATCAACAGTTCACAAACAACAGGCTTAAGCAGTCATATCTGCACAAAATCCAGCACTATTACTGTACCTGAACAGTTAATTTAGTTCTCTGGCTTTCACAATATCTTTCATGGTGACACCACCCCCTTGGTTCTTCAACAAATTCATGCTGTCAGTGAGGGGGAGGTGTAACAGTACTGTGTGTTGTTGAATGAGCGCTACTCCAAGACCTTTGGTGGGCTCCAAAGAGCACCCAGCCAAATTCCCACATAGTCTTTTAAAAGTGAAGGTTGTTTCAGAAACATTTTAAAACAAAAATGTACAAAACGTCAGTTTAGTGACACAGTTTAGGAGTTATAGGGTTGGAGCATCTGGAAATTTGGAAATATTTTAAGCTTTTTAAAAAAATAAATGACTCTTCATCTATGCTAAATCAATATCCAATTATCATATTATTAGCTTTACCTAATTCTGGATCAATTTGCAATGGGTCAGAAAACAGCAGATCCCCAAAAGGCAGCAAAAATCAATATAATAATGTGAAGCATGTCAAAGGTGTCATGCTCAACATAAAGAGGGTACAGCTTGATTTGGCCTCGGGAGCTTCTTAATAGGTTTTAGCTCATTATTTTGACTTTTTGTTACTATTAGAGGATAATTTTTGGAGATACTTTAAAGTAAAGTCGTACTTTATTCTTGTGAATACTTATTATATAACATACATATATATTACATGTAATACATAATATATATAATATGTACTTTATTTATTGTGAACCTTTGATTAAAAATAAAGCTTTGATCACCACCTTTTTTCTCTCAGGTGTTGGATGAGACCAAAAACAGAGCTAAATGGGTGTAAATTTTGCTATACCTTTTCCAACTGAACAGAAACTTGGCTCTAAATACATGAAAATGTTGCTCCATAACTGCTGGATGTTTGGCAATGTCACAAGGTTTTTCATGCTCGTATAAAGTTTATGAAAAAGAGGGTTTATATGAATGCAACAACAAATTTACAAAGAAAGCATTCCCTCTAGATTACAAGCAGAATTCATGATGTAAAATGTGCTTCATCATGAAGTTTTAGCTTCACAATAACTGCATAAACTACATTTGGGAATATTAAGAAACTTATTTTGTATGTCTGAAATCCTGCCAAGAGGTTTTCAGGTGGGAGCAGCCCTTCATTATTTCATTACAACACTAAATTCCTCATAAATCCCCTGTAGCCCTCAGCCGATGGGAGTATTACAGCAGGAATGAAGGAGGGAAATGTGATGACAGAGAGATATGAAAATGAATACTGGGCAGACGAGCTTCAGTATCTTCCTCCTCTTCACAAACATTTACATAAAACTTTTTAACGTGTTTCCTTGTCACATATTTGAATATCACCCGTTTTCTTTCAGCCAAAGGCTGGGGGTGTGGACAGACTTTTTCTGAGTAAGGGGTCAAGCCAGGGTCACTCACTGGTGGCAGGGGTGAAAGAAAGTATCTTATCCAAACTTAACTTTTCAATAAGATATAATAGTCTGAATTTTTCGTGATGACAGTGTCATATTGGGATGTCACAAGCCTTAACATACTCTTTATGGACAAAAGTATTTGGTCACACCTGTTAAATATTGAATTCAGGGGTTCCAATCAGACCCGTTGCCACAGGTGTAAATCAAGCACCTAGCCATGCAGTGATCAGTTGCTTCAAGTGTGGTACTGGGACAGATGCCACCTTTGTAATAAGATGTCTGTGACATCCCTGCTGGATATTCTACAGTCAACTGTAAGAGATATAATTAGAAAGTGGAAGCGTTTAGGAACAATAGCAACTCAGCCAAAGCGGAAGAGAGTGGGTCAACGATGGCTAAGGCACGAGGTGCGTAAAAGTCCCCAATGCTGTGCTGAATCTGTCGCTAGAGAGTTCTGAACTTCCACTGGCGTGAATGCAAGCACAAAAACAGTGTGGTGATAGCGTCATGAATGGGTTTCCATGGCTGAGCAGTTACATGCAAGCCTGGCAGATGCTGGGACAATATTACCTGCCTGACTGCACTGTGAAGTTTGGTGGAGGAGGGATAATGGTATGGGGCTGTTTTTCAGGGTTTGGTCTAGGCCCCTTATCTCCAGTGAAGGCTTATCTTAATGTTTCAGCACACCAAGACATTTTGGACAATGCTATGCTTCCAACTTTGTTTCAACAGTTTGTGAAGGCCCTTTTCTATGCCGACATGACTGTGCCCCAGTGCACAAAGCAAGGACTATAAAGACATGGTTTGATGAGTTCAGTGTGGAAGAACTTGACTGGCCCACACAGAGCCCTGACCTCAACCCCACTGAACACCTTTGGAATGAACTGGATTAAAAATTGTGAGCCAAATGCGTTGCAACCCCACAGCACACATTCCCACTGCTTCACGGTCCCTGCAACTCCTGCAATGACGGGTCTGATTGAAACACCCGAATACAGCCGCCGCTGGAGGATATCAGCTCTACATCCCTTTGCCTTGGGGTGGGGAGTGAGTCTTTGCCACAAGTGAAGGAGTTCAAGTACATCGGGGTCTTGTTCACAAGTGAGGGTAGAATGGAGCATGAGATTGACAGGCGGATTGGTGCAGCATCAGCAGTTTTGCAGGCGCTGCACAAGCGTGGTGAAGAGGGAGCTGAGCCAAAAGGCAAAGCTTCCAAATTACTGGCCAATATATGTCCCGGCCCCTTACCTGTGGTCATGAACTCTGGGTGATGACTGAATGAATAAGACTGCAGATACACGCAGTTGAAATGAGATTCCTTAGGAGGGTGTCTGGGCTCAGCCTTAGAGATAGGGTGAGGAGCTCGGACATCTGGAAGGATCTCAAGTAGAACTGCTGCTCCTTGAGGTGGTTTAAGCATCGGATCGGGATGCCTCCTGGGCATCTTCCTGTGGAGGTCTTCCACAGGACGTCTGGGTTGACTTGCTTCACCTGCTTCCAACGCAGCCCGACCCCGGAAAAGCAGAGAAAGATGGATGTATGGATCCCTTTGACTTTGATTCCACAAATCAAAACATGGGAGAATTGCCTCATATTGTAAATTTGGAAATAATAGCTGTTTTGAAATTCAACATAACTTGATTTTAGACATACAATAAAACTGAAAAGCTGTGAAACTGAATTGTTACTCATTCAGCCCTACTCTGTATTAGTTCATTACTTAGGAGACTGATGGGAAGTTTTCACTGTTCCCCCCAGCCATGATACTCTATAAAAAGACAACAATGCGACAAAAATAACAGAGATCTCTTTTAAGGTTAGCTGTAGTTCACATGCTCACTGTGTGACATAAATCCAGCCTGACAGAGGTCAACAAAGAGATTAAACACATGTGTGAAGGAACCTGTGCCCCACAGCCACTGTAAATCACTCTCCCTCTGAGATACCCTCGGGCCATTCCTCTATGTGTGAGTTTGTGTGGTCACAACCCACTCAGCGCCACACAATCATCATCTGCAGGAGCTGTGACGTTAATGCATCCTGAGGTATGAGTTGTGGAAGTGAGAGCGCGGTCAAGGAAAGAAAACATGTGTGAGAGCAGCTCAAGTACGGCCGTGATCAAGCTGCTATTGTCCCTGGTTATTAATGCCCTTGGTGGACTATTCTGGAGCCGTTTTCAAGCCCATTTATACTCTATTTCACAGCCTTCACTGGGACAACAAAAGCTATTATATCTCTGAAAACTATTTAACTAAATCCAGGGTCAGAGCAGGAGGAAGATGACTAAAAATAACAATAACACGGAGTGAGAGGGAGAAAATCCTGGTGACACAGTGAGCGATAAATCACACGACAGACTGTTCCAGTGTCAGAAATAGAACAACACAAGGAGGATACCTCTTTTTTTCTTTCTGGGCTGCCTTTTTGTCATGATTGAATCCTGCTGGAGTGACAATGAGCAGCCCTAGCCTCTGACCTATAATCCACTAACTGTCATCTATATCCCTCCCCACTTGATCTCCTCCATTTGTCTACGCATGGAGAGCCCTGCTAATCCTCTCCGTGCACACCATATAAAGAGATGCACCCACTGAAGGCCATGCGTGCACATTAATAAACACATGCACGCCTCCACAAGTGATAGCAGAGACGATGAGGTACACACAGCTGGGCCAGGCGCTGCACCACTAACCTACTTTTAGAATCTGAATGCTGCATCCGTTTTTTCCTCTTTGAATATGTCACTGCTCCATGTCTCCACCTCTATACCTCTCTCCTGAACGTACACAAACCGACTCACTGTACAAACACAAGCGCACACTAGTGTATAAACATGATGACAGGTAGCTCCAGAGCTGCCGTGTCACGCGGTCATCCTGCTGTGCTCTTTGCAGCCGCTGCTCAGTGACAAACAGAGCGCCGCTGTCGATCTGAGGAGCAGCGAGCCGGCGAAGAGGGACGTGGAGGGAAAGACTGCAAGCACCTCCGCCTTCATCAAAGCACCAACAGCCGTCACAGCTCTGCATCGACTTCTGATGATAGAAGGATGAATTTTACATGATGCAGCAGCAAAAAGAGAGAGGGGGTTGGGGGTGAAAATATGCCCACTTTGCAAAAAAAAATAGAAAGTGTGTCCTGGCAAAGACTACAAGTGTGCAGTAGTAGTTTACTGACACATTGACCCCCTGAGTAAGTGTTACAAATCCCCTCTTAAAAGCAGAGCTGGCGCTGGAGTGGCAGCGCCACAAGCCCCAGGAGGAGAGACAAGAGGGCTGTTAGAGGCTGGAGGAAGGCCAGATGCTCTTAACACACACACACTGACAGAAATACACACAAACTCAAACACAAATCAGCCTGGGACAGAGCAGAGACCTCCAAGAAAAGACTCGACAACAGAGCAAGTCACAAAAGTGCTCTTTAAGTGTTTGGTAAGACTGATTCTCAGCTTGTGAAACTATAATTTTTAAACAAAATTCATCAATTACTAACAAGAGTTGATTGCAATCACTGCATTGTTGCGTCTAATTAGAGTGCAACTGATGCAATGTAAACAAAAACTTCTAGCCAAGGTTAATTTGCAGTCTTTGGTTAAGCTTTTATGAAATGATGCATGATATGACAGAATAAAAGAGACACAAAAGACTGAAAATTACAGCAGATGTAAATGGGCAACCACATGCATAAAAACAGCAACAGTAAGGCAGACATAGACAGATTAATGACTAAAAACAACAAGGGCTGTTAGTGAAATAACAACTTAAAAACAAAGAGAAGGAGAAAAAAAATCAGATTAGCAATAGAAAGGCAATGCAAAAACATGTAACTTAATATTCCCAGTATTTACTTTTGTTTGAGCCATTATTTTACCTTGATCAGGGAATTAAGAGAAGTCAAACAGATGTACTTAATGGACTTTTAGACTGATAATTTAAATGAGTACTGCACCAGTGTGGTCTGAAAGCATGACCAAGAGGAGGGAGAAAGCTTCAAAGTGCTCATCCTTTCAAATACACTGTTTAGAACTGTTATACATTAAGAATTATGTAGGAGTGCATGTACAAAATGACTCAAAAAAGTCTAGTGATCTGCATTTAATGCCAAAGTATTTGCACATTACTTTCCATTTATTAATTTATTGGTCTCTCTTGTAAGTCAATATTTTCTCAAGAATTTCTCAGGCAAAAAAATGCAAATATAAGCATTAAAACTGATACCTACAGCACTGGTGTCTAAACGGTGCATAAATAGATACTTCAAGTGGAAAAAAGGGTTAAAAGTCACAGAGAGAATAAAAGCAGTTTGGTTTCAATAATGACTAAAAAAAATATCTGTAAAGATGCCAACAGAACATGGGACAAGAAAACAAAAAAAGATGTAACTTTTTAGAAGCCCAAGCAAAGTTCTGGCAGATAGGACAGTTTCTGTCAGTATTTGCAATCATTAACAGAACTTTAAGACATGCTTGGGCCAAAAATCGAGGCTGACGTAAGGCGTAAATACGCTGCCTGAGAGCGAGGGGTGAGGGAAAAAAACGATATAGCGTAGTATCACGATATTTTGTGCAGCAGAGGTGACAGTCATACAGCAGGAGAAAGTTGGTACAACAAACAACAAACATACCTGAAACACGGGGTTTGCAAGGAGTGCTGCATGAAAATAAAATACTGCAGTAATATGATAAAAATTAAGGCAAGGCTAATGCTTAATCAGCTAAACAGTTGAAAAAATGGTATAGATAGCAATATATTGCAATATATGGTATCGCAGTACTCTGTGTGTTGCCATCCATCCATTGTCTTCCGCTTAGCCGAGGTCGGGTCATGGGGGCAGCAGCCTTAGCGGGGAAGCCCGGACTTCCCCCCTTGCCAGCCACTTGGTCCACCAGGAGGAGGCCCCGGGGCCTCCTCCTGGTGGGACCTGCCCGGAACACCTCACCAGGGAGGCGTCCAGGAGGCATTCAGACCAGATGCCCAAGCCAACTCATCTCAATGTGCGAAGGAGCAGCGGATCTACTCCAAGTCCCTCCCGGATGACCGAGCTTCTCACCCCATCTCTATGGGAGAGCCCAGACACCCTGCAGAGGAAAGTCATTTCAGCTTCCTGTATCCGTGATCTCGTTCTTTTAGTCACTACCCACAGCTCGTGACCACAGGTGACGGTAGGAACATAGATCGACCAGTAAATCGAGAGCTTGGCCTTTCCACTAAGCTCTTTCTTCACCACGACAGACTGATGCAGAGACCGCATCACTGCCGATGCCACACGGATCCACCTGTTGATCTCCCGCTCCATTCTACCCTCACTCGTGAACAAGACCACGAGATACTTAAACTCCTCCACTTGGGGCAGGATCTCATTCTCTCTCTCTCTGTGTATTGCAAAAAAATTTAAATCGCAATAATATTGAATCAAGGCATAAGTATCAAGATAAAATCGTATCGTGGGGCCACTAATGATTCCCATCCCTACTGAAAGGACTATCAGGAGGATTGACATGACCCCAGTTGTAGTCTGGTTGTCCCTGCATATTACCAGAGGCATGGGAAAATAATCTGTGGAAAAAATAGCAATGTAAGCACCTTAAGGGCAGAGTAAGGGGAGGATGTGATGAGTAAGCACGGTCTAGGGTAACATCTGGGTGGGTAGTAGGGTTGCCACGAGCCCCTGATCATGCTGTGGATGTCCCAAGGACTCAAAACTGCTGGCAGTTTCCAGGTGTATTTCCAGGTGTGAAAAGGCCCAGACAAGAGAGATGCTGTTGAGCTTGACCTCGGCTGCCGAGCTACTTGTGTGTGTCGACATGTCAAGCTTGACTCTTATTCCAGTGCGTAAAATGCTCATTGATCACATTTTAGGAGCCCAAATGTCCTCTTTTCATTATTGTGGCCATAGAGGACTATTTATTCTTAATTCTCCACCTGGCAGATAACTATCTTGTCTCTTGCTGATCTTTGGCCGGCCCTGATTGGTCACTACCCCGTAGAATCAAAAGAAAAAGAAAATGGAGGATCTTGACTGGCTAACAGGAAGCTGCTTATTTTTATTTGCAATAAAATATAATATATAGTCATATTATCATTAATATAAGTATGTGGATTTGTAGTACCAGAACTCTGGATAAACACTGCACTAAAAAACATTCTGGAAGGGATATAAACACCAGAATCTGCCTGTAGATCAGCAAAAAGGTAAGCTTCCTCTCACAATTTACTCCATGAGATTCATCAAACTGCTTCTGAGATATTGGAAGCAATACTTGTGCTAACAAGGGGATCACCGTAGGGTTCAGTGTCATTTAAGGCATAGTTGATGAGGCACGAGTAGACAGCTAGGGTGAAGTTTTTGGTCAAACTTTTTCTAGGCTACCCTGTATGATCTGATGAAACAGACTGTATTGAGTTTGTCTGTGTCTAAAATCAGGGTTGTGTAATAAGGCTGAATGCCAGCATCACTCTGTTAGCGTAAACTTTATACCACTGGAGTGTGTGTGGTGTTTTTCAGATTAAGAAGCACTGGCTGTACCACGGTCAGAGGGGGATACACCTTTTTCCTGCATCTTCAGCAGGTCAAACAATCCGTGTGTGCTTACATAATTGTTCCAACACTCCCTTTTCCTGTCCGGTCTGCACGGCCTTCTCTTCCCTTTCCGACAGACCCAAACCCCACACACAAACATGAGGACTTTAATAGAAGCCGTGAACCCAGACTCCCACAAAGGCCCAAGTGGAGCAGGACGTTCTTTGCCTGAATTTCACTTCAGCACATGGCTTCAGACTCTCGGGACTCTAGGCACGCTCTGATTTTTTCATTCCAAAGAGGAGAAAAAAAGGTCGATTTGCCTCATGTCTCCTCCTGATGGTCCTACTGCAGCAAAGACAGATCCCCGTTGAGCTGCAGACCCTCACAACACAGCTCTGTCTGTTCGATGAAGACGAAACTGGATACTTTCCTGAAAACCCCCGTGTGCTTTTCCCTCCTCTGCTCCAGACAGAAATTAAGTCTTGCCATGAGCGTTGTAGTCACTCACAAAAGTACTTCAGACTGTTTAAAGGCAGGGAAAACAGAACGGAGGTCCAAGAGGATTTGCACACTCCTCGAGTTCACTTTAAACTTTTATTGATGCAAGTAGATCATGCGCTAAAGCCAGATCCAGATTTCCATATGGGGTTACTTTGCCTTAATATCTGCAGAGTCAAACTTAAAGCACTATGGGGATGTCAGGTATGCTATCTGATATTCTGGGAGGCCAAACTGAACAAGGGCCCTCTGTGTTCACTGACCTTTTAGTCAAAGATGAAACACAGACTTCAGTCCATACAGGAAAACGTCCAGAAACATACAGAAGCCACAAGTCCTGTCTATCTCCCCATCAACCTCTCAGAGCAGTTACTGAGCCGTGCTGAGCTGGACCGCTGGTGCATGGCCGCCGGTGTGAGAGCGGTGAGAAAACACGTCAGTCAAAACAGAGAAAAAACACACATTCTGTGAAACACACGTGCAGAGAGGGAGGAACAAAGAGGCATTTCCATTTAGAGAGTGATGTGAAGAAAAACAACACTTTCAATCCCCTCCAGTTCTATAAAGTCAAACAGTGTCATGACTTGTAACATAATAAACTATAAATAAAGGATGCCAAACAATCCAACACAATACGATATGATATAATACAATTCGATACCACGACTGATAAAAAACTGTTAAGAATTAGATGAAGCGACTTGTTATCACAGGCCTGACTTAAACTTTTTAGCTGGCTAATTGCACGCATAGATTTAAAACTATATGGTAAGATACAATACAGTAGCATATAATATTATGATACTATATCATACCCTACATTAATGTACAATACAGCATGAAATGAAACTGTTAAATACATAGGGTATAGAATTATATGATATGGTAAGATACAAAAGCCTATAATACAATGGGATACGATACAATAGGACACAACATTGTGCAATTCAGTACATTAAAATACCATTGATGTGACACTATCGTGCAATATCACCACACAATAAGATGGTGTCATGTGATGGCAATGACTGTGTAGTCCGTGCAATGTCTGGAGCCCTCCGCAAATTGGTCATTGATACCCACAACAGAGATCTACCAGGTAAACATGCAGTGCCTCATATCATATCATATGGTATCATATGATACCATAGGAAAGAGGTGAAACAGGCATGACACTATCATACCATACATCACTGATTGCATCATTTCACAATATGATATGATGCTGTAAGATGAAACCTGATATGGCACAACATGATGGGATGTGATATAATCATATGCAGAATACTTAGCTCAGAGCTGACTCCACCCACTTCAGACTTTTGAAAAATGCACAAAAAATGGGCAGTTTGGTACTGAGAGGAGGGAGGGAAAAAGGACGGGGTTTTCCAGATGAATCGGGAGTGACAGTGACGCCCCCTTGCCAGAAAGTGACACTGCAGCACTGCTGCCTCAGAGCGATCTTTTGAGGTGAAGGATTTTTCCCCTCCAGAGTCCCCTGAAGCAGGCTATAGCGTGGTGGCGGACCATGGTGGTCCTGAGCACTACCTATTTGGGCCGTTGGCTCCAGCACCGGCGTTACTAAAGCCGGAGCTCTCCGAGCCGAAGCAGTGCAAGAGAGGATGGGAGTGGTCTCTGAATGGTAAAGTCAGTTAGAGACGGTAACATTCTACCTTTTATATAAAGTTATATAAGCCACGCCTTTTCAGAAATATCTTTTAAAAGCAGATGTCCGTTTTGGCTAATTACAAGCCATAAAATGCAGATATTTATCAGTTTGGTGCAAATGTCAGAAATAACACTGGCATTGATGTGTTTAGTTCAGTCAGATACTTCAGTGTACAGCTGAAAAAAAAGTTAGTGTTCACTACCACTTTAATGAAGACACAACACCATCTGAACATTCCATCCAACAATGAAACTGCGGTATGGAACAACACAATATGATATTGCAGGACTGCAAGATACAATTGGTTACAGTGTGATATGATACAGCAAGGTACATGATATGCCACAATATTAAATTACTGTATGTTATGAAACAAAGTGATATCATATGATAAAATAACACACTGTAGGTAAAGTGTCATATGATACCATACTGTACCTGGCATGTTAAGAGCCAGCTAAAGATATAGTTAGGGTTGCAACCTAAAAGTTACTCTTCATTTTCTATTTTCAACTCATTGTAGCACAAAACAAATTAAAGAATAAAGCTCTGGGGCTCTAATTTTGCAGTCGTTGAATGGTTCAGTTGTATAAGGTGTTTGAAAATGTGGGCATGAGCCAGGTACAGGTCTCGGTTTTAAGCCAGGCCAGATCTCCACTACAAGTCTAAGTAGGATGTTACATAAGATGGGTGATATTAGGTTACAAGTCACTACTCAGCCACACTGTCTGGCTTTACCTGGGCATTATGTTGATGATGTACTGCAGCTCAAATGTGAGTGGTGTCTGCAAGGACAGCTGCAGCCTTAAACACAGAGTTTCCCTTGGTAGCATGTGCAGAACCTCTAATCCACTTTGGCTCTGATTGAGATGAATGCATGCAAGACTCCAGCCACATTAGGTAGTAGATGTGTTAGTCTGACTCAAAAAAATTCAACTTAGTATGATTTCAGTGGGGCTACATGTGTATAAAAAGTCCAGGTCTAGTTGGACTAACACTGCAGATGACAGCATATAAAACAAGGATTCTGCAAGTTGAGCCCTCAGGTCAAAGAAAGAGGGAGACCTGCAGTCTCAGAGGTTACATGAGGCAGTTTTCAAATTTTCCTCTGAGGTGATACAGCAATATATTACCTTGAAATAGCCCTATTTTTTCTCTTTAAAATTCCTGCAAAAATGCAACAAGGACTTTGTACCTAGACCTTGTTTCTGCAGCCCATACAGGAATTACAATACATTGAGTTTTTTAATGTTACAGAACTTTTTAGAGGTTTTAGCCTCAGCTGCATCGTCCCAGTGCTGCTCCCTCATATCCTGCAGGGCCCTCAGGTCTTTCACCACCTCACAGGCCCCATGCAGACCCTCACTGCCTGCCAGAACATCCTTAGGCCTGAAGTAAACATCCTTTGCCTTCTACTTTCCTCTGTAGATATCTGAACCAGGTGACCCTTCCTAAACATGAAAATATGGACAGAGAAGATATTCAGTCTAAGAGTTTACTCTTCAAGCACAATTTGTTCCAAGTCTTAATGAATACTTTAAGACGCTCCTCTCTTATCCTCCTGGCAGTGTGTGGGCTGTGGGGAAAAGACAGCAGCTGCAAATCTACTCTGAAGACAAAAACATGAATCCTGAATGGAGCAGAAAAGTGTTGGCACTGTTCTGCAGTGGGCAGACGAACGGCTCGGAGATCTCAAAGCCTGCGTGTGTGCGTTCATCCTCGCCTGAGTTGGGCTGCAAGTGTGCCCTAACCCCGCAGACCACACACTAACGCTCACACATTACACACAGAGCTGCCAAGTTTAAATGGCTGTTTTTTCACAGTGTGTAAATAGAGCGGGCTGAAGGCAAACTCGCAAGTCGTCACAAGGCGTGCTCGTGCTGTGCAGCCAGTGTTTAGCATAAATGCTCTGATTCATACCATATGCCCGTCACTCGTGAACTCTCCACACAGCTCGCCCAGTAACAAAAAAGGATGTACAGATCCCGTGCACTTGATAGACTGTCAGAGTCAGCCATGCAAAATGGGAATGTGTTACAGTAAGCTGGACAGGCTTTACTGTAGCTGAGCTATGCAGGCTCCTGTTGGTCTATTGTCCATTGACTGACTGTTGTGACAGAAGGCATTGTATTGTTGGCTGTCAGCCGTGTCTGCTGGATTGCTATGGGCCCACTTTCTCTAAGCCTTTGCAGTAAGGCTAACTGTGGATGCAGAAATGCAACTGACATGAGGACAAAATAGACCAAAAATTCTGTACGATAGGAATTTGAAAAGAGCAGATAAAATATGAAAAAAACGAAGGATCTGCGTGATTAGCCAGCTGAATGATTTAAGACAATCCTAAAGCCAAGAAGTCTGTTCAGATTTTAGCACTTCAGTTAGGGGGTAAACACATGTTTATAAGATCCAATATAGAATACATCTGAAAATGTCTAAGTTGGGAATTGCCCTGGTGGGACTAAATTTGGTCCTGCTCGCCTTGATCCAAACAAACTTGCTCTGTATAACTACTTTATTTCTGGACAAAAATAGTCATGTTACACATCAAATTAAACAGAAAAAGCTTTGCTACAAGACCAAATAAACCATTTTTACCTAAACCACATCCAACTCAAAAAGGAATCAAATCAATGACAACATATCAAAGTGGCCGTAGTGCTACATAGCCAGACACTACCGCCCCCTATGGGATGGTGCCTGGTACTACAGACACAAACATGGTCTCATTTGAAAGCCCAGCCTCTACTGGAAATTCTAGTCATGTTTGTGCAGTTTCCATTTGTTTCAACAGTTTCTTTTAGTTTTCTGCATTTTATTTTGTGTTGTTTTTTGTGCCATTGAAAATAAATCTGCTCCTCTTGGTGTCGAACTTTAGTTCCTTTGTAAGACTTCCTTTGAAAGGGAACTATATGGAGGTCTGGGTGACTTGAGGGGACAAAAAAGAATTCCATGATGCAGTGACCACCTATAATGGCATGTGAGTGAAAAAAAAAAAAAAAAGTTTGATACCTGAGATTTTTCAAATGGCAGAAAGTGCTAAATCAGGCCAAATTGGGCCCAAATGGCACAAGAGGGGATTTCGCCTGGATATTTTTTAATAAAATCTCTCTTATTTTGTCCTGATAACCCTCTAGCGGCATGGAAGTTGAAAGAGGTAATTTCAAGATGTGGGGCTTTGGCCGACTGGAGATTTTTGGACTTCAACTGCATTATTTCTATGGGATACAGATGCTAAAATTGCAAAAAAAAAAAACTTCCTTATTGTACCTTGATCATTCAAATAGAACTAGCAGTTACAGAGTTATACTCATTTAAAGGTTGACTGTAAATTTGGATCAGTAGCCTAATAAAAGAGGCTAGGACTTAACAGGTTAGCTTTTTTATGTCTTATAAGGTGGCTGTTGATGAGTGGCTAAGACTACGGGTTTGTGAGTTGTGACCTTGTGGTTAGGTTGCACCCCATCTACACAGGCTGACCAGGTTCAGGTCCGGGCCTGTGGTTTTTTTTCTGCATTTCATTTCCCACTCTCTTCTCTGTGTTTCCGGCTCTATCGACTGTCCTTTCTCTCTTTAATAAAAAGGCAAAAAAAGCCATTGGCCATAGACAATTTGGTTTAATTAACATATTCTTAAGAGATTTTCTTGCAAAAGGTATGCCATTTTAAGCCTCTAAAAGTCAGATTAGTCTTTATACTGCAGCCAGCCACAATGGATGATTACAGTGTTTTAGCTGAGTATTTCTGGGACTGTCATTGAGTTTGATGCTAATATGCTGTGTCCTAATTGGTGAAAAATCCATGCAAGATACAGGGCTTTAATTTTGATTCTCAGGCAGGAAACCACATTTCTACTCTAGAATGAACCGCTAAGTTTGGGTTTATCATGCATCATATTTGCTAATAATGGCTGGCAGGTGGATTTCTGTACAATGGATCATACATAGAACCAATCTGGATAAAATGTTCAATTTCAATTGTTCTTAGGTCTCTTTGAAAAGCTGTAGGGAGTTAAAAAAAGATACCAGATACAACAAAACATATGTGTCTAAAGCTAGCATAGCTACATAGATAACATAACTACGTAGCTTACATTACAGCTTTGTGAGCTTAGCTTCAGCTGCTGGTCAGGCTGTTGTTTGCAGAAGACTTGCAATATCAGCTCTTCACTGGTGCTGTATTACCATTGAATAAGGTAGACCTGCATGCTTAAGTGCAGTCACTTGGCATCCAATTACACAGAAATAATCATTAATCCCTTTTTTGCATTGGCTAACAACCTCTTTTTCAAAAGTTTAAGTGGAAGTTTTAATGTCTCCATCAAAATATAAAGCACTTCATGCAGTAATTCTGCAGAATTTCTATCATGATTACAAATGTGAGCCTTATGTTTGCATCTCAGACTCAGGTGTTCATCCTCTGGGGACCATGAATGTCTCCATAAAATGCAAAAACATGCACAGTTCCAGCTGAGAAAATTCAAGTCTGGACTGTAGCTCTGGATGAATCAACACTGTTGTCTACTGAGCCTTTGTACAAGTATGTGCGAGTGGAAAATGTATTCAGTGTTTAACACAGAAGATTTCAAGATGAAATTTGGAGGGAGATGGATGAGAAATGAGAAATGAATTTCCATCAGAAGTGTGACCTGCTTTGACGGATGGTTATGGATGGCTGCTCACTGCTCACTGAGTTAATAACGACGAACAGAAGGACTTAAACTGGGAGACTCTCCCGATATACTTCAGGGAATCACTCCAGCTGGAATATCTAGCCCGCTATCCCGCCCTGTTTTTCTCTGCTGGTGCTCCATACTTCTTTGGACGATTTCCAACTCTGCTCCGGCGCTTCATCCCACCCCCCTTATTCTGTCTACACACAAATCTCAAGTCTCGCTCACTCATTTTCTCCCAGACATCTCACCATCACTGCTACTATGCCTGTGTCTGGGTCCATCCTCTCCCCTCTGTCTGCTCTCCATCTGAAAGCTCAGCGTCTCACACTGTCCATCCCCTTCTGTCCTCCCTCTCCTTTAGTGTCCTTTTGAGTGGGATGACTTTGACAGAAAACTTTGCCCACATAGTCTAGATCCACACCAGCTCTGCCTGCATCATCAACACCCAAACAGAAAAAAAAAACAGCAGCATCAAGGGGACATTTAATATCCAGATGAGTGTCCTACAAGCACCACCATCACAAACGGAAACCTCATTTTTGCGTGACAGTGTGCAGCAATGAGTACATGTGAATGAGCATGTGCTTATTAGTGTAACTGTGTGTGTTTACTGGCTCCCGGCTGTTGTGAGCAATCCCTGGTTGGCATCACAGCACCATATGTCTGTCTATGGGGCCGTGCTGACATGTGCCACCGCTGGAGGCCGGGCTGGCCGCACACAGCACAATGACAGCTTTATGCCTGCATGCCATGCATCGCAATACTCCAGCAAATAGACACATCCCGCAGCTCTGTGAGAAGTGAATACTGCTGACTAACATTTCAGACAACATGTCTGAGTTTCTGCAATCAAAGTTTAATCTTGACTACAGGCTGAGGTATTATGAACTTGACTGAAAACTTTAAAGAGACCCACAACTACAGAGATAAAGACATGAGCACCTGTGTAATGACTGTTGAGACATAAACACATTAAATAAACACCAACACATGAAAACAAAGAGGCATACATTGCAAAAAGACAACAAAGGTGCATAAAACAACCACAAAGTGAGCCACAGAGGCTGCAAAGACAAAAGAAATGGAGAGGAATGCAACCAAAAACCACAAAGAGCGCCATAACCTCAAAAAGAAAGACACAAAGATGTTTTTAAAGAAACTATCTTAAGGACACACAGAGAGACCACAAACAGATGAAAAACTTCTTTTTACACAGAGGGTAAGAGTGAGATGTAGAATCATGAATAGACAAAATAGCTACAAAGAGACACAACACCTAAGCAGAGACATACCACATTCCACAAAAGACACTGACAAAAGAGACAAAACTACTCCAGAGACACAAGCTATCACAAAGAGACACAAATCTACTCTGCCACACGGAGACCGATACCTACCACAAAGACACAAAATTACTAGCAACTTCTACAAAGAGACACAAATTAACCACAGAGATGCAAAACTAATACACAGACACATAAAACTACCATAAAGAGACAAAAAACTGCCACAAAGACAAAAACTAAACTAAAAAAGTAGAACACAAAAACAGCCACAATGCTACTAAGACACAAAGAGACACAAAACTATCACTAAAACAAACAAAACTACAGCAGAGAAACATAACTACTACAAAGAGACATTAAACTACCACATAAAGAAAAAAAATTGTCACAAAGAAACACAAAACTGCCAAAGACACAGAACTGCGAGCAGGCCACATGAATCTGCCACACAGAGACACAAAAGTACCACAAAGACACACATTACCAACAAGGTCTATCAAACTACTACAAAGAGACATGAAAATACCAAAAAGAAAAACAAAACTGCAAATCTAAAACACAAAACTACCACAATGCTACACAAAACTGCCATAAACAGACAAAGAATTACCAGAGATACAAAACTGCCAAAGAGACATGAACTACTACAAAGAGACAAAACTACTCTACAGGTAAAATGACTATAAAGAGCATAAAATGATTCAGATTGAGCATAAAAACCTTCAAACATCTACAAAGACACTCTAAATGACAAGCAAACGATGCATACAGACCTAACAAGAAAACAAACCATGTACATGTGCACAAAATATCCTAAAACGACCACAATGAGACAAAATTAGACCATAGTATGACTTAAAGTAATGATAAAGAGCAAAAAGGAAGTCAAAATGAGCAAATACCTGCCTACAGATGCCTACAAAGCCAAAAGACTAACAGAAGATGTAAAACAACCACAAACACTCAGTCTGGGTGTTTTGCTCCTATGTTAAAGGGGACGTGTGTCTTTGTGTCCATGGGCCTGTTGTGTCTACTTCCAGGGTTAACACTTCGGCAGAAAATATCATTCTTAAAAAAACAAACCTTAAAAATTCATACTTGAATATTTAAACTTGATTATTTAGCTCTCTGTTATTACACTGAATAAAAAATGCAGCAGTAAATAATTTACAGTTTCCAGGGCAGCACTTCTTAAAAACTGTGTCAACCCCCCTACCCCAAATCTGAATCCCAAACTGTGCCAAACATCTGTATGTGGAGTAAATGTGCTCCTCAGGCTTGTGTTGCAGTGACGCATCCGTGCCAACACACTGTGAAAACAAACTCAGCTCTGATGACGAGAGTGAGTCAATAAGTGAGTCCACGTTTGATGGCTGAGAGGAAGGAGACCTGTTGGTCTGGAGTGACACCAGCCCACTGCTAATGGAGGTTCAGATAAACAAACAGAAAAGTCTGCCAGCCACAGCAACACAACATGACACAAATACATTAGTGAAGTCTTCATGATGATCTTTTCAAGCCTGATTTGCTTCTTATGTAGGTCAATATTTCTACAACAGCAGCTACACCACATAAGATGTAAAACTGTTCTTTGTAACCATTTAAAAGAGTGTGCTAAGGTTGTCAGAATGATCAATACTTTCAGATAGACAACCAATAACACTACATCTATTATTTAAATTAAATTTTATTGTAAAGAACCAGAGCTTTAAAAAAATCTAATATCACAGATGCATGTGAATGGAAGAAGCCTCTCAAAGATTACAGGTGTTACGGTCTCAAGAGTGACCGTGTTACCTGGGGACTTCTAGCTGAATGCATTGGTGGTTGTCGCACAATAGAGGATGAAGACACAAAGTTTCATAACAATGACACTTATTTTTTTTTAATCATAATATCAAAATATTTATCTTTGACATTGAAACTGAAATTTCATTTGGAATATTTAAGTAAGAGAGAGTAAACTTTTCACACAAATAATGACAACAGCCTTCCAAAAATCGTCAGTGCAATACAAAAATGTAAAACATTATAACTTGAGGCATATATCAGAACGGAGTAAGAGGAGGTGCACACTCATCTAATCCCACCTGTTCTCAAATCATTGATCTTTAATATCCAGCTTCCTTATAGACAGACCAGAACAGCAGATATTTACCTAGCATACAAATCTGTAGCCATACTTACCAATAAACCTAGTATTACAAAAGTTACAATCTTACATTTATATCAATCAGATTTATAATTCTGTTATTGCATACATATAGAAATATATATTCACTCTCATTTAAAGAACAACTTATAGACATTTAACTATAAAAATATCTATCTTTATGTCTAATTCATGCACTTTTATCAAAAATGTATTTTTGTTATGCAAACTTTTTGTTCTTTTATGAAAAAGCTACTGTACGCAAGTAAAGGATAGTTGCTTTGGTAGAAAATTATTTAAGTTATTGTAAAAGTAGTGGTCTCTAAACTAACTCAAGTTAAAGCAAGAAGTATTTAATTTAAAGATTCCTGTAAGTATTGAATACTGAGTAGCTACTAAGGAGTTTCTTTAAAATATTATCTTTCCTTATTGGCAAGAACAACTAGAGAACACATCCACAGTTTTATTTACAGGTAAAATTGCACCTCTTCAACAAAGCAAAAGTCACAAGTGGGAAATCTAACTTAATGGATAACTTCACTCATGGTGCAAATGTGTCTCAAAACAAAAACAACAACAGCATTTAACCAGAGACATGAGCAAAAGAATCCCAACCTTTATTATTGGGTTGTGATGTGGAATCATTCTTTCCCTATGAGTTACTGTGTTGTTGACAGAGGTGGTAAAAGTACAGGAGGGTTAAAAAACTCAAGTAAAAGTTCAATTTATGGTTAAAACTTTCTCAAGTAGACGTACAGAAATGGCTCCAAGTGCACTCAAAAAATTACAAGTACACGAAAACAACTCAACTGAAATAATCTGGGTAAATGTAATTAGTTACTTTTCTGGTTTTACTGAGGCTCCACTGGGACTAACGCTGTGTGTCGCACGCGCGCCCTCTGCTGGAGCCCCTTTAGACTTGAGTGGTGCAGCCCGTGTATCATTAAAACTGCAATAACGTTTCCGTGTAAATTAAACTGTAATGCTTTGCTAAAATACTTGAAAGTAAGTCTTTTTACCGTGCTGTATTTTTTGTGAGAGACACCTCAGAGAGAGTTTTAGCATTTTTGAAGCTTATTCCGACAGGAGCGGCTGTAAGAGACCTAATATGTCTCTTTTGTTACAGGAAAAAGCGGAGTGGTGGTGCCAAAGGTGAAAGTTTATGCCTGGTTCATCACATACGGCAAGAGAGAGTACAACTGCTGCACAAATCTAAAGATACTGTATCACCAAAGTGAGGAAACTTCATGACAGTAATCCTTACCGGTTAAAATCTAAGATGTTCAAGTGTAGACATAAGATTTAAGTCCTGCTTCATGTGCCTGACATTAAACTAGAGTCAAGTCTGGTCTAATATGTGTTAAACTGAGTGCCAAATTTGTCCACACCGCTGTGTTATTCATTGTTATATTATAAACATTACCAGGCAACAAAGCCACATGTGTCTCTGCTGTCAGCGGTGAAATAGCTTCAGTTTAGCGATGTGATTGCACAGAATGAATCATACCTTGGTTATCCTCGTCCATGATTGCAGTCTATCGATCAAGATCCCCTCCAAATCAAAAGCTGACAAAAACTCCCGTTGTGCAGAAAAATGGTCAAATTCACAGCAAAAAAAAAAAACGCGTCTTAATTTCCAGGACGCATCCGGTGCACAGGTTGTCTCTCGGCAAAGCGTCTTCTTTGGGGAAATGTTGTGGCCATTTACGCCTCAGAGACGGGAGGACAGTCCCTCTGGTTCAGCCAGTCGGTGAGCTGTGAGTGTCACTGTGGCAGCAGCCGCAGCAGCAGAGGCTCGGTGTCTTTTCTCCCACGGTGGCCGAGCGTGTTAGCGTTATCCCTCCAAATACGCCTTCACTCCACTAGTATCGGGAGAGTAGTTGATACGGCTGTGTCGAGCTGGAGAACACATACCCGGAAGTATATCAGAGGTTTAGGTAATTATAACTTCAAAATTAAGGGCATGACACCCTTTCATATGTGTTATCTCTTATTTTGAAAATACCAGCAGGAAGTGTAACGTTGTATGCGTGTTACTTGGCTGTAGCTGTTAATCCCATCCCAGCTCCACTACATTGCCTGTTCTGCGCGTCAGCATTCATCATCGATGAGCACTAACGTCACCTCAGGCAACACTGACATTACACCTATACTAATGTAATGTGGAATTTTAATCATAGAATTGTATTTCCTACAAAATTCAGGAAGTTGTATTTAAAATCATGCCCTTAATTTGTCCAGCTAACCAGGTTACTGGAAGATATACCAAGTCATGTGGATAGAAACTGTTTAAAACGATGAACCTGAAAGTATCTGCCTCTTATTTTGAGTGTCTCCTTATTCATTTATTTTGTTGGAATCTTTTTAATATACTGACTGGTTCCAAAATTAGGCAATCATTATTATCATCAGGTCAGTATCTGCTTTTTTTCTTCTATGGCAATGATAAAGTAAGCTGTTGGAAGATATGTATCGTATTCATAAAAAAAAGATCAAAATTGCAACTGAAATTGCGCGGGGATGCTGAGAGATGAATTGTGGAAGAACTGCTGAAAATAGCCAAAAGCACAAAAACAGCTGAAAATAGCATAAAATGGCATAAAAGTAGCAGAAAATGTCATTCAATAGCTCAAAAAAGGATAAAAATAGCTGAAAGTAGCCTTAGGATATATGAAAGTAGCCTTAAAATAGCTGAAAATAGCATTAAATAGCTGATATTGGCCTTAAAGTAACTGAAAATTTCATTCGATGACTGAAAAAGCGTAGAAATAGCTGAAAATAGTATGAAAATAGCTATAATTTAAAAAATTGTAAAAGTTAGAAATGAGAAAACTCATAGCAGTCAAATGACGAAGAAACTGAATTTTTTAAAGTTTAAAAAGTGTCGATACCACAAAGTATGAAGGAGGAGATAGCTGGCGTGGAAGAAGAAGAATAACAAAATGGCCGACGTGAATATCAATAGTGTGGATGTTCAGCATCCCCACTAATTAAATGGACTCAAATATCAAACGTCCATCTGTTTAGAATGGAAATATTACATTATACAGTGCTGTGAAAAAGTGTTTGAGGGCATGAACTGATGGCTGGACTTTGGCCTTCAGGATTTTCTGGTAGACAGCAGAATTCATTGTTCCATCAATCACAGCAAGTGGTCCAGGTCCTGAAGCAGCAAAGCAGCCCCAGACCATCACACTGCCACCACCATGTTTGACCGTTGGCATGATGTTCTTTTTTATCAAATGCTGTTATTTTTACTCCAGATGTAGCGGGACCACAAAGTTCATCCTTTGTCTCATCAGTCCACAGAATATTTCTCCAAAAGTCTTGGGGATCATCAAGATATTTCTTGGCAAAGGTGAGACGAGCCTTTGTGTTCTTTTTTGTTCTTTTTGCAGTGGTTTTGGCGTTGGAACTCTCCCATGGAGGCCATTTTGCCCAGTGTCTTTCTGATGGTTGAGTCATGAACTCTGACCTTAACTGAGGCCAGTGAGGCCTGCAGTTCTTTGGATGTGGTTCTGGGTTCTTTTGTGACCTCCTGGATGAGTCGTTGTTGCACTCTTGGAGTCATTTTGGTTGGCCAACCACTCCTGGGAAGGTTCAGCACTGTTTCCAGTTTTCTCCATTTGTGGATAATGGCTCTGACTGTGGTTTGCTGCAGTCCCAAAGCCTTGGGAATGGATTTGTAACCTTTTCCAGACTGATAGATTTCAATCACTTTGTTTCTCATTTGTTCTTGAGTTTCTTTGGATCGTGGCATGATGCTAGATCTTGTACCCTACTTCACTTTTTCTGACAGTTTCTATTTAATTTCGTCATTCAACAAATCTGGCCATAATAAGGCATGGGTGTGGCCAGTGAAATTGAACTCAGCTTTCCAAGAACCGTGGTTAATCACAGTTAACTCATGATTTAACAAGGGGGGCAATTACTTTTTCACACAGGGCTCTATGTGATAGGTTTGGATTTTTTTTTCTCTTAATCAATAAAATCATCATTTAAAACTACATTTTGTATTTACTTGGGTTATCTTTGTGAGATATTAAAACTGCTTTGATGATCCTAAACATTTAAGTGTGATGAATATGCAAAAAATACCTCATGAATCAGAAAGAGAGCAAATACTTCTTCACGGCACTGTAAATGTATACCATCCCAAATCATGGTGTGACTAGATTAATGATACTATGCTTTAAAAAAAAACTACCCATAATTGAATAAATATTTTTCTATTTATATCAGAAATTACTACCATTTTGAACATTTATGTAACAGTGGAATGTAACATAAGCTGTATTGATCACTGAAAGAGGAAATTCACTTGTTTGAACAGCCCACTGTAGGAAGATTTCAAACAAACACAAAATACTTCTGCTTTAAAACATGAAATTACTTCTGCTTCAATTAAAGGATAAGCACTCAGTGAAGAAGTCCCAAATACAAATTATGATCCAACTGATAAGTTACATAACCTGCAGATGGTGCAACCGCAAAACCAACCAGCATAGCAGCCTGTAATATTGTAGACCTAGGCTCTGTACATACAAGCTCAAAGGAGCAATAACACCAATACTACCCTGCCACATGGCCTCTCATGCCCCCCAAACCCAACTATGTGGACTGTGGGGTCAAGAGTCAGGACATCATCGGGGTTGTCAAGTGAGAACCTCCCTCTGTTGGTGTTTCATTTGTCCCATGATACCTCAGCAAGGTTGGAACGTGAGAACCTACTGCCCTGCCATACCAGCACAAACATGTCCTTTCTCTGACCTACCCTACATGGCCACCACAGCCAAAACAGGTCTGCCACCTTTAACAGAGCCCAGCTCGGTATATGCAAGCTCCAGGTATGCTACCACACACTTTACCAAATTGCCTCCTACTGCCCTGACAAACAAACTGCAGCTACTCATAGTGCCAACAAGGCACAGCTTCAAAGAAAACCAAATGAAGTGAAATCAAGTTAATTTTAGTTTTTTAGACATTGTTTTGAATGTTATCTGATACTCATCATATCCCAATGTCTCAGTGATCACATGGTCTCATCCTCATCATATTCCAATGATGGACTTGTCTGACAATTGGACTACAACATGGCATGTCCTTTTAAAGCCAGACAGTGAGGAATGTGTTATAAAAATGAAAATACTTTAAAGTAGGGATGCACGATATTGGATTTTTGCCAATATCCGGTATGCCGATATTTACAGATTCATTTTAGCCGATACCAGTAATGATACCGATATTTAAATATGCTTTTCGGAAAGAAAAATGTCAGTCCTTTTGGACACTTTAAGGTTTAAGGATGGCCAAAGAAACAAACTTAAGTCCTTAAAAAACACTTTGAAGTTTAAAGACTGAGGACAAATAAAGAAAAAGACCTCACCTGACGTAGGTCTGTTGGTTCAGACTAAAACTTCACTAATTTATTGGATATCTGTGTAATTCAACCATACTCAACCAAAGAGCCAAATTGTTGAAAAATACCTTTGCAAGAGCCACAATCTAAGTGGAGAAAAGTGGCAAAAACAGCTTGAAGTAGCAATAACAATAAGTTAAAAGAGGCAAAAATGGTCAATGAGCATTTAAAATGAGTAAAAAGGGACAAAAATGGGGAGGAAAAAGGGTCAGAAAGTAGTTAAAATGGTTGAGAGGAGACAAAAACTGAGTTACAGGTAGCAAAAAGTGGTCCAAAAGTAGCGAAAACGTGCAAAAAAATGAGTGAAAAGTGACTAAAATGGACAAAAAGCAGTCAAAACGGGCAGTAATAGGCAAAAAATAGGAAACAAGTGGTATTTAATGGCAAAAGGTAGCTTTAAAGGGTGAAAAGTGGTGAAAAAATAGTGGAAAAGGGCAAAAGTTTGATAAAAGTGGCAAAAAGTGGTCAAAAATGGGCAAAATTAGGAAAAATGTAGTATTTAATTGACAAAAGGTAAATTAAGTGGGTTAAAATGGGGGAGAAAAACTGCAGAAGGGCAAAAATGGGATAAAAGTGGTCAAAAAATAGGTAAAAAGTTGCAAAAAAGTGTTATTTGATTGCAAAAGGTAGCTTAAATGAGCAAAAATAGGATAAAAGTGGCAAAAATTGGAATAAAAGTGGAAAAAATGGGCAAAAAAGTAGGGAAAAAGTGTTATCTAATGACAAAAGGTAGCTTAAATGGGCAAAAATGAGATAAAAGTGGTAAAAATTGGAAAACAGTGGCAAAAAATGGTGAAAAGGGCAAAAAATTTCCCTTTTTCAGGTTTTCTGGAGGAATAATATTTAAAATTAAGACATAAAAGAGCTACAAATAATCACAAAAGAGCCACACGTTGCGTATCACTGGTATATAAGGACAAAAGTTACAGTCGATTTATACTGAAATCCACAGGCAAAATATCAGATGCAAATATCGGCAGAAATTTTGATATCTGCCGATAGCAGACCAATAATAGCGTGCATCCCTACTTTAAAGGTCATTTTAAGAACTGTAATGGTAGTATTAGGAACTCATATCAGAGCTCTGTAGTGGTATAATTCTAAACATAAATACCTGAAGTAGTGATTTGTCAAAAAAACAAAAAAGCTGGTATTGGCACATTCCTATATTTTATGTACAGGTGCTTGAACTTTTATTTACCTCCTTCATCACTAAATGCCAGAATCTGCAGCTCGAAGATGTTAATGAATGAATAAAGATATTTTTTACTTTCTGCAAATCTGCAGCATGAAAAGATGGACAGTGACGCTGGCCTCCACAGATCTCTCACATCCATCAGTGTTTCATGTTCTCGCCTGCAGACCTTTGTAGACTGGGGACAGTATCAGAAAGGCAGCGCATTTTTCAGGAAAACTAGAGCTGTTTATGTGCAATAGTGGCCTTCTCTTATCATTAGTGATTCAGCAATCATCTAAAAGAACAACACAGCTTCCCTAGGTTCTTTTTAAATAGCACATTGCATCAGTATTCTCAGATGACTGCACACAAAAGACTAACTTCACATCAGTCTGAGGATTTTTGGCTCTTACATAAGCAAGGGGAGCCATCAGGCTACACACACAGTGAGAGAGAGCTTGTTTCTACGACACACATGTTCTCAATTAAAGCATTCCTGCCTCTGCACATGAGGAGGGGGTCTCACTTCCTGTGTGCATTACTCCAGTGGTCAGGCACCAACAGATGTTTGAATGCATTTAGTCATTTGTTTAGTCATAGGTGTCTCTTTGAGTGCAAATGTTTAATTCTTAGTCCGCTGTCCCAAACAACGTGACATTCTCCAGACATAACACAAACAGCTCATCTGGCACTATTTCTCAGCTGTCAGGTTAGGATGTAACTTTATAACATGTATGTTATGCTCAGGTGGCAAAAAGTCAATACTTTAGCTTTTTTTTGGACATGTAATTAAATTTAGCTGATAATCACTAAGAAAAATGGAGAAAGTACAAAACACTTCAGCAGCTTTGACTTCTTTCATGTGGTTTTCTAGGGTTTTTTTCTGTGTTTTTTTCTTTGTGTTTATTTTTGTAAAAACAACAACAACAAAAAATTCAGTTGACCTGGTTTATCAGCTTGTGGCAACAGTATCAAATCGGTTGCAACCACATTTGTCTTTGAAGCTCAGCTTGACAAAAGCCTAGGACTGAAACAAGTTCATTTCTGTCAGTTATTTTTCTTCATTGTTAAAAGTTTAAAGGTGACCTACTGTACCCACTCAAATCACAGTCCTCTGTAATCTAAATAAAATGCCCGTACCATGCTTTGGTCAACATTTAACATGAATAAAGTATCAGAGGAGTTTTTGACCTCATATAAACCAGCTCCAACAACCATGCTATGTAAATTAAACAATGCAATTGTAACTTTGTATGCAGAACTATCTATGCCAGTGATACTCAACGTGTGGCTCTTTTGTGATGATTTGTGACTCTCTCATATCTAAATTTGAAATATTATTCCCCAGAAAACCATAAAAAAGGGAAACTTTGACCCCAGAATTATCCATTGCAATTTGTTTCCCACACTTATACATTAGGTTTTAATGGTCAAACTTAATTGTCAACCTTTATTTTTTGTCTGTATATATTCATTGGCCTTATTTGCAATTTTTTGCACTTTTTTACCCTTTTTGCCCCTTTATCTTGCCTTTTGCAAATTGCATATTTTCCCTTGTTTGCCACTTTTTGCCCATTTAAGGTGCCTCTTGCCATTACATGCCACTCTTTTTCATTTTCCCCTGCTTTTTTGCTGCTTTTTGCCAATTTTAGTCATTTTTTTTTCTTATTCTTTTGCCATTGTTGCCACCTTGTAAGTCTTTTTTTTTTTGTCTTGTCTCATCCATTTCTGCCACTTTTTCTCCACATTTTTTGTCACTTATTCACCGAGTTTTTGCCATTTTCCTTCACCCAATTTTGGCCACTTTTTTGCAGATTCTTCACCTATTTTGCCAGCATCAACTTATTTTTATTGCCACTTTCACCCACTTTTCCCCACTTAGACTGTGGCTCTTGTAAAGGTATTTTTCAACAAACTGGCTCTTTGGTTGAACAGGGTTGAGTAACACTGATCTATGCGAATCAGACCATGTGAAAGAAATACGTTTTTACACAGACAGGCTGCAAATTTATTTGACGTTAGCTTTCTCATAACATCCAAAGAAAGGCAAAACAAACTGGTATTTAAAAATGATTTCACTTTCCTTGTCAGTAGATTGTCAGAGACAGTTGGTTCTGGCCTGCCTCTCAGGAGAAGTCTGGCTGCCAGATCTGCAGTGTCGTTCCTGAGGTTGATAAAGCAGCCTGCAGTAGAATAGTTCACACACATGAAAAAGTTTTTCCGAACTGTGGATTTTTCCATTCAAAATGAAATCCAGCTACTTCACTCTTCATCATCTGGGACTGGAGCGTTGTGCAAAGACACATTTTGATTATTGTTTTCAAGAGTTTTCACATTAATCGCACTTAATTAAGGTCCACAGTTTGTGCACTGACTTTTTAAATTGCAATTAATCACATGCTTGATTTATTGTTCCTGTCAGGAAATTTTGGTTAAGCCACTGCAGCGTCTCCCTGCAGCCACAGTGATGTAAAGTAAGTCACATTTCACTTTAAAAACTCACAGACAGCTCACTGGGCAAAGCTAAATTCATTGGCACCCTTGTGGCATCAAGCATTTCCCTTCTTACTGTTCCCTTATTTCCTTTTCAATCCATAACAAGTTCCTTTTCTGTCATTAAGTTCATGTTAAAATCTTTGATTTACCTCTAAAAGCAGGTCTGCATCCAAACAGGGAGTCAGTGATGTTTAGTTTAAGACAGCAGAAAAATCCAAAATCACACAATTGCATTTTAAATGCAGAAATAGTGGAATTTCAAAATGTGATATAAAAGATGTGATTAATCAGGGTTATTCACAGAATTCTGACATTAGTGCGATTAAAAATTTTAATGATATTTGCAGATATCAGCAGCTGCTATGGTCTAAGATCTGCTGGAACTTTACAGATGTTTATCATGGGTTGAGATGTCAGGTAAGGGTGGGTTTGATTAAAATGGCTCACACTGTAGTGAGAAAAAGAGCGTGGACTCTGTTAGGCAGACTATGGGTACCCAGATACATGCAAAAAATACTGAAAAAATGTATTTTTATTGGCTCTGTTCATTACTTTACTGCAATTGCAGATTGTGTTCTGTTTGAGTTAGTATTGATTGCCCTTGAGGAGTTTAGTTCGCTGGTGCTTTGTTTGTAAATTGTTTTAAAATATTTCATCTGTATCAGTTAAATTTCTATGAGTTTCCTGCATGCTTGATAATGAAATGCCTGCTCAGAATCTGACAGAAAGAACAACATCAAGGTTTCAGCAGACGCAGAGAGACTCAGATGAGTCATTTTCTGCAAGTTCACATCAGCAAGGCTAAAGGATTATTACACAATCCACTGAACTTCCTCCAACCGGCACGATCCGGACAAAAGCGAGAGACCCACAGCGAGATCCTGGTGTGACACCTGAACAAACTCACCCATGATGATAGGGGGGGCTGTATGAGTTATTTGTGTATCTGCTATCCAGGAATGGCTGAATATTTAGGTTCATGCATTCAGGCTGTGTTTGTTTTCTTTGCACTCTGGCACTAAGAGTGGGCTGTGACGAGATTACCATGTGTTCTTACAAGCTTAATCCTGCAAATTTGTGGAAAAAGACAGGGAAATTGTGGTGTCAGTGTTGTAGTTTTAGGTGGTTACATGGAGGAAGAAAACAGTGAACTGATGAGAGCTGGAGACATAGATTGTATAAAAAGATGGAACAAGGGTAGTCCTGGTACAGGAATGCAACTCCATCGGGATTCTGGTAGAAATTATACTTGTTTTGACACCACAGCAACAGAAATAGAAGTCCCATGCACTCAATAGTGGATTTTTTATTATTTAACAAATCAAAAATTGAAGGCAAACTCCAACACATTGTCTAAAAAGCACAAATGCATTATCGTTTGGTCTCAGGGTCTTTGGCCTCACTCGTTCATTCAGCTTCTCCCTAAACCACTGAGAGATATCTTTGCTTTTACTTTTATTGATTTATATTTTATATTTATATGCTGTTTGACACCCAAAATATAGTTTTCCCTGTAAAATATGTACCACTTTATAATTATGCAGCTTCTACATGTGAAGCCATAGCCAGTCTTATCAGACCATTTTATGCTGCCTAGGCTTGTAAAAGTGTTGCAGGCGCAGCTCAGCTGAGCCTCAGATGATCCATGAAGGACAGGCAGAAAGAGAGAATCTCATCTCTCAGCAGGCAAAAGTCAGAAACGTCTCAAGGTTTTATCAGCACCTTTCACTCATCGATCTCCTCCACAGTGACTGACACTGTGAGAGAGTTGAACTGATTTCATAACTAGATTAGCGTTTCCTCATGGCACTATAAAAACCATGATGTGACAAACAAAGGAAAGG
The DNA here is from genome assembly GCF_018320785.1 of Cheilinus undulatus. NCBI lineage: Eukaryota > Metazoa > Chordata > Actinopteri > Labriformes > Labridae > Cheilinus > Cheilinus undulatus. Next base: position 33,175,302 of record NC_054885.1, on the reverse strand, counting down.
CAGTGCTAGTGCTGAATGTTCCTGATCAGACTGTCTTTGAGTTGTCTTTAAAGCAAATATCAAAGAGTACACCATAGTATCAAGTATATTATCTTGATTTAGGTAACAGCAGAAAAACCATCTCACACAGGTAGGACGCTGCAAAGGTGAGGAGTGTGGCCAGGGCTGTCCTACCCAGCATCCTTTTCCTCCAATCCAAAACGCAGACAATAGCTATGTTTACACTGACCACTTGTAATCAGAATAAATCCCTGATCTGAATAAAAATGCTTCATATAAAAACTTCAATAAAATCCTCTGATTCGGCACATTTGGAGGGGGGGTTATGCTGATATTTGTCCAGATCAGTGCCCATAAAAACACCCAATCTGATCATCTCTCCCTGTTTGGGGTGATTTTTGTCTTACTGTGCATGACTGTCCCACAGACAGAACAGACGGAAACATGACGGGAGCAAAACAACACTCATCTGTAGCCAAGACAACTTTTTTTAACTTGAAACTTTAAAAGAGCTCAGAATTGTTGATATAGTAGAACAATATTTGGCGAGCAGGAGTTAAAACAAACAGTGAGTGCCGGTGGCTTATTTAAAACAAAGACGAAGGAGAATTTCTTCTTTTACGGCAAATTTTTGTCTAGAGTTGACCTGTGGGACGATGCTGAGCATGTCAGAGCAGTTGTGTTCAGATCAAATATATGAAGCATGAACAGAGAAGTTTGAATCTCCAATCAGAATAAATTCAATCGGATTGTGAAAAAAAATGCTCATGTAACCGCAGCTAGTGTCTTGCACTTGAACTGCAGTGGCATCTCTGACTCTGAGGTAACATCAGTGAACTGCTCCTCTTCTCCAGAGCTGATTTCATCAGCTGATGTTGCTTTGCCTTGCCTTGCTGCACCCCCCTGGGGGGCCCACGGCCCCCTTTGGGAACCAATGGTCTATGAGACAGGGAACAGTTTAAACTAGGACTTTCAAACGCTTAACATTTTTAATAGTAATTAATCCCAGATTTTATGTGGTAATCATGATTTCTTATCCTTTTTATCACATTTAAAATAATGGTTATTTTACATTTAAAGTGGCTTTGGTGTAATTCTTTAATTTTGTGCTGTCTTATACTAAGGGTCATTGGTGCTCTGTGATTGGCTCCCTAACCCTAACCTGATTGTAGGAAGATCAAATATTTTAACATGAACTTAACCCAGGAAAATGGAATTTGTAATGGATTGAAAAAGAAATAAGGTCACAGTAAAAAGGTCCGTCTTTGATAACTCAAGATCCAGATGACTTTTGACTTTTTGAAGAGGAATGAGACCTTAAGGAGCAGTGGTGGACTTATTTCAAGAGCCCTTGCTGAGACACTGCAGTGATTTCACCAAAGTGTGTTGAAAGGGACTAAAAAAGCATGCAATTAATCAACAAAAAATAGTGCACTAATTGTGGATCTTAATGAATTGGGATTATTGCAGTAAATCTTGTCAGTCTGAGAATAACACCCTACCAAAATGGCAAAGTTCTATCTAAAATCGTTATCATGGCGTGCAATTCTCTGAAAGCTTATGCATATGGACTGAATATTGCAATATCACTTATACCACCCACAAACATTTTTTTAAACATGGTACTAGCTCTTATCATGAGAAGCTTTCAATTTATAACCCATGGTACCAAAAATACTCAACCAACAAACTTTTAGATGATCTAATTGGAGGAACCATGGTTATCAAGTGGCAACTGGACTGGTTCCAAATTCTTGACGATTCTTCTTCTTGAAGAAGTCTTTTGGAAAGAGGTAAAACGTCTTCAAACATTTGGAACCAGTCCAGTTGCCACTTGATCAGCGTTGGATAACCATGACCGGGATGACTGAGAACCTACACAGACAACCATGGTCTAGACTCCTCCTGCCTCCTGCATCCCAGGAAATCTCTCTCACGCCAGACCTAGTTATGAGTTATTAGATAGTCTGTAGAGTGATGCAAAATATTTATTTTATTTATAACAGAGCAGTCCCTTATTTGAATATTATCTGTGCTACAAGAGGAAAATAGGTCATATGCATAATGACTGGAATGGCTTTGGGAATATGTTTAGAAAAATGAAGTGTTACTGACTGTTTATGTCAGTGCTGGACCTCAATGAGCAGACAAAACTCGTGGAAAGTCTGAGTAGCTTACATTAAAAGCAATTAGATTCCTTGAATCTGTCTTTCTGGCAAACACTCAGTGCACTCTAGTCCACATAAATGTCATGCTAATGTGTTTATGAGTCATAAAAGAAACCCCTCAGAGTGGCCCAGATATCCTCAGAGCTGAGAGGAGAATCTAAGCAAGTGGAATTTAACACTTAAAAATCAACAAAATATCACTTGTTATGTTGTGTTGGACTAAACCGAGCTATTTTCGCTTACGAACCACTTAAAAGTGGCCACAAATAGCTCACTAAGTGAAAGTCTGTGGCTTGAAGAGAACACGTGTGGGGTTTTAAGGCCGTCTGACTCCCAGACTCTCGTGCCGCTGAGGGTGCTCACCCTCGGGGAGGCGTATGTCTGGCAGATTAGGCCGACCATCATGGGAAACGTCTGCGGTTCTCCTCCTGACCGACTTCACGTGACCTGATTGAGCAGTCAAACCACTTTTTATGCTCCAGTCACTGCGGCGATGCCCACGGGGGGATCACCTCGTCTCTGTTACACTGCTGACCCTCCACAATTAGGCACACACAGACACATCAGAAGCCCCCCATGTACCTCGAGCCCCACGTTTATTTAGCCCCAAATCCACAATACCACTCCTTTTAAAATGTGATTAGGAATATGTCATACCACACTTAACAGAGGGAAGAAAAACGGTGGTAGAACTCTATAAATAGTAACGGGCTGTAGACAATAATAAGTTGTAATACTGAAGCAAATTCCATGCAGATTTCACCATGGAAAAACTTTGGTAACAGCTGAGGTACTGGGCATATTTGTATGGATATTTGCAGAGACATTCAAAATGCCCACGAGGTGCACTACCAAGACTTTGTTGATACCCTCTTATTGTCTCTGATTCATGTAATTACATGTAAAGTCGATGTAAAGATGTGAGTAGACGCAAGTTCGTCTTGAGGACATGAACGCTGCAAATGTGCAGCGTGAATTGGGTGTGAATTGCCACAATGGCCAATCGGCTTGGAGATTGGTAATGTATTCACATATGTCACAGAAGGATCTCCAAAGGACCAGTCTGGAAGGGACGAGGTTCATTCAAATGGAAAATGGAGGAGAAACCTGTCGTATCTGTCCGTGGCTACCCAGAGCCATACAACACAACTAGCCTGTTCTACCGGCACAGGAGTAAAAAGGAGCTCGCTCGGAGGAAAGGGAGTGGGGAGGTCAGATTGCCTGTTAAGTTGTGAAAACATTTGTCTGTCACTTGATTTTACTAAAGCTCTCTGTTGGTTTTGGGCTTTTCACAGCAGATAGAAAGCAGCAATCCTCTCAGGGTAGTCAAGCTCAGCCATGTTTGCTCACAAGTGACTGAAATGTCAGATGTGGGAGAAGGATGCATCTTTTGGGCACTTGCGTACACGTGACTTGATGCACAACTGGACTGAGTATTTGCACGAATTAAAAATAAGTAAATAAGTGAGGAATCTCTATATTTGCATGTTCAAATATGTGAATACAAATAGGCCATTGTTTGCATCTTGTGTGAACACATTAAGCAAAGGCTGTAGACCTGAAAACTTATCTTTAAAAAGATAAGTGGGATTTGTTTCCCTTCCGCCATCAGGAGTGCTGCCCCTTCTTGATTTTGACTGGCAAGTGAGGTAGAAATGACACTGTGGTTCTCCAAAAGTTGAGTTCTTGTGGCAATTAAACAGCTGATGCTGAGGGTGTTTTTTTGTTTTGTTTTGTTTTGTTTTTTTGCACTCAGAGCGTTGGACTAACCTTGAAGAGCAGATGGATACGCCCGTTTCCATGTTTCTCACTGGTAAATCCATCTTTCAAAGCTCCCGTCTGAACCCAGTTAGAAAGTGACAGGACCACTCAGCGACGAGGGGCGGTACTTTCAGGCGCGCGGTGAGGTAAGCAAGCAGCAACAAGAGGCCGGTGCAATTATGATGGAAGAGATTAGCGTGGATGCTGCTAAAGCGCCAGCTTTATCAGAACTTGACAACATTTCTTCGTTAAAAGGAGAACAAAGAACAGCAGTGAGTGATTTTCTTTAAAAAAAAAAAAAAGTCGTGTACTGACATGTCTAAAGTCGCCATGGTTGGGGTTATTCCTTGGTAGCTGCGCACCTTGGTTGCAGCTACGTCACGTGTTTTGTTGCTCTGATTGGCCCGTGAGGATGTGACAGACAGAGGCTCATCCAATCACACTCCAAGTTTTTTCGAATCCTCTGCCCTTCCCCAAACATTTAGTTTTGCGTTTTGCATCTGGCGTGTCAGGTTAGCATTAGACTACGTTGGTTTTGAATTAAAAAAAAACACTGCTAGCAGAAAAAGCATCAGCCATGGACAGGCCCATTCAGTTTAAATGGAGTGTTTGAATGATAATGACTGCTAATAATTAAAGTACTCAGTTCTGGAGGGATCTGGATTTAACCATTTAGCCATCTAGTCGCGTACATCCCTTTGCTACTTGATGAGATTTTTTGCTAAATGTACAAACTAATGGTGAAATATTTCAGTGCATTAATGGAACTTTTCAGGCAGCCAGCATAGACTGTTTCTGGCACGTTGGTTAACTTTGTGACAGATAATGTGATTATTCTGAGGGGATTTAATTTTCTTTTACTGATATTTGGGGTTGCCTCTCACCTTTTTCTGTTTTCATCTCCCCTTGAAACGTATACTGTCCCACACTGAGGGACGTCCATCCTGTTGTGAAAAGTGAGCGGGGTAACCTTTGGGTGACAGCGTGTTTGTTGACAGGAGGTCACAGGAAGCAGAGGGCAGCAGGATTTCCTCCTTCCTCCATATCACTTTAATTTGCAGCTCTGCATTTTGACCACGTTTTTCCTTCCACCGTCCGATCGAAGGCCGAGGTTGAGCTAATTTGGTGGATCCAAGGACACATATGAGTAGAGTCTTTATTTGGATGCCCGTCCACTGAGCACAAAGGCAGCAGTGTGTAACTGAGAACGTGTGCGTGAGGCGGTGTGTGTCTCAAGATTTAAAGTACAATCCTCCAGGACCTGCTGGGGTTACATAACAAGCTGTAAAGGTTATTCCTCCAAAGAATTTTGATCCTTACAAAGGTTTTAAACCCCAAATGCTTATAGATGGGGTAAACTCCAGTTCATCAGTCCAGATCACAGAGAAGTCTTTAGAAGAAAGATTGTGTGATCAGGATGGAATAGGAGTGCAAAGATAGTCTGACATGGTGCAACATGCTGGATGACAACCTAACATGAGATAAACACAGCATACATAAAAGATTAACAATATTTTTGGTGGATTGATTTTTCTCTCTTTCTTAGCTCACGGTCTTTCTGAAGTCTTCAGTCTTTTTTACTTAACAGGAAAATTAAGTACTTAACTGTTTATTTGATACTGTTCATGATGATTAGCTTCACTTATTCCACAGAATAATGCAGGGATGTAAATTCAAAGTGAGCTTTACAGAAACAGAAATATCCCACTAACACCTCCTTCAAACTGGTGCATATTTGAATGCTCTTTTGCTTGTATGACCTATTTAAGCACCACAATACGACTACAGAAAGCGCAACACTACAATCCTCCCTCCTCCACATTTCCCCCTCCCTCTGCTGCCTCCTCTTCTCCTCCTCCCCCACTCACTCACTAACTCATTCACTCCTTTGCATCAGTTTTGAGGTCAGCTCATCTCAGCACCTGATCTTTGCATACGCCTCCCGTCCCCTCTAACAGTATGCAAAACCAAGGTGTAACTCTGTTTTTTTTTTTTTTTAAATAGCCACAAAGAAGACGTTAGGCGTAATGACCCTCTCCTGTGCCGTCCACCAAAACCCCACTTGGAGGTTTGAGAGGGATCAGTGTAATTCACAGTTAAAGACTAATGCATGAGAGCTAAAATCATGTGGATTAATGTTTGATTACATTTAGCATCAGTAATCCATTCTACACACATGGACATGGAGAATTACCATGTTTATTACTTTAGAACTAGCTGTCAATCACAATAGAAATACTAAACAGCTGGGATTTGCCGTACTGTACATACTGTATTAACGGTAATGTGGTATTATGTAAGTTAGACCATTTTTGTGCTGGTTGTGGTGTTGTGTGACATTTTGGCTCCATTTATTTAGAAATTTTCATGCCGAAAAAGTCACACTGAAATGACTGAATTGATTAAGTTTGCAAATATGCTGTGTTTCATAGCTTTTTACGTCTTTTGGGGAAATACTGAGCATGTATTTTTTTGGTTTGCTGTTTCATCTGGGCCAATTTTGCTCTCAAACATTGTTGTCACATCACTACTTCTAAACAAAGTAAAACATTCTGCATGTACTGTAAGTCCAGTTCATAAGAGTTTAAACTTTGATCAAATGCGAATCAAATAATTTCAGTGCCTGTTTCAAAACCACAGCAACAGAAAAAGAAGTCTGAGGCACCAAATATTGGGTTATTTCTTGCATTTAATTATCCAGACAAACCCCTGAATGCTGTATAAATTGTATGGCATCATTCCTTCCCTATGCATGTGACTATACAGAGTACTTGTCTGCAACGTGCTTGGTATGGGCCCTGATACCTGATAGTGGTATCAGAGCCAGTATCAGGATTAGAAGGCCTGGTTCACAAACTCCATTCCAGTTCATCCCAAAGGATGATCGATGGGGTTGAGGTCAGGGCTCTGAGTGGGCCAGTCAAGTTCTTCCACACCAAACTCATCAAACCATGTCTTTATAGTCCTTGCTTTGTGCACTGGGGCACAATCGTGTCGGAATAAAAAAGGACCTTCTACAAACGGTTGCTACAAAGTTGGAAGCATAGCATTGTCCAAAATGTCTTGGTATGCTGAAGAATTAAAACTGGCCTTCACTGGAGATAAGGGGTGTGGCCAGTGTCAGTGTGCTTTACCAATGCTTGGCACTGTCCTTAGTGATTTGAGCCTTGCATGCTCAGCCATGGAAACCCATTCCATGAAGCTCCACCACACAGTTTTCATGTTTACATTAATGCCAGTGGAAGTTCAGAACTCTTCAGCTATGGAATCAGCAGAGCACCATGCGCCTCAGCAGTCGTTGACCACACTCTACGTGGTCTTCCATTAAGTGGTTGAGTTGCTGTTGCTCCTAAACGCTTCCACTTACAGTCCACTGAGGAATATCCACTGATGAAATTTCACAAACCGTCTTGTTGCAAAGGTGGCAACCGTCACATTACCACGCTTGAAGTCACTGAGCTCTTCAGAGTTATGCATTAAGGATCAGGAATGTTTGCAAATGGAGACTGCATGGCTAGGTGTTTTAATTTACACCTGTGGCAAGAGGACTGATTGGAACACCTGAATTCAATGATTAACAGGTGTGGCCAAATACTTTTGTCCATATAGCGTAGCTTACTGGCTAGTTAAAGAGGAAAGAACATTTTGAATTGAAGTTAGGAAGAAGTTTGAGGCATTAGGATGGAACTCAAGACTGAGTTTACCATCTTAAATTTATAGACTGAATGCATTAAAGTTTGCCTAAAAGTCTGTTTGTCCAGAGTGCATGATAAAATCGAAGACCAGACTATATGGGTCCCACACAAATCACTGATTTAAAGCTAATAAATAATATGTATGAAAGCGGGTTGTGCATTAAGTATACTGCATTGCGGCTTTAATTGAATCCCTGCCATTTCCATTTGCAGCATTATCTCTCTTTCACACTCAGTCACATAAAACACATGTGAGCTGCTGTGGATGCCAAAGGCTAAAACTCTATAATCTTTCCACCACATCCCCCCCATTTTTTTCTGACAGAATAAATGGTGCTTTGGCAAAAACAAAGTAAAGATAACCCGACTTATCCTTCATCTATAGATCTCTCTCTCTCTGTCGGCCTTTTTTCTCTATGATAACCCTATTAAAATATTTTCCCCTGGCAAATCCTTGGGAAATAAATCCTCTTTTTCCAGAAAAAAAAGGGAGAGGGGGGCGAGCAGGAAGGTTTGTCTGTCACATGGAGAAATACAGTTTCCTTGGCAACCCCTGATGGTTTCACACTGCAGCCTGGCATCACAGAGACTGGTTCGGATAAGTTTTCTGGGGACATTTTGCGCTGAGCGAGGGTGTCAGCAGTTTGAAAAATCAATTTAGAAAAGGAGCACATCTAAGGGAAGGGCCAAATGGGTCTCCTGGCAAGCATTCATTTTTGATCTCTCCTTAAATACAGATATGGATCGCTGAGAATTTTTTAATGTAGATAAGGAGAAGGAAAAAATTAAACAAACCTTAAAGTGCAAAGACTTTATTATATTCCCTGCAGATATAGCCATAAGGATGAAAGTCTAACAGCAAACTACTGAATGTAGCACTGATACTTTCACTCTAAATCATGTCAATCAGAACAGCTGATGAGATCACTGAACCGATGCTGTCACAGATACTTCAAGTCATGTTTTTGCTTCATTACCTGTGTAATTCCCACCTGTATCAGACTGCCACCATCAAAGACACCTCAGGATGTCTGTATCAAAAGGAGGAGGACTGGTCCACTTATGTTGTAAGCTGCTGCCCCCTTATGGACAGATCAGACACTACAGCATACTTTGGCAGAACAAATGATGGGTGAATGAATGGATAGAATGCAATGATTTCCAATCTCATAAACCCATATTTTATTCACAACACTAACATCATACCCAATGTTGAAACAGATATTTATCCAGTGCATGCAAAATATTAGTTTAGCACATCTAAGAAAAAAAGTGGGACAGGGCCATGTTTACCAGTCCATAGCGTCCCTTCTTTTGAGAACGGTTTGTAAACATGTGGGAAGTGAGGAGACCAGCTGCTGCAGTTTTGGGAGAGGAATGTTGACCCATTCTGTCTGATGTAGGACTGGGACTTCTTTGCTCTTTTTTCCATTTTCTGATTTGCCAAATGTTTTCTATTGGTGAAAGGTCTGGACTGCAGGCAGGCCAGTTCAGCACCCAGCCTCTTCTCCTGTGAAGCCATGCTGTTGTGATGAATGTGCTATGTGGTTCAGCACTGTCTTGCTGAAATATTCAAGGCCTTCCCTGAAAGAGACGTTGTCTAGATGGGAGCATACGTTGCTTTAAAACCTCTGCATACTTTTCAGCATTGATAGCCCCTTTACAGATGTGTAGGCTGCCAGTGCCATAGGCGCTAATGTGGCCTAATGCAGGCTTTGGAACTGTGCACTGATAACAAGCTGGATGGTCCATTTTCTCTTTAGTGGTTTCCAAAAAGAATTTTAAATGTTGATTCATCCGACCACAGAACAGTTTTCCATTTTGCCTCAGTCCATTTTAAAATAATCTTTGTCCCAGAGAAGACAGTAGCATTTCTGGATCGTGTTCACACATGGCCTCTTCTTTGTATTGTACAGCTTTAACTTATAATTGTGGATGGCAGAGTGAACTGTGCTGACAATGATTTACTCATGCAATGATTTCCAGAACATAACCATGCCTGTTTTTAAAGCAGTGCTGCCAGAGGGCAAAAAGATCACGAGCATCCACCTTCAGCTTTGTCCCTTACAGAAATCTCTCCAGTTTCCCCGAAATCTTTTGACATCATGTACTGTAGATGGTGGAATATTCTAAGTCTTCACAATTTTACGTTTAGGAAAATATTTTTGAAATTGTTCCACAATTTTTAAAAGTTGTGAGCACATTGGTGAACTTTGCCCATCTTACTTCTCAGAGGCTGTGACTCTCTAAAAATATTCCTTTTATACCCAGTCATGTTGCTGACCTGTTGGCAGTTGGCCTAATTAGCTGCAAAATACCACTTACTTTTCCACCCTTTTGTTGCCATGTCCCAGCTTCTTTTAGATGTGTTGCTGCGATCAAATTCAAAATGAGTTAGTATTATTCATGAAATGATAAAATATCTCAGTTTTAACTTCTGACATGTTATGTTCCTTTGTAGATAAAATATTGCGTTATGATATTTGCAAAGTCATTGCGTCCTGATTATATTTACATTTTACACTGTGTTGTTGGGGCTATATTTTCATGAGCTGTAACCCATAATCATGAAGATTATTGTTTTTTCTAAAGGTATATAAAAATCCTTAAAGATACGCCAGATCTGCTCAGCTTACTACAGTGGGTCACAGACGTGTGCCTGGGAAAAAAAATTGCACCAAATTGTCTATGAGACTCCTTAAAACATGCATGTTTTGTCCTGTTTCATTTTTTTGTTACACCTTTTGTACGGTCTCAGGCTCAAGCTCTACTATTTTTTTATTGAATACATCTGATTGTCCAAAAAAGATCCCCCAAATTTGGGTCGCAATTCTCCTTGAGTTGATGGTTGGTCCTGTGACTCAACCAGTTTAAACCACTGGTTTAGAGCAAAAAGCAAATTCATGACATATTTAAAAAATGACAGAAAGGCTCAAAATTGGTGATTTCATTAATTTAATACTTCCAAAATTTCATTTTGACCCTTGATTCTGTGACTCCAGTACCCTTTACAGACATTCACAGAAATAAAAACATCAAGAAAGATGCATCTAAAAACCATTTTGCATGTAACATTTTTACCAGTAACAAAGACTTTCCCAGTGCCACTGAAACACGAGTATGAAGACCTGTGTACCAACAGAGGGCATGCAGTGTTTCCCTGCAAGACTGAAATCAATGACAGACTAAATCTCCAGTTGGAGAGCTGAAATAGCCGTCCTGTAGTGCTGCAAAAACAAAGATGATGTACCGCTTACAAGGCTAAACCCAACTTCAAGTAGTGCCCATGCCACAGAGGACAAATACATGCTTGTTTGTGTCATGCCGTTAAAATTTTTCTGTTAAATTATAAGGAGATGTTTACACTGAGCTCTTAATTATGTCACAATAAGCTACGCCATGACAATCATCTGTTTCCAGGATCAAAACTGTGCCAAAGTCTTCGAAATCCAGAGAGAAAAAGAAGTATCAAAACCCATCCTTCATCAGAAACAATCCCCCTGGTCAGAACACCAGGCGCTTGAATCTCAGGTGGCAATCCAAACAGGCAAGCGCAAGGCGTTTTCTCCTCCATCACTGCTCACTGTGGCTCACTTTTGCAGACATCACTGCCGCTGCTGTCCGCTACGAAGGCACTGGGCTTGAGTGACGAGATCAGACTACAGAAACCAGCCTCGTCACTCTATTGCACTGTCACACCAGTTTGCAGAAAGAAGCCTCCTCTTCCTCCATATCGCTGTGCAGCGTCAGGCAGAGGCCTTAAACATGGCAGTGCTCACAGCTTATTGATTCTTTGTCCAAATACTGGCATCGAAGATTCAGTGGATTTCTATGTGGACCTGTGAACAGATAAAAAGGCTGTCAGGCCAAACTTTTCTGCAAAATGGATCAAAAATAAAACATGGAACAGGCGGTAAGTCACGCCCCATGTAAGCAGGCGGCTTCTTTCCTCGCAGTCATTCCCCAATCTCATCCCTGTTTACAACTATCCACATTCCTCCTAGCCATATAATCCCCACTACGTCTTTGAAAATAATAAAACGTGCATTCAAATGAGCTGTAGTTAATTAGATAATATTTTCATTTAGAAGGTTGCAGGTTGTGACAGCAGTTATTGAATATGAAGCTTAAATATTTTTCAAGTTTAACCCTTTAACTCCTGAGCCTCTGGACACGTTCTTATTTTAAAAATAAATGGCACAGAAAGTGTCTTGTAAGTGCTTTTGCCCATTATTCTGGAGTACTTTAATATCTGGCAGTTGTGTACAATGTACTGCATGTTTAAAAAGTGTTTTTTTTTTGTGTTAAATTAAAACTGAGTTTCTGGGCTCTTTTCTTATTTTAACCATAAAAGGCAGAGAAAATGTCCTGTGAGTACGTGCTTTTGCCCATTTTTCCACAATACTTAGAACTTTTAATATATGGCAGTTATTTACATATTACTGCATGTTAAGTGTTTTAACAGTTTAAAATGAAGAAACACAAAAAAGGGGGAACTTTATGCTAGAATCTTAGTGGGAAAAGGGTAAATTACAGAAATAACCGCATGCTGGCTGTAAAGCACAGTTTCTTAGCTTTTAGAAACTGTTTGAATTTTTCCAATAGCACAAACAGTCATGCAATTATGGTCATGTAAAGTGTGCTTCAACAGCGCCTCGTTGACGACGCGCTAGGAGTAAAAGGGTTAATAGATGAATGGATCTGCATAATTTCGATAAATCAACTAAATTTTAGTTTGACAATCAGATTTTAATTAAGGATGATGGCTGGGAAAACATAAACAGAGATGCAACATTTGTGAAAATCAGGGCCTCTGCATGCAGGTAAAATAACTGTTTAGCCAATTTCAGATGAGTGTTTTTTTCCATTACTTATTTTTATATAACCCTCCAGCAATGCCAATATTTTCTCTCCTGTTTGACCATGAAAACAGATCAGAGTTTACCCAACAGGTGACTTCTTCTGCCCAGTAAAGACGCCGGCAGTAAATTGACTGGATGCAAACATTGGCTACCGATATATAATAATGGCATAATGATTATTTAATAATGGCCAATGTTTGTCAGCAGCACTGATATCTGTTGATGTGTTGAACCAGTGCATCTGTGGCAGTGCATCCCTAGTTCAAATATGATTGATTGCCGTGCAATAATATTTAGTTGACTTATTCAAATTATGCAGATATTCTCAGAATCAGCGTTAAGGTGTGCTGGATGTTGGCTTTAAATAAATCAGCATGACAGATACACACCAGCTACAGACATCGCTTCATGCCACTTTTAGTTGATTGACTGATGTTTGTCATCTGAGCTGATATCAGCCAATACCATCGTTTAAGTCATGCATTACATCCTAACTAAAATCAGAATAAATGAGTCATGAATAGTGTTATGGCTATGTTTAAAAGACAACTAATTCCTGTGTAAGCACTAAAATGCTTTGTGAAACAAAAATATATTTAAAAAGTCAATTTCAGCTTCTCAAATTCACTCATTTTTATAATTCAAGTTGTCGATACTGGTTTACATGCCAGCAAACTACAATGAAAGTGTTTCTGTCAAGAAAGGATGCAAAGACAGGGCAGAGGTGTTAAAACTGTCCCACTGACAGTGTGACAACTAGAGAGCTCTGAGAAGTTAATTCTTAAACTGTAAAATGTCTCAATTATAATTTGGAAAAAACAATAAAGAATCAAGTCATCATGAGTTAAAAATACTTGTCTCTGACACAGCAAAAGGCTTTAGTATGTTTTTCTCTCATATCTAAACACCAGTAAAATGTTGGCAGACAAATAGGTGGTAATAAGATAACTAGTTGCTGGCCTAATTGCTTTAAATAGAGATTTAATCTAAACTTGGCTAGCTAACCTTTGTTTACGATAAGTTTTTAGAAACACCTGTCAAAACAAAGGAAAAACAGCCAAGCCTGTAGAATATCTGTTAGTCAGCATGTCTCCTGAACAGATTGATCCAAAAATGGACATTATTTTAGGTCATGACGCAGGGATTGATATTAGTAGTGAAGCTTGGTGTTTAAAAAAGGCGTGAAAATATTTCAGACAGCATAACCAGCTCTGCATAAATGGCCCTTTGTCATCAGCTGTTCGCCCAGGGATCTTTTCATCTGTTAACATGGGAACTTCACTGGCAGATTCTTGTTTAAACGAAATAATCAATAACCTACCTGTAATCTCACATTAAACATCATCGAAGCGACGAGATAGATGTAAGGGAATCTGATTCGCAGTCGCCATGCGAGATCAAAAAATATCAACAAAGTCCTCGTCAAGCCTTTGGAAAACACTCCGTAAGTCCGACCAGCTGAGCCCGAGAACCGGAGCACCAAATAAGACAGAGCCGCCATACAGGCGAAGACTGCCCGGCTGGATCCTTCGATCAGTCGGTCAGATAGAGAGGAGAAGCAGCGGTGAAGAGGAAGCGGATACGCGACAGTTCATGTTTCTATCACTGTCTCACACCGAGCTCCATTTTTACTTCAGCTGGCTGTGTTGGCAGAGCTGCTCCACCCCAAAGCCTCTCTACAGACTCCTGTTTTGGTCAGCGGGAGGGGGACGGATTTGGGTGTGACACAACCGGAAGTTTTAGCCTATGTCCTCGTTACAGACATTTTTAAAGAATAAATTAAACATTACTGCCAACAAAATAATACAAATTATATACAATATACAGAAAATAATTCAATTTGTCAACAAAATATTTTGGTTTTATTTGGACTGTGTTGATTTTATCACTGAATTGTGGTCCACATCTGAGTTCTTAATCATTTGTTTTATTCAGATTATTCAAATGTGTGTCATATCATAATTTTTGTAGAATTTAACTTTTTAATCTAATACCTGCTCATACCGATAACATGCTCATAATATGCATTCCTAGTAATTCTCATCAGTGTATGGTAGTGGTGGCAAAATTAATGCTTGCTGCAGAAAACACGTGTTGATCTGCAAACTTTGAAAATAATATGTTACACTGATAAATATCTTGTTAAACCCCTTCTTTTAAACAGGGCAATTTGACAGCAATTTTGACTTATTATTGTTGGAAACTTAAAGCAGCTGTGCGTGGATACCCAGCCTTTAATATATAAAACTCAGTGTGACTGGGAACCACGTGGTTTTTTCATCATAAGCGCAGTCTCATTATTTAATAGCCATACCTGATATACGTTTGTGCGTGGACCACTATACCACTGATTTTAAGTGACATTTGACTAAATCAGTTATACTTGCAGGGATGGAGGGAGCACAAGCCTATTATGCTGAAGTAAAAACTAGTTACCTTGGTAAAGATTTACTTAAAAAGTAAGTTTTGTGCTCTATTTAGCAAATCAAGTAAATAAAAGTAATTAATCTATGAGTGACTCAAAGTTCCGAGTACTGAGTGGCTTCTTTCGATGCCTGAAGGGGTCAATGAAATTTACCGAGCAGTATCAGTGGGTTAGTTGTTTGCTCTAACTGTTTTCATACAGTTAATTGATGGCAAAGTTCAGATTAAAATGTGTAGTTGATGTGACGTCATTTCCCCAATACGTGTCACATTTAAAACAGTCCGTGTTGTCGTTATTTTTTCCTTTCTTTCCTTGTTCCTGTTTTCCTCTAAAAATACAGAAATTACAGAGTCATCTGTTTAATTGCGCTTTTTGGATGTGTAATTGACATTTGGTTGTCAGTTGCCTGTTTTCAGGAGATTTTAAATGGTGAAATATTCTAGGGGTGTATCAGCCCAGTGTACCGGATGCACCATCTGCTGGTGGAGGCCAGCTTCATTTTTTTCTTAGGGGTGGTGGCCGCTGTTTTGCTTCATAGCTTCCCGATCTGCCTACGAAAGCATGGGAATGTTGCGAGGGAATTTCTAAGTAAACTTGTTTTTAAGTTCTTGATAAGTTACTGTAAGTCATCCAGAAGCTCTTGCCTATTACTTGGAGTCTAATCTGTCCGACAAAAGGCTTTTATCGAAGCGTTTTTGGGACGTTTCAACAGCGAGCAATCCCGGACAAAGGAAGAGAGACTTGTGAGCTAACGTTAGCTGCTCCCGGGCTAACTTAGCATTCCTCTAGCTGCGGCGCAATGCAGGCCATAAAGTGTGTCGTTGTCGGAGACGGGTAAGTTAATTTAACCGACGATTTGTTTGTGTTTCCAAGCTTTTATTTCACTTACATGTGGACATAAGCCGAAAACAACCACACGAGTATAGCTAACGTCCAAGCTATTTGCTTCAAAATTTCCCTAACGGGTAAACTTGGCTACGAAGTCATAACTTTAACTACCTGTTTATGTAACAGGAGTCTTTTTCGCTTAACTTCTTTGCTTTTCTAATCGGAGTTTTCCTCTCTTTTGTGATAGAGGACATGTTATAGTGGTTGTTAGTTGTTATTAAGACAAAATATAGCGTTACACCAAAGCTATAATACAAGTGGTTGGCTAATCTTTGACTTAACGCTAACATTGTTTTCCTCTCTCTTGGGTGAGTCAGACATCACTGGCCCACTTAACCACTGTTTCATTTCGAGTTTGGCAATAAATATCAGTCTACTTAGACGCTCTAGTCATGTACGGTGGGCTGGCTGTGCCATTATGGCTGCAACAACACCAGAATTAGACCTCAATATGATTCTAGTAAAGATAAAACAGTACAAACACCACGTCTACAAAAGAAGACAGAAGCACACGATATTAGGTCATTTCTTGTGTTCAGTTTCTTAACTAATTGATTCATTCTTTCCATGTGCACTTGACTTATAGAGATGTAGTTTTAAAGCTTTGGTACTTTTATTTATTATTATTATAATAACAAGGATTGTAAACTACAAGAGGAGTGGTTTCATAAGTATGGAAGTGTCAAAAAATCAGACAATCACAGGTTGACATAGTTTCCCTTCCTCTTGGGTGAGTCAGACATCATGGCCCATTTAACTACTGTTTCATTTTAAGTTTGGCAACTGTTACTGATCCCAGAATATCAAACCTTACTATGACACCAGTTAAAATTAAAGAATATGGGTACTTGAACTGAGATGAAACTCTTAGGCATCCTGTAGAGGGTGTTTTCTAGATCCATAGATAGATGTAATACATTGATCCCAAACTGGGGAACCAACGTGTCAATTGCATGTATCATGAAGTAGGACGTTTTAATTGGGTTGATCTTTAATACAATTGAGATTAAAGAGTGTCACTCCCTCTTGGATGACAGACATTGCCTATTTAACTAATGTATAATCTCAAGTTTACCAACAGTTACTAATTAAACACATTTATTTCTTTTAAATTCAGGTTAATTATGTTAATTAGGTATTTTAGTGATACAAAAGATTTAAGCTTTGATACAGCTCTTTAAAAAATTAAATAGTATTGATACCCCATCAACAAAAACACAACTCCCAAGCACCAATTATTAGATTGATTTATTGATTCAGTCCCTTCAATGCATTTCTGATCATACAGATATCATTTTTAAAGCTTATTTTTCATGCTAGAATTTAAACATTGAAAACTGTGTCATTTAGATGCACAATATAGTATTGCCAATACCAGTATTCAAATGTAGTCCAAACCTTAAACTTAAGCCCTTTAAACACAAAATTTAAAGTCTGAGGATGAGCGAGTAAAAACATTTCAATATTTAAACAGACTTAAAAGTGTAAGGAATGATGATACATAAAGAAAAATACTTTAAACTTCACTTAGCTTACTTATTTGTTAGTAGGAACAATATTTTCAGCTGATACAAGCTGATTTTTATCACCAAAATATTGGTATTGGAAGAAATGTTCATAGCTGCCAATACCGATATCATGCCACTGCCAGTGATATTGCCCATCCCTAGTATAATTTAAAGCACATTGTGTCAGGGAGCATTGAAGGGTCAAAAATTTGGACAACCCTTGGTTAAAACAGCTCTCCACCCTCTTGTGTGAGTCAGACATCTCTGGTCTGCTTAACCAATGTTTGATTTTGAGTTTGACAACCGTTACTAATCAACTAAGACCCTGTAGTTATTTTAATACAGGATTGATGTGTCTGCATCACTCTTGTGTCGTTTCTTGTTGAAAGGGATGTAGCAATACCGATTTTTTTTAACCTTAAATACCTTTCTTGTGAATTTCAAATTATATTTATCTGTTTCAATACCACAGCCACAAAAATAGAAGTCAGAGGTAAATAGGTCTGCAAAGTTTTGATCACAGAACATTACCTGTTATTTAAACAATTTAGACAATATGCAGGACACTGATTACTTATCAACTCAGACATTTTAAAACTTGAATGGGTTTTTTGTCCATCATGTCTTGTGTTTATCTTTGTCTGTTACTCTACACATGCTGCCTGTTTAAAGTGAAATGCACAAGTCATTTTAAGACAGTCTGCTGCAGCTTAAGACTAGTAAATGATTACTGTATTTAGCAAAGACTGGCCTTTAAATGTGCAACAGCATGTGGGAGGTAAACACATGCAGAAGTCCTTGTTCATTCAGGGTGTGGTGGATACCACAAGTGCACAGTCATTGATGTTGCTTTGGCTGTATTTGATTTATTATTAATATACTATTACTAATGCACTGCAGTAGACTGGATTTTATGGCCCACAGAGTAGATAGGGCTGATATCTCAAAGGTCATGTTTGGAAGTAAGAGAAGACCTGGGTTCATTTAAGGCCAGCTATACATTTTCCCTAAAAGCTTTACAAATAGATATGTACAGGCCAGGGACAATTTCTGAATTTGAAAAAAAATATAAATTGCAGCAACCATTTCAGCAAGCTAAAAGCACTATCTGTGTCTGGCTTCTCTTGTTTGATGCGGGTGGTTAAAGCTGTTGCAGTGAATATTGTTTTATAAGTAGTCAAGCTCAAACTGGCATTGATGAATGGTAGAGAAAGGAGATATTTTATAGAAAGATCAGTGAAATAAAGAATCTTATTTACAAAATAATTTGGAGCTAATGTAATTGCATGTAAATTGATGAAAAAGAAAATGGAACCATGCTTTAAATATTGTTTTATGTTTTTTGAGTTGAGTGTGTCATTACATCCCTAATCACCACTGTAGCTTCCCAAATGTTAATATTAGATGGCTTCAAGGTGTTACTATGAAGCTTAACCCAGTGTAATATTTATAAGAAGGGCTGGACTAAGTAGAGAAGTTTGCCTTTTTGTCCCTGAAACAAACACATCACAAGAAAGCACCTCAAATATGTTTTAATATGCAATAATATTTGGTTGTTGCTGCAGTGTTTATCTGCTGGTGATGCACAAACCAATACCAAAGCCCAGTCCTTAAAAAGAGCACAGGATGCTGAGCATATTCGCTAAGAAATGTTATATCTTTTTCCTTCTTCCTTCCAGTGCTGTGGGTAAGACCTGCCTGCTCATCAGCTACACCACTAATGCCTTTCCTGGAGAGTACATCCCCACAGTGTGAGTATCTCTAGCTGCAGCCCATTGTGACTTATTCATTTATGTAAGCCTAGTATCTGTCAGCACTAGCAGCCATCATTTGTCCCTACTTTGTTTTCTTTTACAGTCCTTGCATAATAAGAAAGCAACAACAGCCACTCTTGAGATGAAAGTTTGGTGTAGTGCCAAACAGGTTGAATGCATTTGCTGTGACTGTAACTGTAAATGATTCAGGGAAGATCTTATTCTGGAGAATTCTGAGAAAATCCCACACCCTTTCTAATCTCAGATGAGCTATTTAAACTATGCTGATATGCATCACTGTCGGTCTGGCACGGACTTGCTAAGCATGCTAGATTTTATTAAGAAGAGACAGATTTTTGTTTTTTTCAGGAGAGCAAAACGGCATACTGGTTTACCAGATAAATATGTCAGGATCAATATTTTTAGGGCCCACGCACAGGGGCGAGGACCCTCTAAAGACGAAGGATTATTACTCTCCCCCGTCTTTCATTAGGCCTTTAAAGACCTCAGCATGCTCATAAAGTTATGGTTTTGCAGATACATGAGGACTTGTGAAAATCGCAGTATTTTGTGAGTTTTGAATATGTGAAATCCAGACTCAATCGTGAAAATAAAGGCCCCTCCTTTAACTTTTTCTAGAATTATGAAACTTGGTGGGTGGTTTTGCTAGGCATGATCTACAAAAAAGCCTCTTGAAGCAGTACCCTAACTCCCACAGGAAATCTGCCATTTTGAATAAATTAGTCTAAATGTGTATTTTTTGGCCCATTTCCAGGGGTCCTTTGAGAACTAATATCAGTTCATCTTCATCCTTATTTGTAAACTCACATGTCTTCTCCTCCGTCAGGTTTGACAACTACTCTGCTAATGTTATGGTGGATGGGAAACCTGTGAACCTGGGCCTTTGGGATACAGCAGGACAAGAAGACTATGACAGACTCCGCCCACTTTCCTACCCACAGACGGTATACATAAAAACACCCATTGTTGTTCTCTAAATGATGTTGGTGCTCTTACGTAGTCACTTTAGGAAGTTTTGATGCCTTGACTGAGCAAGGAAGTTAAAGGGAAAGAAAAACACCACACCTTTTTACGACGTGAAATCAAGAGGTTTCAGCAGGAAGTGATCGTCAGTGACTCTTACTGTCCTGTTTTCTTTTTCTCTTCAGGATGTGTTTCTCATCTGCTTTTCACTTGTGAGTCCTGCCTCGTTTGAAAACGTCCGTGCCAAGGTGAGTTTAGATCATGTGACTTGTTGTAAAAGCGTGAATTAGAGTACTGATACAGGGTGGTAAACCTTTATAGTTTTCTCCAAGGATGACGTAGAATTATTACAAAGATTAATTTCACCCATTCATTATGAACTTGTTTTTCTACTTGTAGTATTTCTTTCCTTTACAATATTATTGCCATTAAAAGTAACTTAATTAACTGTATTACAAAGTGAGAAAAGTGGTTTGTGATGGCACTTGGGTGTCACCAGGAATTTAAACATTTTGGTAATAATTTAATTGAAGAGGTATGCATGAGATTGACATGACACCTGTCACTGATATGAAGGAGGCTGTATTAATGTTGATATTATAGTTAGGTGTAGTTCAGTCTATGTTACCTTTAATGCTATAAATTAAGATCTTAGTCACTTCTGCTCACACCACTGGACACAGTTTTTAGTTTGCCTTTCACTTTGTCTGGTTTCACTGCAGCTTTTTTCCTTTCCTGGACAGCCACATAAGTAAAAACTAGATCTCAACCCTCTATTGTCTCCAGTCTTTATGCTAGGCTAAGCCAGCTAGCTACAGCCTTACCATACTGTACAAAGAAGCAAATAAGGATCAAACAGTGTCAACTTTGCATTAACAAAATTCAAAAACATTCATGAAGCCTCCTTCCTGTCAATGGCGGGTATCATGTCAGTCTTTTGCATACCCCATAAAGGGGACACATTATGCAAAAAACACATTTTCAGGCTTTTCTAACAAAAACATGTGCCCCTGGCCTGTCCACAACCCCCTCAAGTACCAAAAAAATCCATTCCCTTCCACCCTCTCTTTCTCCACCTTTCAGAAAATGTGTGCTAAAACCAGCCGTTTTCAGATTTTACCCTCATGATGTCACAGGGGGAGTAAGCACCGCTCCCAGGTTTGGTTGGCCCTCCCCGCCTGGAAAGTTCCACTCTTCTCTCCTGATCTTCCTCTCAGCTGCCAGCTGATAGCTCAGTGGGTTACTCTGCTGACTTTTGTCTGGGAGATTTATGGTTCAAATTCCAGTCAGGTCCTTAACTTCGGATAAAAGTATCTGTAACATTGTAACATCAGGAGGGCCATATCCGTTTCCTGAGAGGCTGTGGTTGGGCGCAAAATCAGACAACTAATTACCTTTTAAAGCCACAGACAAAGAAACGGCTTGTTCTGAGAAGGGCAGAAACAGAGGGGTTTGTGGACATGCAAAAACCCTATACTAGAGTGTTTTTTCAGCAACAAACTTCACAGGCATGTTTTGGAGACCTCTGAGACTAATATAAACGTGTCTTGAAAGGGTTAAATATGTCTCCTTAAAAAGTGTTGCCACCCTTTAACGATTTGTTACATTTTTTCATATGAAGGTTAATCTTTGGGGCTTTTTACCTTCATTTGGAGAGGATAGGTCAGCAAATAGTGTAGAAAACTGGGGAGAAAGGGCATGCAGGAAAAGAGCCACAGCTGAAGGCTATTTGCACCGTGTTGTTACACATCTACACATCATTACACAATGTTAGATGTCCAGATGGCACATAGACTGACTATACATTTACCTTTGGTCCTTAAGGCTTATTATCTTAAACTCTGCAGCCTTATTATAGGCATAAAAAAGCAATCACCCCTAAAGATCTTTGATTACTCACAATCTGACAGAAGTGGGCAGAGACGTACAGGGCACAGCTGTGCTTAGCATTTAAACCGATATCCACAATCATAAAACAGGTGTGTGCAAGAGAAATGAATGCATCAAAATAAATGCAGGCAAGTTCCTACATGCTAACAGTGTGTCCCAACAGCACACAGCAGAGTTGGCATCAGTAAGAGATCAGCTTAATTGAATTGTTTCCTATCAGAGTGGCCTTACAGGCTGCACACAGCGCAGCATGACTTGACAGTCGTTTTTTTTATCCCTTTGCCTCGTTTCTGTCTTCCTTTCTGTGCTTTACTAGTAGGGATGCAAGATCAGCTTGATATCTGCATCAGCTTTAGCTTTTGAAGTGAATTCCAGGTAGAGGATGTGAGATGGATTGGAAAAAACTCACCGTGCTTGCCTGAGAACAGACTGTTCATACGTGGACTGCAGGGACAGGTTTTCACTTCTCTCTACCACCTTCATGGCGGTCTGCACCAGACAAGCAATTTTAGATTCAATGTGAACAGAGATTACTGTGACAGGCTGACATCCTGTATCAGATTTTGCTCTCCAAAAACACCTGAAAAACAAAGCTTGATCTGATCAACACTGAACACTCTGAGTCAGCATAAAAACTACGCCGTGTAGTTTTAGGCAAGAACAACAGACTTACATCATTTGAAGTCTTTTCTTTGTTTACCCTAATTACTTCAATTTCACAGGTTTTAAGGACTGATGTTTGTGTCTTTTTTCATTTTGTAAGGACTGAAGTTTTAGGTTTGAACTCTATTTATTTGTCTATTCATCGACTAAAACAAATGAATAAATATTGGTATATCAGATATTGGCAAAAATCTAATCCTACATCCCTAAATCATCTCCATATCCATGATTGAAATGTTAAACTCTGACCTGTAGCAACAAGAAGGCCAAACTATTTTGCTCAGCCCTGTCAATGACTCGATGATGCACCACATTTGTTTCTCTGATTCTAATAAAAGTGCTAGATACCATGTTTGATAGATGCTTTATGGGACAGTACCAGTGTTTTTTTGTGTAATTAAGACAGTGTGCAGGAGTTTGCCTGCTCATTTTCATCATCAGCAAACCAGAAATTACCCAGCATCTGATGCCTTAGACCTGCTGTTATACCAAAAGGATATTGAAATCATTTGATTTTTACTGGTATTATCTCAGAGTTTAAATTTCTTGTAATGTGACAACTAGGGGTGTGACGAGACACTTATCTCACGAGAAGAGACGAGATGAGATTTTACACTTTTTTCCAATTTTGGAAAAAAATACATGGGTGGATAATATGTCCTTTATACAACTGAAAGTCATAATTGCAAAGCATTCAGGTCTACTCAAAAATGTTTGAACTAAGTACTGAATAGGCTATTAATGCTTCCAAAGAATATGTTTTGTCTAACTTTGACTCAAACTGTACATTTGAATGCTCTACAAATCAAACCTTTCATTTTAACTGTCTACAAAATCTTTAATTTACTACACTTTACCTACAATTACAATAATTATTTTTAATAATATTAAAAACAGTATAATATTATTATACTTAATCACATATAATAAAAAAATGTAGATTTATTTAAAAGTACTTTAAGCACTGTTTACAACAGACTGAAATGTAATGATTTATAGGCAGATCATGTGCGGCTCAAGTAGCGCACGTGAGGGGTGTGGGAGGTTGGATACCGGATCAGCTCCGTTTCTTCATTAGCTCTCTCACCAACAGTTTAAAGTGTCCAGGGCATCTTTGTGATCTTTTATAACTTCCAGTTTGGTATTGTCTTCTCTAAGGAGAGCTGCTGCTCCAAGTGTCTGCACAACATTGATCTCACGAGATTGATTTTTCCGTAATGAGAAATCTCGTGGTGTTTTGATCTCGCGAGATCTCATGACACGAGATCTCATCACACCCCTAGTGACAACCCTAACAAAGACAGGTCTTGAGAGTGACGGCCCTAACTTCTCAGTGTTGTGATCTCTGCAGTGGTATCCTGAGGTGAGACACCATTGTCCCAACACTCCTATTATCCTGGTGGGCACCAAGCTGGATTTGAGAGATGACAAGGACACGACAGAGAAGCTGAGGGAGAAGAAACTCTCTCCTATTACATATCCTCAAGGACTGGCGATGGCTAAGGAGATTGGTAAGAACTCTTTGAATTCATTTCAGATCTTTCTGCTGAAGTATTTTTGAAAACAAAACCAAAGACACGTTTTTGTGTCGTCTCCTCAGGTTCTGTTAAGTATCTGGAGTGCTCAGCCCTGACTCAGCGTGGCCTTAAAACCGTATTTGATGAGGCCATCCGGGCTGTCCTCTGCCCTCAGCCTGTAAAGAAGAAGCGCAAGAAGTGCACTCTCCTCTAAGACTTCCTCCTCCGGCACGTTAAAGGGGGGAACATGAGCGGTAGTGGTGCGGGTGGCTAAAGACGCAGGAGAAACACACCAGTATACACACAAAAACAATGTACTTTGGATTCTTTCCTTCCATCAGTGTAGCTACAGCAAATATACCCATCATCTCCATTGACAGTTTCACATAGGGTCAGCGTTAGGAGGGAGGGTCGTTAGATCACAAACCCTCATCCTTTCCAAACTACATATACTGTATAAACAAGTTAAATGCAATTCTTGAGGCCTTCTAAAATAGATTGGATGTTTTTTGTAAAAAGGACCGTGGAATGTTTTCAATTTGTTCTTCCACTGGTTGTCAACCTTTTTTTGTTTACAGTCTTGTGCTTGTTTTTTAATGGAAGAAATATTGCCAAATATGTTCTGCAGACGTGCTGTAATTACGCAGAAAAGATCTGTTTTGTTTCTTTTGTTTTGAACCTTTAAACCTTCAAAATACAGCTGACAGTTTGCTGTTGTGTGCTGCTTTTTCATTCAGCTCCACAATCAGTACGCGTACATGCAGTTTAGAAGGAGGGGGATTATTGAGTCAGTCTTGCTAAAACTGAGGTATGCAAGTCTGACTGAGATCATACTTAGTCATTTAAAATGTATAAAAGTTGGTTTAATGCTTCAGGTATGCGGTTGCAGATCAGTTTACTTAATTGGACTGGACTAGACATTCTGCAGAGATCAGCACCTCTGTTGCAGGCTTTCACCTTGAAGATGAAGAGCATAAATGCAAAGACATGCCATTCATCTCAGCTGTACTAAAACTAAAGCACAGAGTTTGTACAGAATATACTGAGCTGTAAAATCTGTCCATGTCGCATGATCAAAGAAGGAAGGTCCATGCTGACTAGCTGAAGTGGGACATTGTTCCAGCTCCTGAGTCAACTCTCCTGTGCTTGGGATGAGCACAGTAGCCCAGTTAAATTGCCTATTAGAGCTAAATCTGTACCATGTTCTTCCTCTGCATGTAAACGTACTGACTCTCAGCATTTTTATTAGTTTTCAGTTCCATTTCGCCAGGGCTGCCGTGTGTCACCGCACTGTCAACAAGGAATTCAAAGCTACCATCTGTCCGGTTCTTTGTTTTTGCCTCAGATGAGTTGTTTTCAGTCGCTTTGCTTTCAGTCCTAGCACGTGAATCACAAAGACAACTGAGATGTACTGAAAATGCAGAATGGGAACAGATCTTTGGACACCAACAGTGCTATTAATTACTCCCCAATGAATCGAATGATCCAGTATTTTATGTGTTTGGCTTCCACCTGTCTGGTTCATGGTATTTTTCTTTTCCCTAGAAGTGTCTCGACTGTGTAGCTGCCCAGGCGTGCAAAGCTCAAACCTTTATTAGATACCAGATTAGAACTGTTTAGGTGGTGGGGAACAAGAGCACCTTTAACGCTCTGTGGGCATTTATCAAAAACCTTTGTGCAGCACATTTTGATTTCTAATAGCATCACTACTGGCTGATTAATGTCTCTAAAACGGAGCATTTACGCCTGCTTTTAACAGAGCTACTGTCGGTTATGGTGTAGTATACAGTGTACTCATCTTTTTGTTATAATCATGTGATTTTTGTATTTTTCTTCACAGAAGTTCCACTTTGCTCACTGTATTGTTAACTAACACTATGAATATCCTTTGTTTATTACCTCTACAGTTAACGCTACCTTAATCTCCATACAAGCCTAGCTTTTTGTAATTAATGCTGATAGCATGTATGTGCAACATATACTGAAAACTAAGATTAGAATGCTACAGTTATATTTTTTGCCTATTTACAAAATGTATTTGAACTACTAGATCAGGGGGTTAAGTACATGTTGCTCATCTGTAATGTATTCAGACATCAAGCTGTGCTTTAATTCAAGCCAATGTCGTGACTCTTTAGTTTTATGGATAAAAAGCTGTTGTCACTTTTTGGAAAAGCCAATAAAATCAAGTAAAACTGACTCTGCTCTGCCTGTTTGTTGGACCCCAGTTTCCTCTACAAGGACTAAAATGTACTGATGAGTCATACCTGTGAATAACAGATGCTGCTTCACTCTGATTTTACTGCAGAATGCACATCAAGAAGCCACTTTGTTAGATATCCATCTAGAAAAATAAAGGTCTTTCTAAACACATTTACAGTATCGGACATGAATCTGTGACAGAATGCAACACTTGTAACCCATTTCCTGAAAACATCTGTGCATTTTGACTCTTTATGCACTGACTCCAGTCTTGTTGAAGTTTCCTCAAGTTCTTCAGTCCGCTTTGCTCAACAGTCCCCTGAATGCTGAGGTCATCCTTGTTGCTTTGGAAGCTTTCCCTCAACTTTCAGAATAACCTTTGGCACAGCACTCTGCAACCCTCTGTGGCTCATTTTGGAGGGTATCAGTGAGTGTTAATCATTCTTATAGTAGAAAAGTTGAAGTCTAGGTTAACAGAGAACTTGGAGAGGCTGGGGGATGTATTAGTACAGAAAGATCATTTTTCAGGCAAAGATACCAGTTTAGACTTCAAAATGATTGTAGTATTTATTTGACTATCCTATCAAAAAATAGAAGCCCTTGCCAATTTATACTGAGTTCTTTTAAATTTTAAAAATGCAAGTGGAGTCCTGTGAGCTGCCTAAAAAGGTTAGTTGGCATTTGGACAATATGCATCAGAGGCAACTTTGTATCTGAACTTCCACTGAAAAATGCATTGAAGAAAAGATAAAGACCTGTGAGTTATGTCCATCTTTGCTCTCATTTTGATGATGACAGAAAATCTCCAGCAGTCTTGATTTTTTTTGTTTCCCTCATCTGTATGCTATGTTTTCTGACAGCTAATCATACAGAAAGTTGGACTAAATGACATAATAAAAGGCACTTTTCCTGTTTTCCATCAGGATGGAGAGACTCTGGAGAGATGTTTATGTGGGAGTGCTTGATCTTTTCTACACCATCTTTACCTGCATTCAGAGGGAAATCGGTCTCCACTCCAGCTGTGGACTCGCCGTGAGCGTGAGGCACTCCAGGATCCATTGCAGGTTTAAATGAGTTTTTGTGTAGCTTTCTCACTTATCTTAACATTTCAACAGTCATTTTAGTTTTTTCTTTTAGTTTTCAGCACATGTCGATTTTTTAGACACATTTGACCTGTCTCTTTATCACAAATTTTTGTTAACAGACTCTTTTACTCCATCTACTACATCCACAGGTTGACATGGAGTATGGAGTAGACTGGACTGGACTGGACCAAGTGGTCTTCGGGAAGCAGATGCTGTTGTTCCTGAAGTTGAACTTGAGCGCTCACTGACTGAGCAGGAAGTAGAAACTCTACCCAGGCCTGATAGTCCTTGGTCAAATGTGTTGGATATCTACATAGAAACTATGAGAAAAATATCAGAAATGCTTGAGTGACTCACAGACTGGAAAGCCACATGCCCTGCAGAACAGAGGAACATAATAAAGAGAACAAAACCCTTTTTTGTTACTGCTCCTTATCTAAATACATACTGTAATGCCCATCTCAGTGACCACATTGGGGATATTTCTTTATCCTAAACTATAGTCAAATTGCATCTCATTCAGGGAAGATTTCTTTGAACAGTAGCACCTGATTTTTTTTATCAAAGAAATCAGGCATCTTTTCATTTAAGAGGACTGAACCTGAAAAGATATTTGACAAAAGACCTTTGTAAAACCAAGCTCAACATATCCAAAGCACTGTCCAGTGACCAGATGAGGCATCATCTTAAACCTTTTTGTTTAGAACAACTGTTCAGAACTGTTTTCAACGGGTATATTAACTAGTCTCAGATAGATATTTTCAACTTTGGGACAATGACACACACGTATTCTGCTCAGATCAGTCCAAAACCAGTATCAACAGTCCCAATAGCAGCAAGGAGGTCTCTATTAAAGACACTGTAGTCTGTGTAATGTCCAGGGAGTTTCAGCAGATGGAAGCAGGTTGAAGAGCCTGGGAAGGAGCTCTCCACAACTTCAACATCCAAGTGTCTGGGAAGCACATCCTATCCCACCCAAAACTGCAGAAGTTTTCCAAGCAACTTTGGAGATGCTGCCACAGAAGAGAGAAAAAATCCTCTATTATAAACTGAAATTACTTTTTTTGTTTTTTAACAGCATTGAAAGTTAGGATAACTAAAATGATCAGCAAGTTCAAAATGTTCAATCATCTTAAAGAGACAGCTCCTAGAAGCAGCGTGAGGCTCCGGATGGTTCCTGTCTAGAACAGGGTCTTCAGTACAATTGAAGTCTCCCTCCAGAAACAGGTAGTCTTCACTGCTGAGTCATTCTATAATTAGGGCTACATTTTATGTCCACAGTTTGTATTGACCAGTTTCATAAAAATATTCACTTCAAGCAATGAAGCAATTAAATATATATTAGTGCAAATTTCAGCA
This sequence comes from Cheilinus undulatus, assembly GCF_018320785.1. NCBI lineage: Eukaryota > Metazoa > Chordata > Actinopteri > Labriformes > Labridae > Cheilinus > Cheilinus undulatus. The sequence goes on along the minus strand of NC_054885.1, from coordinate 33,146,541 downwards.
TTTATGTATTTATTTATTTATTCATTTATTTAGCCAAAAATTGCATTTGTTATACTGGAATTACCTTTTTTTGTTCTGTCCAGTTTGCTAAGGTTCAGGTTTTGCTCTTTAAAAAACACAAAGATAAATGTTTTTATCAACTATTTTCTTCATTTTTTGTTCAAAAAGAATACTTAAAACATGAGAAAGGTATTTTATATATATATACATATATATATATGTTTCCAGCATCAGAAGGCCTCTTGATGCGAGACATCCATTCCCCCTCCCCCATAGCCTTGTGACTTTTGATTTATGTGCACCTCATTAAAATAACACACAACTGAAGGACATCACCTTGCACAATTAAAACCCTACTCTGTTTAAACCCTCATTATTTTCAGCTTTACACAAAACAACAACAACAACAAAAGCATTATTCTGCTAAAAGACATCATCGATCGTTATAGATTAAGAAAAACAGTAACCCCCCACAGCTAAAATAGCTGTATTTAAGATGTTGTCAAGCCTTACAAACGTGATGAACACATACAGGTTTATCGTCGTCTCTACACACATATTAATCGCTATCGGGTGTTTAAAATGAAAAGTTTATTTTAATAGTACTACTCCGAAAGTTAAGTCTGACTCGCCAATAACATCAAACACTCGCATGACATTAACACTGGTTTATCTAACTAGCATAAGGCAGGATATGCAGGTTACTGTTAGTTCCTTGACATGGGATGAACGTTTTGAAAAGGTGAATGTAATAGTTGATGAATAAAAGATGTATTAATATGATGTGGTTTGATGTTATATGACAGGAGCGATTTGCTAGGCAGGTTAGCAAGGCTAACTCCCTAGCAAACGTCCACGGCCCATTGATTGGACTAGCATCGGCATTAGCTTATTGTGCAGGCAATAAAGTCTAAGTTGTCATTGTTGTGAAATATCATCTAATGCTTGTTACCTTGTTTTGTCGGTGAATATCTGTGGAGCCCGGAGACAGTACTTAGCGCCATTGTGAGCTGAATGGCGGCGGCAACCGGGAAACAAGGAAGAAAAAGTGGCCAACTGGCAAGTGAAAGTGCATGTGCTGACAGAGAAGGTTTCCAGCCAAACATGAAGTATGAACGAGTGTAAGAAAAAGAGCTTTGGGGTCGTCCAAAAGTTGGAAACGATGTCAATACGCAGTCATATCTAAAAGATAAAACGCATTCCTTTACTTCTATCAAACGCCTCCGCGGTGGCCACACGCGTAGGACGCCCGCCTCTCGACCCGATGGCCACGGGTTCGAGCCCGTTTGATCACCAAATGGCCGACAGGCCGGTGAGGCAACGTGGCGTCTGCAAAGCAGGTGTACTCCGGGCGCCTATGCGAGTGAGATTTTTTCCCTTTTGGAAATACCTTGCATCGCGCACTCACCATTTACACACACAATCACAACTACATACAACCGCGGCTCAATCTCATTAAAAACACAGCCAGCTGCAGCCATCCCATCAAACAACCTAACCAAGGAACACACTTTGACCAACTGGCCTGCCTTCAGCTAGCTAGCTAGCCAAAACTTTGATTCAACTCACAACTCCTTCCACTACCCACACTCAGCTGTGTCTAGTCACTGCTAACTCCAGCATGCAGAAAACTAGCAGCTTTCACACTTTTCAGCAAACAAGGCTACACTGTCACACACAGCTAATCCCACAATGTGTTACAGCCAAAATGCCCACAGATGAAAGGCATTTCAACAATCCTGTTTCATGTCACTGATTCTCATTTGTTTTTTGTTTATTTTACAAATGGGCCCTGCTCAAGCAAAGAGCCAAATTGTTGGAAAATACGGTTGCAATAGCCACAGTGTAAGTGATGAAAAGTGGCAAAAAAGGCTTGAGGTGGCAAGAAACATAAGTTAAAGGTGGCAAAATGGCCAAAAATGGGAAGAAATGGTCAAAAGAGGCATAAAAAATGAGAAAAGTAAAAAGAAATACATAAATGTAGAAATAAATCCAGAAATAACTATGGATAGAAATAAATGTTATTCAATAAATAAATACAGGAATAAATAAATGAATTGAAAAAATATGGAAATATTTGTCTTTTTTGACATTTTATGACTCATCTATTTCTTTATTTATTGATATGCATATATATTTGTTTATTTTTATATTTCAATATGTGTACAGGTCTTGAAATTGCATTTCATTTAAATGAACAAGTTCGTTAAAAAGTCTTTTAAATGTTAAAGTTGTTTGTGTGTGTTTGTGTGTAAATTCATGTGTATTTTCTAAAAGGAAAAGTGACTGAATTAACCGATATATCTGTTGAGCTTATATGCTATACTCAGTTTGTCCACTAGATGGTGGTCTGCACACACAGTGACAAGAAGTCTTAGTTGTGGCTAAGGGTAAAATAAGGGTAATATGATAATAATAATCAAAAAGCAAACAACAAATGAAGATGCAAAGATGTTGAATTTTAAAAAAATACAATACAAAAGACCAGAGGCAAAAACCTTCAAGAAATCAAAACAAGAGAAAGAGACTGCAAAGGCTACTTCAACTGTGCTCATTTTTAGCTGTTAGTTTGCAGTCTCTGAACCATCTAATAGGCTAAAAGGAAATTCATGTGAGCAGAAATGATTCACTAACATTGAGGTACTAGTGGCTGGATAAATAAAATGCTCTTACCTGACCAGTTTTGCCAGGCACTAAGTTGGGTGTGGCTGCTGCACCATGCCACCAAAACGCGGCCATTCAAAATGGGAAAGAAGAGCAAAACCAAAGCACTTTTACAAATGTATACAATTGTTGATAGTTAAAATGAGATTGATAAGAAGAAAAGACTACCATTGACAATGTAAGGGCCGGCCGGTAAAACTGATGTAGTTGACCCCTCTAGTATAAATTTGTAATGAGGCTGTCTATTTTACTTTACCAGGTTAGAATTAGAGGCCTCACCCTGGAGCAGCTGCAGAGATGACTGAGATCTTCATCACCGCTTTTATGTTCTACGTATATAAGAGCTCACCTTAAAGGTCAGTTATTTGTTTACCATGTGCAACTACTTTTTACTGTGAAAAATATTTGACTGTTCCTTACATGCCGACAGCCTTTGGTGATTCATTTTAAGCACCTTAATAAGACAATTGCAGTGAAATGTAAATTATTATCAGCTCTGCTTTTTTTGCATCCTGTGAATGGCTGTGTAGTTTTATCACTGTCTAATAAAAAATCTTGAAGGCATTACTGTTCTGGTGTCTTTACTTGATATTGGTAAAAACAAGACTCACAAGATTTACTCAGGACTTTACTCCTTTGAAACCTGAAGCATTTACAGCAGTAAGAAAAAGCAAATATTAATATGGCTGTAAAATAAAAAAAGTAAATCAACAGATATAGTTATTAAACAATGGCCATGGTTATTTAACTGCAATGAAGATCATTAACCTTAATGTTTAATATTTGAAGACTTTATATTTAATAGGGTTGTTATCAAGGACTTTTACTTGTTTTGCTGCATTTTCAAAGTGTGCTATTTTTGACCAAAACAGAGGCTCACCACTAAGAAATAACTAGCCCGGTGAAAATGTTAACTAATACCCATTTGCATCTCACCACTGTCTTAATTTAATCCTTTTAATAGTAACACTGAAGCTAATTTTGGAGAATATGCGTAATTTCTATGTTACATTATATATTATATATAAATTGAGAGTGCCACTCTACTCTCTGGGCCAGATTTGAAACATTTTGTGCCAGGTTTAATACATAAGGTGTGTGTAGTTAATTATATTTGTTACATAAAGTCAACAAACTTTACATAGTTACACTATAAGTCAGTAAACTGACTGTCACTTTCCGGGCAGAGATCAGCTGATCCTCCGCCGCCCAGACAGACGCAGTATTTACAGTATCTGAAGTTCAATTAAGTTCAATCAAAGTTGCGCCTGCGCACCTAAGTCTACAGCAGCCAGAAAACGGGATACTGCGTATACATGGCACAGTGTCCCGTTTTCTTTTGGAGTTCTCCAGGTAGCAAAAACGGCTTTCTCAAAAACGGGATACTGTGATATCCTGGTTTCTGCAGGTGTATACACGAACAAAGAGAAAACTGGATACTCAAAAAACCCGAGAGAAAACGGGATACTCAAGTCCATGTAAATGCAGTCATGTATGCAGGGATATGAATAAGCGGGTTTCTCTGTGCACATGTAAACATAGTAGCCCGAATATGATAAAAACCGGGATATGACTCATAACCGGGACACTCAGGTCCATGTAAACGCAGTCAATGACAAACGCTGTCCGAAACACTCAGCCAATCACTGCCGATACGCATTCATATCTAAAAGATAAAGGGCACTTCTTCTGCCTCAGTTGTCGGCCACTTCGGTGGCCGCCTGCGTAGGGCATCTGCCTACCAACCCGAACACCACGGGTTCGAGCCCCGCAAGGCTCCACCACAGGCAAGAAAGTGGTGGAGTGCACGTCAAAGCCGTGCATGAAGCAGATGTAACCGCGGGTCTCTACGTGGGTCCACTTTTACCACTTGGAAATACCTTGCATCGCCCACTCACTATTTACACACACAATCACAACTAAATACAACTGCGGCTCAATCTCAAAAAATACAGGAATAAATAAATGAATTTAAAAAATGCAAAAATGTGTAAAGGTGGCAAAATGTCCAAAAATGGAGGGAAAGGGTCAAAAGAGGCATAAAAAATGAGAAAAGTAAAAAGAAATACATAAATGTAGAAATAAATCCAGAAATAATGATGGATAGAAATAAATGTTATTCAATTAAAAAAAATACAGGAATGAATAAATGAATTTTAAAAAATGCAAAAATGTGGAAATATTTGTCTCTTTTGACATTTCAGGACTCATTTCTTTATTTATTGATATGCATGGATATTTGTTTATTTTTATATTTCCACATTTATTTCTTGATTTTGACTTTGAAATCCACATTTCTTTATTTCCATATGTGTACAGGTCTTGAAATTACATTGAATCTAAATGAAGAAGGTTTTTTTTGTTTGTTTTTGTCTTTAAAAGTTGTGTATGTGTGTGTAAATTCCTGTGTATTTTCTAAAAGGAAAAGTGAGTGAAAGAAGCAATATCTGCTGAGCTAATGTGCTATACTCAGTTTGTCCGGGAGATGGTGCTCTGCACACACAGACAATAAGTCTTAGTTGTGGCTAAGGGTAAAAGAGCTAGGAAGAGATGAAAACGTCAGAAGAAGCTACACAAGCAGCTGTGTAACTTCCTGTCTTTGTTCTCAGGTTGGTAAAGTGTTAAAAGCATATAAAAGCAGATTTAAAATACACAGAATAGCAGCAGGTTATGGAAGAGTAAAACATGAGTGTATTTTTGCTAACTATGAATTCACAGAGAGACCTTTTTTTTAATTTTTCAAAGCACTTTTATTGTCTCAAAAGTTTGACAGGATCAGAAAAGAAATTTAAAAACATCTCATGTGAGTTTTTACAATGAAAGATTTTTTTTTTCAATTCAAATTCAGACCAATAACCAGATCAGCATTCTTCACAGAGCACAGCACTTTTTTCAGAGCCCACATTTGGGTGAAATCCTCCACACAGTCAGTTTATAGAAAGAGAAATGGGTTTTCAGTCTGACCTTTATCACTGGAAGAGAATTCACCTTAGCATCAACATGTAAAGAGCTCTCAAGTTTGTTTCTTCTGCTGAGATAAATGGACATTTTTGCCTGAGCCAGCAGGAAGTGAAACAGTTGACATTTGGTTTTGTTTTTCCTGTTCTATCTGTAACCCAGGATGAAGATTTGATGAGAAAAAACTCTCCAAACAAAGCCAACACTTGGACGAGGAGCTGGAAGAGAGAAAGCAGTCTACTGCACTCTAAGAAACAATAAAGTGTTTCTCTCTGTGAGCAGAAGGGACAGGTGTCCACAACATTTGAATTTAGCACAGAACCAAAAGAATGATCAGCAACAACAGCATGTAAAACCCTCCACTGTAAATCCCCAGCCCTTTAAGTTAACAGTGGTTTGTACAGTGCTCTCCACTCAGGCCTCTGAGCCTCTGTCAGGTTTAAAAATAAAAAAATAATAATAATACATTGTTTGACCTACCATAGAACTCAGTTTATACTCAAGACCAGGATTGAGTTTTAACATCAAACCAAGATGACATGTAAACTCTGTAAGAATTTGAACCTGGGGAAAGAATCCGAGCCACCAGGCTGTAACAGTCCATTATTACAGGCAGCAGTCTGGGACAGGGTCTTTAGGACTGAGCTGCTGTTTCCAGCCTCTCAGCAGGAGGCTGACCACCCTGGCTGACCTGATCCCCAAGCATGGGACCAGAGCAGCAGCATTGTCCAGATCAGAGCCACACACCTCCATCAGCTGGCCCAGAGTGAAGATGTGAGCCTCACAGAGTCTCTGAAGCAGGGACGGCCCTGCCGCACACTGTAAAGGCGTCCCGTACACGACTGGCTCTTTTAGAAGCCAGAACAAAGAGCCACAGTCCTTCAGCCTGTCCTTCTTGAAGAGTCCCCACACTTTAAACAGTCCCTTATAGATGGTGGGGAAACAATCCAGTTTAAATCCAGCAGGTAAAACCAGCCTAGTAATCAGTCCTTTACCCACGGCTAAGGCTTCACTTTTCCTCGTTCAGTTTGGCAGAGGACATTTGACCCAAATGACACACAGTTTTATTTAAAACATTAACGTCATGTTAGTTTTTACAATCCAAATGAGATCATCAGCATGTGCTGACAATTTAACACTATTTATACATCCAGGAAAAGAGAAAGCAGACAACTGTAACCTTAATCTGTGCACTAACAGCTCTATGGCAAGAGAGTACACTGAACCTCTGCTGCAGTTTAGTGAACCCTGTGTCTGTGCAGCAGTGGGAGTCCACATAGAGGAGCTTTGGGGGTTCCACGCATGCCTCTCTGTATCTCTTCGTGAGATCTGCCACCATCCTATCAAGTCCCGCTCCTTCCTCAGCAGTGAGGACACTGATAAGGATCTGGCCGATGTCGAAGCCGACTGAGCTCATGCAGTCATCCCCTTCCCAATCCCAGCCAACTTCTTTGTGATCTTAGAGAGGACATAAAAAAAGAAAGAAAAAAACAGATAAAAAACACGGAGAAAATGATGATGGTTCACTGTTAAGTACAAGAAAGTATACAGAAGGCAACTCTGTTTTGACCTTACTCTTGGTAAATCTGTTAAGACTTGACTAAAACTTTAAAGATAAAGAAACATGATAGGTTTATTAATACTGACGTTATGAATAAATCTACCAAAAACTAAAAAATATGGGCCTCAACACTGTTCAATATGAAAATCTTAGTTCTGTGTTAATGAACCAGTTTACTAATATTTTCGTTGTAATTTGATGCTGTGGTATTATGTTTTTGAAGTAGACATTAAATAGCTCTTTAAATAATCGGTAATACCTTTGTGCTTGAGTCCATTTTCAGAATGACTCCGGAAGTGGACGTGTTGGTGGCCTTGATGTGGTCAAGGCGACTCATGATATCCCTGCCATACACAGATAGTAGCCATCCACTGCTGGACACCTCTGTGGGCTCTGAGGGCTCCTGACGTGCCACAGGGAACAGAGCTGGAAGGGCCTTAAAGCCAGCACACTCCTCCAGGTAATGCACTAACCTGTTGAGCCACTCCTCCCCGTGGTTCCCCTTGAGCTGTTTAATCAGGCGTGTAGGGTTGTTCCCCAGGGTCTGGTCCCGCAGCAGGCCAATGACACCAATGTCTCCTACGTATCTGTGTGATAGCACACAGAAATGACTTGTTGGTTCTTATACATTGAGCCTGTATGCAATAACATTTTTTTTTATTGAACTAAGAAAGGAATTCAAATACTGTTGATAATTTGTGACTTTATGTCTACTGATCACACTTACTTCTGTGTCAGGATGAGCCTGAACAACTTCTGATGATGCAGGCTGAGTTGGTCCCGAACAGTCTTCCTGGTTGCCAGACAGGTGAGGCGACAGACTGTGCACCTCATTACACGCTGGACAACGTACGCAGACCCTCCACTGATTGTACGGCATCCACACAAACACAAACATCACACATTACCACACTTCCAACAAACATGAAACAGGAGATTAAAAATAAAGTGACAACAATTTGAACTTCACTGTCAAGTAAAACTTACAACAGCAGAGGAAGTGTCTGCAGGAGCTCCTGTTGGTGAAGTCCTCACAGAGGACGTAGCAGGGCTGGGAGGTCCATGGCTGGGACTCAAGGAGACAGAGGAGATGGCAGAAGAGGCAGAAGTTGTGGTGGTGGTGGCAGAGCTGGACAACTGCTGTAAAAAAAAAAAGGACAAGTTACCACCAATTAAAATGCAGAGAAAACATATTTTTTTGAAAGTTCTAACTTTGTTTGGATTAGAAATAGCTTATATGCCACAGAAAAGAAATAGGAGACTTGTTAATTAGGGCAAACCTGCAGAGAAAACACACATTTCCTTGAAACTCAGATACAAAAAAAAATGCCAGGTAACAAAATAATAATAATACCAACAATAACAATAATAATAAAAAAGCAAACAACAAATGAAGATGCAAAGATGTTGAATTTTTAAAAATGCAATACAAAAGACCAGATGCAAAAACCTTCAAGAAATCAAAACAAGAGAAAGAGACTGCAAAGGCTGATTGAACTGTGCTCATTTTTAGCTGTTAGTTTGCAGTCTCTGAACCATCTAATAGGATAAAAGGTAATTCATGTGAGCAGAAATGATTCACTAACATTGAGGTACTAGTGGCGGGATAAATAAAATGCTCTTACCTGACCAGTTTTGCCAGGCACTAAGTTGGGTGTGGCTGCTGCACCATGTCATCCACCAAAATGCGGCCATTCAAACTGAGAAAGGAGAGCAAAACCAAAGCACTTTTACAAATGTATAAAATTGTTCATAGTTCACAGCAAATGAGATTGATAAGAGGAAAAGCCTACCATTGACAATGTAAGGACCGGCCTCCTCTGGGGACTCTGAGCTGCTGTCCAGGATGTGGAGGACACTGTTGCTGATGTCACAGCTGTGCTCACAGCCTGGACAAAATAGAAATGGAAATAAGTCAAATATACAAGAAAGGATGTTTTTCACACATTTTCATTTATGTCTGCTATCCTCCAAAAGTCAAACTTGCCCACACTGTGCATGTCTGCTGTCCTCCAAAGGACATTTTGGAGGACACTCTGCACAATAATATTAGCCCATTTCTCTATTGATTGATCTGACTGATTATTCTAGAAACTTCCTGTACAAATGTTGCATTCCAATGTGACATCAACCTCTTTAAAGTGTCTCAACTAAGATGAGTGGCCTTATTGAAGAGGTCCAACCGTTTCTTTTGCCGAGGGGCAGGCCTGTTTCCAGCATCAGAAGGCCAGACACCTGAGGCAGCACACCTCTGGAGGCCAGACATCCATTCCCCCTCCCCCATAGCCTTGTGACTTTTGATTTATGTGCACCTCATTAAAATAACACACAACTTCAGGACATCACCTTGCACAATTAAAACCCCACTCTGTTTAAACCCTCATTATTTTCAGCTTTACACAAAACAAAAAAGCATTATTCTGCTAAAAGACATCATCGATTGTTATAGATTATGAAAAACAGTAACCCCCCACAGCTAAAATAGCCGTATTTAAGATGCTGTCAAGCCTTACAAACATGATAAACACATAGGGGAGGCTGGGGTGATTTGTGCCAAAGGGGAAGCAGTGCCACCCCTTGTTTATAGAAAACCATAGAAGAAATTGGTCATGTCATCAGATATTTTTTGAAGAACTATCCATTTTACTCATTCTGCATAAAAGAGAGACACATGGCATGAGAGGTAAGCACATTTTAGCTCAAAAAACTGTTTTTTTCCTTTCAAAGTAAAATTTCTCTGATCAAGGATTTTTGATTGTTGTGTCTGAACAATTATAAACAACTTGAAAACATTTCACACATGTTTTAGTGCTTTAGCAGGCTACACAATGAGTCTAAACAGTTAGCATGACGTTAGCTCTAAACTGCTGGATCATGCCATTTCTTTTTAAATGGTGGGGCTGGGGGGATTTGTGCCAAAGGGCCTGGGTTAAGTTGCGCCAGTGGCACACCCACAAACCCAGACCCACAGACACACCCGAACCCTGACATCCACACAACCAGACCCAAATACCCACAAACCCAGACCCACACATTCAGACCCACACACCCAGAGACACAAATCCCAGACCAACAGACCTAGACCCTAACCCACACACCCTCTCACCCAGACCCACACACCCAGTCCCAGTCCCACATACCAAGACAACAACACACCTACCCTATCAAATCCACACAACCACACACTGAGACCTACACACCTAGAACCCAGCAAAGAAGGGCCAAGAACAGCTGGAGAAGTGAGGAGAAGGGCATGCCTCATCACTGTTTGATTTACCTGCAATTTGTTTAATTTAGCTTACACTGATTTCAGTTCTGAGTTTGCACTGTTATTAAAGGGCAGTTTTATTCAGTTTTTAAGTGGACTAAGTCACAATGGGATGTTCAGAAAATGGCCTAAATCACTTTATTCTTATATGTTAGAATAACATATAAGAATAAAGTGCACCGGGGCACCAGGGGCAGGTTGCGCCACGAGACCACTTTTTTCCCAAAAGCTATATTTCCTAAACAGTTCATTTCAGATCCGAAGTGAATGTTCCCAGGGATGCACCACATCCTGGAATATATGTATGTACTTCAGTTGGAGGAATTACTGTTATGGCCTCACTTTAAAGTCACTTTGAGTAAAAACTGGCACAACTCACCCCACTCTCCCCTACAGGTTTATCGTCGTCTCTACACACATATTAATCGCTATCGAGAGTTTAAAATGATCAGCTTATTTTAATACTACTACTCCGAAAGTCAAGTCTGACTCGCCGATAACTTCAAACACTTGCATGACAATAACACTGGTTTATCTAACTAGCATAAGGCACGATATGCAGGTTGCTTTCATTACACTGTACAAGTATTAAATGGATCGTCAGTTTCTTGATATGGGATGAACGTTTTGAAAAGGTGAATGTAACAGTTGATGAATAAAAGATGTATTAATATGATGTCACTGATGTTATATGACAGGAGCGATTTGCTAGGCAGGTTAGCAAGGCTAACTCCCTAGCAAACGTCCACGGCCCATTGATTGGACTAGCATCGGCATTAGCGTGTTGTGCAGGCATTAAGCGCTAAGTTGTTATTGTTGTAAAATTTCATGTAATGCTTGTTACCTTGTTTTGTCGGTGAATATCTGTGGAGGCCGGAGACAGTACTTAGCGAATGGCGGCGTTTGCCGCAAAACAAAGAAGAAAAAGTGGCGAGCGGGCAGGTCAAAGTGCATGTGATGACAGAGAAGGTTTCCAGCCAAACATGAAGTATGAACGAGTGTAAGAAACAGAGCTTTGTAGTTTGCAAAAAGCTGTAAACGATGACAGACGCTGTCCGAAACACACAGCCAGTCACTGTCAGTACGCACTCGTATGGAAGAGATAAATGGCCTTCTTTCGCCTATTTGAAATGCCACTTCGGTGGTCTCTCGCGTTAAAGCGCTCGTCTTGGGATCCAAAGCCCGCGGGTTCGATTCCACTTAACGCCGCCACAAATCCAAGTGTAACCTTGGCATCATCTGGAAATGGCCTGATGGCCGGATGGTAATGGCATGTCAAGCCGAAGTATGGGGGCGGGTGAGCGAGATGCTTTTTTTTACCATTTGGAAATGACTTGCATCGCCCACTCACTGTTTACACACACAGTCACAAGTAAATACAACCTTGTCTCAATCTGACAAAAAACACATCCAGTGTCAAGCCATCACATCAACCAACCTAACCAAGGAACACACTATTTTTGGCTGACCGCTGAGGGCAGCACTACAGATGGCTCTGTGTCTGAGTGTGTCCGTCAGTTAGTGACTCAGTGAGCGACGCTTTCGGATAAGGCATACATTACAGAGTTGCGTTTGCTTGTACTGAATGCTGTTGGTCATGGGTGCCTCCGCTGTTTTTACAAAGCTCCAGTTAACATTATGTATGGCTAATCCATACAGCGTTGCTCTATGGGCGGGGTTTACTCACGCTGACAGTCCTTTCATGGCTGCCTCCTGCTCTGAATACTCAGATATAGCTTTAGCCTGTTTCACCAGAACTGGGCCACATTTCTGCTTGACAAAGGTTGCGCTGGAAAAGTCCATTTTGCTTAGGAAGGTTCCTAACTGAGTGAAACGACCCGGAAGCATTTTAGTGTCGGCCATGATAAAGGCTGTTCAAATTCTCCAACTGAAAAGGAAAGGAGCTTCATTATTTCCTTTATTATCTCCTTTAGCCTAGGAAATACCGGACCATCATCCTTTACCAAAGGAGAGATGAAAAGATAACCCACAATGCTTTGCGTAAACTTCATTTAAAGTGGCGCACCTGTTGACCGCTCATCAGAGCAAGTGAATAACTTGACTGTAACTTTCCTAGCTCTGATTTAAACCGTAAAATTCAGTCAAACTTATAATCCATGTGTTAGTTTGTAAATCACAAGCAATTAAAGCGATAACGTCAGCATCTTGCCATATTGTGAATATTATATCCATCATCATAATTACACAGGGAAGACGCGGTTTAGAGCTTTTCACATAACAAGCTGAAAGGAAGACAGAACCAGAGTAGACTAATAAAATGAACAGAGATGAAAAAATTCCCCCTCCCCCATAGCCTTGTGACTTTTGGAAGTCATCTTCTAATGTAAAGGGAAAACACTGATTTATGTGCATGTCATTAAAATAACACACAACTTCAAGTCACAAGGCTATGGGGGAGGGGGAATGGATGTCTGGCCTCCAGAGGTGTGCTGCCTCAGGTGTCTGGCCTTCTGATGCTGGAAACAGGCCTGCCCCTCGGCAAAAGAAACGGTTGGACCTCTTCAATGAGGTCAATCATCTTAGTTGAGACACTTTAAAGAGGTTGATGTCACATTGGAATGCAACATTAGTTTCTAGAATAATCAGTCAAATCAATCAATAGAGAAATGGGCTAATATTATTGTGCAGATTCCAAAGTGTCCTCTACAGTCCCGTGGACAAAGGAGTCTTTTTGGAGGATAGCAGACATGCACATGTGGATTTGACATTTTGAAGGTCCAAGAAACATAAATGAAAATGTGTGAAAAACATCCTTTCTTGTATATTTGAGTAATTTCCATTTCTATTTTGTCCAGGCTGTGAGCACAGCTGTGACATCAGCAACAGTGTCCTCCACATCCTGGACAGCAGCTCAGAGTCCCCAGAGGAGGCCGGCCCTTACATTGTCAATGGTAGTCTTTTCCTCTTATCAATCTCATTTGCTGTGAACTATCAACAATTTTATACATTTGTAAAAATGCTTTGGTTTTGCTCTCCTTTCCCACTTTGATAGGCCGCGTTTTGGTGGATGACATGGTGCAGTAGCCACACCCAACTTAGTGCCTGGCAAAACTGGTCAGGTAAGAGCATTTTATTTATCCAGCCACTAGTACCTTTATTTCTTCAAGGCTTTTACCTCTGGTTTCATTCAAAATCTTTGCATCCTAATTTGTTTTTTGATGTTTTATTATTATTATTATATTACCCTTATTTTACCCTTAGCCACAACTAAGACTTCTTGTCTCTGTGTGTGCAGACCACCATCTAGTGGACAAACTGAGTATAGCATACAAGCTCAACAGATATATCGGTTAATTCAGTCACTTTTCCTTTTAGAAAATACACATGAATTTACACACAAACACACACACACACACACACATACACACAACTTTAACATTTTAAAAGACTTTTTAACGAACTTGTTCATTTAAATGAAATGCAATTTCAAGACCTGTACACATATAGAAATAGAAAAATAAACTAATATATATGCATATCAATAAATAAAGAAATGAGTCATGAAATGTCAAAAAGACAAATATTGACACATTTTTGCATTTTTTTAAATCATTTATTTATTCCTGTATGTATCTATTTATTCATTTATTTCTAGCCCCAATTATTTCTGGATTTCTTTCTACGTTTATTTATTTATTTATACTTTTGTCATTTTTGGTCCCCCACAGTGTGTGGCCACTTTTACTCATTTTTGCTGCTTTTTGGCCATTTTTCTCTCCTGGAACTCATTTATTGTCACTTCTCAGCCATTTTTCTTATGTTTCCTTCTCCTTCTTGCCTTTTTATGCCTATTTTGCTCCTTTCCCTCCATTTTTGGCCATTTTGCCACCTTTAACTTCTTTTTATTGCAACTTACAGCCTTTTTTGCCACTTTTCATCACTTACATTGGGGATTGCAGCGGTATTTTTCAACTATTTGGCTCTTTGCTTGAGCTGGGTTGAGTAACACTGCTCTAGATAGATGTGTTAAAATTCTATTTCAAGATATGTCTGATATGATTAAACTTGCTGATAGGTCCAATTGTAAAATGCCCATGTTCTGTCCTCATGTAGTTATCAAAGTGCCCATTTGTTAAAAAAAAAAAAAAAAAGAGAGAGAATGAGAATCAGTGAGACTAAATAGGATTGTTGAAGTGCTCTTAATCTGTGGGCATTTTGGCTGTAACACATTGTGGGATTAGCTGTGTGTGTCAGTGTAGCCTTGTTTGCTGAAAAGTGTGAAAGCTGCTAGTTTTCGGCATGCTGGAGTTAGCAGTGACTAGACACAGCTGAGTGTGGATAGTGGAAGGAGTTGTGAGTTGAATCAAAGTTTTGGCTAGCTAGCTAGCTGAAGGCAGGCCAACTGAAAATGAATAAAAGTTTGTTCCTTGGTTAGGTTGTTTGATGGGATGGCTGCAGCTGGCTGTGTTTTTTGTGAGGTTGAGCGGCGGTTGTATTTAGTTGTGATTGTGTGTGTAAATAGTGAGTGGGCGATGCAAGGTATTTCCAAGTGGTAAAAGTGGACCCACGTAGAGACCCGCAGTTACATCTGCTTCATGCACGGCTTTGACGTGCACTCCACCACTTTCTTGCCTGTGGTGGAGCCTTGCGGGGCTCGAACCCGTGGTGTTTGGGTTGGAAGGCAGATGCCCTACGCAGGCGGCCACCGAAGTGGCCGACAACTGAAGCAGAAGAAGTGCCCTTTATCTTTTAGATATGAATGCGTATCGGCAGTGATTGGCTGAGTGTTTCGGACGGCGTTTGTCATTGACTGCGTTTACATGGACTTGAGTATCCCGTTTTCTCTCGGGTTTTTTGAGTATCCAGTTTTCTCTTTGTTCATGTATACACCTGCAGAAACCAGGATATCACAGTATCCCGTTTTTGAGAAAGCCGTTTTTGCTACCTGGAGAACTCCAAAAGAAAACGGGATACTGTGCCATGTACACGCAGTATCCCGTTTTCTGGCTGCTGTAGACTTAGGTGCGCAGGCGCAACTTTGATTGAACTTAATTGAACTTCAGATACTGTAAATACTGCGTCTGTCTGGGCGGCGGAGGATCAGCTGATCTCTGCCCGGAAAGTGACAGTCAGTTTACTGACTTATAGTGTAACTATGTAAAGTTTGTTGACTTTATGTAACAAATATAATTAACTACACACACCTTATGTATTAAACCTGGCACAAAATGTTTCAAATCTGGCCCAGAGAGTAGAGTGGCACTCTCAATTTATATATAATATATAATGTAACATAGAAATTATGCATATTCTCCAAAATTAGCTTCAGTGTTACTATTAAAAGGATTAAATTAAGACAGTGGTGAGATGCAAATGGGTATTAGTGAACATTTTCACCGGGCTAGTTATTTCTTAGTGGTGAGCCTCTGTTTTGGTCAAAAATAGCACACTTTGAAAATGCAGCAAAACAAGTAAAAGTCCTTGATAACAACCCTATTAAATATAAAGTCTTCAAATATTAAACATTAAGGTAAATTATCTTCATTGCAGTTAAATAACCATGGCCATTGTTTAATAACTATATCTGTTGATTTACTTTTTTTATTTTACAGCCATATTAATATTTGCTTTTTCTTGCTGCTGTAAATGCTTCAGGTTTCAAAGGAGTAAAGTCCCTGAGTAAATCTTGTGAGTCTTGTTTTCGTACCAATATCAAGTAAAGACACCAGAACAGTAATGCCTTCAAGATTTTTTATTAGACAGTGATAAAACTACACAGCCATTCACAGGATGCAAAAAAATAAGCAGAGTTGATAATAATTTACATTTCACTGCAATTGTCTTATTAAGGTGCTTAAAATGAATCACCAAAGGCTGCCGGCATGTAAGGAACAGTCAAATATTTTTCACAGTAAAAAGTAGTTGCACATGGTAAACAAATAACTGACTTTTAAGGTGAGCTCTTATATACATAGAACATAAAAGTGCAAAAAAATCCATCACCAAATGCTGTCCGACACATAAGGAACAATTAATAATACCATGTTTTTATACAGAACAAACAGTAGATAGATAGATAGATAGATAGATAGATAGATAGATAGATAGATAATTCAACAATTGCACATGGTATACAATAACTATCTGATAGTTCAGTTTATAAACAACAACAATTAAATACAGAACCAATCATTCATCTACTCACATTCATTCAGCCACAATATATATTTAACAGCAAAGGAGAACAAAATACACATATTAAAGTCTAGATATGATATTTTTTGTAATCATAAAGCAGTGATTTTGATGCAAGATTAATGCTGACAAGACTGAATTCTTAAAATTCACTTTTTCGCTTCTCGAGGGAAAATGTGTAAGTCTGTGCAAAGTTTCAGATTGGGAGATTATTTCATGCTTTGATAGCGTTTAAAGAAATTGAGACTGTGCAAAGGCTGAGCCACGCTCAGGGACACTACAGTCTCCACTGGAGGAAAAAACCTTGAAGATCTGCAAATGTACTCAGAGCAAAGTTTAACGAAGCTCTTCCGAGGTGGAGGAGCCCCATAATGGATTATTTTCTACACTAAATAAACATCTGAATGCAGGATTAAATGATCAAAGCTAAGTACTTTATATTTATCAGGTATGTCACAGTGATGATACTGCTGTGATTTTCTGTCTTTCCTGGATTTTCAGGGCTTGTTTGTGGAGTGACCTGATTGGTTTTAGGACAGTCTTGTTTGCTGAGACCAACATGATATACAGTAATGACAATAAGATAAAATCGTAGCATTTAAATATGTTTTAGAGGATTCAACTGGTAATCAGTTCCTAATATGTCTGAAGATTGCTGTTATATTTCAATGTTTGACACCGTGCTTGTTACATCACATGTCTGATAAGGTGTACAGCTTAATTATTGTGCCATGTTTTTAAAGGTTTGGTCAGTTATATGAGGAATTGCTTGCCATTATCATCCTCAGAGCTTTTCAAAAGATCTGGTATTAAAAAGTATTGAAGTATCAGGTATTTTGACAACCCTATGGTTAGAAACAGTCTTAACTGTCTCTGGGATGTATAGTAAAATAACAGCTGCTCTCCTGTTAGAAATAATTTTGGATGAAGGAGACAAATCACTAACACAAGGACTGTAAAACACATACTGAACAACAGGAGACACTGCTTTCCAGTAGTGAATAAATATTGTCCCTTATTGCATTTTTTTCTCATATGGAAAAATGTGGAAATGCCTGTCCTAGTCCTCTGTATGTGAACGTGCTCTTTATTATTAAACTCTTATGATTCATAGTTTATGTCTGACTAAAGACACTAAATAAAGAAACTATCCCTAAGACACCTGGGCTTTGGCAGAGCACAGGTTAATCAGTTTCTGGTCATCCTCCTCTGCTGCTGCTGTTGATTTTCCAGGATAATGATAGGAGTAAAATGGCACTATTGTGAGATCTCTGTGGTTCCATATGCCTGAGTAATCAGCAGTCAAAAATTCTCCACCGCTCCAGGTATCACCGACCAATCAGATTCGCCTCTGACTTCTCTACCCTGATTGGTTGAGGGGCAGGGCTTACTCCCTCGCCCCGATGCGTCGAGGAGCTTTCCCTGCGTGAACGCGCTTGGAGGAGCCGCAGATAGCTGAAAATGGCTAACAGTTGCTACTCAAGGAACAGAGACAATGTTCTAGTTTTTTCTTTTGCTAACACAGCCATCAGCATACCAGTAACAACACGACTACCACACTGCAAACACTTGGAGAGAAGAGGACTGAGCAGGAAATAAAACGACAGTTAATATCGGTGCAGCATGCCATCTGAGGAAGCCTGGGAGCTGAAAAGTTTCATTTCAGATGCAGGGCTGACTACTTCTCTCCTGGACAGGTAACTGGTCTTTTTCTTTATTATGCTATGTTTTCTCTCAATGAGAAATGTAACTGTTATGTAGTATAAATGTCACCTGCTGTATGATTTAGCTTTATTGAGGCCTTCTACCCCGCGGCGTAGCGTAGCCCTGTTGACCGTGGAAATGTCACTGCTGTTGAGGTCTCATTACCCCGAGTTAGGGGGATTTATTGGGGAAATTCAGGACTATCTGGACAGACATTACACCCGTTATGAAGCGTTTTTCCAGAGCCCAGGAACGCTTCTTCATGAAAACCCGGACTTATTGTGTACACATTACACCGAGCAAAGTGGCGACATTGCTGGGGGGCTGCGTTTAAACATAGCGGTGCTGCCCAGAGAGGCTTCTGGTAGAGTTTACAGCTCCTAGTTAACATTTTCTAATTGTTTTGCATTTACTCAGATCATATTTTAGTTTTACAGTCATTTTACCAGCTAATCAGAGAAGGTAAAATTCTCCTATGTAGCTTGCTTAGCACAGACATGGTTTAAAGTCATGTGGAAACATCACTTACCAGAAAGAGGAGCCGGTTTTAGTTGTTTCCTTTTTTCTATCATGATTTTGTGCTATAGAATAAATGACAACGAATGTATGGCATCGTATCAGATATTGGTTTAGAGACACAATAGATTTTAATTTGCATAAACGATTAAACTGTTGTCTTCATAGCATGCGTTCACTGGAGGTTAGAGGCTCCTTTGTTTTATATACAGATCCATTGAGTTCATTCCCACATTATTACTCCCAGGAAGTGATCAGAAAACACCTGTGACCCTGAATAGATAAGAGGGCAGCTTCATCTATGTAAAAAATATGTTGGAGTGGTCAATGCAACAGCAAGGCCATTGAAATACAGCACAGATAATCTACAGCCACACTGTTGAATTTACAGGCATTAGACGGTGGATCCGTGTATTCTGATTTCTTTTGTGCCTTTCATTTTTGTTTAATCAGGTCAGGTGGTGATCTTCAGAAGGAGCAATGGTGGGATGCACTTCCAGCTGTGAAACTGTATTAAACCATGGATGAAGACTAAACTCCTAGAGCTGTACTCCTACCTCCAGACCATGTCCCAGTCTGCTGCACTGAAGATCTCATAGGACAAGCAGTCACTGTTTATTTCAACCATCTTAGACAGCTAGCTGAGAACCATATCTCATGCACAAAAATGCTGTTCATTTTACCTAATAAAATACTTTTGGACCACATTTTCTCATCTTTTATGCAGCATAGTACTTGGTGATGTATTAAACAAAGCGACAGTGATTTCTTACATAAGAGAGGATGATTAATTAGAAGAGTGGCTGGAAACATATACATGGTACATTTATGATTTAATTTTACTCTAAAGTAAAAACGTTATAACTGCATATCTACAAGTAGTTTACAAGTCTAAGAGGACAAAGTTAAAGTATATCAAGTGTTGAAATCGCTCAAAGTAAAACTAAGGTAATAAGCAGAATCAAATTTTAAACTGGATAAATATAATGTATACGGTTAAAATAAAAATCGAATTAAACATGATAACCTGGAACCTAAAAAGTGAAACGTATGTAAATGTCCACAGAGTAATAAGTGTATTAAAAACAAACATGAATGATGATAACTGTGAACCCCTGGATGGTGATGAAGATCTCAGTCATCTCTGCAGCTGCTCCAGGGTGAGGCCTCTAATTCTAACCTGGTAAAGTAAAATAGACAGCCTCATTACAAATTTATACTAGAGGGGTCAACTACATCAGTTTTACCGGCCGGCCCTTACATTGTCAGTGGTAGTCTTTTCCTCTTATCAATCTCATTTGCTATGAACTATCAACAATTTTATACATTTGTAAAAGTGCTTTGGTTTTGCTCTTCTTTCTCAGTTTGAATGGCCGCGTTTTGGTGGCATGGTGCAGCAGCCACACCCAACTTAGTGCCTGGCAAAACTGGTCAGGTAAGAGCATTTTATTTATCCAGCCACTAGTACCTCAATGTTAGTGAATAAGTTCTGCTCACATGAATTTCCTTTTAGCCTATTAGATGGTTCAGAGACTGCAAACTAACAGCTAAAAATGAGCACAGTTGAAGTAGCCTTTGCAGTCTTGTCACTGTGTGTGCAGACCACCATCTAGTGGACAAACTGAGTATAGCATAAAAGCTCAACAGATATCGGTTAATTCAGTCACTTTTCCTTTTAGAAAACACACATGAATTTACACACAAACACACACACACACAAACAACTTTAACATTTTAAAAGACTTTTTAACGAACTTGTTCATTTAAATGAAATGCAATTTCAAGACCTGTACACATATTGAAATATAAAAATAAACAAATATATATGCATATCAATAAATAAAGAAATAGATGAGTTATAAAATGTCAAAAAAGACAAATATTTCCATATTTTTTCAATTCATTTATTTATTCCTGTATTTATTTATTGAATAACATTTATTTCTATCCATAATTATTTCTGGATTTTTTTCTACATTTATGTATTTCTTTTTACTTTTCTCATTTTTTTATGCCTCTTTTGACCATTTCTTCCCATTTTTGGCCATTTTGCCACCTTTAACTTATGTTTCTTGCCACTTCAAGCCTTTTTTGCCACTTTTCATCACTTACACTGTGGCTATTGCAACCGTATTTTTCAACTATTTGGCTCTTTGCTTGAGCAGGGCCCATTTGTAAAATAAAACACAAATGAGAATCAGTGACATGAAACAGGATTGTTGAAATTCCTTTCATCTGTGGGCATTTTGGCTGTAACACATTGTGGGATTAGCTGTGTGTGTCAGTGTAGCCTTGTTTGCTGAAAAGTGTGAAAGCTGCTAGTTTTCTGCATGCTGGAGTTAGCAGTGACTAGACAGAGCTGAGTGTGGGTAGTGGAAGGAGTTGTGAGTTGAATCAAAGTTTTGACTAGCTAGGTAGCTGAAGGCAGGCCAGTTGGTCAAAGTGTGTTCCTTGGTTAGGTTGTTTGATGGGATGGCTGCAGCTGGCTGTGTTTTTAATGAGATTGAGCCGCGGTTGTATGTAGTTGTGATTGTGTGTGTAAATGGTGAGTGCGCGATGCAAGGTATTTCCAAAAGGGAAAAAATCTCACTCGCATAGGCGCCCGGAGTACACCTGCTTTGCAGGCGCCACGTTGCCTCACCGGCCTGTCGGCCATTTGGTGATCAAACGGGCTCGAACCCGTGGCCATCGGGTCGAGAGGCGGGCGTCCTACGCGTGTGGCCACCGCGGAGGCGTTTGACAGAAGTAAAGGAATGCCTTTTATCTTTTAGATATGACTGCGTATTGACATCGTTTCATCTTTTGGAAGACACCAAAAGCTCTTTTTCTTACAGTCATTCATACTTCATGTTTGGCTGGAAACCTTCTCTGTCATCACACACACTTTCACTTGCCCGCTCGCCACTTTTTCTTCTTTGTTTTGCGGCAAACGCCGCCATTCAGCTCACAATGGCGCTAAGTACTGTCTCCGGGCTCCACAGATATTCACCGACAAAACAAGGTAAGAAGCATTAGATGATATTTCACAACAATAACAACTTAGCCGTTAATGCCTGCACAATAAGCTAATGCCGATGCTAGTCCAATCAATGGGCCGTGGACGTTTGCTAGGGAGTTAGCCTTGCTAACCTGCCTAGCAAATCGCTCCTGTCATATAACATCAAACCACATCATATTAATACATCTTTTATTCATCAACTATTACATTCACCTTTTCAAAACGTTCATCCCATGTCAAGGAACTAACAGTAACCTGCATATCCTGCCTTATGCTAGTTAGATAAACCAGTGTTATTGTCATGCGAGTGTTTGATGTTATTGGCGAGTCAGACTTGACTTTCGGAGTAGTACTATTAAAATAGACTTTTCATTTTAAACACCCGATAGCGATTAATATGTGTGTAGAGACGACGATAAACCTGTATGTGTTTATCACGTTTGTAAGGCTTGACAACATCTTAAATACAGCTATTTTAGCTGTGGGGGGTTACTGTTTTTCTTAATCTATAACGATCGATTATGTCTTTTAGCAGAATAATGCTTTTGTTGTTGTTGTTTTTTTGTGTAAAGCTGAAAATAATGACTGTTTAAACCGAGTGGGGTTTTAACGGTGCAAGGTGATGTCCTTAAGTTGTGTGTTATTTTAATGAGGTGCACATAAATCAAAAGTCACAAGGCTATGGGGGAGGGGGAATGGATGTCTGGCCTCCAGAGGTGTGCTGCCTCAGGTGTCTGGCCTTCTGATGCTGGAAACAGGCCTGCCCCTCGGCAAAAGAAATGGTTGGACCTCTTCAATAAGGTCAATCATCTTAGTTGAGACACTTTAAAGAGGTTGATGTCACATTGGAATGCAACATTTGTACAGGAAGTTTCTATAATAATCAGTCAAATCAATCAATAGAGAAATGGGCTAATATTATTGTGCAGATTACAAAGTGTCCTCTACAGTCCCGTGGACAAAGGAGTCTTTTTGGAGGATAGCAGACATGCACATGTGGATTTGACATTTTGAAGGTCCAAGAAACATAAATGAAAATGTGTGAAAAACATCCTTTCTTGTATATTTGACTTATTTCCATTTCTATTTTGTCCAGGCTGTGAGCACAGCTGTGACATCAGCAACAGTGTCCTCCACATCCTGGACAGCAGCTCAGAGTCCCCAGAGGAGGCCGGCCCTTACATTGTCAATGGTAGTCTTTTCCTCTTATCAATCTCATTTGCTGTGAACTATGAACAATTTTATACATTTTTAAAAGTGCTTTGGTTTTGCTCTTCTTTCTCAGTTTGATAGGCCGCATTTTGGTGGATGACATGGTGCAGCAGTGTTAATTTTGACAGCACCTTGTAATTGAGTTGGAGTGACAGTCTTTTGCCAAAATATCTTTTAGTTTTAGTCATAATTTAGTCATCTAAATTGTTTTAGTTTTAGTCTAGTTTTAGTTGCCAAAACTTCCCAACATTCTTTTTCTTGAACAAAAAATGAAGAAAATAGTTGATAAAAACATTTATCTTTGTGTTTTTTAAAGAGCAAAACCTGAACCTTAGCAAACTGGACAGAACAAAAAAAGGTAATTCCAGTATAACAAATGCAATTTTTAGCTAAATAAATGCTGGAATGTGTTGCTTTTCTTGAAAAAAAAATAACAAAAAAATCTGCACTAATATATATTTAATTGCTTCATTGCTTGAAGTGAATATTTTTATAAAATTCGTCAATACAAACTGTGGACATAAAATGTAGCCCTAATTATAGAATGACTCAGCAGTGAAGACTACCTGTTTCTGGGGGGAGACTTCAATTGTACTGCAGACCCTGTTCTAGACAGGAACCATCCGGAGCCTCACGCTGCTTCTAGGAGCTGTCTCTTTAAGATGATTGAACATTTTGAACTTGCTGATGTGTGGAGGTATTTCCATAAAAACCAGCAGCAGTATACCTGGTCTCACAGTAAAGATAATGTGTTATCTGTAGCCAGACTTGACCGGGTGTACAGTTTTGAGCATCATGTAAATGTATTTAAAGCTTGTTGTATTAATCCAGTAGGTATATCAGACCATGCTCTGCTTCAGTGCTCTATCTTTATAAAGAATATCAAATGTAAAAGTGCTTACTGGCATTTTAACAGTGCCTTGTTGTCTGATAACATCTTTAAGAATGTGTTCAGGTCTTTTTGGTGTAACCACAGACAGGCTAAATCAGAGTACAGCTCCTTACAGCAGTGGTGGGACGTGGGTAAGGTTAAAATCAAACAGCTTTGCCTACAGTACACTCTCAATGTCACAAAGGACATGGCCAGATCTCTGAGAGCTCTGGAGAGAGAAGTGGTGGAGCTGCAGGATTTAACAGACTCCACAGGGGATCCAGAACAGATTCAAGTTTTCAACAGTTAAAAAATGAGCTCTGTCTGACCTGCTGGGTATCTGCTTTTACAACAAATACAACCTTAAACATCTGTTTTGCTCTCTTTGAATAATTGTGATCATTTTAGTTATCCTAACTTTCAATGCTGTTAAAAAACAAAAAAAGTAATTTCAGTTTATAATAGAGGATTTTTTTCTCTCCTCTGTGGCAGCATCTCCAAAGTTGCTTGGAAAACTTCTGCAGTTTTGGGTGGGATAGGATGTGCTTCCCAGACACTTGGATGTTGAAGTTGTGGAGAGCTCCTTCCCAGGCTCTTCAACCTGCTTCCATCTGCTGAAACTCCCTGGACATTACACAGACTACAGTGTCTTTAATAGAGACCTCCTTGCTGCTATTGGGACTGTTGATACTGGTTTTGGACTGATCTGAGCAGAATACGTGTGTGTCATTGTCCCAGAGTTGAAAATATCTATCTGAGACTAGTTAATATACCCGTTGAAAACAGTTCTCAACAGTTGTTTTAAACAAAAATGTTTTACACCGGGTTCCACATTATTATGCAAATGATATTTTTCTCTGATTTTCCTAAATATTAATGCAAATGACAGTCAGAATATTTTTCAAGTCATCAGCCATTAGAGCATAATTCAAATGTTTTTGAACAAACTTCATAATAACAAAAATTATTTTTTTCAAAATAAAAACCTGTTCCACATTATTAAGCACAACAGCTTTTTAAAACATTTTATAGGTTGTAAAGAACTGAAAATGGTCATTTGTAGAAATTGCAGCATCAGGGGGTCATATTTACTGAAATCAAAGCTATTTCAATCAAAAACATCTTAACAGGCCAAGTTCCATGTTAACATAGGAGCCATTCTTTGATATCACCTTCACTATTCTTGCATCCATTGAACTTGTGAGTTTTTGGAGAGTTTCTGCTAGAATTTTTTTTGCAGGCTGTCAGAATATCCTCCCAGAGCTGCTGTTTTGATGTGAACTGCCTCCCACCCTCATAGATCTTTAGCTTGAGGATGCCCCAAAGGTTCTCAGTAGGGTTGAGGTCAGGGGAGGATCGGGGCCACACCCTGAGTTTCTCTCCTTTTATTCCCATAGCAGCCAATGACACAGAGGGATTCTTTGCAGCATGAGATGGAGCATTGTCATGCTTAAAGAAAATTTTGCTACAGAAGGCACGATTCTCCTTTTGTACCATGGAAGAAAGTGGTCAGTCAGAAACTCTATATACTTTGCCGAGGTCATTTTCACACCTTCAGGGACCCTAAAGGGGCCTATCAGCTCTCTCCTCATGATTCTGGCCCAAACATGACTCCGCCCCCTCCTTGTTGAAGTCCCGGCCTCATTGGGACATGGTGGTCATCCACCAACCATCCACTACTCCTCCATCTGGACCATCCAGGGTTGCACGGCACTCATCAGTCAACAAGACTGTTTGAAAATGAGTCTTCACTTTTCAGCAGCAGAGAGATTCTTTTTCTTTCCCATATTGCTGAAACCTGTGGCCTGCTTAATAATGTGGAACATGTGGAAAAGTGCATTTTGAGGTTTTTATTTTTTTAAAAATAATAGTTATCATTATGAAGTTTGTTCAAAAACATTTGAATTATACTCTAACTGTTGATGACTTGAAAAATATTATGACTGTTAATTGCATTGATATTTAGAAAATCAGAGAAAAATGTTGTTTGCATAATAATGTGGAACGCAGTGTAGATGATGCCTCATCTGATCACTGGACAGTGCTTTGGATATGTTGAGCTTGGTTTTACAAAGGTCTTATGTCAAATATTTTTTCAGGTTCAGTCCTCTTAAATGAAAAGATGCTTCATTTCTTTGATTAAAAAAATCAGGTGCTACTGTTCAAAGAAATCTTCCCTGAATAAGATGCAATTTGACTACAGTTTAGGATAAAGAAATGTCCCTAATGTGGTCACTGAGATGGGCATTACAGTATGTGTTTAGATAAAGAGCAGTAACAAAAAAAAAAAAAAAAGGTTTTGTTTTCCTTTATTATGTTCCTCTGTTCTGCAGGGCACATGGCTTTCCAGTCTGTAAGTCACTCAAGCATTTCTGATATTTTTCTCATAGTTTCTATGTAGATATCCAACACAGTCCAGTCCAGTCTACTCCATACTCCATGTCAACCTGTGAATGTAGTAGATGGAGTAAAAGAGTCTGTTAAGAAAAATTTGTGATAAAGAGACAGGTCAAATGTGTCTAAAAAATCATCATGTGCTGAAAACTAAAAGAAAAAAACTAAAATGACTGTCCTAACAGCCTGTATCAGAGCTGGTTATTTACAAAAGGAGGATTCAAATCTCAGGCAAAGTTACTGCTCCTTGTGTGATTTCAAATTAGAATACTATTGAGAGACCTTTTATGTCAAGGACAAAAACCTTCTTTTATAAGTGACTGAAATAAAAGATGCCTATTGTTTTTTATTATTATTATTGTCACTTTATTCCATGCACAGTGTAGAGGAATTTATCAAAAATGTAGACAATAGGGCTGCACTGGACAAAAATGTAAAATTGTTTCCATTTTTTAGCTTTTTTTTTTAAAGCAATTTTTCATTATCACTTCAGGAACAATTAAAATGATTTCAATTTTGTGAAGATTAAGCCATGTAATACAGAACAACCATAAAAATGCATTACTCAGTGATGATCGTATGCCTACTTTGAATAAATTACAACTTCAACACTTTTTAGTTTCACCATCTGACATTTATAAAGGAGAGAGTGGAAACTATTTTTCAATCTTACATTTCTACAGTCGGTGCAGACATGTATTCCAAGACTCTGTTATTATACATGAGGCCTCTTCAAAGTGGTTGAAATGTTAAGATAAGTGAGAAAGCTACACAAAAACTCATTTAAACCTGCAATGGATCCTGGAGTGCCTCACGCTCATGGCGAGTCCACAGCTGGAGTGGAGACTGATTTCCCTCTGCACTCAGCCTGTGGCTGGTCCAGCCATGCTGGAAAACTTCAAGATGCCTCTGGATGTGAGGGAGGAAACACCAGTGAAGAGCGTACTGGTGGACTTCACTGTCAGGATTGAGAAGCCCTTCTCTCTCCAGGTTGATAAAGATGGTGTAGAAAAGATCAAGCACTCCCACATAAACATCTCTCCAGAGTCTCTCCATCCTGATGGAAAACAGGAAAGTGCCTTTTGTATTATGTCATTTAGCCAAACGTTCTGAATGATTAGCTGTCAGAAAACATAGCATACAAATGAGGGGAACAAAAAAAAAAAATCAAGACTGATGGAGATTTTCTGTCATCAACAAAATGAGAGCAAAGATGGACATAATTCACAGGTCTTTATCTTTTCTTCAATGCATTTTTCAGTGGAAGTTCAGATACAAAGTTACCTCTGATTATGGACACTCCTGCTGGCAATATGTGAATCCCTGTTAGGTCCTCTGTTAGACACCATGCAGCGTGCAACCTCAATGTTTTTCCCTCCTTTGTCAGACCTCACACCTGAAGGCACACCATAGGCATCAACAGCTTCCAGAGAACTTGTTAGTACAGTTGCAGCACGGCTGTTGGTAGCGGCATGCAGGTACACCATGAGTTGGCTCAAACCATCAATACCACCATGCACAACGATGCGCCATCTGAAACGACATTTAGAACAAGCACTTTCTATCAAGGCAGTCTGAGTTTCTACATACGGAGAATTTTGATTTCAACTGTCTTTTAATCTGTCCACAAATCAACTGCCATAAAGCTCCTTAAAATAACATTTCTTACGCACTGATTCCTCCTACAACATGAAGAACACAGAAGTAGTTATGCTTATGTACTTCAAAATAATCAACACTGCTCAAATTTATCTTGACAACAAATACAGAATAATTTTCCTTCTTATTTCTTTAGCAAAGGTGGTTTCAATTTTAGGACACACAATAGCTTTAGTCACTTCAATCATTGTATTTTGAAACTACTCTCAATCAATACTTAAAAATACAAGTATATGATTTTAGATGCTCTTGAGTCTTGGAGAACTTCCAATAGGAGTCTAAACTAAATGTGATGGAATGAACAGGAATGCACAGGTAGCAGCTAAAGCTATTCCCTTGCTCTCCTTTCATCACTACAGTCAGTCTCCTCTCCTTAATGCCTCCCCCAGTAATGATGTGCTATTTCAATCACTTACTTTGTATGCCAATGCCTTGTGCATTCAGGTGGCCCAGCATCATTTTGTAGCCACAGTTTGGATGGTGTTGCAGAATTTGTGCTACACTTTGGTCTAATTCCTTGTCATCCAGTGGTGTCAACAGATCATGGACTCTGAACAGATAAACAAACAAAGACTCTTAGTTGTACAAATATCACAAACAAAACACCCGCACCCCCTAGGTGTGTTACTTTTTCATTTATGTGATTTTGACTGAACATGAGGGAGTCAGCCAAAAGACATCACACTTCTTCTGTAGCAGTGTTCATTTTGCCAACTATTTAAAATGTTTGTTTTAGTCTTTCAATGAAATGCATTTTAGTTTTAGTCCCATTTCAGTCATAGTTTAGTTTAGTTTATTTATTTGCACATGATTAAACAGATAAGAACAATTTCAAAATAATTAAAGAAAGCATCGTGCAGGGGAGGTTAGAAGCCAAAAAGGCTTGTCAAGAAACCTCCCCCCGATATAACTGTAGTTAATCTAGGCAGCAATGCAGGTTAGCTGAAGAAAAACAAAACAATAAAAAAACAAAACAATAACAAGGAAGTACACAATTACATGACATAACATAATTCAATCAGAGCTGAGATTTGTTGCACAAAACCATCGCAGTGAAGAGCTCTTGAATTGCTTTTTGAATGATGTTAATGTAGATGCTGGCTGTAGAGTGATAGGTAGTTTGTTCCAAAGAGACGGTCCTCTTTATTTTAATGTGGATTGGTTAAAGGAGACATATGCAAAAATCACTTTTTCAGGCTTTTCTAACACAAATATGTGTCCCTGGCCTGTCCACAATCCCCTCAAATACCAGAAAAATCCATTCCTTTTCTCCCTCTCTTTCTCCACCTTTCAGAAAATGTGTGCTGAACCAAGCTGTTCTCAGATTTAACACCTGGTGACCTTACCAGGAGCGTAAGCACCCGCCCCCAGGTTTGGTTGGCCCTCCCCCACTTGGAGGAAAGTTCCACCCTCCTCTACTGATCCTCTCAACAGCCAGCTGAGATGCTGGATAGGCTCAGTGGGTTATCCTGTTGACTATGGTCTGGGAGGTTGTGGGTTCAAGTCCAAGTCAAGTCCTAAACTCTGGATAAAAGTGTCTGTAGTAGCAGGCGTGCTGCATCCATTTCCTGAGAGGGGTGTGGTCAGGGGCGGAGTCAGATAGCTGATTACCACTTAAAGCCACAGACACAGAAACGGCTGGTTCTGAGAAGGGCTGAAATAGAGGGGGTTTCAGATGTACAAAAATCCTATACTGGAATGTTTTTTCAGCAACAAACTTCACAGGCATGTTTTGGGGACCGCTGAGACCAATATAAGCTTGTCTTGAAAGGGTAAAATATGTCTCTCTTAGTCCATAAAAAGTCCTTACATTTTAGTCTTTACTTTTAGTGCAAGCGTTTATTTTCTTGCCTTAATCTGGTACCAAATCATGCTAGTGTGTTCTCCGCACTCTGCCAAACCTGGGGTCCCTGCTTTCTACAGCTAAAAGGCAGAATAGATACAGATGCACTGTTATGACACATTTACCCACAGTGGAGAAATATCACAGATTTTCAATGTCTGACAAAAACTACATTACATTTTAGTCTAGTTTTAGTCATTTTGACAAAAACTAAACTTAGTTTTAGTCATCACAGATCTACTTTTGTAAGTTTTAGTCTAGTTTTTGTCATGGAAAAAAAAGGCTGTCGACGAATTGTTTTAGTCATAGTTTTAGTGGAGGAAATTAACACTGTTCTGCAGTGATTTGGGACATTTTTAAACCCTAACCCTAAACAAAGGTTTTCTAAGGAAAGTAATGTGAAATATAGAAAGATTTACTTTTGCTAACAGCAAAGGCCATAAATTATACACCCAACTTTCCTAGTTAGCCTTGTCACCACTTTTTATTAACGTTTGACCGTAATCAAATGCAGATTGCAAATATATTCATGCAATTTTTTTCTTACTTAGTTCAAATGTTTTATATGAAGTCAGAGTTTGCCTAAATAGGAAAAGTAGGTTTAGTATTTGGCTTACTTTAACACTCTGCTTTGGAATTTCTTTTTAGGAAAAGTGAAATATTTGTGAACTGTATGAATTTATAGTTAGGAAAAATACACTCATGTTTTACTCTTCCATTACCTGCTGGTATTCTGTGCATTTTAAGTCTGCTTTTATATGCTTTTAACACTTTACTAACCTGAGAACAAAGACAGGAAGTCACACAGCTGCTTGTGTAGCTTGTTCTGACGTTTTTTGGTGATGTGCGATACCGCTGATTTCCTTTCCGATCCGATACCAAGTAAAATTCAGGCTGGTATCGCCTATACTGATCCGATACTGACGTTTGCCCTGAATTCTTAATCTTATTTAGGTTCAGCTATGTGTGTAGACTCTCAAAACAGCCTACACTAAAACTAAAGAATTAACAGTTTTCATACACTTGCCATTTCATATAAAAAGCTATGTTACTCATTGAAATTGCTATTAAATAATTTAATGACAATAAAACAAATGGCAATAATTGCATAAGTTCGTCACTACATTTCAAAATATTCAATTAACCATCAGTCAAAACAAATGAGACTGAAAATAATACAAGAAAAATATTTTATAGAAACAATGTTATTATCTATCTTATTTATAAAATGTTTTTCAGTTTTATCTTAGCTTTTTTTTAGCCCTCAATGGCTGTTTTATTGCAAGTATAATGTATATTTTAGTAACACCTAGCCTATGTAATCCACTTTACATGTTTTACTTCACAGGTAGCCTTACCTGACTAAATCTAGGCCTACTGAATAGATGTGAGGTGATCTCAGGGACATAGATTTTTACTCAAAGCTGAGCTCATGCAGTTGTTTATTGTGGCATTTATTTATTTCATTACTAATTTAATAACCATATTTATATTAATGAACATTTGTATAGAATAGGATTCCGTAGCTTTAAGAGTGCAGGGAACTCCCGTTGTTTGATCATTAAAATAAAACCTACGTCTAGTAGACAGACGTGTATCACTACACATCTCCAACAGCTCCTTATTCTTTCCATTCTTTCTGTACCTGGATAGTTTCTGCCTGCAGCACCGGGACTCCGAGAGTGATGTCTGGCTCGCCCTAGCAGCACCTGTCTCTCTCCTCTCCTGCTCTCTGGATCGCCTCATCATATTCGGTTTATGGTTGATTCTCAGATGTTTAACTGTCTTAATACTTAACTGTCTTCTCACAGACATCACGTGTCGCGTCGTTGCTGTTTATGGAGCTTAAATATGTCCCCACATGACTGCGTTTTAGCGAGCAGCAGCACGTTGTGACCAGTGACGCGCTTACAGAGCCGTATCACGCATGTGACTGACAGGCGGAAGAAGAAGTAGTTCCTACCAACTGGGAATCATTACAACAAGTTTGCGATAGTGTTTTTACTATCCACTGTATTCCTGTTAATGGCAAACTATACATTTGTCCACATTTATTAAAATATAGATATTTTTGTATGAGAATCGACTCTAAAACATAAGTCTCTGGTATCGGAGTGATCGATATTTCAGTATCGATCCGCACATTACGTTTTCATCTCTTCCTGGCTCTTTAA
This sequence comes from Cheilinus undulatus, assembly GCF_018320785.1. Taxonomy (NCBI): domain Eukaryota; kingdom Metazoa; phylum Chordata; class Actinopteri; order Labriformes; family Labridae; genus Cheilinus; species Cheilinus undulatus. Next base: position 33,114,563 of record NC_054885.1, on the reverse strand, counting down.
CCCTGAGCCACCACTAAGACTTCTTGTCACTGTGTGTGCAGAGCACCATCTCCTGGACAAACTGAGTAGAGCACATAAGCTCAACAGATATTGCTCAATTCACTCACTTTTCCTTTTAGAAAATACACATGAATTTACACACACACACAAAAAGCAACTTTAACATTTCAAAAGACTTTTTAACAAACTTGTTCATTTAAATGAAATGCAATTTCAAGACCTGTACACATATGGAAATAAATGAATGTGGATTTAAAAGTCAAAATGAAGAAATAAATACGGAAATATAAAAATAAACAAATATATATGCATATCAATAAATAAATAAATGAGTCTTGAAATGTCAAAAAAGTATGGGAGGCCATTTAGGACAAAACACATAAAAAAATCTGCACACACTTACAGTGTACTCACACACACACTGACAATTGGCACATATGCACCGAAACAGGGAGAAACACATCAAAAATCTGGACACACACACACAGTTTACACACATTCACACTGATAATGGGTACATACGCACCGTAAATAAAGGCTAAACACATTAAAAAGCTGCATACACACTAAAACTATGCACACACAACCCCACGCACACACATACACGCTGAGTATTCACACACACTGACAATGGGTACATACACACTATGAAACATGTTCACACACTAAAAACCTGTACACACACGCACATTCAGTATTCACACGGACCACCTGTCACACAGGGTAATAGCTTTCATGTCTGTGTAGAAACTTATACTATTGATCGTAAGGCGGTGTGTGTGTATTTGTGGGGTGTGTGTTTGGGTGGGTATGTGTGTGTAAAATAAATTCAGTGCGCCGGAAGCTCCGGTCAGTGTAACCGGAAGGCACCTGCTTGGAAATTGCTTGTTTACAGGAAGTCCGCCAATGGTTCAGCTACTTCCGATTTTGCTGCTTCAAAATAATTTTCTCTATATTATAAATTGTTTATAGGCTATGCTATAGAAACTTCATACTTGAGGGATAAGGACTTATTGTTCATTATTTTGCGTAAATGTACAATTTATAAGAACAAACCACCTCACTCGCTTGATAAATTAGTTTTACCATGTTTGAGTGTATTTTATTCTGAAAGCTAAGACAGGAAGTCATAGTATCTACCTCAGTGTTGGATGCGCACTCTCGATTTCGAGCATGACAGAGCGGGAAGTTTAATGGAGAGCATTAATGGCCGGAGGTAGACAAACTGAGGAGGCTGTTGCTATTTTGAGGAGGCTACTGGGTTCACCAGACCTATTGAACTGTCTGGTAAACCAAGACGCCTCTGGAAGTACAAGCAGTAACGTTTCGGTAAACAATGAGAACAATGAGATGAACGTATTGTTTAGGCCAAACCAATGCCTAAATGTGAATATGAGGAGTGAACCTCCTTGGACCCGTTGCTGAACAGACCCGCTCTTTCAAGCCAGGAGATTCAGCGGCTGGGGTAGGTCGAAGGAAAGAGAAGGTGGGTAACACTAACCACATTAAGTATTATTTTCTGGCCATGAATGTAATAATTAAGTCAGACAACTGTCGGTATTTCCAGATCACGACCGCCATACCACCGCGAAACTCCTTTTTTTAAGGATGTGATACTCCTCTTCAGCCCCCGTGACAAAAAAGTCCCAAGGAAAAAAAAAAGGCGCTCTTACATGAAAAGGGCCACATAATAAGTGCGCTACAACTCGATAAAACATGGGACAACAGGACACTGCTGCTCAAACTGCGCGAGGCCTTTGATGGGAGGATCCCCTCTGACGTAAGGTGAGTCATTAATGGCAAGTTAGCATAGCCGAATTCCAGCTAGCTACATAGTCAGCTTAAACTAGAAAATGAATCAGCTAATCTACATCTGACTTGCTACTGCTGCCAGATGAGGCAGAAGCTTTCCTTTCATTTATTCTCCAACAGTTTTGTCTGTCATATAGACATTGTGTAGTCACTGGAGTTGTTTAACTGTTGTTAGGTGGACTTGTGGTGGCTCTAATGGTTGTACAAATATATATTTTCAGTTTGGAGATTCTTATGCCTTGTGGGAATAAACTGGTCCCACCCAGACTTGGCAAAGGCCAGCTGTTAGATGCTTCCATGGTGCACAAGATCTTCATAAGATCTCCAGTGTATGTGAGACCATCAGTGGCCCTTGAGGTGAGCAGCAGAGTACAAAACAGGAGAGCCTGAAATTTGTCATCTGCATTAATTATTTGCATAAAATCTGAGTTATGTGAAACTTCATTAAAATGAGTAAAGAAAACAACGATAAATCCAGTCAATTGCATTTAAATCTCGATAAAGCTATTAAGTTTTAAATTAAGCCCACTAGATGGCTCCCAGCAATATCCCCCATAATGCCAGCACAATGAATATTTTTTGTCTCATCAAGGAAGTTCAGTTCTTGGTTTTGAAGCATAATTGGTCAGTATTTGCAATATTGCAAGTTAGTAAAAATATATCCTCCGCCTTGGTTATAATTTGTCAATTGTGTGAGTATGTGCAGCAGACTTGGGTAGTAGTAACTGGATGTGTAGCAGTGGTGCTTGAAGATAAAGTCGAGTCTAATTTATTGATGTTTATTTCTTACTCACACAAATTGTCCCAAAGGGCAAAACCTTTAATGAATGGTATATTTTGGAATTGTGACTACATCCTACAGTAAGCCAGATATGCAAAATCACTGCTAGTAAGCAGAGACTTTGTGCCTATAGCCCAGTCACTACTGTCCAATATGTCAGCTCACACATGCAAATGACTATTAACTGTGTTGATCTTCCTTTGTGAGTTTGGTCTATATTGTAACATTTTCAATTAATTATTTTAATGACAACTGAACATGTAATTACTTGAGGGCTGCAATAGCAACATCGCATCATAATCCCATTTTTAATGAGATTATCATCAAGGTCCATGCTGACCATTATTTAAACTTTTTTTGTCAGCCTGTGATACAAGAAGACTCTGATACAAGCACAGAAGAAGATGAGTGGGTGAAAGAGGAGGATGTATTTGTCCCAGCCACACGCAAATTCCCGGGTTTCAGACAGAAACCCACAGAATCCAAACCGCTCATCCCAGCCCTCCACAAGTGGCCAGATCCTCCGTCACTGGCCAGACCCTAGAGTTCAAGTTGATGTTTCAGCAACTGCTAATACCCAAGATTCAGGCAGCAACCCAGATGTGCAAACCCCTCATCCCAGCCCTCAACAAGTGGCCAGATCCTCCATCACTGGCCAGACCCTAGAGTTCAAGTTGATGTTTCAGCAACTGCTAATACCCAAGATTCAGGCAGCAACCCAGAAGATGTGCAAACCCCCTCATCCCAGCCCTCCACAAGTGACCAGACCTTAAGACAGTGGCAAAATGATTATGGAACTTATGTGAATTTGATAAATGAGACAACAGATGATGAGGATGATGATGACCTGTACAATGCTATTATTGCCAGCATTAAGGAGAAGACGTAAGTTTTTGTTTTTTTTCCCTCTGGGCAGTAATGGTTAAATCATTTGGAGCAGACACATCTTTTCATATGTCAAGGCAGCTTAAGCTTTTAAAAGACATGCACAAATATATGGGTCAATGACGTGACACAATTTTTCTTGAGTTCCCATGGTTCAGTTAAAATCAAAAAGGTTAAAATTTGAAAATAACTTCAGAAATTACATGAATACATTCTCTTCTTTGTAGACCTAGTCTAACATTTCTGCATTTGATCAATTTTGAGTGACTTTTCAGGGGATAATGGCAAAAATGTCTAAGTGGTGTAACCAAAAAACTTGGTACCAAATTCTTTAACTTGTTCAAAAAAGGTAAAATTCTCAATAAAACACATTATTAACTAATTGGGCATAATCCTACATTTGTCTTGTTTAACAATGAATAAAATAAATGGAACACCATTGTTCTGAATATTATGGCAAATTTGGGTAATTTTTGGACTATATAAATTTTCAACGCGGTGTAATCAACATTCAAGGAGCCATTTTGTTAATTTATGTAAGAAGATCAAGTGGCAGGAAATGATTTCACAAAGAAGGACCCCTGATTAACCTAACTGCTGCATGCAATGGTTAGCTCTCTTTGAAATCTTGATAAATAGAAAATTTTTAGGGGATGGTCAGCTGTGCTTAGGGTTACATCTCAAATGGTATAACCGTAGAAAACCATTTATAATTCAAAGTAACTGTAAAAATAAATATTTATTTTTAAAAATGAGTCTGGAATCTTCACATTAAGGCCATGTGCTTACATAATGCCTGTAAATTTGAATTTTAATTGAAATATCAAATGGTGTAATCAGTTACACCATTTCACATTGGCAAATAACACAATTTTTTGATGCCGATTAAAGATTTAAACTGAACTAAGTTACTTTGTGGAAATATTTTTAAGTGTTTAGCGTTATATTTCTTAGAAAAAGTGGTGATTTATCCACTACTTTATTATCAAATCCCTGGAAGGTTAGTGTAACATCATTGTTCTGCATGGCTTTATTACTTCTGCTTTAATATATATTAAATATAAAATTTATACATATTTGTATTCCATTCACTTCAACTTTAAGCTTCATATACAAGAATATTATTAATGTCATAAATGTAGCAGCAGTGGATGAACAATGACAATGTTGAATATGAACAGCAGCTTTAAAAAATATGACACTCAAAAACGTTAAATGTTTGTCAAAGATTTCAATTTAGATCTGTAAAACTACATTTATTAACTTTCTATTGTTTCATGATTATTGCAATATAATAGAGCCTCTTTTACCCAATAGATGCCATTATCAAGCAAAGAAAAAGTGGCTCGACACAGAGAATGAGTCCATGCAGATACTGTAGCAAGGGCAATATATTAATTCTTAAAATAATTAAAAAAAAACACCCAGTCTGTTGTTGGTGTTTTCTTTTGGTTGAAAATTATAAAAAGCACAAGTTCAATTGAACTTGCTGACTGTCATGCTTGAATTTTAGTGCCAGTTTCTTCTGTAAAAGCAACATGGTCAGGTGGTCTAACTGTTTTTTGTCAATTTTGTAACCAGTATTTATCAAAAAAATATTATAATTTACAGAAAAATTCATGGGGAATAAGATGTAACCCTCTTTTGCCATGTACTAAAACATTTTTAACAGTTTATACATAATTTGTCAAAGGTTATTTAGGAAAAGCAAAGTGATTTTCAGTATTGGTCCTGCTCTAGATTGCAAAAACGCAGATAAATGAATTTTGAAATAATCCTTAAAAATGTATTTTCAAGTGATAAATTAAAATTGAGTCACTGTTTTTATAGGTACATCTGCATACGTTCTAGGTGGAAATAAATAAATATTATATTTATCCTTTAGTTGTGGTAACACCACTTGACATTTTCAGGGGAAATCCATCTTTTCTTTTGTAAAAAATGGTTCAAAAGCTGTTTGAAATTTCATGAAATGAACAGAAATACCTGATGCAAGCTTTTAAAACAATTTATTAAAACTTTTTTGAATTGCTCATCATGCAAACTCTTATTTGTCACTGACCCATATATGAAATAAACATTATCTAATGTTGAGCTAAATGAACATAAAGGCTACCAAATTAACTTTGTTGATGAACAACAAGTACTTTTTGTCTAATTAAAATAAATTTTCTGATGTCATTTTTATTTTTAGGCAGCCAAAAGAACAGGTCCCCATCAGTGAAATACTGGGTGAACTCGGTGACCAAATTGATAACACTCAAGTGTGCAAGTTCAACATCAATCGTTCTGCAGTCCTCGATGGGGCATTAAGGGGATTCAGACGGCTCTCCTACGACCCAAAAAAGAAGATGTCCATAAAGTTTTCGGACGACAGGGGAACCACAGAGGAGGCTGTAGACCTTGGTGGCCCTCGCAGAGAGTTTCTGCGTTTGTTGATAAAAGCATTGGCAGATTCAGACATTTTTAGTGGACCAGAGGGAAATCTCAACTTGGCTCTAAGTGCTTCTGGTTTGTGTACTGGCATTTTTTTCACGATACACAAAGGATGAATTAATTTATCTGTTTACTTTGTACAAAAAGCAGTTATTATGAAAAACACAATTTTCTCAAGTAAATAAAAACAAATATTAGGGAAACTTTTGAAGCTTTATGTAATATTGTTCATAAAGTTTGTGCTTGCATATTTGCATCATGGAAGAAAGGAACTAGGCACGTCTGTGAGTCCAGAATTGACAGTATGTTAGATATAGTAGCACATGCAGGGCCTACTCATGGGTTTTAACTTAGGCAAGTGCTTCTTGTGTAATTGTTTTTCAGTTTTTTTTTTTTTTATTAAAACATCATGTCATCCCATCATAGTTAGTTATTTGCTGGTTTTGTCCCTGAAATTTCCCAGGATTACTAATGGAACTGGCCAGGGTGCCAGCCATGTAAATTTAATATGAGAAACTCTGCTGTTGTGACTCCATTCATCAGCATTTTATATTTTGCTTTGTCTTGTGAACCTTTTCAGCTGTGCGGATGACAGATATTTCATCGCTGGCAGAGCAATAGCTGTCAGTCTGGTGCATGGAGGTCCTCCACCTTGTTTCCTCTCAAGAACGCTGTTTACCTGTTTAACAGAGGGACCTGATGCATGCTGTCCTGTGCTGGAGGACATCACAGACATTGACCTCTACAGTCAACTAAAAAAGGTTTGTTGCCCAATTTTATTATTTTATTTATATTATGCCTGGTCCCTGGGCTGCTTAAGATGTGCTCTCCCTTCTGTGAACCAGATCTCTGAAGCCAAAACACTGAAGGAGCTGCAGCAGTTTGCAGAACCACTCACTGATTACCTAGCCAATGCTGGCTGCTTGAGACCACTCACAAGCCTGGCTGACAAGGACAAACTAGTGGAAGATGTCCTCATGTTTCAAGTGGTCCAGCGTGTCCATGGTCCCCTGGAAAGGTACATACTGTCACAGGTTAAGTGTTGACTATACAGTACACATTCAACAGACTGCTAGAATTAATAGTTATTCGAGCAATATGTCTATTTATTGAATTTTGGGCTGTATCTGTTGATAATCTTAACCCTTTGGTACTGTTTAAAAAAAAACATCCTTTGGTCCTGTTTTGGCTGTTTTAAGCCACAACTTCAGCTGCTGTAAAAACATAACAGATAAATATTTTTTTCTTTTTTTTTTTTTCTCAATTCTCTCCATCAAGCTCAGCCCTGATCGAAAATAATGAATATTTGAAAAATTATAGATTTTAACCCTTGAAATGCCAATTTCATAGGAGGAGTCACCAATTTGGGAAAAACACACAAAATGACCAATTTTTGATATAAAAATGATCAGAGGCTGGAGATTTTTACATGCTATCACAGTCTTGGATATGTCAAAGATTAGTTCAAACATTGGCTTTGGTGCATTATTATATTTTGCGGCAGCAGATTTTGTTTTTTACTTCCTTTGGTTTTGTTTTGGCTGTTTCAAGCCACAACTTTAGCTGCTGTAAAACATAACAGATACTTTTTATTTATTTTTTGCTCAATTCTCTCCATCAAGCTCAGCCCTGATCGAAAATAATATTGAAAAAAAAAATTTTTTGAGTTTAAAAATTAATTTGTGCATTATGTCTATATACTGAATTTTGGGCTGAATTCGTTGAAAATCTTAATGTAAATTAATTATTCTCATGACTGATGTTCTCAATCTTCTCACAGTGAATATCCAACAAACATTTTGGCACTCAAAACAGTTCTGAATTCCTGACTATGTCACTTGTATATCTCAAATGATTGTGTAGGTTTTCTGATGGACTCAAAACACTTGGAGTCCTCCAGAAAATGAAACTTCATCCTGAAGCCTTCGTCCAGTCATGTGCTACAGCCCTGGAACCCTGACTGCTGAAATTATGGAAGAGCTGTTTGACATAAGATGGTCAGAGGTGGGAAGTAACAACAGGGCAGATGAAAACAGGGTGGTAGCCTATTGGAGGGACTACTTGCAGGATGCTGAAGGTGAATAATAACTGCATTGGAATTGGTTCTAGCCTGATATAAATTCTCAGACAGTTTTTGAATTTGTGCTTAAACTTGACTGGAATTATGGGCATTATGAGATTTGAATTTATGTGTATCCAGCAGAAAATTGAGCCTTCTGTCCTTGTTTTGAATGTGGTTCCCTAAACTAATTTTATTTTCTTTTTATTTATCTGTCAGAGGAGGAAGGACCTGCAAAGCTGGGAGACATCTTGGCATTTGCAACAGGATGCCATGTGGCGCCCCTATTGGTTTTTGTCCAGAACCATCGCTAGAATTCCAGAGAGGGAGATACCCAATAGCAAACACATGTATAAACTGTCTCAAAATACCTCTCCATAAGTCCTATGATGACTTCAAAAGAAACATGGACTTTGCAATCCAAAACACTCAGGGTTTTGGAATGGAGTAAAAATTCTTACCATTCATAGTGAGAAACTGTCTTGAGTTCTTGGTGTTCAAAATTATGTCATGCCACACACCTGTTTGGTTGTCATTTACAGGAGTATGACATTTCTGACATCAGTATTTGCACTTAAAAAGTATGTGTTGCATTTCTTGAAACAGTTTTAGTGTTAAAAGTTTTATTACATTAGGACTGGAATTCAAATGTGGTATCAGAACATGTCAACTGTTTCATTGTTACTTTGCATTTCATAGTATCTTGTGCTAATGTGAATTTATTTTTTTGGACAAAGTAAGTAAATATCTGGCAGTGGAATTTGCAGTTGCAGAGAACAGTAACAAGAAACAATTTGTAGTTGTAGAATGTATCTTATCTCAGAAAACAACATAAATTAATTCATTACGGTCATCTTCGTGAGCTTTGATTGATCATTAAAGTCTTACCTCTGAACAGTACTCACCTCTCTGGCTCTACAATTACAAATCACTTGCACCACATCTCAAAATGATTGCACAAATTTGAAATGAGTTTCTTAATTTGACATTTAGAATAAAATTTGTGCACCTGAAGAATTTGAGATTACTCTTGTATAATGTTTATGAGGGAAAACTACAAATTCAGTTATACTCATTTAAATAATTTTGTGCAACTTCAAATTCCATTGTCAGTGATTTTTTGTTTTTCTTTAACAATGTATTCATTGTTGAGTCAGATAAAATCTTAGTAGAGACTGAAAGCCAACCCTTCACCTGTAGGCCACTACTGTTTATTTTCGAGGAAATTTACAAGTGTTACAAATAAATTAATGCCATGGTTACCATCCTCAGTGAATGGATTAATTGACTGGCTAATTTCCTCCATAGTGCTATCATTTACCTGAAAGCTATTTTCAGGAACCTCCACATTGTTGTTGAGCTGGAGCTCAGGTAAGGGTCTGTTGTTGTCAGTCACTGAAGCTTGATTTGTGGTAGACACACTCCTTACAGCTGTGCTGTTCTGTCCGACTTTGGTGATCATACCTTCATACCACAACTGTAAAGGTGTCCTGTGTCTCTCAGTTCGTAGTGCATGATGATTCCATTGGTCTCTGAATTCCCTGGCAGCCCTCTGGATCCGTGGTAAATGAATGTAGTGCAAACTAAACATGTGTACTTCAGACAACGAATCAAGTATATTTTCCTCCTGCATAAATGCAAATAGGTCAGAATAATAGTACGAAACCACACGATTAAGCTCAGCCCAAAGCCTTTCGATACGTTGATTGTGAACACTTCGACCTGTTATTATACTGCCTCTGTTCAGTCCTCTTTGTCTCAGCATGTATCGAGCCACCTCAGTGTTCTCTGTGCCTCGATCACATCTGACTCGTGATGGTAATCCAAAGTTTTGAACTCCGTCTTGGAATAAGGACGATACACTGGAAGCTTTGTTATTTGTAAGGCACTCAAGGTAAATGATTGTCCGACTATACCCATCCACGCAGCCATGGAACACCATCCTCCAGCTGATAAGCTTATGGTTTCCGTCAATATGCCTGTCAAAATAAAAGTGAGTTAGGATCTGCAGCCAACTTCTGTCAATTATAACGTCATACATTATTGTGTATTTACATGTTTTATCTTAATTGAAATACTTTGCAATTTTAAGGCACAAGTTTTCTAGATTTTATTAGGTATTTCATGGACGCCACCTCTATTAGAACCTTGCGACCTGATTATATTCTTAAAATTATGTTATAGTTACATGCTTATTTATACCATAATTTGTGATAAAGTGAGCAGCCCCCTTTTCCTACGAGCAATAAATTGTCAGCATCACTTAATCATTTTTAAAAGGAGACTTGTTGGGAATTAATCGAGACAACACTGCACACATTGCGTGACACACAACAGTTTTTCTTTTTTACAAAAAAGATTCAAAGTCAATGGTCAAATAAGTCAACACTAAATTTAATTTGTCAGTATGTTGAACAGGTCTACCTTGCTATCCATTCATGTGATTGTCCCTAAATAAATACAAATTTGGAAGAACAAAATGATATGGAGGCGTTTTGCCTCATGTTAAAAGCGCCTCCCTGTGGTGTTCACAGGATAATGCACTGCCTTCGCTTAATGCATGAATGTCAGCTGTCTGCTACCAGCTAAAGCCAATGTCCTTGTCTTTTTTTTAATCAAAAATTACATGCATTATTTCAAAACTGATGCATTCCCAAAATAGATGAAAAGAAATGTGAAAATATGCCATTCGTGTGTTTCCCATGTGTTTTTCTTCCCACTAGTTTGATTAGTTTATCAAGCTGGTAACTCAGTTACTATGAAGTAACGTTGCTATGGTTATGTGATGTGATTAAACTTTAGCCGTGCTTCCTTGTGTTACAGGGCTTTAACACGCAGCTGTCAGCCAATCAGAAGAGAAAATTAATGAAGTCATGGTAAATTATAAACGTACGACAATAATATGTTTAGAATCATTACTCAATATGCTGCGTGGCCTATTAACATGAAGTACTTTTATACAGCAATTTAGTTGCCGGAGAAGGTCATTTCTAGGAACCCAGCTTATAGGCCGTATGTTCTGGAAGTGGGAGGGCAAAAATGGTAATATTAACGAATCTAATAAAAAGATAAGCAAATCCGCTACTCTTTATATTTCAATAGGCATATGCCTATTATGAACAGTTGACAAAAACTGGACTGCAGCACTGTTGCAGCAACCGGGCATTGAAACCCAGCGAAAAACATTGTCCTGCACCAAACATGACTTTCTGTCAGACAAAACGTGGCGACTTACCATAACTCATTAGCCCCCCGAACATGGTAGACTCTTCGACGAATCGCATGACTGCGACGAAAGCATCGTCCGATCGGGTCGATGTGTCGGAGGACTTGGCGGACCCTCCAACGCTGCACACGTATCCCCCTGCAGCGGAGGCTGCCGCGGACATATGTTTCACCAGCATTGGGCGTGTTCGAGACAATATGTCTGAGGATGGACATCAAACACTCATCAGACAGTGGTGTGTAATCTCGCGATGGAGCATTGAGATGTTGTCTGTGACGAAACAAGGTTCGGCCGGTCTATCCCAAACAACAGAGACATTCCTTGCCAGTTCAGTCCTATATCCAAACAATGGTTTATCTGGTCCAGTGTCAGGCTGTACCGTGGCCGACCAGGAGCACCACTTCGAGTTGCCGGTGGAATAATAATTCCTTGTTGAAATGAAGTTTGCTGTAAAATAAGCAATAACTGTCTGTGGAGTGACTCTAACAGTTCAGCACACTCTCTTGACTCTGCGCTTTCAGCACGACGAACCACAGAAGTCATGGCACCAACAGTCCTGGTATGGCTCCACAGCTCGGTGAAGTGTCCGGCTACCGGGTTCTGTTGGATAGACTGGATGCAGTGCACAACGCGGACGAAGAAGTCACGTATTTCCTCAATATGAGTCATTGCACACGGCTGAAAAAATAAAAGTCCAAATGCAAGTACAATCAACTTCTGCGCCTCCATATCTTAAGGACTATACGATGTACAAATCGTTCCTAGCTTGGGGGGGAAAAAAATGAAATAGCAATAGTCTCCTCAGTTTGTCTACCTCCGGCCATTAATGCTCTCCATTAAACTTCCCGCTCTGTGCGCATCCAATACTGAGGTAGATACTATGACTTCCTGTCTTAGCTTTCAGAATAAAATACACTCAAACATGGTAAAACTAATTTATCAAGCGAGTGAGGTGGTTTGTTCTTATAAATTGTACATTTACGCAAAATAATGAACAATAAGTCCTTATCCCTCAAGTATGAAGTTTCTATAGCATAGCCTATAAACAATTTATAATATAGGGAAAATTATTTTGAAGCAGCAAAATCGGAAGTAGCTGAACCATTGGCGGACTTCCTGTAAACAAGCAGTTTCAAGCAGGTGCCTTCGTTACACTGACCGAGCTTCGGCGCACTGGATTTATTTTACACACACATACCACCCAAACACACACCACAAATACACACACACCGCCTTACGATCAATAGTATAAGTTTCTACACAGACATGAAAGCTATTACCCCTGTGTGACAGGTGGTCCGTGTGAATACTGAATGTGCGTGTGTGTACAGGTTTTTAGTGTGTGAACATGTTTCATAGTGTGTATGTACCCATTGTCAGTGTGTGTGAATACTCAGTGTGTGTGTGTTTGGGCATATGTGGTTGTGTGTGCATAGTTTTAGTGTGTATGCAGCTTTTTAATGTGTTTAGCCTTTATTTACGGTGCGTATGTACCCATTATCAGTGTGAATGTGTGTAAACTGTGTGTGTGTATCCAGATTTTTGATGTGTTTCTTCCTGTTTCGGTGCATATGTGCCAATTGTCAGTGTGTGTGTGAGTACACTGTAAGTGTGTGTGCAGATTTTTTTATGTGTTTTGTCCTAAATGGCCTCCCATAAAAAAGACAAATATTTCCATATTTTTTCAGTTCATTTATTTATTCCTGTATTTATTTATTGAATAACATTTATTTCTATCCGTAATTATTCATTATTTATTGCCACTTTACAGATTTATTTCTACATTTATGTATTTCTTTTTACTTTTCTCATTTTTTATGCCTCTTTTGACCCTTTCCCTCCATTTTTGGACATTTTGCCACCTTTAACTTATGTTTCTTGCCACTTCAAGCCTTTTTTGCCACTTTTCATCACTTACACTGTGGCTATTGCAACCGTATTTTTCAACAATTTCGCGCTTTGGTTTAGCAGGGCCCATTTGTAAAATAAACAAAATACAAATGAGAATCAGTGACATGAAATAGGATTATTGAAATTCCTTTCATCTGTGGGCATTTTGGCTGTAACACATTGTGGGATTAGCTGTGTGTGTCAGTGTAGCCTTGTTTGGTGAAAAGTGTGAAAGCTGCTAGTTTTCTGCATGCTGGAGTTAGCAGTGAGTAGACACAGCTGAGTGTGGATAGTGAAAGGAGTTGTGAGTTGAATCAAAGTTTTGGCTAGCTAGCTAGCTGAAGGCAGGCCAGTTGGTCAAAGTGTGTTCCTTGGTTAGGTTGTTTGATGGGATGGCTGCAGCTGGCTGTGTTTTTGGTGAGATTGAGCCGCGGTTGTATGTAGTTGTGATTGTGTGTGTAAATAGTGAGTGTGCGATGCAAGGTATTTCCAAAAGGGAAAAAATCTCACTCGCATAGGCGCCCGAAGTACACCTGCTTTGCAGGCGCCACGCTGCTTCACCGGCCTGTCGGCCATTTGGTGGTCAAACGGGCTCGAGCCCGTGGCCATCGGGTCGAGAGGCGGGCGTCCTACGTGTGGCCACCGCGGAGGCGTTTGACAGAAGTAAAGGAATGCCTTTTATCTTTTAGATATGACTGCGTATTGACATCGTTTCCAACTTTTGGACGACCCCAAAGCTCTTTTTCTTACACTCGTTCATACTTCATGTTTTGCTGGAAACCTTCTCTGTCATCACACGCACTTTCACTTGCCCGCTCGCCACTTTTTCTTCTTTGTTTTGCGGCAAACGCCGCCATTCAGCTCACAATGGCGCTAAGTACTGTCTCCGGGCTCCACAGATATTCACCGACAAAACAAGCTAACAAGAATTAGATGACATTTCACAACAATAACAACTTAGCCGTTAATGCCTGCACAATAAGCTAATGCCGATGCTAGTCCAATCAATGGGCCGTGGACGTTTGCTAGGGAGTTAGCCTTGCTAACCTGCCTAGCAAATCGCTCCTGTCATAAAACATCAGTGACATCATATTAATACATCTTTTATTCATCAACTATTACATTCACCTTTTCAAAACGTTCATCCCATGTCAAGCAACTAACGATCCATGCAATACTTGTGTGGCCGCACTCCAGGTTAGGCCAAATTATTCTACTTATGATTTGGAAAGAATACAATTAGATAAAGATTTAAACCAAACAAATCGTTTGAGATGAATATTGCAGACAAAGGGTTTATAGACTCGCTAGTGACTAGGGATGGGGGTGCAGACTATCTACCACTCACACACTGGTGCCCAAACCCTACACACACTCACACTACAACCAAAAAGAAAGAAAACATGCCCAGTGAGAAAAATCAAAAGGTGCCAAAAACCACTCACAGATAATCAAAGGAAAGGGAGGTGCAGGTGGTGAGGCCTATCCCCGCCGGCAGCCCCAACGCGTTCAGGTTACGGACACCCCTCGGTCTGCAATACTTAAAAGCGCAGCATTAGTCATTCAACCGTCTGTATCAACGCTACAGTGGCAGGATCCACACGTCTCAGTCAGCCTACACTAGCGGCACCACCATCCAGGAATCAGCCAAATAGCAAGGGGATCAAACAAAAGAAGCAGCCGCCCGTGTGCCAAAACGGAGCTGCTTATATAGGATACCTGCTCACAAATTGAGGAAATGGGCGGTGCCGCCAAAGCAAAGACCAAAACCATGCAACCTAAACTACGGGAACTGAAAAGGAACAAAAAGGCCGCCGGCTGCACTTGTACAGTGTAATGACAGTAACCTGCATGTCCTGCCTTATGCTAGTGAGATAAACGAGTGTTAATGTCATGCTAGTGTTTGATGTTATTGGCGAGTCAGACTTGACTTTCGGAGTAGTACTATTAAAATATACTGTTCGTTTTAAACACCTGTCTCCGGGCTGGACAGATATTCACCGACAACTCATGATGTCACAGGGGACTAAGCACCGCCCCCAGGTTTGGTTGGCCCTCCCGGCTTGGAAGAAAGTTCCATGCTCAAAGTGTCTGTAACATTGTAAAATCAGGAGGGCCATATCAGTTTCCTGAGAGGCTGTGGTTGGGCGCAAAATCAGACAACTAATTACCTTTTAAAGCCACAGACAAAGAAACGGCTTGTTCTGAGAAGGGCAGAAACAGAGGGGTTTGTAGACATGCAAAATCCTATGCTAGAGTGTTTTTTCAGCAACAAACTTCACAGGCATGTTTTGGAGACCTCTGAGACTAATATAAACGTGTCTTGAAAGGGTAAAATATGTACTCTTTAAAAAAGTGTTTCCACCCTTTAACAATTTGTTACATTTTTTCATATGAAGGTTAATCTTTGGGGCTTTTTACCTTCATTTGGAGAGGATAGGTCAGCAAATAGTGTAGAAAACTGGGGAGAAAGGGCATGCAGGAAAAGAGTCACAGCTGAAGGCTATTTGCACCGTGTTGTTACACATCTACACATCATTACACAATGTTAGATGTCCAGTTGGCACATAGACTGACTATACATTTACCTTTGGTCCTTAAGGCTTATTATTTCAAACTCTGCAGCCTTATTATAGGTATAAAAAGGCAATCACCCTTAAAGATCTTTGATTACTCACAATCTGAGGCACAGCTGTGCTTAGTATTTAAACCTATATCCACAATCATAAAACAGGTGTGTGCAAGAGAAATGAATGCATCAAAATAAATGCAGGCAAATTCCTGCATGCTAACAGTGTGTCCCAACAGCACACAGCAGAGTCGGCATCAGTAAGAGATCAGCTTAATTGAATTGTTTCCTATCAGAGTGGCCTTACAGGCTGCACACAGCGCATGACTTGACAGTCTTTTTTTTTTTTATCCCTTTGCCCCATTTCTGTCTTCCTTTCTGTGCTTTAATTGCAGGGATGCAATATCAGCTTGATATCTGCATCAGCTTTAGCTTTTGAAGTGAATTCCAGGTAGAGGATGTGAGATAATAATAAAAATGACAGCATAAACCTGAGGTGATGGCACATTATGCATGCCATCCAAACAAATCCTTCCCAGTGTAAATTAAACACACACCGTGCATCTCACAGCACAGATCAGAGTCTGGAAATCGAGCGGGGTAATAATAATGATAATAATAATAAGGAAGGTAATGGAATAAATCAAGGTGAGCGTTTCAGCAGCATGATCTGTCCTGAGAGGAAGAAAATGTGGAAACTAACAGATAGAGGGATACAATCTACACCGCAGGATTATTACAAAGTTTCTGTAAATATTAAAATATGAAGATTTGCTTACTGATTTAAGCTTGGCTCTGCTTATCAAGCTTAAATCCTGTCATATAAACATTTATTGAAGTATCTCACCGTGCTTGCCTGAGAACAGACTGTTCATACGTGGACTGCAGGGACAGGTTTTCACTTCTCTCTACCACCTTCATGGCGGTCTGCACCAGACAAGCAATTTTAGATTCAAAGTGAACAGAGATTACCGTGAAACTAATAAGTGTTGAAGTTGTAATTTATTCAAAGTAGACATACGATCATCACTGAGTAATGCATTTTTATGGTTGTTCTGTATTACATGGCTTAATCTTCACAAATTTGAAATCATTTTAATTGTTCCTGAAGTGATAATGAAAAATTGCTTTAAAAAAAAAAAAAGCTAAAAAATGGAAACAATTTTACATTTTTGTCCAGTGCAGCCCTATTGTCTACATTTTTGATAAATTCCTCTACACTGTGCATGGAATAAAGTGACAATAATAATAATAAAAAACAATAGGCATCTTTTATTTCAGTCACTTATAAAAGAAGGTTTTTGTCCTTGAAATAAAAGGTCTCTCAATAGTATTCTAATTTGAAATCTCACAAGGAGCAGTAACTTTGCCTGAGATTTGAATCCTCCTTTTGTAAACAACCAGCTCTGATACAGGCTGTTAGGACAGTCATTTTAGTTTTTTTCTTTTAGTTTTCAGCACATCGATTTTTTTAGACACATTTGACCTGTCTCTTTATCACAAATTTTTGTTAACAGACTCTTTTACTCCATCTACTACATCCACAGGTTGACATGGAGTATGGAGTAGACTGGACTGGACTGGACCAAGTGGTCTTCGGGAAGCAGATGCTGTTGTTCCTGAAGTTGAACTTGAGCGCTCACTGACCGAGCAGGAAGTAGAAACTCTACCCAGGCCTGATAGGCCTTGGTCAAATGTGTTGGATATGTACATAGAAACTATGAGAAAAATATCAGAAATGCTTGAGTGACTCACAGACTGGAAAGCCATGTGCCCTGCAGAACAGAGGAACATAATAAAGGAAAACAAAACCTTTTTTTTTTTTTTTTGTTACTGCTCTTTATCTAAACACATACTGTAATGCCCATCTCAGTGACCACATTAGGGACATTTCTTTATCCTAAACTGTAGTCAAATTGCATCTTATTCAGGGAAGATTTCTTTGAACAGTAGCACCTGATTTTTTTAATCAAAGAAATGAAGCATCTTTTCATTTAAGAGGACTGAACCTGAAAAAATATTTGACATAAGACCTTTGTAAAACCAAGCTCAACATATCCAAAGCACTGTCCAGTGATCAGATGAGGCATCATCTAAAACCTTTTTGTTTAGAACAACTGTTGAGAACTGTTTTCAACGGGTATATTAACTAGTCTCAGATAGATATTTTCAACTCTGGGACAATGACACACACGTATTCTGCTCAGATCAGTCCAAAACCAGTATCAACAGTCCCAATAGCAGCAAGGAGGTCTCTATTAAAGACACTGTAGTCTGTGTAATGTCCAGGGAGTTTCAGCAGATGGAAGCAGGTTGAAGAGCCTGGGAAGGAGCTCTCCACAACTTCAACATCCAAGTGTCTGGGAAGCACATCCTATCCCACCCAAAACTGCAGAAGTTTTCCAAGCAACTTTGGAGATGCTGCCACAGAGGAGAGAAAAAAATCCTCTATTATAAACTGAAATTACTTTTTTGTTTTTTAACAGCATTGAAAGTTAGGATAACTAAAATGATCACAATTATTCAAAGAGAGCAAAACAGATGTTTAAGGTTGTATTTGTTGTAAAAGCAGATACCCAGCAGGTCAGACAGAGCTGATTTTTTTACTTTTGATAACTTGAATCTGTTCTGGATCCCTGGTGGAGTCTGCTAAATCCTGAAGCTCCACCACTTCTCTCTCCAGAGCTCTCAGAGATCTGGCCATGTCCTTTGTGACATTGAGAGTGTACTGTAGGCAAAGCTGTTTGATTTTGACCTTACCCACATCCCACCACTGCTGTAAGGAGCTGTACTCTGATTTAGCCTGTCTGTGGTTACTCCAAAAAGACCTGAACACATTCTTAAAGACATTATCAGACAACAAGGCACTGTTAAAATGCCAGTAAGCACTTTTACATTTGATATTCTTTATAAAAATAGAGCACTGAAGCAGAGCATGGTCTGATATACCTACTGGATTAATACAACAAGCTTTAAATACATTTACATGATGCTCAAAACTGTACACCCGGTCAAGTCTGGCTACAGATAACACATTATCTTTACTGTGAGACCAGGTATACTGCTGCTGGTTTTTATGGAAATACCTCCACACATCAGCAAGTTCAAAATGTTCAATCATCTTAAAGAGACAGCTCCTAGAAGCAGCGTGAGGCTCCGGATGGTTCCTGTCTAGAACAGGGTCTTCAGTACAATTGAAGTCTCCCTCCAGAAACAGGTAGTCTTCACTGCTGAGTCATTCTATAACTAGGGCTACATTTTATGTCCACAGTTTGTATTGACCAATTTTATAAAAGTATTCACTTCAAGCAATGAAGCAATTAAATATATATTATTGCAAATTTCAGCATTTATTTATTTATTTATTAAAAAAAATTGCATTTGT
Source organism: Cheilinus undulatus (assembly GCF_018320785.1). Classification (NCBI taxonomy): domain Eukaryota; kingdom Metazoa; phylum Chordata; class Actinopteri; order Labriformes; family Labridae; genus Cheilinus; species Cheilinus undulatus. Next base: position 33,095,520 of record NC_054885.1, on the reverse strand, counting down.
TATACTGGAATTACCTTTTTTTGTTCTGTCCAGTTTGCTAAGGTTCAGGTTTTGCTCTTTAAAAAACACAAAGATGCATGTTTTTATCAACTATTTTCTTCATTTTTTGTTCAAGAAGAATACTTAAAACATGAGAAAGGTATTTTATAAACTTCATGACTCATAATATTAATCAATGAATTCACTTTTTGTGTGTCCGAGAAATCTCTGTCAACTGTGTTACCGATAAACAAATCCCCTATAACTGAGCAACGGTTCTGTCAAAGTTATAAAGTTGAATTAGATTTAATGTTTTAACTTCTGTAAATATTCTGTGAAAGTTCTCATGTTTTTATGCTTGATTTCAACTGCTAATTTGTGAAATCAAAATGATTTTTTTTGTGTCTTAAAAATGTTCTTTTTCTCTTAATATGTCCTGTCCACTGTGTTACCTGAGATTTTTGTGTCCTAAATCTTTTAAATCTTGTTTAAAGTACAATAAAAGAGTTGGACAACTTCACTAGAGAGGTAAAATATTACATAAGCAAGTTGAATGACTCTAAATTCAGTGTATTGTGGATTTATGTTGAAAAAATATTGATCCCTGATAATAGCAGCTGACAGAAAATCCATTGTCAAGCTCAATCTTTGTGTTTTTCAGTCAGTAAGAAAGAAAACTTCGCAATCCCTGGTGAATAGACACAAGACCTTTTGAATAAATGTTGTATCAAATGTGTAGTATTTCCTTTATGTCTTCTATGAAACAACTTTAGTTCATAACACAGTTGACAAAATAATGTATCCTATGTATGTTTTTAGTTAAATATGTATTAATTATTAGAGCATAAGCTTGGCAATTAATACATTTAGAAGCTTATGGGGGTGTACTGTGGAAACAACATTTATCAAAAAAGTACTCTGATTTCTTCCCTTTTTCGTTGATATGAAATGTACCCCTAATTATAGAATGACTCTGCTGCAGTTACTGAGAACATTTTTAACATTAGACATTTATAAATACAACTTTGATTTCTTCAAATTCAGCTCTGATCTTTAACAGTCCACCAGGAACGATGTCTTCTACAAAGAAGGAAGAAGGTTAGAAATCTCTAGAGAAGAGGATTCCCACTCCTCCACTGGTGTTACTTTTATGGCTCAGAATAAGCTCCCCACCTCATTCCCTCTTCCAGTCAGACTCATTATCAGGAGAACTGTGAGTCTCCTGAAGAAAAGTGACATTTAAGTTTTTGTTTTTAATCAAAGTAAATAGAGAAGCTCTTTCAATGTCTTCTCTGGCACCGTTAATGTTTAAGGAGCCCAGCTTTATCTCACACATGATAATTATAAAGCTGAATCCTAACCAGAACAAAGAGAGGAAGAGGGACGAGGGAAGGCTCCTAGTCATCACAAGCTATCTGGGTTCCAACTTTAACTATAAATTTCCTCTAACCAGTTGGCTGACTGGTAGGCTTTTTTTTTTTTTCTTAGAGGGATTGGATGAAAGCTTGCAGCATTGAGAAGTGTATTACAGTCTGTGAGTTTAGTACAGAGAGAGGAAGAGAGGATGTTATCTATTTTTGTGACATTTATGTCCACAAAGTTGATTTCTTCAAGGCTATAGTTAAGTGTGAATTTTAAACCTGCAAAGTTGTCATTTAAAAATGGTAAAAATTGAAGTAGACTGGGGGTAGAGCCTTTGCAAAGTAAAAATACGTCATCAGTGTAACGTTTCCAGGAAACAATGAAAGGGAGAGAGGGTTTTTTTGTGAATCCTATAGAAATCTTTCTTCTAGGAAACCAACAAAGAGACAGGCAAAACTGGGAGCTATTTTAGTGCCCGTGGCTGTGCCAGAGATGTGGAGATATGGTGAATCATTAAAAAAGAAAGAATTTTTAGGACAAAGAAGGGTCCAGATTCACTAAGAACATGGTAGAAGGGGTTTGAACTGATCTGGTGTTAAGAAAATATTCCAGGGTGTCTAATCCTGGCTGATGGTTGATGTTAGGATAAAAGGATTCAATGTCAAGAGAACACATGATTATATCTGGATCAATAGGAGGGAGTGATTTAAGAAAAATTCAAAACTCAGAGCTGTCTCTTATAAAAGATTTTAGTGAGGGTACAAAGTCTTTGATGTGGTTGTCCACAAAACTAGAAAGTCTTTCTGTCAAACTTCCAATCCCACACACAATTGATCTGCCAGGTGGTTTAAAAGGATTTTTAACAATTTTTTTAGGTAAAATATATAAAAAGGCTTTCAAAGGAAATTCATGAAGTACAAAGTTTGATTCTTTTTGTGAAATATCACCATCTAGGCGTCCCTCTTCTAGTAGTGATCACAGCTCTTTTTGGTGTTCCTTATTTGGGTCACATGTTAGTTTTGAATAGAAATGATGTCACTGAAAGTTGCCCAAGGACCTCCTCATCATGAGCACATTTATTCATAATGAAAATAGCACCTCCTTTGTCTGCAGGATTTATAATTATAGATTTATTGTTCTCAAGTTCAGACAGCTTTTTGTTGGTCTTAGTTAAGTTATGGTGAGTGAAGCTTTTCTTCTGAAGAAAATTTTCAAATTCTTGTTCAACAAGTCTACAATATGTTTCTATTGAATGAATTCTGTTCTTTGGTGGATAAAAATGACTTTTAATTCTAAAATTATTTCTTAAAATGTCATTTAAAGGAGGTTTCAGGGAAGAACCATTTCTGATAAGAAATTCTTTTCGTCCCACATCTCTGAGAAACTTTTGCAGATCTAGAAAGAGCTCAAACTGACTTACTGATGGGGTTGAGACAAAGGATAGACCAAGTTCAAGGACTGAAGGCTGAGTGGAAGTGAGTTTAGTGTTACTTGGGTTGCACCTTGGAAGTTGGTGAAGTTGTGCCAGATTTATCCACTTCAGATCTCCTTGGGCTTTGGACAGAGTCAGCTCGATTCCTGACTGTGTAAGACTTGGGGAATTTATTGACAAAAAGATCTCCTCAGAAGGCAGAATGGTGGTGCTGGGAGCTGTCAGTGTTGGGTCCAGTGCCCTGTCATCCTCAAAGCCCTCATCCTCCTCTCCACCATCATCCTTGTGGTCGTCCAGCAGGTTGTCAGCTTCCTCTGAGTCAGGATGTCCATCCTGTAATGGCTGTCCCGTCTGCTTCAGCAGGTAGTAAACACCAATCAGCTCTCCTGAAAAAGAACAAATGCAAATTAGAAAGACTTTTAAACATACTGTCTTTGATGTACTACTGATTTATATTAAGAATTTTTACCAGTGTATTTGGAAGGAGGCTGAAAGGAGCTGACATATTTCCTGCCAAAAACCTTTAAGCTGTTGGTCTGTGGGTCCCACTCAAAAACACAGGAAGACAGGCGAGACATGAAGGTAGGATAGAGTGGATGGGCATCTGTGGTGCATCCAGCTTACATCCTACACAAGAAATGCCAAATGTCTAACCTGATTCTGAGTCCAGGCCACTCACTGAACCTCTGCTGCAGTTTAGTGAACCCTGTGTCTGTGCAGCAGTGGGAGTCCACGTTGAAGAGCTTTGGGGGTTCCACGCATGCCTCTCTTTGTGAGATCTGCCACCATCCTATCAAGTCCCGCTCCTTCCTCAGCAGTGAGGACACTGATAGCCAACTTCTTTGCGATCTTGTTTGGGACCAAAAAAAAGAAAAAACAGATAGAAAACATAGAGAAAATGATGATGGTTCACTGTTAAGTACAAGAAAGTATACAGAAGGCAAATCTGTTTGACCTTAACCTTGTTAAATTTGTTAAGACTTGAGAAAAACTTTAAAGATAAAGAAACATGATAGGTATATTAATTCTGACCTTATGGATAAATCTACCAAAAACTAAAAAATATGGGCCTCAACACTGTTCAATATGAAAATCTTAGTTCTGTGTTAATCAATCAGTTTACTAATGTTTTAGTTCTAATTTGATGCTGTGGTATTATGTTTTTTAAGTAGACATTAAATAGCTCTTTGAATAATTCTTAATACCTTTGTGCTTGAGTCCATTTCCAGACTGACTCTGAAAGTGGACGTAATGGTGGCCTTGATGTGGCCAAGGCGACTCATGATATCCCTGCCTACACAGATAATAGCCATCCACTGCTGGACACCTCTGTGGGCTCTGAGGGCTCCTTACATGCCACAGGAAACAGAGCTGGAAGGGCCTTAAAGCCAGCACACTCCTCCAGGTAACGCACTAACCTGTTGAGTCACCCCTCCCCGTGGTTCTCCTTCAGCTGTTTAATCAGGCGTGTAGGGTTGTTCCCCAGGGTCTGGTCCCGCAGCAGGCCAATGACACCAATGTCTCCTACGTATCTGTGTGATAACACACAGAAATGACTTGTTGGTTCTTATACATTGAGCCTGTATGCAATAACATTTTTTTTATTGAACTAAGAAAGGAATTCAAATACTGTTGATAATTTGTGACTTTATGTCTACTGATCACACTTACTTCTGTGTCAGGATGAGCCTGAACAACTTCTGATGATGCAGGCTGAGTTGGTCCCGAACAGTCTTCCTGGTTGCCAGACATGTGAGGCGACAGACTGTACACCTCATTACACGCTGGACATCGCACGCAGAAACCTCCACTGATTGTACGGCATCCACACCATGAGCCGCAGGAGCAGGCGTACCAGCACCCTAAGTAAAACACAAACATCACACATGTTACCACACTTTCAACAAACATGAAACAGGAGATTAAAAAAGGACAACAATTTGAACTTCACTGTCAAGTAAAACTTACAATAATAAAACTAATAATAATAACAATGATAACAATAATGAAACATCAAAGAACAAATAAGGATGCAAATATTTTGAATTTAAAAAATGCAATATAAAAGACAAGAGGCAAAAACCTTCAAGAAATCAAAACAAGAGAAAGAGACTGCAAAGGCTGATTCAACAGTGCTCATTTTTAGCCGTTAGTTTGCAGTCTATGAACCATCTAATAGGATAAAAGGTAATTAAAGGTAATTAGTAAACCTAATGTCGTCATGTACAATGTAGGGGCAAGTTAAGCATATATCCAGTCACAGCTACTTTGGCTGTGTGGAAAGGTGGGATGAGATACGGGGGAGATCCAATCACTACTGCTTTTGCTGTGTGGTGGCGGGGTAAGTTGGAGAGAGATCCAATCAGTCGCAAAATTAACTGTAAATTTCGTCGATTAAAATGTTGGGAAGTTTTGGCAACTAAAACTAGACTAAAACTAAAACAATTTAGATGACTAAATTATGACTAAAACTAAAAGATATTTTGGCAAAAGACTGTCACTCAAACTAAATTAAAAGGTGCTGTCAAAATTAACACTGCTGCACCATGTCATCCACCAAAACGCGGCCTATCAAACTGAGAAAGAAGAGCAAAACCAAAGCACTTTTACAAATGTATAAAATTGTTCATAGTTCACAGCAAATGAGATTGATAAGAGGAAAAGACTACCATTGACAATGTAAGGGCCGGCCTCCTCTGGGGACTCTGAGCTGCTGTCCAGGATGTGGAGGACACTGTTGCTGATGTCACAGCTGTGCTCACAGCCTGGACAAAATAGAAATGGAAATAAGTCAAATATACAAGAAAGGATGTTTTTCACACATTTTCATTTATGTTTCTTGAACCTTCAAAATGTCAAATCCACATGTGCATGTCTGCTATCCTCCAAAAAGACTCCTTTGTCCACGGGACTGTAGAGGACACTTTGGAATCTGCACAATAATATTAGCCCATTTCTCTACTGATTGATCTGACTGATTATTCTAGAAACTTCCTGTACAAATGTTGCATTCCAATGTGACATCAACCTCTTTAAAGTGTCTCAACTAAGATGATTGACCTTATTGAAGAGGTCCAACCATTTCTTTTGCCGAGGGGCAGGCCTGTTTCCAGCATCAGAAGGCCAGACACCTGAGGCAGCACACCTCTGGAGGCCAGACATCCATTCCCCCTCCCCCATAGCCTTGTGACTTTTGATTTGTGTGCACCTCATTAAAATAACACACAACTTAAGGACATCACCTTGCACAATTAAAACCCTACTCTGTTTAAACCCTCATTATTTTCAGCTTTACACAAAACAACAACAAAACAAAAAAGCATTATTCTGCTAAAAGACATCATCGATCGTTATAGATTAAGAAAAACAGTAACCCCCCACAGCTAAAATAGCTGTATTTAAGATGTTGTCAAGCCTTACAAACCTGATAAACACATACAGGTTTATCGTCGTCTCTACACACATATTAATCGCTGTGTTTAAAATGAAAAGTTTATTTTAATAGTACTACTCCGAAAGTTAAGTCTGACTCGCCAATAACATCAAACACTCGCATGACATTAACACTGGTTTATCTAACTAGCATAAGGCAGGATATGCAGGTTACTGTTAGTTCCTTGACATGGGATGAACGTTTTGAAAAGGTGAATGTAATAGTTGATGAATAAAAGATGTATTAATATGATGTGGTTTGATGTTATATGACAGGAGCGATTTGCTAGGCAGGTTAGCAAGGCTAACTCCCTAGCAAAACGTCCACGGCCCATTGATTGGACTAGCATCGGCATGAGCTTATTGTGCAGGCATTAACGGCTAAGTTGTTATTGTTGTAAAATATCATGTAATTCTTGTTACCTTGTTTTGTCGGTGAATATCTGTGGAGCCCGGAGACAGTACTTAGCGCCATTGTGAGCTGAATGGCGGCGGCGACCGGGAAACAAGGAAGAAAAAGTGGCGAGCGGGCAGGTCAAAGTGCATGTGATGACAGAGAAGGTTTCCAGCAAAACATGAAGTATGAATGAGTGTAAGAAACAGAGCTTTGGGGTTTGAAAAAAGTTGAAACGATGACAAACGCGGTCCTGAACACTCAGCCTAAACGGGATACTCAAGTCCATGTAAATGCAGTCATGTATGCAGGGATATGAATAAGCGGGTTTCTCTGTGCACATGTAAACATAGTAGCCCGAATATGATAAAAACCGGGATATGACTCATAACCGGGACACTCAGGTCCATGTAAACGCAGTTAATGACAAACGCTGTCCGAAACACTCAGCCAGTCACTGCCGATACGCATTCATATCTAAAAGATAAAGGGCACTTCTTCTGCCTCAGTTGTCGGCCACTTCGGTGGCCGCCTGCGTAGGGCATCTGCCTACCAACCCGAACACCACGGGTTCGAGCCCCGCAAGGCTCCACCACAGGCAAGAAAGTGGTGGAGTGCACGTCAAAGCCGTGCATGAAGCAGATGTAACTGCGGGTCTCTACGTGGGTCCACTTTTACCACTTGGAAATACCTTGCATCGCACACTCCCCATTTACACACACAATCACAACTACATACAACCGCGGCTCAACCTCACAAAAAACACAGCCAGCTGCAGCCATCCCATCAAACAACCTAACCAAGGAACACACTTTTACTCATTTTTAATTGGTCTGGCTTCAGCTAGCTAGCTAGCCAAAACTTTGATTCAACTCACAACTCCTTCCACTACCCACACTCAGCTGTGTCTAGTCACTGCTAACTCCAGCATGCAGAAAACTAGCAGCTTTCACACTTTTCAGCAAACAAGGCTACACTGACACACACAGCTAATCCCACAATGTGTTACAGCCAAAATGCCCACAGATTAAGAGCACTTCAACAATCCTATTTAGTCTCACTGATTCTCATTCTTTCTTTGTTTTTTTTTTTAAACAAATGGGCACTTTGATAACTACATGAGGACAGAACATGGGCATTTTACAATTGGACCTATCAGCAAGTTTAATAATATCAGACATATCTTGAAATAGAATTTTAACACATCTATCTAGAGCAGTGTTACTCAACCCAGCTCAAGCAAAGAGCCAAATAGTTGAAAAATACCGCTGCAATAGCCCCAATGTAAGTGATGAAAAGTGGCAAAAAAGGCTGTAAGTTGCAATAAAAAGAAGTTAAAGGTGGCAAAATGGCCAAAAATGGAGGGAAAGGAGCAAAATAGGCATAAAAAGGCAAGAAGGAGAAGGAAACATAAGAAAAATGGCTGAGAAGTGACAATAAATGAGTTCCAGGAGAGAAAAATGGCCAAAAAGCAGCAAAAATGAGTAAAAGTGGCCACACACTGTGGGGGACCAAAAATGACAAAAGTATAAATAAATAAATAAACGTAGAAAGAAATCCAGAAATAATTGGGGCTAGAAATAAATGAATAAATAGATACATACAGGAATAAATAAATGATTTAAAAAAATGCAAAAATGTGTCAATATTTGTCTTTTTGACATTTCATGACTCATTTCTTTATTTATTGATATGCATATATATTAGTTTATTTTTCTATTTCTATATGTGTACAGGTCTTGAAATTGCATTTCATTTAAATGAACAAGTTCGTTAAAAAGTCTTTTAAAATGTTAAAGTTGTGTGTATGTGTGTGTGTGTGTGTGTGTTTGTGTGTAAATTCATGTGTATTTTCTAAAAGGAAAAGTGACTGAATTAACCGATATATCTGTTGAGCTTGTATGCTATACTCAGTTTGTCCACTAGATGGTGGTCTGCACACACAGAGACAAGAAGTCTTAGTTGTGGCTAAGGGTAAAATAAGGGTAATATAATAATAATAATAAAACATCAAAAAACAAATTAGGATGCAAAGATTTTGAATGAAACCAGAGGTAAAAGCCTTGAAGAAATAAAGGTACTAGTGGCTGGATAAATAAAATGCTCTTACCTGACCAGTTTTGCCAGGCACTAAGTTGGGTGTGGCTACTGCACCATGTCATCCACCAAAACGCGGCCTATCAAAGTGGGAAAGGAGAGCAAAACCAAAGCATTTTTACAAATGTATAAAATTGTTGATAGTTCACAGCAAATGAGATTGATAAGAGGAAAAGACTACCATTGACAATGTAAGGGCCGGCCTCCTCTGGGGACTCTGAGCTGCTGTCCAGGATGTGGAGGACACTGTTGCTGATGTCACAGCTGTGCTCACAGCCTGGACAAAATAGAAATGGAAATAAGTCAAATATACAAGAAAGGATGTTTTTCACACATTTTCATTTATGTTTGTTGGACCTTCAAAATGTCAAATCCACATGTGCATGTCTGCTATCCTCCAAAAAGACTCCTTTGTCCACGGGACTTTAGAGGACACTTTGGAATCTGCACAATAATATTAGCCCATTTCTCTATTGATTGATTTGACTGATTATTCTAGAAACTAATGTTGCATTCCAATGTGACATCAACCTCTTTAAAGTGTCTCAACTAAGATGACTGACCTCATTGAAGAGGTCCAACCGTTTCTTTTGCCGAGGGGCAGGCCTGTTTCCAGCATCAGAAGGCCAGACACCTGAGGCAGCACACCTCTGGAGGCCAGACATCCATTCCCCCTCCCCCATAGCCTTGTGATTTGAAGTTGTGTGTTATTTTAATGACATGCACATAAATCATTGTTTTCCCTTTACATTAGAAGATGACTTCCAAAAGTCACAAGGCTATGGGGGCGCTAAGTACTGTCTCTGTTCATTTTATTAGTCTACTCTGGTTCTGTCTTCCTTTCAGCTCCTTATGTGAAAAGCTCTAAACCATGTCTTCCCTGTGTAATTATGATGATGGATATAATATTCACAATATGGCAACATGCTGACGTTATCGCTTTAATTGCTTGTGATTTACAAACTAACACATGGATTATAAGTTTGACTGAATTTTACGGTTTAAATCAGAGCTAGGAAAGTTACAGTCAAGTTATTCACTTGCTCTGATGAGCGGTCAACAGGTGCGCCACTTTAAATGAAGTTTACGCAAAGCATTGTGGGTTATCTTTTCATCTCTCCTTTGGTAAAGGATGATGGTCCGGTATTTCCTAGGCTAAAGGAGATAATAAAGGAAATAATGAAGCTCCTTTCCTTTTCAGTTGGAGAATTTGAACGGCCTTTATCATGGCCGACACTAAAATGGTCGTTTCACTCAGTTAGGACCCTTCCTGAGCTAAATGGACTTTTCCAGCGCAACCTTTGTCATGCAGAAATGTGGCCCAGTTCTGGTGAAACAGGCTAAAGCTATATCTGAGTATTAAAAGCAGAAGGCAGCCATGAAAGGACTGTCAGCATGAGTGAACCCCGCCCATAGAGCAACGCTGTATAGATGAGCCATACATAATGTTAACTGGAGTCTTGTTAAAACAGTGGAGACAGCCATGACCAACAGCATTCAGTACAAGCGAACGCAACTCTGTAATGTATGCCTTATCCAAAAGCGTCACTTACTCAGTCAGTAACAGACGGACATATTCAGGCACAGAGCCATCTGTAGGGCTGCCCTCAGCAGTCAGCCAAAAATAGTGTGTTCCTTGGTTTGGTTGGTTGATGTGATGGCTTGACACTGGATGTGTTTTTTGTCAGATTGAGACAAGGTTGTATTTACTTGTGACTGTGTGTGTAAACAGTGAGTGGGCGATGCAAGTCATTTCCAAATGGTAAAAAAAAGCATCTCGCTCACCCGCCCCCATACTTCGGCTTGACATGCCATTACCATCCGGCCATCAGGCCATTTCCAGATGATGCCAAGGTTATACTTGTATTTGTGGCGGCGTTAAGTGGAATCGAACCCGCGGGCTTTGGATCCCAAGACGAGCGCTTTAACGCGAGAGACCACCGAAGTGGCATTTCAAATAGGCGAAAGAAGGCCATTTATCTCTTCCATACGAGTGCGTATTGACGGTGACTGGCTGTGTGTTTCAGACAGCGTCTGTCATCGTTTACAACTTTTTGCAAACTACAAAGCTCTTTTTCTTACACTCATTCATACTTTATGTTTGGCTGGAAACCTTCTCTGTCATCACACGCACTTTCACTTGCCCGCTCGCCACTTTTTCTTCTTTGTTTCCCGGTTGCCGCCGCCATTCAGCTCACAATGGCGCTAAGTACTGTCTCCGGGCTCCACAGATATTCACCGACAAAACAAGGTAAGAAGCGTTACATGAAATTTTACAACAATAACAACTTAGCGCTTAATGCCTGCACAATAAGCTAATGCCGATGCTAGTCCAATCAATGGGCCGTGGACGTTTGCTAACCTGCCTAGCAAATCGCTCCTGTCATATAACATCAGTGACATCATATTAATACATCTTTTATTCATCAACTATTACATTCACCTTTTCAAAACGTTCATCCCATATCAAGAAACTGACGATCCATGTAATACTTGTACAATGTAATGACAGTAACCTGCATATCGTGCCTTATGCTAGTTAGATAAACCAGTGTTATTGTCATGCAAGAAGTTTGATCGGATCAAGTAGTCAGACTTGACTTTCGGAGTAGTAGTATTAAAATAAGCTGATCATTTTAAACTCTCGATAGCGATTAATATGTGTGTAGAGACGACGATAAACCTGTAGGGGAGAGTGGGGTGAGTTGTGCCAGTTTTTACTCAAAGTGACTTTAAAGTGAGGCCATAACAGTAATTCCTCCAACTGAAGTACATACATATATTCCAGGATGTGGTGCATCCCTGGGAACATTCACTTCGGATCTGAAATGAACTGTTTAGGAAATATAGCTTTTGGGAAAAAAGTGGTCTCGTGGCGCAACCTGCCCCTGGTGCCCCGGTGCACTTTATTCTTATATGTTATTCTAACATATAAGAATAAAGTGATTTAGGCCATTTTCTGAACATCCCATTGTGACTTAGTCCACTTAAAAACTGAATAAAACTGCCCTTTAATAACAGTGCAAACTCAGAACTGAAATCAGTGTAAGCTAAATTAAACAAATTGCAGGTAAATCAAACAGTGATGAGGCATGCCCTTCTCCTCACTTCTCCAGCTGTTCTTGGCCCTTCTTTGCTGGGTTCTAGGTGTGTAGGTCTCAGTGTGTGGTTGTGTGGATTTGATAGGGTGGGCGTGTTGTTGTCTTGGTATGTGGGACTGGGACTGGGTGTGTGGGTTAGGGTCTAAGTCTGTTGGTCTGGGATTTGTGTCTCTGGGTGTGTGGGTCTGAATGTGTGGGTCTGGGTTTGTGGGTATTTGGGTCTGGTTGTGTGGATGTCAGGGTTCGGGTGTGTGTGTGGGTCTGGGTTTGTGGGTGTGCCACTGGCGCAACTTAACCCAGGCCCTTTGGCACAAATCCCCCCAGCCCCACCATTTAAAAAGAAATGGCATGATCCAGCAGTTTAGAGCTAACATCATGCTAACTGTTTAGACTCATTGTGTAGCCTGCTAAAGCACTAAAACATGTGTGAAATGTTTTCAAGTTGTTTATAATTGTTCAGACACAACAATCAAAAATCCTTGATCAGAGAAATTTTACTTTGAAAGGAAAAAAAGAGTTTTTTGAGCTAAAATGTGCTTACCTCTCATGCCATGTGTCTCTCTTTTATGCAGAATAAGTAAAATGGATAGTTCTTCAAAAATATCTGATGACATGACCAATTTCTTCTATGGTTTTCTATAAACAAGGGGTGGCACTGCTTCCCCTTTGGCACAAATCACCCCAGCCTCCCCTATGTGTTTATCATGTTTGTAAGGCTTGACAGCATCTTAAATACAGCTATTTTAGCTGTGGGGGGTTACTGTTTTTCATAATCTATAACAATCGATGATGTCTTTTAGCAGAATAATGCTTTTTTTGTTTTGTGTAAAGCTGAAAATAATGAGGGTTTAAACAGAGTGGGGTTTTAATTGTGCAAGGTGATGTCCTGAAGTTGTGTGTTATTTTAATGAGGTGCACATAAATCAAAAGTCACAAGGCTATGGGGGAGGGGGAATGGATGTCTGGCCTCCAGAGGTGTGCTGCCTCAGGTGTCTGGCCTTCTGATGCTGGAAACAGGCCTGCCCCTCGGCAAAAGAAACGGTTGGACCTCTTCAATAAGGCCACTCATCTTAGTTGAGACACTTTAAAGAGGTTGATGTCACATTGGAATGCAACATTTGTACAGGAAGTTTCTAGAATAATCAGTCAGATCAATCAATAGAGAAATGGGCTAATATTATTGTGCAGAGTGTCCTCCAAAATGTCCTCTACAGTCCCGTGGGCAAAGGAGTCTTTTTGGAGGATAGCAGACATAAATGAAAATGTATGAAAAACATCCTTTCTTGTATATTTGACTTATTTCCATTTCTATTTTGTCCAGGCTGTGAGCACAGCTGTGACATCAGCAACAGTGTCCTCCACATCCTGGACAGCAGCTCAGAGTCCCCAGAGGAGGCCGGCCCTTACATTGTCAATGGTAGTCTTTTCCTCTTGAAAATCTCATTTGCTGTGAACTGAAGCAATTTTATACATTTGTAAAAGTGCTTTGGTTTTGCTCTTCTTTCCCATTTTGAATGGCCGCGTTTTGGTGGATGACATGGTGCAGCAGCCACACCCAACTTAGTTCCTGGCAAAACTGGTCAGGTAAGAGCATTTTATTTATCCAGCCACTAGTACCTCAATGTTAGTGAATCATTTCTGCTCACATGAATTTCCTTTTAGCCTATTAGATGGTTCAGAGACTGCAAACTAACAGCTAAAAATGAGCACAGTTCAATCAGCCTTTGCAGTCTCTTTCTCTTGTTTTGATTTCTTCAAGGCTTTTACCTCTGGTCTATTGTATTGCATTTTTAAAAATTCAACATCTTTGCATCTTTATTTGTTGTTTGCTTTTTTATTATTATTGTTATTGTTGGTATTATTATTATTTTGTTACCTGGCATTTTTTTGTATCTGAGTTTCAAGGAAATGTGTGTTTTCTCTGCAGGTTTGCCCTAATTAACAAGTTTCCTATTTCTTTTCTGTGGAATATAAGCTATTTCTAATCCAAACAAAGTTAGAGCTTTCAAAAAAATATTTTTCTCTGCATTTTAATTGGTGGTAACTTGTCCTTTTTTTACAGCAATTGTCCAGCCCTGCCACCACCACCACAACCTCTGCCTCTTCTGCCATCTCCTCTGTCACCTTGAGTCCCAGCCATGGACCTCCCAGCCCTGCTACGTCCTCTGTGAGGACTTCACCAACAGGAGCTCCTGCGGACACTTCCTCTGCTGTTGTAAGTTTTACTTGACAGTGAAGTTCAAATTGTTGTCACTTTATTTTTAATCTCCTGTTTCATGTTTGTTGGAAGTGTGGTAATGTGTGATGTTTGTGTTTGTGTGGATGCCGTACAATCAGTGGAAGGTCTGCGTGCGATGTCCAGCGTGTAATGAGGTGTACAGTCTGTCGCCTCACATATCTGGCAACCAGCAACACTGTTCGGGACCAACTCAGCCTGCCTCATCAGAAGTTGTTCAGGCTCATCCTGACACAGAAGTAAGTGTGATCAGTAGGCATAAAGTCACAAATTATCAACAGTATTTGAATTCCTTTCTTAGTTCAATAAAAAATTTTTATTGCATACAGGTTCAGTGTATAAGAACCAACAAGTCATTTCTGTGTGTTATCACACAGATACGTAGGAGACATTGGTGTCATTGGCCTGCTGTGGGACCAGACCCTGGGGAACAACCCTACACGCCTGATTAAACAGCTGAAGGAGAACCACGGGGAGGAGTGGCTCAACAGGTTAGCGCATTACCTGGAGGAGTGTGCTGGCTTTAAGGCCCTTCCAGCTCTGTTCCCTGTGGCATGTCAGGAGCCCTCAGAGCCCACAGAGGTGTCCAGCAGTGGATGGCTACTATCTGAGTATGGCAGGGATATCATGAGTCGCCTTGGCCATATCAAGGCCACCAACACGTCCACTTTCAGAGTCAGTCTGGAAATGGACTCAAGCACAAAGGTATTAAGAATTATTCAAAGAGCTATTTAATGTCTACTTAAAAAAAACACAATACCACAGCATCAAATTAGAACTAAAACATTAGTAAACTGATTGATTAACACAGAACTAAGATTTTCATATTGAACAGTGTTGAGGCCCATATTTTTTAGTTTTTGGTAGATTTATCCATAAGGTCAGAATTAATATACCTATCATGTTTCTTTATCTTTAAAGTTTTTCTCAAGTCTTAACAAATTTAACAAGGTTAAGGTCAAACAGATTTGCCTTCTGTATACTTTCTTGTACTTAACAGTGAACCATCATCATTTTCTCTATGTTTTCTATCTGTTTTTTCTTTCTTTTTATGTCCTCTCTAAGATCACAAAGAGTTGGCTGGGATTGGGAAGGGGATGACTGCATGAGCTCAGTCGACATCCAGATCCTTATCAGTGTCCTCACTGCTGAGGAAGGAGCGGGACTTGATAGGATGGTGGCAGATCTCACAAAGAGATACAGAGAGGCATGCGTGGAACCCCCAAAGCTCCTCTATGTGGACTCCCACTGCTGCACAGACACAGGGTTCACTAAACTGCAGCAGAGGTTCAGTGTACTCTCTGGCCATAGAGCTGTTAGTGCACAGATTAAGGTTACGGTTGTCTGCTTTCTCTTTTCCTGGATGTATAAATAGTGTTAAATTGTCAGCACATGCTGATGATCTCATTTGGATTGTAAAAACTAACATGACGTTAATGTTTTAAATAAAACTGTGTGTCATTTGGGTCAAATGTCCTCTGCCAAAGTTAACGAGGAAAAGTGAAGCCTTAGCCGTGGGTAAAGGACTGATTACTAGGCTGGTTTTACCTGCTGGATTTAAACTGGATTGTTTCCCCACCATCTATAAGGGACTGTTAAAAGTGTGGGGACTCTTCAAGAAGGACAGGCTGAAGGACTGTGGCTCTTTGTTCTGGCTTCTAAAAGAGCCAGTCGTGTACGGGACGCCTTTACAGTGTGCTTTGAAAAATCAACAAAAATGTCTCTCTCTGTGAATTCATAGTTAGCAAAAATACACTCATGTTTTACTCTTCCATAACCTGCTGCTATTCTGTGTATTTTAAGTCTGCTTTTATATGCTTTTAACACTTTACCAACCTGAGAACAAAGACAGGAAGTTACACAGCTGCTTGTGTAGCTTCTTCTGACGTTTTCATCTCTTCCTAGCTCTTTTACCCTTAGCCACCACTAAGACTTATTGTCTGTGTGTGCAGAGCACCATCTCCTGGACAAACTGAGTATAGCACATTAGCTCAACAGATATTGCTTCATTCACTCACTTTTCCTTTTAGAAAATACACAGGAATTTACACACACATACACAACTTTAATATTTTTAAAGAAAAAAACAAAAAAAAAACTTCTTCATTTAGATTCAATGTAATTTCAAGACCTGCACACATATGGAAATAAATAAATGTGGATTTCAAAGTCAAAATCAAGAAATAAATGTGGAAATATAAAAATAAACCAATATCCATGCATATCAATAAATAAAGAAATGAGTCCTGAAATGTCAAAAGAGACAAATATTTCCACATTTTTGCATTTTTTAAAATTCATTTATTCATTCCTGTATTTTTTTTAATTGAATAACATTTATTTCTATCCATCATTATTTCTGGATTTATTTCTACATTTATGTATTTCTTTTTACTTTTCTCATTTTTTATGCCTCTTTTGACCTTTTCCCTCCATTTTTGGACATTTTGCCACCTTTACACATTTTTGCATTTTTTAAATTCATTTATTTATTCCTGTCTTTGTTGAGCTGGAGCCGCAGTTGTAGTTAGTTGTGATTGTGTGTGTAAAGGTTACATCTGCTTCATGCACGCAAGGCAGTGATTGGCTGAGTGTTTCGGACAGCGTTTGTCATTGACTGCGTTTACATGGACTTGAGTGTCCCGTTTTCTGTCGGGTTTTTTGAGTATCCAGTTTTCTCTTTGTTCGTGTATACACCTGCAGAAACCAGGATATCACAGTATCCCGTTTTTGAGAAAGCCGTTTTTGCTACCTGGAGAACTCCAAAAGAAAACGGGATACTGTGCCATGTATACGCAGTATCCCGTTTTCTGGCTGCTGTAGACTTAGGTGCGCAGGCGCAACTTTGATTGAACTTAATTGAACTTCAGATACTGTAAATACTGCGTCTGTCTGGGCGGCGGAGGATCAGCTGATCTCTGCCCGGAAAGTGACAGTCAGTTTACTGACTTATAGTGTAACTATGTAAAGTTTGTTGACTTTATGTAACAAATATAATTAACTACACACACCTTATGTATTAAACCTGGCACAAAATGTTTCAAATCTGGCCCAGAGAGTAGAGTGGCACTCTCAATTTATATATAATATATAATGTAACATAGAAATTACGCATATTCTCCAAAATTAGCTTCAGTGTTACTATTAAAAGGATTAAATTAAGACAGTGGTGAGATGCAAATGGGTATTAGTGAACATTTTCACCGGGCTAGTTATTTCTTAGTGGTGAGCCTCTGTTTTGGTCAAAAATAGCACACTTTGAAAATGCAGCAAAACAAGTAAAAGTCCTTGATAACAACCCTATTAAATATAAAGTCTTCAAATATTAAACATTAAGGTTAATGATCTTCATTGCAGTTAAATAACCATGGCCATTGTTTAATAACTATATCTGTTGATTTACTTTTTTTATTTTACAGCCATATTAATATTTGCTTTTTCTTACTGCTGTAAATGCTTCAGGTTTCAAAGGAGTAAAGTCCCTGAGTAAATCTTGTGAGTCTTGTTTTCGTACCAATATCAAGTAAAGACACCAGAACAGTAATGCCTTCAAGATTTTTTATTAGACAGTGATAAAACTACACAGCCATTCACAGGATGCAAAAAAAGCAGAGCTGATAATAATTTACATTTCACTGCAATTGTCTTATTAAGGTGCTTAAAATGAATCACCAAAGGCTGCCGGCATGTAAGGAACAGTCAAATATTTTTCACAGTAAAAAGTAGTTGCACATGGTAAACAAATAACTGACCTTTAAGGTGAGCTCTTATATACGTAGAACATAAAAGCGGTGATGAAGATCTCAGTCATCTCTGCAGCTGCTCCAGGGTGAGGCCTCTAATTCTAACCTGGTAAAGTAAAATAGACAGCCTCATTACAAATTTATACTAGAGGGGTCAACTACATCAGTTTTACCGGCCGGCCCTTACATTGTCAATGGTAGTCTTTTCCTCTTATCAATCTCATTTTCTGTGAACTATCAACAATTGTATACATTTGTAAAAGTGCTTTGGTTTTGCTCTTCTTTCCCATTTTGATAGGCTGTGTTTTGGCGGATGACATGGTGCAGCAGCCACACCCAACTCAGTGCCTGGCAAAACTGGTCAGGTAAGAGCATTTTATTTATCCAGCCACTAGTACCTCAATGTTAGTGAATCATTTCTGCTCACATGAATTTCCTTTTAGCCTATTAGATGGTTCAGAGACTGCAAACTAACAGCTAAAAATGAGCACAGTTGAAGTAGCCTTTGCAGTCTCTTTTTCTTGTTTTGATTTCTTGAAGGTTTTTGCCTCTGGTCTTTTGTATTGTATTTTTTTAAAATTCAACAACTTTGCATCTTCATTTGTTGTTTGCTTTTTGATTATTATTATCATATTACCCTTATTTTACCCTTAGCCACAACTAAGACTTCTTGTCACTGTGTGTGCAGACCACCATCTAGTGGACAAACTGAGTATAGCATATAAGCTCAACAGATATCGGTTAATTCAGTCACTTTTCCTTTTAGAAAATACACATGAATTTACACACAAACACAAACACACACAAACAACTTTAACATTTAAAAGACTTTTTAATGAACTTGTTCATTTAAATGAAATGCAATTTCAAGACCTGTACACGTATTGAAATATAAAAATAAACAAATATATATGCATATCAATAAATAAAGAAATAGATGAGTCATAAAATGTCAAAAAAGACAAATATTTCCATATTTTTTCAATTCATTTATTTATTCCTGTATTTATTTATTGAATAACATTTATTTCTATCCATAGTTATTTCTGGATTTATTTCTACATTTATGTATTTCTTTTTACTTTTCTCATTTTTTATGCCTCTTTTGACCATTTCTTCCCATTTTTGGCCATTTTGCCACCTTTAACTTATGTTTCTTGCCACCTCAAGCCTTTTTTGCCACTTTTCATCACTTACACTGTGGCTATTGCAACCGTATTTTCCAACAATTTGGCTCTTTGCTTGAGCAGGGCCCATTTGTAAAATAAACAAAAAACAAATGAGAATCAGTGACATGAAACAGGATTGTTGAAATGCCTTTCATCTGTGGGCATTTTGGCTGTAACACATTGTGGGATTAGCTGTGTGTGTCAGTGTAGCCTTGTTTGCTGAAAAGTGTGAAAGCTGCTAGTTTTCTGCATGCTGGAGTTAGCAGTGACTAGACACAGCTGAGTGTGGGTAGTGGAAGGAGTTGTGAGTTGAATCAAAGTTTTGGCTAGCTAGCTAGCTGAAGGCAGGCCAGTTGGTCAAAGTGTGTTCCTTGGTTAGGTTGTTTGATGGGATGGCTGCAGCTGGCTGTGTTTTTAATGAGATTGAGCCGCGGTTGTATGTAGTTGTGATTGTGTGTGTAAATGGTGAGTGCGCGATGCAAGGTATTTCCAAAAGGGAAAAAATCTCACTCGCATAGGCGCCCGGAGTACACCTGCTTTGCAGACGCCACGTTGCCTCACCGGCCTGTCGGCCATTTGGTGATCAAACGGGCTCGAACCCGTGGCCATCGGGTCGAGAGGCGGGCGTCCTACGCGTGTGGCCACCGCGGAGGCGTTTGATAGAAGTAAAGGAATGCGTTTTATCTTTTAGATATGACTGCGTATTGACATCGTTTCCAACTTTTGGACGACCCCAAAGCTCTTTTTCTTACACTCGTTCATACTTCATGTTTGGCTGGAAACCTTCTCTGTCATCACATGCACTTTGACCTGCCCGCTCGCCACTTTTTCTTCCTTGTTTCCCGGTTGCCGCCGCCATTCAGCTCACAATGGCGCTAAGTACTGTCTCCGGGCTCCACAGATATTCACCGACAAAACAAGGTAACAAAGGTTAGATGACATTTCACAACAATGACAACTTAGACTTTATTGCCTGCACAATAAGCTAATGCCGATGCTAGTCCAATCAATGGGCCGTGGACGTTTGCTAGGGAGTTAGCCTTGCTAACCTGCCTAGCAAATCGCTCCTGTCATATAACATCAGTGACGTCATATTAATACATCTTTTATTCATCAACTATTACATTCACCTTTTCAAAACGTTCATCCCATGTCAAGGAACTAACAGTAACCTGCATATCCTGCCTTATGCTAGTTAGATAAACCAGTGTTAATGTCATGCGAGTGTTTGATGTTATTGGCGAGTCAGACTTAACTTTCGGAGTAGTACTATTAAAATAAACTTTTCATTTTAAACACCCGATAGCGATTAATATGTGTGTAGAGACGACGATAAACCTGTATGTGTTCATCACGTTTGTAAGGCTTGACAACATCTTAAATACAGCTATTTTAGCTGTGGGGGGTTACTGTTTTTCTTAATCTATAACGATCGATGATGTCTTTTAGCAGAATAATGCTTTTGTTGTTGTTTTTTGTGTAAAGCTGAAAATAATGAGGGTTTAAACAGAGTAGGGTTTTAACGGTGCAAGGTGATGTCCTTCAGTTGTGTGTTATTTTAATGAGGTGCACATAAATCAAAAGTCACAAGGCTATGGGGGAGGGGGAATGGATGTCTTGCATCAAGAGGCCTTCTGATGCTGGAAACATATATATATATATGTATATATATATAAAATATATATATAAAATATATATATAAAATACCTATCTCATGTTTTAAGTATTCTTCTTGAACAAAAAATGAAGAAAATAGTTGATAAAAACATTTATCTTTGTGTTTTTTAAAGAGCAAAACCTGAACCTTAGCAAACTGGACAGAACAAAAAAAGGTAATTCCAGTATAACAAATGCAATTTTTGGCTAAATAAATGAATAAATAAATAAATAAATAAATAAATGCTGAAATTTGCACTAATATATATTTAATTGCTTCATTGCTTGAAGTGAATATTTTTATGAAACTGGTCAATACAAACTGTGGACATAAAATGTAGCCCTAATTATAGAATGACTCAGCAGTGAAGACTACCTGTTTCTGGGGGGAGACTTCAATTGTACTGAAGACCCTGTTCTAGACAGGAGCCATCCAGAGCCTCACGCTGCTTCTAGGAGCTGTCTCTTTAAGATGATTGAACATTTTGAACTTGCTGATCATTTTAGTTATCCTAACTTTCAATGCTGTTAAAAAACAAAAAAAGTAATTTCAGTTTATAATAGAGGATTTTTTCTCTCTTCTGTGGCAGCATCTCCAAAGTTGCTTGGAAAACTTCTGCAGTTTTGGGTGGGATAGGATGTGCTTCCCAGACACTTGGATGTTGAAGTTGTGGAGAGCTCCTTCCCAGGCTCTTCAACCTGCTTCCATCTGCTGAAACTCCCTGGACATTACACAGACTACAGTGTCTTTAATAGAGACCTCCTTGCTGCTATTGGGACTGTTGATACTGGTTTTGGACTGATCTGAGCAGAATACGTGTGTGTCATTGTCCCAAAGTTGAAAATATCTATCTGAGACTAGTTAATATACCCGTTGAAAACAGTTCTGAACAGTTGTTCTAAACAAAAAGGTTTTAGATGATGCCTCATCTGGTCACTGGACAGTGCTTTGGATATGTTGAGCTTGGTTTTACAAAGGTCTTTTGTCAAATATCTTTTCAGGTTCAGTCCTCTTAAATGAAAAGATGCCTGATTTCTTTGATAAAAAAAAATCAGGTGCTACTGTTCAAAGAAATCTTCCCTGAATGAGATGCAATTTGACTATAGTTTAGGATAAAGAAATATCCCCAATGTGGTCACTGAGATGGGCATTACAGTATGTATTTAGATAAGGAGCAGTAACAAAAAAGGGTTTTGTTCTCTTTATTATGTTCCTCTGTTCTGCAGGGCATGTGGCTTTCCAGTCTGTGAGTCACTCAAGCATTTCTGATATTTTTCTCATAGTTTCTATGTAGATATCCAACACATTTGACCAAGGACTATCAGGCCTGGGTAGAGTTTCTACTTCCTGCTCGGTCAGTGAGCGCTCAAGTTCAACTTCAGGAACAACAGCATCTGCTTCCCGAAGACCACTTGGTCCAGTCCAGTCCAGTCTACTCCATACTCCATGTCAACCTGTGGATGTAGTAGATGGAGTAAAAGAGTCTGTTAAGAAAAATTTGTGATAAAGAGACAGGTCAAATGTGTCTAAAAAATCGACATGTGCTGAAAACTAAAAGAAAAAAACTAAAATGACTGTTGAAATGTTAAGATAAGTGAGAAAGCTACACAAAAACTCATTTAAACCTGCAATGGATCCTGGAGTGCCTCACGCTCACGGCGAGTCCACAGCTGGAGTGGAGACCGATTTCCCTCTGAATGCAGGTAAAGATGGTGTAGAAAAGATCAAGCACTCCCACATAAACATCTCTCCAGAGTCTCTCCATCCTGATGGAAAACAGGAAAAGCAGTCAATGACAAACGCTGTCCGAAACACTCAGCCAATCACTGCCGATACGCATTCATATCTAAAAGATAAAGGGCACTTCTTCTGCCTCAGTTGTCAGCCACTTCGGTGGCCGCCTGCGTAGGGCATCTGCCTACCAACCCGAACACCACGGGTTCGAGCCCCGCAAGGCTCCACCACAGGCAAGAAAGTGGTGGAGTGCACGTCAAAGCCGTGCATGAAGCAGATGTAACTGCGGGTCTCTACGTGGGTCCACTTTTACCACTTGGAAATACCTTGCATCGCCCACTCACTATTTACACACACAATCACAACTAAATACAACCGCCGCTCAACCTCACAAAAAACACAGCCAGCTGCAGCCATCCCATCAAACAACCTAACCAAGGAACACACTTTTACTCATTTTCAATTGGCCTGCCTTCAGCTAGCTAGCTAGCCAAAACTTTGATTCAACTCACAACTCCTTCCACTATCCACACTCAGCTGTGTCTAGTCACTGCTAACTCCAGCATGCCGAAAACTAGCAGCTTTCACACTTTTCAGCAAACAAGGCTACACTGACACACACAGCTAATCCCACAATGTGTTACAGCCAAAATGCCCACAGATTAAGAGCACTTCAACAATCCTATTTAGTCTCACTGATTCTCATTCTCTCTCTCTTTTTTTTTTTTTTAAACAAATGGGCACTTTGATAACTACATGAGGACAGAACATGGGCATTTTACAATTGGACCTATCAGCAAGTTTAATCATATCAGACATATCTTGAAATAGAATTTTAACACATCTATCTAGAGCAGTGTTACTCAACCCAGCTCAAGCAAAGAGCCAAATAGTTGAAAAATACCGCTGCAATAGCCACAATGTAAGTGATGAAAAGTGGCAAAAAAGGCTGTAAGTTGCAATAAAAAGAAGTTAAAGGTGGCAAAATGGCCAAAAATGGAGGGAAAGGAGCAAAATAGGCATAAAAAGGCAAGAAGGAGAAGAAAACATAAGAAAAATGGCTGAGAAGTGACAATAAATGAGTTCCAGGAAAGAAAAATGGCCAAAAAGCAGCAAAAATGAGTAAAGTGGCCACACACTATGGGGGACCAAAAATGACAAAAGAATAAATAAATAAATAAAACGTAGAAAGAAATCCAGAAATAATTGGGGCTAGAAATAAATGAATAAATATATACATACAGGAATAAATAAATGATTTAAAAAAATGCAAAAATGTGTCAATATTTGTCTTTTTGACATTTCATGACTCATTTCTTTATTTATTGATATGCATATATATTTGTTTATTTTTATATTTCTATTTTTATTATTTTTTTTAATTATTTTTCTATTCTATTGTTTATTTTATATTTCTATTTTATATTTATATTTCTTCTTGAAATTGCATTTCATTTAAATGAACAAGTTCGTTAAAAAGTCTTTTAAAATGTTAAAGTTGTTTGTGTTTGTGTGTAAATTCATGTGTATTTTCTAAAAGGAAAAGTGACTGAATTAACCGATATCTGTTGAGCGTGTATGCTATACTCAGTTTGTCCACTAGATGGTGGCCTGCACACACATTGACAAGAAGTCTTAGTTGTGGCTAAGGGTAAAATAAGGGTAATATAATAATAATAATAAAACATCAAAAAACAAATTAGGATGCAAGATTTTGAATGAAACCAGAGGTAAAAGCCTTGAAGAAATAAAGGTACTAGTGGCTGGATAAATAAAATGCTCTTACCTGACCAGTTTTGCCAGTCACTAAGTTGGGTGTGGCTACTGCACCATGTCATCCACCAAAACGCGGCCTATCAAAGTGGGAAAGGAGAGCAAAACCAAAGCATTTTTACAAATGTATAAAATTGTTCATAGTTCACAGCAAATGAGATTGATAAGAGGAAAAGACTACCATTGACAATGTAAGGGCCGGCCTCCTCTGGGGACTCTGAGCTGCTGTCCAGGATGTGGAGGACACTGTTGCTGATGTCACAGCTGTGCTCACAGCCTGGACAAAATAGAAATGGAAATAAGTCAAATATACAAGTAAGGATGTTTTTCACACATTTTCATTTATGTTTCTTGGACCTTCAAAATGTCAAATCCACATGTGCATGTCTGCTATCCTCCAAAAAGACTCCTTTGCCCACAGGACTGTAGAGGACACTTTTTAATCTGCACAATAATATTAGCCCATTTCTCTATTGATTGATCTGACTGATTATTCTAGAAACTTCCTGTACAAATGTTGCATTCCAATGTGACATCAACTTCTTTAAAGTGTCTCAACTAAGTTGAGTGGCCTTATTGAAGAGGTCCAACCATTTCTTTTGCCGAGGGGCAGGCCTTTTTCCAGCATCAGAAGGCCAGACACCTGAGGCAGCACACCTCTGGAGGCCAGACATCCATTCCCCATAGCCTTGTGACTTTTGGAAGTCATCTTCTAATGTAAAGGGAAAACACTGATTTATGTGCATGTCATTAAAATAAAACACAACTTATGGACATCACCTTACACAATTAAAACCCCACTCTGTTTAAACCGTCATTATTTTTAGCTTTACACAAAACAACAACAACAAAACAAAAAAAGCATTATTCTGCTAAAAGACATCATCGATTGTTATAGATTATGAAAAACAGTAACCCCCCACAGCTAAAATAGCTGTATTTAAGATGCTGTCAAGCCTTACAAACGTGATAAACACATAGGGGAGGGTGGGGTGATTTGTGCCAAAGGGGAAGCAGTGCCACCCCTTGTTTATAGAAAACCATAGAAGAAATTGGTCATGTCATCAGATATTTTTGAAGAACTATCCATTTTACTCATTCTGCATAAAAGAGAGACACATGGCATGAGAGGTAAGCACATTTTAGCTCAAAAAACTGTTTTTTTCCTTTCAAAGTAAAATTTCTCTGATCAAGGATTTTTGATTGTTGTGTCTGAACAATTATAAACAACTTTAAAACATTTCACACATGTTTTAGTGCTTTAGCAGGCTACACAATGAGTCTAAACAGTTAGCATGATGTTAGCTCTAAACTGCTGGATCATGCCATTTCTTTTTAAATGGTGGGGCTGGGGGGATTTGTGCCAAAGGGCCTGGGTTAAGTTGCGCCAGTGGCACACCCACAAACCCAGACCCACAGACACACCCGAACCCTGACATCCACACAACCAGACCCAAATACCCACAAACCCAGACCCACACATTCAGACCCACACACCCAGAGACACAAATCCCAGACCAACAGACCTAGACCCTAACCCACACACCCTCTCACCCAGACCCACACACCCAGTCCCAGTCCCACATACCAAGACAACAACACACCTACCCTATCAAATCCACACAACCACACACTGAGACCTACACACCTAGAACCCAGCAAAGAAGGGCCAAGAACAGCTGGAGAAGTGAGGAGAAGGGCATGCCTCATCACTGTTTGATTTACCTGCAATTTGTTTAATTTAGCTTACACTGATTTCAGTTCTGAGTTTGCACTGTTATTAAAGGGCAGTTTTATTCAGTTTTTAAGTGGACTAAGTCACAATGGGATGTTCAGAAAATGGCCTAAATCACTTTATTCTTATATGTTAGAATAACATATAAGAATAAAGTGCACCGGGGCACCAGGGGCAGGTTGCGCCACGAGACCACTTTTTTCCCAAAAGCTATATTTCCTAAACAGTTCATTTCAGATCCGAAGTGAATGTTCCCAGGGATGCACCACATCCTGGAATATATGTATGTACTTCAGTTGGAGGAATTACTGTTATGGCCTCACTTTAAAGTCACTTTGAGTAAAAACTGGCACAACTCACCCCACTCTCCCCTACAGGTTTATCGTCGTCTCTACACACATATTAATCGCTATCGAGTGTTTAAAATGAACAGCTTATTTTAATACTACTACTCCGAAAGTCAAGTCTGACTCGCCGATAACTTCAAACACTTGCATGACAATAACACTGGTTTATCTAACTAGCATAAGGCACGATATGCAGGTTACTGTCATTACATTGTACAAGTATTACATGGATCGTCAGTTTCTTGATATGGGATGAACGTTTTGAAAAGGTGAATGTAATAGTTGATGAATAAAAGATGTATTAATATGATGTCACTGATGTTATATGACAGGAGCGATTTGCTAGGCAGGTTAGTAAACGTCCACGGCCCATTGATTGGACTAGCATCGGCATTAGCTTATTGTGCAGGCATTAAGCGCTAAGTTGTTATTGTTGTAAAATGTCATCTAATGCTTGTTACCTTATTTTGTCGGTGAATATCTGTGGAGCCCGGAGACAATACTTAGCGCCATTGTGAGCTGAATGGCGGCGGCAACCGGGAAACAAGGAAGAAAAAGTGGCGAGCGGGCAAGTGAAAGTGCGTGTGATGACAGAGAAGGTTTCCAGCAAAACATGAAGTATGAACGAGTGTAAGAAAAAGAGCTTTGTAGTTTGCAAAAAGCTGTAAACGATGACAGACGCTGTCCGAAACACACAGCCAGTCACTGTCAGTACGCACTCGTATGGAAGAGATAAATGGCCTTCTTTCGCCTATTTGAAATGCCACTTCGGTGGTCTCTCGCGTTAAAGCGCTCGTCTTGGGATCCAAAGCCCGCGGGTTCGATTCCACTTAACGCCGCCACAAATCCAAGTGTAACCTTGGCATCATCTAGAAATGGCCTGATGGCCGGATGGTAATGGCATGTCAAGCCGATGTATGGGGGCGGGTGAGCGAGATGCTTTTTTTTTAACCATTTGGAAATGACTTGCATCGCCCACTCACTGTTTACACACACAGTCACAAGTAAATACAACCTTGTCTCAGTCTGACAAAAAACACATCCAGTGTCAAGCCATCACATCAACCAACCTAACAAAGGAACACACTATTTTTGGCTGACCGCTGAGGGCAGCACTACAGATGGCTCTGTGTCTGAGTGTGTCCGTCAGTTAGTGACTCAGTGAGCGACGCTTTCGGATAAGGCATACATTACAGAGTTGCGTTTGCTTGTACTGAATGCTGTTGGTCATGGGTGCCTCCGCTGTTTTTACAAAGCTCCAGTTAACATTATGTATGGCTAATCCATACAGCGTTGCTCTATGGGCGGGGTTTACTCATGCTGACAGTCCTTTCATAGCTGCCTCCGGCTCTGAATACTCAGATATAGCTTTAGCCTGTTTCACCAGAACTGGGCCACATTTCTGCATGACAAAGGTTGCGTTCATAAAGTCCATTTTGCTTAGGAAGGTTCCTAACTGAGTGAAACGACCCGGAAGCATTTTAGTGTCGGCCATGATAAAGGCTGTTGGAATTCTCCAACTGAAAAGGAAAGGAGCTTCATTATTTCCTTTATTATCTCCTTTAGCCTAGGAAACACCGGACCATCATCCTTTACCAAAGGAGAGATGAAAAGATGACCCACAATGCTTTGCGTAAACTTCATTTAAAGTGACACACCTGTTGACCGCTCATCAGAGCAAGTGAATAACTTGACTGTAACTTTCCTAGCCCAGAGTTAAACTGTAAAATTCAGTCAAACTTATAATCCATGTGATAAACGGAAGGCAGTAGGGATGAACAGAGGAATATTACAGACATGAAAACTTTATTATTCAACTTATGATCACAATCTCATTTCTTCTCATTTCCATTTTATTCAAACAGTAAACTGATCAGTCAGTATTTTCAACTGTTTGTTTTGCTATTTTGAAATATTAAAGTAAATGTGATGAGTTTGTAAATCACAAGCAATTAAAGCGATAAAGTCGGCATGTTGCCATATTGTGAATATTATATCCATCATCATAATTACACAGGGAAGACATGGTTTAGAGCTTTTCACATAAGGAGCTGAAAGGAAGACAGAACCAGAGTAGACTAACAAAATGAACAGATGAGAAAATTAGAGAAAAAAAGGATCAGTAGGAAATAAAGCAGAATAATTCGTTGTGAACTAAAAGGTCTTGGACATTATTTAACTAGTCGTATTGACTTATCAGAAAGTTCAGATTAAGAGAAAAGTGTCTGCTGTTTTGGATGTTCACAGTCACAGTTCCTCTTCCTGAAGAGACATAAAAATCTTAATGAGCTCATATCTCTGACGTTTTAGCGTTTCATTCGCAGCACATAACAACACAGAGAACTCACTGAGTGGTAGATGTGAATTTTGTAGTCCATCAACGTTAAATTGTAGTTTTTACACGATAAACACACGTCACGTCCGTAACATCCGCCTAGGGAAAGTGCAGTGGGATTCCTTAATCACCACAGTTCTCCTTTCCTATCCTCTTACTCCCACCTTTCCTTAACCCTGTGACGGTTTTCGTCGGGGTTAAGGAAAAGTGAATAGGAAAGGACTTAGGAGGTCACTTTTTTGGTCTTTTCAAACACACCCAAAGACTAAAACAACCATATATGCTTTTAATGTTGGGAAAGATGTTTTCACTCCTCTGGTGAGTTGTTTTGGCATGACTCTGTGAAAGTTGTGGGGAAAAGGGAGCTTGTGTAAATGCTTGTGAACTAGCCGAATGTTAACTCAGCCTTCGCCAGACCAACACATTTCTTCACTTAAACCACTTCAACCACAATAACCTTCAGTACACTCTCAATGTCACTGTACAAGACCTGGATCTGGGCTATGAGACCAGAGCTGAACCCAATTGCCTGCAGCATCTGCCACAAGTACTGGTGTTCAACCCAGTCAAAAGCCTTTTCTTGGTCAAGAGAAATCAGACCAAGCTCAGTGCCCAAAGAACCAGAGAGGTCCAAAATGTCCCAAATTAGAGCCATGTTGTGAGTTATCAACCTGCTGGGTACACAGCATGTTTGGTCTACATGGATGACATGCTCTATCACCTTCCTTGGTCTAGTGGCCAACACTTCAGATAACAGTTTATAGTCAGTGCACAGTAAAGAGACAGGACGCCAGTTCTTAATGTCCTGTAGGTCTCCTTTCTTAGGGAGGAGGGTAAGGACAGCCCTCCTACAGCTCAGAGGCAGCCGCCTTTTACTCAGACTGTCTCTGAGAACACACAACAAATCCTCACCAATAACAGCCCAGAAGGCTTTCTAAAAGTCAGCAGGGAGGCCGTCTATCCCAGCAGTCTTCCTGCTCTGCAGGGCCTCCTGCTGCTCCTGAACAGAGAGCTGTGCCTCCAGCTCAGAGTTGTTCTCCTCAGAGACCTGAGGAGGGCCTTTATAGAAGGACTGAGACACCTCAGGGTTCTCCTGGAACTCTGTCCTATAGAGGTTCTCATAAAAATCAACAGCACACTGCCGAATGTCTGCTGACTCCTGCAGCAGCTGTCCAGTGTCAGACCTGAGGGAGTGAATCAGCCTCCTCTGACCATTCTTACACTCTAGACTGAAGAAAAAGTGAGAGGAATAAGTGCACCCTGAGCAGAGATACCCAGCAGCTCAGACATAGCTTATTTTTTTTACTTTGAGAACTTGAATCTGTTCTGGATCTCCTGTGGAGTCTGCTAAATCCTGCAGCTCCACCACTTCTCTCTCCAGAGCTCT
This sequence comes from Cheilinus undulatus, assembly GCF_018320785.1. NCBI lineage: Eukaryota > Metazoa > Chordata > Actinopteri > Labriformes > Labridae > Cheilinus > Cheilinus undulatus. The sequence goes on along the minus strand of NC_054885.1, from coordinate 33,065,607 downwards.
CAGAGATCTGGCCATGTCCTTTGTGACATTGAGAGTGTACTGTAGGCAAAGCTGTTTGATTTTGACCTTACCCACGTCCCACCACTGCTGTAAGGAGCTGTACTCTGATTTAGTCTGTCTGTGGTTACTCCAAAAAGACCTGAACACATTCTTAAAGACATTATCAGACAAGGCACTGTTAAAATGCCAGTAAGCACTTTTACATTTGATATTCTTTATAAAGATAGAGCACTGAAGCAGAGCATGGTCTGATATACCTACTGGATTAATACAACAAGCTTTAAATACATTTACATGATGCTCAAAACTGTACACCCGGTCAAATCTGGCTAGAGATAACACATTAGGTCACATCTACTAAAGGTTTGTGTGTATAAAAACGTGTGCAAACTCATTGCACACGCAAAAAAAAGTACAAACCGATTTACTAACAGTGCGCTAAGGGTTGCGTCTTTCAAAGGTGCAAAATAGCGCGGTTGTATCCAGTTAGTACATTTGCTGCAATGAATATGCAATATGGGGCGCAAAGCGATTTATCAAACAGGGAAAACTCTTTTTCTTCCCCCTGACGCACACTCAGTGTCCACGTCCAGAAGCCCAGCCGGGATACTCTTTACCATCTCCAATCGTAACTGCGGCTTATTTATTTAATTTTCCTGTTTTTTGACTTAGTTTACATGTACAGATTGTTACTTTAATGGCTCATTTCTTTTTGCGCATTCGGCTCTCCAAACTCACCATGTTGCAAACCCTGAAACACGCAAAACCCTCATTTAGATGGGTGTGTCTCCAACACGTTTGCACCTCTTGTCATTAGCGCTTTCACTCTTAGCAAATCACCCGCAAACCGCGGTCCAACCCCAAACACAAAGTTCTAGATTGCACACGCAAATTAGTACACGCAAATTAGGATCTTAGTAGATCTGGCCCATAGACATTTATTGATATTGTAGGAATACGTTATATTGCCAAAAGTATTTGCTCCCCTGCCTTGACTCGTACTTGAACTTAAGTGACATCCCAGTCTTAATTCATAGGGTTTGATATGATGTCTGTCCACCCTTTGCAGCTATAACATCTTCAACTCTTCTGGGAAGGCTTTCCACAAGGTTTAGGCATGTGTTTCTAGGAATTTTTCACCATTCTACCAGAAGTGCATTTGCGAGGTCACACACTGATGTTGGACGAGAAGGCCAGGCTCTCAGTCTCCGCTCTAATTCATCCTAAAGGTGCTCTATCGGGTTGAGGCCAGGACTCTGTGCAGGCCAGTCAAGTTCATCCACACCAAATTCTCACAGTCATATTGGAACAGGAAGGGACCATCCCCAAACTGTTCCCACAAAGTTGGGAGCATGGAATTGTCCAAAATCTCTTGGTATGCTGAAGCATTCAGAGTTCCTTTCACTGGAACCTAGGGGCCAAGCCCAGCTCCTGAAAAACAACCCCACACCATAATCCCCCCTCCACCAAACTTTACACTTGGCACAATGCAGTCAGACAAGTACCGTTCTCCTGGCAACTGCCAAACCCAGACTCGTCCATCAGATTGCCAGATGGAGAAGCGTGATTCATCACTCCAGAGAACGCGTCTCCACTGCTCTAGAGTCCAGTGGCGGCGTGCTTTACACCACTGCATCCAACACTTTGTGTTGCACTTGCTGATTTATGGCTTGGATACAGCTGGAAACCCATTCTATGAAGCTCTCTACTCACTGTTCTTGAGCTAATCTGAAGGCCACATGAAATTTGGAGATCTGTAGCGATTGACTCTGCAGAAAGTTGGCGACCTCTGTGCACTATGCACCTCAGCATCCACTGACCAGGCTGCAACTCTGCCATAAATCAAATGAAGTAGGTTATTAGCATAAGTCTTCTACATGACTGTCATTTTTCCCCCAAACCATTTTACTCATCTTTTCTTAACCTCTTTTCCTGTACTCCTATTGTGATGCTAAATCATAGTCTTAAAAAAATGAAGCAATGACAAAAACATAGACACTGTTAACAAGAGTCAGCCAGATAATGTGGCCTAGTATTTGCTCTGAAATTTCTAATTTACAAATCATAGATATGATCAATACTCAAGGGATTAAAAGACGTCCTGTGAATATTACCAATTAACAGAGGTCCCCAGGTAATACTTACCTATGAAATAATCTTGGAACATTACGAGATGGAGATGTTTTAAAGCTAAAATAAAAGCCAGAACTATACTCCAGACATGGCTGCTGCGCTGTCACTCTGCCCAGTGGTTTACTCAAGAAACAGTTCCAAGTATTTGCTTCATTTGTCATAATGTTACATAATTATTTGTTATTATTTCATAGCGTGGTGAATGTGCAGGTCACAACTTGTCCACGAGAGCGTTTTGGAGTTGTTGGATTGTGTATTTGATTAGTTGATGAGGGAAAGCCGGAAATACCGTCTGCTTACATTAGGGTGGCACAGCACCTCCAAACTCGGCAGCGCCCATCTAAAAATAGCTTGCACGGACAACTAAAGGTAACGAACCTATTACTAAGATTATAGGAATTATGGCAATGGGCGAATTTGCCTTCCACAATGGCTCTTTGAATCCAACACTTTTCCTGTAAGTGTGGTTTGGGTGAGCCGTCTGGTTATCCATGTGTTTTCCGTAGCCGTAACCGTTGTGACCGTCCCATCGAGTGTCCCCCCCCCCCCGGTGTCAGCTGAGTCTCGATAGACCAGGACTTTTCTGGCTGTTGTCACCTTGAACTCCTCCACTGGACTGCTAAATGGAAGCTGCAGCTTGGTGTTGCGCCCATAACGGGCAATGCAGAAAGCATTCCTATTTCCTCCACGGTGGAAATAGGAACTTCATGTACCAGAAGAGGCCACAGGAGTCTGGGCAGGATTCCATGTTGGTAAATCCAGGCCTTGAATTTCCCAGGAAGTCCTGACCTGTCCATGGCAGAAAGCCAAGAGTTGAGGTCATCACTGGTTGACTGGTGAGATGCAGTGTCCTTCAGGTCGCCAGTGAGGAGCTTCCCCAAACTCTTAACTGGCTTCTTAGGCACAGATGGAATCTCTGCGTCCCCCAGAGAGAAGTGGAACTGGTTTGCTACCTCGCCCTTTCTGAGGACCTGGATTTTGCAGGCTTGAAGCTCATTCTTGTCCAAGCAATGAGCCTTTCAAGACCTTAAAGAAGCCACCTGCACCCAGGCACTGATGTTGTGGTTACTGTTAGGTCGTCCATGTAAGCCCTAATTGGGGGCTGTCGGGGTCCAGATCTGGACAAGGGGCCTCTGCACTCTACTTCGGCTGATTTCACGCTAAATAGCATAGCTACAGATAAACTGCCTTACCCTTAATAATAGCTTTGGCAACGTCTTCCTGAATGGGCTGAAAGGGCTGTTTCAAAGCTATTTGCAAACTGGTTGTAATTTTTTGTCTTCTCTGGGTGAGGTCTGTGCAGGCCAATTTCGTCGTCGTCTTCTTCTTCTCCGTTTAACGGCGGTAGCAATCAGGCCGATGTTGTCATTACGTTAGCGTTAAACTGAAGTCAGGGTTTGTTGGCCGTGTTTATCTATTTAGAAAGTTTTTTTTTGTTGTTTTTTTTTTTTACCTGGACGATATTTTCATGATTATGGCAAAACCAGAACAACTTGATGCTTTATTACAAACTTTTTGTTCGCATTTTTATTATGAAAGAAACGCAACGGACTGTAAAAACAATTATCAATTTTGAATTTATATATTTCATGGGATGTATTATATTAAACAAAGTTAAATGGACCTCAAAAACAAAACAATACAAAATCAAAACAGAGCACTACACTCAACCATAATTATTTACCACTATGTATGTAGCCTATTTCCATATAGTTGTTTGTCAAATGGTAGTTTTTTCCACAGTTTTCTGTACTTCCATGTGTCTAATTTGTGTATTTATTCTCTGGAGCATAATAAAGGCAAATGGTAGAAAATAGGCCTTTCAGATAAAAAATATATATTCTTTATATATTTTACAGACAATATTATACTCTGCACAAAGGACCTATGCTGAAAATAAAGGAAGTAGCTTAATGTTTCATAGCACATTTTACATAGTAAGCTATGGACAGTGAGGAAGCCCCAAAGGGACATGCATCCATAAATATTTTCAACTCCATTTTTGCTGTGGTGACAAGTACATTTTGGTTGGATTCTCTATATCACAACTTTGTCTCATTATAAAAGGGAGCCAATGATGATTATAGTTGTTTTTATGTCTAGGCCACCCTCTTGAAAAAAAATGTTGATCAGTATTACAATATCGTTGACACCTTACATTGTAATGCTGAATGACAGTGGTATTGGGACAACACTGATCAATAATTATGTATAACACTGATGTATATTTGAGCAATATGGATTTGTAGACCACAGCAGGGTAGACAGCTGTGTTACTACCAATTTCTACCTAGTTGAACAACGTTAATAATTTCACTTGGCATCATTGTACATTTTTGACTCTATTTCTTCATTTTTATCGTGTAAATAGTGATCTTATGTGTTAACACATTAGCACCCGCTGCTTGGGGCCCCTGCTAACCTGAGTGGTTCAACCCGTGTATCCCTGCCTGTCTGCAATTAAGACAGTTAAGTTATGGTACGTTTATTTGTACCAGCTTTAAACAAAGATAAAAACAAGCGTGCCTCACCTATAGACCTGTTTTCTTAGTGGATGAAGGCTGTTTTATATAATATACTTACAGGAAAAATACTTCTTTTTTGCAACATCCACCCCTTTTTGCACCTTCCATATATTTTGTTTACAATTTCACTCTTTTCACTTCACTTTTGTAGTGTTTACCAGCAGGAATCCCCCGAGAATCCCTGTCATACGTCACAATGCAATGGACTATGGGTAATTCCCTCACACAGTCTGCAGAGATGCCCACTCGTGGAGAGGGTGCATGATGGGCACAAAAAGTCAGCAGAGATCCCTCACGCACTTTATGATTTGACAGTGGGACAGCCCTAAGCCCTCACGGACTTCGTAGGAGCATGCCCCAAAGTCAGTGAGTGTGTGAGTGTGGACATTGGGATTGGGCCCCTGTGTGTATCCCACTTCCTACTTAAAACACTGAATGTGTGCTACCATTGGCTGGTACATTTAAAATGGTATTTCACATATTTTAAAATATCTTTCTCTAAATTTACAATTTAAAAATTTAGTTCTTTTTTAAAAAATATTAATGTGGTAATTTTGTGACCTGGGTTACATGTTGTTCACTGGGTACTGTTCTCCATATGATTCACCAGTTCCCACAGTATACGATCATCTGCTGGAGTGTTATGAATAAAAAAATTTTGAAAAAAAAAAAAAAAAACTCCTTTTTTTCCCCTGAGACTTCCTTGTAGTTGTTGACGGTCGGCAGCGTAGGTGCTCGCCTGCGAACCCAATGGTCAAGAGTTCGCGTCCCGGCAGAGCCTAGACGCGAACATGCAAACGAAGGTCACGGGCTCGAGGGTCTGCAGGTTGACTCCAGGATATGGTTGCTGTTGATTCCCTGATGTATGCTTGCGTGCAACTCTGCTTTAATCATTTGGTAAAAAAATAGCATTTCACCATTTGGTAAAAAAAAAAATAGCATTCACCAATCCCAAAGTGGCCTGGCTTCAGCTAGCTACAGCTTTCATTTAAGTCACAACTCCTTCCACTACCTCACTACTAGACACTCAGCTGTGTCTAGTCACTGCTAACTCCAGCATGGCTAAATAGCAAAAATCTACATTATGAAAAGTGGCAAAAAGGGTTTAAGTGGCAATAAAAATAAGTTAAAGGTGGCAAAATGGCCAAAAAATGGGGGAAAGGGGCAAAATAGGCATAAAAAGGCAACAACGAGAAGAAAACATGGAAAAAATGGCTGAGAAGTAACAACAAATGAGTTACAGGTGACAAAAATGGTCCAAAAGCAGCAAAAAATGAGTGAAAAGGGGCCAAAGTGGCCACACACTATGGGGGACAAAAAAGGCAAAAGTAAAAATAAATTGATAAATAAATGTAGAAATAAATACAAAAATAACGTGACATTTCATGACTCATTTCGGTATTTATTTATATGCTTATATATATTTGTTTTTTTTTTTAATATTTCTGTATTTATTTCATTTTTACTTTTAAGTCCACATTTATTTATTTACATATTTGTACAGGTCTTGAAATTGCGTTTCGTTTAATTGAACAAGCTCATTATAAAGTCTTTAAAAATGTTAAAGTTGTTTTTGTGTGTGTAAATTCATGTGTATTTTCTAAAATGAAAAGTGAGTGAATTGAGCAATATCTGTTGAGCTTATATGCTATACTCAGTTTGACCAGGAGATGGTGCTCTGCACACACACAGTGACAAGAAGTCTTAGTGGTGACTAAAAGTAAAAGAACTAAGAAGCGATGAAAACGTCAGAATAAGCAACACAAGCAACTGTGTGACTTCCTGTCTTTGTTCTCAGGTTAGTAAAGTGTTAAAAGCATATAAAAGCAGACTTAAAATGCGCAGAATACCAGCAGATTATAGAACAGTAAAACATCAGTGTATATTTGCTATGAATTCACACAGTTCAAAAATGTTTCACTTTTCCTGAAAAAAAAAAAAAAAAAAAAAGAAATCCAAAGCAGAGTGTCAATGATTTTTTTTTAAATTAGAGTACCTACTTCCTCTTCTAAGTACATTTAAAAGAAAAATGTTGTTTTTAAAAAGCATATATGCTATCAGTACTTTCAATCATTAAAATAACAGGGATTGTATCATTTTAAAATACCATATCATGAAGGATCAAGTACTTTGGCAGTCTGATTATGAAATTGTTAAACAAATCTAAAAACCAGTTTACTGTTTAATCAGCGTTTACCACAGAATTTAAGTGTAACTAAGACAGGGGCAGCGGTACACCATATTGCCAGAAGTATTCACTCACCCATCCAAATGATTGAAATCAGGTGTTCCAATCACTTCCATGGCCACAGGTGTATAAAATCAAGCACCTAGGCATGCAGACTGTTTCTACAAACATTTGTGAAAGAATCGCTTGCTCTCAGGAGCTCAGTGAATTCTGGTACTGTGATAGGATGCCACCTGTGCAACAAGTCCAGTCCTGAAATTTTCTGGCTCCTAAATATTCCACAGTCAACTGTCAGTGGTATTATAACAAAGTGGAAGCGATTGGGAACGACAGCAACTCAGTCACAAAGTGGTAGGCCACGTAAAATGACGGAGCAGAGTCAGCGGATGCGCATAGTGTGCAGAGGTCAGAGTCAATCGCTACAGACCTCCAAACTTCATGTGGCCTTCAGATTAGCTCAAGAACAGCGAGTAGAGAGCTTCATGGAATGGATTCCACAGCCGAGAAGCTGCATCCAAGCCATATATCACCAAGTGCAATGAAAAGTGTCGGATGCAGTGGTGTAAAGCATGCCGCCGCTAGGCTCTAGAGCAGTGGAGACGCGTTCTCTGGAGTGACAAATGACACTTCCCCATCTGGCAATCTGATGGACGAGTCTGGGTTTGGCAATTGCCAGGAGAACGGTACTTGTCTGACTGCATTGTGCCAAGTGTAAAGTTTGGTGGAGGGGGAATTATGGCGTGGGGTTGTTTTTCAGGAGCTGGACCTGACCTCAACCCGATAGAACACCTTTGGGATGAATTAGAGTGGAGACTGAGAGCCAGGCCTTCTCGTCCAATATTAGTGTGTGACCCCACGGGTGCGCATCGGGAAGAATGGTCAAAAATTCCCATAAACACACTCCTAAACCTTGTGGAAAGCCTTCCCAGAAGAGTTGACGTTGTTAGAGTTGCAAAGGGTGGACCAACATATTAAACACTATGGATTAAGGATGGGATGTCACTCAAGTTCATATGCGAGTCAAGGCAGGTGAGCGAACACTTTTGGCAATATAGTGTATATCTATATGGAAACCATTTGATGGACTACATTTACAAAAAACTAAGAAAAAAGACCTACAGTGAAAAAATGGAACGGCTCAGAGACAAACCTCTCACATAAGAGTGACAGAAAGTCATCTTTATTGCAAGATAAATTATGACAAGGTCATGTCAACATATTTTAACGATCTATAAACCCACAAGGTTTTATACAACACATTTGGCACAGAATCAAATTCTGAAAACTTAAATTAATTTGGTAGGTAACAATTCTCATACAATCAGTAATGCATTTAGGGCATTGGTAGCCTAGTGGCTATTTTCGCACACCCAATGTGCAGAAGTTATCCCTCTTGCTTTTAAAGTCTGTGGTTCTTTTCTTCTGCCATTTCCCACTCTCTCTTCTTAGTTTCTGAGTCTATCCACCATCCCAAAAGCCCAAAAACTTATTATGAAAAGCAAGAAAGTGACAAAAAAAAAACCTGTACATTTAATGCATTTGAGCATTCACACAGGCTCAGATGGAGGACCGGCCAGCTCGTCCTTTTGAGGTGGTTCAGTTGTCAACAAATCGCAACAATGTTCCTGATGTCGTGGGTATGCTGCAAAGAAAAAAACAATCATATGAAAATCTGAAGAGGATTTCCTTGTGGTAAATACAAGGTGATATCGAAAATCGGTTGGAAGATATATAGTTAGGAATCATAGCTTTTGTTTGGGGTATAGTTTTTGGCAAAAAAGGTGAAGATACTTGCTGTTTTTTTACAGGTTTTAGTACCAACCAGCACATATTTTGCCACCTGAGAACTGACATTTAGTTTGTAGGCCATGTGACACCAAACCTCCACTGGAAATAATCAGATCAAAGAGAAAGCAACTCTCAAAATCAACCAGCTTACAACGAAATATTACTGTACCTTTCTACCAGCTCTGCCCCCACGATATCGTGGATGTGATATTTCATGTGGAATTTCACTAGAGAGGTTGTTCGCCGCTCCTCCAAATCTGCCTTTAAGACCTCGCCATATTTGGACTTCTTCACCATGCCGAGCACTGCTTTACGACCTAAAAAGACAAGCATGGTTGGGGGAAAAAACAGTCGGGTCATTTGCAAGGAGCTGACAAATATCTGTGCAGAAATTTACAAACTGGCATGAGAAATTCTCTCAAAAGTATGCCATCTGTCTTTCTTTACCCCTACCTTGTATGAAGTACTTGGTAAATTTTCCAGAGTTAGGAATAGAAAGCCACCAGCTGCCGGCATCCCTCACTGTCAGGACTCCTGACTTTACCAGCTGCCTATGTGGTGTGAAAATAAAACATGTGCCACACATTTCAAGTCTGAGACTCTGCATTTTCAGCCACTCCAGAAGTATGAAACCCATATAGAAGTAAAATATAAATGTGTCAAAAATAATAGATTGGGGTACTTCTTACGTTATTTCAGAGTCTGTGAATTGGAACTCTCTGAGCATCTTGTCCTTGCTGAAGCTTAAATCTGTGCAAGATGACACCACTTTCTCCAAGAACTTTTCCACCGTGGCTCTCGTCACTTTGCCCTCCTCTCCAGCCAGCACTTTAGCCTTGTAATCAGAGGCAAAAATCAGCGCGAAAGCTTCTGCATCAAACCCCAGCTGGAACATCAGCAGCTCTCCTCTTTCCCGTAGCTTATTCTATAGAACAAAAATGAGGTCAGTGGGCTGTTTTTGAACATTTTAACACATCGCCTTTCACTGATGGATCATCTTACCAGCTCCTTGTCCACCAGAGTCTTGTCATTGTGTATGCTGTAGAGCTGATGCTTTAGAACTATTTGAGGCAAGGCGTCATTGAAGAGCTTCCTGGGAAACAGTGTCATGAGGTACTCCAGGCTGGATCTGATGTCAGTTGGTCCTTAGTGGAAAGAGATGGAAATAATTCCTATCCCTATGTGATATTTAATAAAATCTCTAATAGTTTTCTAGCTCTTAGACTTACCATTTTCCTCATTGACAGCTCCAAACTCCTCAGTGCCATTTCTTCTTTTCTTAATCTTGAAAGTGTCTGAAATCAAAGCTCGTTTACGGTTCATGCCTGCAGGAGAAATAATAACAGAGAAGTCATCTATAAGCTAAAATGAAAACCACAGCCCCAAAAGTAGGGCAGTCAATCATGATACAACGTTTTTAAAGTTTGATGTAATACTGAAAAAAATTAAGTAATAATAACCGTTTCAGAACTGCAGCAACATAAAAGAAGTCCTACCTAGGCACTAGGGCTGCTTGATTTGAGCAAAAAATCATAATAACAATTGATAAAGAGTTACTCACTGATTCTACTACATCTGCATCAAATACTTTATCCTTACTTTAAGATTCTCAACACTTAAAAGCAATTTGCTGAAAATAAATAAGTGAAAAACATAAATATGGAAAAATAATAACAAACAGTAACAATGAATAACAAAAAATAACTACTTGTATGGCCAAAATATTACAACATTTGCCAGATGACAACCCTGTGGAAAAATTAAATTTAACACCTCATGTAACAAAGTATTTACTGGTTAACATTGGTCACTGGTTGTCACATAACTGTGGGAAAGCAAAATTATGTGCCACTATTGCACTCTGTAGAGGTGGCTTTTTTTAGACAGTAGTGCTTAAACAAAACAGCAGGGTTTTTTGCTAGTTAACATTTGTGGTTAATGTTCATCTTTAATAGTAATGCAGTACATCACGTTCCCAAAATATACTTAAGTAAAATTTTAGAAAGTACTCAAAAAGAACAAGAACAGGTATGAGAACTTGAAGCAAACCACTGACAAATGTCGTTGCCAACGTATTTGTGCAACGTGGACAGTGAGCAGGAGTTTGCTTATTTAACTCTTTAAGCGTTCACACCTTTATTATAATAATAATAATAATAATAACTTTATTTGTATAGCACTTTAAAAACATGGGTTTACAAAGTGCTTTGACTAGTGCAAAAGCAAACAGAAAACAAAGCAACAAACCCATGACAAGAAGACATAATGTGACAGGCAGACAACATCAGCAGAATCCAACACTTAAAAAGAACTAACCAAAAATATGGATGAGATAATAATTTATCAACATCAATATAAACAAAACCTAGACGTCATGAGATGCCATGCAAACTAAGACATCACAGACGTCAATCAGAGTGCAGACATTAGCCATACTGCACAACTAAGACATCATTAACATCATCAGGATGCAGGCAAGCCAGACATCAGTACCATAAAGCGATAGGATAGGAACCCAGGCAATGCAGGAACCCAGCTACACAGGCTGAGACCGAGGACCAAAATTAAAAACGTGGGACATTAAAAGACAAACAGAAAGGAGTAAAAACAAAATGGAGATAAACAAGAAAAGGCAGTAAAATGTAATTAAGAGGGCAAAAACAGATAGTAGAGCAAGGTAAAACAAGCTTTAGAACTATAAAAGCAGTAAAATTGACCAATATTATAACAGAGGTAAACAAAAGGGAAGCGATAAAAATATAAAAGCAATAAAGTGAGGAAGACAGTAATGATTAAAGACAGCTAAGAGGCAAGGAAATAAAATTAGGTTGACAGGGAGTCAAAGTGAGATTAAAAGGAAATTAAACGAAGATATGTGAGAATCTGTGAGAACATAAAAACTAAATAATAATAATAAGAAGAAGAAGATGACATCACTTAAAGCAAGTCTATAAAAATTAGTTTTAAGTGATTTAAAAGATGTCAATGATTCTGCATGCCTCATCTCCTCGGGTAGGTCGTTCCAAAGTCGAGGGGCTCTGATAGAGAAGGCCCTGTTACCCTTCGATTTGAGCCTCGACTTTGGAACGACCAGGAGGTTCCCCCCCGAGGATCTGAGGCTGCGGGCTGGGACATAGGGGATTAATAGTTCTGAATATATTCTGGAGCCAGACCCTTCAGTGCCTTAAAAAGTAACAAGTAAAATCTTAAAATCAATTCTAAAACTAATGGGTAGCCAGTGTAAAGACGCTAAAATTGGGGTGATGTGATGTCGTCTGTTAAAACCGGTTAGAGGCCTAGCTGCTGCATTTTGAACAAGTTGAAGCCGTTGCAAGTTGCAATAGTCCAGGCAGGAAAAATGAGGGCGTGGATTACCTTTTCCATGTCTGACTGGAGGAGAATTGGTTTTATTTTGGCAATTGTGCGTAAATGAAAAAAGCATGACTGTATAACTTTATTGATGTGTGTTGTGAAGGTGAGGTTGGAGTCAAATACTACTCCTAGATTTCAGGCTGTTGATTTGATATTTGATGACAATGGACCAAGACTGTTTGTGATTGTATTGGGAGAGTTTGAAATATTGAAAAGAATGATTTCAGATTTGGAATTATTGAGTTGTAGGAAGTTTTGTGCCATCCAGCAGTCAATATCATGTAGACAGTCAATGACAGCAGTTAGGCTTCTCGGGTCCTCAGGTCTCAGGGGCAGGTATATCTGTGTGTCGTCTGCGTAGCAGTGAAAGGAGACTTTATGATTCTTAATGATTTGGCCAAGGGGCAGCATATAAATAGAAAATAATATAGGGCCTAAAACCGAACCTTGTGGTACACCACAGGTAAGAATAGAGGTAGAGGAGGAGTGGTTACCTATGGTGACCGCAAAGGTTCGCTCTAAAAGATAAGAATAAAACCAGCTAAGTGCAGTGTCCCTGATGCCCACCCAGTTTATAAGACGATCCATTAAAATAGCATTATCAACAGTATCAAAAGCTGCACTGAGATCTAAAAGAATTAAAATGGCTCCCTCCCCTCTATCTGCTGCTAAAAACAAATCACTGGTCACCTTGAGGAGGGCTGTCTCAGGGCTGTGACCCACTCTAACACCAAACTGGAATTTCTCAAAGAGGTTGTTGTGAGACATAAAAGATAAAAGCTGTGTAGAAACCACCTTCTCTAAGACCTTGGATAAAAATGGAAGTTTTGAAATAGGTCTAAAATGATTAAAATCAGAGGGGTCAAGGTTCGGTTTCTTTAAAAGCGGTTGGACGACAGCGTGTTTAAAAACAGAGAGAACTACGCCTTCTGTCAAAGAACTATTGATAATTGATAAAATACTGGGTCCAACCATGCTAAAAACCTCTTTGAGAAATTTGGTGGGAATAAAATCAAGACTGCACGTAGCTGTTTTCATGTGGGATAAAATTTAAGCTAAAAGGGACAAGGACACTGGCTCAAAACTACTAAGATAATTACAAATTTCCCTACTTGTGTTTAAAATATGGGCTGGGGGGGGGGGGTGATATGTGAGATGTTTCCTTCCACTTCCTTTCTTTTCTTCTACAGTCTCTTTTTAAATCATTTATGGACTGTGTTAGCCATGGCTGTGGAGCACTGTTCAATTTCTTAATTTCAAAAGGGGCAACAGAGTCCAGGGCAGATGTACAGGTCTGATTAAAAAGAGAGACGAGCTCTTCTGTGTTAAAATCTCAAGACTAAGGCCACAGTAAATAACTAAATCAAGGGTGTGGCCCTTAGAGTGAGTGGGTTCCTGCATTGCCTGGGTAAGGTTAAAAGACTCTAAAAGGTCCATAAAATCAACAGTAAGAGACTGGCTGGGACAACAGACATGTATGTTAAAATCACCTAAAATAAGGGTTTTGTCATATTTAGAAATAAAATGTGATTAAAATCTCTGAAAATTCGTGAATAAAATCCTTGTTTGGTCGAGGAGGTCTATAGATGATTAAAATTAAAACAGGATGTTTTTAATTTACAATAAAACTAAGATATTCAAAAGAGGTAAAATAACTGAATAAAACAGGAGAGCATTTAAAATCTTTTCTATAGATAACAGCTTTCAGAAGCATCGCTTACAAACTCAGTAATGTTTAATTGACAAATACTTATTTCTAAATTATCGACATATATAAAATGTTGACAGCCTACTCAAAGTACAGCATACTTCTTGTATGTTAATAATGGTTATTCTCCTTTTTTAACTTCTGCTTTTGTGTGGCAAAAAGTTTCTGACGTTGTGTAGGAGTGTGAATGAATGCTTTATTTCGGTTTAAAAACAAAAATAAAATCATTTTATATATAATAATAATTTAACGGGCAGCAACCGAAAAAGGAATGGGCTTAAACCCAGTGGCTTATTTTTACCTATTCTTATACAAATTTAACTATATACCGGGTATAGAGTAAACGTTACCTATCTGTCTAGGTTTTTATATCGACATTACAGCTCTTAAAACAAATTCTGCTGACAGAGAGTTTGGCACGCGCACCCCACGGGTTCATTCATTCAGTTGTTGCTCTCATTGATAAAGCTAATTCAGTTAAGCTAGCAACGCAGATTTTCTCGACACTAACACAAACGGTAATCAGGGCGAGTTAAACCACACTATATTCATTAAATCTTACCTGTATTGTAGTTTAAGAAGGGATATGAGTTTCACATAGCTCCAGTCCCGTTCAACAATAGACTGTTTACACCAAAGATCCAACCGGCTCCAACAGACAACTTTAAAGATCCTCTTCGTCGCCTCTTAGCTCGCAGATAGCGCCGCGCCTCGACTGACACTCAGCGGATTGGAGGAGGAACTGCATGCGGAAGTAGCATTAGGTTTGCTGTTAGCATTATCTAGCACTATTGAAGTGCTCTTCAATACATCGCGTTTACTGTAAGGACGTGCTTTTCAGTGATAACAGCATAACATTAACTACTTTTGTTGTATGCTGACTGTGGTAGGTTTCATTAAATATTCGGTTGTTCTAATATTACTTTGCAGAAAACGCTTATTGGAAAAGAAGATTACAATGTTTAGTAATAAAACAAGCATGTACGGATGTGTCACGCTGCAGACGTCTAAAACAAACCACGAACCAACTTAAATGTAAAATGTTAAGCATATATATATATATATTAACTGTATTATTATATTACTGTATGGTCGTTTTATAGATGTCTACTACTGTAAAGCACTTTGTGACTACTGTCTGTGAAAAGCGCTATACAAATAAAGTTTACTTACTTAGAAATACAGTTCCATTAACATAGACACACCATTGACTGTTTTGCTAGATAACGAGTTGATATGTTTGATTTTGTAGATTTGAGATTATGACAAACAAAATTACAGTAGTTAGCGCCAGACAAAAAAACAAAACAAAAAAAAAAAAAAAACACACACACTGGAGTCGATAAGTAAATTTAAAACACTTCAAATTGATGCTCTAAAATCAACACGAAGCATAGTAAACACAAATTTAACATTGTGTAAATTATACACTACGACTATCAAAAGATTTATTGTTTTAGTCACGATTTTCCCTGAATTTTTGTAGTAGGCCACGATTAATCGCATGCATTTAAAAAATTCAATCTCAAACTGTTTTTGTGTCATTTCGGCGTTTTCTCTATCTTAAACCACGGAAAATTGACTTTCTGTTTGGCTACAGACCTGCACTCATAGGTAGATCCAAGTTTCAACACAAACTTAACCTTGGAAAATAAGAACTTGTTATTGAAAAAGAAGTGAGGGGACGGTAAAAAGGTATATGTTTGATAACATAATGAATAGATAACTTTTGACCTGTCTACAGAGCTGTCCGTGAGTTTTTTTTTAAAGTGAAATGAGACATTAAGGAGCATTGATGGACTTATTTTACATCACTGATACTAATGTTATTTGACAATATTGTGCATCCTCATAAAAAAAGGACCATGAAAAAAATTTCATTTAATGTGTGTACTTAATATCTATATAGTACAATTTGAAGAAACATGCACAAGTATGACCAAATAATGTGCACATCTGTACAGTATAAAGCAAGTGCAGAGTAAGGAAAATTTCAAGAAATAGTACAAATGTGCGCTACACCATGTATAGAAGAGAAGCTGAGGCTGTAACATGATGTCTTTTTAGGTCAACAACAGGAGGGATTACCATTCAAAAATCAATAAATGTTATTTCCACTTTCTATTTTTGCAGCTAGACAGTAATGGACCGCCACAGATATCAGCATCCAAATTCCAGTTACCACCAGAAACGGCATTCAGCCTACCAAAGAGAAGAAGAGGACAGTGGAAGAGGTCACTACGAGAGCAAACACTTTAGACCAAACCACTACCGTCACCATGACCAGCCCAGGTCGGCTCCAAGGTCAAACTCACTCCACTCTCAGTGTTTAAGCACTAGAAGAGAACTGTATGAAAGAGACTTTCCTGTGTATAAACAGCCTGTGGAGGTAGGAAGTTTCTCTCTTGACTCAAAGCGTAGATTCTTCAATGACACTCGACAGTTGAGATATTACGTGGAACCAGACAGGACGCCTAATTTTGACCTTAAAGATGGATACAAGGATCGCTTTATAAAGAGAGACGACAGCATAAAGGAGAAACTGGACCACATCCTGCGGTGGATTTTGGCAAATAGATCAAAGCTCAGGTCGAAGACCACCACAGACAAATCTTGGTCAGTGTTTGTTTTGCTGTTTTTAACCTTTTCGTGCTGTTAATGTTCTCATTTCCTCAGGTTATCCAACCACCTTATAGTGCATTATCTGTTTGACTCATATTCTCAAATCAGCCCCACTTTTCTTTTAGTGCTTTAGATGTGGATTTTGTGACATGGCGGGGCCACCTGACCAAACTTCTGACGACCCCCTATGAGGCACGAGAGGGCTGGTTGCTGGCAGTCTCACTGTTCAGGGGCACGCTTTACATCAGCGAAGTGGAAACGGAGGCTGCTCGGAGGGAGAGAGAGAACCGAACAGAGAGGCATGAAGAGATGATGTACTGGGGATATAAGTTTGAGCAGTACACATGTGCAGGTTAGATGGTTTATACTATCAGAATATTAGTGTTTGTTTTCTTTCAGACTTTGATTATAGATGAATTATCATATCCATCACCATCTTCAAACACTCAGTTGTGCTGTTCCCAAACATAACTCAAGCATAGCATATACGTTTTTACTTAAATGATAGCCAGAGAAGTCAGAAAAGGAAAAAAATTTAGATTTTTTTTGGTTATATCTCTTAGAGCAGGGTTTTCCAAACCTTTAAAACACTAAGTCTAGATACAGCAAGTTAAAAGAAATTTGAAGTTAAAAAAGTGCAGCTTTTAAAGTCAAGGAGAGGAACTGTTAATCTAGTAAGTGTTTTCATGTAGCTTATCATCATTCTGATTTTTGACTTGATCATTTTAAGTAATATAGGGCTGTCAGCATTACTAGCGTTTCTGTATTTTTTTGAAAATAGAAACAGGTTTTTATCCAAACAGGAAGTAGGTTACCTGTAGCTTAAAAGATTAAACATGAAAAAGTAAAAATATAACAAAGTAAAGGTTTGTTGATTAAATGGCTGAGCTTAAAGCCCAAACCACACCGGCACCATCTGACACCTGTCCAAAACCATCACCCCCATTGTTTTCTATGAGCAAACCCACACTGGTGGTGGCCAGATGTACATGGGCGTGCACATGAGACAACGGCTGTTTGGTCCATCTTGGCTGCTGTAGTAGCAGCTCTATTTGAGAGAACAAAATAAGAAATTTAGCCCCATCTTTTGTTTGAGGTGTAGAATAAGTGGAGGGCCTTAGCTGCTGGTGAAATACCACTGCTCTTATTATATTATTACTTCCAGGGGACGCAAGCCCTGAGCAGACGTTTCACTCTGGTATCATACACCTGGCCATGCAGTGGCCTGTGGGTAGTCTGTTGTTGGCTGCTGTTGATGCCTTAGGGACGGAAAATGGGGGACCATATGTCACCACGCAACAGTCTGGCACTGGTTTGTTTTGGACTTAATTGTTAGGTCTAATAAAGTTGGTTACACAGAAAAATCAACTAAGCTGGAACTCGTGAACGGTGACTAATTGACTTCAGTGAGTCATTTGTTACATGTGCTGCTGCATAGTTATTATTGTTTAACATTATTAAACTGATAGAATAAGCCTTTTGAATCTATCACCCATATCCAAGTCATGTTTTCAGACCACACTGGTACAGCAGTGCAGCACTCATTAAACCATATATCTAAAAGTAAAGATCATAAATGAGGGATGCACAATATTAGATTTCTGTTGGTATTTACAAAGTTAATTTAGCTGATTGTGATACCAGTAGGTATAAAGTAGTTCAGGCCTAATAATTCCTTCAAAGCTCTTTAAAGTTTCACAGTGAACAAAAAAAAAATCAGTCCTTAAAACACAAAGTTAAGACATGAGGGTGAAAAATAGACTTAAACTGACATAGATGTGCTTGTCCTGCCTAAAACTCTACAATCTTTGTACATACAACTGATATTTACAGCTAATATATCAGTTATAAATACTGGCAAAAATGTTTAAATCTAGGAGTCAACTTTTTATGCTAATATGTGACTGATGTCATATCAATAATACAGTGCACCCCTAGAAAAATAAAACTCTATGTATTTTTATTCAAAATAAAGTCACTGGTAAGAATTGCTTTTCATTGTCACCTTGCACTTTAAAAACTTGTAGTGGAATGCAAAATATTCTTATTTAAAATCTGAAAACATGGCTGACAGCCCTGAAAAAAACAACACTAAGTGGACTTAATTATGTCTGAGTTTATTATAGTTTTAAACGCAGAGAAGACTAAAATTTGACTTGATTTTACTGAGTCAAAGTAACAAGAACTCAGCTATAACTACAGCACTAAAAACAGAAAAGAGTAGTGTGGTATTAGAATTAATAACCATATTCCTGCAGAAGAGAAAGAGCTATAGAGCAAGCTCCAGCCTGGCAGCTTAAATGCATGGCTCATGTAAAAAATGTAAATAAATGACAGAAATGTCAGAAGATGGAACAAAAAATATCAAATTTGTGATTTTGTATCAGGTTTTTAACTGAAGTTGTGTAATTTTAGTTGACATAATACTTACTTAATATTTCAGCAAGAATTAACTTTTTAAAAATATAATTCTAACTCTAAATGCCAGGCCTTTTACATACAGTTTTACTACTAGTTTTAGCTTACAGTTTTTATTTTTAATATTCCTAATCAGTCTCCACATCCTCCATACACACCACTTAGTCTCATCCCATCTGAATTACAAACTACAATTCTATAAAACATAAACATTGCTAAGAAGATGTTAAACTGATACCACTCTGTTTTTGTTCAGATGACGTCCACAGTTCCCCTGATCCAGGTGGAGTGGTCAACACTAATGAGGCCTTCTGCACCGTGGTGCAAACTCGGCTTGCAGATCACCGCCTTGTGTTCTCAGGTGAGGTGGACTGTCGGGATAAAGACCCAAATGCTCCAGGTCCTCCTGCGTGTTACGTCGAGTTAAAGACCTCTGCAGAGATCTGCACCCCCAAACAGCGCAGTAACTTCCACAGGTACCAGCTGAAACAATGAAAATCTTTGGTCATACTTTGTTGAATATTTTACCTTTTTTTTTATAAATGTTTGCTCATTATTTCATGGTTGTGTTCCTCAGGTTCAAGCTGATCAAATGGTGGGCTCAGTCTTTTCTCCCCGGGGTCCCTCGGGTGGTGGCGGGTTTCAGGGATCATGATGGAGTGGTTGTTGGTGTGGAGACTTTTCCCATCGCTAAGATTTCCCATCTCATTAAGGTACAAATAGAAATGAATAAAAATGGTTCTAAAATTGACCATTCTGATGTATACAAAATTTAAATGTGAGAAAACACAAGATCACCATATTACATCCAGAAATCTCACTTTTATGTTTGTTTACTCTTCTTAACAGAATGAACAGAACTGCTGGAAGCCGACAGTGTGTATGAACTTCTGCTGTGATTTCCTCTCTTTTGTGAAGCAAACAGTGACTGAAGACAACCCAAGGTGAGCTTCAGTATCTACTCTGTTAGTTTGCATAAATTTAGTTCTCTGAAGCTGTTTTCGTACAGAATTCTAGAATATTTTTGGACACTCTGTATCTGAAATTTACCTGATTTACTTTACTGCATACCTACCTAAAGCAGGAGACTCTTTCAGAGGGGAGGAGGTGAAGTCTCTGCAGGCAAAACTTGACGTTAAAAGGACAGTCAGGAAATACCAGGCAACGCACCCAAGTCTGATGTCATGATGATGTCCATGTATAAATGCTACGAGTAGTTTGACATAATCTCTTAATGCACAAAAAAATGGAGGACATGAAGGAGTAATATGGAGAAGGATAGTTTCATTACATTACAGACGTCACTAGTTCAAGTACGAGTCACAGGATGTAGATATCACCCCGTCCCACTTGCTTGTGGTTAACTTGTCCTGATATGTCCTGCTGGATTCCCACTTCAGCTTTTGCTGACTTCTTGAAATTTTAAAAAGGGGGGTGGCAAAAATCAGACAGCGTAATGCAGAAGAAACTGTAGACAGTAAGCTAAATTTAATCAACATTGAAAAAAGGAGTGAGAAGGACAAAAAACATGCAAATAATTGCGATTTATTGTACTTAATGTAGAGCTTAATTAATTAATGCAGTAACTCTGTCATGCAGTCCTTCCCATGTAATCAGAATGTGTGATTTATGCAGTAAATCACACATTTAACAGCATTTGTGTTTTGTTTACATGATATCTTAACCAAAATGACAAGTTATACATACATATATAGTACTATGAAGAACTTTTGGCATGTTTTGGCAAAAAACTGAGGCTAAAGTAAGGCTTAGATGTGGTGAGTAAGCCCGTCTGAGGGCATCCTCAGATGGGAAGGAGGATTGACACAACCCCCTGTCATGCTCTGGATGTCCTTGCATATTACCAGGAGCTTGAGAGAATAATGAAAAATAACAAAGTCCAAACCTTTAGGACAAAGTAAGGGGTTGGTGTGGTGGTTAAAATGGCTTAGGGTACCTTCAGGGTGGGTAGAAGAGTCCTTGATCATGCTGTGGATGCCCCAAGGGCCCATAAAATGCTGGGGGTATCCAGGAAAATGACCAAGGGTGAAAAGGACTGGACAAAAAAATTCCGTTGAGCTTGACCTTGGCTGTGTGTTACCGTGTTTTGTGCTTGACTCTGGCTGCCTCCCTCACCTCTCCAGCCTTGGGTTGTGGCAAATTGAGAGGATTCTGGATGACTTGAGAGCAGACAAATCCCTCTCCAGATGTTCAATCTGATCTATGTGTTTTTTAATGATATTTACTTATTTGATTATTTCATTTTTCCTTTGCTGCTTTCTGTAAACGGTTCTGTTGCCTATCATGGCCAGGACACTTTTGAAAACGAGACTCTTGAACGATAAGAAATAAAAGAGTAAAAGTAGAGACAGCTGGAGCTGCAAAACTGTAAATCCTCTTTAGACCAGACTGTTTTAATTCAGTTCTGGCCTTAGCGGTCTACACAGAGCCCTTTATAGGATGCTGCTCCTGAAGTGAGACCTAACCGCTGATACCTTATTGTTTCCCTTCCAGTGTGGTGTACCTGTTCTGCTACGAGCCTCACAGAGATGTGACCTACTCCATCCACAGGGACTCTCAGTACTCCTTCCTGCCTCAGTGGTATGTGGAGGAAATCACAAGAAGTCAAGACTAACAGCCTCGGTCCTGATTTACAACCAAGACATGGTCAACAAGGTCTGCCTATTCAGACCTCCAACAGAGGATTATTAACCAAACATTTAAAGGATTTCTTTACATCTGGCCACTATGATCTTTACTTCATGTTCCTCTGATGGCATCTTTGCAGAAGTATGAAGTGAACCTTTTTACCCAGATTTTTAAATAAAACACTAAAGACAGAGATCAGTATTTTCACTCTTTATTATTCTTTTGTTATACCAATAATTTAAACCCCAAATAATGTTATGTCAGCTTAAACAAAGGAAGAAAGTAAAAAAAAATTCATATTAATAAAAGACTTCAAGTAAGTATCTGATCAGCAGTTACTAAATATATTCAGGTCAGCTGTAAGGGTAAAACACTTCCAAGAGCTTGTCTAGCAACTGCTGTCTGAAGGTTTCGCTGTGTGCACTTTTTGTTACAATAAGCATAGAGTTCCATGATGGAAGTTAATAAAAATAGATTATTTGGTCAACCCTGTCTTTTCTGTTTTTCAGGGATGTCTACTCCCTCTCATGCATGGGAAGTCAGGTTTTAACATTTCCTCTCAGGACAGTCTCAATTTTGCCAACACCCAAAATGCATAGCACCACATAGACCAAATGTTTTTATAGGTGAACTTATTCAACACAAATCAGGCTATGTTTGTGTCCTTTTGACGAGGAAGCTACTGATGTAATGAACAGTCAAAAGTCTGTTATCCTTTAGAGGTGATGCTATCAAGTAGGGCTGGGTAGTATCAGGTTTTTAAGATATGCCAACATAATATTTTTGAATGATGCAAGGTCACAAAATATTGTTTACAACAACAGACTTTGGGAAAATGTCTGCCAGGTCTAATACTCACTAAAAAGTAGAGATGCACTGGTTTAAAACATCAGGGTTGATGCTGATACCAATGTTTTTTCATCACTCCCTGTGGTGTAACACTCCCACAATGCCAAAATTTTCTCTCATCTCTGACCACAAAGAAAAGGTCAAAGTCTGTCAAAGAAGTCACATCTTCTGTCCCATTATGATTTTATTCTCTGGAATAGCTGTTGTTCCTCCCCATATGACATTATGAGGGGAAAATCTGAGAATAGCTTGTTTTAGCACACATTTCCTAAAAGGTGTTGAAAGAGAGGGGGGAGGGAATGGATTTTTCTGAGTCTTGTTGGAATTGTGGACAGACCAGGGGCACATATTTTTGTTAGAAAAGCCTGAAAAAGTGTATTTTGCATAACATGTGACATTTAATCTGATGCATCTGTGCATCTTTGGCAAAAAGATTGATTAAAGCCTCAAGATAATTGATTTAAAATGTGTACCCTTAATGAGGAATAATCACTTTGTTGATTTTATCCAATTATAGTGCATTTATCATTTTTAGAAAATTAAATGATATACTTGTTTGATACCATAACAACAAAAAAAGGTCTTAAACAACAAATAATGGGTGATTTTCTGTTTGCGATAACAAAAAATGCAGTTAAACTCCTGCACACTGTCTAAATTGCACAAATATGAAGTTACAATCACTTTTCCAAGTGTTGCCAACATATTTGTGAAATTTTGGTTGGATATATGACTTAACGGGCAGCAGAGGGTGCCTGTTGGACAATTTTTGATCTTTGTTTTATGGTCAAACATGAGAGAAAATGTTAGAATAGTGGGTTTGTTGCTTTATAAGAAGGGATGAAAAAAAATATTGGTTTCGGTATTGTTGGCTAAATTGTTTTAAACATTGGTATCAATATTGGCTCTAATTTTCAGTTGGTGCATCTCTATCCACGTTTATAATTCCAGTATCTTGATGACGACATGTATAATCACTCATCTAAGAAACACTGAGTTATGATTTTTGGTCCTTATTCCTTATCTAGCCAGATAAAGAGAGACTTTAACATACAATGCTATATGCTTTTAATCTGAATAAACGTTGTAGGGTAAGAAACCAAGTAATAATGCACCACATGTGTTACAAAACAGCTCTTAAATGTTAGCCACAGTAGCTAGCTCCTGTTTGAGTTCCAGTTTCCTTTCCTCCATTTTTTGTCATTATTTAATTCACATTTAAAAAGCTGAGCCAAATGATCTGGATCTTTAAAAAGAGACAGATTTTCCATCACGGGGAGCGAGACTGGACAGACATCAGCTAAAGAAACACAGGAAAGATCAGAGTTTAATGTACTAAACTGTGACAAATCTGTACTGAACCATGAGGTTTTTTAACTTTTTTTTCTGTATAGTTCACTACTTTGGGGGCACAAAAGTTGCTTAAAAATAAAAATTATTTTTATTTTTGCACTTTGAATGCTTGGCATAGTCATAAACAGTTTAACAAATGGCCTTTTTGGTAGTGTTCCTCTTTGCAGAAATCACTACTTGCCCCCCAAAGGAGTTATCCGCTACAACGTGATGTCATCTGCAAAGAACCTATCACCCAGACCCACTACCCAACAACACTGAAAACACCGCTGCTTATCATGATACAAACTTGCATGTCAACAACATTTTCACAGCAACAAAAAGGAATGAATCAACTGTCAAATGGTTTTAAGGCAGCAGAAACTTCCATTCAACAAAAAAGAGCAGAATCGCTGTAATAAAAAAACAAAAATACTGTCAAATAATTCAAGCCCTTTCCACGGTACGGAAATGGGATGCAGAGGTATATTGGAAGACATAAGGTCTATAAAAACCAATACAATCAGGAGGACAGTATACAGTTAAGTGCAGCATGAGTTTGTGTAAATCATCAACAGTCATTAAAGCACTAACAGCAGATCATAGTTCAGGTTTATGGTACAGTTTGGAGGCACTTAGTACCTACTGAAGTATTTGTTCACTCAAAATGTATTAGCTTAAGTACTCACTCCCATTTATATTAAATTCATCTCAACACCATGTATTATAACTGTAAAGTTAAACCGTTTTAGGGTAAATGTATTTACACAGTTTTGTAAATATGAATGTAAGCGCAGCACTTCCTGTCGCTACTACTAACTCATAATTCTGATCAATTCACATATCGATCTGGCTGGAATTTCACGAGGCTTCTTTTAACAGTAGAATCTGCGTAAAAAGTGTGAGAGTCTGGGTCCTACAGCTTAGATCAAATCAACACCCCTGTAAGATGTCACTATATAAGTCTCAATATTTGAATCAGGACTTACTGGAATCCAGTTTATCCACTTAGAATTCTAGGTTTTGATGAGAGGATACCACTCTTGTGTCTGTAGCAGCTGGATCATAGGAAGCTAGTCATTTCCTCCTTCTGTTTTATTGTTATTAAAGTTAAACAGCATCTCACACACTGCATCTTGCATGTTTCTGCAGTACCACAGAAGGGACCAAAAATTAGATATGCATTTTTCCTTAATACCATCTAACAGTCAGTCTAGATTGCATTGCTCACGTCTTGTGGTAACTGCTGCAAATATTCCAAATTTTATAAACTACACCATTAAAGGGAGGTATTATCTATGTCATTTCATCTGTTTTCCCAAGCCAGTCTGGCTGCAGACAACAGCTGTCAGAAACCACCACTGTCAGGATGGGAATACAGGTAAAAACTTTCAAAATAAAATCCAATTAGAGGGTTAGGACAAAAGGGTGAAGGTCAAGACATCAGAAGTTAGAATACTTAACTGAAAAACCTTATTACAAAAATAAAGCTAACTAAACAGCCTACTTAGAGAAGATTGCCCTCTGTGAAACTCTAACACTGCTAACACTACTAAAGCTAATAAAGCTACATTAGCTATGTTAGTTAATGTTACATAGTTGAAACTAACATAGCTAAAGTCAGTGACAGTACATGAGCTATGTTAATTTATTTTACATATCTGAACTCAACATTGCTATGGCTAATGAAGCTAAAGTGTGCCTACAGTTGCATAACTACTTCTAAAACATGATGTGTTGTATTGGCAAATTACATCACTCCCCT
Organism: Cheilinus undulatus; assembly: GCF_018320785.1. Lineage (NCBI taxonomy): Eukaryota > Metazoa > Chordata > Actinopteri > Labriformes > Labridae > Cheilinus > Cheilinus undulatus. Next base: position 33,040,258 of record NC_054885.1, on the reverse strand, counting down.
CCTGACAGTGGTGGAGTCTAATAGTACTGGTCTGCAAAAAGGGGCGTCTGAGAGCTGTGGTCTGCAGTCTGGTCCCTCTGTTTATTGCCATGCATTGTTTTGTTTTTAATATATTATCACAGAACATAATGTGCTACAGAGATGTAAAAACAAGCAAAAGAATGAATGGGGCGCTAAACCCTACAGGAATTTAAACCATTTTTAATCCACTGTCAGGACTTGGACCCAAACTAATCGACAACACTCCCACATACCCATTTACACAGGATTTCAGCTGAGAAAAAAGGTGGTTTTAGTGGTTTAGTTAACTTTATTGAGCCCACAATGTCCGCTAACTGATAGTGAAAGAGGAAATGCTAGTTTTTGAACCGTTTGATTTATTGTCCAGTTTTTAAATCATTTTAACGGGCCAAATGCGACACCAGAGCAAATTTAACACAGACTTTTGTACAAAATAATCAAACAAGATATAACATGATACATTAGACTTTACAGCAGCTAGGAGTTTCATTTCATTTGTTTCAGACGAAGCTGAGTAGGTTAGCTTTACCCCCATATGTACAGATGTTACAGACACAAGAGTGATTTTAATCCTATCTAATGCTGGCCCCACAAGATCTGGTGGTTTCATGGTCTGGCAGTCATCTTGTTTGCACGTTTAGAGGTTTTTAAGATTAAAAATTTTTTTGAAACAGTCCTCATGCCTGTTGTCTCCCATGTTTTTAGCACCGTTTAAGGTCTATAAATCATCTAATGTGTGGCCAGCATGACTTAAACTCCAGAAAAAAAAAGTGAAAATTAATTTTTCCAACTGTCAAACCATTCCTCTTACAAAATAAGTTGGTTTCTTAATCTGTTTTTTAATTCTAAGCTGATGTATTTCCTTAAAGGTGATTATACAGGTTCAATTTAAAGCTCTCTGTTTAACAAATTTGCCTCCAGTATTGTTAATTTCATCAAGACTGGGGCTGTTTTGGCTCTGCATTCAAACTTCTAACTGAAGTGAATTTTGTGACAGGCCTAACTGAGGGATAAATACTTTTTCATAGCTGGTTAGGGCTTTATTTTGCTCTTCATATCAAACTAGACTGAGCCTCTGTAATTTGTTTGGGATCATTTAAACTGAGCAATACAACTGAATAAATATTAAGGTCATTCTGCACTTAAAGAACCAGTTGAAAGTTAAGATTAGAGGACTTAAACCTTGACCTGGTTATGCAGCATGATTTGGGTGAGCGTGGGAATCTGCAGCTATTTAAAGGCACCAATCCCAGCTCTTATTTTTCATGACTGGAACAATTGTGGCATTCTCTCGATAAAGCCTCCTGAAGACAGACGTACTTGTACAGTACTGCATTTACATGGCGTGAGTATTCAGTGCTTGAGTTTCTTGTTCAGGCCCATGACTTTGAAGGTAGCAGCAGTGATCTTCTCATACACGACGAACATGAGTGCAGCCGTAAGCACCGTCTGCAGCAGCTTAGCCTCCAAGCCTTTGTACAAACCAAGGATGCCATACTTCCTGCAATCAAAGGAAGAGTTTTTCCTCAATCATCAGCAGCCACATCTCTAATGTTCTCTCTGTGTTAGTGAATCTGGATGTTAGTACGTTTACATGCCTACGGTATTAGCTTTATTAGGCCATTTAACTGTTTACATGCAAGAATCAATCGATCTCCAACTACATTATCAGGTGTTTTAGTCTGACTTTGGGATATTTGAGTACATTTCAGTTGGACTGACAAGTGTACACACATTTTAAAGGCCCAGTTTTAGGCAAACTAACAATAATTATGCTTTTTCTGACTGAATATAAATGTACCATGTATTTTATTAAAGGTTATACTCACTTGATTCGCTCCATGAGCAGGTAGAAAACATTTGAGATGCTTCCAATCACGCCACCCTTGCCGTCACCTTTGTACTGTCCGAACTGGTGAGAAAACATAAAGCAGGTTAATGATTATTCAGATTTGATGACCACTGTCTTAATGCCTTTTGAGAAATGACATCTGAGGACATCCTCCACAGATTTTATCTGCATGTCTTCCATGTATAGAAGTGACAGAGGGCCTTATTAACATTTTATTATAGCATCTAAATGGCAAAATGAAGGCGAAACGCTGTTTAAGAGTACTACTAGCCTCTTAGCTTGTTGCTAATTTGCCACTCCAGATCTTGCTGGCTGATGTACAGCTCTTCAATGCGCACCTTTGTGTGCAGCGTCTACACTTCCAAACCAGTTCAGATTAAGGAATCCTAGACCAGCTCTTTATCCAGTCTGGGCTTTTGGATATCAAACTGTCTTCAATACACATTTAGGTGTGTCCACACATCAATGACCCCTAAAGAATGCAACCCGCTCCACTGTTTACAAAAAAAAAAAACAAAAAAACAAAAAACAAACAAAAAAAAGATTGTTTAGACAACTCAGGACATTAGACAATAAAGGATGTGATGTTGTATTACAAAGTATTTACCCTCAGGATGGCCTGGACCGTCTGAAGAGGATATGTCGCTGTGGTAGCGATGGCCTTGGCGATGGCTCCAATGAGAAAGATCTCTGCAGAAGAAATCTGTCGGAGACAAAGATTAAGCATCCTCTCACCCACTGATTCCTCCTCAGATCTGATCAAATAGTATCATTATACTGATCAGCAGTGTTAGTGCTAGCCCCCTGGCTGACATTCACTGAGATTTACATTAAAATGAGTTAGAAAAAGTTTGTTGACAAGTTATTTACCACCTGATTTTCTTGACCTTTCTTTTGCAGAAGGCCGACTTTTTAAGTCCATATTTTCTGAAGCAACACAAATACATATAGAGATGTTGCTTCAGTAAGTAATTTTGATTCTTTTTTTTTCCTTTACTAGCATTTAGTTCTCATTTCTCACCATGTTTTAGCTACATTTTTACCCCATAATAAATCATTATTGATGACAAGACAAGGACGAATAAATAGAATACTGCATCTTCACTTCGCAGACTTCCTATCCTTTAGAGCATGGTATTCCTCTTTCTCGGCATGCTTTTGAAATGGACTCTCCGTATCTTTATTCCATTTAATTTTTTTTGTCTATAAAATGTACTAATCAGCGAGTCTTTCTTGTGTCCTCTCACCTTCTTCCCTCCTTTCCCCGCCCTCCTCTTCATGCCCTCATAAAACATGAACTGAACCGCCGGGTTCAGGACGAGGATGAGGGAGGGCAGAGTGCCGTTCCACAGAGTTGCTGGACCCTCCTTGGATATGATCTGTGAGAAAGCATCTGAGAGAGAAACACAAAATTAATGAACAAGAAGAACATGTCTGAACCTTTAAACTGTGAAACAAAAACTAGCATATGACGTACCAAAAATGCCTCTGTAGTGGGTCTGCTGAAGGTCTTCGTTTCTGAACTTTACCCCCTGCAGCTTCAGGCGAGTGTTGACCACCCACATGGGAGTGGTGAGGAGCACATTCACCACACCTGCATGAACAACAGACCAGCTCTTTTTGTGATGTGATACATATGCCTGCCTTTAATTGGTCTATTGCTACTATAATGATCCACAAGTTAATAAAAGCAGGTAGGAAGACTTCAAGACAGTAGGCATGAGTGTATATAAAAGCCAAGACATAAACTGGTTCATCAAATTTGTCTCTAGTCTAGATATTTCCTAAATTAGGTTTAGCAAAACCGTAATGCAAATATACAACCATCTTCTTAAATAATTTTGTTAGAAAATGCACGACATGTTTACAGATTGCTGTGGATTACTGATAACCTCATCAACACCTACGGTTACTGATTACAGCTAGTAGCTAATTTCTTCTATTAAGCCTTATTGAACATTAGTTTACCTGCTGCGACACCCATGAGCAGATCCCTGCCTGGTCTAGACTTCCCCGGTCCAGCTGCGTTGAGCCTCTTGAGAGTGTTGAAGGTGTAAAAGTAGACGAAGTTGGAGCAGCAGAGGCTGGAGATGACGGGTAGCCAGCCTCTGTACAGAGACAAACTGGGAGGAAAAAGGGAGGAGAGTGGTTTTTAAAGAGTGTTCACCTGTGGACACATTGACAGACAAACACTGAGGCTTTAAAAAGTTGGATGGGGACTGTAAAATGCAATAATTGGCATCATCTTTTACTCTGCAGGTTATTTTTTTTTTATCAATTAACATTTAAGTGTCAAAAAAGGTTAAGTCATCTTCTTTTGTTTAAACAGCTTGATTGGTTTCATTAATTTAGTTAATTTTCATTTACTTAATAGCTTAAATCGAATCCCACAGGCTTTTTAAGGACAAAACAAAGCACGATTCGTTTAATTTTCTGCTCTGTGACTGAGCAGCACTTTTACACTTACATGCCCTCCTCCTTTGCTATCTCAGCCAGGATGACCGGGGTAGAGCGAGACTTTCGCTTTTCATCCACTGAAAATACAAAAGGAAAGAGGTGAATTCTTATGGGAAACACCACAGACATGAATAATTTAACAACAAAGACAATAATGACAAGGGGAAGGTGGAAGAATTACTTATCAACATCTAGAAATATTATGTTAGAATTAAAATTCACAACTGTATAATGTTTCATGAACATGGATATATTTAAAAATTAATTAAAAATTTTCAAAGTTGAAACACCTACAAACAACAATTCCATAATACTTGAGACAATGCCTGCAACTTGTTCCAAAAAAGTTGGGACAGGGACCAGAAAAGACAGGAAAGCTGTGGAAATCTCAGAAACATCTGTAACATTCCACAGGTATGAGGGTTAACTTATAACAGGTGGTAGTATCATGATCAGATATAAAAGGAGTGCTCTAAATGTCTCAGTCGTTCACAGTCAATGATGGTGTGAGGTTCTCCACAAGCAGACACCTACAGTTTCTGAACAACATTCCTAAACAGTTGCTGAGATCAGGAATATCATCATCTAAGGTAAAATATCATCAAACGATTCAGAGAATCTGGAGAAATCTCTGTGCAAAAGGGGCAAGGCCAAAAACCAACCTTCGATTCCTCAGGTGGCACTGTGTCAAAGACCAGAGTCATTCTGTGATAGCTACCACAATGCGGGCTTGGAGACACCTCAGAAAACCATTGTCAGAGTTAACGTAGTGAGTCGCTGCATCTTCAAATGCAAGTAAAGACTCTACCATGTAAAGAAAAAGCAATAGATCTGCAGCCTCCAGAGGTAAGCTGACCTCTTTGGGCCTAAGCTCATCTGAGATGGAATGACCCAAAGTGGAAAAGTGTGATGTAGCCTGAGAGTCTTGGGAATAATGGCCATAAGGTTTGCTGAAATAAATAAGGAAAGGACCATCCAAATTTTTATCAATACAAGGTTCAAAACTCAGCATCTGTGATGGTGTCATGGTGTATTAGTGCCCATGGCGTGGGTCACATGCACATCTATGAAGGCAGCATTTACACTGAGGGGTACATGGAGGTTTTAGAGCATCACGTGCTTTCATCAGGACATCGTCTTTTTCAGGAATGTCCTGGCATATGTCAGAGAGACATTGCCAAGCCACAATCTGCACGGATTTCAATAGCATGGCTTCACAGTGAAAGAGTATGGGTGTCAGACTGACCTGCATGCAGCTCAGGCCTGACTTCCACTGAGAATGTATGAAGTGTTACATGAACTGTTGAGAAACTAAAGATGAACATCCAGCATAAATGAGGGATAATTTCCATTTAGGTACTAAACAATTAGTGTCTTCAGTCTTCACTTGCTTACAGTGTGTTGTTAAAAGTAAAGGTGATGTATCACAGGGGTAAAAATACTCCTGTCCCAAGTTTTTTAGAACTATTGTAGGCATAAAATTCAGAATGCCTATATATTTTCAAATATTTACGTTAGCTTAATCAGTTTGGATAATAAATGGCTCGTCTTTGTACTGTATTAAACTGAATACACTGGAAAATGCTTTGCTAATCATTATAAATAATAATAATACATACAATAATAAAAAAAATCAATCATTTTATTCACATTGTAAGTGGTCAATTTCCAAATCGATAATATATATCACATTAAAAAATAATTTTGTTACATTAAAATTCCAAAATATTTGTAATGAGTTTAGAAAAAAGAAGAATATAAAAGAATAAAGATGACAAACTCCAGGAAAGCACAAATACTTCCAAACACAACCAGGAAAATGTTAATTAAAAACTACATTAAACAAATTTGTGATTTAGAGGGGAACAGTCCAAGGTGCACTGTGGCAGCCTGGATGGGATCCAGCCTCCCCATGACCCTGAACAGGATGGGCGGTATAGATAATGAATGGATAAATAATCAAAGTGTCTGGAGCAAGGTTGAACACATTTTCAACACATATTTTTTGACACCTATTATCTTGAAACGATACAATCTCCAGCATAATTGTACTGATAGCACTGGTGGTGATCATCTGAAGCTCTCTGGTATCAAATTAAAGTTTATAAATCTGGTATCAAGATCTAAAACAACTTTTATGAAGTGATCAGGTGTAGCTAGCATGCCTCAGACTGGAGTTTGTCTTTACATCTTTGAGATGCAGTAAAACTTAATGTATACTGAGGTAAACCTTCAACTGTTTTCAGAGCTGCTGCTATCAGGTAACCTCTGGCCGACATGATAAGACCTCCAACTCACCCTGCAGTCTGCTTTTGGCTGTGTCCAAAGGGAAGAAGACGGTCATAGCTGTCACACTCCCCTAAGAAGAAAAAGCTGAAACATCACTGACAGATTATACTAACCACAAATACAAAATAAAAGCTCTGTTACTTGCAGATTAGTTTGATGGTCTCTCCCTTCTTTTATTTGTTATCTCTGATTCATCCTGAGGTATTGAATGCCCTTGGTTAATGTAAACTTATTCTAATTATGTAAATAAATTGTATTATTGTTTAAATGTTGCAACTTATGAGTGACATGGGTATTTTTCATGTCGTGTTCAGGCCACATAACAAACATTAAAACATACTAAAATAATTAAAGGACATGAGAGACAAACTGTATAAAAAACCATTCGCAACATTTCCTTTTACTGACGTCAACATTTGCTGTTCTGTGTTTCAAAATGAGAAAATAACCATTTTTCTAATCATAAGTGGTATTAAAATGTAGGCTACAGAAACTTGATAAGCTTAGTGATTTTTTTTCAACAAGAGGGAGATCACAATCTAAATCGCACAAAATTATCATCAACATTTTTAAAAATAGTGTGGGATAGGCAAAAATGAGAGTAATGCCGGTTCCAACCATTTGTCCAAATGTAATTGTGCAAATTAGATAGTGTGCAAAAGTTTGCCTTCAATTTTAAACAATTAAAGGCAAGAAACAACCAGTACAAGGTTTGCATGTCTTCTATTTTGCTTATTGTCTCACCCAATATCCTTTATTCAACACAAGCTGATTGGCTAGATGTCAGAGCACTAGCCAATCAACACTTAATCCTGGGTGTCGGTGAGTGTATGGCATCACTTCCTGTTTTCTTGCTGCTACAGTGTTGCTCCTTGCTATCTCTCATGCCAATAAAGTTTAGGCAAAATTGTTTATCTTCCTTCAATTTTTTGGTCACACAGTTTTATTTTGCCATATTAAATACACTTTGTACATCATAATAAATGTGCATAACTTGTAAGTATCAGTTGTCGGTCTCATGACGGCTAATAACTGTGTCTGTGTCAGCCCTGAAAAAACAATATCAGCTAACCCCTAATCAACATGTACACCTTCAGTCACAAGTGTGCAAGAGTTTGGCTACAACCTTAGGCTGATTTTGGGTCTCTGAGACTTTTTTTTTTTTGTTTTTTTTTGCTGTGGTATTAAACAATATGATTTGATTTTTACTATTAACACAAATACTCCTGAAAAAATACATTTCTGAAAGGACTGCGCTCCATTTAGACTTAACACATTTTATCTTATAGTCAATGAGCATATTACAGATTTTTTACTGAAAAACTATAAATTTGTGCCTTGCAACGATTTTCATCTCATGAAACGTAACGATACATGAGGTACATGGAAACTGCATAGATTTCCCAGCCCCACCTGTTCCTGGTACTCAGACTGGTTTCTTCATGGTTTTATTTTTAGTAGTATCAGATCGAAGTTTAATACTACTATTGTGACAACCCCGCTGTGTCTCCACGCCACCATTTTTAACATGATTCTCCTCAGACAGGAACCAGACACGCCTTCCTCCTCCACTTTAAAACATTATTGAACTTTAGCTCTGCTCACCATTGCACCTGCCACCGCATGGACCAGCGTCTCGTAAGACAGAAGGCCGACAGCCGTGCCACCATTGTCGGACATATCTGCAGCGTCTTCCGCCGGTCGGACCACAACCAGACCAAACGACCGAGAGTAACCGCGGAGGGACCCGGAGGGAGGGGGGGGTTAACTAGCGGTCTGTCTGGTTTAACAAGCTACGACACGGCGGGAAGGTTAGAAAAACATTCACAGCTCCTACTCCATGGTATTTACAAACTCAAAGGCGGATAGGAGGAGAAAAATATCAATGTCGGAACAAAACTGTTGAGAAATGGTTCCTCCCAGTCTCCATTCATTGGCTGAGCCGGGTTGACAGATTCTTCTTCTTCTACCGGATTCTTCATGTCGTTCTTCTTCTTCTTCTTATGTTGGCGCTAATATTACGCACCACTGACACCTACTGGACAGAAATGGTTTGAAGATGCAAAGAATGCAAGGAAGTGAAGAAATTACTAACCCTGCAAAAGAAATACACTTTACGTTTGTTAAGGTGATATTTGACTTTTTTTTTTTTTAACCCTTGGATGGTGTAAAATAAAATGTTGCGCTCAATCATACATAACATACATAAATTAAGCGCAAAATCCTGTTTTTGTGATGAAAAGAAAAGAAACATTTTCATTTCATTTTACTACATGCATTAGATTTACTCAGAGGGGATTATCACAGCCTTGAATAGGTGAATAATATCAGCAAAGCTTTTTTTTTTTTTTTTTTTTTTAAGATTTTGATAAAGTGTTACACTGAGAGGGAGTGTATATGGACACAATATATAAATAGCAATAAAATATTACACAAGGAATTAATTTTACACTTTTGAGCATGAATTAGTTTAATTAAGATCCGACCAGATCACTAATATCTTATATTGGTTATTATTATTTTTTCCCCAGTAATGTTACCCTTTTAAAGCCAATTGTAGTGCAAAAACCTGTTCCTTTTTTTGTAATGTAAAAATTGCGTTTTTAAAATATCCTACATGCAATTGGATATGTCACAGCCTTGAATATGTAAATAATGACCAACAACTTACATCTTTATGGATGCTTTTTTTTTTTTTTTTCAATTTTAAGATTTGAATATATTTTTACACTGAGGGTGTTCGTGGACACCATGCATAAATAGAAATAGAATAAACTATTTATTTTCACTTTTTGCATGACTTTTTCTTACTAGGATCAGACATGATAATAAATTGCAAATACCTAATATTTACTTATTTATTTATTTATTTCGGTAGTTATTTATTTAGTTAGTTAGTTAGTCAAAGCCAATTAAAGGGACATTTTTATTTGTGATGTAAAAAAACACAAAAAATGTTGTTTTGTTGTTGTTTTTTTGTTTGTTTGTGTGTTTTTTAAAGATTTTTTGTGTTGCAGCCAAGAGCATGGGCGGACACCGATAGAAGTTTCTCTAGTCTTTTCTTCTTTATTTTGAACAGAAAAAGATAACAAAGTCTATTTAACTTTTTATCAGTGTTTTCTCTGGCTGCCGATATATAGGCCTACTATAGTTGCTCTCTCGTTGCTTATCACTCGTAATAATAGCAGGGTCTTCTTCTACTCAACTCCGTGTCAGCCTGAACTTTGCTCACTGATGACGCCTTGTGGCGAAAATTGTGAATTACACCCGAAGCTTTGCAAGGTAAATAAACTAGAATGGCCGTCAGAGGCGGCAGACCCACGCCTAAGCAGCGACACCGAGAGACTGACGCTCCTATTGATTACTATGGTGTTCAAAATTTTGAAGTCCGAGAAAAACCGAACGGGTGCGCGGATCATCACCAAAATCTAATCGATTCTTCCCTGTCACTATCCCAGCATGCCCTGAAAGTTTGGTGAAGATCCGACCTTCCGTTCTGGAGTTATCTTGTACACATACAAACAAACAAACGAACAAAGAAAAAAAGAAAGAATGATAGAAAGATACGGAACCCTTTACATAACCCCCTGCCGATTTCATTGGCGTGGGTAACAACAGCTTAAATAGCGTGACAGCTGAGAAAAACAAATGAGTACTGACTGTATAAACATTAACTTAAATATCCTAAAACCTCTGTAAATTAATCCAAGTGCATTAATCAGTGAATTTCACAAAATTAGTTTGGGGGAGCGGGGGGTCCCTTATGTTAACTCGGGTCAACAATAAAAAAAACATTTTAACTGACCTCTAACACTTGCAAATTGGATTTCCTCAAAGGGATTTATCATAACCTTAAATATGTAAAAATGAGCGACGGCTTTCATTTTATACATTTTTATTTCACTTATATTGTAAGAATTTATAAGATTAGGATGTTGTCTGTATAGGAAACTAATAAGCAAGCATGCAATTTCCCCTCATTTCAAAATGGGGACATGACTAACATTTGGTGACGAAGAGGAAAAACTGCAAATTTGAAGCAATGACTCTAGAACTAATGTGTTGGATCATAAAATGCACGTTTTAGTCCTATTTTAATCATTTCTACCCTTTTTAGTTTCAGTCTAGTTTTAGTTAATGAAAACTCCCAAAAATTTACCACACCATTTAAACTTTGATTTTTACATATGGACATTAATGAATCACAGTAAATGCATTAACAATGACAGCCCTGGTAATAAATATCACCTATCTGGAAAATGAACATTCGTTCATAGATGTAAAATATTTCATAAAGTGAAAGGTTGGGTCATTAGTTTACAGGTGGTTCTCAACAGGTGGGTTGGGATCCAAAAGTAAGTCATGGAGCCTATTTGGGGAAAAAATAGCTGCAAAACATCGAGGCAGGAAGACATCCATATGTTTATTACTTCAGTTTACCAGGATAAAGAATTAATTTGGGTTATTTTCATAGAATTAAAACCTGTTATCTCTGCTTCTCTGAATAACAAAGCTGTTTCTAATAAGGTGAAAATCTCTGGAAAACAACCAAAATTCCCAATATCGCAGGAAACAGGGTAAAATCAATATGTTTTAAATTATACATCCTGTGCTTGGGCCGCTCAGTGGAATTGACCCATAAGATGAGTGGGGGAAATAGGGGGTTAGCGGGGAAATGTCAGGGTAAAATCAAGGTGGAGAAACTCTGCTGTTTGTGTTCACACATGTAGCTCACCTAGGTAAATTCAGAAACATTTCCGGAGGTTTTTCCAAGTGTGAATGGGGCAATAAAATTAAATAAGACCCCAAGCATCCACACAAACTTGTATGGCAATAGAAACATGGAGCACTGCAAACTCCCCCTCGGTTAAGAATGAAAAATGTCACTTATATGTCATAATAATGAAGTCTGAAGCACTGATCCGGAGCAGCGAGGGTGTTGGTGGAAACCGACAGCACTGACCTGGACTTTGCTTTTGTTTTATGGCCCTGAGCTGCTGAAATGTTGCCGCCCAGTGATCACTTTGTTTGCTCGGGTCTGAGTCTGCGGTGTAAGAGGAGAGGAAAAAGTGGAGGAAAGTGACAGGTTTGTTTAGGCTCTCTCTGTTTTTGTCTTTGAGGAGATGTCTCGGTACCACAAAGCGGCCATCGACGGGTACTTGGACCTGTTGAAGGAGGCCACAAGGAAGGACCTGAACACTGCGGATGAGGATGGCATGACTCCCACTTTACTGGCTGCTTTCCACGGACACGTCGATGCTCTTCAGCTCATCTGTAGCAGAGAGTAAGCCCAGACTTCCTGTTTCCTTTACTTTACAGACACTGATAACTTTTAGACATATCATATATTGTATGTATATATTAGTGTCACATCTTTCAGCTCAGCTATTGATCCACTAGACACAAATAAACACATTATTCTACTCTAAAATTCTATGTATAATAGCTTAAAATAGCTCTAATGTTTCAGTGTCATATCTTTTTTGACTATTTCTGATTTTAACAGCATACACCAGTGTTCATGTTACTGCCCATAATAATGTGAGATAAAACTTCCCTCCTCTCCCTCTCTTGCTGTGCCAAATGTCTGATCAGCAACTACCATCCTGTAAAACAAAAGAGCCCTTTATCTGTCCCCACCACCCCCTCCTCCATCTATCTCTCAGCTCAACAAAAGACACGCTGACGAGAAGCACGACAGTCTCTGAAAAATGAGATTAAAGTTTGAGGATACTTCTCACAGCTCACATACGTGGCCTGGATTATCTTATCCATTTCCGCTTTGCTCATCAGCAGTGCGAGTTGGGATTTATGACAAGTCGTTGCAGGAATACAGCAGTTAAGGCTTTTATGGCTGCGGCGATGAGGCCCAGCCCTGGAGGACTTTACATCTTAATAGTTTACCAATTATCCTCAGAAATGTCCAAATTCTCCAGAGGTTTTTAAGGTGTAGTTTGGTCTGCAAATGACTTATTTTTATGCTCTTGCAGAGTTGGATTAATTTCTCTGCCATAAGCATGAAGTCTGGGGAAGTTTAGCTCAGTAAACGGTGAAACAGGGAAAACCTATGAGGGCATATTAGAGCCATTTTAAATAAAAGTAAATAAGATAGAGCCTTCATTTTTAAGAAAAAAACTCTCATTTTTAAGTTTAACAAGCAGCAAATTTACAAGAAACCAAACTCAGAATTTGTGAGTTTGAAAGTTATACATTTTGACTTAAACACCCAAAATTTGTTTGTTTACAAAGTCATAAATTTACAAAATTATAAATCTGTAAATTATGAGATACAAAGCTGGATCAGTCTTCTCCCAGATACTGTCAGTGTGTATTTTTCCTCACTATAACCACACTTAAGGCAATGTCTCTTCAAAGTCTGAATGCTGATGATCAGGGCCGTCCACAGGTTTGACCGGGCCCCTAAACACCCAGAGAACGGGCCCCCTCCAGCTTAGGGGTGGGAATCACTAGTGGCCCCACAATACGATATTATCACGATACTTGGGTCACGATTCGGTATTATTATGATTTTAAACATTTTGTGATACAGTGAGTATTGCGATATCACATATTGTGATATACTGCGATCTATACAATTATTTCAACTGTTTAGCTGATTCAGCATTAGTCTTGCCCTCATGTTTGTCCTATTTCTGCAGTATTTTGTCTTCATGTAGCACTTCTTGCAGACCTCATGTGTCATGTCCATCTCATTCATGCCCTCCTTGCATTCCTAATGTCCTTCCCCTGGTGCTGTCATGTTTGTTGTACTAACTTCCTCTTGCTCTATGAGCTTCACGTCTGCCGACCTCACTGGACAAACAATTGCTTTTATTTTCCCTTTATCATAGACTTCAGTTCATATGAGAGGCTGATTTGAAATAATCGATACTTGGTGGATGAGACGATACAATCATCAGACAAAATATCTCAATACTATGCTGTATCGAGTTTTTCTCCCATCCCTACTCCAGCTGTGATTCACTGATCACATCAGTGTTGGATCAGTAGCATCAGTGCTAGCGTCCGAGCTAACAGTTACCTTATTCTGGACCTGAAAACCGTATCAAAATATCCATGGGCTCTGATGGTGGAATTATTTTTTGGTGCAATTTTAACCCTTTTTTTCAACACAATTTCTGCAAATTTTGATACTTTTTTTTTCCTTTTTAACTACATCTAACCCGTCTTTGCAGTTTGTTGTGCTTAAAAGCAGCCTTTTGTGTCTGTTTACCCTTTTTGCTACTTTTCTACCATTTTTGCAACTTTGAATCAATTTTTGCTATTTTTCACTCTTTAATACTACGTGTTTTGCTTCTGTTTTGCCACTTTAAAACAATTTTATCTTTTTTTTGCTGCTGTTGTGCCACTTTACGTACATTTTTCCCCCCTTTTTTTGCCACTTTTAACCAATTTTGGCTGTTTTTTGCTGCTGTTGTGCCACTTTATGTACATTTTCCCCTTTATTGCCACTTTAAACCAATCTTTGCTGTTTTTTGCCCTTTAATGTCACTTTTATCGCTGCTGTTTTGCCACTTCACGCTAATTTTTGCCACTGTTACTCAATTTTTACCAGTTTCTGCTCATTTTGACACTGTTTTGCCACTTTTAACCCAATTATGCTGTTTTTTTGCTCTTTCATGCCACTTTTTTCTGCTGTTTTGCCGCTTGGTGTACATTTGTGCTAATGTTTTTGCCACTTTAAATTATTTTTTTGCTGTTTTTTTCTGCTTTTAATACCACTTTTCGCCGCTGTTTTGGCACTTTTATTCCACTTTTAACATTTTTTTTGCCCATTTTGGCTTCATTTTGCCACTTTTAACCCATTTCTGATGCCTTTTGTCCAGCCATCTAACTCATTTTTGCTGCTTTTCCTTCCATTTTCATGTCTCTGATTTGCCAGTTTGAACTTATTTTTGCAAGTTTATGGCCATTTCTGCCACTTTTTTGCCATTAAAATCCATTTTTTTTTTACTTCTCCCCCAAAATTTTCATCTCTTTTCACAACTATGTAAATACTCTCCATCAAAGCAGACTGTTTTTTCTGCTTTATTTTCTGACAGCTGTGGCTTAGCTATGAAGTCTGACATTCCTTTTCAGATGGTTTAGTTCAGTGTGCCCAACCACATTGTTAGCATTACCAATAAATTATAGTTCTTTTTATTTTATAGGGTTTAAATCTCCATCAGAAAAAAGGCTATATATTGGTCCTACATCATTAATAAATAAGATTAAGACTTTCTTTGGCATGAGTAAGCAGTAGTTACGGGCAGGGTTGGGTTGTATTGCAGGCTAGTATCATTGAAGACTGTCTGTAAGGCTATTAGCTCAGATGTAGCTTTAGCTATAGTTTTTATTAGGATATTTCTTTATTGAAGGAGGAGCAGGCCCACACACTTCTCCCTACTGGCCTTGGCATGAGTTTTATCCATCAACAAGCTCCATTGTTCATAAACTACAGCATCTTCCTGCAGAGTTCAAGCTGTACAGACTTATGTCATTTTGTCTTGTTGCTCTGATTGGCCTGACTGACAGAATGTTTGTCCAATAGCTTTCTGAGAATCATTTGACAAGTCCCGCCCTTTCCCAAACACTTTCTATGGGAGCTTTGCCAGATAAATGTTAAATACATGGATATATGAAACAGGCATGTCAGGTTGATGCTCTGTCTAAAACGTTGTGGATGCCTTGCTCGGGATAGTAGGCGGAGCTACTCCTCTCCCCTGTCCAGCATTACAACAGGAATCTCAGATGGTTGTGGTCAGCCTAACCTAGTATTGTTCTAGCAATAATCGATTCATTTAACCCCAGGACTTTCTTGGTTGTTATCTTTTGGATTCTCAGATAAATTAATGAATTAGATCCCCATCAGTTAATAGAAACCTACAGTTCATGACTTTGGTCAAATCTTTTTCTTGTCTTACAGAGGAGACCCCAACAAAAGCGACATCTGGGGAAACACGCCGTTGCACCTCGCTGCAGCAAATGGCCACATGCACATCCTCAGCTTTCTGGTCAACTTTGGTGCAAATCTATTTGCCCTCGACAATGATTTCCACACAGCTATGGACGTGGCTGCTTCACGTGACCGTATGGACTGTGTGCGCTTCCTGGATGACGCGGCCTCAAAGCAGACAAACAAGAATCCAAAGAAGGTCGCCACCTTGAAGAAAGAGGCCGTCAAAGAAGCAGAGAAGCGTGTGAAACTGTGCGAGAAGGTTAAGAAGAGGCACCAGACTAAGATGGATAAAATGCAAAAAGGAGGGTCTGTTTCAGAGGCCAGCATGGCGTCGGGATTCTCAAACGGGGGCACCATAAACAGCGTCAATGAGCAGTTCTCCAAGCTCATTGCTGTTGAAAAGTCAGGCTCTCTTACAGCCAGGGTTAAAGGCACACTGCAGAAGAGGCTGGGGAAGAAAGATAAAGGCACGCTACAGAGAGCAGGAGGAGATGGAAATGTCCTTTTTGGCAAACAGGATGATGGAACCTCTGAAAAACCAGAGTTCATGGATGTCTTCAATGAGCAGGAAGAAGGCATAGATGATGAAGGAATGGGAGACTATGACGACTACGATGACAACGAAGACTCAGGCCAAGTCAAACAGTCCATCTTCAACCGACCTGGCCTCGGAGGTCTGATTTTCATGAAGAAGATGGGGCTGGAGTCAGACGACATCCCCGGCGGGGCCAATGAAAGTCTTGGTTATCTTGTTCAGAACGAGTTGTTCGAGGAGGAGGAGGACGCCACTGGCCTCGAGGGGAACGGTGACGCCGATGTGCCCTGGGAACAAGAAGATCTTGGCCTGGATGACGATGAAGATGAGGAAACTTCTCCTTTAGATGCATTCTTGTCGGCCATCTCATTGCCAGAGTTTGCTCTTGCATTCAGCAGAGAGCACCTGGACCTGGAGGCGCTGATGCTCTGCTCTGATGAAGACCTGAAAGGCATCCGCATCCAGCTGGGACCCAGGAAGAAGATCCTGGAGGCAGCCGCTCGCAGGAAGAACGCACTGGAGGATCCTGGGATCATGAAGGACAGCTGCTTGTGATCCACAAAAACATGGACAGAGGATTGTAATCTTTAAAATGAATCTGTGACTTTTGGAGAGAAGGTCGATAGTTCGATTTCTGTAAAAGATGATTTGGCAAAGTCTGTCTCCAACAATATTTATCACATTTACCGTAATCAAACTTGTATTTATTCTCACAGAGAAGACCCTGTTTTCCTTTTTACTTAAACATTCATGCTGGGTAATCTGATACCTGAGATGACATCACTTCAGTACATGCAAGCTCAGCCCATGCATCCTTTCCTTAGCTGTCAGGCTTACCAAGGCTACCTACATCAATCCACTTCCTTAATGCTCAGTTCTGATCTTTTCTCAGATCTGATTTTTTTTTTTTTTTTGGCAGTTCACACTGCAGTCAACTTCCAAAAGATCAGATACATATCTGATTTAGAACCACATACCAAAGTGGCCTGAATCTGATTCAAAAAGGTCTGATTCAATGTGACTTGTGCTGTTCACACTGTCAGGAAAAAATCAGATACTAGACAAAAACAGTCAGATTCAGGTCATTTTTGAATGCAGTGTGAATGTAGCCTAAGAGTGCCTCTTTAACAGCTATAAAGGCTGGATGGACAATAATAAGCTACACCTTTTGCTTATTAGCAGACTTTATTATGTACTTTGGCTGTGTAGTCTTCAACCTCCTGAGTCCTGAATTTTTGTTTGGAAAACATTTTTAGTTTCTTCAGCTTATTCCTAAGAATTTCTTATGAATTTTCCTTTCAAAAACCAAAACAAATTCCATAAAATTACAAAGAAATTACCTAAAATTTCTGTGAAAATTGCTAAAAAAATATTTTAGAATATCTGATAAAAAAGTCCCCCAATTTTTTTTAAAAATAGTCCACTCATCTTTCAACTGAAACTTTATATTATAGTCTAAAAAAGACATTAAAAATGTCCCCAAAAAATCCTGAAAATTTTAAATAATTATAATGAAAATTAAAATTTAAATAAAATAAGTTAAACTTTTAAATTTAAAAAATCATTTAAAAATTGATTCTGAATTTTTTTTAAATTTTATTTAAAGATTGAAAAAAATCCTGAAAACTTTAGGGCAAATTACCCCAAACTACAAAGCAAATGTGCCCCAAAATTTCTTCGCAAATTCCCCCCAAAAATTACATATTCTCTCCCCCAAAATTCCTGGACATTTCAAAGGACAACTCCTGCCCCCATATTCCCTATCCAATTTGTAAAAATACTGCAAATAAATTTTCAAAATTCCCATGAAGATGCAGAAAATTCAAGGCCTAATCCAAATATATCCACTAATTTCTAGGAAAATGTTGGATTACTTCCAAATAAATTTATGAAAATTTGCAAAAAGATAATTAGCCTTACATTTCAAGCTAATTACTAAAACCAATGAACAATCTGAACGACTATTTCAAAAGTTCTAATAGAAATTAGTGCTATGTTGGAGAGGCGGAAAAAGAACACAACTTCTGTTCTCAGGTAAAAGTACAGTTACTCTGGTGAATCTTAGTTAAGAAAAAGTAAAAATACTGATCTATCAATCTACTCACATAAAAATAAAAATTGTTTGATTTAAAGTTTAGTTTAAGCACTAACTACTGAAGAGTTTTACAGTAAAATATTATCTTTTCTTACGGGCAAGCACAACAAGAGAATAGATCTCCAACCAGGTTGATCAGGTAAAACTAAGCCTTTTCAACCAAACTGACAGTGTAACTTGTATAGAGCTAAATCCCACACTTTAAAATTGTCTATATGGGGCCTCACAACACAAAGTTAAACTACACTTCACTCATCCCTTAGGCTCATCTAAAGTCACAGGTGTATCTCTAACTCAGTGGGTAACTTCACTCATGGTGCAAATGTGTCTCACATCAAAAACAACAGCAGTCCATCAGAAACACGAGCTAAAGCTGTGTGCTAAGGTTTAGTCAACAGAGGAGGAGAAAGTACAAGAGTACTGCACTCAGGTTAAAGTTACTCTGGTTAAACCTCAAGAAGTAAAAAACTACTGAATTACAGTAATTTGAGTACATGTAATTAGTTACTTTCCGCCCGCTGTAATGTTGTAGAAAGCCATAATGTAATGTCCTCATATGTGCATGCAGGGTCTGAGGAGGCATGTCTATACAACAGAGCGCCTCTGTGCAGTCTGAGCTCACAGATATCACAGCATCCCCACCAGGCATTGAGGTGCATTCACACCGAACATTAAAGGTAACCATGTGGTATCAGAAAGCCTGAAAAAGATGTTGATGCGAGATATAAACGGGGTCATAGATGGAGTAATATTATCCAGTGTCTATTATGTGTTATAATTTATATTTAAAATGGAATAAAAGTGATGAAATATCAACAAAGGACATTAAAAATCAGGCACAAAGTTGAGGGGGGATTGTGGCAGGCAGCCAGATTTTAAAATCATGAAATTACCGTGTAAAAAATGCAGATCTAGCAGCTGCTTCATGATCAAGTTAGCAGAGTCAGTGGCTGATCTAGTTGTGCATTTGTATTTTCATGTTAAATTATTTCAAGTGTTTGCTGAATAATTGTAAAATAAACAATCAATATCTGCACAATGACGTAATTAATTCAACATATTCTGCTGCTTATATGGGGTTTTTCCTCCCATTTTACCACATCTTTTGCGACTTTCAACACTTTTTTGCCCTTTTCACCTGTTTTTCCTACTTTTAACCAATTTTTGCCACTTTCAAATTTCTCATCAACTTTTTGACACTTTTTGCCCTTCTCTGCGACTAGTTTTGCCACTTTTAACCTTTTTTGACCCTTTTTGCTGCTCTTAACCTTTTCCTGACATTTTTGCTACTTTTTTTGCTACTTTTATAATGTTTTTTTCCACTTTCCCCTCTTTATTTGCTCCTCTTTTTTGAAACACTTATAACCATTTATTTCTGCTTTTCACCCTTTTTTGCACTTTTTTGGTTGCATTTTGGTAATTTTTGCAACCTTTAACCTATCTGCCACCTGTTTGCCAATTTTCACAATTATAAAAGTTTTTCTATTAATGCTGTCTCAGTTTTTTGTTTGAATTTATTTTCTGGCACCCTAGCATTTGTGTAAATCATGACTCAGCCATGACGATTAACATCACTTTCCCAATCATTGATATCAGTGTGCCCATTCACATTGTTAAAATTGCCAAATAAATGGAAATTCTGTTTTGAAATAAAGGGCTGTACATTTCTAAAAAAGGGTTTCATGCTACAGCATAAATAATAACATTCATTTTGTTATTGCTCTGATAAAAAATAAAATATGCTTTTCACAGCTTAGCGGTACAATGGAGCACGATTTTCCTGACCTCCATGGGCCCCCAGTTTGGCTGAGCCCCAGAAAGCTCTCCCCCTTCAGCCCCCCTTATGTGCAGCCTTGCCTGTATGCAGATTAATCTTTATCCCTGTTTACTCATACACAGAGAGAGCACAGAGCATTTTTTCTTCCTGTCATATGACTTCATGGAACTACATAAGTTGGCTCTTGTGTAATATTTTACCACTGCACCACAAGACAAGACAGTCTGTCCCTCTGTAAATATTCTCAAAATGGTAACAGTGCATCCCTGGTGGTCAGTTAGATGGTTGGTTAGTTAGTGAGTTAGTCAGTCAGTCAGTTTGATTGTTTGTTTACAGCATACAGCAACTTTAACATATGAAAACATGAACTGTTGAATGCCTTGTTGGTGATAAATCAGCGTTAACTGAACAATTCAGCCGAAATTATTTATCATCACAGAACCAAACATTATTTCATACACAATCATTCAAAAGACAGGTTTTATTATAGATATTCAACAGGATTTTAAAAGGTTATGCATCCATGCATTTTGTTTAGTCTTCCCATCAACTGAGTTATTTTAGGTTGTTTCCTGGAAATCCACACCTTTTTATCTCATTTCTAAAAAAGAAAAATGTTGTTTTCCTGTGGTGAATATTAATTTCTGTCATTTTCTCAAGATCTCAGAAAATGAACCTGTTATTACAGAAAAAAAGCATGAATGTTGCTTGGAGATGATGCCAAAGGTAATTTGATATCTCAAGAAAACAACAACAGTTATGCCTGAGTTAAAATATTATGGGGGTTTGGCCACTCAAGGCTTCCATAGATTTTCCTTATTGTTCTGTAACTTTTGAAAACTTTTCAGTCCTCAATGTTGAGTATCCTTTTAACTACTTCTACTTTTAACTATAGTAATGGTAATTTTAATAATAATAACAATAACTAGAAAAGCACGGACCTCCGCCATCAGCCTTGTCTCCCAATAGTTAAGAATCCTTCATAAAAATTCCCTGGATCCGTCCCCAAATCCGTCCACAACTTTTTGAGTTATGTTGCTAACAAACAAACAAACAAACAAACAAATGAACCCGAACTCATAAGCTCCTTGGCGGAGGTAATAATGATAATAATAATAATAATAATAATAATAATAATAATAATAAGTAGTAGTAGTGTTCATGGTATGAAAACAGTTTAATAATAAGATTTAGAAAATATAATATCAATGAAAAAGCTTAACAATCAACTACTATCTAGGTTAAAAACAATAAAATAAGAAATTGATAAAATAAGTCAAAATAAAAGTTCCCTAATCATTAAATATTAAATCAAATTAAACTCCTTAAATTATCTCCCAATCAATCCATTCAAAAATGTTTTCATATCTTTTTGTTGGAAATTAAATCCGACAAACTGTTAGGCAAACATTTAAAACAATCAAAGCAGGCCTTAAACGGAGTAGGCATAAATAAATAAATAAATAAATAAATAAATAAATAAATATGTAAGAACAAAGCACAAAATACTACACAGACATAAACAGCACGGTCAATAAATAAATTTATTGTTTGGGAAAATAAAGATTTAAAATAAACAAGAAACAATTTAAGATATTCCGTTTGTAAGATTGTTTATTAAAGTTTTATATAGCTCCCTGGTACATTTGGATTTCAGTAGTTTGAAGAACAGAAAAACTAATTCAATTTCAACGGCGCTGAAGCTGAGACGAAACCGGAAGTTCTCTGCAGTGACTCCTCTGTAAATCCGCCGCAGAGATGGGCGGTCCTTCTTTTGAGGGGCGTCATTAAATGCTGCTCGTTACTGTTTGACGCTAAACTGGATGTGGGGGAGCGTGTTTTGCGCCGTACTGGTCACGATTATGTCAAACAGGTAATTATGTCTCACTTGCACCACTCCTAAGTGTTCATTCTCACCTGTCTGTGGATGTTTACCTGAAACCACCGAGCGGTGTAAGTCGATAAGAGGCAGCCGAGCCGTTACTCCGGAGGTAAGCCTCATTAGTGAGCTAATAGACAATCTCAGCTCTTCTCTGTCGAGATTTAAACAAACGTCACTCTTAAATTAGATCATTAGGAGCTAATTTACAACAGTTGCTTGACTAGGTTGTTTCCAAATGTTACCTGTAGTGACAGTTTACGTCAGAGTGTCCTAACAATGTTGTCTGTCTCCCTCCTCCTCCCCCTCCTCCTCCTCTTTCCAGGCTTGCCTAACAAAGTGAGACATGGCTGAAATTAGTGCTGTCAACGCTGGTTTGCCCTCACCATCCACTATTAACGTCACTTTCCCGGTGCCAGAGGACGCCAGCACCGCCGCTGCAGCTCCTCCTGCAGCCTCCCTGAGCAGCGACGACTACCTGTTTGTGGAAGCCAGGCACCCCAACACCGTCCTGCAGGGCCTCAATAGCCTGCGGCTCAACAACGCCTTCTGTGATGTGACCCTGTGCTGTGGAGGACAGGAGTTCCCCTGCCATCGAATCGTGCTGGCCTCTTTTAGCTCCTACTTTCAGGTAAAACTAAAGCAACAGGTTTGTTGAACACCAGGGATGGGAAGGCAAGATGTTCAATCAAGGCGCCCATGGAGGGCTGGGGGGACATTCTGAGTCCCGTGGAGGTCTGTAAAATCACGGTCCATTGTGAAGTAAAGCTGTGATAACCATTTTCTATTTTCAACCTGAATAACAGCCACTCTTATCAAAGCAACACATTCAATCTTCATGATGTCATACCAATACATAGCCTTTTTTTGGTGACCCCCCTCCCCCTTAAAAAAAAACAAAACAAAACACAGTTTTATTGGTTGTGTTAACAGCATGGATGGACACACTGAACTACTGAACTAAAGCATTTGGAAAGTAATGTCAGATTTCTAAGCTAAGCCACAGCTGCCAGAAATTAAATCAGAAAAACTGAGACAACTTTAATGGAGAATAAGTACATAAGTGTGAAAAGAGTAAACAATTTGTGGAAAAAGTTGGAATAAAAGGTTTTAACTGGCAAAAAAAGTGGCAGGAATGGCCATAAAGTTGCAAAAGTTGGTCCAAACTGGCAAATCAAGGTAGCAAAAATGGGGGGGGGGGGGGTTTGCAAAATGGACAAAAGACACAGGAAATTGGTTCAAAGTGGCAAAACAGTGTTATAATGGGCAAAAAGTTATAAGTACTGAATAAAAGTGGCAAAACAGCTGCATTAAAAGGGCAAAAATGGCATAAACCAGTGAAAAGGGGGAAAAACAATGCTGGAATGGGCAGAAAGTGGTAAAAGTGTAATAAAACTGGTGAAACGGTGGCAAAAAGGTGGCATTAAAGGGTGTTAAAAGAGAAAAATTTGGTTAAAAGTGGCAAAAAAAAAAGGCAAAATGGGCAAAAAGTGGTAAAAAATTGAATAAAACTGGCAAAACAGCAGCATAAAAGTGGCATCAAGAGCGAAAAAGAGCATAAATCATTAAGCAGTGGCAAAAGTTATGTCAAAATGGACAAAAAGTGGTTAAAAATTGAATAAAACTGGTAAAACAGTGGCTAAAGTGGAATTAGAGGGCATATAAAAGGAAAAAATGGTTACAAGTGGCAAAAATGTACTTAAAATTCCAAAACTGCGGGAAAACAGTGGCATGAAATGGCGAAAATAGTATAAATGCATTAAAAGTGACAAATGGTGTCAAAACGGTGGTAAAGTGGTAAAATTGGCAAAAAATGAGCGTACATGGCAAAAACAGCAAAAATCAGTTTGAAATGACAACAACCGAGGCAAAAAGTGGCTTTACTGGGCAGCAAACTGCAGAGATGGGTTAAAAAAGAAGAAGCAAAAATTGGCGGAAATCGTTTTGACAAGGAGGTTAAAAGTTGAACCAAAAAATAATTCCAACATCAGAGCCCATTCATAGTTTGAAATGCTATCTCCTCAAAAAAACATTTTTATAAACAGACCCTTGCTATTGTAATGCTGGTGGATGTCTCTTGTGTGCACAGATACTGCATACAAATTTTAAAAAAAGAAGAACTGAATATATACTTGGGTAGCTGCAAATACATCTGGATGACGCTCCTAAATATCATCTTTGTGTGGAAAGTCATTTTTGACACTCAAGGGACTGCAGCTTTTCCCCCTTATTGCACTAACCATGGAGGCAATACTCTTCAGCTCGGTGGTTTTCAGCTGGTGAGTCGGGACCCTAAAGTGGGTCACAAGGCTTTTGTTATTGGGTTGTGACTGTATGCCTGGAGAAAACTGGGGCAAAAAGTTTCTGATGTACGAA
The DNA here is from genome assembly GCF_018320785.1 of Cheilinus undulatus. Lineage (NCBI taxonomy): Eukaryota > Metazoa > Chordata > Actinopteri > Labriformes > Labridae > Cheilinus > Cheilinus undulatus. Next base: position 33,016,018 of record NC_054885.1, on the reverse strand, counting down.
AGCCCTAAGTCGACATACATCACTATATTTCACTCCATTTTGACATAAGGAGTAAATTTTAGATGTTTTCTTGAGATCTTAGCTTATTTATCTTATTATCATGGCGTAACAAAGCTGGTTTTCCCCATGATGATCTGTTGATTTCTCCAGCTCTTGAGAAAACAGTTCTTTTTGTTATTAGGGTAAAAAGAGAAATATGGTTGTATGCCCACTGAAGGTGCCTTAAATTACATGTTTTTCCATTAAAGGTCCAAACTTTTAACATGTTTAGTTTGATAAGTATGGTTGGTATTTGGACATTTTACCAATAAGGTGGTGGTGGGTCCTGAAACTCGACCATTTGATAAGCATTATCTTAGCTGAATGGTTCCTCAATATTTCTACCAATATTGATACCTGTATGATACCACAGCATTGAAAACTGAAGTCCTCCACACCCAACAAGGAACAATTTATAGTTTTTAGGTGGAATATTTCAGAGAAACTAATGAACACTGTCTAAACTGTGAAAAAACACTGGCAACATTTCAGTAAGATCACAAACAGCTCTGTGTTTTGTGTTTTTCTCCTCATCTCCACAGGCGATGTTCTCCACTGACCTGATTGAGTCTAAACAGGAGCGAGTTGCCATCAACGGCGTTGAGCCTCAGATGATTGGCATGCTGGTGAGCTACGCCTACACATCAGAGGTCTACATCTCCAAAGCTAATGTGCAGGTAAAGGATCTGCTCTCCCCTACTCTCCCAGCCCTCTTAGAGCCGATCTTTGTGCTGAACACTCCCTTTTATTCTGCTACAGGCTCTGCTGGCAGCAGCCAATCTGCTGGACGTGATGGCAGTGCGAGAGGCCTGTTGTCGTTTCATGGAGCGTCAGATGGATGAGATGAACTGTGTGGGGATTCACTGCTTCGCTGAGGCTCATTCTTGTAAGCGGCTGGAGAACAGCAGCATGGACTACATTTTGGAGCACTTCAGTAATGTTTACCAGCAGGTGAGAGGCTGACGGAGCCTTAGAGCTTTATGTTCAATGTTTGTCCCGATGCCAGAATTTTAGACTTTTGACACTCAGAAAAATTAAATGATATCAATATTTCCACTTCATGTATTCTCACTGTATGGGGTGGGGGGCTGTTATCACAATCATGTTGATTATATTTAGGAAAAACCTCACTGCCCACTGATTGTCACGTCTCCCACTGATTGGCAGGTAGCTTGACAGGCAGGCGCTACCTATCTGTCAACTAGAACACTAGCTAGCTTAGCTGACAGGAAGTCAAGCTCAGCGGGCGGGCTCTTGTCTGCTATTAGGTTGGTCCAAAGTTTGGTTGAGACAGCAATTTCAATATGGAGGTGACCGCAGATTGGCTTGAAAAGCTGTTTGAATCCTCCTATTGTAATCAAACGGCTGACGTCACACATGCTTTGTTTTGACTAAAAGTAAAGACGGTAATATAAGCATTTTATTGACTAAAACTAGACTTATAATCTTTAGTTTTTTTTTCATCTCAAATGAGACTAAAGCTAAAGTCTTAAAAAACGAATAAAAAAATTTTAATCTAAAGACACATCAAATTTAAAATAGCTGCCAAAAGCACATAAAAGTTCACACTTTGTATCATGACACATATTGTTGCTCTTATGTCCTAAAGAAACAAAAGTTGATTTCACTGTCACTTATATGTGATTCAAAAGGTACCGAAGAAGCCTTAAACTTTGAACATAAAACCTTGTTAACACGGTCTTCAGGTTCATACAGCGCTGCCTCTGCACATGCTCCCAGTAAACACCTCCATAGGAGAGCATAAGCTGGCACTGTTGTGTGTTTCATGTGTGAAAGGGGATTAACAAAGATAATCCACCTGCCGGTCAGCATTCATACCAGTGATTTAGGCCTGTTGAGTTGTATGCTGCATTCACGTGCCCCTGAGATGGTCCCCTTTATGGAGTTTGGAACTTTGGTTTGTTCAGGAGCTTTAAATCACAGAACGGGAACATCACTGACACTACAAGTAAGAAGTTCTGTAGTGCTTGGAGCGTGAAAACAACACTTTTACTTGTTTTTCTGTTCTTGTTATTAGGAAATTGCTGCAGACTTGCTGTTATACAATAAACAATGACGTAATCCTGCATGTTTCTGACTGAATATTTCACATAATTTCTAAATTGTTGTCCTAACATGTTGCAGTATGTAAAGTTTCCTGGATTTGTAGTTTTTTGACAGTAACAGATGCAGGTTTGTGTCTTTTTAGGGAGCAGGTTGAGTGGACTATCACTCAAACGTAATAATTTTAAGTGTTTTACATGTTTTGTCTCTTGAAGGAGGAGTTTCTTTCTCTGTGCGTGGACAAGCTGACAGAAATCCTTGCCAGTGACCATCTCAATGTGCTCAAAGAGGAGGTGGTGTTCGAGGCGGCCATGCTGTGGTTGAATAAATGTCCCTCCCGCAAACAGAGCTTTGAAAAGGTACATTTCTCTGTTTTACACAAGTCTGCAAGCATGAATGTGTACACCGCTCTCAGTTCTCAGTTCTCAATCTCCTTTCCTTGCTGCTGATAGTGTAAACACACTCCAAAGATGAGCACGTGTTTGGGACTGACAGCACAGTGTAAAAGCCCTCAACTCAGCAGCTGCTAGTGTTTATAGCTCTCATAAATCACTTTCTACATACCAACACTGTCAGCCAATACTACACACAGTAATGACACGGAGGCCCATGTAAGATGACCCTCCTTCTTCTGCTGTGTGGTATTTTTTGCAGGATAATCCTAACTTCTCTAGTCTTTATTATTGCTCTTCATATGATTTAGATCTGTATCTGTGAAGTATTATTGATCAGTTGGGGTAATATTACAGTTTATGAGGTTTCTCTCCTCTTGTTTTTTCCTTGTAGGTCCTTGAACACATCCGTCTGCCTCTGATCAGCCCTTACTACCTCCACGACGTCATCGAGTCTCTAGATGTGGTGAAGGAGAACCAGGCCTGCCAGAGGCTCATCTCTGAGGCCAAGGACTATCTGCTGCTAAAGGACCGCCGCGGGGAACTCTACTGCCCGAGAGCGAGGCCACGAAGGTCCACAGGTAAACTGAGTAGCACCTTTACATTCACATTGACTGACAGCAATCACACGAGTTTTTAATTTTGCTGAAACTACAATTTTTTCCCAAATTCTGTGCTTTTCATGTTTCTGTTTCATTTTATTGAAAAGAATGAGAGCTGTATTCTTATTATTTTGTTCACTATTAAGTAGTTTTTAGCTATATTCACATGTTTTAACACACCTTGGATGGTCATTTACTGTTTTTCTGGTCTTCTATGAAAGAAAGATTGAACCAATTATCTGTGGAACTAAAATGCCAAAATATCTGATTATATTAGTCCTGAGAAGTTTTGATGGCGTATTTTTCTCTCGTAGTATTTCACGACAAAATTATGAATAAAGAAATTATTAAAGATATTTTTAATAATAAAATTACCTGGAGTTTCATCTCTACACCACTGCATTGCATCTGTCACTTCCTGTATTCTTTGGCTCACACCTCCTCTGTTCTCCTTCCCCTGTCACCATGGCAACAGGGACAGCTGAAGTGATAGTGACAGTCGGTGGGGAGGATGACAAGGTGGTGCTGCGCAGCGTCGAGAGCTTCGATCCTGTGACCAATCAGTGGAAGAATCTGGCATGCCTCCCCTTCGCTGTGAGCAAACACGGGCTGGTGGTGTCGGGTGAGGAAGCGCTGACAGATCAGATGAAAAAAAGTGACCACTGATTGTTCCCGTCTTAAAACGAGATACAACCCTCTCTCTGTCTCTGCAGACTCCACTCTGTATCTGGCAGGAGGAGAATTTCCTGACGGCTCAGCGAGCAGGGAGATGTGGCGTTACGACCCATGCTTTGACTCCTGGTTCGAGATGGCGCCGATGAACGTAGCTCGCTCTGAGTTAGGTGAGACAGAATGAAAACTCAAGCATGCAACTGTTTTGTTTTTTCCCATTAATATTTTTGACTTATAGCACCACGAGATACAGCTTTTGCATTTGCATCATACTTACTCAGATTCAGAGTTTAATATTTCCACAAACCTCCAGCAGAGATGATGAGTGGGCTAATGAGCACTTTCTGCCCATTATCTTTATTACACCAACACGCTACAGTCTATAGTGGTGGCACCCTTGCTTCTTTCCCCCAAAACACATGAAAGCAATGAGAAAATAATCAGTTCCTGCATTATGCATTTGTTGTTTTCATCCCTTCCCTTTTCCTCAGGCCTGGTGATGCTGGACGGTTTTGTTTATGCCGTTGGAGGATGGGAGGGACGTTCTCGCCTGGACTCAGTCGAGTGCTACAACCCTCACACCAACTTGTGGCAGTTCACAGAGCCCGTCAAGATGGCCGTCACAAGTCCTGCCGTGGTCGCCCTGGATGGACTGCTCTATGTTACAGGTAGGAAACACAGACTAGACACATCCTGTGCTGCTTTCCAATTAAAAACACACTAAATAAACTTTTATTGTTGTTGTGAAGGCGGTGCAGTTCTAGAAGATGGTGACGGCACGGACCTGGCTCAGGTGTACAACCCTAAAACATCAGTTTGGACGGAGATCGCTCCGATGCAGATCGCTCGCTCTGGCTCAGCTGCTTGTACTCTTAAAGGAAAACTTTATGTCATCGGTATGTAACACAACACAGAACTCACCAATCAAGCACAGCATAACAGCTGTCAGAATACAAGAATTTAAATTTTTATTTGATCCTAGTGAAAATCCAGTCATAATGATGCTTAGTTTTGAACCTACGGCAAAGAGAGAAGTCTAAGGCTGCCAGTGTCTTGTTTTTAATACCAGAAATTGCAGGGTGAATTTTTCACAGCCTTACTCATCCAGTCTCTTGGACTTCACCACTTTAAACCCAGTCTTCTTGTTCACTGTTTTCCCAGGTGGATGGCATGCCTCCACAGAGAACACGGATAAAGTCGAGTGTTACAATCCTAAAACCAACCAGTGGACCATGTGTGCCCCCATGAAGGAGCGACGCTACCGGCCCGGTGCTGCTGTCGTGGACGGAAAGATCTACGTCCTGGGAGGAGAAGAAGGCTGGGACAGGTGAGGGATTTAACATAAAACATGCTATGCATGACATGCAGAAGATTACCACGAGCCCAGAAGCCATTGGTATTCACAGTTTACTGGAATTATTTCAGCTCAAGCAAAGTCGGTTCTCCCATCACAACAGCTTACACAACTGCTCACACAGAAAATGTGTCTGGACTGGTTTAGATCTAAACATGCATGGATTTAATTTGAACCAATGCAGATGTGTCAGTCGCCATCTGAAGCCTGGCACTCTAAAAGATTTTTTAAATTTTAACCATTTTTTTTCAACAAGAGAGACCCTACACAAATAATGGCTTGCTTAGCTGTCTTGTTCCATTGTGTGTGGTGTGCAAAAAGATGATCTGCCCGATACACCACATACTAACAGATTTATTCACCAACAACTCAAGTCTCCACTCTCTAAACTACAAATCGTGTCTTTACAGTAAACAAGCTGAGGTACCTGCTACATCTATTTTAACAGAAATGTTTTTCCACTAATCAACAAGTTGGTCCTTCATTTAAGATGCCCATCTTACTTTATGCTTCATGTTTACTACCATTGCCATGGCGGTGTTTGTTGTGCTTCCTCCTTCGGTCTGGTCAGCATGCTTCCTGATTGGCTGTTGCTCCATTCCACAAAACAATTCTGCTCAGCTGTCCACTTCTCTCATTTGAACCTGTTAAATATTTAGAATCTCAAGTTCTAATAGCTCAGATTGTCTTTCGCTCATAATACACCAAATTCCACAAAATCCGGCAAGATAATCTTCAGAAGGAAGGAGAGGGGTCCACATAACAGGAAGCTCCCATTTCAAGCATTTATCTACAACAAGAGACATTTTAGGCCACGTGCACTTCCTCAGACAAGTCTGGATCCAGTACTCATCTACTGATGTTGGTGTCTTTTGTTTTACTGTCTTCAGAACCATCATAACTGGGCTTTTGCTGATGTAGGTTGGATGAAATCAGGATGAAAATTGACACGATTTTCTTGTAATGCACCAGTGTTTAGAAAAAACTAAAAACTTGATTAAGCTGTACGTGTTTTGACTATGTTTCCTTACCATCTGTTTTAGCATAAACCATGAGAGATCATCCTACCTGACAGATCCTCTCAGAACCAACAGACATTAATTGCCATATATGTTAAAATTTAACTAAATAGTAGTCTGATGTTCAAACACACTAAGACATGTGATATCATATATTCTGTGTATTATCCTAGCCCATCTGTTCTCAAAGATCTCAGGGTGAGCATGAAGCATTGTGTGCTCTAAGGTTGCCAGGATTCATGGTTAGGACCCCCCTTAATTTTTCACCTTAACATTGGTTTGGTCCCTATATTACTGTGTCAGCAATAAGCTAGTATAAAATACTGTGCCCACTATATGTGACTGTATGTTACAGGCATCTGCTTCTCTTTGAACAGTGTTTAGGGAAACAAAGACCAGGCTCTCTGCACCCATTTTAAACATCCTTTATCCTTCAGAAGGTTATAAAGCTGCATTAAAGAATACAGTGATATGCTGTTAGGTCAATGCCTTTAATTCAAAAGACTTAAAAGACAATTGTCTTGCAAAGGTTGAAAGTCCATCTTTCTTAATTCTGATGACCTTTTTATCTGCAGGTATCACGACACCATCGAGAGGTACTGTGATGAAACGGACACGTGGGAGATCGTTGGAGAGATGCCGACGAGTCGCAGCTGGCTCAGCTGCGTCTCTCTCCAGCTGAGGAAGGACATCTGCATGAGCAGCTGTCCTGACACACCCAATGATAACTGAGCAACTGTGCTGAGAAGATTGACTTTTGTGGTTATTTGCACCCTCATGGAGGATGGCGGTCTACAGCGCTCGGAACTGTGGAGACGGCAATCTGCAGAGGGAGGCCTGGACACAGCACAATGATTGTGCTGCTGCTGGTGGAAGTGGTGGAGTCTTACTCACTCCTCTGGTGACAAAGGAAGTGTCATACATGGAGATGAAGGGATAGATTAATTGACGGACTGATCAAGGACTCAGTCAGCAGTCTGCACCCACTCTCCGTAAGATGTGAACATGTCTAGGGTTACGTTTTACTGCCCCAGCACCTTGAATCTGTGACGCTCCTCCCAGCCAACATAGTGTATTTTTGTATCAATTATTTTGTGATGTATTTATTGGGGTGTCGTAACTTTAAAAGAAACTATGAATCATTTCAGTCCAGTAAAAGATGCTCTGTGGGCCAAAGAATCTCAGTGTGAATACTTTCAAAGGTTACCTGTGGAAAACGAGATGTCTTACATGTGCATTGTTTTTTTTTTTGTATTTAAACTTTATAAGTTCAGAACAATTGTCACTACCTGTGATATGTTGAGTATATTTTTGTAATGTAGTGTGCATCATGCCTTTTAGTGGTTTTTAAATGGAATTAGGTTCTAATAAATGATGTATAATTCTGTTATAATTGCTGCCTGTTTCTTTCTTTACTTAAGGCTAAAAAACAACCCACAAACTTAAGTGAGGAAGAAAAGGGCTTGTGCAGTTCTGTCTCTAAGTTCTGTACATCTTTGTTGTATCTCAAGTCCAAATTGTCCTAATTTTCACAAAAAAACATTTGGTTGTGATCAAAATATTTTGGAAATTTTGGTCAGGATTTATTACTTAAAAGGTTGTGATGGATCCTTTGAGCCCTTCAAATGTTATTTACATAAATTTCTTGTAGCTATTATTCAACTTTGTCAACTTTTTCTGCTATTAATTTGCAGTTCTGTAAATCTGACACTGATCTACAGGGGTGTCAATAAGTTTTCTGGTTCTCGTCAAAAGCTAAAAACATTTGGTCCCACCACCCCCAAGCCATCCCTGTATGATGACTTTAGTCACACTTCTAAGCATATGCCCCAATAAAGGCTGTCAGAATCTTAGATAATTAATCCTGAGGGAAATTCAAGGTATCAAGTAGTAGCTTGCAGACCCGTGACACAAGATACCTCTTACATTGCAACAGATTTCTGATCCAGTTTTTACAGAACTCCACCTGTCATCCATTATTAGTGAATATTATGCATAATAAACACATAATCAGTCCAGTTCTGAGCAAATCTGCAGTTTTTGTTGTAATCTCCCCACTTGGAGAGTACTCTTGGAGAGTAAAATTTTCCTGCTTGAGAATCAAAACAAAACAATTGTTTCCTGCATGCGTTCTTCACCTAATAAGGCACACCATATCACCATCAGACAACCTGACAGCTTTAGAAATATGTAGTTAAAATATTCCAATGACCTCTTCATAGGTGGCTGCTGTATAGGTTCTAGGGACTGATCTCACCGTTAATGCCTAAAAATTACTCTTGTTTTGGATGAAAATAAGTATACTAAAACAATAAAAAGTTAATACGATTAAAAAATGTATTCTATTTAGTTAACTGAAAGTCTTACATCTGAAAAAAATCTGTCAAGGCAAAATCTGGCCCTTGCACAAATGTAATTGATGACCTATTCTATGATGTAGATGGTGCACATTTTTTGAGAAAAAGAAACTCAAACCCTGAGAAAACTTCTTTTCAAGATATTTTTTCAGATCCAGGGCCCCTCCCTCTTGTAGGCTGTCAGTCTCCCTCTCAAATTGTAGGAAAAAAAGGTTTTCCCTTACAATGGAGCGCCTGAAAAAAACAATGGAGCTTCTGTTTCATGAAACTGCCTTCCCAGTTCGATTATCTTGACTTCCTGTATCATCTTTGATTGCTCTGCGCGGCGCAGTGCATTGTGGGTAAGACGTCAGCCCTCCGCCATATCTATCTGAAGGAGAGAGTCTGGAAGAGTCATGAGAGGAATCCGGTCTCTAAACAATCTCTCTGTGAGTCTCTTAAATTATCATATTAAACCGAACATGTCTACCGTCTTGAATCAACCCTTTACTGTTATTTTTCCTGAAACTGTTGAAAAGAAAAACCGCTAACGGCTGCAGTTAGCCAGCCGGCTAGTTAGCATGCTAGGTGGCTAGCTAATGCGGGTTTACGAAACGTTAACTGTTGAAGCTTGCTTACCTGGTTTTACTGTTGAATAAAGTATCGCCTGAATTATTCACCTGCCTCCAGGGACAGTACGTGGTACCTATGCGGTAAACTAGTCTGTTTATTCGGCACAGCGGTGCCGTTCTGTGTAGCTTCTTTGCTCAGCTGGATGTAACCTGAAGGTCATCTCCGGATTCGAGTATCTCATATTTGTGGTCGAAGTTGTCTTCAATTAATCATCCTTCCTCTCTTATATTGACACGAATTACTCTCTGAATTTTTCATATTTTCCTCTTCACTGTTAAAGTGTCACCAGTCTTTGTTGGCTGGACACGTTCAGTTTATTTGTAGTCTCAATGTACTGACTTTGCATGGGTCATTTTAGGACACATCGGCCTTACCCCACTTCACTTTATGACAGTATGTCTGCTGTGTGACGAGCCAAACATGGACATGTTTACAAGGCACTTACTCAGTTATGAACATTTAACTACATAATTTTAAAGACAGTTGACAGTTAGGAAAAGAGCTGAAGTACAACAGGTAGTTTTTAAGAAAAACAATGTAATATAATCCACTGTAGAGTAAGGGTGACATAGTTTTTGATACGATGACACCTCGATCCCGTGTGTATTAAAAGATGTTGTCTCTGTGTAGCAGTGAATGGTGGTGAAGGAACATTCTGAAACTATAAAATACTTCAGGTCTTTAGAAACATCTTTAACAAAAGGCAGAGAGCAAAAGAGAGAGAGAGCTCTGTCTTCATTGTACAAATACATGGGCAACATCCATTGGTTACTGATATAAGTAAATGTCTATTTGTATAGTGCCAGATGAGAGCATATTTTATCTCCACTTTACAGAAAGAGCATCCAGACAATGGTCTCAGTTATATTTTTTATCAATAAGGATAAGGATGTTGGATTTTTGCTGATATTTGATTTGCTGGTATTTTCAAGTTTGTTTGAGCTGATAGTCTAGGGATTGGAAATTCATCAAAATTTAGATTAAATCGAAATATGTCCTACCCCAATTTTCAAATCATAGAAGATGCAGTATTTCTATGAGCTGACGTGTGTCAGAATACCAATTTAATACCTTTTTTTTTTTTTTTTTAGCATGCTCTACACTTGTGTATTCAAGTGCAATTTCTTTCAAGGGTAGTTTGAAAAGAAAACCCACTGTCCTAATTTTTGTGTGTTTTTCATATTTAGAATAAGAATAGCATAAACATAAACATTCCCTTCAACACAACACTCAATATGGCATTTTTTTCAAACTCATTCGGCCCTATGTAGAGTGATTTTTTACTTTTAAGACAAAATAATCACATATTTGCAAATTTACAATATTAGGGAAAATACTGCAATTTGATTATTTCCCAAATCGTTCAGCCCTATCCGTTACTGATATCAATACCATCTGAAAGTATCAGTAGCAATAATGCTACACAGTTAATAATATCACATTTGCAATTGCACAGTCAGGCTGTACAGTTACATGATCACATAAAAGGCTGCAATTATTTTTGTATTAAGTAGTACTTAAAAAGTTTACAGAAATGCCTGCAGAAAGGCCTTCAGGTTTACAATAGTGCCTCTTGATTTGCACTTTGTAGATTTACATTTGTTATCAGAAAATATTTTGGAGGCCATTGTGTAAAAACTTCAGGTTTTTGTCATTTGTGCTACGTAGTATTTGTATGTTTTGAGTTTATATACTTAAACCGTTATTTTCTGCATTTTCCTTGATAACCAAGTAAGTAGGCTCATTATACCATTTTTGTATTGTATCACAAGTGCAATATTGTCCGGTATAATTGCAACCACACATTATTATCAAATCATGCAGCACTACTAAATACACACTTTAAAGTTTAACAATGAAAAAAGAAACTAAACTTCAGTCCTTAGATCACACTTTGAAACTTAAGGAATAATGATGAACACTTAAAATGTGAACATTACTGCAGCTTACTGCTGGACTACTTTAACACAGAAGCATGATATGGTCAAGTCAGGTGAAATGTGACTACTCCAGCCGATTACCACCAAACAGAAAATGATAAACAGCTGCTCACAAGGTCATTTGTTGTGTGTGGTGTCACCACTTCCTACAGAAACGTTGTTATGCGGCCGCCAGGAGGAATGAAGCCCTGACTGAACCGCTGCCAGGCTGTAAACCACCTGCAAGTGCGCCACTCCCTCCTCAAAATGTCCAGGTATGAGCTTCTACACCGTGTCCCAAAAGTTCATGCACCCCAATGGGCAACATTTTTGTGGGTCTCTCTCCAAAATGGGTTGCATCTGGTCAGCCAGATGTTGTGAGGTTGTTCAATTAGTGCATCTGGTTGTGAGAGGCCAATGAATTTCTCAGTTGACCAAGGAGCATGTCATTGAGAGAACCATTTTGGTAGCACTGCCAAGATGGCCAAACAGAAATCTGGAAAGGCTGCTCTTTCAAAGCCTCAGGTTCACGTTCAAGCCATTGCCCTGTGCAGGGCAGGGAAAACTTGCAGGGAGGTAGCTCAGGACCTTGGCAGAAGCATACAATGGATGAAGAAGTGGTGGCAGAGACATCAGAGTTGTGACTCCCTTAAAGACAAGCCCTGTGCAGGTTGCCCCTCTGTCCTGAGTTCAAGAGCCAAGGACCTCATTCGAATAGGCCAAGGGAAAGAGACACCAATCCTGCCTCAAACTAAGTTGAAGGCTGAAGAATCTTGGGAAGGCAGTCTCGAAAAGTACCATCCATCGTTTTCTGACTAAGAAACTGGGTCTCAGAGCATAAAGAAGACAGCGGATTCCTTGCGTTACCAAACTGCAAAAGGAGAAGTGGCTGGCTTTTGCAAAGAAGTATGCCAAAATGACCCCAAGAGACTGGGAAAACTAGGTTTTCTCTGATGAGTGCCCACTCTACTTATGTCCATCTCCCAAAATCCAAAACAACTGCATCTACACTGACGATCGGAAAAGAGTGCCACCATCTGAATGAGTCAAGTTCAGTGCCCATTGCATGGTCTGGGGGTGATGTCAGCTTCAGGGCTGTCTGAATTGCATGTTGTACCCAGGGCAACATCATCAATGCTGAGTTTTATGTCAAGAACATTCTCCAGCCACTGCTACTTCCCATACTCACCAGAAAGAAGCAACCGGGCCCCATCACTGCTAGGACGATGTTCAACAGGCGTGCGGAATAGGTCTGCATGCGAGATGGTGCCCCCGCACATACTGCTCATACAACTCAGCAATGGCGTTCTAAGTGGCTTTCTGGCTTTCTGCGCAAAGAGCAATGGCCACCCAACTCCCCAGACCTCAACACGATTGAAAACTGCTGGGGTATCCTGAACAATTGGGTGTTCCACAGCCCACCTCCTACCACTATAAAGCAGCTCAATGCGAGGGCTGTGAGGGAGTAGAGCAACACTGAGCCTTCGGTTTGGAAGAAATGAGTGCATCCTATATCCGACAGGCTGAGGGCTGTATTTAAGGTGCAGGGGGATACACTGGCTTTGGAATAAATGCATTCTGTTGAGTATTCACAATCTGAGTTGACTTTTTCTGTGGTGCACGAACTTTTGGGACACAGTGTATTTATCATACGACCTTCAGGCTGCGTTCAAACTTTCTAAAGTTTATTTGGATGATAAAAGCTCTTTAAATGGAACATTTAATATAAATTACATATTTGTTCATAGCTTGATCAGAAATTTTCTTTCTTTGGTGCATCAGGTGTCCAAACTTCCAAATGGTCTGGTGATTGCATCGCTGGAGAATTACTCCCCTTTGTCCAGCGTTGGTGTGTTTGTGAAAGCTGGGAGTCGTTATGAGACCATGGAAAACCAGGGCATCACTCATGTATTGCGACTGGCAGGAAACTTGGTAATATGTTTTCAATTACGGTCCAAAAATCTGTAAAGCTTTCATTGATGTAGTCATAGCAGTGTCTTCTCTTAGCATTTTACCTTGCCATGATTGAAATGCTATCTAGTAAACCAGAAGAAATACCGGCATGTTCCCTGCTAATTCTGATGAATTAAGGACTGCTAATTTTCACTTTGCTGTTCATTGCACTTCTTTTGTATTCTTCTCAACCAGCAAACTGGGGATTTTATACATTTTGTGTGTTTTGTTTTGCAGACCAACAAGAGTTCATCTGGTTTCAAGATCTGTCGTAGTGTGGAGGCACTGGGAGGCAGCCTGAGGTCAGTGAGGAAACACTTTCACGCACACAGTTTGATTGTGAAAATCCCTGTTTATGCCGCACTTTTAGTACCTTTTTTAAAATCTGAAAAGTTACCAATGCAACCATTATACAGTGCATCTGGAAAGTATTCACAGCGCTTCACTTTTTCCACATTTTGTTCCATTACAGCTTCATTCCAAAATGGAATAAATTCATTTTTTTGCTCAAAATTGTACACACAACATCCCATAATGACAGCTTGAAAAAAGTTATTTTGAAATTTTTGCAAATTTAACAAAAATAAAAAACTAAGACATCACATGTACATAAATATTCACAGCTTTTGCCATGAAGCTCATAATTGAGCTCAGGTGCATCCTGTTTCCACTGATCATCCTTGAGATGCTTGTACAGCTTAATTGGAGTCCACCTGTGGTAAATTCAGTTGACTGGACATGATTTGGAAAGGCACACACCTGTCTATATAAGGTCCCACAGGTAACAGTGCATGTCAGAACATAAACCAAGCATGAAGTCAAAGGAATTGTCTGTAGACCTCTGAGACAGGATTGTCTCGAGGCACAAATCTGGGGAAGGGTACAGAAAAATTTCTGCTGCTTTGAAGGTCCCAATGAGCACAGTGGCCTCCATCATCTGTAAATGGAAGAAGTTCAGACCCCCCAGGACTCTCCCTAGAGCTGGCCACCTGTCTAAACTGAGCGATTGGGGGAGAAGGGCCTTAGTCAGGGAGGTGACCAAGAACCCGATGGTCACTCTGTCAGAGCGTGGAGAGAGGAGAACCTTCCAGAAGGTGAACCGTCTCTGCAGCAATCCAACAACCGGGCCTGTATGGTAGAGTGGCCAGACGGAAGCCACTCCTTAGTAAAAGGCACATGGCAGCCCGCCTGGAGTTTTCCAAAAAGCACCTGAAGGACTCTCAGACCATGAGAAACAAAATTCTCTGGTCTGATGAGACACAGATTGAACTCTTAGGTGTGAATGCCAGGCGTCATATTTTGAGGAAATCAGGCACTGCTCATCATCTGGCCAATACCATCTCTACAGTGAAGCATGGTGGTGGCAGCATCATGCTGTGGGGATGTTTTTTAGTGGCAGGAACTGGGAGACTAATCAGGATTGAGGGAAAGATTAATGCAGCAATGTACAGAGATATCCTGGATGAAAACCTGCTCCAGAGCGCTTTTGACCTAAGACTGGGGCGATGGTTCATCTTTCAGCAGGACAACGACCCTAAGCACACAGCCAAGATATCAAAGGAGTGTCTTCAGGACAACTCTGTGAATGTCCTTGAGTGGCCCAGCCAGAGCCCAGACTTGAATCCGGTCGAACATCTCTTGAGAGATCTGAAAAAAGCTGTGCATTGACGCTTCCCATCCAACCTGATGGAGCTTAAGAGGTGCTGGAAAGAGGAATGTGTGAAACTGCCCAAAGATAGGTGTGCCAAGCTTGTGGTATCATACTCAAAAAGACTTGAGGCCATAATTGCTGCCAAAGGTGCATCAACAAAGTATTGAGCAAAGGCTGTGAATACTTATGTACATGTGATGCCTTAGTTTTTTATTTTTAATAAATTTGCGAAACTTAAAAAAAAAAACTCTTTTCACGTCGTCATTATGGGGTGTTGTGTGTAGAATTTTGAGCAAAAAATGAATTTATTCCATTTTGGAATGTAATAGAACAAAATGTGGAAAAAGTGAAGCACTGTGAATACTTTCCAGATGCACTGTACCTGTTTAAAATGTTGAGACATGAACCGTCAAAACTGAGAGTGTAGGCGCTACAGAGTGAAAGCCTGATGGGATTAAAAATTCTCTCCAATTCATTGTTCATTCATAGCTTTTACATGACATTGCAAACCTGTGGAAAAGTGAAGAAACGCTTCTTTCTGCTATATGCCAGTCTCAGATATCACCTGCATATTCATAAGATGCTCTGCTGTCCTTTTATGGAACCAACAGAAGAGAATTTTTCCAGGGCTCCAGACTAACTTTCTGCCATCATTCCCCTCCAAAAAGTTGCATCCATACTCAGCAGTGTCACCATAATTTTTATATCAATGATGCCTTTGCAGTGGCACCACTTATAATTTGAAATTATCATACAAAAAACCTACAATGCCTGCCACAGAATTGCCATCAAATGTTATGTAGCTGCCATGTTATGATAGCCGAGTACCACATGGGAAAGGCCATTTTATCAAACGGTCTGTCACCCATTTTGGCTGAATTTGAATCAACAAATTTTGCCATTCATAATCACATAACTGCTATGTGTGAAGCCTGGTCATTCCTTTCACAAGTTCCTTTTTTGGTTTAGCTTCTATATTCAATAAATTAAGGTAGTTTTCTTTGCTTTTGAATGAAGGTAATCTTAGGATGATAAAGTCAGTAAGAACCATTAAGATCTGACACTGTAGTAAGTGCCAGATTTACATAGTCATTTTCTAAGCAGTTTTTGTCAGACATAAACGCATAGCTTAAAAAACAAACCAAAGGAGGGTTTCTGTTCTTCTGAGGCACACTGCATGATTCTTGAATGATGGGACATCCTTCGTCTCTGGTCCTGTTTCTTCTAATCCTGCTATACAACATTATGCTAACTTGTCCGAAAACAGCTGCATTTTCACTAGAATGGCTACAAAAGATCACTGACTGAAAGTGAGCATGGGCAGCAAATCATAAAACTGCCCGTTACGTCCAAAACGGCAGCAGTTTCATCCATAGGACATAAAAATTTTGTAGATTTTCATCCCAGCTGCTTTGTAAGGGGAAAAAATTCTTCACTAAATATATTCAAACACCTCAGAGTTGGAGTTCTGGAAACAGCTTGGTTTTTCAGCTTTTGCTAGCTGATGTAAATGTGTGTGGTCTGAAAGAGTTGATAAATTAAAAAGCCTATGCTGCAGTGGTCAATGAGGAGACTATGGTTTAATGGTGATTAACCCCATTAATCTACATTGTTGTTATCTGCAGTGTGACATCATCAAGAGAGACCATGGTCTACAGCGCAGAATGCTTGAGAGACCACCTGTAAGTGCTGCTGTCTTCATGCAAAGCCTGAGTCGTTATTTGTCTTAATAAATGTTTAATGAGTTAAAATTTTGTCTCATACTAAACTTGATCTTTTGGTGTTTGTACAGAGATTCATTACTAGAGCATTTGGTGAACATGACATCAGCGCAAGACTTTCGACCTTGGGAGGTGGCCGACCTGACGCCCCGGGTGAAGATTGACAAGGCTCTGGCTGAGCAGTGTCCTCAGATAGGTCAGTACCTAGAACAGCAGCAGAGCTCTTTACTGACTGGATTTTAACCAAAGAAAAGCTTAAGACAACTGAACGTCTTTATCTTGATACCGGTGTACAAGGTTTACCCTGCAAGTGTCTGACCTTAACCAAACAACCAAGTTATGTGGTGAGAGTCAGGTCTGGAAAAGGTCCAATAGTTGCAAAGCTGAAAGGGTGCTTGTATACTAGGACAAGGACTATAGTCAAGTTAAGTGGCCTAACTGAGCTAAAATTGTTATTTGACTTCACTGTGTATTCAACTGAACTGACTTTTTCATGCTCTGATTTGTGTTTCTCTCTTAACATAGGGTTTTTTTCTGTTCTTATGTCATAGGTGTTATTGAGAAGTTGCACGAAGCAGCGTACAAAAACGCCCTGTCTAACTCTCTGTACTGCCCTGACTACATGGTTGGTCAGATCTCCTCTGATCAAGTATGATGCTCTCATTACTTACATTCTCTATCATAGTGATAAATGATATTTTTCTTGAGTGTCTCAGTCATTATTTGTCAGTCTGTGCTCTGCTCTTACACACCTCCTTTTCCTCCCCTTATAGCTGCAATCCTTTGTTGAAGAGAACTTTATCACTGGCAGAATGGCTCTTGTAGGACTAGGTGAGTGTGCGTTAGTGCTTCTTAGTGTGGCTGCATTATTGTGCTTAGCTTTTTTGTGAAGCTTTGTACTTCAGTGTTCAATTTTTGATAGTGGAGACTAGGGATGCACCAGTCATGGCTGGTTTTGTTGTTCCCATACAGATGCAAAGCATTCTTGTGTTTTGTTGCAGCTGCTTGTCCAGCGGTTAGTTGGTCTACTTAGCTTTGTAGTGTCCTTGGACCTCCTGCAGGTGGCAGCGTAACCTGATTAAAGGAGCACAAATGCCATCCTGATAGTCAACAACATGCTTTTAATCACTTTCCTCGATGGAGAAGTGCAAAACCTCTAAAGGAGCAATGCAACAAATATCCCACCGAAGGGATAACTATATTACACAATGTGATCATTCATCATGTTTTGTTATCTGGTGCCTAACCTACACTTTTGATATCTATTTTCATCTAAAAAGTTGGCTGCAGCTTACACACTTTGATTGACCAGTATAAAGTGTGATAACATGTAACGTCATGACAGCATGTGCGTGCAGCTGTTACTGCATTTGGCTGTACACGATTAAAAGTCATCCCCATTCATAAGGTTTTGTAAGCAGGGATTGCCGGCACTCTGTAACTGCTTCCTCCCTTTGTCATGTCATAACCGCCATTTTAAGAGAATAGGAAGTGTACCGTTAAGAGAATAAACCTTTTGGAGCATTGTTTAAGCTCCTCAATAAAGACAACGGTGGACGGGGCTGTGACGGGGGTCATCACTGTAGGCTGAGAGCTCAACTACAGGATGATTATTTTAACCTTTATCCCCTCTGGGAGCTGTCAGAAACAGACTGTGGCTTATATACCGGGTTGACTTATGTATTATATGTAAATTAATTAGCAGAATTACTAACTGTGTGGCCTTTGTAAAATGTAACGTGGCTGACTTTGCCTTCAGTTTGATGCTGCAAGTGTTGGCATGTCTCTATAATGACACATGGTTCAATTAAGGGTTCAATCCCAGGAATGTGAGGCATTTCCACGTCATAAAAGTTCTCTGTAAATTAAAATGAGTATTGTCTGATTTATGCATCCAGGTGTAAAACACTCTGTCCTGAGGCAGGTGGGGGAGGGGTTGTTGAGTACCCGCAGTGGTGCTGGAGCTCCTGTGGCCAAGGCTGTGTACCGAGGAGGTAAAAATCTTCTGTTAAAGTAACAGTACACTGTCCAGACGTATCACTGCCCCAGTGTCATGATGCTGAAGTGTGTGTTTTTGTGTAGGTGAGCTAAGAATGCAGAACAACAATGACCTGGTCAATGCCCTGGTTACAAGCGAGGGCGGTGTGTCAGGGAGTGCTGAAGCAAATGCTTTCAGCGTGCTGCAAAGGATCCTGGGAGCTGGACCGCATGTGAAGAGAGGCTCTAACATCACCAGTAAACTTAGCCAGGGTATAGCTAAAGCTACCACACAGCCCTTTGATGTAAGTTTCAAACACAAAGGACAGAGAAATAGCTAATTTAGCTTTTCTGACTTTGGAAAAGTTGTTAAATTTTTTAGAAATACAGAGAGTATGTTTCCTCAAAGTTTAACTGCAGTGTTTTGGCTGAGGTGGAATTTTAAGTCATACCTTTAGAACAACATAGACACGGCTGGGAGGGAGGGATAAGACACACCCACTCAATCCTTCAAACGTCTCCATCTGCGGCAGCATCATACAGTTAATAACACAAACATGCATGCATAAACTGATTTAGAGGTTTATGTAGATTATTTGGCCCTGAGAGGCAGCAGTGCCACTTCTGCAGCAGAGAAATAGTTTGAAGAAGAGGGCATCTCTTCCCCCAGAATCCAGAGCCGTATTTTAACCATTAGCACAGGCTGGGACTGCTGAGACAGATGATGCCAAGGACATGGAGGAATAGCGGATGGAGAATGTCACTAAATAGATGATGCTACCCAGAGCACTTAAATGTTAGTAATGATAATAATTAATGTATAGAGCACTTTTCAAAACAGTGATGAAGTGCCTCATGCATAAAGATAGAAAAACAAAAACACTAAGACAACAGAACTAGCAGCAGGACATCACTAAAATTGTCAAAGCAGTCAAGAAGATACACGTTAGTTAAAACTGAGACCCCCAAAAACTCACTTAAAACCCAGCAATACATCAATAAAATATGATAAAACTCTGTTTAAACTCAGCCTGGACTAAAGTGTTGTTGTATGTTCTATATGCCATCAAGGTGATAAGTGCAGCTCTGCTAGGAATTAAAAATGCCTTTAATTTTCTCCATGGCATATTTAAATATCAAGCCCATTTCAGATGCCTCTCAACAGTGTCATGGCTTGATTTTCTATTCAGCTTGCCTGTTAACATACCAGGACTATAACTGCCTGCATAAGCATCACATCTCACACACCTGAAACCAAATATCAAGTGTAGCTTTAACTAGAGAAAGGGGGCTTACCTATTTTTTCACAAGCTGGCCAAAACAGCCAGTAAAATTCCTTTCCTCAGGGGATATGTGTCCAAAACAGTCACATTTGTTTGCAGTGGGTTTCTTAATGACTGTGATGGAAGCCGTTGTTGCCTTTTTGGAGTTATTTAAATATCTGTAGAGTTCATAAAAGGAAAGGAAGAAAATATGCCATAAATACAGCAATGTTTTTTTCCTCAGCACCTTTTCTGAATTTAATGGAGCTTTTAGGGGCTGGATGGGAAGCTGTGGGGGTCTGATGTGGCCTCCAGTTAATAATCACTGGAGAACAAGCACTTATATTTGACTACTCAATAGATTTCCTGTTTTTAGAGCTGTTTTGAGAGTTTTTTTTTCCATCTGATGTTCTTCATCCCTCCTCTTGACTATTTATTAGGGCATAGTTTTTATTCTTCTCTACTTTTGTTATCTGCAGACATGGTTCCAACTGTGACTACATACTTGCATAATGAGAGGCCAGCACATGCTTTAAATGATACCAAGTACAATATCTGCAATGTTAATGAGTACAAGTCCTCAAGGTTGGTATTGGTATCTGTGCATCCTTAGTCAAAGGCAAGATGAAAACAATACAACCAGACTTCCAGTTTGTACTTTTCAAAGTAAAAAGGTAAATTTCGGTGGAGAAACTCACCTCATTTGTACAGAATGCTTTTGTTTGGAATTTTTCACGGCTCACTTTGACTATGCAGTCAGTCAAGTCACTTGTAGGGGGATTTAATGAGATAAAACTTGTGCAGAAGGGTAGGGCTGTAATAGCAGGGAGATGCAGCATATGTATGAAAGCTGTGACAATGCAAGCCAGAGTGGACACACGCAGTAGCTGCACGCAGCACACACACCCAGTCTGAATCGATTGTCAGCTATAATATCATATAACAATCCAAAATAGAGTTGCCAAAATCTACCTGAGAGTAGTGGTGTACTCTTCTCTAGAAGACACAGGTTTGTATGTTATCAAGCTCACTTTAACCCTTTAGAAATCTGAGGGCCCACCAGCAGGCCAGCAGATATTTAACTTTCGTTATTTAAAAATAACTGTTCATAATTATACCACATGTTCTACATCACCGGAAAGCTCTGCTTCTCAGGATTCTGATTAGAAAATCAACTCCTGCATAAAACCACCAGAGTAGCCACTGATAATGCATTTGGTCCAGTTGAGCTAATACCTCTCCAGCTACAGTCATCCACAGGGCTCTAATTCACAATACAAATTCAGAAGGGAAAAATGATATTTTTTGTTGTATTACCCGATACCAGTAGCATAAACAGTAAATCTGACTGTTAGAGGAGAAACTTCAGAGTGCTACCTTTCTAAAGACACCTTGCTTGAGCGTGTACTCTTAAGTGGTTTGGATTCAACATTCAATTTGATTTGTGTATTTCAGGATAGGTGTTTTTGACTAATTTAACCTGGAATTCTAAAGGGAAAAACTTGGTTTTATGTTCTGATCATGGAACAGAACTACATTACCCTCAATCCAAGTGTCACTGCGACATTTTGGAGCCAAATGCTGTTTTTACTACAGACGATTCGAATGAGGAAATTTACTTTAGAAACTAGAGCAGCTAAAAAATTCTGCTGACAATGTTGAGCTTCATGTTGATGAAAGTGGCACCACATTCACCTGCCTTTAGATCAGCCAGGGTTCAGCCTGCTGAGTGTATTTTCTATTTATATTTTTAATACAATATGTAGAATTGTAATTCTTGGTACTCACACGGTTAGATATTGATCCGAATTGATCAACAACCCTGCTTAATACACACATACATTGGCTAAATAGTGGTCTGGGGGGTTTAGCTAGTCGTTGAGAAGTCATATGACCTCTGACTGTCTTTCAGGCCACAGCCTTCAATGCCTCATACTCTGACTCTGGCCTCTTCGGTGTCTATACCATTGCACAAGCTGACTCAGCAGGAGAGGTGAGTTCAGGATTCAATTAAAGACAAATGCATCAGTGTCTAATATGTGAACAGATTTAATAGCCAATGAATTTAATGCTTGCTGCTGTGTGCTATAGGTGATCAAAGCTGCCATCGCTCAAGTGCAAGGTGTGGCTGAGGGAAACGTTTCTGATGCTGACATCACCAGAGCAAAGTGAGTTCACAGAGGTAAAGCAGCTTTGAGCAAAGATCCAGACCCTTTTTTAATGTTGTTGATGGTTTGTCCGTGTAGGAACCAGGTGAAAACAGAGTACCTGATGTCTATAGAGAGTTCTGAGAGCCTGTTGGAGGAGATCGGTGCTCAGGTTCTGACCACTGCGTCGTACCAGCTCCCTGACGCTGTTCTTCAAGCTGTAGATGGCGTCACCCGTGATGATGTAGTGAAGGTTGGTACTTCCTGTGTTGTTTTTATCTCAGTTTTACTTTAGTGAAGCCTCAGATATGTATTTCATACCGTCAGGGTTGCTTGTTTTTGTCTCTATTGGCAAAAATGCTCAGATATGACCTACTGTGCAGTATAGCCTGTACCAACTTGAAGCAAACACTCATAAATATGTCAGAACATAGAGCTGCTTTAACAGGAAGTACCATAAACATTGCATTCATAATCATTAAATTGCTCCAACTTAATGCCAGCATTACTCCATGTCTTCTGACTGTGCAAATCTCTCACTAACTAGTAAATCCTAACAGCTTTATACGATGGAAATGTTTCAGTATCATGCTAGAGCTTGTTCTGCTGCAGCCAAATGGCAGAAATAATCAGTAACTTTAACATTTTAGCTAGTCCTCACTTACAGTGCATTCATGAAGTATACAGACCCCCTCCACTTATTTTCATTTTTGTTTTTTTGCAGCCTGATGTTACAGTCAAAAAGATTAATTTCTATTCTGGTTAATCTACACTCAGCACTCCACCATGTTAAAGTTTAAACAGAAATTTAATTCCTGCAAATTTATTAGAAATAAGAAACGTCCCTGAAAATTAATAATGGCTCATTTTACAGTAAGTGCATATTGGTTCATGGTATCCATTATCATTTTTCATAAATTACTGATAATCTTAACCATTATTGACCCAGAAAAACCGTCAGATTCTTTGCAGCTGATGTCACACAGTAGCAGAGAACTTCCCATGAAGACCAGGTTGTGATTTCTGCTTATAGAAATGCTACAAAAAATGCCACGTTTTGAGCTGTTAAAAACTATTCCAAGCATTTAGAGTGAAAAAATAAAAACATTCTTTATTCCTAGGCTACTTTTGGGTCCCAGAAGTAGTAGAATATTCAGCAAAAATTTTAAAAACTTGCAGAGAAACAGTTGCAGACAGGATTTAAAGAAGTCTTTGACTAAAGTCTGGACAAGCAGTGTCACATTCGTTTATGGTCCTTTTCCACAAAACCGTCTGATTTGGTTAAGTCCAGTTTTGTCATGGTTTGGCACATTAATCTCTGATTTAAAGAGAAAGGAAACCCGTCTTTTTAAGAGATCCAGATCATGGGGCGTGCCGGTAGTGGAGTGGTTAAGGCGCGCGCCATGTGCGCAGACGACCCGGGTTTGAATCCGGCCTGTGGCACTATTTCCTGCATGTCTCTCCCCGCTCTCTTCCCTGTTTCCGACTCTATCCACTGTCCTATTTATTAAAGGCCAAAAATAAATCTTAAAAAAAAAAAAAGAGATCCAGATCATTTGATCTTCTCAGTAGAGCTGCTTGTATGGCTCTTCATTTGGTCACAGTTTGGCTTTTTAAATGTCGATTAAAAAAACTTCAAAGGATGGAGGAAAGGAAACTGGTTCTCAAATGGGAACTAGTTACCGCAACTCACATTAAAGAGCCATTTAATAGCACAGACTCATTTTTGATAGCTCATTACTCAGTTGATTACCACACAAGATTTATTTGTTTGTTAGTATATCACCATTTCAGTTAAAAGCATGTTTATGACAGAATTAAGAATTTTGTATATCTTAAAGGGACTCAGCTAGCCTCTTAGGTCAGCACAAGACTCCTCTATGCTCATCTCCCTTCATCTGGCTAGACGACGCTAAATGCTAGAAGGTGTGCGTTACTGAGGAAATTGTGATATTGATTGCCTCCACGCCAACTTAATCTGTTAAATTGTGGGGAAAAAAACACTTTTTTTGCAAAGAGTTGGGATCATACTTTTTGTGTGTAACATGTCTGATGACGGTTGCAGCATATAAGTCCATTTAGAGCTGTAAAGTTCCAACTTTCCTTTGTTCCCATTCATTCCTAATGGCTGTCCCCTACTTCCTGGCCCCCCTAATGGACATTCATGTGTCATCAGAATCACCTGACTAAAAAGAACCTACATCAGTCAACTCCGCATTATACATTGTATATTTTTCTAATATTATGCAGCTTTAAGCTGTTAAATGGAAGCTGCCAAGCTTCTTTGTAGCAGTGATGAACAAACCTTTCTGCCTGTAGTGTTAATCTAAGGCTGCATGGTTGTAGAAACTGTCCTGCAGAATAATTTATTAATGGTAAGGGAAAGATTATTAGATAATTTAATTTTCTTTGTTGCTCTGAAGTTTTTCACAGAGGTAGCTGACTAAGAAGTTAATTTTAAATTTAACAACCTTGTCCTTTTCTTCACAGGCTGCAAAAAAATTTGTAGATGGCAAGAAGACCATGGCAGCTAGCGGACACCTCATCAATACGCCGTTTGTGGACGAAGTATGAAAGATAAATTAAGGAGAGAGTGATTTTAACCAGGGCATGCTGCTGTGTCTGGCTGCTTAAGAAAAAGGAACGAGGACCTCAGAGCCACAGCCTCCTGCAACAATTCATCTGACGTCACAAATCATTTGTAACCTGTCCTGCCATACTTGTAAGCACCAACAGGGAGCTGGAAAACCATAATGCAATTATTTTTGTCCATTTAACTGTATATCTATGTAAATTAAAGAAATGACATAATAACAGACGGTTATCACTTGAATTTCTGTTCTAGTCTGAATACTAATGTTGTGTTTTAGGGTGGAGTGTGAGGTTATAAAGTGGTTAAAAAGGCTGCAGGTATTTTTAGAACTTGAATAATATTGTTCCGTTTGTCGACCAGTAGGGGGAGCCAAAAAGACACAGAGCATGTTGCCTTCAAACTAGTGTCGGTGCTATATTTAGAATACACCCACCTTGTTTTTGCTTGTGGAAAAAGCAGTGAGATCATTGTTTAGTGTAAAGGTAGCAGAAAATGCACATGAAAACCAAATTTAAAGGCTTCTTCATGCATGAGCTGCTGTCAGAGTGATGTATTCAAAACTGTATCAAAGGATTCTTAACTGATTCACTGAGAAACACAAAAAGGTTGCGCCATGAACTAGCTCTGCCCAATGCTATCAAACTGCATGTACTGTATGTTTCATACACTCATATTTCAAAGTACCATATTATTCTGGCAGGGTTTGTGAATAGCAGTTTAACACAATAGAATAAAACTATATTATGATGTAAGTAATAAGAGCACATGTACATAGTATTTGAATTAGGGTTGATAATCATCTCAAAACAATTTTTGTTCTTACAAATCATGTCTACTGCCTTCTTAACCTTGCTTATTCACTCTTCAAGTACTAAAATGATTTGGCCAAAGATGCAGATTGCATCAGTTTGCTCATGTAAAGCTAACATAGAGTTAATGTTCTGGTTGATTTATGACTTCTAAAGTGCGTTGATGATAAATTATCAAGAAAGTGGGAATTTTAAACAGCCTAGCTGTGAGATTTCAACTGGATACAGCACACTACCAGCAGTATACAATATCTTTTTCAATTGGTAATCAAATGCGTACATTTTTGATGTTCTCTGAAGGACAAATTTATCCCAAATTCAGTTATTAAGATATTGACTGATGTTTTTCTTCAATAAATTTAGTAACTGACTTGTAGATGGTTTACTGTCTGTGTTAAGGCCTTGAATTTTTTTATTTTTACCAGGAGAGGAAAAAGTACAGTTACTCTGGGTGAATTTACTGTAGTAAAAGTAAAAGTAATGGACTATATATATCTTCTCAAGTAAAAGTTAAAAATATTCAGTTTAAAGTTTAGCTAAATTACTGAGTAGATACTGAGGCTAAACAACTTCAGAAAATAAAACTGATTTTATTTTTTTCTCCAATTTTTTCTCCAATTTGCAATTTGACATGCAGCTATTTTCCAAGTTCCTTGTCATCTTTATTTTTGAACAAACACAAGCAAAAACTATATTATAACCAACACAATATTAGAAAGATTAAACATAAACCATTCTTTCCTGTAGGCCAGGCTGATATGTAAGGATGACATAACATGATGCCTGAATGAGAATGAACTACATGCTTTAACTTCAGTATTTAAGTCACTGTAGTAAATTTACTAAAATTGTTAAACTTGGAAGGCTTGTAGCAATCATCATGAAAAGCTGTGCTGGACAATTTTGAAAACAAAGTGTCTGTTATTTGATTTTTTTTTATGTCATTTTCATTCAAATAAGAAAAAAACATTTACAATGATAAGAAAAGTTGAATTTTTTGCAAACCTCTCAAAAAATTTGATGCTTAAGTGTTTGAAAAGTGTGTAGAGTGGAACCTCTGTGATGCAAAAATGTTTTAAAAATTGTTTTTTTTTTTGGACTCACATTTCATGACAAAGAGATATTGCAACTTCTGCGATCTGTAAATTGCAGCAGGACATTGCAATTCAATTTAAATTTAGATTAATTTGTAATAAATTGAAATACAACAGCTGGTCTGGGATGTGATGTGAAATACTCCCTCTATGTGCTAAAAAGAATTAAAGATTCTCAATTACAGTAATTGGAGTAAATGCAGTTACTTACTTTCCACTGATTTTTGCCAGATTATTGTACTGTATCAACAGACCAGCAATATTTCTGCTATATATATATATATATATATATATATATATATATATATTACAAATCAGGTGTTTTTATTATACTAAGATAATTCTATAGGTGTCACATTATTGGGATTTCGTTTAGCTGTGAATATACACAGAATCTACACTTACTTCAATTACAAAAACAGCAGGGCGACTCAAGACAGCATGACCCCCGTTTCTTGCGTTATATCGCGAGAAGAAAGCGAACCACCCCCCCCCCCCCGGTTCTTGCTGAACGTGAAGACAGCTTGCGTTCACGGTCTACTGAAACAATAGGGAAAGGGAAATCTAGATGGCAAAATTCATCTGAAGGTTACCTAAAGATGGCGCAAAAACTGACAAAGCAGAAGGCAAGCACGACTGATGTCCACAATAAATGGGAAAGGTATAAATTGACTTTATCGGATGTGATTTTCGAGTTTCATGCATTCTGTGTCAATTCATGATAGCCAAATATGCAAAATATAATTGTTTTTATAAATAAATGCGTCAAATTTTGAAGCCAGCCAATAAATCCAAAGTAATCCGAGAAAACAAGGGTTCTGAAACAAATACACGCTAGTTATGTTGAAAGGGGCGATTTTTGACGTAATCATCATCAATATAAGGGTTTTATGGTGATTTGCGGCCACAAGTAAGCCGTTAAGATTAATACTGTGCGGGTATATTAACGTAGATAATTGTCATTGTAATAGAATACACAATTTCTTCTCAGCGGCGGTCAAAATTGAGAAGTAAAAGCTTAAAAATAAAGCGAACTCGGACCAAAGGCTACTAAATTAGGAAACTCTAAGCCTCCGATGAACATGTGAACGCACCAGCTGAATTGTGTGAGTGTGTGCGCCGCTGCGTGGGGGTGTTCGCCTGATGTCATTTGGCAGGAGGGGAGGCAGAGCTAACGGTGGGCACACGGGTGCGAAGCATAACAATAACGTTGCCGTTTAACCGTTCACCTTTGGAGCTACCGTATCCCCTTTATTTAACGCGCGACGTGAAAACGCGTACACTCTTTCCACCGTAGAAAGAAACAGAAGAAGAAGAGGAGGGGGAGAGGCTGGCTGGCTAACGGACTGAAAGTACCAGATGCTATTCCAGCGGAGGAGATCGGGCTCGAATAAGCAGGAGACGGTGATGGGTTCCCGTTTTCCTGACGGTTAGCTAGCTGCCATTGGACCTTTGTTTAGAAATACGGATACCGTGTTGTGAAGCCACAGGAGCTTGGTTCGCCCCTTTCTCTACTGTCGTCAGTGTGACATTGTGTCTGAAATGCTAGCGCAGTCGCGGTCTCGGCCGTCGAGCAGCCTTTGGGCCGCAGCTCGGCACACCGAGCCCGAATCTGGGAAATAGCTAGCTAGCTACCTGCTAGCCGCAGCTGTACCCGATGCTGCTGCTGCTGCGGCTGCTGTTGCTGCTGCTAAACGGATCAAGGAGACAACACAAGGGCCCTGTTGCTGAGTGAGCTTTTGTTTTACGGTGCTGGACTACAACGAGCTTTTGAGATGTGATGCCTTTGTGTGTCGTGTTTGAGCATTTTGTAGCTAGAGGCTCTCGCTGGAGAAGCTAACGTTGCTGCAAAATGAACAGCAGAACCACAACAGCGGGGTCCTGCTGAAGGGGGCGAGGTTAGACTGATAACAGCCCACCTTGTTGTGTCTCTAAACACCCCGGGATTACATTTGAACAACGACCACCACCTTTTCTACCCGTCATTCCCCTCTCCATCAGCTGGCAGTATGGATAAACTAACGATCATTTCAGGATGTCTGTTTCTGGCAGCAGATATCTTTGCAATAGCCAGCATTGCAAACCCAGACTGGATCAACACTGGTGAATCAGCAGGTAAACCTTTCGGGCCATTTAAAACTACTGATATGAGTTCTGTGCTAGGATTTCATACCCATGCCCCTATCAGATAATCTCCACAACAAAAATATGTGTCATTGTGTGGAGGCTTTCATCTGCAGTCGCATCTTTTGTCCTCCACAGCTGTGTTGTTGTATGGCTCTTATTGACTATCAGATCAAAAATGGCAACACAGTAATGACAGGTAGAGCAATAGTAACCTATTGATGAGCATGGTTGGCCTCTTATGCTTCCATGACTGCAAACGATTTTTATTTTTACGCCTTTAAATCAATAGATGAGAAGGAAATGGTTGTAATCGAAAAGACCCCAGTCATACCACCCGATACTCCAAAACCAAACATTAGATCTGCCTTGATGCAAGGAGGATTTTCATGTCTTAAAGCATTTTAATTGTTTTGATACATAAGCATCCAAAACAATGTTATTTATGCACTTTATACTTCTGAATAATTGATCACGTGATGGCTTTTGCAAAAAGTCTGAAACGGGTGAGAAAAACTGAGAAACATTACCCATAAAAACATTCATGTTCAATAAATATAGTAGTAGTAATAAGCAAAATCTCACAAAATAAACCGGAATCTACATGATCCTTTAAATATTAAGGTATTTAATTCACTTTTCAGAACAATTATAATGATAAGAGAGTGAAATATCAATTCATTTGTCAAGTCTTAACTGCTGAATATCACATCCCTCATGCTTCCTTGGCATGAAGAGGATTTCTGTCTTATGGCAGTGATACTCAAGGCATGGCTCTCGAGCCACATGTGGCTCTTCTGTGATGATTTGTGGCTCTTTTGAAGTATTATTCCCCAGAAAACCTTAAAAAATGAAATTTTGTCCTCAGAAACTATCCATTGTGAGTCTTATTAACAATTTTTTTCCCACACTTGTTGCTGATTTTTCAAGTCAAATAAATTTTTCAACCTTTATTTTTGTCAGTATATTTCTATTTTCCTTATTTGCATTTTTTGCCCCCTTTTTGCCACTTCCAAACAATTTTACAGCTTTTAGCCCATTTTTGGTGCTTCTTTTTGCCCACTTGAGCTGCCTCTTGCCATTAAATTCTACTTTTTTTACATTATGCCACTCCTTGCTGCTTTTTGCGCATTTTTCAAACTTTTTTGCCCATTTTAATCACTTTTGATACATTTTCCCCAACATTTTTGCTACTTTTTAACAATTTTTGCCCCCCCCCCCCTTTTTTTTGCCAATTTTCACCCAGTTTTTTGCCATTTTATGTTTTGCCCTTTTCACCCAATTTTTCACTGTTTGACCATTTATGCCACCTTTAACACACTTTTATTGCCACTTAACCCATTTTTGCCATTTTCCCCACTTAGATTGTGGCTTTTGCGAAGGTATTTTCAACATTTTGACTCTTTGGTTGAACAGGGTTGATTAACACTGTCTTGTAGCTTACATGCAACCAAAATAATGATAGCTGTTGATTATTCTACACTTTATACTTTTATCGATTTGTTTGGTTAGCAGAAAGTCAGAAAATAGTAAAAAAAAACAGAGCACTTGATGAAATTCTTCTTGTTTTGTTCACAGCAAAAATGAAGGCAAGGCAAGGGCAATTTATTTATAGAGTACCATTCATACACAAACTGATTCAGAGTGCTTTACAGGATTGAAAACAGAAAACTTATAACATTAAGAGTAATAAAAATAGCCAAAACCACTTAAAACAATGTCCACAAATCTCCTGAAGGTCATGTTTCTGCAGAAAACAAAGCACTGGATAGGTTTTAGAGCATCATTTTTTTTCTGTGAGTGAGATGGTTGATTAGTTGTAGGAGGTTTTCAGTCAGTAAGAAATGATGTTAGTCATTTAAAGATGGATGGAGGAGTCATTTGTTCCGTTATTTTGAAATTCCCACTACAAGTTCTGACTTTCTTGGAAATTTTCCTTCCCCAAATCCACACAAATTCATGGAGTATCCCATAAAAGCAATCCAATAACTCGTCCCCAAATTCAAAGCAAAGTCCTCAAAATTTCAAAGTAAATTCCTTTCCTTTTTTTTCAAAATTTCTTTAAAAATGCCCTGAAATTTCCAAGCAAATTCCCCCAAACATCCCAAAAAAGTACCAAAATTCC
Source organism: Cheilinus undulatus (assembly GCF_018320785.1). Lineage (NCBI taxonomy): Eukaryota > Metazoa > Chordata > Actinopteri > Labriformes > Labridae > Cheilinus > Cheilinus undulatus. Next base: position 32,985,532 of record NC_054885.1, on the reverse strand, counting down.
CATGTAAATGCCCCAGAAATTTAAAATATTTTTTTTCCCCAAAACTTCCAATGAAATGGTCTAAAATATACTGTCATATGACCAAAATTTCTATGAAAATACTTGAAAATTTCCAAGCGAACTCCCCCAGAATATACAAACAAATTCCCTAGAATTTCCATTAAAATTTCCTCCCAACATGTCTAGCGAATAACTTAAACTTTAGTGGGAAAAACTAGATGGTTATCTCAAAATTCTAACAGCAGAAATCATTACTGCGTTGAAGGAAAGTCAATTTGTATTTTCCTCCTATGTACTTGAATGTTTTTAGGACGATAAGATAAAGAAATAAACCCATGTAAACATAAAAGAGAGTAAAGAATAAGGTTAAATTCCAGTATCAATATCCCGGCAGATACTAAGCAGCACTGCCAATACTGTACACAAACTCATATTACAGCACAATGTTTGTCTCATTATTTGAGCAGGGAGGTGAATTTGGAGTTTGTGGTAATTTAACATAAATGAGGATGACAGAAGTAGAGTAGACTGCTAACTGTGCACTGCTAGATTGTCATGAGGAGCAGTTAGACACATCTGATGAGAATCAAGCAAACTTTCAATTTATTAAGAACTATTCATTTCTAATTAGTCATATTTGTACACAGTATTATTAAGTGCCAAAGTTTGATTTTGAAAGTACTTGAATTTGGAAAGGCACTTTGCTGTTTCATAGCACACTATTAGATGTGTTTGCAACAAAAAATATTTTACTTAATATATTATGCATTACTTTTTCTGATAAGGTTATTGCTGATTTGGTCCCCACGTTGTCAGAAAATGGTCAAAATGCTTATAGACATTCCTCAAATATTGGATTCAAGCCAGCATCTGATATGTGATATCTGCAATATTATTTAAGCCAATATTGATACCAATATTAAAATTTAGTTTGGACTGAAGACTTCTAACTATCAACTGATGTAAGTCTGCTCTTCCAGCTGAAAACTCCACTTATTTATTTGTTCGCTCAGCTAATACTAATACTAGCTGACTAATGCAGATTTTATAGCCAAAATGTCAGTTATAACTATATGAGAAATATTCATATCTGCCAATATGACAATTCACTTTTTTGAGCCAATACCACTAATAATTTTACGATAATATACCGCCTTCCTAATGCATAATATTGACAAGACATTACGATAGCTTGAGTTGCTGCAACATGCATTGCAGTAAGAGAAATACAGAAAATCAAACTACAAGAATAAGTGAATGTACAATAGTATTAGCATGATATTGTTATGGTTAAAATCTCAGTTATCTGTACTGGCATATGTGAACATTTTTGCCAGCACTTACAGCTGATGTATCAGCTCTAGATATTGGCAGAAATAAGAAATTCCAATTAAGATTATGCAGGTAAAATTGATGATCCTACTCTAGCTGCATTTTTTCTTTTCCCTCCTCATTCCTTAAACGTTCAAATGTGCTCCAAGGGCTGAAGCTTTAGGTCTGAACTGTAGGTCGGAGTTTGTTTTTTTTTTACACTTGAGAATAATGCATTTCTGTTGTGTTATTTCAAACACTTTGTCATTATGATCCCTGGAATCCACCATGCAAATCTGCTGTTTTTGGGAAGAATTGTTTTCAATAGCAGGTCAATTCCAGTACAGGACCTTTTTTTTTTTTTTTTTTTTTTTTTTTTTACAAAATCAAAGTTCTGTCTTCGTCATTTAGAATAAGTTTGGCAATATCAGCAGATCAGTGATCAGCAATAATCCAGTATCATGCATCATTAATAATGAGGCCTGCATGACATTAGAAATTCAAACAATATGCAATATACTTAATATGATGTTTTGATAACAAAATGAAGTGCAATAAATCAGTACTAACAAGTGCACATTAGCTGTAAATCAGTTTTTTATGACTATTATGTCCAATAATTGTTAGCTGCGCGTCCCTCCTAAAGCTAACAGTGCAGTTTTTTTTTTTTTTTTTTTTTTTTTTTTTTTAAACCATCAAACAGGCACAGATTAATCTAAGGTTAGATCATAGTTAGACCGGGTGTTATCTGACTGCATTTACATGGTGCTGAAGCAAAAAAAATACTACCTTAGATCAAACAGGTAAAATGAGCACATACTACCTAGAAAACAGTTCATTCTTCATATATTCTGATGTGGTTATTTGTTGCGATGAATTTGGATTTTTGCAATGTGATACAGGACAGTCAGTCAATCATAACTTTGAATGAACTGAATTTATTGCAATAAGCAAATAAATTATTTATCCAAGTTATACTTTTCCACCCAAAATGTGACTTTTTACAGCTTCTTACACCATTTTCACACAGTCAGCTAGCTATACTAGCTATCAGGTACCCTGAGAGTAATTAATGCAAATTGAGCAGTGAAAAGATGCTTTATTCATTTTGTCATCACAAACATACTGTTGTAGCTAAAGCTAATATGGAGTCGTTACTTTGATAACACATATCACAAAATATACACATCACATTCTTTTTTAACTAAAGTCTTCTTGTTTAATTCAAATGTTAATCGACCATTTAGAAACACACTTTATCTGGATCTAACGCTCTGTATTTTTGATATAACAATGTACACTCCAGAAAGAAAAGATAAAGAAGTGTCATTTTTTCCAACATCCCTAAGCCTCATGTGATGTGTTAACTGCAGATGCTCATATTGCGATAATGTTTCCATTTGCAATTTATTGTGCAGCTGTAATCATGCCATTCTTTTCTTGTTTCGCCTAAAACAAACAATTCAGTTCACTGTGAAAAAACAGTAAAGGAGCAGAAAGTTTAACAGATAAAAAAAAAGGTATCAAGACCACACTGGTGTTCTCTTTAAAAAAGGAATAATTGAAAATAATTTAAAACTAGTTCATGAATTTAGCCTCCACATTTTTGTGCCTCAGTCTGGATTGGCTTTTTTCCACTATTTTTGTCCTCCTTTTAGCCTGCATGGGCGGATTAACATAATATGAGAATCTGTGTTAGTTGCAGCTTTTGTCCGCAGAACAGCTCATCGATTAAGCACCTCAGCGGTTATGCACTAAAACTAATCGTGCTTCTGTATTTCAGTGGTGACTCTGCAATTTAAGTGACCTCTATGTGATCGATGTAATCAAGAATCACTTTAGGAACCAGAGCAGGTGCTTATTTGCGGCGTCCCTGCTGAGTCTGAACAGAGACACGTGCTGCCAGTCCTCCGATTTATTTGTGTCAGCCCTGAAAACACACTCAGGCTATTGATAGACAGCTGCTCCTCTTTGTTCGCTCTGCAGGATGACAGCTTAGTAACTGGGTCAGGGAGGGTCAGTCATCCACCATTGCAAACATAGGCTGTATTGGTAGAATAAGCAGCCTGAAAAATAGTAATAATAGGATGCAAATGAAACAAGGCCACCATGATCAGTCAAATAGAGCTGGTTCTACTGAAGACCAAAATGAACCTTTGTATTTGGATAAATTCTGACCTAAAATTAGCATGCCACAGCCAAAAAACATGCTCATTTACTTCCCTCTAGGACAAGCACAGCATCTCTGTACCTGCATTTACAGAAAGTTGAAGGCCTGCTATATTTATACTGCAGTGTTGTGGCCAGTGTGGGTGTTGTTCTAGTGTGGGTGTCGAACAGCGACCAACTTCCACCTCTGTTCTCACTTCCCTTCACTGTTTCTGCTGCTCCCTTTGATGACTGAGATGTGACCGCTCTCTGATTGTTTTACAACACAAATGACGTACATCCCCCCTTTCTCTCACTCTTTTCCCCCTCATCATTTTGAGAAAACAATTCATAATAGTTAAGTAATGCTTTCTTTTTTGATCAATAATCTATTATTGTGTTGTTTGTTCTTGAAAAGTAGTTAGCTTCAAAATAGATTTCTGCCATGAACAAAAGGTTTCAGTCCCTACTGAAAATCCAGAGAGCGATTGGACCACATTTCATGTTTATTCAGCTTTAAAGACAGAGCTACAGCATTAATGCTAAGTAGTAGATGTAAACTTGTAAATTTTATCTTATGGTTTTATGTTTAAAATGAACACTGATGTCTTGAATTAACTAATATCTAAGCGTCTTAATGTTAGCCTCCATCTAGTTTAAACTAATAGGTTTTCAAACATGTTAACATTTTGATTTTTAGGAGTTTTTGGGCATGTGTGAATAGGGCTCCAGTTACTGATGAAGCCAAATAGTAAGTCAGTAGGTGGACATGCAAGCACAAAAGGTTGATTTTAAATTTTGTGTGACCAAATGTGACTTTAGAATTCAAACAAACATGAATGACTATGGATATCCTTGGCTTGCTCCCCCTTCACCGCAGGCTGTACTAGCATGCATTACGGTTGCAGCAAAAAATCATAAATCAAGGGAAAAAATATGGGTGAAATCCTGGCTTGAATTAAGGAAAGGTCTGTTAGCTGTGAGCTGTGAAAATGTGGGACTTATTGCTACCCAGTCTGCCTGCTCTCATCGGTTGTTGGAGGTATTCATATGCATTACTGGATGGCTATGAGCTGCATTTGGAGCTGCAAAATAATCATGTTGATACCACACACTTGAGAGTTATTCAGACAAAAAAAATCGTTTGTGGTGAGCCTCCACCCAGGATACACCCCATGGCCTCAAATTGGGCTTAAAATCGTCTAGTGTATGGCCAGCCTATCACATCTAGATAGTGCAGCTGGAGTTTGATTTTCTCTTGCATGCCTACCAACCCAAGCTGCACTGGACGTTCTGCACAGTAAGTCTCATTGCCGCCTGCCTCGGTCATCACTAAGCTAGAGTGATAGCGTGCATTGTACTGATACCAAAAGTAAAGCATCGAGCACTTAGAAAATACACTGAGTTGTAAAGGTGTCCATGTTTTCACATTTCCACATTTAACTACTCAGCTGTTTGCTAACTTGTAAGCAGGATCAACCAAAACAAGATCCAGTGGTTACTAAGCAGAAAGGGGGCACATCACCACTGACTGTAGTGGATTTAAACATACTTCCAACAAATTAATTCACCACTGGTGCTTTTACATCAGGACTAGAGTTAACTGAAAATGCCTCACTGAGCTGAAACTGTAGCTCCACTTAACTGTGCTCATAAACATACGGAGTAACATAGATGGCTTTGTCCAGAGGTCTCAGTTTCTGCCATTGCACTCCAGATCACTGAGCTCTTCTACTTCCTCCAACTATAATGCAGTTAATGGCAGTGTTTCCTACATATGGACCTACTTGGTTGAGCCAACCTCATTTATTTACAGCCACCTAAGAATATCTGTTGACTGTTTTTCTTATTTTCTAAATATCCATGTATCACCATCACGGTATGAGAGAGAGGAGTCCACTATTTTGTCCCTCCAGTAAGGCCACTATTGAAGGAGCTGCATTAAATGTTAAAAATGAAGCTTCTTATGCCGTTGTTTTTCTGCAGCAGCTTGCTGCTGATACTATCATGCAATCTAGGATGATGGTTGTGATATGTTACCTCATCATGGATATTTGCAGAGTTTCAAGTGAAACATTTTTATACAAAGAACTGCCGATGAATTCTGTCAAAAAAGGCAGAAATGAACAAAAAATAAAACTACAAAACAAGTCAAGGTGGGATAACCCCTCTGTCACCCCTGCCAGCAAGGTATAGTGTCATCCTGTGGCAAGCACTGAACAAGGTTTCAAAGTTCTTTATTTCTTAGGTCTTAAATATGGTGGAGAGTTTTGACACTTCATATGTGCATAACAAAACTCGCATTCATTTATCGTCTATTCTCCTCGTCCTGTCATGGGTTAAGAGGCAGCGTACCCTGTGGACTGATCACCAGTCAGTTAAAGAGAAAAACAAGCAGACATGCTCACATTCACACCTGCTAACAAGTCAGAGTAACTAATTAGTCTAATGAGCATGGTTTTAGACTGGGCAGAAGCATAAGTCTATAAGGGCTTTGGTTACGACATCTATGAATGAGAATACAGTAAAATACAGCTGTAAGAAATCCTCTTGATAGTGGTTACAGTGTAAAACAACAAAATCTCATTGTTGACCTTGATCCTTCTTTAGTTGCTATAGCTAATCAGTTTGAGGCCTTTTTGTCCTGGTTTTAAGATGGTTATTCACATTTTTTACATTTAAAATGAGTCTTCTGTCAGTTTGAGCTCTGAGAATTGTTCATTGTTTGATTACTATTGCATTTGGTGTCCTACTAAATGGATTTAGCCTAATAAGATCTATGTTTACTTTCCTACAGTGATGGTTAATGTAATGCTATTTCAGATTTAATTTTATTGTGGGCGGTTTCATTTGCAGACTGAGGAACTCTTTGAACTTATTACCTAGTAGAAGAATCCCCTCATTGTGTTACCTCCAATCAGCTGATCTCTGGTTCCCTGCTTTGTTGTCGTTTTATCAGAGGGGTTCGCTGCTCATCAACCTGCCCTTGTAGCAGCTCAGTGTGTCGTCTTTGTACTCAGAGTGTGGAGAAACAGGCATGTTCCCCGAGGCGGTCAGCACAGATAAAAGCTAACCTTGCTCAAGGAGCGTGTGACACTTGCCTCCTGTTTTGATAAAGTGATTAAATCAAAGCTTTTGTGAGGTGATCAGAACTTCAAGGCTTATGTGCACTGATTTATTGCTGATTCTAATACCCATCTACTCTGATAATGGAAATGCTCCTTCATGTAGGAATTGACACCCTAAAGGATGCTGTTTTTCCATGACAGAGAAATATGAGAGAAGTTGTTAATTAGCACAAAAGACAAAACATGGATTCATGACACTGTCCTCACTTCAGTGTGATATCCTCAGGCAGTAACAGCTGAAGTTGATTTCCTGTGCTGAGGTTCAAGACAAAGCCATTGTTCCTGCAGTGTCAGAGTCAAACTGTGATTCTTCCCTCCCCCTGATAGTTGCCACCACAGTGGATGGCCTGAATAACCTCACAAGTGTTGTGCACACAAACACTCCCACATAAAAATGTTTAATGACATCCAGGTACAGACTGACTTTTAATCTAACTAATGAATCCAAGAACAGAAATAATGATAGGCTCTCACACCATCTGCTCATTTGAAGGATTTTCTTAAGTTTGAACCTTGATTTCAACGGGGACAGTCTCTTAAATTAGATTTAGAAATTGTTTTCGGATAGTTTTTAAAGCAATAACGTGAAGAAGTTGGGTTTGGTGTACTTGATGCCTGCTAAAGGTCTCATAGCACTACTACACTGTTACAGAATAGATTTAGTGCTGTAACTTTTAAGTGTCTGGATGATTTCTGCAGGGATGTACATTTGGCTTCTGATTGTTACTTTTTCGTTAACTGAGAGAGAGAATAATATCTCCTGGATGTGCAGTAAAAACAGTTTGTAACTGTCAGAAACAACATAGCCAGTTTGTCATCAGACTACTTTTGCATTCAAGGTCTTGCCAATTTTAAAAGCCTGTTCCATTTTAACTCTAGTCCGGTTTCTTCTCTTAGCCTCAGCTGTTGAACTAATCAGACTGAGGCAGGCTAACTGTCTGAATTAGAGCTATGAAGCAATGTGCATTCAATGCAAAAGATCCACCACTGCTGCTAAAGCTAGATAGTGCTGGAAGCAGGGGACATAGGCACTCTGTGGATATGGGGTAGGGCTGGACAATTAGTCACAAATTAGATTAAATCGCAATATGGTGTGCTACAATTTACACATCCCAGAAGTTGAAATGTTCCTTTAACTTGAAATGTGTCAAATTACCAATTTGATACATTCATGTTTTGCAGTAGCAGAGATTTTATGCCCTTATGCAAACATTCAAGTGTTTTTCTTTCAGAATGGTTTACAAAAATCCTCCTTTCCTGAGCAGAGATAAATCTAATTAGGTATTTTGTAATTGCTCTGCCCTCATTCATTCTTTTTAATATTGATAAAACTTAGCATTAGTTCACAGAAGTCACACCCCCAGCCACGATCACCTGATAGCCAGTTTTTTCTCCCAGCTCCCACAGCCAGTCACAGCTCTTTCTCTCAACACAGTGGTCCATTAAGTTATGACGTACTGCTCACTAATCCCTGTTTGCATCAATGCTAATACAACATGCTGCTGATGCTGGCAAAGCTTCACATCCCCCACCCCAGCCGCCTCCTTTATAGCATATAGAGCTGTCTGCCAAGTAAAACTGTTACTCCATTTTGAATAAAATGGTTGAATGTACGATGAGAGTGTTCCTGACTGAATGTAGGTTATAGTATAGAAATTTTTTTTGCTGTAATTTGTTGAAAAATATATAAGATGTGAAACCTAATAATAATCATGTATAAAACCGCAATTGCAATATCGGGGGAAAAATTGCAATTTGCTTATTTTTGCATATTGTTCAGCCCTACTATGGGGAAGATGCTATTCTCTCAGTTGAAAGTCATTGTACTGTCTGGTCAACTTTGGAACTCATATTTTGAAGAGGGAAAGATTGCACTGTTGCTTAAACCTCCTGTTCTTCGACTCTGCCATATCAGGGACCATTTCAGTATCACAGTAATCAACAATTTAATATGGAAATCCTTGTCTTTCTCTCCTTTTTTTGAGCTGTTTGTAAGCCACCTGAGCGGTAGTCTGTGGTTACTCTGCAAACTGATTGTATGAAGGGAGCATCAGAGATAAGACTGTTGTTGAAGCAAAAGTGTGAAAGTAACAACAGGAGCATGTTACACTGTTTTCAAGCATGCCATAATTTGAGAAGAGATGAGTGCCATTTGCATTTTTGTCATCCTGATTTCATCATCTTATCATCATGGTTATAAATAATCTTCACACTCAGACATTTTCCCTCATGGCAGAATACATTTATTACCTCGAAGTGCATGCAATCCAGTTCCCCTTGTATGATAATAAACAGACACATTAATTTTCCCCTCAGTGCAAAGAGGCTGCATTAGCAGATGTAGTCAACTGTGGTTGTTAGATCATTTATCATCTCAAGTTTCTGAAGCATTTAATGAGCAAGAACCCGACCTTTTGAACACAGAATATCATGTGTTTTTTAATCAAAGAGCATGATTTAGTAAATGGAACAATAAGTATGTGTTGAATACATTAAATGAACTCTGGCAGAAAAATGCTCAGTTTCCAATCACTGGTGTTCATTGATGTAATTAATAAGAGGATTGTTATTATGGTGTCCCTTTACAAACAAAAGGACACACTGATTCAGGGTAACTGAAACCTGCTAAAGCCAATATCATCCATCTCAGAGCTGCAAAGCCAGCAGTTTGTCCTACAGCTTGTTCCTTACCAACAGGCAGGGACGATCTGAAAATGTAACTTTTCATGTGTTCTCTATGGAATCATGCAGCACTCGGGCTCTTAACCATTTCTATAAGCTGTGAAATATTACTTCTACCATGAAAAATATTTTTACAATGCCATCACCACCAGTTAAAGTGCACGTTTGGTTCTTAAGTTACTTATATTATTATGATATGGTGGTTTTCTGCCATGTGACACCAGCTTGACTTTTCTTTACTTGTTAATTTAAAACTTACCATCAGAGATTGTACCTGGTAGTTTTTGTCATCACGTCAGGTGAGGTTCTAAGTGGTTCTTTTTGTGGGTAACAAACATCACTGTGTAGACAGTGAGCTCTGGTGTGTGCTGAATAACAAGTTTTGATTCATTTTGGATTTTTGTGCTGTTTTAAACTAAGGATAATTGACTTACTGTTTGACGACAGGCCTGCTTTTATTTTTAAAGTAACTAGTGAACTTTGGGTAGATCAAATATTACCACATTAACTTACTCATAGATAAAGTAACATTTTTACTGATTGAAAAGGAAGTAGAGGAAGAGTCATATGTAAATGTTTGATAACAGGAGGTTCAGATGATTTCTGACTTGTCCACTGAGCTGTCTGTGGAATTTTTATAGTGAAATGAGATCAAACCTACTAAGTCCCTTATGCACTTATGAGGAAATTACATTTTGGCTTTCCCACAACATAGTAATAATTAATACGATTAGAATTTTTGAGAACATTGTCCAGAATGTCCATTGAAGTTTAAATAATTTATGTTTGTTAAAGAATAATTTGTTTGCACATTTTTAAGGAATTTTCCTTGTAATTTGGGAAATGTCGTTGTAATTTTTGGTCATTTTATTGAATTTTTGGGGGCAGTTTTCTCAAAAGTTATTAGGTATTTTCTTGGAAATTTGAGGAATTTGTTAATTTTGTTTATTTGATTGGTAAATGGGGGCACGGTCCTTTGCATTTTCCAGAATTTTTATGGTAATTTCAGGGAATTTCATTGGATGTTTATGGAATCTTCTGCCATTTTCATGGATTCTTGGGAAATACATTCATACATTTTTGGGAATTTGTTTGAAATGTTGGCAATTTTTTTTCTGAAATTTACATGGAAATTTGATGTAAATTTTTTCGGAATGTTAAGGCGTTATAATAAAGTTTCACTGCAATATTTGGTTGGGGTACAATTAATGGGAAACTAAGAAAATGTTGAAGAATTTTCAGAGAAATTTTAGTTAATTTCTTTGAAATTTAAGGGGATTTGAGTTGATTTTGGACATCATTTTTCTCAAAATTAATTCCTGTTCAAAGACAAGCCTGAGCTTTTAATCTTTTCAGGTCCTGCCTACCAAAAATAAGTCAGAGAATCTAAAAATGAATCCAAAAATAAAAGCTCAGATCTCAGGAGGTTAAGATGCAGCAGTGGACTTATTTTGTGGCTGTGTAGAGATATTTCAGTGGCTTAACCATGGTGTCCTGAAAGAGACAAAAAGCATATGAATAATCAGGAAAAAGAAACTAATACTCTAATTATGGACTCTGATTAGTCGCAGTTAATGCAGGACTTGCTGACAGCCCTATGAATTCACATCATTCTCAAAAACAATAAATGAAAATAGCTGAACGTGCTTTGAAGCTTAGGGAAAATTCATCCTTTGGCTGTGAAAAACACAGACCTTGAACCTGGTAAACTATCGCCTCAGTGTCTTCCTTGTCTTCTTGTTGGATGTTCATGTATTTTCATGTCTCTGCCATGACACCTTTGCCTACAATGAGGCGGTACTATCAAAGCATGTACTTGAAACGAAAAACGACATGCCTGATACTGAAAACAAGTCTAGACAAATTTAGACTGTGCCACATATGGCATTACCAATTACCAATAGTAAGGGATGGATGTCCACTTTGGCTTTATCTGTTTGGATTTTAAGTTATAATTGTTTTCCTACATTTGCTGTGTGTTTAACAGCAGTCTGCCTCCAATGTTTTGTTGTCTAGTTCGGGCCGTGTTCAGCATCTGTTTTCCCGTGCCTCTACAGTGTAAGTGAGGCTGTAAAATCCTCTCGCATCAGCAACAGAACAAGCGTTTGTTGTTGTCTGCCTGCTTCAGCTTTCCTTCTTGCAGCCCACCACGGTTCAGAGGCCCGTTTGACTCATCCGTCCAGAGCTCTAAAACTGCTGCACCCTCTGTGCTCCACTAATGACAACATCATCATGCAGAGGATGAGCAGACACAGACCTCATTTCCTCTCATTTGGGCTGAGGCATGGTGAGAGAAGTATTTTGATCACTGAGAGTGCAGAACAGACTTCAGGCTAACACGAAGAGATTGGGGTACAGAGGATTCGGACCATTTTTCCAGCGTGTGTGACTGATAGAGAATCATATGGGCATTTTATTGTGAAAGCTTGTATTGAGATAACATTAAAATTCTATTTGTTGTGCAGTCCTACTTCCCAAGTTATCAAATGTTTTTTCGTCCTTTACAAGTTAAAACAACTGAGGCTGTTAAAGCAAAGTTGCTTGAGTTAAAGATATGTAACTCCTTATGTTGAAATAACAGTCCACCTCAAACCACAACAGCCTGACTTTGTCTAGTTGTTGTGTTGTTTACCTGTATCTGTGGACCATGGCGTGCCTGCTTGTTGTCAGGCAGGAATTCCACAGAGAGCTCGTGAAACAGCAGGAGGCCAGAGGATCTGGGGAAACGGTCATAAAGAGGTGCCATTAACTGCGGCTTTCAAACTTTTACCTCATGTTCTCTCTCGTTCCCGGCATCAGTCCCTTCTGTTCTTTGACTCGCTCAAGGTTATGCTTTAATACTGAGCTGACTTCAGGAAAAAAAGCTTCTGAGTGAGCCTGGGAGCCTTTCAGAGGGCCATTTTTGTCACAAGTTCTGACCTTACTGTTTTTCTTTTCAATGTTATTGCGTAAGTGTTCAGTACAGTGAGAAATGAATTGCTATGGCAATAGTGCAGATGATGAGATAAAATTAGACTGCATTCATTTCTAGATGTAGGAAAGTATGTTCCCTAATATTTGTGAAGTCTTTAAGCTACATTTTATACACAGTTTTGTGTGTTTAACACAAACCTCCTGAAAATTTTGTGAACTTTTCGGGCTGACCTTTTTTTTGTCATTCTAAATTTTCCCTGCTAGCCCCTTTGAAAATGTATTTGTGAAGGTGAGTAAGTACTTGGGTTCTCACTTTTTTATATTTTACTGTTAAAAAGATTTTACATTGCACATACTATGCTGTGTTTTTGTGGTGTGCTGCCCATTAGTTCTTCAAGTCTAAATGAAATGAAAAAGTGATGGTAATTTGGTATTTGTACCTAAATTACATCAATAAATAAAGCATCAGCACTAGCCAGAGCTCTGTAGTTTGAACAAGGCTGTCAAAACTTCACTGTCAGCTCCTCCACAGACTGAAACACACTACTGTGAGACAAAATAATTAACGGCAACTTATGACTATCACATTATCAGTGCTCAAGTCACTTCATCTTTTCTCATACTCCCATTCCACTGTAGTCGCTGTTGTCAATGTCTTTCAAGAAGGTTAATGTGTGCATTAGCTGGCAGTCACCACAAACATTGTCTGCTTTAGGGATGCACAATATTGAATTTTTGCCAATATGCAGATATTTCCAGACTCATTTTAGCCAATACCAATACTGATACACGTAGGTCTCCCACTGATCAAAGCAGTGCAGTAGGTCTTCGGATAGTTGTCTCAAAACCTCTTTAGTTCTTTTCTAAACATGTTCCTTTAAGCACAGATTTGATCTTAGAAACAAGGACAGTCACACAGTGTTAGATCAGCTGAGTAGCGATGGTGATAAGGCACTGTGATTTGTTTTTTGGGACAGAAACAGCTTCACCGTGAGCGCAGTGTGAGCTGGTGCGTTGTTTTGATTAAGAATGAAGTCGTTTTTTCACAGTTGTGGTCTCTTTCTTCTAGTTTTTCTCGGACCAGTTTGGACCAATAGTGTTGATTCATCATTTACCCCTCTGGAACCCACTCCTTCAAAATGACACTCTAAATGTCAAAGAAAACAAGCAGCATGGCCTTGTTTTGGACTTGCTCTGTCATACTTTGTTTATCCTTGGTAAAGATGGTGTTTTCCAATAGATTTGTCTCAGGATTGTATTTGAAGATTCGAGTTTCATGGTAGGTACTTACTCCTTCTAAAAAAAAAAAAAAAAAAAAAAAAAAAAAAAGGGGAGTTTCCTTTAATTTCTTCTAAAATGTCTCCACAAATTTGCTTGCATTTTCCTTTTGAGCAGGATTCAGAAGTTTTGGGACAACCTCAGCACACACTTTTGTCATGTCCAAATTTTCATGCAAAATTTGCCAAGCTGTCTTTTTACCACTGGAGACCATCTATGCTATCATTCTTATACTGAGTCATCAATCATTCCTAATGATTTGTTCAATCTGTTGAATGAGTTCAGACGTTTCTGATGCGCATGGGCGCCCAGAACGTTCATTGTCTTGGACATACTAATAATAATAATAATAATAATATCTTGAATTTATATAGCGCCTTTCAAGAAACCCAAGGACGCTTTACAGGAACACATATACATGGACAAACTATGTGAGGGGTAGGATGAGTGTAAGGGGTGGTTTAGTGAAGACTGTTGGCTGTGGTGAACAGGTGGTGCTTGAGACGTTTTTTGAAAATGTCCAGAGGTGGAGCGATACGAATGTCTGCAGGAAGAGTGTTCCAGAGGGTGGGAGCTGCAGCACTGAAGGCTCTGTCTCCATAGGTTTGGAGTTTGGTTTTGGGCATGGAAAGTAGGCCGGTGTCTGAAGATGGAAGGTTGCGGGATGGTGTGTATGGATGGAGGAGATCGGAAAGATACTGGGGAGCCAGAGCATGGAGAGATTTGTATGTGAGGAGGAGGACTTTGTAGTTGATACGGGACTTGATAGGGAGCCAGTATCTGCCTTCACTTCATATTTTATGCCATTCAAACACACGTGACATGCAGTGTTCCCCACACACCTCAGTGCATGTACCAAAGATTCAGCTGCTGTTTTGTTCAGTTTCACCAAAAATTTCATGTGCACTTCAATCAGTTGTACGTGTTTGTAGTTCTTATTTTGCTGTTCATCTACATGACCAGACTCCCATGGCCTTTGTTTTTGAAAATCTGGCATTGTTTGTGTGGGTTGTTCTTGTAAAAGCAATGCTTTCACTGTGTCATTAAGGGGGGCAGGATTTCCTCTGGATAGCCTGCAGAACCCACCACACCCTGGCCAAACAGGAGCACTTCTCTCACTTTTCTTTCAGGATTCATATATTTCAGGCTGTTTATTTCTGAGGCATCATGCTGTTTATCCAAAGGGAGAATATACAAAGATTATCAGACAAGTTATGAAACGCCTGCATTCAGGTGCTAGACAGAGCAAGTAACATGCTTGACCTTCTGAAATCCCAGCTCACATACTTGTCTCATGCACATACCGCCCACCTGCGGAGCCACTGTTGGGCTTTTATGATGTCGCCCACACAGGCTCGCCTTCTCTGAGAACCAGTGGTTTTGTGGTCAGAAGCGGAGTGTTTACTGCTCATTAGTTTTTCTTTCAGGTTGTGCTTCAAATATGTGAAGAAATGATGTCCTTGTTTTATTGTGAGAGGAATATTTGCCAGTAAAACCCTTTGGTTAGAACACACTGAACCACACAGTGTTTATTCTGAGCTGCTCAAAATAGCAGGAGAGGTTTATTTAAAGATTTACAGGTCCTTGTCTCTTTCTGACAAGGATTGTCACAGCATCAGATACTGGCTTTGAGATGGAAACAAAATAGACGTCGTAGGCATCCAATTTTGTGTAGCTTCTTTCTCTTTATTATAAAAAATGAAAGTAAACTCACACACTATCTCAACTATACAACAGTGCAGCTCATAGAATGTGCAGCAGTTAATTTGCTTTTTTTGATAGATTTCTATCCACATATCTCATAAAATATATATCATTTTTCAAAGCTTAGGTACTTTATGATTCTATTATTTATCAAAATAGCTAAAGAACATATTATAAAACACACTGACTTTCTTATACCTTAAGATACTTTCACATATTGTTGATGAGCAAATGGCAAGAATGAGCAATGAGGTGGTGCAGTAAAACACAAAGAAAACAACTGCAGTTTGATGAAAGGTGTTGCTCTGAGATGCATATTAAAGGTGAAGCAGGTTTGCATTCATACCGATTTACTGTCCTTGTTGGAATGAAGAGGGGGCAGGCGTTTATGGGCAGTGGTGTTATTTCTCTGACTTTGTCTAATGGAGTCCTGATATTTGTTTACGAAAAGAGTAAGGCTGTATTCACACTATGGGTCAAGGTAACCTGATTCTTTGTAGAGCTGGGCAATTAATCACAAAGTAGATTAAATCGCAATCATGTCCTGCAATTTTCAAATTGCAGATGGTGCAATATTTCTATAACCTGAAATTTGTGACAAAATACCAGTTTAAAAGTTTTTTTGCAGCAGAGATGTTAAGCATTACATATCATGCAATCATTCTAGTGGCATATTTTGTGAATAGTGTACAAAAAAACCCTGTTTTCTTCATTTTTTGTGATTTTCTTGTTAAATATGAGAATTGCATCAAAATGATCATTCCCAGAGTTCATAACCAATTTGCAAAATGAGTCAAAATCATCACAATTAGATTTTTTTTTTTCAAAATTGTACAACTTAGAATTTAGCATTGAAGTTTGCAGTGTGAATGCAGTCTTGAAGCGTGCAGTGAATGAGTTTGTCTTCAGTAATATGAAACATTCACAGTTGTTATTAAAGACTTTAAAAAAGCAAACGATAGCAATGCCTGCACTGATACTGTACTGGAAGACACAAATAAGGAAATATGTATTGTTATTTACTTCAAAATTTAATGAAAAAAAATATCCCCTGTATTTATCTAGTTTAAAAAAGCAAACCATATTGATTCCTGCGTAAACTGACTAAAATACTGACCACTTCTTGGTGTGTGCAAGATTTTTCCCTCCATCTTTTGATGCACTCATTCCTCTCCTAAGCACCTGTCATATGAAATTGATTTGAAGTTTTGACACTTTCCAACCCTATAGACACAAAGGACAGTGAAGTTTATACAAACATGTAGCCTTATGCTACGCGTCATACACGTCAGCACTGCTATGACCCCTAATGCCTACACCCTTTCTAATGTTTTAAACGAGCACCTTTGTCCTTCATATTTTGCCTTTGTTTTGTCCGAGACCTCTGATCAGCAGAGGTTTGACTGATCTGTTTGCCGTTCTGCTTACTCGGGTAGAAATTCCCCTAGAGGACGCGCTCTAATTGAATGGCGTCCCTCCAGAGCTGCTGCACCATCGGAGCATGTTCTTTCTCTGAGTACTGGCCTTCACACTCAGGCGCTAGCAGAGCACTCTGCTCATGACTCAGAGTGAGGCATTAATCCATTAGTCTTCCTGTCTGATCAGTGATGGATTGGTACAGTGCAATGTCAAGTCATGCCGTGTTGCATGTGCATACAAAAACATCCAAAGATAGTCACCACAACTCTGAGACAGAGGAGAGGGATCTTTTATAGTGGAGTATATAAGGCCTGTTCCTGTATTCACTGAGATGTTGAGCCTTAAAAACTCCAGAAAATGTCACTGATTTTATTACAGCTTTTAACAGACTGCCTGTGTTGTGTGCCATACCTGCGTGGGATGGATGCAGTAATTGGCAGGATTGATTTAGTCCTTACTCTCTCCTTCAGTGTGAAGGCGCAGAAAAACAATCTTTGCCAGCATAATTGGACCCACCAGTGTGGAGTGAGCTACTCCCCAGCTCCTCGCCAGAACTGTACTGGTAACAAATTAGAAAAGCTCCTCTCTCTTCATTTCTCTTCCTCCTCCTTTACCTCTACCTCTCTCACTCTTGTGGAGGTTTTTCTCCTGCATCCCTGCAACTTTTCAAGGATTGAGGAACCAATTTTATCTTCATTTTACTGGTCCTCTTCAGTGTAAGACTTTCTTTCCCCTCATATTTTTCTCTTCTTGATGTTTTTCTTTAGGCACACCTTCACTGTCAAAGATGTAAGCCATGACACTGGATCACTGCTCTAACAGCTGGCTCCAATACTGGCCAGAACAGTTACAACATAACAGATGGGGGCTGTATCTAATGATCAGAAAGGGTGCACGATACATGGTCAATGATAATGGTTATATCAGGATACACTGATATTGCTGTAGTTGATACATTGTCTGATAAATGATCTAATAAGCATCAGTATGTAATATCAAATGATCTGAAGAAAACAAAATACCCCTGAAAGGTGCTGCTGTCTTCTGCTGATTTCAGAGTTGAGGAGGTCCACAAGCTCATCGAGGAGCAGCCACACCTCCACATGACCTGAAAAACATGACAGAGTAAATCAATAAATAGATTTGTAGACAGTGCTTTTGATTAGCGATTGTTATCCTTTATACAATCCTAATAATGCAGAGTAAGGAAGACCTGCTTGCAGTTATTAAGCACCGAATACCTGGTATTTGCTTCAGAAACATTTTAAACTGACCACACTAATACCACTGAGGCATTTCCAGGCTCTAACTTCAGATCTTATTGATTTCACCTTTTTTTGCTTTTAGTATTTTAACTGTTTAACTGTTTTATTCCTGATCTCTAAATGATTCTACTAGTTTTATTCAGAATTATCAGGCTTCATCTGTTTCATGTTCTGCCGTTGTTGTTGTTGTATTTGTTTGATTTCTCTGTATCTGCTCTGTTGTACACCTCGGCTCCATTGAAAATGAGGCTTGTCCCTCAGTGTGCTTTCCGAGGACTTAAATAAAGTAAATGATGATGATGAAATGAATTTCATATAAGAATAAACCAGTTACTGTGAAATTTTGAGTATAATTCAGGCTGTTATTTAAGATTTTAAAGGGATTCCAGACTGAAAAAAGGTTAACACCCTTCCTGTTGAACAATTTCCATTGTTTTCAGTGAAGTCTACAGTTTGCAGTTTCTGTTAGTTCTGCACAATTAATCCAATTGCAAATGTGATGTTAGGCTGTGGAATTTCATAATCGCATAAAAGGCTGCAATTATTCTGTTTTAAGTATTGCTTGAAAAGTTTAGAAAAATGCCTGCAGGATGGCCTTTAAGGTTACAACAGTGCCATTATTGCACTTTATAGCATAGTTATTTTGAAAGCAATATGGTAAACACTTCTGGTTTTGTATTGTTTTATTCTAACTGAATACACTCTATAAAACTGTAATTATTCTTTGGTTCATTGCATTTTTCTTCTTGCTTGATAACTAAGCAAGAAGACTCGTGATACCATTTGTATTATATTCAAACCGCAAATTACAATATTGTCTTGTAGAATCGCACATTAATACCAAATCGTGCAGCAATCTTACATGTGCGATATTGCTATGGAAATGCTTCATAAACTCATTTAAATTTTCTGCAGGCATCTAATGCTGACATTCCAAGCCTTCTAAACTTTCTGTGTTCAAAATGTGCACTACACAGAAATAAGTTGAGAAAATAAAGTTATTTTAAAAGCACTATTGATAAAAACTTTAGATTCTCTGCTTAATATTCCCACTTATTCTATTAAATAATTGTATGCTTTTTGTCAAGAAATACACAATTCAAAACTATCATTATTCTCTGCATTTTCCTGATAGCCAAGCAAGTGGACTCCTAAAAGCATTTGCATGTTATATCCTTTTTGCAAAATTGCAATTTTTTCCAGTATAATTGCAGTTGCGCATGATTACTAAATCGTGCTGCACTAGTTTCTGTGCAGCTGAGTTCTTTTAGTACAATCTGTTTTCATCATGTGGAGTTTGCAATCCTGCAAGGTATCATAAAAAGAGTTTAGCTCTGAGCCCAGGGTAACATTCGAGGGTTGAGAAGTACGGACCAACAGTAACACTACTCACCTTTGCTGGTCACATTCTCTGGTCAAACCAGTAATCAACAAGGCTTACACACTAAACTCTATGATCTTATCTTTGATTGTTGTTGATATAATGAGAAAGGAAAGCTGTGCAAAACTGCCATTGTTTTGCTTGCATGTTTTGAGCTATGAAGCAGCTTCTTGCACTGAATGGAGGTCTTGTGTACTAAGTGATGGTGGCGACTGAACTTCATGACAGTGACTTTCTCAGCACTTTGTTCTTGTATATTGGTTGCACAGTTGTAAAGGACACAGACAAATTTTCAGTGAAATAAAAAGCATCTTCCACATTTAAGATTTTACAGTAACAGGTCACCTCATTACCTTTTCACCTCTCTCTGCAGGTGCACTTACGGTCGGTCTAGTCCGGCAATGCCAGACCATCCATGGACGAGACCGGACCTGTATTCCTCCACGGCTGCCTCCTGAGTGGGTCACCACACTTTTCTTCATCATCATGGGCATTATCTCCCTCACAGTCACCTGCGGACTGCTGGTGGCGTCACATTGGCGCCGAGAAGCCACCAAATACGCCCGCTGGATCGCCTTTACCGGCAGTAAGTGAAAGAGACGATGAAATTCCAACACTGAATGAAATAGTTTTGGCTTACTAGAGCATCCTACTGCACCGTCTTCTCTGTCTCAGCGAATCTGTCCTGAAATAACCTTTAGCAAGTCATCCTCACCATGTTAGTATTTTCATGAGCATAGTCCCTTTAGGGCGACAAATAATAAAAGGAGAGGAGCTTGAATCAGTGTGAAAAATCCGTCTTAGCCCAGTTATGTGCTGCTAATTTAGATGAGTAGATAAAGTGTGACATAAATCATCCAGGGCTATACACAGCACCTTTTGTGTTTGTGTTTCGTGAGTGACGTGAAAATGTGGGGGTGTGTTTGCATTCTGTTGCATAAATTTGCACAAATATGAGCGTTGTTTTTGACCGCTACATGACGACGACTCTCGCTCCCTGAAGCTGATTTGTTGAGTAATGCAGCTCCTTTGGTACCTGAGTGGGCGGCTTGTGTTTCAGGCTCTTCTGTGGTGTTGTTTTTCCCTCTTTACCTTCAGTATCACCACTCTCTTGTTGTGTTTTCAACCTGATTTCTGTGTACATGCACTTCAGCACTCTGTATCCATCCTCTGTACTGTAGCAGGGCTGATGTTTTTGGTAAAGCTGTGTGGGAAGGTTCAGATTTGATGGGGAATCAGACAGCTGGAAGCACACATGTACAGATAGAGCAGTAGATGTCAAATCAAAATGTGCTGTATTATTAGCTGCATATTAAGCTGTGTGTATATTTTAGAACATTGTGCCTTATTTATTATTTTTTCATACGGTAGATTCTAAACACTGTGCTTTCTAGAGTCATAATTAGGTTTTGTATCACTTCCTAATCGCTAACAAACTTCCTCTGAATCACCACTTTACAGAAACGCCAAGCCCTTCCACAAACTGTCTGTCCAATAAGCACAAATCTGTGTCACAGGCTAAATTGGAAGCCATCTAGTCATTGTTTAACGAGCTCAGTCAGAGGAAAGTGAGGCGGTTGCCATGGAAACAGAGGGAAATTGTCACCTTTGTCCTGCTGCTGAGGTTCTGTTGGCCATATTAAAAAAGAGGTGTATTATTAGAACAAGTTTTTTATAGATTCAATGCCTGATGCTGGTCTCTTTTTATACCTTTTGTCTTATTTTGATTTTAACCAGTCACAGCTACATCTCTGATTGGTTGAATCCACTGTAACCATGGATTTATAAACTGTCCCCACAATCTCAGGCTGCTACCAATGAAGTTGACGGTAATTTTTCACTACAGAGGCGTTGAATTAGGAAATTTACTTTCCAAACCATCGCTGCTGAAAAAGTTTGAGCCACCTGCCTCCAGATCAGCTAATAGAAAAATTAAATTGCAGTAGTCAGGGCAGTTGCAATTCATACATCTGACATAGTATGTCGACTTTGATTGGAATTGATCAAAAACACTACAAAATACCAACATTCATCCATTTTCATCTGAAAAAGTGGTTTGGATGTTTAGTTACTCTTCAAGAAACACCATTAGCTGACACTTTAAAGATCCTCAAGTATCTCAAGAACCTGTTTGAAATGTAGGGGAGGCATTAAAGGTGCCAAGCCTCAAGCTTTTTCCATCTGATGGTGCTGAACTTTCCTTTACGCTCTGATGGCAAGAACCTCTCTGCTTTCTGCCGAGCAGGGGAGAAGGGGAGAGGTTAAGTGAGGAAACGGGCGGGGGCTTAAGAAGAGACAAGTAAACAAGTCAGGCTGAGTGAATAATCATGTTTGTAGAGGTCAAGAGCAACGAGGTGGGTGCCAATGTAAAGACACAAGTGGAAAGGCTGAAATAAAGTGGAGCTGGTTTTAAGAAGAGCGGGTGATTCATTCAGGGCAAACAGGTGATGCAGGTTGAGAGAAGGTGGGCAGTCTGTCGCATGACCAGGTTCAGATCATCCACATCTGAATGGGCAGCTTTGTACGATCTGCACAGACCCGCCTCTGTCTCCCCACACATCAGTAGTGTTTCCCAAAGGTACGACTGTCATCTTTAGGTGTGGGAATAATCATAGATTTAACTGCATTCAGGTATGAGTGACAGCCCCGAATACCTTTATTATTTGGACAGAAATATACAAAGGCTTTGGGAGGACCTTCAGCATTAATCAGATTAAATTACATTAACAGTCCATCTGTTGGTTCTGGTTCCTTTGATTAACATTCATTGCAACAGAGCTTTCTTATTAGAGAAAAAAAATATTTTGTCATCCAGACCTTAAAACATCTGTGCAGTATATCTACAATATTTAATCCTGTTTTTCACTAAGGTAGCATCATGCCCAGATTAATGAAAGGGTCATACCTGAGCTGGAACTTCAAATGAGAGGTAAATGTACATTTTTTGAGAAGTAGTTGGGGGAGAATGTGTTGAAGTTGTCTCTCTCTAGGTGGGTAGTGAGTCTCTGCTTCAGGTGAAGGAGTTCAAGTATCTCAGAGTCTTGTACAGTGAAGAAGGAGCTGAGCCAGAAGGCAAAGCTTTCGATTTACTGGTTGATCTACCTCCCAACCCTCACCTATGATCATGAACTCTGGGTAATGACCGAAAAACTGAGATTTGCAGATACAAGCGGCTGTACGTAGTTTTCTCTTGAGGGTGGCTGGGCTCAGCCTTAGAGATAGGGTGATGTTCAGACATCTGGAGAGAGGTAGGAGTAGAACCGCTGCTCCTCCACCTGAAAGGAGCCAGCTTAGGTGGTTTGGGCATCCTTCTGGAGGCCTCCCTTTGGGGGTCTTCCAGGCAGGCCCAGCTGGAAGGAGGCCCTGAGGAAGACCCAGAGTGGCCTGGGAACACCTCAGGATCCCCCAGAAAGAGTCAGAAAGTGTCACTGGAGGGAGGGATTTTTGGGTTGACTTGCTTCCACCACAACCCGCCCTCTGATAAGTGGAAGAAGATAGACAGATCCTGTCAAAACTATGAATCAAAATTATGTGAACCACAAGCACTAAGATTGATGTGCTAGGAAGCACTGTCCGACTGCCGGCATCTATAGGCCTATTTTTTGTACTCTAGATTGAGATAAATGGCTGCAGATAACAACACAGTTAGTCAAATCTACCCCTCCCTTCAAATAGATTAGATCTGCATTGTCTCGTCTATGTATCTCTCTGTGGCTGAACAAGTGCAAAAAAATGCCCCCTTCTTCTGTCTCAGCTGATTCAGTGTACTTTGCATCTCTTCCGATGTCTCAAATCTCTTTTATTGCAATAACTGCAGTTTAATAAACACAGCATAGTATTTATCAGCTGTAACTCCAACATAAAACCTTCGGTTTCAGTTGCCATGATTTTCTGTGCACAATAAGCAGGACTTGTGGCAGCAGGACCAGAAACTGGAGTAAAAATCAGGCTGGCGTTAAGATGTAGTGTGTCCACATTGCAAAAATGATGTGGACACAGGAATGCATAAGTATGTAGTGCTCATGACAGCCTAGTAGCTTGAGTGCAGAAGTCAAAACTAGGCTTTAGACTTTATCCACATTTATTTACATTGTATGGTTGGTGCAGGTATTTTGTAACAGAGGTTGAATAAGGTACCTGAATGCCTCTCACTCATGCACTGCGCTGCTCTGTGGACATTACTGGGCTGCATACCAGAATACAAATTTTGAAATTATTTGAACAATAAACAGACTTTACCCTGCATGGCCCCAGAGTAGAAAGTTAGCTTGAGCTGAGATGTTTTGATGATTTTGCCCCTTGTACATAGTGTACTGTAGCCACTTTGTGGTCTTTTTTTTCCTGTGTTTTGATTTCAGCTCTTTTATTGATAATGCTAACATTCCCAAAAATATATTTGTACTCATAAAATAGAAAAACAGGCATAATTACGAAAGAGATGTAAAAGTTAACATTGAACCACTGTTTTTGTTTCATGGATGAATTTCTCATTGTGATGGAGAAAAGCTGTTAAAAATGACCCAGAGCTCTCAATTCAAAACAGGAAGGAAGCAGTGAATTGGGATGGGAAGGAGCTGAACAGCGTCTCTGTACCTGGCATCTTTTGTTATTGTTTTCATTGAGAGCCCTCTGGTGGTGGTATTTTTGCGTTTAAGGCCCATTGCACCTCCCTCAAAATTGTTGTCTCTTCTGAGCAGTCATAGATAGGGGAGTCTCAAGCTTACATTCATAAAACAACAAAACTAAAGTCGTCACATTTCAGAGGCTGGAAATAGAATACCATTGGTCCTTTCACATAGAAAAGGAGAACAGTTACTTGACCTCTGAAGAAGTTGCAGTAATTAATAACACTGACTCATCGTTGCAGGACTGCTATGTAAATTCTTGGGATACTGCTGAACTGTACAGCAGTAACTTTAAGTTATTAGTCTCAGCAGCAGCAGGTGAGTGGGGCAGCGTATGTCATCAGTTTCGCCACTTAAGAGAAGCAGTGGACCATGAGCTGCACTTCAATTACCTCTGTGAAGCTTGCAGGAATAATGCAGAGGAACGTATTTCTGGCTCCACTTTCACCTACCTTTCACAGCATCCTTTTGCAATCACACCCCCCTCAGAGATAAACAGAGCAATGAGCAGACAAATGACAGACATAAATATTTTTCTGGGTGCATGTCGATGCGGGGTTACCAGACACATAATTTATGCTCAGCAGCAAACGCTTGGCTGGGTGAAGTCAGCACAACATGGATCTGGCTGTTTGTGATCCATGTTAAAGCCCTCTTGTTCTACAAGACAGAGACTTACAGGGATTTATATCTGTTCTGGGGTTCTGGATACCAAATGGTCATCCTTATTTCTAGGTGTGGATGAAGCTCAATGCATCCTAAGAATTAAGGGTTGACCGAAATTGGTTTTAAAGGAGGACATCTATCCCAATTATTAGTGCATGTAACCAATACCCTTACCCAATATTTGTTTTCTAGCCATCCTTATATGATTTGAATCGTCTTCCTCCATAAATTTTTGCATAAATATTCTCCATAATTCAGGATATTCAGTATTGGATGTTCTAAGTTTCCTGGGTGAGGGACCCTTCTCTGATTTAATGTGACTCACTGGGATTTGAAAAATCTCTATACTGTTGTGGAACTCTGGTCCAGTTTTCTAACCTCTGGGTTGTTGCCCACTTAAAAATCCTTGCAGCCCACTCTTATTTTGATGGGTCTTAACTGACAAAAAGCTGAATTCTGCCTTTTTAACAATCAAACTGTTTAGAATCAGCTCAGCACATCTACAAAAATGTGTTACAGTGAGTATCACCATGGGAGATTTATTAGAGTAGAGGTTTTTGAACGTGCTAGAATTAATCAAATTTGGGCATTTATGACATGGTATTACATTTTCTAAGTTCAGATTTTAAAAAGTCTGAAATTTGATTAGGAACTCTCAATGGGATGTGATTCATTGTGATACACTACACTCTGAGATTAATCATGGTTAAAAATGGTCTTTCCCCTACTTTCTCTACTCATATTTCCTGTATTTCTTCAGCTGTCCTATCAAAATAAAGTCAGACAGCTCAAAATATAATCTTTAAAAAGATAATCTTTTGCCAGCCCTGATTTAAATCCAAAATAAAACAGAAAGCCAGCTCTTGTTGTTCTGGTATCCTAGATTTTTAATGCATTGTATGCACTGTGTAAACAATGTTTTAGTTTAACAGAAAGTACTGTGGGATGTGCAGCTATTTTACAAGCGGCTATTCAAATTCAAATTCTGTACAAAAATGTGGGTGATTTAAATTCATTGTGATGCATAGAGTTTATGTTATGATAACCACCTTGTAAATATCCCTGGTTTTATTATAATGAGGGGAAGTGATGCTAGTGAAGGACCAAGGCTGATTGCTGTTTGCATTTTTATGTAATTTCTGCAATGATGAGAATACTAAAAATCATATGTATTTTGATTTTCTAGGCATTTGTATTGCCACTTCACCTGCAAACAAATAAATCTGTTCTATTTCTGCAGTCACAGTTTCTCACAAAGGATTGTATCCACATCACCCTCCACTTTGTTAAATATTTAAACCACAAAATGTCTCTTAATCCCATTATGCTGCTACAGACTTTTCAAGCTGCATGAAACTATTTAAGGAAACATTAGTGAGGTTTTAGAAACCAGGAAAAGGCATCCCTCAGGCACTGAGCAGCTCTGAAAATATGCAGGTTGGAATGAAAAAGTATGGGCTAAAAATGGTTTCACTTGCTGTCACCAAGGAGATTAATCACTGTTCAGATGACTAAAATAATTCACTAATGTGTCAGTTAACTCTAAAGATATTCATCCACACTCAACATCCTCCCAAAGACAATCAATTCTCGAAGAAATGCTGGCTGAGAAATCTTGCAGTATTCTTAGAATCCAAGAACGAGTTATTTTTAAGCACATGAATCGTTTTCCACAGATCCTGCACAGTCATTGATCTGTGCTTCATAAAGTCACAGCTTGCCTTGCTGTTAAATATCATTCTGTGTTGCATAAGAAAGACCAAAAGTTTCAGTATGAACATCTTCTAATGAGACGGGAAAGAGCTAACCCCTCTCATAGTGACAGGTTACGCCTACAATACAGTAATGACGTCACCAATGACCTCTGCAGAGGAGCCATGCTGTGCACAACATCCCAACAAGCTCCCCATAGATTAAATGAGCACTTTTGCTTTTCTGCAGAATTTTACTGCCCATGGTAAAATGTTAAAGGCCAATTAGAAACTGGGTTGAAGGTGAACTGCATGAGTGGAAAAATGTTGAATAAAAACTGCTGTGACCCAAAAGACAGCTGGGAAATTTGATACAAGTTTTTGTTTGTGGTGAGAAAGAAATGAGCTTAGAGACTTCTGTTTCCTCCTCACTCTGGTCAAGGCTGCATTTGCTGCTAAAAGCATAACACGCCTAATGTTTTGACCTGTTAGTAGAGGTCAGTTGCATTGTGGGTAAAGTGATAACAGATATTACAAGGGAGTGGAATTTATAAAATACAAAAATAGTTGCCTTCCATTGATAGTAGTGATATAATTTTTTAAAAATCATGATTACTTTAAGCAGCTTGTTGACTAGTATATATAAAGTGTATAAAGGCTACATGATTATTGGTTAAAAATGTACTTTATGTATTCTTATTTATTATTAATACCTGGCTAAACAGTTAAACAATCCTGTCCTCAGCACTAGAATTACAAGTCTGTTATATTAACATTTTTTATCAGCTTGGGCCACATTCCCGGTCAAATGCTCCATCTTAACTTTATTGCAGCCACCTGCCACCAGTAGCCACTATAGTTGCTCTTGATGACTACTACCTTGCTGCCAAAGTGCACTTCAATCTGATATTAACAAGCGCTAACTGCTTTTGTACCAGTAGCATCTTGTAGGAACAGTGCAGTTAGCGCTTTATGATTTAGAAAATTGGGATAAAGTTATCCAGAGGCTGTGTCTGGATGTATTTAGGGCTGGTGCATTAACTGCAGATAATTAAGGGACACAATTAAAGCACCTTTTTTTTTTCAAACATGATTAATTGCATGCCTTATTCTTGCTTTCAGCACACTTTGGTTAAGCTACTGCCATGTCTCCTTGCAGCCTGAAGTTACCTCAACAGTTATAAGGATAGCACTTAGTTCATCTGCAGGAAGTTGTAAATGATCCATTCTGCCTTTGGAATAATCTCTCTTCACAGGCATGGTGTGAAGAGAGGTCAGTTCAGGACTGTTTCCAGTTCACACATTCATACATTTTTAAAAAGTGATGCAAACAGAAAACAAAAAAGCATCAGAGCAAAAAGGCTGGATTGAGGTCTGCAAGTGGAGTGTGCTCCAGAGCGAATCACTCTTTAGCCAGTCTTTGCAGTTCAGCTGTATGCTCTCCAGTTGGCTCCAGGTGTGCCAGAAGCACCTCTCCACTCTGTTTGACCAGTGCAGCAGGTCTGTTGTCACCAGATGCCCCTGCAAAAATGCTTCAATCCCTGTAGAGCAGAATGATCCCAGAAGAATGAAAGCATTCGGCCTGTTTCAAAACAAAACACAATGCACAGATTCCCAACTGTAAATCTCATCACAATATCAACATTAGTCCCATCCAAGCCAATGGTTATCATTTGGCTAGAGGGTACCACAACACCAGTGACAAAGAAAAGGTTGTTTTTAAAAGATATGGGCTTTTTATGTCTTTTATTTTAAAGAAGAGGACAGTGGGTAGAGTTGGAAACGGGGATGAGAGAAAGAAAGGTAGAAACGTGAGAAAGGGGCAGCAGGCATGACTTGAACTTGGGCTGCCTTCAAACATGGGGCACAACCTCACCATTAAGCCTGTTTTATGCTAGAGTCGCGAGTGTCCACACGTCAAATTTGACGTAAAATCTTCAGACATGCCCCTTCTGCACACATCTCTAGAATTTTTTGCAGACATGCCAGATGTATAAAACTTGTTACGAATGGGATTTTTGAAGACACTGCCCCCTAGCTGTTAGAATAATATCCATTTGTGGCGAGGTGGAAGCAAGCGCTCGGTATAAATGCACCTGACATTTCAGCATCACGTTTCTACATTCGGTGTCAGTGTGGCTCTCCATGTGGAAAGCATAGCCAAGCCTCTAGGCTATCTGGACCCCAGAACTGATCATTTTTGAGATGGAAAACCACAGAATTTATGTAAAACTGCATTTTATGTCTAGAGCATATAGACCTTTTGGCTTCATAATTAACTAACCAACAGCAGAGGCAGTTCTCTGTTGTTTACATATTATTCCCATGCAAACTCATAGTTCTTCCATGATTTTGTGATCTCAAGTCTCCAGCTGCTTTGTTGCCTGCTCCTCTGTGCTTTCCCCCAGGAATACATCTGGTAGCTGAGGGCATGAGCAAAGGAGCAGTTGGAGCAAACAATCGCAATCTGGGAACACGATGGAGTATGTGGAATTTGAGGGTTAGGGTCACAGTAATGTGTCTGAATTATTTTGTAAAAGATGTTTCATTTAATTTCTGTCTTTTGTCTAACATCTAGTGGTAGTCGTAACAAAACTACAACAACATCAGCAAGCACGGCTTCCTCAAACCCCCCTAAAGTTTGTCATTTCTTTAATGTAGGACATTTTATTTCAGGAGCAGACTTCCTTGCATGAAGGAAATGAAGCAGCATATAGAGAAATAGAAAGCTTGAAATCTGATTACTGGTTTGCTCCTTTGAGCATGTAGAGAAATTTTAAACCATATTAATCAGCCTGTGGTGGTAGAAGGAGCTTATTTATGAATGGCAGAGAAACATTCATGTCTGCATGCAAGTAGTTTGGGAAATGATGTTAATCTGTGTTGGGCTCAAGTGGAGTTGTTTGTAGTGACAAAGTTTAGCTAAATGCTCCACAAAAGCTCAACATGCGTCATCAGAAGGATGCTTTTTAATGCTTTTAGTGACTGTGGAGAAATGTTTCCTTCAGCATTTACAATCAGAAAGATTTTACTAAAGCAATACAACACAGCAGAAAGGCCGACTCACCCGTCATTTTGAGTTCCAGGAGCCTGTCTTTAAACATAAGGCCTGTCGTTGTACATTAGTACTCAACATGACAGTATCTAACACAGCTTACAGACTGTTCATGTGCTTGCCATACCAAGCTGCAGACCTGTAAGTGTCTATGTGTGTTATAATATGTCTGACCTGTATTTTTCTGGCTGTCTGCGCAAGTTTGTGTCTGCAACGGTGGGAATTAATCATGGAAACTTTTCAGCTATGTCCTTTTTTTCTTGTTTATTTGTTTGAAGAGTATTTTGGGACATAATTTGGCAGCACAGCCTCAGAGTAATACAGCTTCATGGGTCTTCTGTGCAAGTTAGAGTGCTTTATTTTAGCTAGAATCTTTGCTGTCTTAAATCTTCTACTTCTTTGGCACTTCTGAACTATCTACAGCCCACGACTGGGTTAGAAAGGTCAAGGGCAGATCAGGAATCGTGGCAATTAAGGGCTCTTGAAAATCAAAGAAATCATATTTTTAGGATAAGTATGGTTAGAAAAATATCAGCAATATTTTGAAGAAGTTTTTATTCCTGGAAGTCAAGGTGAGCTCTCTAAAGTGAATATTTATGTCAGCAGCAGTGCTCCAGTTGACATTATCTGTTTTTGGTCTCTCACAAAAGAAAGGTCTCTCAAATGAATCGTGAGTTTCCTCATTTGTCACCTTTCAGATTTGTATTTGTGAGCAATGTGGCGAGCAATGAGTCTGTCGTTTTGTCATCTGGAAGAACCAAATGATGAACTGCCAGACTCTGGTTTTGCTGAAACACTTAGATTATTTCAGCTTTGACTCTGACATTTACATTAATCACAATAGTCCTGACTTTTAATCTGCTTTTACTGAAATGTGGAAACCTTACAGTGACAGAAATGCATCTCCCATACAGTCATGGACGAAAATATTGGCACCCCTGGAATTTTTCCAGAAAATACATAATTTCTCCCAGAAATAGTTGCTATCAACAAATGTGTTCGGTATACATGTGTTTATTGCCTTTATGTGCATTGGAACAGCACAAAAAAATCCAAAGAAAAAAAAGAACAAAATTTACCTAATTTTACACAAAACTCAGAAAAAAAGGCCAGACAAAATTATCGGCACCCTCAACTTAATATTTGGTTGCACAACCTCGGAAAAAAATAACTGAAACCAATTGCTTCCTATAACCATCGACAAGCTTCTTACACCTCTCAACTGGAGTTTTTGACCACTCTTCTTTTGCAAACTGCTCTAGGTCTCTCAGATTTGAAGGGTGCTTCTTGCAACAGCAGTTTTTTGTCAGCAGTGGGGTTCTTCTCGGTCTCCCGCCATAGTGCTTCATCTCATTCAGATTACGAAGTATGGTCCGAGCTGACACTTGTACACCCTGAGTCTGCAGGGCAGCCTGAATTTGTGTGGAAGTTGACTGAGGATGTTTATCCACCATTCCAACTATCCTGCGTTGCATTCATTTGTCAATTTTTCTCTTCTAGCCATGTCCAGGGAGATTAGCCACAGTGCCATGGGTTATAAACTTCTTGATAATATTACACACAGTGGACAAAGGAATTTCAAGATCTCTGGAGATGGTCTTGAAACCTTGAGGTTATTCATATTTTTCCACAATTTTGCTTCTCAAGTCCTCAGACAATTCTGGGCTCTTCTTTCTCTCCTCCATGCTTGGTGTGACACACAGGCACACAACGCAAAGGTTGAGTCAACTTTTAGACATTCTAACTGGCTTCAGGTGTGATTTTTATATTGCCAGCACCTGTTACTGCCACAGGTGAGTTTAAATGAGCATCACATGCTTGAAATAAAATGATTTACCCACAGTTTTTAAAGGGTGCCAATAATTTTGTCCGGCCCATTTTTTGAGTTTTGTGTAAAATTATGTCAATTTTGTCTTTTTTCTTTGGATTTTTTGTGTTGTTCCAATGCACATGAAGGAAATAAACATGTACATACCAAAAACATTTGTAATTGCAACAATTTCTGGGAGAAATGGTGTATATTCTGGAAAAGTTACAGGTGTGCCAATGTTTTCGTCCATGACTGTACGTAAAGCGTCTGTGTGTAAGTCCTCTTTAAAGCCTTTTTTGAAATCACTATTGTATGTTTGAGCCTGAGTCACAAACTGATGGCTGGACATTCATGGTTCCATTGCTGTCACTGTTCCATCAATGACGCCCTTAGGTCCAGGTCCTGAAGCAGAAAAGCAGCCGCAGACAATCACACTACCGCCACCATGTTTGACTGTTGGTATGCTGTTCTTTTATGGAATGCTGTGTTATTTTAACACCAAGGGCCAGATCCACAAAGAATGGATTGCTCCTGCTAATAGCGCCGTTATTTGCGCAGAATTAGCTCACGCAATCTGCCCTGTTTTAGCGCCTTATCCTCAAAAGAATTTGCTCTAATCATATGCAGGTGCTAACACGCCCACAGTTTGGCAGCTGAGCGCTATTTGCGCCTCTGATTGCAATAAGCCCCATGGCATATAAGTGGCTCTGTTCCAAGATCACAGTTGACACGACAATGGCAGAGTCAGGCAGGAAAAGAACCTGTAATGTAGCTACTAATTTGACAATGCCAGGTAACGCATGGGAACTCTGAGTGGCAGGTTCAATGTCATCTTTGATGTCATCTAGTAGCGCAAGGATCATGCGGCCTGGCAACCGGTATCTGCAGATGATTTCATTGTCGCTTAGATCAAAAAGTGATACTCTCTTCCGATAAATCCTTTCTTGTGCGCGCCTCCCATCTCGCCTGCCATCTCGCCTGCCACGGTGCCTTCGCCTGGCTACAATCACTGCTGCCATGATTACCGCAGAGTCCTGGCATGACAGCCCTTATATAGGCTATGCTCCACAGTTACCACCAATTGAGAGCAATTTGCAATCATTTTGAGCGAGAGAGAGAGTGAGAGAGAGAGAAAGAGATATTGCGTGGATTTAATACACGGGTCTCACTGGCGGTAAATAGCACCACTTTACTGCCTGTGGCAATTAGCGCTGGTCTTTGAGGATTAGGTGGTATTTGCAATGAGGCTCATTTGCATAGGAAGGGGGCAATTTTGCACTGAATTTATGAATATTCCCTAATTTACATGCATGCAAATTGGACCGGCGCAGCGAGGAGTGGCAGTGCAGTTTGTGTTCAGTTTGCGTGCATTTCACCCTTTGCGTATGCTTTGAGGATTGCACGCTTTTTTTTTCTGTCATTTGCACAGGTTTAGCGGTCGCAAAAGCAGTGCAATCCTTGTGAGGATCTGGCCCCAAGTGTAATACCTACCAAAAAGCTTTTGTCTTGTGAGTCGCCAGAATATTTTCCCAAAAGTCTTTTGGATCATAAAGATGTTTTTTGTCAAGTGTGAATCAAGCTTTTGTTTTCTCCTTAGTCAGTCTTTATTTTGGCCATGGAACTCTCCCATAGATGCCATTCTTTTAAGGGATTTCTTGATTCGAGGGGTCTGGCTGTAAACAGGCCTGGGTGTGGAGAATGAAGTTTTGTATTAGAAAAGTATTAACAGCGAAGGACTAAGGACTATAGTTAATTATATCTATCCCTTTTGTTATTGCTATTGGGATTTTAGACACTGTCATTTTGTAATGGTGCATTTAGGGTAACAAAAGCCCTGAAAGAAATTTCAAACAAACCAGAAATTCTACAAACTGGTGGGAGCAGCTGGTCAGGCCATGATTGGTCCTTATGACCCCCTGCACACTCCACGACACAATCAAGCTGATGCTAAACACAACTTTAAAAAAATGATAGTTTTTGAATCATAAGACTTTGTAGATAATTTTTTATACTGTCAGCTTAATTTGATCTTAGATGTTTGATTTTTTTATATTTAGTCAGAGAAGGGTAGTTCAGATGATCTTGAATATCTAAGAATCTGAATATGTGTCTTTATTTATATGTGCATGAAACTAAAACGTCCTCTCTTGCTCCCTCCCTGCAGTGATCCTGTTCTGCATGGCGGCGCTCATCTTCCCCATAGGCTTCTATATCAACGAGGTGGGAGGCCAGCCGTACAAGCTGCCCAACAACACAGTGGTCGGCTCCTCGTATGTGCTCTTCGTCCTCTCCATCTTCTTCACCATAGTGGGACTTCTGTTTGCAGGCAAAGTTTGCCTCCCGGGCTGAGGACTGGACCGTGCTCGCCTCTGGACTGCCGCAGGAGGCTCTGAAAGTTTAATGGGATTTACAAAAAAAATAACACACAATGACTGAAAAATCAAAGACAACAAACTCTGCCTGGAAAGCCAAACAGGGATGTCTTGGATTATGTGTCAAGGGACCGCAGCACCTCGGAAGACCTAAATGAAAAGAACAAACACTAAAGTCAGGGTGTGGGCACAGAGCGGCGGAGGGGAGGGGCAGCCGAGGTCACTGCTGCATCCTGCCTCTGTTGATTTAAAATATGGCCGTGTCTCTGTCGTTGATCTGTCGGAAAAGGGTGCTTTATGTGCCGCTGTCATGGCAACTGCAGTCACAATGCTGGCACACATTTCTTGAGGACCACTACCGCCACTCCTCGACTTGACCCCCTGCCCGCCCGCCCTCAGCACACATCTGCGCCGTCACAGCCGCTCCTGTTGCTATTTTTGGCTCCTCTTTGCTATTTCAGTTGTGTGTTTTTCTGTTGTTGTACATTTTGTGTTCTTTATTTTGTTTTCCTTTGTCCCTCCGCCCCCTGCTGCCTTTCCACTGAAGTAGCTCACTGAGGTTCACTGAGCTGGGTCCTTAAAGGGGAACTCGGGGGAGGGGGTTCTGCCGGCTTGGCTTTAGAGCAGGTTTTTTTTTTTCTTTCTCTCGCCTGTCACTTCATAAGGCTCCAGGTGTGGGTTCTGAGGAGAGCAGCTGTGGGAGCAGCTGTGTGGGCTGCTGTGGACCACAGGAAGGTGCAGCAGGTGTGCTGCATCTTAATCTCCAACCCGCTGCAGCTTTGGAGCAGGTAGCAGCGGTGGAGAGGAGGGCTCCCTGTGCAGCTGAACAGGAGGAACCATAAAGGAGAATGCCACTCAATGTAAAGCCCAGTTCAGACCAAAGATTCTCAGCACAACAAGAGTGTTTTAGAGCGACACTAATGGCAGTCGCAGCTGTCTGAACTGAGTTTTCGCAGCTTGAATCAGGCAGTCTGATTTCGACTTGATTCTGTTCATCAATTGCAGACAGATTGTTCCAAGCAGATAAATGGGAAATGGAAATCTTGTCTTGATAGGCTATGAACACCAATAAATATTTGCTCAAAGTGGAATATTCATATTTACACAGTGAATTTTTGAAAAAGATATCTTTCTTTTTTAACTTTTCCCAGAAAATCTTAAGCCCTTAAAAACTCCTGTCTCCATTATCTGCACACGAAAGCAGGATATGTGGTATTATATGAGATAATACATGAGAAACTCAAGAATGTAGGAGCTAAATTTGTCTAATTATTCCCAGCAGATATTTTTGTTATAACTAGGGATGCTAATTTTTAATCATTTAGGCCCATAATCCCAGTCAAACACTCCATCTAAACCAGTGGTTTTAACTGGTGTGAAAACCACAATGTGAAATCGTGACCCAAATGCCCAAAATCAATCCATAAATGATTTTTCAACCACCAAAACAGGACATGCATGCAAACCTGTTATTTCACCCTATTTATTTGCAAAAATGTAGATTTGGTTGTCTTTATGCCCAGTTAAGCTTACATCATGGTTATGTTTATATTTTCTAACAACTCCCTCAATATTCAGTGATATTTTCTCAGAAAACTCGATTAAGTTCCACCTTTTCCCACGAAATGAATCTTCTTCCTTTGGTTTTGCTACTCTGTTAAACTGTTGGCCACATTGCTCAACACTGCCCCTACCATAGATGGTGGTATTACAACATTTGTCCTTATCCGTAAGCTTTGAAAGAACGAACTAAAAATGAATGCAGAGTATGGACAGAAAGGTCCGTCTGTAACCAAATACATTTCAAACAGAGAACATGAATGAGCCTGAAGAAGTAGCAGTGGATCAGGAGCGCGTCAGATTGATTTAGTCATTGATGGTTTGCCTTTTGGCCATCTCTGGCAATCTTTGCTGTTTTCAGAAGTCTGCTGACTCAGCAATCCTTTGGCATTGAGCCTTCAGCTTGGCGCTGATGCTAGTGGTTACTGCTGCTTCGTATTCTGTTGATAGTCCATCGTTAAGGTTGAGAGAGCGGGTCACATGTTGTGACGCCACCTACTGTTTCAGAATGTCTAATCTCCTGTGGAAAGAAACTACAACCATTATTTATTAGTGTATTTTATCAATTAATATTTTATTATCAGAATAATAAAATATTTGCAATATCGGACAGTTATTTATCAGTACCAGTAATTATTGTGCATCCCTACTTTTAATAGTGTAAAATAGAATACATAGAAACTTGTCAGCCTAGAATTTACATACATCAGAGATACTGTCTGGCACAGTTTATTTTTTAAAGGTGAATTTGCCACTAGAAATACCCCACCTAACAGTTGAGAGCCACTGACCTAAACTGTAATGCAGTCACCTGCCACAAGTAGGCACTGTAGTTTTTCCCAGTGACTACTGCACAGCCACAATGCTCTTTATTCTGATATTTACAATCGCTAACTGCTTTAGCACCAATAGCATCTTGAAAGAACAGCACAGTTTAGCTCTACAATGATCTAGAAAATGGGGATAAAGTTGTCCAGAGGCTGTGTCAGGTTATACTCACACATGTAACCTAAACATTAAATGATGACATTCAGCTCAGGATTGTGGACGTTAAGCTGCAAAGACGATCAAAGACTGACAGTGCTAGCATTGCTAACTTTAACCTATTCTACAAGCCAACTTCAAGATGCTACAGTGTGATGTTTTACCTTTATAGTATGAAGTTGGCTTTGGACTAGTCAGGTTAAAGCAGTTATGTTTAGCTTGTAATCAGAGGTGAAATTACACACTTAGAGCATCACTAGTTATAACAAAACTGAGCTAGCAAAGCTTTTATGTGTTTAGATGTGCCATGAAATTGCACTGCCACCTTACAAAATTGATGACCACGGAGATTTTGTGATGAAACTTATATAGAAATGATAAACATTATGACAAAAACATGAAAAAACGGTGACTGTGCAGTTCTGACCCTCTTGTAGAGACAGATTTCACAGATTATCGCAGAGCAACCTGTCAGTAGAAGCTGTAAGTTTCAACCCGTCTCGTTAATTTTTGGTCTGAACTGGGCTTAAAACTTTGCATTATGTTGAAGTTAGCGAGTGTAGACAGCTTTTTGCTAAGATAAAGCCATGACACTGATACACATCATTTGCCAATAACTAGAAAACTGTGAATTTAGAAAATAACCATCTGATCATACACGCTCCTCTTGTATTTGTAGTAATGCTCTCTAAGTATAACCACAGGAAGAGAGGCCTTTTCATGGTATTTTCAGACTTCACTGTGGTGTTACATCTCAGTCAGTATCTCTAATAATAGCAGACAGTATTAAATTTTCTACACAGAAACTGCTGTTACCTAAGGAGTGAAAAAAACATTTGTGAATGCTGAATATTGGTGGTATTCTCCTTTAATGTTGGACAGAAAAGAAAAGAGCCAGGAGTAATTTTTGTCTTGTTTTGTCGGAACAGTAAAGGCATCAGGACTGCAGGTCCAGTCCTTGATGGGGCTGTGCCTCAGTGTGCTGCCACTGAGGCCCATGATTGTAAAACACACCCAGAATCACACACTGTACTGTAAAAATCCCCTTATTAGGGCTAGATCTTACCACTGTCTTCATTTTAGCTACTTATGTTTGCTATAAGGCATACATGGGTATTTATATTTATATTGGATACTTACATTCTCAAGCAGTGGTTCCCAACCTTTTTTCCTTAGGGCTCCCCTACTTATACCTAACAAAAGCTAAGCCCAACCCAGAACCCACTTGGAAAAAGTAAACATCAATTTTAATTTTTTTCATCAACAAATTCACAACATGATAGAGCTACATGCACTTTTTCTTGACAAAAAATCTATGTATAATCTGTCCATTATTACGATGGCGTATTAGGGCCACCCTAGAAAAATAATAATAAAAAGGATCTGTTAATTTTCAAGAAAAAACTCAAAATTCTCAAGTTAGAAAAGTTGTTAATCACAAGGAAAAAAAAAGATTTTTTTACTTTAATAGCTGTAAATGCATGTGAACCAAAACGTAGAATTTTGAGATTCCAGCCACTGTTTTCAGTTTAATTTCTTGCATTTTTTTACTTTAGGTGTTGTAAATTTACGATTTTAAAAAGCTTGACATTTTTGAGGTTCTAGTGTCAAAATGTAAGACTTACTAAACTTGAAAATTGTATGTTTTTCTTGTTAATTTCCTACTTTAATCTCAGAAATTCTGGGTTTGATTTCTTGTAAGTATAAGAGCTTTATAATTTCTTTTTTCTCTACAATGTTGACTGAAAAAAACATTCTCTTTATTTTTCATCTTTTAGGTTGGCCCTAATACATTATGTTTCTTATCATGGTTTAAAAATATCTATATCTATATCTATATCCACACACACACACATATATATATATATATATATGTACATCTAGTTTTGACATCAGAGCAGACAGGGTCCCGCACCCTCCCCTGAGATCTTAGGTGCCCCCTCTAGGGGGCCCGGACCCTAGGTTGGGAACCATTGTTCTAAAGCATATGACGTATCCCAGAATTGATACTAGCTCTTATTTGTGGTTTATCTGCAGATATGAAGAGTTTCTTTGAAACTGATCAAAAATCAGATTTCTTATTGACATTAGAAAAAGTTGAGTGATTATCTCCATTTCTACACAAATATTTTAAAGTCCACGTATTTACAGCCACTACTTAACTTTGAATTGTCAAAGACAAGTTCAAAAGCCCAGAGATTTACTCCAAACGTCTTCTACCACTTTTTGAAGTGTGTGTTTTTATGTGTCAGGTCAATCACGGAGCTCAGTGGTTCAGTCTTGGAGTTTTGTTTCGTATTTCTGTTTCCTGCTCGGTTTTTCTTACTCTCAGCCTGGTGATGTAAACTGCTAACTATCCACTCTGCAGTGCCCTGTCTGGTTGGTTGAGTATTGTGCCATGACCTGTTTTTGTTTAATAATGTACAGACACAAAAGGCAGGATCTCTGTATTAGAAAGCACTGTGCATTCAACAGTATAGGTAACAGAAATAGAAGCACCACAAATGTATAAAAAAGAGAACTTCTTACCTCATTGTTTTTTGTTTCTGCTATTATTTTCTAATGGTGGCAACGTGTGCCCTCTAATTTGTCTCTTGCCTTGATCGGATGTCTTCACATAAAGCCTATGATCATAGGAAATTATTTATCACTGAATAAAACGAGAAAAAGTGGGTGTGTGACTCTGACACTGTCTGAATGCTTTATTTTGTTGTTTTAAAGGATAAGTACAACCCCAATTCCAAAAAAGTTGGGACACTGTAAAATGTTAATAAAAAGCATAATGCAATGATTTGGAAATCTCATAAAGCCATATTTTATTCACAATAGAACATAACAGATGTTGAAATGGATACACCGTTTTACCGTTTCATGAAAAATTATTATCTCATTTTGAATTTGATGGTAGTAACATCTCAAAAAAAGTAGGGGGGCAACAAAAGGCTGGAGAAGTAAAGTGACAATGCTAAACCACATACCACATCTAACACAACAGCATGGCCTCACAGTTGAAGAGTCCAGGTACTGAGCCGGCCTGCTGCAGTCATCAGCAGAAAACATTTGGATAGAATCTTACATCAGACAAGAATGGGACAACATGCTGCTCCCAAAACTCTGGCAACTGGTCTCCTCACTTCCCAGATGTCTATAGACTCTTAAAAAGAGAAGGGGAAGCTTCGCAATGAGATAAATGGGAGTTATTTTGTACAGGCACTCCTGATAATACAAAAATGGATAAGGAAACAAGCTAAGAAGCTCAGCGTTTAATTTTTTCTATTTTTGCTGTCATAATGTAGAAGGACTTAAGGACAGTTTGCGTTTTGCTAGAGATTTAAATGAAGAGCTCACAGGTAAAAATATCTATCATAAATAACAAAACTTTATTCACCCACAAAACCCACAATGCATCAGAAAGTAAATGCTCATTTTGTTGAATTAGTTCTGCAGAATTGTTCATGTTTGCTGTCACCTTAACTTTTCTTTGCGTGTCTGCAAGTGTACATTCTCCTGCACTGCGGGGAAGTCGGACCGTATCAAGTCACAGCAGGAGGACCCATAGATGAGACTGCTAGACTTGATTCAGTCAGAGCCTCCTGATCAGCAGCAGATGCTTAATGGTGAGTTATTGGAGGAAAGATCAACAGTGACAGATCCCAGAACGGTTCTTACAGCCCAGACAGAGGTAAGACCTTTCCCAGGCCAAAAACGCTCACTTATAACTGCTGAAGAAGTGAAATGTGCTCTGCTGTGTCATCAAAATGAAACATCCATAGTTCCATTATTATGATTACAATAAGCACCCTGTGCAGCAATGTGCATTACAATGATGAGGATGAAGAAATTATCAAGGCTAGATTTCTATGATGATTCAAAATCATCAGTGAAACAGAATAACCATCACTACCCATATGTTTGCACACAACTTTATCACTGACCAGTTCATCTAAGACGCTGTATCTCTCAGAAAGGAATTGCTGTAATTTGCCGGTACAATGCATTCCAAGTTTTAGATTTTTCATTTAATCCAATTTTAATTGAGAAGCAAAGTCTGGCAGTTATATTTATTTAACCACAATGAAAACATTACAGACTTAGACACATAGACTAGTTTTAGAAGTAGTTGCACGAACTGTGGCTCACTTTAGCTTTGTTAGCTTTAGCTAAAGCTAACATAGTTACACTAGCTACTTAATTATACCACATAAGACCAATGTAGCTAAGTTACCTTTAGCAATGTGAGCTTTAGCAAACATAGCTAGAGCTAACATAGCTACATAGATAATATATAAATATAGCTTAAATGGCTGTTTTGCGAAATAAGTATAAGCTATGTAAACTATTTAAGCTAGATAGCAACATTAGCTACATAGCCCTGCCTTGTTTTCTATAGATAAGTTAGCTTTAGCAACATTAGCTTTAGCAAATTTGGATTAGCTAGCATATCTTCACAGATAACATAGATACATATTTTACGTAGCTGCTTTGTGAGCTAAGCTTTTGCTAAATTAGCCAGTAGCACCTTTTTTTGCATAGCTCTGATTGCTGCATAGCTCCATTAGCTACACAGCACTGTTTTCTATAGCTAAGTTAGCTTTATCAATATGAGCATTAGCAAACATAAACTAAAGCTAACATAGCTATGTAGTAAATATACCTATGCAGCTTTCATAGCTGCTTTGTCAAATTAACCTTACCTATGTTAGCTACATAGCTACATTAGCTTTATAACTGTTTCCCATAGGTAAGTTGGTTTTAGCAACACGAGCTTTAGCTAACAAAGCAATGTAGATTATGTATGGAAATAGCTTACATAGCTGCTTTGTCAAATTAGCTTTAGCAATGTTGGCTACATAGCTTTGTAAGCTACTTCACTGTTTTCTAAAGGTAAGTTGGTTTTAGCAACAAGAGTTTTCGCAAACGTAGCTAAAGCTAACATTGCTACACAGATAACTAGATACATAGCTTATGTAGCTGCTTTGCGAGTATAGCTTTCGCTACATTAGCTACATAGCACCATTTGCTTCATAGCTCTGTTTTCCATAGCTTAGCTTTAGCAATGTAAGCTTGAGAAAACTTAGCTAAAGCTAACTTGGCAAGGCAGATAAATGTAGATATATAGCTTATTTAGCTGCTTTGTGAGCCTAGCTTTAGCTACATTAGTTATGTAGCACCATTTGCTATATAACTCAATTTTTTTCATAGCTGCATTTGCTATGTAGCTCTGTTATATCCATAGCTTACACAGCCGTCTCTGTGAAGAATGTTTTATATAGGATGAGCTTTATTCCTGTAAACAGACTGTTTACTTAGCTTTAGTAAATATTTTGTAATCAGGTTTTGCAGGTCAGGTTTTTACTTTGAACCTTTGGTATCATAACCATTACCTCAACCCTTATCTTGACCCCAAATGTAAGTGTAGTCTAATTTTATTTCAAAAGTTTAAGGTATATTACTGTTCTGAGGGGTCTGTGAGAGTGGCTGTCAGACATGAACAGACTGCAGCCAGACTGTCTTGGTCACATCTAAACTCCCCCCTGCTGTTCTGTTATAATTGTCTGACACATTTAAGACCTTTTCTCTTGAAACTGTCATACTTGCTGTCAGGTCGGTGTGTTAAATGAGACAACCAAAAAGCACTGATCCTTTCCTAATTTTCCTCTGTCGTTAAACAAGTCTCTTCCATCTGTAGAGCTGGTCTTCCTGAGCAGACTACAGCTACATTAGTTTCACATTTATTTTGCTTTTGCTGCACAGTCTTTGTGTATTGAGTTAATATAATTTGTTTCTCACTTTGAGAGAGAATAAAAGAGATTCAGATTCTGATTCCACTCAGGCCCTTGGGAGAATGAATGAGACACTGCTCTGGAGCTGTTGTTTTAGTCTCATTGGAGATTTAAAACCATGACTTCTTTAAATAAATAAATCTTGCAGGAAACTGTGTTCTGCCAGTTTCTGTTCCAAATTACTGCATGCTCTAACCCGAATTGATACAGATACAGCAGCATCTTGCACTTGTTATGTATCATTTAACATTTCTCAATTAAATAATGTGACGCAGAATTATTTACTCTGATAGACGCCCTTTCATGACATAAGCTGTGTAGGCGGAAGAAGCCGGAAAGACTCCCACAGCAGTTGCTCCTTACCTCTACAATCCCTTTTTGTAGATGCACACTGCTCTTCCCCTCCATGAATGCTGTGTTCATGGGTTACAGTGAGGCGTCCCTCTGCCTGGTGTGATAGATTATTTTGTCAGCATGCTGCCAAGCTCACTTAGATGGAAATATGGCCACCATCTGTACACGAGAGCTCCCAGCTCTCTCTACTCCACATGAACAGATCTATCTATCTATCTATCTATCTATCTATCTA
Source organism: Cheilinus undulatus (assembly GCF_018320785.1). Lineage (NCBI taxonomy): Eukaryota > Metazoa > Chordata > Actinopteri > Labriformes > Labridae > Cheilinus > Cheilinus undulatus. Next base: position 32,943,168 of record NC_054885.1, on the reverse strand, counting down.
TCTATCTATCTATCTATCTAGCCTGTTTGCCTGTTTCAATACTGTTTGATGTATAATGGCTGTGGACAGGGGTGTAGCTAGGATTTTTGGGCCCCCTGAAAGAATATTACACAGCCCCCCGCCCCCACCCCATCCTTAAACTGGCTAGCCAAGCAACAAATGTTGCATAATTTTTAACAAACATATATGCATTTGAATTTATTTTTGAAGCATAATTTACCAATATTTTTACAATGCTTAGACTGTATTTACTTGCATTATTTCGCAGGGCTGGACTATATCATTTGGAAATTTTTAAGGGAAGAGCAGAGGCTCCCCAGTATTTATTTTACTCGATTTGATACAAATTTAAGTCTGTTGGCCGATTCATTTTGTCACTTACGGTTCTATAATGACACTAATTACAAAGAAAAAATAGATATAAACATACTTTTCATTGTAGGCTCCTCAAAGGCCGCTCCCTAGTGTGGGCCCGGGTAATTTGGACCCTTTTTCCCTTCCATGCTACACCCCTGGGTGTGGTTAAGAGAACCATGGAATGAAGTGAATAAAATTAAGCATTTGTATCTTCTTACATCCGTGGATTCAAATACATGTATTATATTTTGGAGCCCCCCAAAATACAGCCCCCACATATTTCTATGTAATAAGTTGAAACACAACATTCAACATAGTTTTAGCTTATATATTTGCTTGGGTATTTATTTTGCCACTTTCTGCATGCATCATTAACAGCAGAAAAGCATAATGATTGGCAGGAGCCCTTTTAAAGCCAGACTGAGTTTCCTAGAGAACTGCTGTAAATGACAGTGCTGTCTGCTTTTAATCTGAAAAAGCACAAAGTGAATGTTCTGTATGTTATATGCTGGGTTAGTTGATTTATTGAGAGGCTTAAAAACCTGAGCCGTTCTCACTAAAGGCTCTTCTCCTTGCTGCAGTAGGAGAATCACAGCTGTAAGTGGTTAAATTAATGCTGCTTTGGTTCCATTTAGCTGCGTCTATAATGTGATTGTTAACAGCTGTGTTTCTGCACAGAGAGCTAAGGATGTCTGCAGTGATAGAAGTCTGAGTAAGCAGGAAAAGTGCAGCACACGGACTCTCAGATGTGAGCCATGCTGCTCTGAGGCCCGCTAACTTTAGCTGCCTTCAGTATCGATCGCTCAGTGGGAGGGAGACAGAGATGCAGCAGAGGATGCTGGGATGTTTCCTCCCAGACGGTTGTCTGCCTGCTGCACGTCAGTGTCCGTCACACGGCAGTCCTGCTGCTTAGGAGGGAAAAATGTAGGAAACGTAGAAGCAGGATTATTGTGGAGGAAGACGAGACAAATTTGACCATATAATCCAGTTTCCAAAAAAGTTGAGGTGGTGTGAATACGAATACATTTGCAAAGATTAAAAATAGCACAGAGGAGAGATACACAGCGGTGCTCAAAACAGGAAGGTTTCTGATTAGAATCACATCAGGCCTTTCTATGTTGAGCATGCATATTCTCCTCTTAACGGTGCTGGATCTCTCCAAGTACTCCAGAAATCAATATTCTCCATAATCAAATGGTGCTTTAGCTAGCACTTTACAATGCATTTGATTGTAGTGTATCCTGTTAATCTGAGACTGCATGCTTACATGTACAGATTTGTTTAGAAGTTATATAAAATAGTATCTTTATTATTTTTATTATATCACTGTATCCCACTAAATTCCCAGAGGAAATAAGGAAATTCTTGAATAAAATACACTATATGGACAAAAGTATTTAGCCGCCTGGCCATTACACTAGCAGGGATTGCTATGATATTGTATTCAAATGCATGTGGCCCCCTTTTTACAGCTGTAACAGCCTCCGCTCTCCTTGGAAGGTTTTCCACAAGATTTTGGAGTGTTCCTGTGGGACTTTGTGCCCATTCATTCTGTAGAGCATTTATATGGTGGCACTGATGTTAGATGAGAAGGCCTGGCTCGCAATCTTCATTCTGTTCATCCCAGAAGTGCTAGATGGGGTCAAGGTCAGGGCTCTGTGCAGGCGAGTCAAGTTCTTCCACAGTGAATTCATCAAACCATGTCTTTGTAGTCCTTCTTTGTGCACTGGGGCACAGTCATGTTGGAATAAGAAAGGGCCTTCCCCAAATTGTTGCCACAAAGTTGGAAGCATAGCAGTGTCCAAAGTGTCTTGTTATGCTGAAGCATTAAGACGAAGCCCAAAGCCTAAAGAATGGTCCATACCACAGTTGGCACAATGGACTGGTGATGTGAGGCTTGCATGCAGCTGTTCAGCCATGGAAACTGACTCCCGCTGCACCGTTTTTGCACTTAGATTAATGCTAGTGGAAGTTCAGAACTGATTTTATATAGTCTTCAGCTTTTTGGATGAGTTGCTGTTGTTCCTAAACGCTTCCACTTTGCATGAGACTGCAATGACAGGTCAGACTGAAACACCTGAGTCCAGTAGTTAACATGTGGCCAAACACTTTTGTCCATACAGTGTTCCCTACATTTGTACATCATTAAGGTTAATGCGCCTCTTTTTGTTTCACCACTGATTATCACATTGCCATTTAAAAGTCTGTCTGCTCTCACTTTGAGCTCCTGGTTGATAAATTAGTTTTCTCTCTCACCATTAGTATATTAAATCTGCCAAGCTGTTATGCAGTTTTTTGGTTTATGCTCATGCCAGAAAAACACACAGAAATGAAAAACAAACAACGGCTCATAGTGTTACATCATACTTGGAGTGACAAGAGCTTCAGCAGAGCCAGAAAACCCTTCAGCATAACACTGGACAGGAGTCATATTTATATTCTACTTTAGTTTAAGTTCATATAGGGCTATCATAATACAGCATTGCAAACTTTTATAGAAATATAGAGGAAAAATCTCAACCTTACCCACTCTGATACAACAGCAACAAAAATACACGTCCCAGGCTGGTGTCTTTGTTAATTTCTAGGCACTAGTGAAGCTGACAATTTTACGGATACCTCTGATTTAATGTTAATCAAACCCATAATCCTAACAGGAATTTTGTTTTTAAATATTGGTTTATGAAACATAATCCAGATAGACCAAACACTTCCAGAAAAGCTGGGACATTGTGTAAAATGTGAACGAAAGCAAAATGCAGTGATTTGAAGAATCCTTTTCAACTTATGTTCAATTAAAATCAGCCCAAAGATAAGATATTTAATGTGCAAACTGATATACTTAACTGTTTACTTTACTATACATACATGTTGAATTTGATGCCTGCAAAATTCCCAAAAAGTTGAGACATGAGCACGTTTATTCAGGTGTTAAATTACCTTTTCTTTAAAGAACACTCTGTAAGAGTCTGGGGTCTATTAGACACTTATTGTTTAAATCTGGTTAATGATGTGCATCTAAAGTTGCTGAATACTGTGGAGTTTCATCTTGCACCATGCATTTTCAGTGAAGACAGATCTGATCTGCATGCAGGCCAGTCTAGTACCCCCACTCTTTCACTGTGAAGCCATGCTGTTGTAACTCATGCAGAACGTGGCTTAGTAAATAATCAGTGATGTCCCTGTAAAGATGTCTGGATGGAAGCATGTGTTGCTCCAAAGCCTGTATGTCATTCTCAGTATTGATGGTGCCTTCTCAGATGTGCAAGTGAGCCATGCCCAGAGGTGTCAAGAAACAAAGTACAAATACTGTTACCTTACTTAAGTAGAAATTTTGGGTATCTATACTTTACTGTAGTAATTATTTTTCAGCCGACTTTTTACTTTTCAACTTACATTTTCACACAATTATCTGTACTTTCTACTCCTTACATTTTAATAATAGCCTCATTACTGCTATTTCATTTCAGCTTGTTTTCATTTCGGCTTGGCATCGTTAAAAAAAAACAAATAAAAAAAACAAAAACCTATCCAGATAAATTGTGCCATTCACCAGAGTGAATTTGATTGTGGTTGGATGAGAAGTATAAACATAATACCATTCTGACATCCTATTGGTTTGTACGTGATCTATTGCACCTTCAGACATGACACAAATCACGTCACACTCTAGCAAGGAAATAGCAGACGTATGTAGCCTAGTACGAAAATGTCCATGGCAGAGACTCAAGAGATCTGGAGCAAAATGTCCCCACCAAGCACCAGCAAGGAGGTTGGTAGTACACATACTGTATATGGTTCTTGAATGTATTTGCATTGTACCAGAATGTGTTAATTTTCAATGGGCATAAATGCAGCTGAAACAGGTGCATCCCAAATTTTTCAACATCAACATTTTAATATAACATTATAGTCATTATGGCCTTTAGAAAAATGTTTTTTTTGGGGAGGTGGAGTAGTGCACTATGGTAGAATGGAATGCAATGGAATGGTAGAATGGAATGGAATTGAATGGAATGGAATGGTAGAATAGAATGGAATGGAATGGTAGAATAGAATGGAATGGTAGAATGGAATGGTAGAATGGAATGGAAAGTATAATGGAATGGAATGGAATGGTAGAATGGAATGGAATGGTAGAATGGAATGGAATGGAATGGTAGAATAGAATGGAATGGTAGAATGGAATGGAAAGTATAATGGAATGGAATGGTAGAATGTAATGGAAAGTTTAATGGAATGGTATAATGGAATGGAATGGTAGAATAGAATGGAATGGTAGAATGGAATGGAAAGTATAATGGAATGGAATGGTAGAATGGAATGGAAAGTTTAATGGAATGGTATAATGGAATGGAATGGTAGAATAGAATGGAATGGTAGAATGGAACGGAAAGTATAATGGAATGGAATGGAATGGTAGAATGGAATGGAATGGTATAATGAAATGGAAAGTATAATGGAATGGAAAGGAATGGTAGAATAGAATGGAAAGTATAATGGAATGAAATGGAATGAAATGGTAGAATAGACTGAAATGGTAGAATAGAATGGATTGATAGAATGGAATGGAATTAGCCCCTGTTGTGTGGCCTAAGCTTTTGTCCTTAATGGATACATTACTTTCACTTTTATACTTCCAGTAGTTTCAAAACCAGTACTTTTATACCAGTACTCAAGTAAAAAGCTTGGGTTGAAGCTTTAACTTCTACAGAAGTCTTTTTAAACCCTAGTATCTCTACTTCTACCTGAGTAATGAATGTGAATACTTTTGACACCTCTGGCCATGCCATGGGCACTAATACACCCAGACACCATCACAGATGCTGGCTTTTGATCTTTGAAGTATAAACCATCTGGGTGGTCCTCTTCCTCATTACCCCAGAAGTTACTATTTCTATAATAGTATTTGAAATGTGGACTTGTCAGACTGCACGGAACACTTTTCCATTTTAGGTCAGTCCGTCTCAGATGACCTTGATTCCACTGAGTGTGAGGCTTAGATCTACCACAGACTTGGACTTGTGCAGGGGCCTTATTGTACTCCTGCCCCAACTTTTTTTGGAATATGTGGCCAGCATCAGCTAGAATGTGTTTTAATAAGATAAAATAAAATAAAGTTTTGACATTAAATATCTTGTTGTTGTGCTAGGTTATCTTAAATATGTGAAAAAGAATTGTCGCATCACTTTATTTTATTTTATTTACCTCTTACACACACGTCCCATTTTTTTGGAACTGGGGCTTGTACTTCTCCTTTTCCCTCCTGGTAAATAACATTTGACCTCCATGAGTCCTTTCAGACAAGTGTGCCCTCTAGCCCTCCTCCAGACTTCATTCTCCTGCTGACACGGATCTGAACTAGTGCTAGAGCACACGTCCTTCCTCATCCCTGAGGCGCTCTGAGAGCTCACACTAGTGTGAGTGTGCTCTAAGTCTCTCCATGCTGAGCTCCCCGTGGTCGTCCATGTGTTTGGTTTGTTGTTGTAACAGTCAGGGTTGGAGGAGAGGCTGCAGGCGCTGCAGTCTCACGGCCCACAGACCGAGCCCCCTGACCGGCGTTTATTTCTGCCGGCCCAAACGTTTATTTTCACCAGAGTATTAGTGTCTATTTCGATACGCCTCTCCTGTTATTTTAGATGAGTCACTGGGGAGTGAGTGGGTACATGTGAGAACAGTGTGTGCCAGGATAAAGGGATGTGTGCATGATGGTGAGAGCTGTACGTATGTGTGTGTGTTTGTTTGTCAGATAACACACTTGTGTTAATGTAGGCTTCTGTCTCCATTGAAATGAAAAGCATGTTTCTTTGTCTGCTGTCAACAAGAGATGGGAAAGGGAAAGTCTCTGTGTCATTCATTTCAAAATGATGGGCTTAGAAAAAAATATATAATATTTATACATTAAAATGGCCACAGCAAATGTAGCTCCATGTTTGGTTTCACAGAAATAACACAGACGTTAGATTAATCCTGGGGTTGGGGGGAATGTCAGGGAGGAACCTCTCTCACTGTCCTGAAATGACCTTTGTGATGTAGAAATGACAAACAGAATTTCTAGATTATTTTGCTCCTTATCATCATCCTGCCCACAGAATTGAGAGGGCTGCCGAAAAACCCAGAGGACTGGCCTTCCCCAGGTGTGAAGTAATGAGGATATCAATGCATGTGTGTTGGCTCAGTAGCATCAGAGCTAGCAGTCCCGTCTGATAGTTACTTCATTTTGGAGCTGAAAAGTGTGTTGAGCTATTATTGTGTTTTCATGTTATAATACTTCATTTCACCTATTTTGCCACTGCTAACCAATTTTTGCAACTTGTTATCCCCTTTTGCCATTTCTTTTACCCCTTTTCACCACTATTTTTGTCCTTTTTTGTCATTTTCAACCCATTTTGCCTCTCCTGACCTGTTTTTGTGACATTTAACCCATTCATACTAATTTTTCTGCCTTTTCACCACTATTTTTGCCCATTTTTAACCACATTTTACCCATTATTTGCCACTGCAACCCAATGTTTTTCCAAGTTTAACCCATTTTGCCAGTTGTTTCCCCCTTTTCACCAAATTTTTATCCATTTTCTCCACTTTCAACCCATTTTTTCCTCTGCTAAGCAAGTTTTGCAACTTGATTACCTATTTTTGCCATGTTCAACCCATTCATTCCATTTTTTTTGCCCTTTTAATAATTATTTTTGTCCTTTCTTGCGACATTCCACCCATTAATAATAATAATAATAATAATAATAATAATAATAATAACTTTATTTGTGTAGCACTTTTAAAAACATGGGATTACAAAGTGCTTTGCCTCTGGTAACCCATTTTACCATTTGTTTCCCCCTGTTTATCCATTTCTGCCTCTGCTAAGCAGTGTTTGCATTTTATTAACCCATTTTTGTTACGTTTAACCTGTTGATATTAATTTTCCCCCTTTTCAACAGTATTTTCAACATTATTTTTGCTCATTTTGCCACATTTAACCCATTATCTGCCACTGTTACCCAATTTTAGTCATTTTCAACCCATTTTTGTCTCTCCTAACCAATTTTGCTGCATTAAATCAGTTCATGCTTATTTTTCTACCTTTGCACCACTATTTTGCCCATTTTTTCCCATATTTAACCCGTTTTTGCTGATTGTTTCCCCCTTTTCACTACATTTTTATCCATTGTTGGCATTTTCAACACACTTTTGCCTCTACTAAGCAGTTTTTGCGACTTAATAACCAATTTTTGCCACATTTAACTCATTCATGCCAATTTTTAATTCTTTTCACCACTATTTTTCCCATTTTTGCCACATTCAACCCATTATTTGCCTCTGTTGACCAATTATTGTCACATTTAACCCATTCAGGCTAAGCGTTCCCCCTCCTCACCACTATTTTTGTCCATTTTTGCCATGTTTAACCCATTATTTGCAACTGCTACCCAGATTTTGCCAATTTCAATTTTTTTTGCCTCTGCTAACCAATTTTGCAATTTATTTTCCATTTCTGCCACTTTTACCCATTCTTCCCAGTTTTTACATTCCGTTCTATTTTTGCCACTTTTAACCCACATTTAACTAGTTTTGCCACATTTCTCCATTCTTGACTATTTGAACCCATTTTTCCACTTTCAAACAAGTTTTCATGACTTTTCTACCCATTTTTGCCACTTTTACCCTGCTTTGCCGGGTTCTCACCACTTTTTTGCCACTTTTAAACCACATTTACCTGTCTCCATCCAATTTTGCCTCTTTTTACAATTGTTTTAAATGGTTTAAAGACAACAAAGTGAATGTTCTGTAGTGTCAAAGCCCAGACTTCTATCTAATGGAGGATTTGTGGCTAGACTTGAAAAGGGCTGTTCAAATCAATCCCTGTGCAGCCTGACAGAGCTTGAGTAGTTTTGTAAAGAAAGATGAAGTTAAATTGCAGCATCCTGATGTGTAAGCCCGATTCAGACCTATCCACACAGACTCAGTGCTGTGATTGCAGCCAGATTGACTCTTCTAAATACTGACTTTACATTACATATATTTATTTAAAGACATTACTTTGTAGAAACAGTGGAGTTGCCAGTGTTTTATCGGAGGATTTTCGACTGATGGTTTTTGTTGAGGACGACTGGAGGACATCGCAGTCATTGCAATAATAAAAGAGGTGACTGCAGTCCCTTTTGTCCTCTCCTTGTCTTCCAGTCGTAAAATGTGTCCACATGCATCATTTTCATTCCTGTATTTTAGTTGCAGATAAATGCAATGATAACAGAAATATTTGTCCCTCTCTGTCCTGAACCACCAGGTGAATGAGGATGGCTGATTGGCTCTGGAGTGGTGGATTGAAAGGTAACTGCCAAATATTGATTTCCTACAATCCTCTGACCTTTAGAGGAGCAGGCGTGGAGTAAAAGCTGTTTCCTCTAACAATATTATCCGTGCTGCTGTTCAGCCTTCTGTTGAGTTTTTACAGAATATTGACTCAAGCTGATAAAGAGAGGAGAGTGTCCTGACTAAATATTACACTGCATGCCAGAGGAAAGCTGGGATAATAAATAGGTGATAAAATCAGGAGATCCTTGTTGGTTTTGGAGACAAAGTTGCATTTGTTTATTCGTTCTTGTTTTGAGCAGATTTTACTCCCCTTCTGTTCTGGTCTGGACCTTTCCCTGACATAGCAGCCAGTGGATGGAGCCTCCCCCTCCCTTCGCTCGTTTTTATCTGTCCTTGAAGCAGGAGCAGCGCCATCATCTTTGTCCCCAGCTTCCGATTTCGTCCTCTAAGGAGTTATGGGCTTGTCTGTCACTCTCTCAATTGCTTTATCCTTTATCTCTCTGAGAGTGGCAAGGAGAAAGAGAGCTCGAATCTCTGGCCCAATAGCTTTAAAAACCTCTCATGTAGAGCCCCAAAAATGTACAACCCAATCCCAAAAAAGTTGGGGCACTGTGTAAAATGTAAATAAGAACAGAATACAATGACTCTCAGATCTCATAAACCCATATTTTATTCACAATAGAACATAAACAACATATCAGATGTTGGAACTGAGACATTTTACCATGTCAGGAAAAATATTAGCATATTTTAAACTTGGTGGCAGCACCACATCTCAAAAAAGCTGGGACAGGGACAAGTTTACCATCGTGTTGCATCCCCCTCTTCTATTAACAAGTCTGGGAAGTGAGGAGACCAGATTCTGGAGTTTGGGGGAGGAATGTTGCCCCTTCCTTGTCTGATGGGAGATTCTATCTCAGTGATCATCAACTGGCGGCCCGGGGGCCATATCAGGCCCCCCAAAGCTTCCTGTGCGGCCCCTGAAAGATCATTATATTCAGAAAAGGAGGGAAAAAAGATGTGGTTTTAAGAGTACCCTTTGGCTTTAAATGTTTGCAGCTGTTAAATCCATCCCACAAACAACTAATGTTAAAATAGTTTTAGAATTACTTAACTTTTGATCTGTTTTTACATAAACTTATACTTTTCAGTCATACTTATAATGTATTTTTTAAAAGAGGGGTAAGGTTGGCAAAAGTGTTACAAAAATAATGGGTGATAAATGGTAAAATGGGTTGTGGAGTAGCCCAAAGGGTCAAAAATTGGTGAAAAAGTGATAAAAGTGAGGAAAAAAGGGGAAAAAAATAACAAAAATATGGTTTAAGAGATTAAAAAAGTAGTGCAAAAATTTAATGAAAGGAGTTTAAAAGTGGCAAAATGGATAAAAGTGGGTAAAACATACAGGAAAGGGGGTTAAGAGGGGTTAAAATCTCACAAAAATAGGTGAAAAAGGAAAAAGTGGCAAAAAGTGTTAAAAATGGGTTTAAAGTGGAAAAAATATAGTGCAAAGAATTAATGACAAGGGGTCAAAAAGCGGAAAATAGAAGAAAAGTGGCAAAAATGGATAAATAAGTGGCACAAAGAGGATAATACATGCAGAAAACTGGTTTAAAATGGGCTAAGAATTAAAAAAATGAGTTAAAGAGGCAAAAAGCATCAAAAATGGTTTAAAGGTAAAGTTGCAAAAAGGGGTTAAAGAGTGGCAAAATGGTTGAAAAGTGGCGAATATTGATATAAAAGTTGCAATAACTGTTGAAAAAAATGTAATGAAAAGGGGTTAAAAGTGCCAAAAAAGGATAAAAGAGTGGCTGAAACATGCAGGAAAAGTGGTTTCAGAGGGGTTAAAATCTTTCAAAAATTGGTAAAAGAAGAAAAAATAGGCAAAAAGTATAAAAAGGTGTTAAAAGTTTTAAAAATGGGGAATAGATAAGGATAGGTCTCACTGGTAATGACTAAAAATGCCCTGCATTTTCAAAGAAAATACAAATACAACTACAATAATATTTCAGTCAGACCAAAATATTTCTTTAATTTTTGTGTATTTCAAAGTCTGGCCCCCAGGGTCTCTGTCAAGAATAAATCTGGCCCTTGTGCAGATGTACTTGATCACCCCTGTTCTATCTGCTCAACAGTCCTGGGTCTTCTTTGCCAGATTTTTAATCTTATAATGCACCAAATGTTTTTTATAGTTGAAAGGCCTGGACTGCAGAGAGGCTCACTCTTCTACTGTGAAGCCATGGTGTTGTGATGGATGCGGCATGTGGTTTAGCATCGTCTTGCTGAAATATGTGAGGCCATCCCTGAAAGAGACATCTGGATTGGAGCATATGTGGCTCTAAAACCTCTGCTTACTTTTTCAGCATTGATCGTGCCTTTACAAATGTGCGTTGCCACAACATAGGCACTAATACAAACCCAATCCATCAGAGATGCAGGCTTTTGAACAGTGCATACCAAGCTTTAAGGTCCTTCTAGTCTTTAGTCTGCACAACGCAGCATCCATGGTTTCCTGAAGAATTTCACGTTTTGACTCATCTGACCACAGATCAGTTTTCCATTTCGCCTCAGTCCATTTTAAATGAGCTTTGGTCCAGAGAAGATGGCTGCATTTCTACATCATCTTCACACACTGATTCTTCTTTGCACGGCTTGAACTTGCATTTGTGTGTTTACAGGCAATGATTTCTGAAAGTGTTCCTGAGTCCATGCAGTGATTTCGTGTACAGAATCATGCCTGTCTTTCATGCAGGGCTGTCTGAAGATCCAGCACTGACCTTTGACCTCGGTCACAGAGATTTCTTCAGATTCTCTGAATCTGTTGATGATATTATGAACTGCAGATGGTGGGATATTCAAAGTCTCAGATGCAATTGGTTGCAGAGGGTGAACCTCTGCCCATCTTTACAACTAAGAGACTCTGCCTCTTTAAAATGCTCCTTTTATACCCAGCCATGTTACTCACCTGTTTTGCATAATTCTCCTCAGCTCTTTTTCATTAGCACCACTTACTTTTCCCTCCTATTGTTGCCCTGTCCATACTTTTTTGAGATGTGTTGCTGCTATATATTTCTATAGCTATATATTTCTCATGAATTGCTAAATGTCTCAGTTTCAATATCAGATATGTTGTTTTTATTCTATTGTGAATAAAATATGGGTTTATGAGATTTGTAAATCATTGCATTCTGTTTTATTTACATTTTACATAGCACCCCAACTTTTTTGAAATTAGGATACAAAAAGGAGAACGCTGCTGATGCTGTTGTGAGATCATCAGGAGCCTGCACTATACTTTATATGTAAGAATGTAATGCCTCTGCTACGATAAAATCAAAGCATGGGATTGGAATGACAGTTTACACTCACAGTAGAGCCACTTAGAGCCCTTTTTTTAACCCTTCACTGTAGTTTCAGTGTCAGCCAGCTGCATGCCTTGCAGAGGCATATAACCACTAAGTGGTAGTTCCAATTTATATTTGAGTCAATATCAGCCTTGTAATCTTTGTTTCAGTACACTTTCACTGGTGCATTGGTGTTTTTGGTTCATATATGGAGAATCAGAGCATGAAAATCCTCTCCTCCTCTCTCACCAGAACAACCGATCCATGATAAAGTGACTGAAATCATTCTGACGGTCTGACCTGGAACCAGAGGTATCACCATCTTTGACCTTTAAGGTAATCTGCAGTGCATTCAGGCTCACTGTGTTCAAACGCTGTTGTCTGGCTCCCCCTGGTGGCCAGTACTGACTCTCTTGGTTTTCTTTCTGTTTCTCTGGATTTTTGTTTATCTTTTTGACACTATTTAGTTATAAATTCATCCTGTTTGGTCTGTACGGATGCTAGACATTGTGGATTTTTAAAATCTGTTGTTAAGCATGATTCTTTTCTCTTAGTAGATGATGACTGATGTTGCTCTGGTTGGCCATGACTTGAAAATGGTCTCTCCAATGGTCACCTGGTCCCGCCACCAGCAACAGCAGTCCTCCCCCAGGACTGTTTGACAGATGTTACAGATGTGTAAAAAACTTCTTTAGGTACACCCTGCTGGTCTGGAAACAAGTTCTTTAGGGCAGTGGTTTTCAACCTTGGGGTCAGGACCCCCTTTGGGGTCGTAAGACACTAAGAGGGGGTCTCCAGATTCCCTAAAAAAAGAAAAAAGAATAATTTAGAATTCCACTGTTGCCACTATACACCAGTTTTGCCAAATTTTAACCAGTTTTCATCATTTTTCCCCACAAATTCTACCACATATTTTTACCATTTTAAACCTTTCTGACACTTTTTTTCTGCCTGTTTTTGCCACTTCTAAACCAATTCTTGCCGCACAAGCCAAATGTTGCCACTGTTGACCTATTATTGCCACTGTTAACACCATTTAACAACTTTTTAATGCCCATTTTTCCCATTTCAAACATATTTTACTATCTGATATGCCCACTTTTGCCAGTTTGACCTATTTCTGCCAATATCTGCCATTTCTTTCTTTCTCAGTCAGCACTTTTTTGCCAGTTTATATTGATTTTTCCTCCCATTTCACCAGATTTCCACCCATTTTTGCCAATTTAGAGCCTTTACAGCCACTTCTTAATTCCCTTTTACCACTATTTATGCCCATTTTTTGCCACTGTAACCCTTTTTTTTACTTTCTTTTGGTTATTGTTTGCCATTCTTATGTAACTTTTGCCAATTCTAACCTATTTCTGCTATTTTTAAGATTCAACTTCACCACCTTTCCGCCATTTTTACCATTATTAACCCTTTTTTCCTATTTTAACCCATTTTAGTTCTTCTTCTTGTTCTTTTTTTTTTTTTTTTAACAAAATAGGTTTACATTTTTAAAAAGGGTAGATACAACACAAATTATTTAAAAGAGAGATTTGTTTCATTGATAAGACTGGTTATTTTTTCAGGTTCAATATAAAATAAGGATATCACAGCTTATCTTTACAATAGACCATGGTTTTGTTGACCTCCATGGTCCCCCAGTTTGGCTGGGCCCCAGAAAGCTCTTCTCTTTATCCCCCTTATGGACGGCCTTATCTGCACATGACAATTCTCGATTGTGCATGGCTGTGTTCATCCACCTTCAGGTACAGTGGGGGTCCCTGGTCTCTGACACCTTTATTTTGGGGTCGCAGGCTGAAAAGGTTAAGAACCACTGCTTTAAGGACACCCTGTGGCATGTTGGCTACTTTCAGTAGAAATTGTTCACATATGACAGATCAATACTGTTCAGCAGTCACAGTACGCCTGCACATTTCCAGAACTCTCTCTCTCTGTTTTTGATCATTGCATTTTCTCCATGCTGCTGGGAGTCACTGCCTAATCCCAGCGAGCTGTCCATCCTATCTCCAGTTTCTCTGTCTCACAGTCAAGTGCAGCGTGGAGGAGGGCTTGGCAAGGTTGTAGACAAGGGAGGTCTGCCGCTTCCAAAGCACTCCCTGAGCCTCAGCGCTGCGGCAGGTCAGACAAGGTGACAGCTCCCTGCTGACTGTGATTCATGGGTGTGCGAGGCAGCATTTAATGAGGGAGTAACTCAAGCCTTTTATCGCAGCAAGGGTTGAAATAACGAATGAGCAGCAGAGGGAGGGAGACGATGGTCACGGCTGCTCTGGGCTGTGTTTCACTGTTTGTTTCATAATGGGGGTTCAATCATTTTGGATGTCATCTGATTTTTTAGATGGCAATGTGAAATCAAGATATTCAGCTCTATGAAGCTGGGATAAAGCAGACAATTCAGATGTGATTCTGAGGGTTGTTTTTCATTCATAGTGCACTGATTCTCTGTGTCTGGCAGAGTCATGGCCCAGACTTAGAAGCATAACCCTCATCCCATCTGCTTTACACTTAGCTGAAGACCGCCGGCAAGACTGCTGGAGGTCCCCAGCTTCAGGAGGAAACAGCACAGCATCATCTGCATAAAGATGAGAGGAAATTCTAGGATCCACACAGACTATCCTACCCCCGGATGAGCCTAGGGTTCTCGTTCTTGTAGGGTTCTTCCACATTGCATTGGCAATGTAGAAGCAACTCTAAGGTTGCAGGGACCAGAAGGCTTCTAGAAATGGCAGTGAGAACAACGGGAGGATTGGTGCAGCACATCCACATGTGATTGCAGGAGCTGGGGAGTGAACCACAACAATCCAGCTGGCAGAATACCCTGTTGCAGACCCAGAATTCTTTGGAGGGAATATGTATCCCATCTTGCTTGGTAGCACTTCAGATTCCTCCATGAGAAGGAGAAAAAGTTTCCACAGAGAGGGAAGTATGGGAGAACTTGCTCTACCTGCTGCCACTGGGACCAAACCCTGGATCAGATTTGAGTGACTAGGGTACCCTCCACAGGCATTACATTATGGCTTTTTGTTCTTTGATGTTTGCACCTAAAATCTAAGCACCTCTATAGTCTAATTCAGCAATTCTCAACTGGTCAGTATGCACTGCACAAGATTTAAGATTTTCTTTTATTTTCAGTTCTGCAGGTTGGCCAAAAAGCACCAAAATGTGCTTTAAAGGTCTACATGCCAAATCTATGAAAATAAAGGCATTTTAAGTGTTTTAAGATAGTGCTTTAAAGCAGTTGTTTTCAGCAGGCCTAGCCACATTCTCTTGTAGGGATACTTCAATATTTTGGCAAATTTGCCCATTGCCATAATTCCTATAGTCTTAGTTTTAGGTTCGTTTCCTTTAGTTGACGTTGCAAGCTGGTTTTAGATCTGGGGGGACTGATATACCAGCTGCACAGCTAACGCTATGGAAGCAGATGGAATTTTTTGCTTTCCCTCATCCCACCGATATCTTTGATGACAAATTGTGACCCAAATTTCCAAAAATTTTCAAAAATGCACATTTAGTAAATAAAATGTTCACTTAAAATCAGAAACAGAATTAATGACAGGAACAAGAGACAGGGCATAGCGGACATGTATTACACCCCTCTTTCCCCATGATAACATAAATTTCAGCCAAATTTCCAGAGATCTTGAGAAATTACTTCATTAACGTGGTAAAAGCAGCTCTTTTATTGCAAGAAAAGGAGATAAATGAGTTGAAATACTGATTATACATTCAAATTTACCCATGATCAAAATAAAACAGAGTAAAATTAAAAGTATAATTGCATGCTCTTTATAGACTTTTGGCACCTTTTTTTTCCAGACACACATTTGCGACCCACTGAAAACTGCTTCGTGACCCACTTTTGGGTCCTGATCCACCAGTTGAGAAATTCTGTTTTTGTCTGACTCTTAAATTTCAAACTGATTTATCGTCAGTTTTTTCCATGTCTTATTACTGGTGAAAATGAGGTTGACAGTTTATGGTTAAATGTTGACGCTGTTAGAATCTGGCCCCTGCTGTGATTGAGTTTTATACCCCTGGTCTAGATAAACACTCTATCTCAGGAGATATAAAAGCTCTCTATTACTTTAATAAGTGAAACATAGATATTAGAAGTCATATCTGCAGCTCTCTTAAAGGCCCACTGTCCCTGAAATTGTTCTCACTCCACCATTAAAGGGAGATTCAGATGTTAAAAGGGTTGTTGTAGAAGGTGAGGTGTGGCAGGTTAACTTTTATGATCCATCTTATTAGAGGTAATTAAAGATAACTTAAACAGTGTACTGATTCATGCGTCTTTGTTTTGCTGAATCTCTTCTTCCTCTTAGCTCTGTTTCTTTTGAGTCTGGGTGGAGCTGCAGTGTAAAGACAGAAACTGAGAGTTGCTCCACCTTCATTAGTCATATCCAGCAGTGATGACTGACACTTTAAATGGATCAAATGTTGTCTGTGTGTCGTCATTAGAAAGACAGTTTTCCTTCACATGCTACTTTAAAATTTGGCGTAAAGCGCAAAAAAAAAAAATCTGAATGATCAGGAGGTTTCATCTTTATAAAGTTATTTTTAAGGGAAATTCAAGACCAGTCTGCTTTTTAAATCTATTTTTAGCAGATATTAATTCAATACTGCAGTGAATTTTTGTTTTAATATATATAAATACTTACAGTATTAGCAGCTCATACCATATTAGAAACCACTGCAAGCTGAGTGAACCCTGGAGCTGTCTAGACGTCACTGGTCCGTTAACAGAGACTACAGTCTGCACTGTTGTTCACACACTTCATTAATGAACTGTGTAACATTGCAACAGATGATCAGATAAAGTTATTAGGAGCTGCTTTGTAGGTGACTCAGGCATGATGTTATAATGGAGAAGAAGAAGAAATGGCTGATGCCTGATTTATTTATTTCAAAGAAGCCAAGGTCAAATCTGAGGTATGAATCCAGTCAACACATGTCCTCTCCACTAAAAGGGAAGTACATTAAAATTCAGCTTTTTTAATCTTCAAATTGCTCTCACAGGGGCTTCAGCCATTTGGCAGCTGCTTTTTTTTAAATTACGTGCTGTGCATTGAACTGTCAGGTCACGTTTGGCAGTCTGTCTGCTAAATTAAACATGAAGCATCTATTTCTGTCCTCTCCAAAAACCCAGGAAGTTATCGCTGCTGCCGTTGCTGCCTACTGTACCTGTCTGTCTTCATGTCAAAGAACACATCAGCTGTAATGCTTTAGCTGAACTGGCTATTTGGTAACACGTCACCTTCTGTATGCAGGGGGCACCAAATGATTGCATACATTTTTAAATGAAAAACAAAAAACTCTGTTGTGATTTAAACTACCACACAGGAGTAGGACAGATGATTATTCCTCATCTTGTCTACTTACCAAAGAGGCACGCTGTCAGATTTGATCCACATGCAGGTGGGAAATAACAAAGTACAAATACAAATACTTTGTTACTGTACTTCAGTAGATTTTTCAGCTATCTGAACTACTTTGACAAATTTGGGTCACTTTATCATGTTTTGTCCAGAGTGCATCAAGAAGTGCACAATGTTAAATTTTGTCCACTAAGGCACCAGGAAAAGCACTTTGTTATTTCTTTCCACTAATGGGACAACAAAATGAGAAACTTAAGGCATTTTTTTTCCTACTTAGAGGGCATAAAAAGGGCACTTTGTCATATTCTATCCTCTCACAGAGCATTACGAGGGCACTTTGTCAAATTAAGGGCATTTTTCCATTTTTTTTTAATTAAGAAAGCATCAAAGAAGGACCTTTGTCAATTTTTTTGTATTGGTGTATTGCATGGAGAAATTAGAGTTAGAGTTAGAAATTAGAGAGCACCAAAAAGGGCATTTTGTCATGTTCTGTCCACTTACACAACATGAAAAGGAGTACTTATTCAAAATTTAGGGACTTTTTCAAATTTGTTAAATTTTGTGTATTTACAGGGCACCAAAGACGACACTTTTTGAATTTTATCCACATATAGCTCACCAAAGAGGGCACTCCATCAAATTTAGGGCACTTTATAAAATTTTGTCTACCTCGAGGGAACAAAAATGGGAACCCTGTCAAATTTTGTACACCTAAAAGGCACTGTGATTTCCACTTACAGGGCATCAAAAACTAGAATCTTGGGGAGTTAGAGCAGGGGTTCCCACCATTTTTCCTTGGAGAGACAAGCTGGGGCCCCAAGAACTGGACAAAAAAAATTAAAGCGTCATATTGTCATATTGTTGCCAAAAATCAACATCCATTTATTGTGTCATGGATAAAACCCTCAGGAAGTGGACCTTCACAGTTGTTTTATTCTTAACAAGCTCAGAGCAGACGGAGCCTCGCCCTGAGATCTTTGACGCCTCCCCTAGGGGATCCCGGACCCCAGGTTGGGAACCACTGATTTAGAGGGCACCAAACAGAGCATTTTTTTTTCTTCTACTTAGAGGGCACCGGAAGAGCACCCCCTACTGTTTGTGACGTGGAGGTGCGCCACTGAGCGATACTAGTTCAACATCAAGCAAATCGTAGCAAGGCAGATTTATATAAAAACATATCACCCATATAAAGAGGGGATTACTGTATGGTAAAGTAGTATAAAATCAGTTATAATGCAGGATTAACTACAAAAAAGCCTGATATTGCACCTTAAGTGGTCAGGGTGTTTCATGAAGTTTTGTGGCCTTGTTAAAATTGAATGAAATTAAATGTTTCAACATATTTTTTTCCAGTGTAGCTGTGAATTTATTATGAAAAAGTCTTCTTTTGCTCAATACCAGGGCTCCATACCGCCCTTCCAATCACTTTAGACTTACATCCATCACTGCGGAGTACTTAAGCCTCCAAGCTTTAGCCCTTGTTCATGTTTCAGGTGACAGAACTGTCTGTCCACCTGACGCCTCTTGAAACGTCACCCTTCGCTGCTGCGCGCTTCCTCCAGACTTTACGGTAGCAGTCCTCAGGTAGAGATGCTCCCCATAGCTCACAGGTGAGTGACAGGTGAGAGACGTGCGGCGTCGCGAGTGAAGGACCGAGAGAGCACAGGGAAAGTACGGACGGGATTATTTCATGAGCCGGCCTGCATGGGAATGGATGTGAGGAGACGAAGGGAATATTAAGGTAAAAAGAGAGGAGTTTCTGTGGGGTTGATTTAATCTGCAGCGGGGAAGCTAGTGCAGTAATTTAATCTGTGTGATGTTTATTACATTGGCTACTTGGGTTTACCTTTAGCAGGGTCGTTTGGAACAAAATACAGCAAAGAGCTTTTATAGTTTTAACAGAATCTTTATCTGAAGTTTATTTGTGTAAAAATGCTGTTTTAAGACAGATGGAAACTTGTGAAACTTGCTTGGTAGGCTGGCAGACTTTTCTTCTATTAGCCTATTTCTAGCCCATTAGCCTCATTAATAGAAAGCTACAGTAATTTCTATGTGATGATGCCATTAAATATCGATAAAAGAGGTTTATAATGATGTTAAAGACCGAAGTGATTATCCTAAGACTTATTTTAATACGATAGTTCTATCTGGACGCCATTTATATTTCTCAATTAGTCAAAAACGTATCAAAATAGCATAAAAGCAAGCTATTTTTTTTTCACAATTTACATTTATAATGCATAAATCTAACTACCTTGAGCTGAATAGTGTTCAAATCTAAAAATTTATTGATAATGATCTCTAATATTCCAGATTAAAGCTCCTGTGAAGAGCCAGCAATGACACAGTGCAAAAGTGATATTGATACTGAAATGACCTAAAAAAAAAAAAAAAAATGTAGTCAATTTTTGATTAAACAGTAAATTCTGGATTTAAGAAATGATGATGGGTTATTCCTGACTAATGGTGACTTTTCAATGTTCAGTCTTTTGGAGAAAAAATATTTTGTTCCAGTTTTTTTTTTTTTTTTAATTATTAAATACTGTAAATGAAATGTTCAGCCATAAGAAACCTGAGTGGTAGAGTTTAAGCACCTAAGAATGAAAAATTTCAGGCAATTTTTCCTGAAAGAATGTGAGAAAATTCCACCCTATTAGATGACATGTACATAGGTATTACAAAATGTTAATATGTACATATTTAGAAAAACTTAGCTTTTCTTAGACATTTTGTGTCCCAAGCCAGTCTTTTTCATTTGAATGATAATTTTACAAAAAATACTCAGAAGAATATATATATATATATATATATATATATATATATAAAATCTTAAAAACATGTAAGTAAGAGTGGAAATGAGCTCAACAAGGTGGAACACACCCTAACAGGGTGGAAACATACACTGGCTTAAAGTCTTATAACAATATAGCTTTAGGCTGTTTATATAGCACCTTTGAAAACATACATGCAAAATCATGCACAAGAACCCAACAATTTAAACTTAGACCAAGAGTACCTGAGATGTAAGATAATATAAGAAAAAAGACAAAAAATGCAATATGCCGAGCCATTGCATTTCTGCTGCACTCACTTTTTAAAGTAAAATGAGACGTTAAGGAGCTGTGGTGGACGTAGTTTAAGTGTTTTACTTAGAATACAAAGAGACTAACTGTGACTTACTGCATATTAACACCACCAGCACAAGGTGCTGCTGATAGCAGGAATCCACTCAGCACTTACATAAGTGAGCGTCTGTGGAGTGTCACGCTGTCTGCAGCAGCATCACCTGTAGCCTGGCGGAGACACATGGACTCTGCATGCACAATCCATCCATCCATCCATCCATCCATCCATCCAACCAGCGATACATCCATCCATCCATCCATCCATCCGACCAGCGATCCATCCATCCATCCATCCATCCATCCATCCATCCATCCATCCGACCAGCGATCCATCCATCCATCCATCCATCCATCCATCCATCCATCCATCCATCCATTTTTTCCTGTCTACAGTATCTGTGGCCAGGTCATGGTGGCAGAAGACTAAACAGTCCAGACCTTTCTCTCCTCAGTTATATTTCCCCTCCTCCTTCTGTGGGATCCCAAAGCTTTTCCGGATTAGATGCGATTTACGACCCCTCACTAGAGTTCTGGCCCCAAGATCTCCTCCCACATGTTCCCAAAAGACAGCCAAAGGGGAGCGTCCAGGACACATCCTAATCAGACACCTGAAGCACCACGACTGGCTGATTTTGATGCAAAGGAGTAGTACTGTCTGTACCATCCACATGCTGTGGGCCCACCACCTGCAGGGATGAGCTTGGAGGCCAGTGCAGATTACACTGGGGGGCAAGCAGAGGCAGTGGCCATAGTGTGCTGATCCCCAGGGGTGTAGATATATCATATATCAGCCTTAAATATCAGAAAACTATTGTGTCCTCAGAGTCAGTTGTTTTGGGGGCCGCATGCTGGGGGGGGGGGGGGCTCTGATAGCCCTGGACATTTTGAATGAAGCCCTAAAGGTACCACAACTATCAGGATGTCGACTTCATTGCTCCTCTTCAAACTAAGCCTGACTCAGCTTCCCTGACTATTCTCTCTTTCTCTAGCACAAGAGGCACTTGGTGTTCTTTATTACAGAAAAGGAAATATCAGCATAGCATAGGCAAAAATCCAATATTGTGCATCCATGCTAAAGTAACAGAGAGTGAAATGATGTGATTAAGTGACATGGACATCTACGGTGTAAATGCATAAGAGATTAGAAGCTGATCAGAACTTTTTAATGACCAGACTTTACCTTCATCCCATCAGGACATTTATGGAGCTGTGCAGTCCCAACATGAGCGAGGCTGGAGGCTCTCTGTGCCAGGTGAAGCAGCTCCCCCACCCTCTCTGTCGCCTGCAGGCCGGGGGACATCACCTGCACAACTCCCCTCACCTCACCCACCAGCCCTGGGTCAATCACCCGGCCCCGGCTATTGCCTCCAGTCCCCCAGTGACCGTCCGTCACCGGGTGAGTGGCGCCATGGCGTCCAGCTGCAGTAGCCCAGAGTGTGCGGCCTCCAGACTGGGCGAAGAGGCGGCTCTGGCACGAGATGTCACCACAGGGAAGGTGGTGGTGACAGGAGGAGGGGGGTATTTTGGTTTCAGGCTGGGGAAAGAGCTGGCGAGTCAGGGGATGACAGTGATCCTTCTGGACATGAGGAGGCCTCCCTGTGAAATCCCTGAGGGAGCCATCTTCTATCAGGTACAGAGACATGAGGCAGATGGACATATTTGTCTGATGTCCCACTCTTTACCAGTAAAAATAACCTTTCCCTGCATTAAACCTGAAAGCTTCAATAAACATAATATTCAATTTACACAGTAACACCATTAATAAACGTCTGGACATGACATGCCTTAAGTTTTGCTGTCTCCTAAAGCACATTTCTTGATATGGACCCATAAGGAGCTGAAAAAAATACTTTTTTAAGTACTTTTAAGTATTTTATGGAAGCTTTAAAAATCCTCTTTTAATCAAATTCTCGTTCATATTGAGTTTACATGCACCGTATAAAAAATCTGTTGAGAAACATAAATGATACAAGCACTGGAAGCGAAGTTGCCATATGGATTCTGTCAAACTTACCTCACAATTGCGTGTATCTAACTAAAGAAATACAGAACAGATTTAGTGATTACATCTTGCTAAATAATGGTGTGTAATAGTTTATAAATGATTATTTAACAGCAGAAAACAAAAGCATTTTTTTTTTTTCAAAATGAAGGCTGTCAGTGCTAATGTATTGGGCCTAATTCACCTAAATCTTTAGATTTTTCACATTTGTTTGTGCAAAAGTTTCTAAGAGAAACCTACGTTTGATTTATGATCTGTTTTGACACTACTGACATGTTCACAACAGTGTTTTTAAATCAGTGAATGCCATGTGGTCGTAGGCTGGAAGCTCATGCAGGTTTTTCCTAATTAGCATAGAGAAACGCCCATTTTATGCCCATATAAGGGCATGAGACTGGGCAGTTTGCAAACACAGAAAGCATGCTGAAATGAGAGGAGAAGCAGCAAGATTTTGGTAACATTAAAGTAAATTTAAACTGTAAATACCAAATAGCATTGGTATAGCAATATAATAGCAATATAAGACATACTTATATAGTTCTAATGTGGGTGAAATACTTGTAATCAAATTAAAAAAGGCAAATTTAATTATACAATCTGGGCCAGTGGTGGATAATGAATTTAGCCTATTCAACAAACATAAATTGACTGATGCCACTTGTTCAGAGAGCACTGTTACTAGAAACGACATGTAGGAAGAAAAAGGATAAATTCCAGGTGAATTTCAAATTTTTTTTCTAAATAAACTGGATTAAAGGTGCAGTGTGTAATATTTAGCCTATTAGCATTTAGCAAAACAAACTTGGTTAAAATGAAACATAACATTTATAAGTAGACTGATCTAAATCTGTGTTGACATCTGATAACACATTTTTTAAATTTATGTTTTAAATTAACCCAGAATAAGCCTTTTATTCATAGATAGGGAGGGTCCCCTCCAAGGAAGCTGCCATCTTGGATTTTTGCATTTTGCCTGTTTCTATGGCACCATAGAAGGAACCAAATAACAGTTAAGCATGTATTGATTTTTAAACTTCACTGGTTCCCAAAGTTATCACCAGAAAAATGAGCATAACACTCCAGAATTGACTGTTAGATGTTGATAGTCCCATTTTTACGCACTGTACCTTTAAATAAAAGCCTACATTCATTCTAAAAATGGATTCTTTTAAATGATAACACCTCTTTTAAATACATTTAGATTCCCTTGTGTAAACATAGGCCTTATTGTGTTAAATAAGTGTTTAATGATGAATTTCCCCCGAATGTACTGAGTTTATATTCATTATTTTACATTTGCAGTTCATATCAAAAATTGTATGGTTAAATTCATACTTGAGCATGTTTAAGTCATGGATTTGTGAATATTATTGAATGATATGAAAACGTCAGTTTTATAAAACAGGTGTAAAATAACTTTAAAATATGTTATTGTGTCTCTAAAAGGTGCAGCATGTAATATTTAGTGAAGTGTTTGATAAAATCTTGAGCCATCCTAAATACATCCAAAATTTGCCAAAATAAGGGCCTGCAGAAACTGTATTTCCTGTACAGAGTGAATTATTTACAGTTGACTTTGACGGTTTTATTCTACAAATCTTTTATCTAGTTCATTTAAAGTTTTTGTTTAATTTAGTTTTAGGGGAATCTTACTGTACAAAACAAAAATCGTAAGTCCAGAATTGTCAAGTTCTGCGGAAAGCTCTGATATGTCTCCATCTTTTTGTTTTGTGACAACCCAAATCTGAGTTAAACTTTTGGTTATGGTTGAAGAATTGAAGAAATTTTTGTCATGTTTTGATTTAGGAGGTGTTCTGAAGCTAGATCTGTTGAGCACCACTACTCTAACTCATGGTTTTAGACCAAACTGGTGTAGCAGACAATTCAATAACCAGTCGTAAAGTTATCATCATAAAACTACATTATAACCTCTGCAAGACAGTGGATTTAAACAACAATGAAAGCCCACAGTGGCTGACTCTTGGTGATGAGTAGGACACGCCATCTAGTAATGGACATTAAAGGAAAAAAAGAATGATTTCTTATGTTTAAAGTCTTCCCTCTCACAGTAAAATCTGCATGAGAAAAGCTGATGAAATCCTGCCCACAACACCTTTTTTACTTGTACCACTAAGCTCTAGTTCTATATAAAACCCCAGTCTGCATTCGTCTGACTCTGTTGACTTGAAAATCAACTCTAGTGTTTCCATGCTTCAGCCAGTGCCGGCGTGCCTCTGCTGTTAGCAGGCTGGAAACAGACACAGGTGAGTGATCCACGTCTGAGCGCCAGCTGCTGACTGGGTCACTGAGGGTGGAGACATGATTCAGGTTTCACCTGCAGGCCTCATGGCACACTTACCTTAATTATAAGTGTCTTTTAATGGAATCATTATTGACTCACTCTGCAGCATGTACGAAAACCTGACCACGACTTGCCCCACTGCGCACTGTTTCTAAAGTAATACTGTTTATTTTTAAGTTTAAAAACCATAAAGCCCTTTGTTGCTTTGAGTTTGAATAAATGATCTCACACAAGAGTTTGCAGAATAAATTGTTTCTCTGTTTTCTTCCAGAGTGACATAAGGGACTTCTCCTCCCTCCATAAGGTGTGTGAAGGCATCGACTGTATATTCCACACAGCATCTTATGGCATGTCTGGACCAGAGCAGGTGACCTGTTTGTCTCTTTGTTTGACTGATGCTGATTAGGATTTCTGTCATCATCTGATATGATCTACACTTTTTACAGATTCAAAAGATTTTAAAGACTGAAAGAAGTCTTACCTTCATAAAAGAAGGAATGCAGTTAAGAAGTGTCTTTTGTCTTTTTTCCCACAGCTGCAGAAAGACCAGGTGGAGTCTGTAAATGTTGACGGGACCAATAATGTCATAAACGGTAAGCATAATGTAAATGCTCATCTGTCCAACATTTATTGTGTTTTTCAAGATCTCCACAGTTAAAAAAATAACAAATAAGCCTGAATTACCTAATAAATGTGGACAATAAAAGCATGACATGCAATGCTATGTAGTGCTGACATGTGCGGGTTCTGTCCGGGTACTCTGGCTTCCTTCCATACTCCAAAACATGCTTGTTAGGCTAAATGGTGCTCCACATCGACCACAGGTGTGAGTTTGTGCGTGGCTGGTAATTTGTCTCTATAGGTTGTTTGCAATCATGTGATCCCGAATCTCCGTTTGGGGACACCTGCACTAAACTAAATCGGACCGCTTTGTGGAAACAGACCATACACGAGTTTTATGTGACACCACTTGTCCAGGCTCTAGATGATTTAGATTTTTTGCCAGAATATTTCACTACTTTCAGGACACAAAAGTAGCTCAAAACATGGCCTTTTTGTCTTCTATGCGGAAATCACTACTTGCCCCCCGAGAAGAGTTCTCTGCTGCTGTGTGGCGTCATCTGCAAATAACTTTTATGCCAGGCCTCTAACTTGACTGGTAATCAGTGTTGGTTTACCTTGCAAAGCAGATGGATACACCAGTTTCCATGTTTCTCACTGGCGAATCCATCTTGCAAAGCTCCCGTCTGAACCGTTTGGGCCCGGTTAGAAAGTGACAGGACCAATCAGCGATGAGGGGCAGTACTTTCCGGCGCGGCGGAAGAGATTAGTGTGGATGCTGCTAAATGCCAGTTTTATCAGAACTTGACGAAATTTCTTCATTAAAAGAAGAACAAAGAACACCAGTGAGTTGTTTCCTTTTGCCCGTAAAGATGTGACAGACAGAATGTTCATCCAATCACACTGAGTTTTTTTCAAAGCCTCTGCCCTTTCCCAAACACTTAGTATTGAAGGTTTTCCAGATGAATGTGTGAAACAAATCAATCTGGTGTGTCAGGTTAAGTGTTGGTGGTAATGCATAGCAAAGTTATCATTTAGATTACTTAGATTACTCCTTTATAGTATTGTTGTGTGTTCTTCTGTTTGCAACTCGAGGAATCTGTGATTAGCCACCCATCTGATAATTTCATTTTGTCTTTTGTGAGCACAAAAATTAGAGAAAACAAGAAGATCTCGGAGCATCAGCACTGTTAATCTTTCTTGACTATCTGTAGGCACATAGTTGCATGTCTGTGGAGGGTAACGCAGCTGTGCCAGTGCGTGCATGTCATGAGCTATGGAACTAGTGAGATAGTAGATAACTGCCTGGAGACATGCATGACAGTATCAGAATGTGGAATCATCCCCTAAATTTTTGAAAAAGAAACAGGAATAACATCATAGTGAAAGTAATTTTAAAAGCACACATCTTGTTTTTATTATGTAGCCTTTCCAATGAGGCAAACAGTATTTTATGGACAGCCTCCACTTAGTACTATAAGCATTTGCCTAGTGGATGGTAAGATTAGGAGCATCTAAAGCATCTGTGAAGGGTTTACATCTCTAAGTGATCACTGCTGGGGTTCTTTTCTAGTGGATTTCTGTTGTTATTGATGTTATACTCATTTGCACCATGAGTGAAGTTACCCACTGAGTTGGAGTTCCTGCCTGTAACTTTAGACGCTGCTGAAAGATCCATAGTTTATATTCTTCATCTGTAGGCATTGCCTTGCTATGAGGTTGACTCTCAACTTTGTTTTTAACAGAGGAGACCCATCTTACCACAGATTTTCAAGTTACTGCAGCTCTGTCATATTTTAAAGTATTTAACACTTTCAACAGTGTAGTCTAACTATACATAGTGTGGACTAATGTAAACACCTTAAAGGTGTTTAATTTAACTCTATATGTGTTGAAATATCACTGTTAATTTTGTTGTGTATTTAACTTTATTATGGATTTGCTCTTTTTGCTGTTATTTATGTTTGGCGGTGTAGCTGTTCTGGGATTCCCCCACCCCTTCCATGAGCCTACGTGGAAAGCATTACGTAGGAACAGCACACATTCCTGCTCTCCTATGCTGGTGCAGCATGAAGGAGAAGCCGGGGTGGAGGAGGGTTGCAAGAGCAGTGTGCAGAGAGAGCGACCAGGCTAGGGCAGTTTGAATGAGGCAGCATGAGTGATTAGCACATAGCTTAGAGCAGATCAGCTGACAGTCAGTTGAAAACAGGGCTCGACTCCATGGCCTGCCTGAACTAACGCTATATGCTCTAATCTTATTTGATTACAATAGTGGTGTGCACTTTTCCTCTCTGCTTTGCTGTCATTCCCTTTCCCAGTGTGTAAGGAGAGGAGCATCCCCAGACTGGTCTACACGAGCACCATAAACGTGGTGTTTGCTGGGAAACCGATCAACGAGGGCGACGAGGCCTCAGTACCATATGTTCATCCCGATGCAGTGAGTAAAAGTAGACTTTCTTTAACAAACTTTAGCAACTGAAATATTACCCACTAAAGAAATGAGCAATGGCTATCACATGTTGTAAAAAAACTCACTTGATTTTGGTGAAGTTGATGTAATTTATCCATGTTTCTTTCTGTGGCAGCACATCGACCACTACTCAAGAACTAAATCAATTGCAGAGCAGATGGTCCTCTCTGCAAACGGCTGCATCCTGAAAGGTGAGGCACATTTGTCACAGGAAATGGAGTTCAGTGTGTAAAATTTATAAAAATGAGAAAAACATAGTGGAGCAGTAGTGTGTAAATTTAGAACTGCATGAGTCTGAAGAGCAGCAGCCATGTGCACTTTGGTGAAAACACAGAAGCATATTTGTCATCAAAACAGAAATTTTTCGTGACTTGCTGTAAAATGGGCATCATATGACAGCTGAAACCAGAATAGACTTCTAGATTCATGCACAAAAATGATTAAAAATCAGCAACTAAACAAAAACAATGCTTTGCATTTGTGTGAGAAAGTGTACGTATAGGAAGAAGCCACCTTTCTAAGACTAGCTCTGACACCTCTACGGGTGACTTAAGGTTGCTCATCAGTGGTTTGATTCACTGATGAGTCACCCTGAAGCTTAAAATACACGACGCTCCAAACAAAAGTACGAGGTTAATCCAGAAAACACTGTTACAGTTTCAGGTTTTACATTCTGTACATTTCCATCTACTCAGTGAAACCAAACTCCCTCCATCAGTGACCGTCTCCTCATACATTCATTAAGCTAAGAGAGAGATCTTTATCATTATATACTGCACTCGTATCTGCAGCACAAGGATAGACTTGTTTTTCCTGTGTAAGTCCTGTACTTAGGTTTAATTTTGAGCTACTTCCACCTCTGTCTTTTATATGAGATAAAAGATTTAAAAATTATAAAATTAAATTATCACAAATATTGCTACTGGCTTTGCTAATGTCCAAATACAAACTGTATCTTAAGTTTACCCCGGTAGGTCTCTTAGGTAATTGTCCTAAATTCAAGATTCAAAGCACTAAAACAAGCATGCAGTGTTTCTACAAGCCACAATACCAAAAAAGTTGGGACACCCTGTAAAATGTGAAAAAAAAAATGCGAATCCTTTCGAACATAAATTCAATTAAATACAACACAAAGACAAGAAATTTGCTGTTCAAACTGATAGATTAGGTTGTTTTTGGAAATACACACACATATAATGAATTTGATGCTTGCAATAAGTTTCAATAAAGCTGGGACAAGAGCTTGATTAACACTGTGTTATGTCACCTTTTCTTCAAACAACACTGTAAACATCTGAGGACAGGTGAGACAGTTAGTTGATGTATTAAAAAAACTTTCCCAATCTTGTCGTATGAGCATCTTAAACTGCCCAATAGTCTATCAGTCCATGTCTTGGTCAGCTGTTCTCTTCAAATCTCTTTAAAGGAAGATCGAAGGCATTGAAGGTTGTTGCTTCAAGGTTGTAGATGTTTTGACTGATGACTTTTGTGTTTGTAACTGTTATGTTTCATGTCTGTAGCTCTGCCAGACCACTGGCAGTCCTTGCCAGGATGCTCTTGTATAAACAATGTGGGGTTTTTGGTTGTATTTTGCTCCTTATAATGCATCCTGTTTTTATTGAGGGGCAGTCTGGATGACATGCAGGCCAGTGTAGAACCTGCGCTCTTTTATTGCGAAGCCATGCCGTTGTAACTCATGCAGAATGTGGCTTAGAGTTGTCTTACTGAAATAGGCAGAGAAGTCCCTAAAAATATATCATCTAGATAGAAAAATATGTTGCTCCATAACCTGTATGTACCCCTCAGTGTTACTTGTGCCTTCACAGATGTGCAAGTGACCCAGCCATGGGCACTAATACACCTTCACAAATGCTAGCTTTTGAGAGCTCCCTTGAAAAAAATATGGATGGTCCTTTTTCTCTTAAACCTGAAGGACTTTATGCCATTATTTAAAGTAACAATTAGAAATGTAGACCCGTCAGACCACCGCACACTTTGCCTCTGAGATGAACCATGGCTCAGAGAAGTTGGCGGCACTTTTTGTAGATGTAGCAATGCACTCTGTTAGCTGGCAGTGGTTTCCTGAAGCTTTCCTGAGTCCATGTTGTTATATCCATTAAAGAATGATGCCAGTTTTTATTTCTGAGCTGAGTGAGCAGTGTTGATCCCATACATGCAGAGATTTCTCCTAATTCTCAGAATCTTATGATGATAAAATGGACTGTTGTTGGTTAATTGTCTGAATTCCTTGCAATTGTATTTTGGGGAATGTTGTTCATAAACTGTTGGACTCTTTCATAAAGTGGAGAACCTCAGGCTGCTATTGATTGGGAATGTCTGAGCCTTTTATGAGTGTTCCTTTCATACCCAATCAGGGTACTCTCACCTGTTACCAATCAGCCTACTCATCTGTGGAATGTTCCAGTTGTTTTTAAGAATTCTACAACTTTCCCAGTCTTTTCTTGCTCCTGTCCCAACATTGTTGGAACATGTTGCTGGCATCAAATTTTAAAAAATGTGCATATTTTGCAAAAAAACAACAGAGTTGATCAATTTGAGCTTTAAACATCTTGCTCTCGTGTTGTATTCGGTTGAATAAAGGTACAGGGGTTTACAAATCTCTGTTTTTAGTTTTCATCCACATTTTACACATCCCAACTATTTTGGAATCACAAACCAACATAATGTCTTAAGATTATTTTTTTTAAACATTTTAATTACCCTACTCACTTCTATCCTAATACAAGGCCCAGTCTTAAACAGCCATCTATTGCTTTACTTTAGGACAAACAAATTAGATCCAATTAGAGGCCACTATGCATTTTGTACAGACACAGGACTGCTCTGCTGTTTGTGTTGGTTTAAGGATGGAAATAAATGTTGAATTATATAGGGATCTCTAGCAGGAAATTAGGATGATGTGACATCTCATGTACTATTTTAAAGACTCTCTTTTCTTTGCAGAAATTAAAAAAAATGTTTAAAAGCTCATCTTTGTTAATGTCTGTCCCAATTAAAGGTTTAATTTTATATAGTAAAATAAATTAATATTATCCTATTTGTTCTTAAGTAGGACTTGATATGCATCTAAACTGCACTCTTTCACACTCCCAGCTCTAAGGAAAGTGAAAGAGTGGGAGAGTAACAGACTAGAAATAGGCCATAAGCCTTTCTCCACTTTAATTTTATATAGTAAAATAAATTAATATTATCCTATTTGTTCTTAAGTAGGACTTGATATGCATCTTAACTGCACTCTTTCACACTCCCAGCTCTAAGGAAAGTGAAAGAGTGGGAGAGTAACAGACTAGAAATAGGCCATAAGCCTTTCTCCACTATAATATCCAATCTTTTGAAGGTGGTGGACTGCTTCGAACCTGTGTACTGCGGCCGTGTGGGATCTATGGACCAGGGGAGAGGAGACACCTCCACAGAGTGATGGTGAGAGATTAAAAAGCATGCATAATTACAGTAAATGTTAAGAGATAGATAGGGAGAGCAAGAGAGAGAGAGTCCTATGTTACAGATTAATGCCTTTGTGTTGGCACTGGAAAAAGAAAAAGTATACATCTTGCAGCGTCTGCAGCCTCGTATGTGTTTCTGCCTGCAGAGGTTACATTATTGATAAAGCTCTTCAGGATCCAGTTTCAGGCACCTGCTCACCCAGTCTGCCCTTTACAGGATGCCTGTGTGCTGGCTTTAATGAAGGCTGACTGGTTTCATTTATACTGTACAATATCATCTGTATATTTGCCAACTTTGTGACTACAAACCCCTCATTCCACAAAAGTTGGGACATATAAAATGTGAAATAAAAACAGAATTCAGTGATCTGCAGCTCCTTTTCAACATATATTCAGTTGAATAAAGCACAAGGACTAGATATTTAAAGTTCAATATGTGTGTTTTTACGGAAACATCCATTCAGAATTTGATGCCAGCAACATGTTCCAAAAAAGTTGGTACAGGGGTGAGAAGTTGTTGAACGCACTTCTTAAAGGCTCAGTTATTAACAACCAAAGTTGGCCTGAGGTTCTTCACTTTATGTGAGACTGTAAACAGTCTATCAGATTATGAACAACATTCCTCAAATTGCAATTGCAAGGAATTTACAGATTTCACCCTCTACAGTCCAAAATATCATCAAAAGTTTCAGAGAATCTAGAGAAAGGTCTAAAAAGGTCTAAACAAGCACTGAATGGAGACTTCTGACCCCTGAGGTGGCACTGCGTGAGGAAGTGGCATCATCCTGTGATGGATTTTACAAAGGGGGCTAATTTGGAAAACTATTTTTGGTAAACGCTGTACATTGCTGCATCATCAAATGTAAGTTAAGACTCCACCATGCAATGCAAAAGCCATAAATCAACGACATCCAGAAGAGCTGTCGACTTCTCTAAGCCTGAGCTCATCTGAGATGTACTGACCAAGAGTGGAAAAGCGTGCTGTGGGTGTGAGTCCATATCCTAAATTTATTTTCAGAAATAACATCTGTCAAGTCAACCACCATCCAGATTGTTATCAATGTAAAGTTCAAAAGACAGCGTCTGTGACAGTTCAAGGGTGTATTAGAGCCCATGTCTGGATCACATGCACATCTTTGAAGGTACAATTAATACTGAGAGGGACGTACAAGTTTTAGAGCAGCATATACTAGCACCAAGATGACAATGTATGACAGTTGACAATGCCAAGCCATATTCTACAGGAGTTACAACAGCATGGCTTCACATAAAAGAGTGCACACAGTCCAGTCCTGTCTCCCATTAAAAAAGTATGAAGCACAAAATATGACAACAGAAACCTCTCACTATTGAGCAGCTTTAGTTGTTCAGACCCCTGCAGAGCTTTCAGGCCTGAGGTACGGCGTGTGATGGAGCACCATCAGGTGATGAGGAGGATTGACACAACCCCAGTTGTGCTGTGGATGTCCTTGCATATAACCGTGGGAAAATATTCTGCTGAAAAAATAACAAAGTTCACACCTCTAGGGTGGAGTAAGGGGTGAATGTGGCAGCCTAGGGTGGGTAGCAGGGTTGCCACAAGACCTGGTTGTACTGGTGTATCACCGGGGGTAGAGGCATGAACAAAACAGCTGCTGATTCACACACGTGTGTCAACATGTGTCAAGCTTGACTCTGGCCACCCCCCTCCCTCTTCGGCCTGGGGTTGTGGCATATTAGGTCCTGTGATGAATCCTTATTGCCCTACATGCCTTAAAGTTATGCACATGATTCTTCAACAAATAGTGTCTCAGTCTTCAGCTTTACAAGCACAGAGCTGCTTGTAGGATATAAAAGTAGTATGATAAACAGTTTTGTGGTTTATTAACACTAAAATAGTGCCTGTTTCACCTCTAAATAATTCATTTAAACTCATTTTACACTATTATCACTCAAGTTTTTATTTATGCCTGTAAATCACTTGAATCAATGCCTTCATCTTCCTATTTTGTCAGCTCTCTGTCATGTCAGATACGCTTCATCTCCTCTCTGCCCTCCATTTTCCTGTTTTCTTGTATTTCTGTCACCTTTATGTTTGTCTTCTTACCAAGTACTGGCAGACTTTTCTCGACATTTCGTCAAAAGCTTTCATGGAATCATCTGTCTATTCACTCTCCTGGTACTCTCTGTCTCTCAGGTGAACGTGGAGCGGCAGCTGTTCACATTCAGGTTTGGTGACCCTCAGGCCATGATGAACTGGGTACATGTCGATAACCTGGTGATGGCTCACACGCTGGCAGCCGAGGCTCTCACGCTGCAGAGGAGCTGTGTCTCTGTAAGTCAGAATGCAGACACCCATGAATGGACTAAATATGCTATAAAACTGCAAATAAGACGTCACTTTACCTTAATCTTATTCATACTTTTTCTATTTTATTAATTCTGACATCCTGAGTATAACCTGTTTTGTCTGAGTGCATCAAGCTTACATGATGGGAGTATTAGTAGTTTGTTGTAGTAATAATTTATTAATTTATTTAAGTTGTTGAAAAGTACAAATCAATACATTTCAGGGTTAAATTGACTAAAAGAAGGAAATCATTTTAATCTAGCTTCCAACAAAGTTTATTTCAACATTGTTTATCTCAAATTTATCCTGAGTTTTAACTGGCTGGTTGCCAGAAAAATTGACTGTTTTTTTAATCCAGAAATTCAGTGATTATTTGTTATCATTAAACATTTTCCACCAGAGAAGTGAATAGTAGTGTTGTCTGAAAGCAAAACAGTTCGTCATGATTTTGACACAGTACAGACTTCACTGATATCAAATAAAAATAGTCGTAGGCCGAGCACTGACCCTTGAGGAACCCCACAGGTAATCTCCAATACTTCAGATAACACCTGATATGCTAGCAAACTGATATCTCCCAAAATTTGATCAACATACAATCTTTGTTTCAGAGTTAGAGCTCACTTCTGTTTACAGTTTTATTGGGTGATAAAATATAACCAAGTGTTTGTTTTCTTCTACAGAGCGGACAGGTGTATTTCATTAACGATGGCGTTTCAGTGAATCTCTTTGAATGGTTGACACCTCTGGTGAGTTAAATGATTGTGGATGTTATCTGCTGTTATTTTCTTACTGTCAACACAATCATGAAGTTTGGGGTTTAAACTAACTGTGGTTCTTAACTTCAGGATAAAAAAAATCTCTTTAATGACAATTTTCAATTGTCATGGTCATTAACCTCTTACAGGAGGGGTGTCCAAACTTCTTCCACTGAGGGCCACATTTAGAAATATATATAAGAATGGTGGAGCCACTTTTCTATCCCTCACCTTGAAGTTATTAAAGTTATTATAACCAGTCTAATGTAGGTTAAGATATTCTGATTGAGTGTGCTCACATGGCTAGTTAGTAGTAGACCAGGCAAAAAGCCAATCAATTTAAGGATTTTGGACCGGCCAGTCAGATTTCAGGGGGCCCTTGTTGGCCCTTGCAACCACTGGAACTGGCCCTGGAATGCTATTAGTGCTGCTATCTGCTTAATCAAACAGGCCAATATAAATCAAGATATTGCTGTAATTTAAGAAAAAAAAATCAATATTTGATCCTTGTGACCAGATAAGATCTTGATCAGAAAAAAATATAAAAAAGATATTGCAAATAAATATTCATGTAAATCATTTTTTTTTAAACTAATGCTGCCATTTTTGGCCACTTGCACCCTTAGTGTAGCATTTTCTTTTATACAATCTGAGAGACAGATATAAAGAGAAAGTGATGAAAATATGAATTATTAAAACAAGAAGCATCGAAATCAAGAAAATATAATAAAAGAATGATAAAGAATTTCTTAAAATAAATTTCAGTGGTTATAACTAGAGATGAATTAAAATACTTAAAAGCCATAAATTACTTATTTGAATATGTGTTAAAAATACAGCTAAAATGGAACAATTATTGTGATAATACTAATAAACATTAAATAATAAATTACTACACAAAGGTCAGACTGAACAATGAGTTTTAAATTTACATTTAAAAGTCTCAGTATTTCAGCTTCTAGACATGTCAGTGCAAAAAGTCTACATATTATACCTTTAGATTCATTCTATTTTAAATTAAAAGATGCTACATTTATTTACTTTTTGTTTCTTTACAGTTTGAAAAGTTGGGCTACAGCAGACCGTTGATAAACCTTCCTGTATCACTCGTCTATTCAGCAGGTAGCCAAGCTTTCTTTTTCTACCTCTGTAGATATCCTTAATATTTATCTAGATATTTGTTTAAAAAGTATTTTCTAACTCTGTTTTTCTTCTGTTCTCAGCTATCCTGGTGGAATATTTGCACATTTTCCTGAGACCTGTAATAGAAGTGCCTCTCCTCTTCACCAGAAGCGAGGTAATTCTTCTTCTTCTGCTCCTGCTCACGAATTTAAAGCTTTTAAATTTATTCTCATATGTTGGATTATTTCTGGAGAGCCTAGACTGTCTGCTCTTAGCGCGGTCTTTGTTCTTCTTTTCAAACATCACGGCTCTGGCACCTGTTTGGCCTGGCTAAACTAAGAGCTTGATGCATAATGGATTAGATGTCTATAGATCGTGAATGTATGCATGCACATGCATGTGGCTAATTGAAAGTATACGCCTTGTGTGTTGGGGATAAGTTACCTGCTCTGTGATGGGTGGATTCTTGTTTAAGTCTGGGCACTGAAGACAGATTTCATTAGGGCGGGTATTTTCCTATCAGGCTCTCCCTCATATGATGCTATCTCTCATGCATTAATTATGAAAAACGAAAGTGAGACTTAAGAAAAATCTAATTACAGAGTCGATGGCAGCATTTTACGATTGTTTGTAGCACTTTTAAGAAACAGAAGAAGTCTGATGTACCAGGGTGAGGACAGTTGACCGTAATCCTGCCCCAGGGTGGCCGTCATGCTGCATCTTAAGGAGCCTCCATGGCGGCCGGTACGATCCTCATGAATGTGTGATGAGGCAGAAACCAAAGCTGAGCCCGTGGGCCTGCACCAGCAGCTCATTCTGTCAGACAGCTGCTGGTCGGGGGATCGATGAATGTCCCGTGAATAAAACATTAATGGCTGTGGGTCAGAGAAGGAAGTTCGGGATGAGGTGTGCAGGAAGTGACCTCAGTACAGTGGCTGTTACCATGGTGACCATCTGGCCCGGGAGTCAGATGATCTGGCTCACTCTCAGGTTAAACCATGGCATGACATTTCAGACTTGTTGATAAATTTGTAAAATTTAGAGAAAAGATGGAGGTTAGAAGTCAAATCAGGTGCATTTAAATCTCTGGATTTCTTTTGATACTTTGACCCACAAACATAAATAACATGAGAAAATTTATTTTAACCCTGCATGTACATATGAAGACATCACATTTGGCTTTCCAAAAGATATAAATCATTACTTCTAGTGGAATTTTTTAGATAATTGTCCAGAATGTCCATCCAAGCAGTTAGCTTTGAGTGATGGGAGAATTTGCTCTGAAAATTTTGAATTCAGAACAATTTCCAACAAATACCAAACTAAC
This sequence comes from Cheilinus undulatus, assembly GCF_018320785.1. Taxonomy (NCBI): domain Eukaryota; kingdom Metazoa; phylum Chordata; class Actinopteri; order Labriformes; family Labridae; genus Cheilinus; species Cheilinus undulatus. Next base: position 32,906,316 of record NC_054885.1, on the reverse strand, counting down.
TCCATCAAAGGATACCCCTCCAAATTCCCAATTAAATTCCCCCAAAATTACAAATGAACTTCATGCTTTCCATGAAAATACTAAAAAAAAAAAAAAAATTCAAAGTGAATTCCCTCTCCAAAAAATCAAATCAAAGTCCTAAGAAGAAAAAACAACAGACATGAACAAAATTCCTTAAAAAGGACACCCCCCCATCAAAGTCCCCAAACTTTACAAATAAATTTCCGAAACATTCCATAAAAATACCAAAAAACTCAAAGCAAATCTCCTCCACAAAAAGATTCATAACTCAATACAAATTAAAGAAAAATAGATGAATTTCCAAAACTTTCCAAGAAAATACCAAAAAACTTCAAATTAAGCGCTCAATGGACACCCCCCCCAAATATATATAAACGAACCTTTCAAACTTTTCATGACAATACCAAAAAATGTAATTGTAATCACCTCAAATTCCCCCAAATTACAGACATTTACCAAATTCACATGAAAATGCCTGAAAATTTCCAAAAAAATTCCACCTTATATCCAAATAAGTTTTCTAAACTCCCATGAAAATACTCCAAAATTTCAGAACAAAATCACCCAAAAACCTCCATTAAAATTTCACTGAAAATACCTGAAAATCAAATTTTAAAAAATATCCTGAAAAATCCCTAACATTTTCCTGAAAATTCCTTTAAATTTTAAAGCAAACTGTCGCATCATTTCAAGCAAATTACTTTAACTTCAATGGAAATTTTATCTCAAAAATCTTAAGGCAGAAATATATTGTAGGAAAGCTAGGAAAGATGCCATGTTCCCTTATGCAGATGCATGGTCGTAGGAGGTAATCGTGACAACAGTGGGTGTATAAGATGTTGCCCTTTAATGTTTAAATGTTGCACATTTTACCTTGAAGTTGCTATTTTTCCAGTGTTTTGCTGCATACATGCATGCTTAAACAAACACCTTACATTATGAAAACCATTAAATTGCTCAGAAATTTGTAAACATTCTCTCCTGTGTAAATCTGATTCACAGATTTGCTCACTGGACCTCTGCAGACATTTTTCTGCCAAGCCAACAGTTCAGTTTAACCTCAGTTTAGCCAACCTGCTTTTACACTCTGATGGCCCATGACTCATGACTGCCTCTGGTTACTGCATCTTCTTACCTTCTGGGAGTAAGGTGTCAGCATGTGAAGTAAACATGCTGATAGAAGAGGGAGGATGCGAGTTCTTTAAAAGCTACTTTCCAGCATTTTACTTTCCCACGTCATGTGCTCCTCTCTCGTGACGTCAAAGTGCTCCGGTTGGCACAGGCCTCTTGTAGAAACATCTTCAGGGCTGTGAGGTATGACTCATGACAAATTGTCATACCGGTTCATCATCATTGTTCAGAAACCTTTTAACCACAAACTATTAAATCCTGCTCATCCTGTCTGACCTGATGATTATCCTCACTTCATATATCTTCTTCTTCAGCCTTCAATTTGACCACATACAAGAAGACTGCTGTAATAAGTTATTCTCCATCCACAGTAATTACCTCTCTGAGTAAAACACATGGAGAACTGAAGTAGAAAGGTTGTCAAAACTGGAGGAGAACAGACTGCTTTTTATGGACTGCAGTGTGTATTGTTTTATTTAATGTATAATCAATTTAATATTGTTTATGTTTTCTAAGTTATGTTGCAGGTAAAATAAAAAAAAAACAAGAAAAATGTTTTAAATAGTCATATACATTCATCTAAAATGTCAAACCTACTGGAATATAAATCTAAATTTTGCAGTGGAGAATTCTCTTTACTTCCACTTAAATCCTTTGCATCTTCACAGAAGACATAAGGTTATAGATTTGTTTTCAAAATAAATTAGGTGACATAATCCCTTAAAATAGCTTTGCACTTTGGTATTGGTATTTAACTGAGCACAATTGCCTGTCTTTCATTCTAGGTGAGGAACATTGCAGTAAATCACACCTTCAAGATCAACAAGGCCTGTCGAGAGCTGGGTTACTCTCCGAAGACCTACAGCCTGGCGGACTCTGTGGAGCAGTACCTGAAGTCCAGACAGTCTGCCACAAGCTCACCTCCATTTAAATCCTCCTGGATTTCCCAGCTGCCCTGGCACCTGGTCCTGCTGCTGCTGATGTTTCTCAGCCTGGGTCTACTGATGCTATCCTGTGTACTATAATGGTATACTTCATGCTCTTTTTTTAATTCTAGGAACATTTAATGACTAAACTACTAAAATGTATAATCAACAAATGTGACTTATTCATAACAGAGTTCACCAGATGCACAAAATATTATTTAGAAACTACTCTTAAGAATATGATGCTATTTTTGTGCTTCACAGTAATTTTTTTCAAGTCAAGTCTGATGTTAGGTGTGTTTGTGTTTGATTTTAAAGTTATAAAACTAAAGCTGCTGAAAAGTATTAATTTGTAGTTGTGTAAATGTTGTGAAACTACCTACAGTTTAACTGTGGTCTTATAAAAAAGAAAAAAAAAACAAGTATGTATTTCAAAAATAAAAAAATTATTATATGTGAAGTGTGCTTCCAGGTACTATGATCAGATGTGTACTAATTAACAGATATTTAGAGGTGAATAAGTATTTAAATGGTTATTTTGTACACTTTTAGAAATAAAAGTATAACAATGAATGTCGTGGTCTTATAAGTAGCCTCTTTTTTCTGCTTATTTCCAATCAACAGTTCAGATTGAAGAATTTTTACAATGTGCATCCTCTGAGGTGTCCTTTATGACTCAGGCCGCCACAAGGGGGCGCGCTTGTACTTCCAATATCACCCTATGATAATGTAGTCTGTGCCGGAACTGAACAATGGAGGCGTATTTTAGTTGTTGTAACCTTTGGTTTGATATTGTGTCGCGGCTCCTTGTGTGCTCATGTCAGAAAATAAATGAACGACGAAAAACTCAAACATTAATGGCAGCGGTGGGATTCGAACCCACGCCATCGAAATGACTGGAGCCTAAATCCAGCGCCTTAGACCACTCGGCCACGCTACCTTGCATTTCGTGGCCAATTCACACATTTATGAAACCAATGTAAAATCTATATATTTAAAGACGCATTATGTTTTTTATCACGTGAGAAAGATAACTGACTTGTCACTTCCTGTCTGTTATTAACAGCCTAGCCCCGTGATTCAGGTTTCACTGGTAACGGGCCAATGATGATTACACTAATATACACAAATTAAACGTTGAAGTCCTGTAGGCTGATCTTAAATGGGGACATCATTGCTTCCGATTAGCTATAAATCACGACTAAATGTGGTGAAAGTTCTATCCACTGCTGAGTTCAAGCCCCTCTTTTTCATAACTATAAATGAGATTATGGATTTGTTAGCTCACAGTGTAATGAGATATTTTTGACAAGGATTTAGACAAAGCCTTTGCTAATATTTGAGTTTTTAGTGTAGAAATTAATACGTGAATATTGTTAGAATAATATCTGATATGCTTGCATACTTTCATTCAACATGAATATTTGGAATCAAGCATTTCCTTGATCGTAGCAAGTGTAAATCACTTTCTCTCATATTTCACTCACTCAGGTTGGATGGTCAGAGTTGGTCTGAACTCGTGGCTGTCTGGCAGACCTCCAGGAGCAGGAGACAGGAATGTGTGGAGGATTTGCTTTAAGGTTGCAGTAAGCTAAACATATTACGAAGCTGTGACATTATTCCACCACCTCCATAAGCGATTGGTTCCTGTTAAGTTGTTTACAAAGTTGAGCTGCAGATAGCAGAGGCCTTCTGCTTAACTGGAAGCGCTTTTAACTTATATGACAGATTTTAAATTCATAAATACTGGCATTTTATCTTTGGTTAGGCTTCCTCCTTTTGTAACTACAACGTTACTAAAAAGCTCTCTGTGCTGGTGTATTCTCTTTGCAGTGAAGAGAAAGCTTTTTTACATAGTAGTATTGTGCTTTTCTGATTTTAACAGAAGATCCAAGAGGCATGCAATAAATGTACTGTTTTCAGTGATAATAAGCAGAGTTCCCTTGCTTTTTTAAGATGTACAAGCACTTCTCCAATGATAGGTTAATTTCAGTCTTAAATCAACTAAAAATCATTACTGATTCAAATAAATGTATGTCAGTACATCAATACTGACACTGGACCGTGGAGTAGTGGAAATGTTTTCTGTGGAGTGAAGAATCATGCTATGTGGTTTGGCAGTCAGACTGGCTAATCTGAGTTTGGTGGATGCTGCGAAAACATTGCCTGCCTGACTGCATTGTCCCAACTGTGAAGTTTGGTGGAAGAGGGATAATGATTTGGGGCTGTTTTCAGGTTTGAGCTAGGCCTCTTATCTCCAGTGAAGGTGAGTCTTAATGTTCCAGCATATCAAGACACTTTGGACAATGCTATGCTTCCAACTGTGTGGCAACAGTTTGAGGGGGGCCCGTTTTCTATTCCAACCTGACCGTGCCCCAGTGCACAAAGCACGCGCTATAAAGACATGATTTGATGAGTTTATGATGGAAGAACTAACCTGCACAAAGCCCTTACCTCAACCCCATTGAGCACCTTTGGGTTGGACTGGAATGGAGATTGTGAGCAGGCCCTCTCAATGCCATTACAGCCCCTGTTAGTGTAACGGTCAGGCGATCGAATACTGTTGTTTATATAGTGCATGTTTTAACTGTTTTTACAGCTCAGCTGAGTCAGTGGGTGGAGAATTTTGAGTGTCTGCAGGAAAGAGCAGGTGTAGTGTGTTGTACTGGATCTTAGTGAATGGGTTGGTAGATATGGGTTAATGAGTCCTGTTGGGTACTCAGGGGCTTGACCTCAAAGTGCTCTTAAAGTGAGGATGAGAACTTAAACTTAATCCTGTAAGCCATGGGGAGCCGATGTGGATATTTCAGTATGAGAGTGATATGAGACCATTTGTTTGACCTGGTTTGTAGTAATGCAGTGACGTTCTGGATTGACTATACAATTTAAGGTTGGCATACTGACTGAGGTGAAAAGGCTGTTACAAAAATCAATGTGAGATGAGACAAGTGCATGTATAATCATTGCCAGTTCAGCTGCTGGCACAGAAGTTCTCAGCTTACTGATATATCTGGAAACAATGTTCTGGTCAGCTGCACGTGGAAGTCAAACAATAATAAGGACTCAAAGAACACTCCAAGATTATGAACGTACTGCAAGAGAGAAGGGCCCGATGTTTTCCATGATAATAGGAACAGATTTGTCTTGTGCAATAATTAGAACTTCAGTTTCGTTGTCATTTAGCTGCAGGAAGTTCTCTTTAGTCTAGTTTACATCAGCGTTAAGGAAGCCTGAACAACCTAAGGCCTCAATGAAAAATGCAGATCATCTGCTTAGATGATATGCTGTGTTAAAGCCTTTTGTGATCAGTTAGAGGGAAAACAGAGAGCAAGATTAGGAAAGGACCCAGGATTGAGCCCTGTGGCACACCACAGTTTAATTAAATGCTCCACATCTGTCAGTATGATATGGGAAATATCAGTCCAATGCTATGCCCCGCAGACTTTGGTACTAAGATACTGTCTTTCTGAAGTTAATCAAGGTTTATTTATTTGTGAAACCAGTTTGTATTCTTTTATGTCGTGTTAAATCCAAGCAGATCTCAGATTGATTTGCTGACACTTTTCTAAGATTTCCTCTTATTGTCTTGCCAAAACCTGCCCCATTAGGTAAGTGTGCTGTGCAATCCCCTTGTTTAGAGGTTTAACAGATTTGGAGCAAGTTGAAAGCTGAATGAGGAAATCTGAGTTATGTAAAACCTAATTATGAAAGGAGACAAAGCCCCATTAAGCATTCAGTAGGTTACAGAGTACACAAGGGGACGAGGCATAGAGGAGCGAGCCGACCTCTGCCCTCTGTAGAAAAACATCCTCATACAACCGCGCTGAGGTTTGATATGATCGTTTCTGCAGCACCGTTCTGCAAGATAAACACCTCTCACGTTTCTGACTAAATTTTATGCCCACAGTAGGAGGACAAGCTGAAACGTCTCAACAAACACAAACTATGTGATGTTTATCTCTTGTTTCAGCATTGACGGTCATCTTAGACAATGCCAGACATAAGGATGCACAAAACAGGATTCTGCAATAACAATTTAATAATTCTCTGCAAGTGATATGGTACATTTTAAATGAGAAAACTCTTATTATACAAGGAGGGAACATTTCTTTTGTGCTTTAGCTGTTTTTTAATCACCTGTGTCAGAAACTTTACCAAAAACGTTGTAAATATTAAGCATCAAAGACAATAAATATAATTTAATATTCTCTAAACTTTTCCAAAAATAAATAGAACAGGAAATGTGATTTATCTATAAAAAGTGCAGGTATATTTCGTGTCAAACTGGCATATGGACACTTATCAGAAGCTGAACATAAATAACAATCAAAAGACTTTTTAAAGAACATTTTCCTTCTCCAACGAATATTCCTCCCCTGACATGCCAATGACTCCCAACATTTCCAACTTACACAAACCAACTTCAGCTAATTCTCATAAACTCTTTAGTCGCTGCATTTCTCATCCTATTACAACATTACAACATTTGCGACATAAGTCATACATAACAACAACTTTACTGAATGCAGCATGTGCATTTCTCGCTTTTAAGCACCTAACAATCAAGTGGTTACAGGATTAATGTTGCATAAACACTGAATACTCTTGGAGTAACACTTTAGGATTTAGAGACCAAGCCACACGCTGAAATGTACTTTTCAACAGTCAAGAATCTGCAAGTATATTTAAGGACAAAATAAATAAGCTTAATATCTCATTTACATATACATAAACTCCTGTGAATTTGCTGTATTGATGTGAGCAATCCTATGTAACTTCTTGCTCTCTGGGGTGACTGTGCCTTCATTTGGGTGAAAATAAGCCTAGAGATTGAATGGTGGCAGGTCAGAAAACAGCAGTATTAATAGTGAAAGAGTCTTAAAGAAGAGCTCTGTTGTTCAGGGCTGAAACTAGAAGTGGTCCGATGCTGGACCAGTGTTGACTTTAAGACCAGGAAAGCATCAGCACAACTGGATGATCTTGTTTTTAAAACATGATTGACCAACTTTAACATGATTTACAAAAATTCACAGAAGTGGAAAAAAAAATATTGTTTATGCTTCTTTAGCCTCCACATTGAAAAAACTGATGGTTGAAAAAGTTTTGCATCCTGTTTTGTGCTTCAAACAATTCAAAAACCATTATTTATGATATGGTTTTTATTCTTAAATGACCAAGGAGAATAAAGGAGCTCCATGGCTTTGGATGAAACTATGGGGGTAGGAAAGTGGTCACACATGGGACTGATGTCTTCCCATGGAGTTGAAGCCAGGGATCACACTGTGACATCAGTTTATAACATCTCTTCTCTTTATCATTTACCACCATTCATTTTAAAGGAATATTTTCACCCATAATGGATGGAGCTGGCAATATTTGAGCAAAGTACCCTGATGGATCGCTCTTATCAATAACTTTAAAGTACATTGTTATTTCAGATAATGTAGCTGCTGACTGAGCATTTTAACACTTTTGATGAGGAGGGTGGACTAAAAAAAAACAGTGTTGACTATGAAAAACATAGGATTGTCAAAAATGACTTTATCATGTCTAATGCTGGAGCCCCACTACTCATTTCAAAGGTGAAAGAGACCAAATGGTACCCTCCAACTGGTTGCAGAAGCACTGGGAATCAAATGCAAACCCTGTGTTAAATTGCCTGTCTTTACAGCAGAAATAAAAATTTTTAAAGCCTGGTGCAAAAACAATTTAGGTTGGAATAGTTCTCGTCTCCATGGGCACACAATGCACAGGAGTGTAACAACTCTAACAACTCATCTGTTTTGATTTTAAGGATACCAGATCTGAATAAATAGAGCTGCGGATGATACGACTAGATTGTTGTTGTGCTTAAAAAGCTTTAGATCAACCTCTGCTCCACCTCTTTGTCTGTTTCTAGGTTCACTCAAAGTTAGTCTAGGACAGCGTTTTAAATATGCTGGCTGCCTCAGGCCAGCTTCAAGACAGCAGGAACGACAAATAAAATACATCACTCAGACTTTGCAAAGTATTTCTGTGGTTGAGACATGTCACCGAGCTCAGTTAGTTGTTTTCGATTGAGGAGTCATATTAACAAAAAACAGACCCAAACAAGGTTAATTTTTTAAAAACATATCAATGTTGACCAGGTGCAGTGCTTGTGTGTATAAACTTTAAGGACTGGACGAGACGTCAGCTCATTTCAAATGATCTTGTCATTTTTAAGACATGTGATTGACAAATTGCAATGTGATCCTCTACAATACACGGTAGAGGTTAGATGTGGAAAAAAATCTTTTCGTTTTTGCATCTTTAGCCTCCGTACTGAAAAAGTGAGGGCTGAAAATGTCTCAAAAGTTGAGCAGGGGACAAAGACAATGGCTGAAAATTTGAGTGAGGGGAGTGACAGAGGAATACTACAGCCCTATTCAAATGGGATTAGTATTACCACGGGACCTCTGGTAATTTGTGATAACTGCACACAATGTCTGTGTTTATAATGCTGTGCGAATCGACCATGCCTGTAATTTGCGGCATAAAAGTTCCAGGGCAAATTACAGACCATATTTTAGCACACGCAGAGGGCCACAGGTAATCCTAATCCCGTGCGAATAGTGCTTATAAAAGGATTCTAGACAGCTGATTATAATCCTGGGGTCCAGGCCCCCCTAGAGCTGTTCCCTCTCACTGCATCAAAACCACCCATACAGATTTCTCAATTTTGAGTGAAGAGAACAGAGCAGAGTTGAATGACATGTCCCTACCACCTGTGAAATGTGTTCTGGTGCTGCAGCGTAAGACATTCAGGGACTGATGGTGCTTTTATCCTCTGGGTATTTTCAAAGAGAAGCTTCCAAGTGCCTTCAATGCCAAAACATATTAAGTCCCAGGATGCCGAACAAACAGGTTACTTGACAGTGCCCAGGGTGCCACCGTTCTTTATTGGACGTCTGTTGTTGCTGAGGTCCTCTTTGGTCTTTTTGATGCAGGTGAAGATCTCGTTGAAGAGAGCTTTGTACTCGGGCTGCTGGCTGTCCTCCAGAACCAGAGTCACTTCACACATGGCAGAAGAACTGGACAGGTGGCTTCGATTTCGACTGCTCACTAAGGGGCTGGTGGACGTCTGGACAGCTTTGTGGCTGAGATCATCTGTATGTTGGCATCTCCGCAGCAGCTCTTCATATTTCACCTTAAAAGTCAAACATGCATACTCTTGGTTAAATACTCTACACTTTTGAACAACCGCAATGCACTTAAATTCTTCATTAGTTTGTGATCACCTGCAGAGCGCTGTACTGTGCATCCACCTCGTTCAGCAGAGAGATTCCCCTCTGTTTCACCGCCTCTGTTCGCCGTATACACAGTTGCTCATGACTGTTCTCCTCTGGGTTTTTAACTCTCAGAAAGCCGTCGCTGTTGCACCTTTGTCTGCTGTGCCTTCTCTGCTCCTCATTCTTTTCTTCAATCTCCTCCATCTCCTCCTGCCATGATCTGGGTCTGTCTTCAGAGGCGAAGAAGACTGTATCAGGGAAAAGCAGCTGCTCTGGTCCTCTGACAGGAGAAAGAATGGAGGGACACCGAAGTATTTACTATTTATACTGGTAATATTTGCATATTAAAAGCAACAGCAGGTGGTCATATGGTAATACAGAATCCTGAGGCATTAAAAAATAGCCACAGTAATGCTTTAATTACTGTCTTGATGGCAGTGCTGTGGAATGAGCACATTATATGTAAAACTTAGCACAAGAAGTACATACATTTGTGTTATTTCTTTATTATAACTGTTTCTAGGCAATAAATCGTATACCATTGGAAAGCCTGTTCATTTCCCTTTTAAATGGTGCCACATTTGTAAGGAACATGCATTTGTGGGATGAGCAGCAGAGCGGAGTATGTGGGTTGGTGATAACAGCTTTTTCAGGTATCAGACCAACCTGCTGGCGCAGTCAGCCCGCCACAGAAGTCTCAGCTGCTCCACCTCGTCCTCCAGCTCTCTCTGTCTGGCCTGACAGTCAGATAGCTCAGCCAGCCGCTGCTCCAGTTCTCTGTTTTCCCTCACCGTCAGCTCGCATTCAAGCTCCACAGCCTCCCTGCGGCTCCGCTCCATGGCTATCTGGCTCTGAAGGGTCCGGATGGAGCGCTGGAGGGCCGTGTTCTCCTCTTCAGGGTCTTTACGTCTGTCTTGGTTGTATAGAGAGTCCTGAGGTGACCAGAGTCTGTTATGGACAAAAGAGAGCAAGACAAGCGTATTTGTGAGGAAAAATATTGGAGTCTGTAAAACATTAACCATTGTATTTGAATAGTAATATTTATATTTACACATTTACACTGTATTAACACAAGACTGGATCTCGGACCTCACAAAGCCGGCTTCTCAAATATGAGTTTTTATCCAAGTTTCACCCCATGGCAACACGTGTTTGCTTTATATATTTTCTGTGAATGTTGGGGCCCTGTGGCAAGATTGTCTGTATTTTGTGCATATAGAAGATTATTTATCATTAAGTTTTTGGTTCAACTCATGGAAACTACATGGATTACAGTGTTAATGGATTCATGTTTAGCAACTTAATAAGTGTGTCTGTATGAGTACACAGCTGACAATAGGGGAGGATTAACTTCCTCCTCTTTGGATTATGTTTAAAGGATCAGGTCTGTTCTGGCTCCAGGTGGCCTGTATACGAGAGCAGAGACTGTGAAAGGCAGGAGGAGGTCTAAACAATCAGAAGATTTAACAAGTCTTCACTTTTTAGCCTCATGCAAAGGTGAAAGAAAGACAAACATCTGTCATGTGATCTCAGCAGATGTTCTCCCACATGCTTTTTACAAATCTGTGTCAAATATATCAAGGTAATTTAGAACAATACCATACAAGAAGAGGCCCTTTAAGTCAATAGAAGAAATTTAATTAAATGCAAAGACATGTCAGAAATAAAAATATTTTATGACATTCATCAGCTTTATTCTTAGCGATTGTGTCACTGAGTGGGGAAAATCTGATCGGAACGTGAAGCGGTGGGTGGCGGTCTGACTGGGTCGGCTGGTCCCGGCTACAGGGGGCTGGCTAGCAGGAGTAGAGAATAAAGGTGTGGATAAAGCGGCGTGGAGCAGCGTGTTGTATATGTACACATAAATAAGTAAATAAAAAATAACTATAGTGTGGTTAAGACGTAGGAAAACACAGCATCTTCTTCCCCTTCTTTGAGTGTGTAATGGCGGTTGGCAAAGAGTGACACAGGACAGGAGACAGGAAGTGACGCGGTACGCTTGTTGCTTGTTGTAACATGTCAGCTATATCAGTGGATGGGGGACCAATGTGAAGTAAAAACTGCAATTTTGGAGTTTTAAACAAAATCTATACATTTTTATGACGTCGTCATGCTTACAGTTTCGACCCTGTATACCCAAGAAGTCTTCTGAGAGGTATGATTGACAATTGGAGCAAAAGGAAGGTTCCCAAATTGAGACAGACAGACAGACAGCTCTCCAATTATAGTAGTACGGTATTTTTGTGAATGGTTTTCAGACCCTTCCTTTAAACATACTTCCTCTGTCTTACTGTATCTGGAGCCCTGTACAGCAGAAAGAGTGATACCCGTCATTGTTTACAGCAGAAAGAGTGATACCTGTCATTGTGTAGGTCATACAGCTCTTTGAGACAGGACACGCTCTGTGCTCCGAGGCTGCGTCGCTGCTCTTGAGCCTCTCGTTTCTTTTGCTCTGCCATCTCCCTCTTCTTTCGCTCGGCCTCGGCTGTCTTCAGCTCCTCCACCTGGGTCTGCAGGTCCTCCATGTAGGTCTGAAGCCCCTCAACTGCCTCTGTCAGGCTGTAAGGGGACAGATGAGGATAAAAGAAGAAAGGCACTAAACATGACCTACAAGGCCCCCTATTGATAATCTTTCTTTAAGTCTATTTGCTTTAGAGGGAACCTACGTAAACCATATTTAAAAGGCAAATTCCCTGATAACAAGTACAAACAGACCTGTGGATCTTCTGCTGGGCCAGCCGGTTATCCTGCACCAGTCTCTGGTTGCTTTGTTCCAGGTCTCTGGCAGTTGAGTCGAGCTGCTCGTACACTTTGGCGTGCTGGTCATTCATCTGTCGCAGCAGATCAACCTGTTTGGTCAGGTACTGCTCAAAAAAGGGGGAAATGACAAAATTAACTTTTAATTAAGATATATGCTTTACGATAGCTTACATATAATAAAGATGAAAAACCAGGCTGTAAAAATCAGGTGAGGAAAGACAAAATATGCTACAAGAACAATTTCTTTGGCTCTAAAACGTACAATTGTGTAGTTTATTATATTTAACCTTTACCCTGCCTTCAATTTCTTGATTCATAGAGCTGTAGTGTAAGACAAAAATGAGTGTAGTCCTCCTAGAGCATGTTTATAAGGCTATTTCAACATCTCCATTTAAACTAGCCACAGTAAGGAAACCAAACAAAAGGTAGTAATTGGTTTATCTAATTAGACATGTTTATTTACAGGCAGACACATTTTATCACTAAGAAGACAAAGTTAAGCCAATTAAGATCCCATAAAAGGAAATATAAGTCAGTTTGTGAGCAATATGAAGAAGACTGTATTCATAGTTATATTCCTGTTTATCTTTAACGGGCATATTTACATCAATTAAAGGTGCTTCACTCTGGTAAAAAGCATTGATACAGTCGGAGTCCTTGGCAATGACTTAATGACTTTTCTTTACAGGAATGAATCTGTTCCTGCTGTTAATACTCAAACTGTATTTTAATAACTCTGACACCCTAATAGAGAGGTAGGAGTTCATAGAGGTGTATGAGGATTAGCATATCACCCTGGATAAATCCTCCACACGCCCTGTCACTGTCGTAAACAAATTAGGGCTCTTATCTTCATTGACCTGCTGAATTTCCTTAAGCTCACTTCATTCAGCCCTGCCTTTATACGCTGAAATAAAACATCTGAGCGCTGAAATAACACTAAATAGGGGTAAACTAGTCTGTACTAGAGTGAACTATTTCCACACTCATTTTAGCTGATACTGATATTTACACACACCAAGTCTCTCCTGTACTAGAGTTTGCCTGTGTAGACCCCTGCTCACTTTCCCTTTCTTTTAATTTTGTTCAAAATTCCTGCACATTTTAACATCCCTGTAGAGAGATAAAAAAAACTGTATCTTAGATTTGTTGTATGACAGTCCACTGTGTTTTGAACCACCAGGTCAAATTTCAGTCATGAATAGAACCTCTAAGTTTATAAAATTAAACTTCAAAATCATAAAAAATGAGGCAGTAAAATCTGCTCTAAGATGATGTGGGCATGTCAGTTGAATGAGCTGAAGCCACAGCCGTTAATGAGAAAAACAGACCTCTCAAATATTATAAAGAGTGCAGCTGCCTGGCTCTGTGCCAGAGCAGAGACAGAAGCTGGGGATTAAATTTACTGTTTTCTGACACAAATCTCTCCATTATGATACTTTTAATGACCTGTAGTCCACTGTGGCTGATAGATTTGGGAAATTTACCTCATAATGAACAAAAACCCAGCATGTAGCTAGTTGTCTTTTAATAAAGGCAGTGAAATCATTTAAAAACAGACTGTATTGAGATGAACTGCTCTGTGATTTTACATCGTTGCGTTCCGGTGACTTCATGGGCTGCTAGATTTACCCCGCCCACATTAAACCAAGTCAGGAAAGAGATGAACAGCTTTCTAATGGTCTAAATCCAAAACTCAGTCACACATTGATTTCAGTGTTTTTATGTCTTTACAGCAACTTTATTGTTCAAACATATCTAGTATCTAGCGTTAACACACAAATTTTGGATTACACTTCACAGGGACATTAAGATAGTATGATCTCGCATTGTGTCAATCATGTTTGCACACTGACTCTGAATCCTTCACCTGTTGTTATGCTTTTCAAAACATGTTCGATTGACTTCATGTTTTGGACTTAATCCCTCCGTAAAATACACAAAAGCCCAACTGGCTTTCATTTGAGGTTTGTTGCAAACTCCAAGCAGGCTTTCATGTTTTGCCACTCTGCCATAAAGCCGTGGTCAGTGGAGGGCTGCAATGATGGGGTTCCTTCTGGCACTTTGTCCCATCTCCACACAGGACCTCTGGAGCTCAGTCACATCTCAGCAAAGATTGAGAAAAATGGGGGGTACCTGAACTACTGTTTGGGAGTGTGAATACTTATGTCGGTGTAATATTTCAGTGTTATTATTCATAAGAGATTTGCAGAAAGCACAAGGGATACTGAAAGTAAATTTATGAGAATAAAAAGGATTTTTTCAATTGTGGCATCAGGATGAAACATAACAACATTTTAAAAGTGAGGGGGGTCTGAATACTTTCTGAATGATGTGTAAATAGTGCCCAAGTCTTGTTTAAGGGCCCAAAGTGCCAAAAACCTGCAGTTTAATCTAACATATCGGTTTTCCTGTTGTCATGTGATAGAAATGTGTCTCGTCCACAGTTTAAGTCATATTTGATGGTAGCTACTAATGTTCCAAGACTTATTTGGCGTTCCAAGGCTCTACGTGACCATGTGACTAAAAGCTATGAATTTTCTACTTATTGTATTGATTTTACTTTGTAATATAAGGCATTATCACATACTTACACTAGCATTTATTTGAGGAATATGAAAAAGAAATTAAGTATTGTAGAGATAAATAATAATCTGTATTTCTCAGCATCAAAGTTGAAGGTAGAGAGTGGCCTGATGAAAGTTCTTCTTTTAGAAGACAAAAATCTCGCCAAGGTGAAGCACTGTGCCAGATCTCACTAGGACACTAGTCCGGATTAGCTTCACTCATCCCTTCTAGCTCAAGAAGTGCATGACGTGGACATCTCCTCAATGAGTCGCCTCATACAGACAAAATCTCTACTTTCTTGCACAAATAACAATTATTTTAGCAGAGTGTTGACAGCATACTCCATAAACATGTTTTTTGTGGTTGGATGGATGTGACTCACTGACTCATCATCCTGAAAACAATCCAGTGCTGAAAAAACTCTCAATGATTCCTCTCCTAAAATTTATCACCTCTATCTCCTGCAGCTGCTCCTGGTTGGTGGAGTACATCTCCTGCAGAGCCTGTTCCAGCTCATGGTTCCTATCCAAGAGCGTTTTCCCCAGCTCTGCTGCCAAATGGAGATCTGTCAAAACACAGGGAAACATGTAAACACCACATACAAGATGCTGCGCGTGTCCAAACAAAGGCGAGTGATGGCGCTACGTCAGTGAACACAAACATGCTTCACTGTCTCATTCCATGGCACCAGTGATTCACTGAGGAATCTAGGGCATGCCTTAGGATTTCCTTATGACCCTTTTTCCCACTTAATGATCCAAATTCACACTCTCCACTTTAAGTGTCGACATACCCTCTAACAATAAGTGAAACACATCAAACAGGAGACAAATTTTAAGGAGGTAAAAGAAATGCAGTGAAAATGAACATGTCTCCTCAGAAAGCCATATATATCTTTTTGATTTTTAGCCCAAAAGCGAGATAATCTAGTCGTATAACAGCCGGTAGTAAGAAGAGTTTTGTTCATGTCCTGTTTATGATGAAGAATGCCTTGAAAAACCCTCCCTGAATCCACAAACAGCTGAGCATTTTCAGGTTTATTCAGCTGCTCCGACTCAGGAATGTAACAGGAAATCTTTGCTGCCACAACTCTGTGCAAAGGGCTGACATCTCCGTGTCAGGGATTTAGGTTCCAAAATATCTTCTACTAGAGCGACACACAGTTTACTCAGTCATTTACGAGATTCCTCTTCAGTTAAAGTAAGCCAGTAATGTGTGAGGGCTGCTATTTCACCACCCATTGTACTTATATACTCTTATTTCTGATGGGTGTAGTTGTTTTTAACCACTGTGTAGGGTCAGACAAACTGCAAAACAACTTCCAGCATATCAATTACTTAATAATAGCTTTCATATTTTCCTTTTGATTCACAATTAATTCACACAATGTAAATTATGCTAATAAATACTACTGAAGGGTTGTGTATCTGCAAAATAAAAAAACACTACTTCATCCAAAGAATAAGAAAAAGAGATATGAGTGGGCAAAATAGCACAAAAATTTGACCTACACTATAATGCAAAAGGTATTCACTCACCCATCCAAATAATGGAAATCAGGTGTTCCAATCACTTCCATGGCCACAAGAGTATAAAATCAAGCACCTAGGCATGCAGACTGTTTCTACAAACATTTGTGAAAGAATGGGTTGCTCTCAGGAGCTCAGTGAATTCCAGTGTGGTACTGTGATAGGATGTCACCTGTACAACAAGTCCAGTCGTGAAATTTCCTCACTCCTAAATATTCCACAGTCAACTGTCAGAGGTATTATAACAAAGTGGAAGTGACTGGGAATGGCAGCAACTCAGCCACGAAGTGGTAGGCCATGTAAAATGATGGAGCGGGGTCAGCGGATGCTGAGGCGCATAGTGCACAGAGGTTGCCAACTTTCAGCAGAGTCAATCGCTACAGACCTCCAAACTTCATGCGGCCTTCAGATTAGCTCAAGAACAGTGCGTAGAGAGCTTCATGGAATGGGTTTCCATGACCAAGCATCTGCATCCAAGCCATACATCACCAAGTGCAATGAAAAGTGTCGGATGCAGTGGTGTAAACCACGCCGCCACTGGACTCTAGAACAGTGGAGACACGTTCTCTGGAGTGATGAATGACGCTTCTCCATCTGGCAATCTGATGGACGAGTCTGAGTTTGGTGGTTGCCAATGGTACTTGTCTGACTGCACTGTACCAAGTGTAAAATTTGGTGGGGGGGATTATGGTGTGGGGTTGTTTTTCAGGAGCTGGGCTTGGCCCCTTAGTTCCAGTGAAAGGAACTCTGAATGCTTCAGCATACCAAGAGATTTTGGACAATTCCATGATCCCAACGTTGTGGGAACAGTTTGGGGATGGCCCCTTCCTGTTCATGACTGTGCACCAGTGCACAAAGCAAGATCCATAAAGACATGGATTAGAGGGTTTGGTGTGGATGAACTTAACTGGCCGGCACAGAGTCCTGACCTCAACCCGATGGAACACCTTTGGGATGAATTAGAGCAGAGACTGAGCACCAGGCCTTTTCGTCCAACATCACTGTGTGACCTCACAAATGCACTTCTGGAAGAATGGTCAAAAATTCCCATAAACACATGCCTAAACCTTGTGGAAAGCCTTTCCAGAAGAGTTGAAGCTGTTATAGCTGCAAAAGGTGGACCGACATTATATTAAACCCTATGGATTAAGAATGGGATGTCACTGAAGTTCATACGTGAGTCAATGCAGGTGAGTGAATACTTTTGGCAATATAGTGTATGATGTCTGGAACAAGTTCTCTGGACTGATAAAAGCAAGTTTGATCTACATGGTTCAAATGTTTTGCAGGTGATAGAGTGGGAGATTTGGCGGTATCATGAAGAAGGATCAGTTCCACTCCATCCTCCAGAATCATGTGATTCCATCTGGACTAAGACTTGTGGGTCCAAGGTTTGTTTTGCAGCAAGATAATGACCTGAAGTATTCTTCCAAGCTCTGCCAGGGTTACCTAGACAAAAAAGAAGAGGAAGGTGTTCCTACAAAGATGGTTTGTCCTCCTCGGTCTCCAGACCTCTCTCCAATTAAGCTTGTGGGGGACGAATTGGATTGCTCAATCAGTCAGGAAAGTGCGTCCCAGGAATCAGAAGTCTCTCACTGATGAAGTAAGGAAAACTTGGAATGCAGTTCCTGGCACATACCTTAAAAAACTTGTGGAACAAATGCCTTTTAATAATAATCATGCTTATTTTGTTGTAAAGTATACCAATGAAACTATGATCTTTTTTGCACAATATCAGCATATATATATGCGTGTGTGTGTGTTTACCTTTTTTTTAGATATTGGTGGTTTAAATAAACAGCTTAAATGGGATTTGAATATATAGAAATTATGTTTATATACATTTATATGCATTTAATTGCATGTCGCATTAGCTTTTCCACCCTTTTAGATTCAGGTTCTACCCTGTTAGGACTTAAGCCCTTACAGGGTGGGGATTTTTTACTCCAAATTAGCAATTGTTGTGTCAGAGAGAAAAGGAGACATATTTATTAACTTCTCAAAAAGGCAGACAGTTCTCACTTCACTTTCCTCCTCAAAATTCCCTCCAAAAGAGATTTTGGGAACACATAGTTAATTACAGAAGAAAAATAAATTATAAAAATGGTTTCTATTAATGTACATTTATAACTGAAGGGATTATAACCTAAGCTTCAAAATAATAAAGCAATATATTTCATATGATATTGCAAAGGTGTCTCATTTAAACAGAAAAATGTACTAAGGACATTATAAAATATTTGAGAGTAAATATTATACTGAAGATTCCAGTCTTCAAAAAATATCCATGTAGATACTTTTAGGCATATATATTTATTTCCTCATTGTCGTAAATTTCATTATTTATGTGAAAAGCCTCATTTCTTTCTCGTGCATTCACTCAACTAAGATTTCTATTTATGTATTCGCTTCTTAAAAACACATTTGCATCTAGCTCTACATGCATTAAAGAAATGTTTACATGAAAATAATAAACACAGACAGCCGTTGAGTCGTTCAGGAGACTTCAGTGTGACCACATGAGCACCGTGACTGCATCACAAGAGCAGACTTTAATCTCATTTCATCTGTGATAAGACTGGTTGGGGCTTGCGTTAAGTTGTCAGTGCAGTGAACACTGAAAATAAAACTTCAATGGTGATTTTTATTATTCTGCTCCCTGTCTGTGGTGCACTGACCTCTCAGCCCACATATCTGGACGAAGTTTAGGGCGCGACCGCAAAGCCGGTCAGCTCTTACCGTGTTCAAGGTCCTGCGGTTCGTACCAAGACTCTCCATTTCTCTCAAACTCTTCCTCCAGAATCATGTCCGTCAACATTTTCAACCGAGAGACTCCACCTGTGAGAAAACTAACACACAGGTGTGCGTTAGTTCAGCAGCTCGACACAACTCCGTGTTTGAGCAGGATGTGAACACTACATCCTCCCAGTGTTTCTGAGACTTTAAACGGTTGTCTACGGCAACGTGGCAACACGTAAATACTTCCCAACATCCGGTAGGTGGCGGTTAGAACCATCTTCTTCAAGTTAGACTGTTTTAAAAGTGTTTAATTTATTATTCAATTTCATTTCAGCTAAAACTTACTGGCTTAAATTTACACGAAACGCTTTGCTGTTTAATATTAAAAAATGTTTAAGTTGTTACAACGTCCTGCTTCGGTTGACAGGCAGTTTGGTTGTCGAATCACGAAGCAGTAAATGAACCGAACGAAGTCTTTAGGCCAATCAGGTGTTTGTTTGTGTTCTTCTAGTCCCGCCCAATGCTGGAGTGACAAAATTATTTTGGCAGGATTTTATTTCAGGGCAACTTTATGTCCGTATGCCATGTCTCGATTTAACAAATATTTTGTAACGCGAGTGGGTATTTTATAATGTGAAAAGGAGTACAGTTTAACGTTTTACTGCTAAAAATTCACATTTCTTTTCTTTAACGCATGCTGTAATTTTGAGTTCTGTTTTATTTTATTTTTTTAACAGCATTTTCTCGAGCTGCACAGACCAACAAGTAACTCGGTTTTAAAGTTACCCGAGCTGCCGTGATGACCACGGAGGAAAAACCTGCTGCAGGTGTGCACACTGGAAGGATGCATGTAGTCCGATACTGTGGGTATTTTAAGGTTAATCACGCGGCTCTGGCTTATGCCATGACCACACTGGGAGCTTGCATGATAAACCATATATTTGGCTTCTACTATGTCAAACTGTTTATCAGTAAGTACAAGGTATCAGAGGGAGCCTTTCACAAAGCACAAGTGAGTACTTTCTTCACTTATTGATGTTTTTCACACTGATATGAACAGAAGTGAATTTTTGTTGATTTTAAGCACTGCATTTGCAGCTTTTATTTATGGTGAAGTGTCTAAGAATGATCAGAAAGTTACTTTTTGCATCCATAGAACTGTCCAAAACCTAAAACACTTACTTTAAAATTATGCAAACTGCAGGAAAGTAGCAAGTGCATACATTTTAGGTAATAAAGGCACCAAAAAAAGGCTGTTTTCATGTAATTAGTTCTACAAGTGGATTGATTCTTCTGAAACCTTTCTTAAATATTTATTTTTGATAATGTTCCTATCTCCACAGGTGGTTTACATGGTGTGGAATGCAGTCAATGATCCACTCTTTGGATACCTTCAGGATAACTCCCGTGTGCCCTGCTGTTCTCAGCGCCGTCTCTCCATCTTGTATGGAGCACCTCTCTACTCGCTCACCTTCCTCCTGGCCTGGTTCCCGTGGCGGACCTACACCCCTGGGGACTGGTTGAGTGGCTTACATTTGGCAGTGGCGCTGTGTGCTTTTGACAGCTTGTTGACTTTTGTGCTTCTGGCACAATGTGCGTTATTTGCAGAGATCTCCAGTCAACACCAGAACAGACTCAGACTTGTGAAGTACAGTCAGGTGAGAGCTTTGTAACCTGATCTGCCTTTGCCTTTCCTGCATGCTCTGAAGCCAACAGCATGACTTTATATCCCTGTCATATCCCCACTCTT
The DNA here is from genome assembly GCF_018320785.1 of Cheilinus undulatus. Taxonomy (NCBI): domain Eukaryota; kingdom Metazoa; phylum Chordata; class Actinopteri; order Labriformes; family Labridae; genus Cheilinus; species Cheilinus undulatus. Next base: position 32,885,642 of record NC_054885.1, on the reverse strand, counting down.
TTATTTCTCAGGTGGCCTCTCTGGTTGGCTCCTCCAGCATTCTCTTCTGTGGTGTGGTGTCCAGAAACATGGAGGACTTTTCGGCTTTCCAAGCCTACACAGTGCTGATTGCTGTTGTGAGCTGTTGCTGCATGCTCTATACGGGCTTCCACAGTGAGAGCCGCTTTGACAACAAAGGATGTGAATCAGATGGACAGCAGTCTGTGGAGCAGACTTCCCACCAATCAGGACCTTCCTTCTCTAATCTAAAAACTCAGATCTGGCAAATCCTGACCAATCGGGACTTTCAGATTTTTGTAGTCATGAACTTCTTCCAAGGTTTCATTTTAGCTTTCTTCAATAATTTCACCATAATTCTTACAGAGCATCTGATTCCTCCAGATGTGCTTCCATCTCTGGCCAAGAGTGTCATGTATGGAGCGGGATTCATCTGTCCACAGGTATTTCCACATTACACTTTAGGATTCAGTTGTTAATTTCAAATTAAAGAATAAATAAAATGACATACACAGGCCTAGTGTTTGATAAATGTTTTTGACATTTTTCAATTTATTAATTCATTTTTAGGACTATTAATTTTGAGAAAATCCTAAAAATGATTTTAGTCTCATTGCCTGTCTGCACAGTGCCTCATCCAAGTTATTTTTATGCTTTTGTGGGAGATCTCATATGCACACTAGTGCTGCACAATTTGGTCACAATAACAACAATGTTGCATTTTTGGTGATGTTTACGATAAATTCATAAATGGTATCATAACTCTACTTGCTTCAAGGAATAATCAAGGAAAATACAGAGAATAATGATAGTTTAGAAGTGTTTATTTCTCAGCTCAGCTATTATTTAGCAGAAAAATTGTTTTTTATACAGTACTACTTTCAAAATAACTTATTTAACATATTTTCCAATAAATACAAGTTTTTCCATTTTTGAAAATAAAAGTACTTCTATTTAGTGCAATAGAGGCACTGTCGTAAACTTAAAGACCTTTCTGCAGATGTGTTTGGAAACCATTTGAGTGCTACTTAATACAACTATAATTGAAGCTTTTTAATGGGAATTGCCCGTCCTGCCATTGTAATTGCAGTTGGATTAATTGTGCAGCACTAATACACACACAGACCTGTGTGCCTGTCATTCCAGCTCCTGTGTCTTATTGCACCTGTCTTCCCAACATTATGCATCTGCTCCTACCTAAAATGGCTTACCAGGGGTGTAATTACTTCACCTCAGCACTATGACTTATTATATATATTACTTCTACATTATAAATTGTAGGTGAGGCATAACAGGATCCTAAATATCCCCCGGCAGTCCCTTGTAGTATGTACTGTCAGTGTCATGCAGGATTACTGAATCCAGCAATCTATTGCTAAAGTAAAGAGTGTTTTAGCTTTTTTTTTGTTCCTAAAAAAAACTAGGGCTGTTAAATATCTAGTGGTGTTGGAGGTGGCTGGGGGGAGGGGTGTAATCGCTGAATTTCAATGAAATTTTGGGAATCATATTAATGCACTTAGATTATTTTGAGTGCTGCACTGCTAACTCAGTTTGGTCAAAAACCATGACTTAGGGGCGCAGATCGCCTAGAGGTTTAAGGCAGTGGTTGCCAAGGTATTTACCTGAGAGCCCCACTTATTTATGTTATAGAGGAGCTGAGGGCTGTGGGGACCCACACAAACAAAAAAATGATACATGGATTTCATTGTTCAAATCTATACACCCCCCGAAATCCCTGGTGCCCTCCAAAGGGCATGTACAAAATGACTCTACATTGTCAGATGATAACGCATTTACATTTTCTAGGAGTTCATATTTAATTCCTTTCTCTGTGTATGTAACACAGTTAAGGTTGACTGTTAAGGGGACAAATGCTGGATGAAGAATGGGATGCCATTCCACAGCAGCGAGTGACCAGGCTAGTGACCAGGATGAGAAGGAGGTGGCTGGCTGATGTAGCTGTGTGTCGTTCTTCCTCAAGCTACTTAGGCTCCTGTTTGTTAAATTAATACATTTTTAATTTGCCAATATGTCTTTTTTCTTCAGACTCCAATCATCCAGTCCACCAAAAAATACCAAAAAGAGCCAATAGCAGAATAAGCTGTTTGGCATCTGCAAAGTTTTGCACTAAGTTTATATCTGTTGCTTCCCACATGCTCATAAATACGGAGCATTTTTGGCCTCCAACTCACTGACTCGCTCTGATGCTTGCGCTCTGTGGACAACAATCCAAGATATAACACTGAAATATTGTCTCCATCCCAGCTGTTAGTACTGAGCTGTCAGAGTCTGCTCCACGATATCGGCTACTACAGGATCCTCCTCTTCGCCTTCTGCGCTGAGGCTGTGATGGCAGCTGTCATGCTTACCCTCGGCCCTCACCACTACTATATCTTGGCATTTTATCTGACTGTGAGCATGTAAGAACAACCACTTCATTGCATATTATATAGTTAGTCAAATTTAATTCAAATGCATATTTTAAATCTCTCTTGATCTCCTATGCAGGGTCGTAATTCATGCCTCCACCAGTCTGTTTGGCTTGCCTCTGGCTGATATCATTGACAAAGACCTGCAGAAGTACAAGCGCAGGTAGAGAAAGTATCACTGTCACATGTCAATTTTGTTCTATGAAACCTACTCTGTCTGGATATATTTTAAAAGTTTAATTGAATAATGTAATAAATTTCATATTTTGGCATTTGAAACTTGAAAGTTTTAAAAATACATTTTTTTTCTAATAAGGAGGCGGTATCGCATATAGAAAAATGATTGTTGACAAGTTCTCTTAGGTGAGGAGGCACACTTTCCCTGTCATGGGAGGTAAATCAACCAAGGTAAATCAACTCCATTTATTATACCATTAAGTTCTTCAATTTATTTTAAAAATACATATATCCACTTTCTAACTAGAACAAAGGAACAATTTGTGTCTAAGTATTTACCTCTTCAAATTAGTTCAACTGTCAGGTGGTGCAACAGTAAAGTATGAGGTATGAAGCCTTAAATGTCAATATTTAACACCATTACATTTCTTACATTTGTTAGGGTTAGAGTTAACCCTAACCCTTTTGCATATGGAATCATGACTGCACTGCCCTCCGGTGGCAAAAATATGGAACTGCAACAACAAACGCAGTCTGGCTAAATTCAGCTTTGTAGCTGTTTTTGTTCACATTTACATGATCAGTGAAAGCTAATATAAAACTATAAAGTCCATTAATAAAATATCTGCAGGTAAAACCAGAAAGCAATTAGCTTAAATAAGAAGCTATTTTAAAAACGTTTTCTAGTGTCATGAAGTGAAACAACTGTGCCTGCTAACAAGAAACCTTACCTAGCCTTGTTAGCATGCCAGTTTCGTCTGTATTTCACAAACAAAACAAAAAGAAAATGTAACAAAATAGTAACAATAATAAAATGGCATCAAATAATAGATTAAGCATACTTTATTTCGTTTTTATAAGCTTAAATAATATATTAAAACGCCCAATAAGAAACATGCCAGTTTTGTCAGGCGGTCTTTAAACTTTCTCAAATGTCAAGAGTTTTTAACGCCCCCTTGTGGACAAAGTGAGAACTTATTTTTTTGGTAAAGTTTACGTAAATGACGAAATTTGCAGTGAGCTGCCATTTCCGGTTCGTCCTTTCAAAATAATTTGAAACAGAAATAAGACTCGCTTACAAGCATATGCAACATACGAGGATAAAGGGGGAAACGGTCTTGATATATGGCGTTGATTAAAATATAAGCGAAAATGTATGTGCTTGTATTACTTAAAGCAGATGAAAAACGTCACCAACTTATTCAGTGGTATTAGTTTCTTGCTTTGAACACGTGATATCTCAGATCATTTAAATCGTCAGTTAAAATCAGTAAATCTCTCTCTATGAAATGTCTCTAACATCTACCTTCACCATTTAAAGTCGCAGACAAGAAGATCAGGAACAGGAAACCTCACAGTCTGTTTATTTTAATGACATAAAGCAGAATATAAAGTTAATTTAGGACAGAAAAAATCTCCCTTTCTTGTCTTATTTGGACACTTTGAACAATATGATAGTGTTTTGTCCATCTTTGTTGCATATTTTTGTGTCTGAATCCATTATTTCCTTTTGAAAAAAAAAAAAAAATTGTGGCATTTATCAGTTTGTTCTATGAAACCTACTCTGTCTGAATATATTTTAAAAGTTTAATTGAATAATGTAATAAATTTCATATTTTGGCATTTGAAACTTGAAAGTTTTAAAAATACATTTTTTTTTTCTAATAAGGAGGCGGTATCGCATATAGAAAAATGATTGTTGACAAGTTCTCTTAGGTGAGCAGGTACACTTTCCCTGTCTTGGGGTGCAACCAAGGTAAATCAACTCCATTTATTATTATACCATTAAATTCTTCAATTTATTTTAAAAATACATACATCCACTTTCTAACTAGAACAAAGGAACAATATGTGTCTAAGTATTTACCTGTTCAAATTAGTTGCAAATGTCAGGTGGTGCAACAGTAAAGTATGAGGTATGAAGCCTTAAATGTTAATATTTAACCCCATTACATTTGTTCTTGTATATGAAATCATGACTGCACTGCCCTCCAGTGGCAAAAATGTGGAACTACAACAACAAACGCAGTCTGGCTAAATTCAGCTTTGCAGCTGTTTTCGTCCACATTTACATGATCAGTGAAAGCTCATATAAAACTATAAAGTCCATTAATAAAATATCTGCAGGTAAAACCAGTGTTGAAAGCAATTAGCTTAAATAAGAAGCTATTTTAGAAACGTTTTCTAGTCTCGTGAAGTGAAACAACTGTGCCTGCTCACAAGAAAACTTACCTAGCCATGTTAGCATGCCAGTTTCATCTGTATTTCACAAACAAAACAAAAAGGAAACGTAACAAAATAGTAACAATAATAAAATGGCAACAAATAATAGATTAATCATATTTTTTTCTGTTTCTATAAGCTTAAATTGTGTATTAAAACGCCCAATAAGAGACGTGCCTGCCCAGACGTTAAGAATTTTTAACGCCCCCTTGTGGACAAAGTGAGAACTTATGTTTTTGTTAAAGCTGACGTAAATAACGGATGTTGCAATGAGCTGCCATTTCCGGTACGTCCTTTCAAAATAATTTGAAACAAATAAGACTCTCAAGCATTTGGAGACAAAATATGAGGATAAAAGGGGAAACGGTCTAGATATATGGCGTTGATTAAAATATAAGCGACAGTGCATCTGCTTGTATTACTTAAAGCCGATGAAAAACGTCACCAACTTATTCAGTGGTATTAGTTTCTTGCTTTGGACACGTGATATCTCAGATCATTTAAATTGTCAGTTAAAATCAATAAATCTCTATATAATGTCTCTAACGTCTAACTTCAGCATTTAAAGCTGCAGACAAGAAGATTAGGACAAGAAACCTCACAGTCTGTTTATTTTAATGACATAAAGCAGAATATAAAATTAATTTAGGACAGAAAAAATATCTCCCTTTCTTGTCTTATTTGGACACTTTGAACAGTATTATAATGTTTTGTCCATCTTTGTTGCATATTTTTGTGTCTGAATCCATTATTTCCTTTAAAAAAAAAAAAAAACAAATGAATTTGTGGCATTTATCAGATTGTTCTATGAAACCTACTCTGTCTGGATATATTTTAAAAGTTTAATTGAATAATGTAATAAATTTCATATTTTGGCATTTGAAACTTGAAAGTTTTAAAAATACTTTTTTTCTAATAAGGAGACGGTATCGCACATAGAAAAATGATTGTTGACAAGTTCTCTTAGGTGAGCAGGTACACTTTCCCTGTCATGGGGTGCAACCAAGGTAAATCAACTCCATTTATTATTATACCATTAAGTTCTTCAATTTATTTTAAAAATACATATATCCACTTTCTAACTAGAACAAAGGAACAATTTGTGTCTAAGTATTTACCTGTTCAAATTAGTTGCAAATGTCAGGTGGCACAATAGTAAAGTATGAGGTATGAAGCCTTAAATGTTAATATTTAACCCCATTACATTTGTTCTTGTATATGAAATCATGACTGCACTGCCCTCCAGTGGCAAAAATGTGGAACTACAAAATAAACGCAGTCTGGCTAAATTCAGCTTTGCAGCTGTTTTTGTTCACATTTACATGATCAGTGAAAGCTAATATTAAACTATAAAGTCCATTAATAAAATATCTGCAGGTAAAACCAGTGTTTTCAAAATAATTTGAAACAGAAATAAGACTTCCCTACAAGCATTTAGAGACAAAATATGAGGATAAGGGGGAAACGGTCTTGATAAATGGTTGATTAATATATAAATAACAATGTCTCTGCTTATTTTTTTTTTAATTTTTGCCTTTATTAGATAGAGGAGGACAGTGGATAGAGTCAGAAACAGGGTCATGAGTAGGGGAGAGACATGCAGTGAAGGGCCTCAGACCGGATTCGAACCCAGGCTGCCTGCGTACATGGGAAGCACCTTTAACCACTAGGCCACCTGCTCCCCTGTTTCTTTTAATTTTAACATGCTGCTGTTGCATTCTTACAGAAGTGCATAAAAGAATAACACCAGGCAAGCGCACCACTTGAAAACCAGTGCAAAGTACATGAATATTTTTTAATGATGCCAATGTCGTTTTTTTTTTTTTGTGTTTCCTTCTTTCTATAGCTCTCCACTTTCCTCCATGGTGTTTGGAACAAATGCTCTGTTCACAAAGCCCGCTCAGTCTCTTGCCCCAATGTTTGTGGTGAATATCCTCAACCAGTTTGGATATGAGCAGCTGAAAGATGCAGGAAGGGATGCAAATCCAAGGTACAGACAAAGTTTAAACCAAGTAGATTAAAATTGTGTAGAAATTGCAGAGATGGACTGTTATTCAGTCCATCTATGTTATGGTTAGTTGCCACCTACTGACACAAACACTTCAAAAACTAGTTGGCCATCTAATATTCAACTAAAAGCATGAGGAGAGTAAAATATATGACCCTCTAACACTGGCTTTTATTTCAATAATTTAACAGTATTGTACATAAGAAAATCCAGAGCAAATGAAGTACCTGATTTGTTAAAACAGACACTCATTTAACAATTTACAGAAGTAGGATTTTGTAGAGATCGTTCATGGTTTTATTTGTCGTTTATTCATGTCAACACTGAGTACACTTACATGCATTGTAAAATGCATGTTAGAGTGGCTACAGGTGCCATCACAAGGCAGATGCTCAGTTACACAAGGCTGATCTTAACTTAGTGTATTAATGCTATCAGCAGCACCTAGACCTGGTTTTCATTTGTTAGTACTCTAATGTGCTGATCTTTTTTTTTTTTTTTTTATTGCTCTTGGTGTGAGCCACAATGAGTGAGAATCACAGCAGCTCAACACCGTGTGCTTTCATTTAATAAATCACACACATGTGGCTGGTCAAGTCAGCTAAATGTAACTGAATATTGTAAGAAATGGTTGATGACTTTATAGTATTGGAAGTTTATTTGTAAAATTGAGGAAGAAAAGAGTCATTTCATCCACCTTTTTTCCTTCTACTTTTTTCCTCCTCAGTGTGTTCATGAGTCACTGAAATTCAAAAATGACCAAGAGAGACAAATGAAAAGAAATATCCCAGTTTTATTTCTAATGTCATTAATATACATAAAAAGACACTTAATTGATCAGGTACAACTTACTTTTTATATAAAAAATTGCAATTGATATCACTTAAAGAAAAGTTATCCCAGTGTCACTTTTTTTTTCTACATATCATTCAGCTCTGACACAAAAAAGAAGAAAAAAAAGGAGGGGACACATTTAATCTTAGTTTTGTTCCTTTCATGAAATCAGTGATTGAGTAAAGTACAACAGCAAGAGTGTAAGGGAGCAGTTGAAAAAATAATCTCCTAGATGGGAGGAAATACAGACGTGGAAAAATACTCAAGAAATTGTCTAAAAAAATAGCCAAGTTGCAGTTTACAAAAATTGCAGAACAGATTTGGTGTCCCTGGCAATCTAGCTACCTACAAAGCTAAGACAACACAACACAAGCTGTACTGTTCTATGCTGACACTCAGAATGCCAAAAGACCATGATGTGGGTTTGCTGTACTGGTGAAAAAGAAATCCAACTATGAACAGAATTATGTAAACATTTTCTTTCTGCTACAGCACATAACTGAAGTGCATCTAAATGTGTTAAATCAGAGTTACAGTTCCTGATTATCTCCAGTTACTGGATTAATGTGATCATGGGAACATGCACATAAAAACCGTCAAGAGTACACATGTTGTCAAATCCACAGTTTAGAATAACAGCATGCAAAAAGTCCAGCACAGACCCTAAATATCTGCAGTTCCAAATGAATTTTAACCCTCATACACTACATTTCTGTAACAAACATCTCCTTTTCCTCTTTGTAGCGACCTGAGGAGCCTCCACAGTGTCATGTTTTACTTGGTGTGCCTGGTGCCGATGTGTGTCGCCGCTCTGCAGGCTGTATTTTGGAGGCCGTTTTCAATACGCAACAGTCACACAGTGGAAACAAAGTACATTGACAGCTAGCTTTAGTATTTAACAATCAAAGGAAAAGGGTGATATTTCTTTAGCTGGGATTGGGTTCTAAAATAATATCTAAATGACTGAGGAAATTTTTACTTGAGAAGCCTGGAATGAAAAGTGTGTTTTTATTGAGAAGAAAGCAGGGACAGAAAGCAAGATGAGAATAATGGAGGAAAAGAAAGTAGAGGCAGAAAGCAAGATAAGGATGATTGAGGAGAAAAAGGCAGAGACTGCGTCAAATATTTTTCATGAAATGGTAAAATGCCTCGGTTTCAACATCTGATATGTTGTTAATGTATTATTGTGAATAAAATGGGTTTATTAGATTTACAAACCATTGTGTTCTGTTTTTTATGTACAATTTTCACAGCGCCCCAACTTTTTTAAGTGTAAATATGGGGAAAAATGCAGAACTGAGAAGGACCCATCCTCTGTTTTTTTTTGTACGTTTTTTCACAACTCTATGGGCAGGACTGAGTTGAGATACAAGGTTTAGTTATTATACTTATCAGGTTTTACTAATTCCAGATAGATAGGAGATACCAAAAATACATAACAAGTGAAAGTCTGAGGAGGTAAAGTCAACTTAAAGACTACTTAGCCTACACCTGTTTTTTTTTAGCTTTTGTTTTTACATTTCTTTTATCAAAAGTATATTTTTACACTTGGGCACTCACAATGATTTACTTTTTGTCAGTGTTGATCGTTTCTTGTGACAAATAGGCTCCTGATAAACTGATTATAATATATATTTTTTAACAATCTAACAATAACTTTGGGCCATATGAGTGAATGTTGGCTAACCTGATGTACAGGTGTGTGTAAGTTAATCAGCTCGTTACACCTCTGTTTATGCAGGATGTGAACAGAATTATATCCTCCTTATGTTGATTGAGAAATTTCCACTATTGTCTACAGCAACGTGGCAATATTGAGACGGCCCCAACAAGTGTAGATACAGTTACAGTGACTCACGACAAATTAAAACTAATTTTACGCTTTCTTCATTTAAATGAAACCTAGGTGTTAAAAACATTGTCAAACGTAATTTTAAAAGGAAAGACTATACCTTTAAATATTAAAATGTATATTTTAATATGTCCTGCTTTTTGTGACGGGCAGTTATGTTGTCGAATCAGGAAGCAGCAAACGAAGCCTCAAAACTCTTCTGGCCAATCAGGTGAGTGTTGTCTTTGTTCCCACCCAATCCGGAAGAGACTAAAGAATCGAGTTTGGCCGGATTTTATTTGAGTTGTCTCAGGAGCATTTTATTTGTACGGTTCGATGTATTGAGCAGTTGGATATATTTGTTACTTTTACAGGAGTAAACGTCGTATCAGCTTAATATAATGGGAAGATAAATTGAGCATTTTTTAATTCTCCAAACTGTTTCTAAATGTCCTTATTTTTGCATCTAATCTTGTTATACTTTCCAGAAATGCTTAACAACAGCTAAATATAACATAATTTGTAGGAAGCGACTGCAACACTAAATTCCAACGGCGGTGACCAACAGGTAACTCGGCTTTCAAAGTTACCTGAGCCGCCATGGCCACGGAGGAGAAAGCTGCTGCAGGTGGGAGAATGAACGTACTCCGACACCGGGTCAATCCTGCAGCTCTGGCTTATGCCATGACCACACTGGGATCCTGCATGATAAACAATATATTTAGCTTTTACTACGTCAAACTGTTTGTTAATAAGTACAAGGTGTCAGAGGGAGCCTTCCACAGATCACAGGTGAGTATACCATCATTTTATTCTATTGCTCTTGGTCAGTGGTGCAGACAGTGAGAGGTGGGGTGTACTATACAGGTGCATCTAAAAAAATTAGAATATCATGAAAAAGTATTTTTTTTCCTGTGATTTAATTCAAGTAGTGAAACTTCCATATGATCCATAAATTCTCATACATGCTATACAAAGTAAATCTTGATGATTGCAGCTTACAGCTCACAAAAATCAACTATCACAACATATTCAAATATAAAAAAATAGGATTTATAATACAGAAATGTTGACATGTGGAATTATGCTCATTTATGCGCTCAGTAGTTGGTAGATTTTTTTTTTTTTTGCACATATCCCAGTATCAAAATGATATGGCATGGAGCCATACAACTTGTGGCACAGCTGGGGTGTTATGAAGCCCAGGTTACTCTTGATAGCAGCCTTCATTGCTTGTATTGTTGGGTCTGGTGTCTCTTATCTTCCTCTTGACACTCCCCAGAGTTTCTCTATGGAGTTCAGGTCAGACCAGTTTGCTGTCCAATTAAACATAGTAATAAAATGGTCAGCAAACCAGTTTCTGCTAGTTTTGGCTTCACTGTGGTCAGGTGACAAGTCCTCCTGGAAAAGGAAATCAGTATTTCCATAAAGCTTCTCAGCAGATGGAAGCATGATGTGCTCTAAAATCTCCTGGTAGATGGCTGACAGCATCTCTGGACTCGATAAAGCACAGTGTACCAACAGCAGCAGTCGACATGGCACCCCAAACCATCACTGACTATCGAAAACCAAAAACCCTGGACTTTAAGCGCCTTGGATTCTGAACTCCTCTGGCCTTCCTCCAGACTCTGGGACCTTGATTTTGGACCACTGAGCGACCATCCAGTTCTTTTTCTGCTTGGTCCAGGTGGGACGCTGAATACGTTGTCTGGAGTTCAGGAATGGCTTGACCCCAGAAACAGGGCACTTGTAGCCAATTTCCTGGACCCCTCTGTTTGTGGTGACTGACTCCAACCTTAGTCCACTCATGTGAAGCGTCCTTTAAGTTCTTGGATCTGCTTTGTTTAACCATGTTTTAATACAGCCCACTGAGAACAGCCTGCTCTTTCAGCAGTGGCCTTCTGTGGCTTACCCTCCACAAGTACAACTGTCAAGTCAGCAGTCTTCCTCATGATTGCAGTTGTGTATACTGAACCACAGTGAGAGAAAAAGCTCAAGAAACTTTTGCGAATTGGACTTTTACACAATATTCTAATATTTTGAGATGATGGATTTTATGAGCTGTTAGAAACAATCATCAAGATTAAAACAGAAAAAAAATAATTTGTATGAGATCAATCTAGAATATATGGAAGTTTAACTTCCTGAAGTAAATCACAGAAAAAAAGGGTTTTATATGTTATCTGATTTTTTGAGTTGCACCTGTAATCTGTGCTTTTAGCAGAAAAACACAATCCTTGATATCCCTAATTGCATTTCTCTTTTGCAAAACTACGCTCTTACTAGTAAAGACTAGGGTTGTGCAATATGGATCGTATTTTTTAGTTGTACAGTGATAAACAGTGTATATCTTGGCAATTTTAGATAGTTGATAACTTCTGATTAGGCCTGATATGATTGATGATTTTCCTCTCTTCTTAGGTGGTTTACATGGTGTGGAATGCAGTCAATGATCCACTCTTTGGATACCTTCAGGATAACTCCCGTGTGCCCTGCTGTTCTCGGCGCCGTCTCTCCATCTTGTATGGAGCACCTCTCTACTCGCTCACCTTCCTCCTGGCCTGGTTCCCGTGGCGGACTTACACCCCTGGGGACTGGTTGAGTGGCTTACATTTGGCAGTGGCGCTGTGCGCTTTTGATAGTTTGTTGACTTTTGTGCTTCTGGCACAATGTGCATTGTTTGCAGAGATTTCTGGCCAGCATCAGAACAGACTCAGACTTGTGAAGTACAGTCAGGTGAGAGCTTTGTAACCTGATCTGCCTTTGCCTTTCCTGCATGCTCTGAAGCCAACAGCATGACTTTATATCCCTGTCATATCCCCACTCTTTTATTTCTCAGGTGGCCTCTCTGGTTGGCTCCTCCAGCATTCTCTTCTGTGGTGTGGTGTCCAGAAACATGGAGGACTTTTCGGCTTTCCAAGCCTACACAGTGCTGATTGCTGTTGTGAGCTGTTGCTGCATGCTCTATACGGGCTTCCACAGTGAGAGCCGCTTTGACAACAAAGGATGTGAATCATATGGACAGCAGTCTGTGCAGCAGACTTCCCACCAATCAGGACCTTCCTTCTCTAATCTAAAAACTCAGATCTGGCAAATCCTGACCAATCGGGACTTTCAGATTTTTGTTGTCATGAACTTCTTTCAGGTCTTCCTTTTGGCTTTCTTCAATAATTTCACCATTATTTTTTCGGAGCATCTGATTCCTCCAGATGTGCTTCCATCTCTGGCCAAGAGTGTCATGTATGGAGCAGGATTCATCTGTCCACAGGTATTCTTCCCACCATGCTTTAGACTTTTTTTTTTTTTTTTTAGGTAATAGGATGAATGAACAACTTGCTAGGGCAGCAGCCTTGGTTGTTTCTTTATTAATTTATTGGGTTCTATGCAATAAAATATCAACATTCTTCAAGTTCCAAGTCAGAAAAATTAATCCGCAATGCACTCCCCACTTTAATATATATTTTATTAAATTATCTCATGAACCCAGCACTTTGTGGCAGCCTACTCTTAAACTCAACACCACATCAGAGCTCTGTACAATCATTAATAAAGAAATTTTATCCAAACACTTCTTCTACTACCATTTAGCATGTATAGAAATGTTTCATTGTGTTGGTCCTGTTCCTTTGTCTCTTCCCCAGCTGTTAGTTCTGAGCTGCCAGAGTCTGCTCCACAGTCTTGGCTACTACAGAATCATCCTTTTCACCTTCTACATTGAAGCCACAATGGCAGCTATCATGCTTGCGCTCGGACCTCACCACTACTATATCCTGGCGTTTTTCCTCACGGTTAACATGTAAGAACATTCTTAAGTTTGAATAAATTAAAATTATTTCCACTTTAATTCAATAGTATGTGCATTATCTTCTTTATTTTTGTCTTTGCAGGGTCCTGATTCAGGCTGCCTTCAGTCTTTTTGGCTTACCTTTAGCTGACATCATTGACACAGATTTGCAGAAGTACAAGCGCAGGTAAACAGTATTATCAACAATCAACACACTTTTAAAAATGCATTTATCGCTCTCATGAAGCTAAATTGTTCTACTTTTGAGGGGCACTGAGGCCTTGTCCACTCAGAGACAGAAACAATCATTTTCCTTTCATTTTAAAAAAGTTTTCTGTAAACATGGCATTATTTCAAGAAATGTCTGCATAAGCACAAAACCGCTGAAAAAGCTGTTGTATGTGCCATGCATGTAAGTGGCGCTGTAAGGCTGCCACAGAAAACACCAAAAACAGAGATTGTGGAGCATCACATTAAATTTGTGAATTGTAACATAAACATGAGAAGAAGATGACGGAGCATGAATGCTTGAGTGAGAATATAGATGTAAGTGTGGACCAACAGTTGTAGAGGAGCAGAAGATTTTGCTATAAGGGCCATACTAACTTCTGTAGCTTCTGCTGCACAAACACAATCTCGCGATTCGTCATTATTGTTGTTGTTGGCAGGGTTAGCGCACATGAGTTACCGGGGCTGTGATGTGATCATTGCAGAAAAGGTGGTTGTATATACAGTGCATTTCTCCCTCATCATGAGAAATGAATTAAATCAAAACGTTGGTTTTCTGTTTAGCAAATCTGCCTTAAAAGTGGCACTTTTTACTGAACATAATCTTCAATTCAAAACAAGTGTTGATAAGGAGGCCGTGGAGGTGGGCGGTGCTGAGCAGTGCCAGGTTTGACTCACTGGAAATTCCAACAGAACTAAAAAGTTTTATTTGTATTTAATTTTTGATTTAGGGTTTCTAGGATTTAATTTATCTCTAGTGTGATCATTTGCTATTTTTTTTATATCCAGTTGTATTGGCTTTTAATTATTTGGGAGTTTTATTCTTTTACCATTATTTTATTATATTTCACTAATTTTAATATTTCTTATTTTATTGATTCTGTCCTTTATTACTTAGCCTTATGTCACTTTCTCTTTTTATTTAACTGTCTCTTTTTTTAATTATCCATCTTTTTGGTTATTTTATATATTAATTTTGGTGTGCATTAAATTCTAAATTTTTTTACTATTTTACCTTTATGTCAATTACTTCCATACTATTCCTTTGGGCACTTTGAACTGCAGTTGAATTTATTTGAAAGGCACTTTACAAATAAAGTTTGATTGATTGATTGTGGGAATTAATATAAAAATTTCAGTGCAAAAATTCTACATGCTGTATCTTTAACTGGCTCCACTGATGGTTTACAATGACAACAGCTGCTTTTGGCACTTGGGTTATGTAGTTTACTTCCAGCACGTCTACTATGTCATATATTTAGTTGCTTGTAATGAACGTGATGATAGGATGTCATCCAATCACTCTCAAGAATTTTTTGAAAGGCCCTTTCCCTTCTTAAACACTGTTTATTGGTGTAGCCATGATGGATGTGAACCATATCCCGTTACAAGTAACAAAAATGCAGCTGTTTCTAAAGAATCCATCTTTTTCCTTATAAACACAAAGTGCTTCCCTTTCAACATGTGATGTAATTTTTTCCTCATTATTTTTTTTTCTCTCTGACAGTTCCCCGCTCTCCTCCATGGTGTTTGGGACAAATGCTCTGTTTACTAAGCCTGCTCAGTCTCTGGCTCCGATGTTGGTGCTTACCATCCTCAACCAGTTTGGATATGAGCAGCTGAAGGACGCAGCAAAAGATCAACTCTCAAGGTACCCAAAGGTTTTTCCTTTTCTCGCAGTGAAATCAAAATCCAAAGTGGTTCTTAGCTGAGGTTTGGATGGCATTGATTGATTACAAAGGCAGGCTTATCCCTGATTCAACATATAATCAGCTGTAAATACACTTTAGAATTAGTCTCTCACTAAACAAATAAATGCCCATGGTAAGAGATGAACATTGGCTTTTATTTTACAGTTAAATTAAATTAATATTTAATATACATTGTCTTTACATTGACATTTTAATGAGTTCAGTGCCTGCTGTTCATTTATTGTACAGCATTTGTTTGGTACTGGCTGAAGGCATGATTTCACATTTCTATTAACCAATCAGAACACTTAACAGCTTTAAATGGACATTGTTTTCTGATCAAACTGGCCTTCAAAGTTTTTTTTCCAAAGAAAAGAAAAAAACTGTCAAAATGCAAACAACTTTTTATTTTTAGAGTTTATAAGAAATAAAACTGACATCACTTGGTAGTAACTCAAGAACAGACCTTTAAAATGCTGAAGGTTTAGATGAATTTGAATCTTAAGTTCTGTAACAAACTTCCCCTTTGTTTGCAGCGACCTGGAGAGCCTCCACAGTGTCATGTTTTACTTGGTGTGTCTGGTGCCGATGTGTGTCACCGCTCTGCAGGCCGTGGCTTGGAGGCCGTTTTCAATACGCAACAGTCACACAGTGGAAACGAAGTACATTGATGGCTAGTTTTAGTATTTAACAATTGAAGGAAAAAGGGCATTTCTTTAGCATGGACTTGGGAGTGAGTAGGTTAAAATTATTGTATAAATCAACCGTATATTTGAGAAAAACAATCTAATTTCATATTGATGCAGTTTTTGATTCCATTGCAAATGAACATTTGTAAATAAAAATGCCTTTCTGTTTGATATCCAGACCAAACAAAGCAGGGACCCAGATAATTAGATCTGTCTTGACATCTTTCCCCCCCCCAGAATCCAATTATCACTGTTTTTCTGTCATGTTAACTTTCCACACACTCAGCTCTCTATAACTTCAACATCTTTTTTTGTAGCTACCGCTTTTATAAAGGCTGCTTTCTGCCATAAATAAGACTAGATCTTCAGGACCCTCAAACACAATGTAAAAGTTTACAATGGAGGAAAATTTTAGGGATGCAAAGTAAGTTCACAACTATAGAACATAATTTAACAAGACATCTATAAATGATATACCAGCTGTAAATATTGGCCTTTATCTGCTGTTTGTTCCTTCTTATTCCTTGAAGTGTTTTAAGGACAGAAGTTTTAGCACTGAACTACATTGCTCTAAATCGGTATTGATATTTGAATTGGCTGAAGTGAATTTGTAAATACTGTCAAATCAGATGTCAACAAAATCTAATATTTATAAATAAAATCCTTGACAGTAGAAATAAGTAGAAAAGTATCAATGATGATACTTTATTTGAATCAAGAGGATAAAAACTCAGCTGATGAACCAAGCTGGTTAGAGTTGATTTGGTCCAATGTGGGGCTGCAACTAACGGTTGATTTAATAGTTGATTATTGGCCCATTAATTTGTTGGTGAACTTTACGAAAAGCTTGGTGACATTTCCATCCCTTTATTAAAGGTCACATATTATGAAAAATACACTTTGTCAGGCTTTTCTAACAAAATTTGTGCCCCTGGTATGTCCACGATCCCCCCGAGGATCTCTCAGAAAATGTGTTCTGAAACAAGCCATTCTCAGATTTTCCCCTCATGATGTCATGTGGGTAGTTAGCACTGCCCCCAGGTTCATTTGACCCTCCTCGCTTAGAAGAAAGTTCTACCCTCCTCTTCTGATCTTCCTCTCAGCTAGCTGAGAGGAGGACTGCACCGTTGACAAGCCTCTCCCGGCAGCACGTTGTTCAAGCATCCATCTATGGACTCATTCCTCCAGCTCTGGCCATCTTGCTTTCAGCCCGCGATTAGCTTTCTTTGTTTTCTTCATTGCAGTAAAAGTAACCTCTGCTTTTCCCTCGCAAGTTTCTCACTCACTCCAAACTTTCTTTCTGTTTTCTTTAAGTTAATGTTTAAGTTAATTTTTTCAGTAGTACAGGAGCAGCATATAGTTGTCACAAGCCTAGAGTGCCCTCTAGCGGCTATAGACGGTAATGTTTACTCCTTGGTTCATGTCAGTCAGTATGAATTAACATTTAAAAACATGTTAAATTATATATATTTTGATATATAAGTTGCACCTGACTATAAGTCAGAAACCAGAAAAGATATAGATAAGAAAATACTGGTATATATACACATGTACAGTACACTTTTAGATACTAATGGCAAAACTGATATACTCTGAATGAAGGGCTTTTACTGTGGTAGTCTACAGTACTATTGTTTACTAAGAGTACTTTTACTGCAAACTTTTTACCTCAGAGGAGCGACAGATATAACCAATCAAACAGCCTTTTACTCATCTTCATAAAGGGAAGCCTTAGCCTTCAGAAGCTATTAAAATTCTGAGCCTTTACAGACATTTGTCACTCACTGCTTGTTAAAAGGAACCCTGCATGACCAGCCAAATTCACCTTATTGAATAGTGTATCTCTTCTATGCATATTTGTCAAAGCCCTGTCATTCTTCATAAGTTACACCTCAACAAATCTCCCTACAAGTGACTTGATTCTGTGTGCTTCGGGAGCTTTTCAAAATAAAAGCACTCTTTACAAATGAGGAGAGTTTTTCCAAAGAAATATCAAAGGGGGCTTTTACTCTGAAAAACCCAAAGTGTAGTCATACTGTGTTTGTCTTTCCTGTGACATAGTGTACCAGTGTGGAAACAGAAAACTTCTCAAATAGTAGAGAAAACTGTATTAAACATGCACATTTTGGCTTGTGGACTTCATCTGGGTTGTCAAGAAACAGATTGTAAACATTTACCACTGATGTGGACGTACATATCTGCTACTTCACAGTAAATATGTTTGGTCTGCACACTACCAGTGCAGACCAAAACATGTCGGCCTCCTGATGAGTTTATAGGTTTAAAATTAGCTCAAAATGCAGATAGCTAGTGAGTTTTTTTTTGTTCTATATACATGTAGAAATAAGATGAACTTGTTTGATCATGCAGGGTCCCTTTTAATAAAAACTTGACATGTTAGCTCTTATTCACAATCACACAAACAAGCTATCACTCCTATCACCCTGTGCCTGCAGCAGAATCAGGTCTACTCTCTAGTGCTTGAATTGGGAGGAAGTATCATGGATCTATAACATCTGACAGCGTACTGCTATCGTTTTGGTCCAGTCTCTTCTCATAACTGAAAACAAAGCTTCAGTTCTGTGGCGTTTTTACTACAAAGATCTATTTTTAGGTCACCGGCGTCTCGTCTCCGTCATGGGAAAAATGCTCTTAGATGAACATTTCTACCCATAATTTCTTTAAATCATAAGCTAATAAGTGAATTTTAAGCTTGTCTAAGGCCTTGGTATGAAAACAGTCTTGGGGCTTGGTGGGTGATGCAAAAATTGAGCAACACAAAGAATTGGCAAGTTAGTTAGTCACCAACACTTTTGATTACTCATGATTATCAATTTTATCAATTCATTGTTGCAGTTCTTGTCTAATCACATACAATGCAATTATATGTTTATTTGAATTATTGTACAGAATTTGACACAACTACAAGCCTTACAAGTCAGGTATTCAAATGTTGTTTTCTGCATAATTTGTCCTTGTATGTGGCTCATGTTTTGCAAATAGAAAAGGACGCTCCATCGACAACAACACAACTACCTTTTTGCTCAAGTGACCATTGTCAGGAGTACTCTATGACATGTAAAATCATCTGTAAGGTGCCTTTAAGTCAACTTGAAGATAATTTATAGTGCTTTTTTTTAAACTTTGGTTTCCAGAGTTTTGATTAAAGGTGTATTTTTCACACATTTATTCCCAGAGTGAGTTATTTGTACATGTTTACAAGTTTGAGAGTTTTCCTTGTCAAGAAAAAATTGTTGTATCATGTAAATAATCTAAACAGTGCTATGACTTCTCTCAGTGGAGTTTGTATCGTCTACTAACATCTTTTTAGGGATTACCACAGACTTTCTACTCACTGTAATTTGGTTTATGATGATCTGCATGTAACAAAAATGTAATTTAAGTGTCCTTTCTGTTTACTTAAGAAAAATATCACATTATTGGTATTGCAAATGGTTTTCTATTTGAAATATGACCTGGTATTAATGAGAGAGTGCTAAAAAATCTCAAATATTGTTAATAATGCAAATCTTGAAATTAAGTCCGTCTAAAGGCTCATTTATGCTCTAGTCTGCGTTCATTTCATACGTTCTCTTGAAGCTTATGGATACGGATCAAATGTTGCAATACCTCTGCCAACCGTGGGGCAGTGTTGAGCAGTACTGCAAACAGTTCAAGAAAGTAGCAAACATAGCGAAGAGGACTAATTTACGAGAACTAAATCAAGTTTTCTGAGGAAATATAGACAAATAATGAGTTAGTTATTTGAAAATACAAACATATCCATGTTAGCTCATCTGTCCACAAAGACCAGGGCTGCCAACTTTCCAGAAAAGTTAGGAGTGAGATTTTAGAGAGAACTGCATGTGCAGAGCTTGCCAAATTTTTTTTAGAGTGTGCCAGTGCATACAGCTGTTTATTAATTAATTTATTAATTTATTTAGCTTATCTATTTAAAAAAAATCCCCAAATACCAACCTAACACAAAGAGAGCATGGCACAGGGCAGAGCATGGCTCATTTTGTGCATAATGTACTATTGTGTTGATTGAAGACGGGAGTCTGAGACAAACTTCCTTTTTGACAGCTATGTGTGTCTTGTTTATTAGCTAAAACCCTTGTTCTAGTGCAGGATACACACAGATATACGGAGTAAACCCATTAATTACTTTTAAGTCTAGTATACTTCTTAATCCCTTCTGATGCCATCATGCAGATTTTTGCTGCATTTTGTTCCTAGGACTCCATGGTTGTTCTGGTGAGAATTTAAAGGTAGGTCAGTCACAGGTCAAATAAAGTGGGTCACACCTTGTAGTCCTATGGGATATATAGCAACGGAAACAGACTCATTAGAATTTCACATTGACCCTTACTCTTCAAAGTCAAGCAGCAGAAGTTGCAAAAACAGTCAACACAAACTGTTTATCCTTTGCTGGATTACTACACTCATTACAAATATAAGGTACATAAATCAAGAGCATGCCCACTTCTGCATGCACCACTACACCACAGTCTTAAACGAACACAAGGGTTGACATTTTCTCCCAAAAGCAACAAACTGATTAAAATGAATAAATGATGAATTAAATAAGTGTCAGCTTAATGCTGAACTTTTTGATAGGTTTTATAGTTAGGGCTGGCTTAGACTTGGACCAGCTCTTAGTTCAAGGTCCATTTTAGTGTCATTCTGGACACGTAAAAAAAATCAAGACTAGACTCAGGTCCAGGAGTGTGTTATAAAGTGAGTGTTCAGTTTAAGTTACTATCGCCCATACAAATGAAATAAAACAGGATCAAAGCTGTAAAAACTATCCTAAAGATATGTTTTAGATAGTTATGCTGCTACAGGCTTGGGCTGCAAGGGGAACTGGCACTAAGCTGGCTGGCTTAAAGGTGTTTTATTTAGAAAGGTGAAAAGTGAGTTAGGGTAGTCCAAACAGGAGGAAATGAATGCATAAATAATCATCTCCATCTGAGCTGTGGAAACAGACTAAAGTGATAACTCTGTGAGACTTTTAAAAATGTATGCATATGATATTAAAGATGTAAATTTAGCCTTTAAAGTTGTAATCTACAAGATTAAAAAGTAGGCTTAAAGCGGGCAATTCAGTTATTTTTACGGGTGTGAATCCCTCCTTCTCAAGACGTTTCGATTCCAGTCTCAATTCACAAGCTACAATTCGATTCACTGACAGTTCATTAAAATATGGAACGATTTGGTCCGATTCGATCTGGTACAAACTGATTATGGAAACAAAATATGTTTTTGCTTTAACAAAAATTAGAAAAAAGGAGGAAACAAGATAATTTCATAATATTCCAAGTTTGTATGAGTTTATTTATAAAAGAGACTAAATGCCAGGCCTCCTGTTCAAAGATTCTGAAATTATGTTTAAGAAAGTTTTCATCACGCATATGCCCAGGCGTCTCACTTTAGCGGTTACTTGGAACATTAATATTAAAATTAGTGTTTAATAGTTCATACATTTTTGTCCTTCTGCACTTATAAATTCCTTGGTATTATTAACCCTGATAAAAGTAAAAACTACATATCAAAACTTCCCAAGAAGCACAAATTAAAAACTGTTTAAATCACAAGTAGATTTGGATAAACATAGCTGTCTGCAGCTACAGGGGAACAAGGGGTTAAAATAATACTGAAAACAATCAAATAACAGCTTTCTAAACATAATTTTTTTCTGTCATAACTCCTCTTAATGTGAGTATTTAGCCTACATGTCACTAAAACATTGTTACCTCCTCTCTCTGTGTCTGACAGTTCTTGACTGTTTTCATTCTTGAATTAATTCACTGAGATTAGCTAATCTCCAGTGAAGACCTCTTTGTTTGATATCATATTGGTGGGATCAGACATATTCATTATGTCAGCAAATCAATCAACATTAAATCCTCTCCTCTCTCATAAGAACAGTCTCTGATTGGCCTTTTTGCAAATGGCATCAACATAGGCACCAAAGGTTAGTTTATTGTAAAGGATGAAGTGTTAGTATTTATACTGACTCTCCACAGCAATGCCATCAGTGAATGTTGGTGCACTAACAGGTCGCTGTGGATGGAAATCAATGAACATCTCTTTAGTCTTGGACACATTAAGATGCAAGTAGGAGTCCTGGCATCATTTAACAAAAATTTCCAGAACTGGACCGTGGCTCATCTCATGGTCCTGCAAGAGGCTGACAAGTTAAGTTGTAGTTGAGTTATCCCTTTTTAATGAACATTTTATTCATATTGTATACAGTGGCTTGCAAAAGTATTCATCCCCCTTGAACTTTTCCTCAGTTCTTCACATTACAACCGCAAACGTAAATATATTCATGTGTAGATCAACATAAAGTGGTGCATAATTATGAAGTGAAAGGAAAATTATACATGGCTTTCAAAATTTTTAACAAATACAAATCTGAAAAGTGTGTTGTGGAAAAGTATTCAGCCCACTGGACTCAATACTTTGTACAACCACCTTTGGCTGAAGTTACAGCTGCAAGTCTTTTGGGGTGTGTCTCTACCAACTTTACACATCTAGAGACTGATATTTTTGCCCATTCCTCTTTGCTAAATAGCTCAAGCTCAGTCAGATTTGATGGAGAGCATCTGTAAACAGTAACCTTCAAGTCTGGCCACAGATTCTCACTAGGATTTAGGTCTGGACTTTGACTGGGCCATTCTAACTCATGAATATGCTTCAATCTAAACCATTCCATTGTAGCTCTGGCTGTATGTTTAGGGTCGTTGTCCTGCTGGAAGGTGAACCACCACCCCAGTCTCGAGTCTTTTGCAGATTCTAACGGGGTTTCCTCCAAGATTGCCCTGTATTTGGCTCCATCCATCTTGCCATCAACTCTGACCAGCTTCCCTGTCCCGGCTGAAGAAAAGCATCCCCACAGCATGATGCTGCCACCCCCATGTTTCACGGTGGGGATGGAGTGTTCAGGGTGATGTGCAGTGTTAGCTTTCAGCCATACACAGTGCCTTGCGTTTAGGCCAAAAAGTTCAATTTTGGTCTCATCTGACCAAAGCACCTTCTTCCACATGTTTGGTGTGTCCCCCACATGGCTTTTGGCAAACAAGACTCCTCATAGCTTTTTTTCACCGATGGCTTTCTTCTCGCTACGCTTCCATAAAGGCCAGATTTGTGGAGTGCAGGACCATTAGTTGTCCTGTGGACAGGTTCTCCCACCTGAGCTGTGGATCTCTGCAGCTCCTCAAGAGTTCCCATGGGCCTCTTTGCTTCTCTGATCAATGCTCTCCTTGCCCGGCCAGTAAGTTTAGGTGGAAGGCCATTTCTGCGTAGGTTTGTAGTTGTGCCATGCTCTTTCCATTTTGGGATGATGGATTGAACAGTGCTCCGTGAGATTTTTAAAGCTTGGGATATTTTTTATAACCTAACCCTACTTTAAACTTCTCCACAGCTTTCTCCCTGACCTGTCTGATGTGTTCCTTGGTCTTAGTGCTGTTTGTTCATTGATGTTCTCTAACATATGTCTGAGGCCTTCACAGAACAGCTGTATTTAGACTGAGATTAGATTACACACAGGTGGACTCTATTTACTAATTAGGGGACTTCTGAAGGCAGTTTGTTGCACTGGATTTTATTCATGGGTGTCAGACTCCAAGGAGCTGAAGACTTTGATCACCACACTTTTCAGATTTTCATTTGTTAAAAATGTTGAAGCCATGTATAATTTTCCTTCCACTTCACAATTATGTGCTACTTTGTTCTTCTATCATGCAAAATCCCAATAAAATACATTTATTTTTGTGGTTTTGACAGGAAAAATGTGGAAAATATCAAGGGTATGAATACTTTTGCAAGCTGCTGTGTGTGGACATCTTCTCTGAGTTTAATTTTGATTTTATTGATGGCTCCTCTGTTGGACAGACTCAACATTCCCAGCAGATTTTGGATCCAAAGAATGAGTGTCCTATAAACGCTGATACTAAGAAGTTCATATAGGGCCCCTGCTTTGGCGCTCTTCAGCACAGATTTCTGATCTCATGAGTCTAGGCTCTCTTTCTCCCAAAGGCCTCCTCCGTCTAGTCTTTTCCAGGGTCTTCCTCATCCTCCATCATGCAAGGTGTGTGTTGATAGTATCTGTGTCACCAGGCAGGTGCTACATAGGCGTACTTTCATGGCATACAAACATTAACACAACTGCACCTTCCTTCCAGCCAGGATTTCATCCTGATTCTTTCCCTTGTTCTATGTTTTTGCTCCAGCTGTAACATGCGCCAGGACAGGTTATTGTGGAGGGATCAAGGTTGTTATAATTAACTAAAACTAACTAAATAACTTAAACTAAAATTCAACAATCATTTTAGTTAACTGAAACTAAATAAAAACTAAGCTTTTCCAAAAGATGAAAACTAACTAAAACTGTATAGTGCGCTCTTAAAACTAACTACAATAAAATATAAATACACAATCAGACTGACTGGCACTGACACCCAAATCTGGAGAGTGTAAAATTGCCTGATCTGATTGGTTAAGATTTCACACAGTGACAGTTTTATGTCTGGTGTTGTATTCAAACATCATCATTAAGTAAATAAAATGATAAGTGAAGAGTAGCCTGTTTTAATGTTTTTAAAAATGTTCGAAACTCACTCAGCCCCGACATCTATCCGTAAAAAAACAAAACTAACACTAAAACTAATAAAAACTAAACTACAATTAAGCATTTTTGGCAAAATAGAAACTAAACTAAACTAACAAACTAGCAGTCAAAACTAATAAAAACTAAACTGAAATCAAACACAGAAAGTGAGAACGAAATAAAATAAAAACTATTGAAAAATCCCAAACTATTATAACCTTGGGAGGGACAACCTGGAAGTATCAGTCGGCACCATTTTTGTTTTCCTTCTGCAGTCACGTGATTACGCCAGGTTGTTGGTGGACAGGTGTGTGTTTTCAGTGGGCTGATGGTGCGGCTGAGTCATCTTGTGTGTGCATTTAGAGGATTATAAGATGAATAATCTTCTGTCCTCATGTCCTATTTTCTTTTTGTTTCTTTTCCTCAGTAGTTAGTTTATTCTGGTGAGGTAGTCTGGTCCAATGGCCCAATGAGGCTCAGACACGTCCACCACTCTTCTTTTGGTCCTTTCAGCTGGAGCCTACAGCTCCTTTTCACTGATTTTATTTATTCACTGGTTGCATTTATTGATTTAATCAAAGCTTGGATTTCTTTTGAGATTTTCCGTTGTTCTTGTTTTCTCTTTTGGTCTCTTTGTGTTTTAGCCTTAATTGTTAATTTCTTTATTTAACCCTTTAGAGATCCTAGGGACATTTTGTGCCACTCTGTTGTTTATTTCAAGCCATTTTGGCTGTGTTAAATGGATATCGCTCAGTGAAACCCTAACCCTGGATAGTGAATGAGTATGTCAATTTCAACCCAGACTGTTTTCTTTTTCTTGTTTCTAAAATGAATGGAGGAGGAGGATCATCAAGACTGTACACCTGGAAGCTGAACCATTCACCATATCTGCCATATTCAGTCAGAGAGAACAGATTTAGTAAGAGGTCTGTTAAACCATAAAGATCCAGACTGCCTGTTAAACCATGAGAATCAAAACTGCGCTGAATATCAGAGGAAACAATAATTGACATGCAATCTACTAGTTTAGATTAGTTGACTTTTATGGGATCTTTTTTGTAGTTGTACTCTTTTTAATTTCTCACTGAATTATTTTGTACTGTTTACAGAATTTGATAAATCTGCTCCATGTGGAGTCAAACCTAATAGGCTGTGTTAGTTTTCTTTTGACCCCAAAACAAGCAAATACCTGATTTATTTATTTTTTTTAAATATAGAGGTAGAGACGTATGGAGAGGGATCATATAGTAAAAAATGAATGAATTCAAAAAGTTTTACACTCAGGTTTATGGGTAATATGAAATGGCAAAGATGGTGCCAATACTAAAACCTCTGGAACCTTGCACTGCGTCACTTTTGTAGATAAATCCTGGCAAGTTTAAGATGTTTTTGTATGAGCCCCAATGTAGTTCTTGAGGGTGCTACAGCATTTTACTTGAGCTAATTACTCCACAAGAGTAAAGGGTTTTAAGCAGACAAAAATATTTCAGAAATGACATGTTCCATCTTTATTCAGTTTACATCACTGAAGAAAGCCAGCTTTACTTTGATACCAGGTTTATTCATGTAGACATTGTAGTTAAAGAGATACATAGTACTTTATAAGGTTATTATTAGCTGTTTCCATTGCTTTATATCCTATAGGACTACAAGGTGTGAACCACTTGATTTGACCTGTGACTGACCTACCTTTAAATTCTCACCAGAACAACCACGGAGTCCTAGGAACAAAATGCAGCAAAAATCTGCATGATGGCATCAGAAGGGATTAAGAAGTATACTAGACTTAAAAGTAAGTAATGGGTTTACAACCCTGCTGCTGAACCTGATAAAGAGGAAAGATCTGGTGAGTCAGGACCTTCTGTTGCGTTTGTTGTCTGACTTCATGAACACATGACTGGGCTGATTTCCTTCGTCTTATTTCATGACTTTATTTCTTCTTAGTCAAGACAATGGCAGTCCATTTTTTCTTCTTACATCCTTGAATAACAGCTTAGACATTTTGATAGATGTCGTCAGTTGAACCAGTTAAATCAGCCTGTCAAACAGAGATTTCCAGTAAGAAGGGTGTTTAAAAAAAAAAAAAAAGAAAAAAGATAACCAAGCTGTGCAGAAGTCCCAGCCTGACTCAATTAGTCTGTTGACTAAACCCAACCATAAAATGCTGCAACAACATTCACGACAGGTTCTACTCACAGCTTGTTTGCTTCTCTCCAGGTTGTTTCTGCTGGTAATTTCTTGCAGCACATCATGAAATTGTCTTTTTTTGGTTGAGTTGTTCTGTTTGAAAGTTTGAAAGAAAGGGGTTAGATTAAAACATCTACAGATTTATATTTACCTCTCAGTTGTGCTGTTGTGAAATCTGTTTCAGGGAAAAGTTCCTCTTCCTCTTTTTGTTTCTTCCTTTGGCCTTTACTCCTTTAGTAAAAATAACTCAGGAGGACAAAAGCAACATATTTTTTAAGAAAAAAATAGAATTTTGTGTGTGCCATGAGCGTTGGACAGAAGAGCCATCATGTGTACATTTACAGTTATAAGGGCATTAGTCAAAGAAGTAAGAGGAAAGCAGGGATGAAAACTGCCTATGTTCATGACAAGTCCCCTTCAAAATGAGAAATATGTTTTACATGAGGCCATCAAACTCTAATTTAAACCCACTTCCAAAAAAGCTGGGGCGCTGTAAAAAAGGTAAATAAAAACAGAATTTCATGATTTGGAAATCTCATAAACCCGTATTTATCCACAATAGAACATAAACAACATATCAGATGATGAAACTGAGACATATTACCATTTCATGACATTACAGAAATTACCAAGACCTTGTCTGGATGGGAGCATATGTTGTTCTGAAACCTCTACTTTTTATTATTGATGGTGTCTTTCCAGACATGTAAGCTGCCCATGCCGTAGGCACTCATGAGATGCAGGATTTTGAACTGTCCACTGATAACAAGCTGGTTGGTCCCTCTCCTCTATAGTCTACAGGGCACAGCATCAGTGGTTTTCAAAAAGAATTTTAAATTTTCATTCATCTGACTAGAGAACAGTTTTCCGTTTTGCCTCAGTCCATTTTCAATGAGCTTTGGCCCAGAGAATGGCAGTATTTCTGGATCCTGTTTACATATTGCTTCTTCTATATATGATACAGCTTTAACTCTGCAAACTATGTTTAAGACAGTCATTTCTTGAAATGTTCCTGAGCCCATGCAGTGCTCCGTTTATACCCAGTCATGTTATTGACCTGTTGCCAATTAATCTAACAAGTTCCAAAATACTTCTACTGCTGTTTTCTTTAGTACCACTTGATTTCCCAGCCTTTTGTTGTCCTGTCCCAATTTTTTTGGAGATGTGCTGCTTTAATCAGATTCAAAATGAGCAAATATTTTTCATGAGTTGGTAAAATGTCTTGATTTCAACATCTGATATGTTGTTTATGTTCTATTCTAAATAAAATACGGGTTTATGAGATTTTCACATCTTTGCATTCTGTTTCATTTACCTTCTCTAAAGCGCCCCATCTTTTTTGGAAGCAGGTTGAATTAAAGCACATAAAACAATAAGAGACTTTACTATTACCTTGTAAGTTTTGTTCATCTTTCTGCAGACGCCCATACTGCAGCCATACTAGACCACAAAGAAACAAATCAGTTTCACCTCATTACATTTAATATTTCAGCATTGATAAGCCTTTAAAGTAAATATGTCATTTACCTTCTTGATAATGAGTGTCACTAGGGCCAAATTGTAGATGGCCAGGAGGACGAATGATAACCACAGGAGGACATTCCTCACCATTACATGAACTTTTTCTAAAAACAAACACAAACTGACATCTTAATCAGCAAAACATCATACACACAATATGGAGGAAAAACATGAAAAGTATAACAAACATGAAAAGTAACACAATGAAGAAGGAAATATTTAATCTCCTGAGACCTGAGATTTAGTTTTGAATCTTTTTTTTTTGTTTCTCTCACTCATTTGAGCTCAGTAGGACCTGATAAATTGAAAACCTCAGCCTTGTCTTTGAACAGGAATTAGTTAAAAAAAGGAAAAGAAATTACATAAAATTTCTGTGAAAATTCTCAAACATATTTTTAAAGTTTCAGAGAGAAAAAGAGCAAAAAATTCCTTTAAAAAGATCCCAAATATTTCAGTGAAACTTTATCATTAAGCCTAAACATTGTCATCGTGATTCCCCCTTAAAAATATCAAGCAAATTTCACAAAAATGTACAAATACATTTCCCCAAATTTCATTAAAATGATCGAAAATTCCAAAGGACACACCCTCGCCCCATATTCCCCAGATTTCCTAAGAAATACCTAACAACTTCAAACTAAAGCACACTTATTAGATGTTTCATGCAATAAGGCCAACTTGCATGTAAGGGGTATTCTTTTCCTGGATAACTGCATAATGGCTCAGCATCTCTGCGCACCGGTGTTTATGTGCAATACACAAAAATGGGAGCATTAAATCTGTGCCCTTTGACTTATTTACAATGTTTAGTGTGTACACTTTTTTTGTGACGCTTTAACAAAGCGTCATTTGGCCCACCTGCCATGTGACGCTGGCTGCAAGGAGACAGACCCACATTCAAACATGTTTAAGCAGCACCGGGGACTACAGCTGACAAAACAGAACTATAATTTCTTAGTGAATGATTCTAATGGCAGCATGTGACACATCTCCTGTATTATCTTGTTCAATATGAGTGCTGAGAAGTGCTTTAAGGAGAGCTGACTTTGATGGGGGATTGCAAAGCAGGTGTATCTTCTCATCCAAATATGTTTCCCTGTGGCGTTTTTCAACAAAGTCCAGTTGTTTTCCCGTGTTCTGACTATTTATGCTGCTTTGTTGAAAATCATTTCTGCAGCACGAAACAACAGCAGAGTCTATCCCTAACCCTCACTCTAACCAGTCACCCATCTCGATAGATAGTACAAAACACTGATTCTGTCACTAACTCTGAGCCTGTAGCAAATGGAACGCATTCAACTTGGGTGTGACCTAACTCCAAGCTCCTACATCAAGCATCTATTATAAAAGTCCCCAAATGATAACTTGGCACATTTTGGGATTTTATAGAAAATCATGTACATATTTATGATCTTTTCATGACACCAGTTTCGAACCAGTACACCTAAGAAGTCTTCTGGGAGGTATTAAGGACGACTGGAGCAACGGTGTGGCAGGCAAACCAACACGGACAGACATAAACACCACTAACTGTAGTAGTAAATTTACAAATACATTTCCCAAATAATGCTAAATAAAACTTGAAAGTTTCCAAACCAATTCGCTCAAACATTGCAACAAATTTCTCAAATTTCCATGAAAATGCCCCAAAAATATCAAAACTAATTTACACAAAAACTTCCAATGAAACTCTCCCAAATATCTAAACAAAAATTTCCAAGCAAGTATCAAAAAATGTCAAAATAAATCCCCTGAATTTACATGAAAATGCCTGAAAACATCATAGCAAATGCTCTCAACATTTCAAGCAAATTCCCTAAATTTCTATGGAAATTCTAGACAATTATCTCAAAGATTCTAACAACAGAAATGTATGACTATTGTGTAGAAAAACCAGAATGTAATGTTCTCGTGTACATGCAGTATCTTGTGGGGGTTAAATGCCTTGATTAAACATGTTTCCAACATTGAGGTTGTGCTATTGTATACAAGTCAACATATTGGCTGTTTAAATGATTTACAAAGGCCCCTTACCCCTGACCACCAGAGTGGTACCCATTCCCACATGCTGATGGCCCTTTCCCGGCTCTCCATGCAACGCACAGTGATAGATCCCGCTGTCGTTAGCATGAAGGGACTTGATGTGTAAAGACGCTCCCTCCAGGCTGTACTTTAGAAGATTGCTCTGCAGGTTTAGACGATGAGCTGAGTTTCCACTGAAAGAGAACCACTCATAGCGCACGTCTTTGATTGAACAGTGTGAGCTCTTGGTGCACGGGAGAACCACACTCTGTCCTGTTTTTCTCCAGACCTCCTTGTTTGGCTGTGATACAAAGCAGCTCTCACCCTTCTCCATGCTCCATGCTAAAACAAACAGGCACATTCAGGTATAGATAAAACATGCCGTACCTCCTAATCCAGAATATTACAGCCGAATACTATTATAGCACTGAAACAGAACCTGTGATTTTTTTAAAATTCCCTGACACTTTACCCTGAAGTAAACAAACCCAATCAAGGGAATCTCACCTGAAACAGGCAAGCTGAAAAGAAGGATAGAAAACCTCAACAGTTGGTCCATGTTTGTAGCTCTGTAACGCTTAAATGATCTTATTTTTCCTCTTGAGGCTGTGTTGACAACATGGGAAGTGGGTATATTACACTTCCTCAACATTAAGTTCCTTCTTCTGCTGAGAGACTGTGACAAAATATTGAAAATTGTTAAGAGAGATGCAATTTTGGATGTTTTCCTTCACAGAATGACCTTTTATGGGTTTCCCCCTTCTTTTTCAGGCATTGTGTCTGTTATTTTTGTCTGATACAAATTGAAAATTAATGCCAGCTTTCTCAAAACACTACATCTGGAATTTTAAGGTAAGGCAGTTGTGTGTACTGAACCAGAATGAGAGTGTAATGGCTCATAACTGCCAAGAGTAAGACTTTTCCACAATATTTAACCCATTTTGGCCACTTTTAAGACATTTGGGCAGTATTCACCCATTTGTGTGATTTTTAAATCCTATTTCATCGCTTTTACTGTCCATTTTGGCCACTTTACATTCATTTTGTCATTTTAACCCCTTTCACTATTTTTTATCCAACAGGTTTTTTGCACTTTTAACCCCTTTTCACAGCTTTCTGTGCCTGTTAATGCCACCTTTGAAACATCTGTACCACTTTCTGCCTATTCCTCTGTTAATTTCTTGCCTGTTTTGACCTATTTTGCCACTTTTTAATCCTATTTCACCGCCCTTTCAGTCCATCTTAATCATTTTTCACCAACTCTTCTTCACATTTTTGCCTCTTTAATTTTTGTCACTTGTAACCCCTTTCACCATCTGCCTATTGTTGCCTCTGTTAACCCATTTTATGCCACTTTTTAAAATCCATTTTCACCACCTTGTCTGACCATTTTTGCCACTGCCTGTGTATTATTATTATTTTTTTTGCCTCTGTTAACCCATTTTTTTTTACCACTTTTACCCAGTTTAATGCTGTTTCAAGAAAAAAGGGTCGACATTTTGGAGACGGCTATATACTAAGGCATAAATAAATAAAAATGTTGCTTTGATAATAATGGTTATCATATAGGCAAAGAATAATAAAATATGGTTATGACAACTTAACTTTACAATTGACCATGATTTTGCTGACCTCCATGGGCTCCCTGATTGGCTGGACCCCAGAAAGCTCTTTACCTAACCCCCCTTATGCGTGTGTACATTTTGGCTACTTTCCAGTGATTTAGAGGAAGTATGATGGTAAAAGCAGCTGTGATATCCCAACAAAATTAGACAAATGAGTTGAAATATTGAAGAATACCCATCAACACTGTAAAACAGTAAAATAACATGCATGAAATCCATTTGTGACCTCCTGGGTGAGTCATTGATGAACTCTTGGGAAAGTGAACCACGGGTTTTCTCCATTTGTAGATAATGGCTCTCGCTGTGATGTGTTGGACTTCCAAAGCCTTTCTGATTTACACACTGAAATTAGATTTAGTTGAACCTTTAGACAGACCTATTCAACTTTACAATACTCTTGACTGCTGTTCCCACCCAGCCTAAAGGTCCCTCCTCCACCATGCAGGATTCTGTAGGCGGGACATCTAGTCCTGACGGTCAGATTTCTCGTCCAATCAGAACATTCCTTTGTGTTTTCTCACGCCCCCTTCCACGTCGACCTGCACTCTCGCCATATTTTCAATCGTGTGAATCTCGCAGCCCGGCTCACGACTCAAAAAGCACTTACAGAAGACAGCAGAAAGTGTGAAACTGTAAAGTTACAAAGTTGACATCTTTGTTAGCTTCCTAGCTGTGTCTGTGGATCCTCTGTGCAACCATGAACATCTTCAGGCTGACAGGAGACCTCTCTCATCTGGCTGCTATCATCATCCTGCTGCTCAAAATATGGAAGAGCAGGTCATGTGCAGGTGAGCCCTTGGTTTAATGTATCTAATATGTTCCACAGTGTGATTTCCCTGACGTTACTTCTCATATTGGCCTGTTTTTGACCTCTTAATTTGTCGTTTTATCTCTGCACCACTGTAGTCAGCTAATGCTAGCAGGCTACATGCTTACGTTTACCACTCATTCATTTGAGCCAGTAGCTAAAAGCGATAGCAGTCAATGGGCTAATGCTGATATGATCCTAGTAAATTCCCTCAACACCATCCTTCTCAGTACCAGCTGTACTTACTGGAAATGTATAGAAAGAATATGTAGCTAACAAACTCAAATGTAATACCACATTGGCTAACTGAAGCATTACTAGTGCCAGTAAACTGTTAGCTCCGTCAAAGGACAGTCAGCTTCGTCTGTTGGATGTATGCTCAGTTTATGGATGTGTTGGATGGTACAACTTATTTATTTGGTTAAATCTTTTAAGTGTTCTTCCAAATTAGCACCAGTGTGTTTCGTTTTACTCCCACTCTTCATTAGTGGTTTGGTGATCGACTTTTTTGGTCTGGCGTCTGACGTGGCGTTCTAGAGGGCGCTACGGAAGCAGCTAGCCTGCTAAAGTAGTCGTACTACTACTACGTTTTACCTCAGTATTTGGTTTCTTTAACTACTAATTATTAGGTGTATTTATTCTAAACATTGATACACAAATACTTGAGTAATTTCTAAGGGCACAGTAATGTTTTTTCTTTAGTTGTGAGGAGAATCGGCCTGCATAGTTGGTAGGTTGACTAGGTTCAAAGATAAAGTAAAGGATCTTGGTTACCTGTGCTATTGTGCTGTTTTCTGTTTCTCATTTAAATATTCTTTTTTTTAGCGAGTAAATAATAAAATGGAGACTTATGCTGAAAACTTGGACCCATGACTCTGTTCTCACATGAACCCTATAGTGGCATATTAAGGACAGATTTACTAAAAGCAATGCAGCTTTAGATTTATCACGACACAGATTTTTAAAAAATAATTAGCATTATTATATTAGTATTATAATATTCTACTAATTAAAAAATATTTTTGTGTTTGTTTTTTAATTTGGGAAACATCAAACGAAGTCCTAGACTCCCAGTGTTGTGTAATTTCATGTTTTCTATTATCAAAACCAGCAGGAAACTCCTTAGGTCAGGGCAGGTATAGGCACATTTGCTGGTTCAGGACTTTGCTGTGTCAACCTCGGTCCTGTACTAGGGCTGGGTATTGACACTGATAGCCTGAATTGTTTTGATTACTATTTACAAGATCCTGATTCAATCCCCTATCAAATCAAGCCATGTAAGGATTATTTTGTTACAAAACCTGTTCTGCTTCAACATTAAAGAGATTCTCATTAAACTGAATTTGGAAATGGTACAAAGAATGTTCCAGCTAGGCACACTGTCAAAGAGATAGAGGTTTGCATTAAAAATTTACCCCAGACTAGCAGTATTTTCATCACTTTTTTTTTTTTTTTTTTTTTTTTACCTCTATCTGGTGCATCTTGCATTTGGCCTTTATATTGTCCACCTTGTTTCTGTAGTTCTTAAATCCAAAATGCTGCCTTCTGTCCAGTTTTTAAGTTTGGTTGTGCTTTCATTGGAGCAGAGCTGCTAGGCTCCACCATATTTGTTTTAAGGCAGAGAAAAGTCAATTATTGCAAGTCCAAGTTAAATGTCTTGTTATTAAATGAATAAAGATAAAAATGAGTAAATTTAGTTATAGTTACTTAGTTTGGTCAAGTCTATAATGTATAGCCTAATTACATTGAAACCTATAGTGTTTACTGTGTGGTAGTAGTAGTGATTCTCACACTACACATTTTCAGATGTAGTGCATGCAGTGTGGTGCTCTACTCATTATCTGCTGTTCACTGTGACAGTTTTTACTTTATCTGCCCCCCCATCATACACTACTACTACTGGCCTCCTGATTGCCATCATCCAGGTCTTTGCCAAGCCCATGCCCTGTCTCTCCAGTTATCCTCCCAGCTGTACCCTTCATGAAGTACACAGACGCCCTCGGGTCCTGGGCACCCAGTATGGGATGAGCTGGATCAGGCCTGGGAAAGTGTGCCAGGTGCCCTTAAAAGTGCAGCAGCCCCTTCCCATTCCCACTCTCCTGAGCACATCAGCATTAGACACACAGTCTTGCCAACGATACACAAAAATGTATCAAAGAGAAGTTGTCACAAAGGAGCCCACCTCTGGCCATTAGCCAACATCCAGGTCTCACAAGAGGATAGGAAGACTGAGAGGACCAAGGACTGAAAGACTCTCAGAGATACTTATGTTCCCTGAATGCTGTCAAAATAACACAAATAATTTGGTGCACTGGCATGTCTGCAATATAGACAGTGTGCCGGAGCTGGCTTGCAATTTTTGATAGTTTCACTCTGCAAAATCATCTTCTATAAGATAAAGGGGTGCACACTATTATCAGTGTCATATCGGCAGATCTGGAAAATTCTGCTGATAATTTTAACCAATATTTTTATACATATCAATCTACCCGTCTATATACATATGAAAAAGTTGTAGTTTTTTGACACTATGTTACTTTCCAGCTGTCAGTGATTTGAGTGTGACTATTGCAATAAGCACATGGTATCTCTAGTATTAAATGTATGGGAAACTTTGTCAGCCTTACTGGAGGGGTCTCATTTCTAGGACATCCAATATACTCTGCACAGCAGTAGTGAAATTAGCTTATGCTTCGGGCAAATGAAATGACAATATCAGGCAGCAAAAGAGCATACAGATATGAGGAATATGCATGAGTGAAGATATGGAGCCCCATTAAATGTTAAACACAAAAATGTCAAATACACCATAATAACTAAGATAAGGTGGTAAAACATTTACATTTTCAGTAGTATAACTGTAGTATTTAGAAGTTTAAACTGCATCTATATTTTGGAGTTAATGCATATGAAAGGAAGGAATCTATCATAAATTGCAAGCAAACTCCTGCACTTTACTCTGCACAGAAACAATGGGATAGTTTCAGATCCCAAAGTTGCCAACATTTTTGTACATTTCAGACTAGAGATACACCAGTTGTAAAAATTGTGGTGCATACTCATACCGTTGTTTAAAGTACCCGTTTAGCTGATACTGATGTTTTTTCATTTTAACTTTTGGCGTAACACTCTACAATGCTAGAATTTTGTCTCATATTTGACCATAAAAACAAATCAGTTTATCCAACAGGTGACATCTACCCCATAATGAATCTCTTCTCTAAATCAACAGTTATCTGTGCTAAACGCTAGCATTAGATTGGAAATTGTCTGTAAAAAGGGCAGACATCGTCTGATACTGATGTTAAACTGCTGTGTGTATGCCACTCTGATTTCGACAGTGCACAAATGTTCTCCTCACCCTTTTTGCTAAATGAAAAATTATATATTAATATTTGGGGTCTAGGACTGGCTACATGGTGGCACATGCAGGATTTACTGCTGTTTCCTCATGGTAAGAAGAATCCTGGTTCAGATCTCCCCTGAGTAGAGTTTGCATGTTTTCCCTGTGGTTACTATCAGGATACTTCACCTTCCTCCCGCCGTCCAGACAGGCTCGTTAGGCTGATTGGTGAAGCTAGATTGCCCGTAAATGTGAGTGTGACTGCTTATTTGTCTCTTAGACCAGCCCTGGGATTGACTGGTGGTGACCAGTTCAGGGTGTACCCTGCTCTGGCTTAAAGCTGAGCAATTAATCAAAATTAAGATAAATTGCTATTTGTCTTACTGCAATTTTCAAATTGCTGAAGTGCAATATTTCTTTGTCCAGAATTGCATCAGAATAGCAGTTTACAATGTTTTTTTGCAGCAAGGATTTTTTGCCATACATCATGCAAACATTTAGGTGTCAATTTGTTGAGAATGGTTTGCAAAATATCTTAATTTCCTCATTGATCTAGATGTTTTTCTTAATCAAAATGAGAATTGCATAAAAAAGAATTCCATTTGATACAACCAATCATATAGAATTTCCAGGGCAAGACCAAATAATCACATTTTTTTAAATTGTTCAACCTTGGATTGGCTTCAGTGATGTAGATTTTAGATAGATGCCCAGGACTTCTGTTCTATGCTGTACATATGTTAATTCTCGCTAGAATTGTATCAAAATGTGAAATTCTGATGTTGTGACAACCGTAGATTAGGAAATAGGACAGTGTGTGCTGCATTCATTTTTCATATTGAGGAAGAGGTGAGATAAAATGGCTCAGACAGGATGAAACCACTGATGTAGCCAAAGGTCCTGCTTATCCACTGAAGACTCAGTGGGGCCTGATGCCTTTCCAAGCATGAATAAAGAGATAAACAATTAGGGATTCATTTTGGACAGGATCCCAGGCACACATATGCAACCAAGCAACAATTCATTAACTGACTCCTCAGGGCCATTTGCAGTTTCCAATTCTTCTGCTTATTACTCAAGACTCAAGACCAAAGAAAGTTAGCAGGTAGATCTTTTAGTGAGGCTTCAGAGATGATTGCTGCAGCATTGTTGTACAAATATGAGAATCTGAGGCACAGTGGAAGTGAAAAGGTTCAGGCATTGTTTGGGTGAGGGAAATGTGCTCACACATTTTGTGTCCTTATACAGATTTACCACTTAAATCCAGTAGAGGTCACTGTAAACTAAGGAAAATCCAACCCATGTTAGATCAGCTTTCCTTCCGGAGAGAATCTGAATTTGCTGATGACTTTGGTACACCTCAAACTAAACATTTCTGTCTCTTGTTTTAAAGGTATCTCTGGAAAGAGCCAAATCCTGTTTGCCATAGTATTCACCACACGTTACTTGGATCTGCTGAGCTCCTTCATCTCCCTCTATAACACATGCATGAAGGTAAAACAGCTGTTCCTTCTTAGCTTTGACCAACAGCCTCTTCACACAGGTCCTTAAATTCGACGCTTGTTTTCCAGGTGATCTACATTGGTTGTGCATATGCCACAATCTACCTGATCTATGGGAAATTCAGGGCCACCTATGACGGCAACCATGACAGCTTCAGGGTGGAGTTCCTGGTGGTTCCTGTGGGGGGTCTTGCTGTTCTCATCAACCATGAATTTTCTTTCTTAGAGGTGAGTTCAACCTCATGCACTGTCAAAGCAGAAAACAGCTGATTAAAACTAAACACTTTAAGGTGTAAACCT
This sequence comes from Cheilinus undulatus, assembly GCF_018320785.1. Classification (NCBI taxonomy): domain Eukaryota; kingdom Metazoa; phylum Chordata; class Actinopteri; order Labriformes; family Labridae; genus Cheilinus; species Cheilinus undulatus. The sequence continues at coordinate 32,847,829 of NC_054885.1, read as the reverse complement.
GCTGTAAATGTCTGGTTAAAGAGTACCTTAACTCCAGAGTTTCAGCTGAGGTGCATCCACCCCAGAATTAGAGGAAAAATGCCTTTAGAACGAGGAAAGGACTGAACACGTTCTCTCAGTCTTTTGTGCTGTTTCAGTCAGCTGCAGCATTAACCCCTCTATGCTGTCAATATAGATGCAATTATTTAACATGATGTCTTAACCATCCAAGGTAGTTTTACAATGAGCTACCCAAGTACAATGATAATGATGATATCCTCCTGAGACCTGAGCTTTTGTTTAGAATGCATTTAGTTTATCCCACTTAATTGGGACTTGTAAAAGTTCAATATTTTTGGGAAAAAAATTTTAATTACCTAAGATTTCTATTAATATTCTTAAACACACAATGGGGTGCACAGATGGCCTAGCAGTGGCAGATGTCCTAAGACGGGCGGCCCTGGTTCGAATCCGGCCTGTGGCCCTTTACCGCATGTCCCTCCCCACTCTCTCTCCTGTTTCCAACTCTATCCACCGTCCTTTATCAAATAAAGGCATGAAAAGCCCAAAAATAAATCTTAGAAAAAAATTCTTAAACATATTTTAAAATATCCCCAAATATGACCCCAATTTTTCTAATATTTTTTTCCTGCTATTACTTTAACTATGAAGTAAATAAATCCCAAATTTAAAGCAAATTCCCTCCAAAAGTTCTTACACAATCCCCAAAAATTTACAAATGAGCTACACAAAATTCCATAAAAAAGATGCACAAAAATTCAACCTTAATTTCCATATCAGATACCCCAAAATTACATTTACCAAAATTCCAAGAAAATGCCTGAAAGTTTCCATACAAGTACCTACCAAACCAATACCAAACTCCTGAACTAATCTCACAAATTCCAACCAAAATGCCAAAAAAATTTCGAAGCAAATTCACTCCAAAACTTCCAATGAAATACTCAAAAATATACAACCACATCCCATAAATTTCCATGAATGTACTTGTAATTTTCAAACAGATTCTTTCAAACATCCAAATTTTCCATAAAATTTCATATAAATTTCCTACATGTCAATGAAAAAACCTGAAATTATCTTGGTAAATTCACAGTAAAACCCTAATTAAATTCCTCAAAATCACTTTTCCTAAATCTCTGTGAAAATAACTAAAAATTTCCAAATACCTACCGGACCAATTACAAACTTCCAAACTGACTTCACAGATTCCCTACAAAATACCCAAACAGTTCAAGGCAAATTTGCTCCTCTGAAATATACAAATGTATCACCAAATTTCCATGATGATACTTGAAGTTTCCGAGCAATATCCCAATAATACAGTATCATAATGACTTCCCCAAAATTTGATTTCACAGTAAAAGTTGCATGTCAAATTCTCATTTTGGGTACATTACTTAAACTTCATTAGATACTCTGGACAATTATCTGAAAAATTCTAAAAGCAGAAATTATTACTGTGAAAATGTTATTTCCTTGTGTTTATACGCCAGGTCCCAGGAGGTTAAATGCATTTGAAGAAAGTTACTTTTTAGATGATCTGAAATAACTGCACTGCTTAAATTCTTGTAAAAACTTTCCTCTGTGTCATCAGATCCTGTGGACGTTCTCCATCTACCTGGAGTCGGTTGCTATCCTCCCTCAGCTTTTCATGATCAGCAAGACCGGCGAGGCAGAGACCATCACCACTCACTACCTGTTCTGTCTGGGCCTGTACCGGGCCCTCTATCTCTTCAACTGGATCTGGCGTTTCTACTTCGAGGGCTTTTTTGACATGATCGCCATCGTGGCCGGCGTGGTTCAGACAGTCCTCTACTGTGACTTCTTCTACCTTTACGTCACCAAAGGTGGGTTCTGAATAGTTATCTTTGCGTCATCATTTACCAGAATGATGTTATACAAGCTCCCCCTTTTTCTCCCCCTGGGCATGGGGTTAACTGAGCTATTTTTCTTGACACTTTATCACAGTGATACCTGTAGTTCTATTTGAATGAGATCTGGTCCATATTATCCTCCTCTTTAACATCAAGATGAGTTCGTAATTGGTATTTGTTTTCATTTTTTTTTACAAGCAAAAGCCCGCGACTGTCACATAGAGCATTTCTTTTGTAGTTATGATTTCCTCTCTTTGACCCGCCTTCCCAACTACCTGTAAACTTGCTCAGTGGCTAAGTCAGCATACAGTGGAAAGTCAGGATCACACTTGTGGTGTGGCTAGGCTGTCGGCCAAGATGGGACAAGATTTTAGTTGCATGGTCTGACATTGTGCTGTACTGAACGACCCAAAAAATCATGTATTCTGAGCCGGCCTTTAGTGGTGGGGATGATCAAGGCTGCCTTTAGGGAGAGAAAAGGGGAGGACTCTGTGTAAGTGTAAACCCTTTTCTTAAGATGATAATAATGTAGGTGGGCTGATTGAACAACTTCATAGCCATGTCATTACTTGCACTTAAAGAGAAGAAATGGAATCAACTTTAGGGAACTTCTGAACCCAGAAATAACTTGTTCAGATGTTAATCAGCACCAAAAGGGGGAGGTTGTTAGTCCGCAGGCTAGCACCCAAGCTACGGATCCACCACAGATGCATTTAGATTAATGAATCACTATGGAAAGAGTCCATTCAGTGGACTGCTAATGTACCTAGCTACTTCTGGGGGCCGGCCTGATGATGATATCCAAATGAATGTGTTCAGGTCTTCAAAAGACTGAAAATGATTTAAGTTTTTTCCTCATGTAAAACTACCCTATGCTTGGTGAAATCATCATCTAAATCAGAAAAGCAGCCCTGGAGAGACTGAGCAGCAGACTGTACATTATCAGAAGAGCAGTACAAAGTTGTGTCGTCTGCATAGAGAGTAATTTCAATATCAGAAACGGAGGAGACTGTATCATTTACAAAAGGATAAATGGAACAGGACCTAAGATGGAACCCTGAGGAACACCTTTGGAAATCAGAACAAATTCTGATTTTTAGTTCTTAATTCTTCACACTATTGTCTGCTTATGTAATTGCTCTTGAACCAGATGTATTTGTATTATACAAAACCAGTATTTTCTGGTTTTCTTAAAAGCATAACTTGATTAAGTGTGAAAAGCTTAAAAAGGTTGAAAGAGTTGTGCAGTGATTCCGGTTATCCAAGGTTGAAATTCTATCATTTTAAACAAGTGTACAATCATTTCTCCTCTAAAGGGCTTTTCAAGTCTTATCTTATTACGATGTTCACATCTTTACTTGTATTTAAAGCATTATCAACTGGTTTAATCATTCCCAGTATCCACATTGGGCCTGAAGCTATTTATTCCTGGTGAAACTTTGATGTAACACTCCCTTTTCCAAGCAAAACCACTTTTTAAAGTCCAGCTATAGCTAATGTGAATTTTTCACATTCTTAGTCCCTGACACAAGTTTTTTTAAATTCACAGTCACAGTAATTTCAGTACAGAACTTTCTCTATATTAACTAATGATGATCCTCCATAGTAGCTCCAGGAGGAACCATGGCTTTAGCTGGACACACAAAGGGGATTTTGTGTAAAAATGATGATAAAGTTTGAAGGACGCACTTGATCTGGTTCAACTTGGTGGCTGGAGCCTCTTATTAGCAACGGCTGAACTTTAAAAACCCATTTAATCTCAACAGTTGGACTGTTTTCCCTTACAGTTACATTAGAAATCCCAAATGCCCTTCCTTCACTACGAATGCAATCACAGTTCTCAGTATTTATACCACTATTATTTTATAGATCCATGTTTTAATCCGCATATGTTTTCATTTTTTGCTTGTTTTTCCAGTGTTCAGATTGTTAATGTGTTTTAAGTCAGTAAATATAAGTAATGTAGATGTTGTGAATTTCCATGATGATTTCTGCCATAATCAGGCCGCTCTAACGTACACAAAAAAATAAAAAATGACAAGATATATTATTTTGTAATATAAATATAAACTAAAGCAATAAGAACAGTAGTAGTTAAAGAACTACAAAGCCCTTGTACTCAAGTATACTTCAAAATAAAATCAAGGAACTTTTCAAAAGAGCAAAGAGCTCTCATCATCTTGGCTAACTTCTCAAAACAAATCAGGGACTACCCCTTTAAAGCCCAGTCGGAAAAGGGAACTGGTCACTATTAAAACAAATGACTGTACATGATTGATTTTCTCCATGGTGTCTGTCTCACAGTGCTGAAAGGCAAGAAGCTGAGCCTGCCAGCGTAAAACGTACAGGAGACGAGGACTCCCAGCAGACTCAGGGGGTGTGGAGATGACTTCATGGAATCTCGTGACCCACAGCAAAAGACGCCTGAGACAGAGAGACAACTATTGGGGAAAAACACTAGTCTTCTTCTTGATGATTGAACTGGTAAATGCCAACCAACACCAGAGCTGAACAGAGATCGTCCCAGGTCAACCTTTGGATTTCTGTGTTCAGCATCTTGCCTTAAACTTCTTTTCATCGCTGTTCAAATAGGAGAAAAGGCTTTTTTTTCTACATGTGAGGTGTACACGCTTATTTTTTATTTTTTATAATGTCACAAATAGGGTCGACTTTGAGAAGTACCTTGTTTGGCCTGGTAATGAAATGCACAAATGTACAGTCTTATTAAAGAGAGATAAAGAGTAACGTATCTGAGTGCCTGATGAGGATTATGTCTGGTTTCTCACAGTATTTTTTTCCTTTTTTTAACTTTTTGACTTTTGTTCAGTCTAGATAACTGTATGCATAAACTTCAACCCATGTACCTGAGCTTCAAGGAATTAAAAGAGGCCAACAGCATGAGCTTTCCACCAACACAGCACCCATTTTTTTTAAAACCTTGCTTATTCAGATTTATCTTCTGAACACGTCTTTGTAAGCAGAACTCATGCAGGATTTTTAGATTAATTCAGAGGCTGTTTAAACCTTGCATTAACATGCTTTGGGCATTCATGATCAGGATTTGGTTTGGTGGTGTAGACACTACAGACACTGTCATGCATAAGAGGTCACAACATCAGCTACGGCATCTGCAGTAGTCTGTCAGTATGCATGATGTGTGGTTTGTTTACATGCATCCTTTCCTCGCCTTGCTTTTACTGAAGGGAATTCTGGCTCCTTTTAGGGGGATCTAGATCCAGGGCATTCATTGCGATTTCAAGCTGACTCTAAAGCAGATGTGTTGGAATGACGGCTCATTCTGTATGACTGAATCGTTTGTGAAAGCCTCTCACATGGAGGTTGAAGTTAGAGCTATAGTCTTGTCTCCACAGCTCAAATAACTAGTGTCAGGAATAAAAATGCTCTAGCACAAAGCATCGCCAGGACACAACTAGAAGCTAATAATAACAAATATTAATTCAGCTAGTGAAGGGAATTCCAGCTCTTTTTAGCGATCTGGATATTTTTTGCTTCAGCTGTAAGAGCGGATTCTTTCAGCTCCCAGAAGCCTCTTAACCAGGCTTTTGTAAAGTCAGACAAATTTAGCAATGTTTTGACCCGTGACTGATACATGTGCATTTGTTTCAATGAAAAGAGTCATATATTTAAGCAAAACCACAGATTTCCCTGAAAAATGAATATGCATGGTGCTAGGTGCATGGTGCTCCAGGCCTCCAAACTGAGGCCTGAAGGCCAAATGCAGCCGCTGTATATTTTTGATTGGCTGTTATCTAAATATAAATGAAATATGGCCCACATTAGAACATAAAGCTTGTGCTTGATTGCATTGTTGTTTTTATTTTCAGCACAATTCTATGCTAATGCCAATTCTGTAAACAAACATTTTGATGAGGCATTTATTGATACCTATTTTTAGTTGTAAATGGTAAACAGTGGCATTCAAAATAATAATGGTTGCTTGATTTATCATGCCCTGATGGCGTATGGCAGGAAGTGGCAGTACCAATGGTATTTTTGCAGCGGAGCCAGTGGCAGCTAGAGCTGACCAGGGCCCCTCATATCTGACCAGCCTCCCCAAAATTCTTAAAATGATCGGCTGTTTGCCTTGTCAGCCATTAAGTAGCCATCTAAGCATACCCAATTACTACACTTAACCTACATCAAATTGGTTTTACTACCTGATGTCCTCAAAGTGAAGAATTTCAAAGTGGCCCCACCACTCTCATATTTTTCTGTATGTGGCCCTCAGTTGGAAAAGTTTGGACACCCCTGGTGTAAAACATTAATGCTAAACAGTGTGGAGTAAAGAACATGCCTTCATAAGCTGTGTTTAATAACAATAAATTTGGAAAAAGGGGGAAACTGCTTCCATCTTTCACATAAAAGAGCCGGCACTTTACCAGCCCATTAACGAACTGTCAGCTGGAGGTACGCACATATTTCCTGCTCTTTTTTCCCAGCAATATCTTTTTTAATATGAGGGAAATGCACATTAAACAGGCATTTCTGCTTTTGTCACTGCAATTTAAGACTGTCTGCAGTTAACAAACAAAACATGCCTCAAAGTTGGACAATCTGCTCTTGGCTCTCCTCCCACTGTGCCACTGTGTCCAAAAATATCAAACATGCCACAAATCCATCCAGCAGATCGGGAGCAGCTGATTGGGCCTTATTAAGCTATTGAGCCCTCTTGTATACTAGTGTTGGCTGAAAGCCATTCAGTCATCCAAGTGAGTCGTGTGAAAATTTGTCTGAATTAGCTTGAAATTCACTGTTTAGACAGCTTTGTAAGATCTGAACTTTCAGCTGCTTAACAACTTTTAATTCGGCACATTTTGGCTTTTTAATCTCAGCTCATTGGCTGATTTATTATGGACATCACTACTTGTTTGTCAGTTGTTCTTGAATTGAGCTCTCATTTCAATCTAACCAAGCTATGTTTTTGAAATAGAACATTGTTTGCTTTGAATGAATGTTTATTAAAAACTGAGGGAGAAAAGCTGTTAAAGAGGCACTCTAGCCTCTTAGCTTGTGGCTAATTCACCCCCATTCATTAGTAATGCCAGCAGTTTCATGGAGGGATGCTTAGCTACGGGCTATGAGGCTTTTTGGTGTCTCCTGTACGAGCGTACTTTGAAATGCAGCTATCATGGTGTGGAATGCCTAAAACAGACGTTACTGCAAGGTATAAACAATCCCTTAGAAATAACTTGTTGAATAAATTATTTTAATGCCACCAACATTTGTAAAAGATGTCAGTATTTGTCAACAGTGGCGATATTGCTCAAACTGACACATTTCATGTGTATTTTTACCTTTTTTTTGTTCAGCTTATTGTACAAAAACACAATCTTAAGGCAGTAAATGTCCTAAAGCTTTAACATAGACTTCATAAATTCATCAAACAACGCTACGTCACATTTCAATTGTAGATAAAGCACAAACTTTTCTTGGGACATATGCACCCTCCACCAGTGATTTGTGACTTTTCTTCAAGGTGAAATCAGTGAAGTTTGAGTAAAGCAATAATGAATTACTGAAAAATGATTACAGCTTTAACATCAGGATGTAAAATGTGAGGAAGAGGGGCAGAGCTATGACTGGTGATGACATTTCAATGGTTTCCTGTATGTCTAGAGTTTGAACAGAGAGACGGTGTGATGAGGTTCAGTGGTGCATTTCTGTTGAGTTTAAAGGCCTATCGTTAACTTCATTTTTTTATTTCAAATTAGCCATTCCTAAAGGATTATTTCAAATTTTTATTTCTTTTTTTTTGCATGATATCACCTCCATTAAAGATTTTATGAGAATCATCTAACAGTGTTGCTGTTTTTATTGATATTTGGGCTAAGATAAGAAACAATCCTTTTGTAAACTGGAGAAGAAAACAAATGATCCAGGGGGGTCTTTTTGAGATTATAAGGTCATACATTTATAAGAAAATAACCCTCAAACTTTCAAGGTTTAAAACGTCTTATATTGACAATATTACAATATTATATGACAATAATATTGACATCAGGAACTCGAAGAGCCGTTAAAACCTTAAATTTACAGCATTTTAAAGAGACAAAATTGAAAGAGACCTAACTGATAACAATGGTTGGAATTTTTTACTTTTTGCCAACACGGCCAAAAGTACCAATACCTGGTTTAAGGACCACGGTATTTCTGTCCTTGCCCCAAGTGTAGGAGTTCAAGTATCTCATCAAGGGTAAAAAGAGAGCATGAGATTGACGGGTGGATTGGCACAGCATCGGCAGTACTGCAGGCGTTGTGCTGGACCGTTGTGGTGAAGAGGGAGCTGAGCCGAGGGGCAAAGCTCTCAATTTACCACTCGATATACCTCTCATCCCTCAACTATGGTCACGAACTCTGGGTAATGATTGAAAGAATGAGATCGCAGATACAAGCGACCAAAATGTGTTTCCTCTGGATGGTGGAGCCTTAGAGATAGGGCAAGGAGTTCAGACATCAGGGAGCTGGGAGTGGAGCTGCTTGCTTCTTCACATTGAAAGAAGCCAGCCAAGGTGGTTCAGGCATCTGATTGGGATGCCTCCTGGTCACCTCCCTGTGGAAGTATTCCGGGCACGCCTGGCAGGGAGGAGACCTTGCGGAAGACCCAGAATGCGCTGAATCGATTATGTATCCTGTCTGGTCTGGAAACGCCTCGGGATCCCCCAGCAGGAGTGGGAAAGTGTCACTGGAGAAAGGAACCTCTGGAAGGACTAGCATGTTACCCCTGCAACCCGGCTGCAACCTCGGTTGAAGATGGATGGATGGAATCTCTGTGCTTGATTGGCCAGCAAACTTGCCTGACCTAGGGCACGCAAATGGTGGAGTGGCTTAAGGCGCTACCCATGTACGCAGGTGGCCCAGGTTTGAATCAGGCCTGTGGCCCTTTACTGCATGTCTCTCCCCACTGTCTTCCCTGTTTCTGAGTCCATCCACTGTTCTTCCTCCATCTAATAAAGGCATGAAAAGGCCCAAAAATAAATCTTTCAAAAAAAAAAAAAACCCAAAAAACTTGCCTGACTTAAACCCCATAGAGAATCTCGGGGTACTGTGAAGAGGAAGATGCAAGACACCAGAACCAACAACGCAGCAGAGCTGGAGGCCACTATCAGAGAAACCTAGGCTTCTTAACACCTCAGCAGTGCCACAGACTGATCGCCTCTATGCCACGCTGCATTGCTGCAGTAATTCATGCAAAAGGAGCATCGACCAAGTATTGAGTGCTGTACATATTCATACTTTTCAGTAGTCCAACATTTCTGCATAAAAAAAACTTTTTTATTGGTTTTCAGTTATATTCTAATTTTCTGAGATAATGAATTTTGGGTTTGCATTAGCTATAAGCCATAATAATCACAATTAAAAGAAATAAACAAATGGTTTTTAAAGAAGAAATTGGAGTCAGAAGGACAGAAAGATAAGCATAGACAAAGAAATGTTATGTTCAGAAATCTTCACAAGATTAAATAAAGTTTATTAGCATTAATTACCAAAACGCACATGTTAAACTTACACTGACACACATGGAGTGTTTGCAAGCTGTATCCCGTTGATACAAAAGGAAATTGTACATCAATCTTAACATGCAGGAGTCAGGACAGGATTTCTTTGACATATAATGAGCCAGCACCAAGAATACATTCATTTCTTTGAATAATGCATTTACTCTGATGAGTGTGTATGGACATACATATAGTCTTTGGTAGTTACATGTAGTGATTTTGCAGCATTAGAGTACATCATTTAAGTCCCTAAACTCAACTGTTTTACGAAAAATATTTAAATGACTGTAAAAAAAAAAAAAAAAAAAAATCAAAATCTGTGAATAGAAAGACAAAACATGCTTTTTATCTGGCTTTTTGTGAAAAACTTAAAACTTTAGTTTTGTAACTGCATCTTTTCAGTGTTTAGAGCTCTATTAAGGCTTAACTATGGCCTTTAATTCTTACATTAAAAAATAGAAACAGTCATCAAATGTAACAGACCTTTACCAGGCAATTAAAATCTACAGTGACATTTTTAAGTAGTTTCTTTTAAAAGTGACCCTCCAAAGACCAACTGCAGATGTAAAAACTGCTTCTCATGAGCACGTAATTCTCATTTCATAGTGCAAATTTTGCCTAACAGGCATGTGCATTATAAATCTGCACACAAACACAGACATTTAAAGATTTAACACCATTATCCACACTGGATTAGTGCATGACTTCTTGTATAACTTAAATCACTCTGCTTTTCCTGATCTTCTCTAAATGACAATTTAACAGAAAAGAAAAGCACAAATTATATAGAAATTTGTCTTTTAAGGCCTTTAAAGAACACTTATTTCTTACTTTGGCTGTATGGAAACATTAAAATGATGACCCTTAAATAAAAATATTTGGTAATAAATGGAGGTTTGCATGTACAGTAACCATCATGGTCTATTTTAATTGCAGATGCAGACCTGGCATGTTTAACATACTGTAAGTCCTCTGAATCCCAATCCACAAAGCCTTAGTAATCCTTAATTAAGGCACCAGTTCACTGAGATTATTGAGCTTTTCCACAAAAAACGTTGGCAATAAAAAAAGTCAGAAAATCAGCTTCTACTTCTGCTTCTGTCCTGATGTCTCACCTTGACTCTGCTCCTCCTGCACGTTACCCTGCACACACACAAACACAAGAGCGGAAAAGATAATTTATTGTGTAGAAATAAACTTTTAGATATTATGCCTGAGTGCACAATATGCTTCTGCTTTCTTCACTTTTAAAATTACAACAGGACATGTGTTGTCTTCTTACACTGCTGCTTAATTCTGTGAGAACTTCGACAGGAAGCCGCTGCTCCATTGCTCTATCTTATTCTTACATTGTGCTGCTTAACCAGTAAACTGATGTTACAGTTCCACTGGTAAATTTCATATAATGAGGCAGAAAAGCTGTTAAAAGTGTCCTTCCTTGTTTGTGCCATAACCAGAATGAATGTAGCTCAACACATTAACAAGGAAGGCCACTTTTAACAGCTTTTCCTTTTCATACTGAAGAATTTATTCATGAAATTATCATTCATGAAGTTTGTTTACTACATCCCCAGTTCCAAAAAAGTTTGGGCACTGTAAAGAAAAACAGAATGCAATGATTTGCAAATCAACCGGGGGCCACATCAGACCTGCCAAAGCTTCCCATCAGGCCCCAGAAGATTTTTAAAATCAGAAAATGTTCAGAGGAAAAATATGTTGTGGTATTTAGGATATGAAAATATCCCTATAGACTCTTAAACGTTGGCTTAATGTTTGATCCATTTTACAGAAATCCATCCGTCAGTCATTAGTGGTGAATATGATGCTGGATAAACACACACATTAGACTCTTCTTGATTAAAGCTGTCATTTTCCCTGTCAACTTTCCACTTCAGGCACTTTGAGTGTTAAATTTTTCCTTCCAGAGACAACTGTAGAGCAGTTTCCTGCCCATTTTCCCACCAATCACAACCCAATATTTTAGCATCAAACCCAGTGATGGACGTCATGCCAACCACAGATATATGTAGAGAAAATATCACAATTGCCCCCTAGTGGCAGTTGTAGGTTAGGCTCCTTTATTGTCTTCCATGAAAAGAGCTGGCCCTTGTACAAACGTAGTTGTTGACCCTTCTTATATATAGTATATCATATAAAGTATATAATATTAGTATAGTAATATTAGAACATTTTTGAACCTGATGGCAAAAACATTCTTTAAAAAATAGGGACAGGGCAACAAATGGCTGGAAAAGTAAGTGGTACTAATGAATGTATTTTGCAACTAATGAGGTTAATTGACAACAGGTCAGTAACATGACTGGGTATAAAAGGAGCATTTTGGAGAGGCAGAGTCTCTCAAAGTAAGGATGGGTGGAGGTTTTAACTGTATCTAAACACTGTGGAACAATTTCAGAAAAATGTTCACATAATATTGTGAAGACTTTATTATCCCATCATCTACAATATCAACAAATGATTCAGAGAATCTTGAGAAACTCTGTATACAAGGGACAAAACTGAAGGTAAATATTGGATTCTTGTGATCTTTGGGCCCTGCATTAAAAACAGGAATGATTCTGTACCTGAAATCACTGCATGGGCTCAAGGAACACACTTGTGAACATAATCCAGAAATGCTGTTGTCTTCTCTGGGCCAAAGCTCCTCTAAAATGGACCAAGGCAAAATGGAAAACTGTTCTGTGGTCACATTAATCAAAATTTAAAATCATCTGGTAATCAATGCTGAAAAGTAGATAGAGGTTTCACAGCAGTATATACTCCCATCCAGACAACATCTCTGTCAGGGAAGGCCTCGCAAGACAACACTAGACCACATGCTACATCTATCAAAACAGCATGGCTTCATAGTAGAAGTCCAGGTGCTGAGCTGGCCTGCCTTCAGTCCAGACCTTTCACCAACAAAAAACATTTGGAGCACCATAGAATTAAAATCTGGCAAAAAAGACCCAGGATTGCTGAGCAGCTAGAATGCTACAAGAATGGGACAACATTCCTCTCCAAATATTCCAGCAACTGGTCTCCTCAGTTCTCAGTCATTTACAGACTGTTGTTAAAAGAAGACGGGATATTGCATAATGGTAAACATGGCTCTGTCCCTACTTTTTTGAGATGTGTTGCTGCCATCAAATGCAAAATGAGAAAAATATAAAAAAACATTTGATGTTAAATTCAGCCACAACACAGAGACTGAAACATCCCTGCTGAGCTACAGAACATTACCATTATGAGTTTGGGGTAATAGTTGTTGAGGATGTTGGAGACGATGAAATAGAGCACATTAGTGATGAATGAAGCCACGACAGAGAAGAGAGCAATGCCAGCGAGCACGCTCAGTAGAGTCACCCCTCCTATAAACAACAGAAACACTGACAGACAGAGAAATAACAGGTTAGAAATAAAGCTGCTTTTAAAGACTTCCATCATAATGAATACGATTCTGAGATGTCTAAATTTACCTTCAAAGAAAACAAAACCTGCAGCCGACATAAGACTGGTCACTACAGCGAAAGAGAGGAAAAGTCCGACAGGAAGTACAGCCAGGGCGCTGAAGAGCACCGCTGTCAGAGCCAACACTGGGTGACTGCTGAGGTACAGCCCCACGCGGGTGTTCATCAGCCGTGTTACCTGTTAGAGACAGTCGCAGATTACTGGACAAATGATAAAGCAGTAGAGAATGAGACAGTTCTTTTTATGTGAGCTGGTTCCTGTTTCCTTTGTTCCCCCATTTATGTTGTTAAGAATCCAACAGAATCCATCCCATAGTGTCTTAGAATGGATAAAAGGAGTATCAGGTGTGCTCCTGCAGATGGACCTGCTACAGGACACTGTGTCTTAGTGAGCTGGTTTCTCTAAATCTTTCTAAATGTAGATTGAGGGCACTGGAGGAAGATGCATTAGGTTTTAGACAGAGGTGGGAGAATAACAGACTAATGTACTCAAGTAATACTGCAGTTACTTTGGTTGAAATCCACTCAAGTTTTAGTAAAAGTGCTGGTCTTTAAATATACTCTACTGGTGGGTTGGGACCCAAAAGTGGGTCACAAAGCTGTTTCCAGTGGGGGGCGACCAGTGTCTGTGAAAAAAAGAGGTGCCTTAAGGTCTGAGAAGTACTACAGTCCTTAGTGGACATGCATCCATATATGTTATTTACTGTTTCGTCATAATAATGAGTAAATGTAAATGCTTTCTCAAAATTTAAACTAATTTGTCTCTGGTTCTTCCAAACACAACTTTGCTTAAAATACTTATAATAATAAGGTAATTTCTCTTTTTTTAAATAAGAAAAATACATTTATTCATGGGGATATTGGTTATAAACATGTTTTTATGTCTCTTTTTGCAGCCATATATTCTGTTCAATCCAATATCTAAACAGCAAAATATTCATTAAATAAACATTAAATAAAAAATAAAATAAACATCCAGAAACTGGTGGGTCCCGAGACTGGACCAGTTGAGAACCACTGCTCTAGTAAAAGTTACTGAGGAGCTGTGATACCCATGGGTTTGCAAAGTAAAACCTTTCCTTAACACACAGTAAAAACAAGAGGATATACACTCATTGGCCACTTTATTAGGTATACTTGTTCAATTGCTTGTAAGCACAAATATCTTATCAGCCAATCACATGGCAGCAACTCAATGCATTTAAGCATGTAGATGTGGTCAAGATGACTTGCTGGAATTCAAACCAGGCAACACAAATGAGGAAGAAAGGGGATTTAAGTGACTTTGATCATGACGAATTGTTGGTCTGAGTATTTCAGAAACTGCTGATCTACTGGGATTCTCACAGCCATCTCTTGGGTTTACAGAGAATGGTCTGAAAAAGGGAAAATATCCCGTGAGCGGCAGTTGTTTGGATGTTATTTGGCGTAAACAACATGAAAGCATGGATCCATCCTGCCTTGTATCAACGGTTCAGCCTGGTGGTGGTGTAATGTTTCAGGGATAATTTCTTGGCACACTTTGGGCCCCTTAGTACCAACTGAGCATCAGTTAAATCCCACAGCCTACCTGTATTGAGTATTGAGTATTGTCGCTGACCATGCCCATCCATTTCCAACCACAGTGTACTCATCTTCTGATGGCTACTTCCAGCAGGATAATGCACCATATCACAAAGCTCAAATCATAACAAACTGGTTTCTTGACCATGACAGTGAGTTCACTGTACTCTAAAGGCCTACACAGTCACCAGATCTCAGTCCAATAGAGCAGTGGTTCCCAAACTTTTTTCCTAAGGGCCCCCCTGCTCATATCCAAGAAAAGCTAAGCCCCCAGGTCCCACTTTAAAAAAACATATAAAATCAGTTTTAAAAGTTTTTATTAACACAATCTCAACATAATAGACCTACTTATTCCTGAAAAATGTTCTATGTATAAACTATCCATCATTATGATCGCATATCAGGAATACTCTGATAAATAAATAAACAAAGAGGTTATGTTAATTTTTAAGAAAAAACTATAAATATTTAAGTTTAAAAAATCTGTGATTTATGAGAACAAAATAGTTTTTTTTACTTTAACAGGGGTACAATTAAATGACATTGAAAAACTTTGAAACCAAAAATGTTTGCCTTTACAACATTGTGAATTTAAGATCAAAAACTTGAAATTTTTGAGTATACAATTTCAACATTTAAGACTTTCTAAACTTGAAAATTTCAAGTTTTGTCTTGTGAATTTATGACTTTCATAATCTGAAATTCTGAGTTTGTTTTCTTTGAAATATACAACTTTATAATCTCTAAAATTTATATTTTCTTCCCCAAAAATTCCCTTTTTGCTTAAAAATTAGAAGATCCTCTTATTTTTTTTTTTACTTTAAGGGTGGCACAGTACGCCTTTGTACATTATGCTTCTAATCCTGATTTATTTTCATTTAAAAAAAATATTTGTACATCTAATTTTACAAGGTGAGAGCAGACAGGGTCCCACACCCCTCCTGATATCTTTACTGCCGCCCTAGGGATGTCCGGACCCCAGGCTGGGAACCACTGCTATAGAGCACCTTTAGGGTGTGGTGGAACAGTAGATTCCCATCATGGACGTGCAGCCGACAAATCGGCAGGAACTGCATGATGCTATCATGTCAGTATGAACCAAAAACTCAGAAGAATTTTTCCAACACCTTGTTGAAACCATGAAGAATTAAGCCAGTTCTAGGGGCAAAAGTGGATCAAACTTGGTACTGGTAAAATGTACCTAATAGAGTGGCTGGTGAGTGTAAATCTCCAACCAGATTGTTAAGGTAAAGGCAAACCTTTATAATAAAGTAAAATGCAATAGCACTTTCTTTTCTTGCGATGTGGAATCATTCTCTCTAAATGTTCTAACGCTGATGACAGAGAGCTTAGAACTTCTTGTTTTTACAGTTTTTCTCCTTTGATGAGGGTTACAAAAGAAGTGTCAGATTTCCCATCTCTACAGAGCATGGAGAAATGCCCTCCCTGTGATTTTTTAAAACATAAATGAAGGAGTTTTGGGTGCACAGAGGCATGTAGGTTATTCTTACCCTGGGGTCTTCGTAGAGCCGGTTGAACTGGGTGGACATACTCCCCCACAGCTGCTGAAACTCGGTCAAACTCTCACCACCGCCACTGCTGCTACTGAGCTGCATCTCCTCAGCCATCTGACCCCCCTGAGGACATGAGAACCACTCAGACAAATCACACAGTATTTTACCTACACAGCATTTAAGTTCAAAGCCTGTTGGTGCATCTAGATGTTTAAATTCAGAGCTGAGACAGACTTCATTTTCAAATGGCTGAAAAGTAGACAAAATCCTCAGATAAGTGAACTAAGCTTTTATATCTCTCCAAACATTTCTAAAACAACTCATAAAGTTTAATTCAGTGAGTACAGACCTGATCAATGCTGTAAACCTGGTTTAATCCTCCACAGTGGTCTGCTCACTGAGTATGACACCGTGTCCTTAAGTTGCCTGAGACTTCCAAACACCAACAACACACCCTTTTTAAACACACATCTTTTCTTCCTCCTCCTCCTTCCACTTCCTGATCACAGAAAAAAGACCTGCTGGTATCGCTGCTGCCATCTGCTGTCTGACTGATACACACTAAATGGTCATTTTATTAGGTACACCTTGCTAGAACTGGGTTAAACCCCTCTCTTCTCCTCAGAGCTGCCGTAAAACTTTGTGGCATAGATTCAGGAAACATTCTTCAGAGATTTTATGCCATACTAATATGATTGCATCACTCAGTTGCTGCAATTTTTTCTGCTATAAATCCACATTGCGAGTGTCCCGTTGAACCAAAACCCAAAGGTGCTCTGTTGGATTAAGATCTGGAGACAATGGAGGCCATCGGAGCAGAAAGAACTCATAATTATGTTAAAGAAAGCAGTTTAAGATGGTTTGAGCTTTTGTGGCATGGTGATTTATCATGCTGGAAGAGGAAGGAATCTGTAGCTTTCTGCTTTAAGGTAGATGTTTTTCAGACTTTTTTTGCCCAAAGCATTCCTAAGACCAAGACAAAACCTCAAAGCACACCATGTTTACATCTGTTTTAAAACCTTTTCAACACATATCACAGTATCTTCAGTTGTTTAGTTATAGTTATAGTTATAACTATCACACCTAGATGCTTCAAGGTTCACCATTTGTGAACCACTGCTTAAATGGACTGGTTGATCTTAGGGGAACATGAGGCTTTGTCTGATCTCAGGTCAAAATTAGATGGGAACCAGTGCTTTAAGGCAGTGGTTCCCAAACTTTTCTGCTGATGACCCCCAAAATAACGGCGTCAGTTAAGGGGGATAAAACTTGCATTATAGGTAAATTTATAACTTTTACTAACATTTAAGCACAAATATCATGTGTTGAGTACATTTTGTTTTTAACTGAACTCTTTGTAACACCATTTTCAAAAATGATTTATATTATGTATGATTTTAATTCAAATTAAATTTCTTTTTGTTTTTTGGAAAGCATCCTGTGAACCCCTTCACTGTCTTGCGACCCCCTCTTTGGGAACCAGTGCTCTAAGGGACCCAAAGTATGCTCAAAACCCCCACACCTTTACACCAGCAGCAGCTTATACCGCTGCTACCAGACAGGATAAATCTAGAGGTGGGAGAAAAAAAATAAATTCTTAGATACATCGTGATGTAGAGGTGGAAGATTCAGAATTAATTTATAAATGTCCAATAATCGATTATCGCTAGTAATTGAAATATTTAATACTGTGGAATAGCAGGAACAAAAAGGTGGAACTCTGACACAGCACATAACAGCAAGATTTAGATTACAAGTTGTTCATCTGTGAAAAAGGACATTTTTATGTCTGTAATTTCAGATGTGTTGCATGGAAAGGATGCTGCTACTTTTGGTTAAGTGCAATTGAACATTTCTAATTTACACACATCTTCTATTAGAGGATAGTGGAAATGTAATTTATCTCTGTTTTTCTTAACACAAATGTAATCTTTTTTGTTATGTTAGACACAGTGAGAACAACAGGAATGTAAAAAAAAGTGCATCAAAACACATCAATAATTGATTAAGAATCAAACTGTAGCCCTATGAATCGTAATTAAATCCAATTAAATCGTGAGGTGCTTACAGATACCCACCTCTAGATAGATCAATGTTTTCATGTTGTCTACTCCTAATTCTGACCTCACCAGCTGAATGTTGAAGCAGACATTAAGACTCGTCAAACCTGGCAGCATTTCTGGTTGCTGCCATACAACTGGCTATTCACACCAATGAGCATTTGAACAAGTGTTCCTAATGAAGTGGTCAGGGAGAGTATCTCTGCACAGATAAAATATCTGTCCTTTTCACAGTTTACTGTGTTTCCTTTTATTTACTTTTTATTTACTTTAATTTCATGAAATAAAGAGATAAACATCTTAAAAGAAAAATCTAATTTGCTTAAATCAGAAATAACGTATTTTGTTCATGTTTTTGTGCCATTGTATTCAAACTTTTTGAACAGTATGGAGGAATGGAGTACATAAAAGATGCAGAGAGAGTCATGAGTATTTGGCGCCCTCAAGTGGCTGCCATCAAAACCGCAACACTATCTATCTATCTATATAAGCCAATATTTTATCTTTTTTTATATGAGATGTTGAGACTGGGACATTTTACCAGTTCATGAAAAACATTAGCTCATTTTGAATTCAATGGCAGTGACATATCTCAAAAAAGTAGGGACAGTTTACCATTGTGTAGCATCCCCTCTACATCTGGGAAGGGAAGAGACCAGCTGCTGGAGTTTTGGGGAGGAATGTTGTCCCATTCTTGTCTGATGTAAGGTTCTAGCTGCTTGATATTCCTGGGTCTTCTTTGCTGGATTTTTTGTTTTTGGCTACTAAATGCTTTATATGGGTTAATGGTCTGGACTGCAGGCACCCAGACTCTTCTGCAGTGAAGCCATGCTACTGTGATGGATGTGGTATGTGGTTTAGCACTCAACTCAACCCTGCTGAGCTGTTAAATTTACACTGTGCTGATAACATAGACTGTAGAAAGAAGTGGACAAACCCCATGTGGCGTCAGTCATCTGCTTACAATAGGCGGACTCAAACAGTTCTTGAAGCCAATCCGTGGAGGCTTCCATATTGAAATCGTGGTCTCAACCGAACTTTGGATCAACCTAACAGCCCGCCCACTAAGCGCGAGTTTCTGTCAGCCTGCTAGCTAGCATTCTGGTTGACAGAAACGGAGCCTCTGCCTGTCGAGCTATCTGTCAATCAAATGAGACGCGCCAATCAGCTTTCATCCTAAGTATAATCCAAACAAATGTGGAACAAAAAAATTCGACCCCCCTTCAGTGGGAGCACAATAAGACACTAGCTAATGAGACATGTTTGGTGTTTTGAACCAGGCTGTAAACCAGTTTATTTTGTGTGTCAAAACCTGTGGTTTAACATGTGTCTAGACGGGACTTCCGGTGCTCCTGCAGCCAGCCTCAGGTGGACACTCGTGGTATAGCATTTTTTTGCACTTCCATATTGGCTTCATTTTTCAGGACCAAAGGTTGCCGCTTGGCTGATAACAAGCTGGATGGACCTTCTCCTCTTCAGTCTGCAGGACAGAGCATCTGTGGTCTAAAGAAAAAAAAATGTTATTCATCTGACCACAGATCGGTTTTCCATTGTCAGATCTAGGGCCATTCAGTCTCAGAGTTTATTTCCTTCAGACTGGGGCGTGGTCATTCTGGAGACCAGGAAGTAATGTCGAACTGCTTCTACCAGTCAACTGCTTGTTGTGCAATGTACTCTGGGTAGTAATGTCAGTTGAAATCCTGATTTCTACCTGAGTATGTATATTACAGTGTTGTTAAGACTGTTCAACCCCTGTTAACCCTGCATGGTCATTTATTGTAAGTGCTTCTGTTACTACAGCGTTACGAGGGAAATCACAGCAGTAGCTCCTCCTCAGATCCAGAGGAGGGGGTTCCCTCTTTACTTTCCTGCTGTCACACTGAAACAGCTCCTTACAAATAATGACTGCAGGCTCTCTCTTTCTGCTGCTATTAGACGGTCACAGCCCGATCTCTCACTGATCAAACTCTTAAGCTACTGAACTTCTCCACTACCACTGATTACTTCTTCAGTAGCAGGCAGGAGTCGCTGCCCTCGCCATCACCACCCACAAATTAGGTTTGGCCCCTTGAGTTTTGGATGGCATTAAAAACTATATGCAGGCACATAACTCTGCAAGGGAAATGGCGGTGTGATCATTTTGAAAGTACGCCAAAGTGCGACATCCTCTGGACCAAAGATGATAACGTATTTAGACCAGCTATAGCTGCAGGCCATACTTATTAATCTCACTCTGTTGTATCGAGTAAAGGGGCACAGAGTGCGTCCACCTCTTCAGACTGCTAAATACAATGAACTCAGTGAACCAATGCTGGAGGAGTCACAGAGGAGTGAGCGGAGTGAGATTGCAGTTTGGAAAGATGGAAGCTGAAAACCTGTAGTCCTGCTCTGTGAGCTCGTATATAAATGTAGAGTATCTCCCTGCTGTTTTAGACTCAAAGCTTCTCCATAAATGAGCAACTGAAGACGATCTAAAGTCCAACAGAGAGTTGGAGACAGCATGACAATCTGAACCGGTCATAACACTGATTTAAATGAATATAAATGCCTTTAAAAAGTAATTGCCCCTTTGATGTTTTACTCTTTTAGTAATTTTACAAATCAATCATGGTCAAAAAACTCTAGCTTTTCTGACACAAAAATTTTACATGAAAACCTCTTTAATGCCAAAGTGAAAACAGATTTCTACAAAGAAATGTCACTTAAATAAAAATACTTAAAAACAAGTGATTGCCTAAATATTCACCCCATTAAACTGACCTAATTCACAGAGGTCCAGCCAGTTGGCACTAGTAGTCTCACAATTAGTGAAATGGGGATCACCTGAGTGCAATGAATGTGTCTCAAGTGACTGTAGTATAAAGACACCTGTGTCTGGAAGGTCCAGACACTGGTAATCAGTATTCCTACAATATCTAACCCTAAAAACTTCTTAAAAGTTGTAGGAATTACTCACTTTACTTAAGTGGTCCAAAATAAAGAAAATACCTGGGAATTATTAAGCAACTTATATCTAAAACTGTCATCTTATTTCCAAAAAAATACTAAGTAAAATACCACGTAATTACCAGAAAATTGCCACAATATTACAAGGAATAACATATAATTAAAAGATTATTACCCAGCTGGCCTGCCCACAGAATTGGCTGGACCCCTGAAAAACCCAGAGAATGGACCCTACCCAGTTATGATTTATCGATCATATCAGTGTATGTGTGTTAGATCAGTAGCATTGTTGCTTGTGTCCTGGCTAACAGTTACCTCATTTTGGAGCAAAAAAGTATGGTAAAGCTCTTTTTAGGTTCTAATGTTTTTTTTGCCACTTTTTAAACCCTTCACTATTTTATCTGGTAATTTTCACCACTTCTTTTTTTGCCATGTTGTGCCTCTTTAACCTATTTTTGCCACTTTTAACAGATTTGTCTTGCCACTTTTAAAACGCTTTTCACCATTTTCCACACATTTTTTTAACTGATTATTTCCACCATTGTCCCAATTTTGCACATTTGACCTCTTTTCACTGTTTTTGTGTCCATTTTTAAAATTATTAAATATTAGGTTAGGTTAGGTAAGGGAAAGTAGGGGTTAGGGTAGGGTTAGGGTTAAGATATCTAATTACCAGAGAACTGCCACAAGATTACAAGGAATTACTTGATAATTAATACATTACTACTAGGTAAGTACAGTGTTCATATTACCATATTTCTATGTTATTACTTGGTAAAATGCCAACATATAATGAAGTAATTACCCCTTATTCTTGAGAAATTCCTTGATAATTACACTTACTACTATAAAATTACTAGGTAATTAGGGCCCATTTAGATAAAGTGCTACTGATAATTTCTACTTTTTTATTTTTATAAATGGCCTTAATATGTCTTTCTAAGAAATAGACTCCATGACTAAAATTCCAGTATATAAATTCGTAACCCAACAAAAAATGAATTTCTATGGCCTCCTGTGGTCCAGCAGGGCCTCTAGTAAGCAAATGGTCCAAGCCTCACTAAATGCAAATTAGAGTTTTTCCTTAATTGTCTTTATTTCTGTTCAATATGCCATATCTGTCTGTAACCTTCTTTTTGTGTACTGAAAGGCGTGTGAACACAGTGATGCTACTACTGGTGTTAATGGGCTTTAACATTTTGACTCACAGCTCTGGCTCCATCCTCTGTGCTGCCCTTTATGACCCTCCAGGGAGCTCTCTTTGAACCTCAGTTGGAGGACAGGAACAGAAAACGACCCCCTTCATCTGGCTAAACGACAGTCACTGACAATGACTAGTATCTCATTTGACACAGGACAGAAATCCAAAGACATTTGGTTCTCCTGTGGCCCGGCTGTTGGCTGAACACCGCTCTGCCACTTCAAAGTGAAGTGAACAAAGTCTAGAGGGGAGGGAAGAGACGGATAGGGTGATGGAGAGGTGTGGGAATGAAGAGTGACAAGCAAGAAGGAGAAAACAAAAACACCAGGTAGCTCTTATTTTCTCATTAGACCCAGCAGGCTGTGGCTGCAGCTTGTCAGTGAGGGACACACGTATATTACAAACTTGATATCGTTTTCAAAGCAGCACAGGAGGTGGACCAGGTAACATGGCACCGCAGGAGATTTCTGACTGTTTCATGCACCTCCTCTGGCAGAGACAGTTTTTACAATCAGCGTATGCAAATTAGAAATCTCTGACAGCCCTTCAATCACAGTCAGGAGTGAGCAGTTGGAATATGCATGTAGACGTATCATACGGTCAATTTGCTCTGAAACACTCAGCACAACAGGTAGATGGCAGACATCAGAAACATTAATGTTCACTGTTAACACTGAAGGAGAGCAGGCTGCCACAACACTCTGTACAGAGTTAACACAACATTACCGTCAGAATTTTAAGGAATACTCTAGATTTGTTAAAGTTTAGTAGTGTACTCGGTGATAGTAGCAGCATCAGCCTCCAGAGATTTCAGTGAGTGCTGCCCCTTCATTCAGGACGTACTTGGTGAAGCTAGACTACATAGATGGGTATAGCTCTGAGTTTGGCGAGTTTTAGTGAAAAATGGGCCATAAACGATGTTGGCTCAAAGGTGTGCAATACATTTTTGAAGTATTTAATATTTTTGCCATGAAAGCCCTGAAAACGAGAGAGGAAGGAAACTTAAGGGGTGACTGGTTAGCTTACCTGGTGGTGTAGGTGTGGATACTGTGAGTCACTTGACCTGCTACGATCATGAGTGGGACCCCACAGAACTTCTTCATGACATTTCTAATGAGATGATAGCATCTCAAAGACACCTGCAGCCTGCATCACTCCCCATCCAGAGTTCCCTGCCTTACTGAATGTCGGTGCTTTACAGAGCTTCTTCAACTTTCCAAGGTGAGATTATTACTGGCTAGAGTGGCCGACTGGAAATTTGTCATCAAGGTAAGTGTATGGCTGTTGCTTTACAGGTTCTTTGGAGATGACGTCATGCAGCACTGGAGAATACCCCGTTGGGGGGCAAGAGATTTCTATGTAGAGAAACTCCACCAAAAAGTCCTGTTTTGAACCGTTTATGACTATGCAAAGCAGTCAAAGTGTGAAAATATGAATATTCTTACTTTTTAGGCTACTTTTGTGTCCCAAATTCAGTGAAATATTTAGGCAAAAAACGTAAAAAGTTTTTAAAAAGTCACAGAGAAATGGAAACAGGCTAACCTTGCAAGCAGATAGACTTGCCAAAACTTTCTAAATGCTTTCTGTGGAAGCTTTCCCAGTTGAATGTGAAATATATCCATGCAATTGATGTTCGAAACAGCCCATCTAGTGTGTCAGGTAAAAAGCAGGGGGGAATAAAAAGAAAGGTTCCACCAGTTTGGTTCAGGACAGTTTTTCAATGTTAAGCACATTAAACAATGATCTCTTTAAGATATTATATATACATTGATCTGCATTGGTGCAACACCTTACATGTAAGCGGTGCATAAACTCTGTCTTTAACCCTACACGTATGCCTTTAATTTTACATTTGTTTGAGTCCCTTTGGACCAAAATGGCTCATTTCATACATTAGGCGATACAAAAACTATACAATAATATTTCTAAAAACTTTTTTGCGAATTTATTGACAAACCCCTCCCATAACAATAAAATTAAAATTCAGTTTGTTTGAAAAAAGTTTGAACATTTTTAACCCCTTCTTGGCCAGGTTCTGTCATGAAAATATTGGCATTTTAGATGGGAAAACATGAAAATATTAGTTTTTTTTTTTTTCAATATACTCATGCATTTTTTTTCTTGTTATCAGAGCCTGGTATAGGCCAAGGATTTTCAGCAACAATGATTTTTATTCATTGTTACTTTTTATGCAATTCAAATGTAAAAAAATACCTGACGTTTGTGTTCCTTTGGTACAAAATGGCTCATTTTATATATATTCAGTTGGTTCCAAAATTCATAAGTTTGAAAATATCTAACTCTCAATTGCCAGGTTCTGTCACGTGAATCCCTGGTGTTTTAGATGGAAAAACAATATGTCATTATTTTAACAATTCAATGTTTCTCCCCCTATAGACCACAGTAACAATGAAAAGTGGCTCCATCTGGTGGAAAATAATAAAAATTACAACTTTTACAAAAACACTAAAGAAAAATCCACAGCATTTATTGCATGCATGTTTTTATGCTCTAATGGCTCCAGGATCAAAAAATCAAATTATAATGGAAGTAGATGGATCCAAAATGGACACTAGGGACACAAACGTCAGGATTTTTGTGAACAGTGCATTTTGGCATAGGGTATGAGTTAAGACAACATTTTTCAAAATGCCATGAAAATACAAAACATTGCCAAAGCTCATGCCTGAGGCTTGAAAACTCATAAGATGTTGTCAAGACAGAAATGATATTGTACCAAAATGGTACAAAGCGACTCATGAAGGTTGATTAGAAATTACATTTTTTAAAAAAGCCACATTTGAACATATGCAAACCTACTACAGTCCAGTGCTTGTCAGCATAATGTTGCATCTGCACTCTCAGCTCCAGATCTGTGATGGATTGTTGCTGTCACCATTAGTTCTTGTATATTTGCACTATATTTAAGCTTTGATTAAAGAGCAAAGATGGTTTTTACTCTAGTGAAGAATAAAAATGAAGAAGAGGTGGAGGAGGAGTGGTTGAAGAGGTTGTCATTATAGAAAGGTGATGGTGGAGTAATACCCCCTCATCCATTATTTGCTGCTCCTTTGTGTGAGTCTGACCTGAAGGAGACCTGGAGGAGGAGGAGGAAGAGGAGTGAGGTGTAAAGAGAGAGGATGAATTGACGTGGCAGCATGAGGCTGCAGGAGGAGTTTCTTTGTCTCATTATACCTGTGTGCCCATCCTTTTTTTGTATTTGTTCACAAAGTGTCCCAGAGGAAGTCTTTACTTGTCCATGTGCCACAGCTTGAATGTCAGCTGCTGGACTCACTTGGAGTGCAGGGAAAAAAAAAAAAGCTTAAATGCATCATATTTCAGGTGTTACTGCAGCACAGAATATCCTCTGAATAATTTGAAGCTTTCACTTAAATCTTTAATGATGCAAAAATTAACAAAACAGTAGCTGCATTGACAAAAATGCTTAATCTTCACAGGTAACCTTTTGTGTCTGTAGCCGTTTGGACTTGCAGATTATTTATTGAAGCTCCAGCCGGCCTGAATAAAGCGCAACTCCAACATCAAGGTGGTGGCGGTGGATGAAAGCAGAGGGGGTCGCACGGCAGGTAATACATTAAACAGGCAGGTATTCACAGCCACAGGCAATGCAGCTGGGGAGAAAGACGAGGTGTGATGAAAGGAGGGATTAGCATGGATTCATCATCTCAGTCTATCAGAGAAAAAGCACGAGGGCTACATGAAGCTTCTCTGTGATTGTCATAAGAGGAGCTCAGCAGGTTCAGTTTGCTGGAGTAGCCCTAAAGTGGCAACAAAAGAAGAGCTGTCACAAAACAAGAATTTTAGACTTTAATTTGATTATAGGAAGGATAAAATAATACTCATACCTGTCAATGCCACAACATCAAAAATCCAATTTGTTGTTTTTCACCATCCAAAATTGCAGGCAAACTCCCAATGGATGTTTTACTATTTTATTAATTTTATAAAACAATCATAGTCAATTAAGTTTGAGCTTTTATGACAGAAAAAAATACAAAAAAACCTCTTTAATGTCAACTTGAAGCAGATATATACAAAGTAATGTCAATTAAACTACAATATATAATGTAAAATAAGTATTCCTGGCTACCATTACACCATGAAGACAAAACAACACTCAAATTAACTCAGAGAAAAGGTTATTGAAAAGTTTAAGTCCGCGGATGGATACAAAAAAGGACCAAAATGGACGCCAAACACTTCACATCACCACAGACATACCATCCCCACTGTGAAGCATGATGGTGGCAGCATCATACTG
The DNA here is from genome assembly GCF_018320785.1 of Cheilinus undulatus. Taxonomy (NCBI): domain Eukaryota; kingdom Metazoa; phylum Chordata; class Actinopteri; order Labriformes; family Labridae; genus Cheilinus; species Cheilinus undulatus. The sequence goes on along the minus strand of NC_054885.1, from coordinate 32,821,399 downwards.
TAGGGATGCTTCTTGGCAGAAGGCTCTGGAAGATTTGTAAAAGTAGAGGGTAACACGACTTGAGAGATTTTCTTTTCAGCAAGACAATGATCTTGAGCGAAAGCTTTACAGAAATGGTTGAAAGACAAGGAGAATGTTCTGGAGTGGCTGAGTCAAAGCCCAGACCTCAATCCTGTAGAAAATTTGTGGCCGGATTTGAAAAGGGCTGTTCACGCCTGTGTAACCTGACAGAGCTTGAGCAGTTTTGCAAAGAAGGATGGAGTAGAATTTCCATGTCCAGATGTGCAAGCCTGACTGAGACCTGTCCACACGGACTCAGTGCTGTGATTGCATTTACTAAATACTGACTTGAAGAAGGTGAATGTTTATGCAGTTATTTCACATGACATATTTTGGCCCCTTTGCCACTCGTGTTCTAAAGAGTAGTGCATTATGTCAGACTTCTATACTAAAAAAGCTGAAATTGTTTATCTTGTTGTAAATTAAAGTGGTCTGAGTCTAGAGAAACCCTAGAGCTGTAAATGAGTCTCATTCAGCCCTGTCCATCTGCCAAGCTTTGATGAAACAAATCAAACTATCCTTTCCTTAGCACTGTTCAGCATCTACAATACATGCACCTGGAAACAGAAATGGAATTCAGACATCATTAATGAGTTCTTAGAAATGTGACAACCCTCATTAAGAGCCTCGTGTTACAGGAGTTAATTTAAATTTCATGTCTCAGTAATATTTCACTGTATTTGACAAGTTTAAGTTAAAGCTACACATATAGGTGATATGGTCCTGCTTTATGTTTCTTTATTTGCTGATTAGTTTACATTTATTTGAGCAGCAGCTGTATCAGAACTGTGCTTAGCAGCTTTTAAGCCAAATATTTAACCCTTAAGAGATCCTAGGGACATTTGTGTCATTCATTTTTAAATTTTCAAGCCATTTTGGCTGTGTTAAAAAAATAAATCTTATATTTGCCAGATTATATTAATTTTCGAATCTTTTTAAAATTGTCAGTTCAGTTCCTTAAATTAGCCTAAAATGGCTAAGCTACAGAGAAACCGACACATATGTTCCTAAGGACAAAAAATGTCTCATTGAAAACCATTGAAAATACCATATTGATCCTTAATTTATTTAAACATAAACTAATGCATTCATTTATGTTAAGATTTTGGGCTACTAGGTTTAGATTTTAAATTTTTATCTTTGTCCACCAGATGGCACTACTTTATCTCATTTAAAGCATGCTGAATAATTTCACAATTGTTACTGTTTTCTGACGGGTGCCAGGCTACTGGAATAATAGGTGTGTGTGGCTGTTGATGTGGGGTAATGGTGTTATATAAAAAGAAGTGTGTGTGTTTGTGTGTGTATTTTATTTGAGTTTTTATGAATTTGTTCTATTAATAACAGTGGAGTTGTGTACATACTGGCCTTTAAAGGGTTTAAAATCCCACAAATATAATTTATTTTGACATGGATATTTCAGGCTGAAGTAGTTGTAAAAGCCAGGCTCTTTTTAAGTGGAAAAATATAAATGTATAATATTTTTACAGCTGATTTTAGTAAGCGGACATTTTTGGTCCTTAGGACCACGAGTGTGAGATTTGAAAAAAAAAAAAAAAAAAAAACGGACATTGCAAAAACAAACAAAAAAAGATGTATTTAGTTAACGATTTTTCCCCCTGATAAAGACCTGTGGAGTCATGTAAACATCTTGGCCTTTAAAGGGTTAAAATCCCCAAAATAAATTAATATTTGATATGTATATTTCAGTCTGAAGTAGTTTTAAAAGACCAGTGTTAATTTTGTCGACTAAAACTATGACTAAAAATGTTTGTAGACAGCCTTTCTTCCATGACAAAAACTAGACTGAGACTGACAAAAATAGACTAAAAATGGACTAAAAGTAAGTTTAGTTTTTGTCAAGATGACTAAAACTAGACTAAAATGTAACGTAGGTTTCGTCAGACACTCAAAATCCATACTATTTCTCCACTGTGGGTAAATCTGTCAAAATACAATGCATCTATAGCTATTCTGCCTCTCAGCTGTAGAAAGCAGGGACCCCAGGTTTAACAGAGTGCAGAGAACACACTACCATGATTTGGTACCAGATTTAGGCCAGAGAATAATGCTTGGACTAAAATGTGAGGACTTTTTATGGACTAAAACTAGACTAAAATGTTTTTTTGACTTTTCGTCAACTAAAACTAGACTAAAACTAAAAAGGGTAGAAATAACAAAAAAAAAAAAAAAAAAAAAAAGCCTAAGACTAAAATCAAAAATAGCTGCAAAAATTAACACTGTAAAAGACTGACATTTAGAGTGGAAAAATATATTAATATTTTTTATTTTTACAGCAATTTTTGGGAAGAGTACATTTTGTGTCCTTGGGGACAAATGTGTTAGGATATTAAAGGAACTTTTAAGGGTTAAAGCTTTCAGTCTTAGGTGATGGTTAAAGCAGTCCTTGTTCCTTACACTTTTTGATTTATAGTCCCTGCGTCAGATATTGACAGATGTATACAATGAATAGCCTTGACATAGATTTGGAAATGTTCTCGGGGGGGGATGTTATGTTTTCCTCACCTTTTTTTCTCCACTCTTTAACATTTTTCCAGCTTTTCTTTGACTCCAAAATGTGCTCACCAGCCTGAGGTGAGAAATAAATAATCTTTACATGTATAGAAACACACAAACTAGACCCAATCAGGAGCAGCGCAATCACAGCAGCAGCAGGCAGGCTCATCCATCTTAATCACACACATTCCTGCCGTTTTTTTCACCTTGTCCGTCCGTCTTTCTGCCTCCATTCTCTCATTCTCTCTCCCAGTCCGCTGCATGAGCATCACATGAGAGATGTTTACAGGCTGACAGCACATTCATCAGATGGACCTACTTTATCTCAGTGTGACCTGAGCATATATGCTGCGGTTTTGTTGATTTATAAAGAGAGGACAGCAAAAACAGACATGTCTCTGACTGGCTGCCCAGGAAAATGCCACTTAACAGTCAGACATATCTGACAGGAGATATTTTGTGTGTGAGAAAGAGAGGGAGGTGTTAATTGACTCGCTGTTAGCTGTCAGCGCCAAGGATTGGTAGGCTGTGATTATGAGCTGAGTGCTGATTGGCTGGTTGTGTCTGTGGATGTCACCATGTGGCCTTTGAAAAGATGATACACATGTGTTGCTTAATTAGAGGTGATCTCAGACACAGAAAACATCATCTTCTTGAGTGTTTGTTCTCACGTTCATTCTCACATATCCTGATGATGACGGGGACAAAATGACGGCTGAGTCAGCGACTGTAAGACTTTAATTGGGCACATGTACATACAGCGATATCCTCTTTTGAATGCTCTGTAATATATAAAGTATTCACCCCGTATGATGTTTTACCCTTTCACTGATTTTATAAATCAATCAGGGTCAATATAATTTTTTTTTTTTTTGATAAACAAAAACACCCCCTTGGATGTAAAATATGGATTGAGGTTGACCTTGTTGTCTTTAAACCATTTCTGTGTAGCTTTCAGGCGATTGTCTTGCTGGAAATAAATCTTCTCCTCAGCTGTGGTCAAGGGCCGGCTGCCAAGAAGCATCCCCACAGCACGATGCTGCCTTATTTCTTTTGCACACATAATAATTGTCCTCCAGGATTTTCCTATATTCCCCACATTCATATTACCCTCTACCTTTACAAGCCTTACATATTTTGTTGATGGATTTAACTGAACTCTGGGGGATGCCCAGTGCCTTGGAAATTTATTGTACCCATTCCTTGACTTATACTTTAAATAACCTGTTCTCTAAGTTGCTTGGAGTGTTCTTTTGTCTTCATAGTGTAATGGTAGCAAGGAATACTGATAAACAGTGACTAGACCTTCCAGATACTACAATCACTTGAGACTCAATCACTGCCAAGGTTATAACAGTTTTGGATTTTTCATTGGTTTTTATTTTTATTTCGTTTTCACTTTCTGTGTTCGATTTCAGTTTAGTTTTTAATTAGTCCTGACTGCTGGTTTGTTAGTTTAGTTTCTATTTTGCAAAAATGCTTCGTTTAAGTTTAGTTTTTATTAGTTTTTGTGTTAGTTTGAGTTTTTTACAGATAGATATCAGGGCTGAGTGAACGTCATACATTTTTAAAAATATACTAAAACAGGTCACTCTTCACTTTTCATTTTATTTACTTAATGATGATTTTTGAATACAACTCCAGACATAAAACTACCACTGTGTGTTTATTTTAGTTAGTTTTGTAAGTGCACTACACAGTTTTAGTTAGTTTTCATTTATTTGGTAAATCTTAGTTTTTATTTAGTTTCAGTTAACTAAAATGATTTTTGAATTTTACTTTTAGTTATTTAGTTAGTTTTAGTTAACTATAACAACCTTGATCACTACACTCAGATGATCCTCATTCCACTAAGTGTGGCCTCTGTTGAATTAAGCTGTTCACTCTAAAGGGGTTGAGTATTTATGCAGTCACCTATCCTATCATACATAGTTTTGTTTGATTGACATTACTTTGTAGATTTTTTTTCATTTTGACATTAAGAGGTTTGTTTTTGTATTTTTTATTTTTTTTTTGGTCAAAAAAGCAAAATTATATTTACCACGATTGGTTTATTAATAGGTTAAAACATCCAAGAGGGTGAATACTTTTTATTGGCACTGTATGATTAAGGGGCATCTTGAGTGGAGGAAATGCATTAAGGTTTAGGGTTATCCGTCAAGTTAATATAATCTTTTTACACAGAGTCCTGCCAGTATTCAAGCACTGCAGATGTTGCATGACATTGCACAGAATGACATGCATACTGCATCTACTAAAAACTTAATGCCCTGTCCTGTAAATCTCTGTTTTCCCTTGTTAAACTATGACAACTGGCCCTTTTATTTTTGAATTCAGACAATCAGAAGTGTAGCGTTTTGTACGGATAACGTTTGATGGTTTTAAGACAAATAGTTCTGCCTTCTTGTTGACCAAGTCAGAGCACAACTTGCAATCCCAGATGTGGATCTAATTAATACAACTACACTATATGGACAAAAGTATTTGGCCACAACTTTTAATTGTTGAATTCAGGAGTTTCAATCAGACACTTAGCCGTGCAGTCTCCATTTGCAAACATCTGTCATACTAAACATTCTATGAAACTTCATCTCTGCTGGATATTCCACAGTCAACTGTAAGTGGTATCATTAGAAAGTGGAAGCATTTAGGAACAACAACAACTCAGCCAAAAGGCAGAAGTTGATGTAAAATCACAGAGCGGTGCATGAAAGTCGCCAACACTCTGTTGAATCCATTGCCGAAGAGTTCTGAACTTCCAATGGCATTAATAAAGGCATAAAAACTGCCGTTCAGTTTCCGTGTGGATAAAACGCCGATATGACAAAAAACTTTTGCGTATACTCCTGAATTCATCTCCGTGTGGACGGGGCCTTAAATCAAGTGATCAAGATCTGTTGAGTAAGATAAGAACAAGAAAATCAAGGAACTATTCCTTTCTTTCCTTCTTGCCCATCTTAACTTGAACGACTGAATGAAACAGTCAAAATATTATTTGATGTGTGAGCGCTTAAACCAAATAAATACAACACATACTGTAACTCTCACAGTATCAGCTAATCCCAACACGTTCAAGACAAAGACACATCCAGATGTGATTGCAGTGGCTGGGGATTGACCACCCAACCTCCTGACCAGGAATCAGACGACTCCTCCCGTAGTCGCCCTGATTCCCACTGAGTTCTCTTGCAGTGTAGGGTGTCCTATATCTTTGAGGCTTTTTGCATAGTGGTGCCACTCCATCAGCTTGTCCCCTTATTTATTTCCTCCCTCTTGTTTGTGAGACAATCTGAGAGCAGCTCAGTGTGAATCTCACCATTCTCTTGCTCTGAGCTCAGGATTATCACCTGGATTGTTACAGTTGAGCTGGTGCAGAGGAACAACAAATCCCTCTTTGTCGCTGCATTGTACAGTGAATCCCCCCGAATTATAACAGACCCTTACCACACTAACATACAGAGACAGACTGTGACTGTGTAGCAGCAAAGCAGTGAACAGAGCAGCATTGTTGGTCATGCTCTCCAATGCGTTCAGGATGAGTTAGAAGTTTAGCATTTGGTATTGTCTATCAACACTGGAGAAAATCCCTGTTTGTCCTGCACATAAGAGCCTGTGTCCACTTATGTTGTCAGAATATAGCATTGTTGACAAATCTTGATTCCAAAAACATTGGGACACAGTGTATAATGTGCACAGGATGCCAATGGCGAATCTGCCAATTCTAGTGTTCTCTGGCATATGCCAGTTGGGCTGCACAGTAATTTATTCAATCTATATTCAAAACTAGTACCATTCAGTGCTTTCATCTGCCTTAACCACCTTTATTGGAGTTTTGTTCATGCATGTGCAGAAAAAGAGGCACAAACCAACGGCACCTGACTTCCAGATTCTCTTCTTTATTTCGTTATTCAAAAATATTAATATCACCTATACTTTTCTGCATACTTTCTCACAGCACGGTAATAAATACTCTTTATACAGTCAATACATTCATTAGGAGGAAATACAGATTAATGCAAGCCTAGAATCACTCAGTACAATCAGAAAATACGTTTCTGTAACACTGCCATGGAGAAAAAGGTAAAAGACTGCTCAAAAAAGGTAAAAAATCACAATCAGAAAAATACCAACGTAGATGCTCTAAGCTTCAGGAGTACATTCATGGATATATCTTTTTAATACTGTGCTGTACGTATTATATTCATCAAGACTGAGTATAAATACATGGTTGAAGTCGTACATTACAGGTCCTATGGCACAAGAACTGCATTACAGCATGATTCTGTATAGCACGGACGCTCACATCCTTACAGGAAGAGAGAGATGGAGAGGAAACAGTCGAGCAGGCGGTGCAGGAGAGAAAATACAATTTTACCCTCTGATTGATTTATGTTCGCTTATCTTTTTAATATCTGGGATTTTTTTCTCATAACGGTGGAGATTTCTTCACCCTCACCCCCCCCCACCCTCTTGCCTCACGTGGGACACAAAAGCACACCTGCATGTGACACACTGTAAAGCCCCCCCCCTCTGCTCTGGTTTCCCAGCATGCATCATTCCCTGGAGGCCTCTAAAACGAGCTGCAGATTCTCATACAAATGTCACATTAACATGACCGAAAAACACTGGACGGGGGTTAGCACGTGAAGTAATTGTCATGGCAACATTGATCCGGCATGAGCGCCTCAGCCTGGAGCCCAAATCATTTTTTCGTGATCTTACTTTCCTATCGATCGCGCTGCTCATTAGGCCGTATTGATCAGGATTAAAACACATATTTCAGAGCCTTTACACTAAATGAAATGTAACCTCCTTCTGAGTATGACTTTTGAACACACTGGGAGTGATTATTGGTTATTGACTTTCTGCCTGTTTATCTCCATTAAAGAGTGCTTGACATCACAAAGTCATTTTCTGGTGGGAAATGATGCACACTAAAGACTTAAAGGTAATTTGTTTAAAGGGTAAAAAAAAGGGACTCTTGAGAAAATTGACTGAGTGCTTTTGACATGAAGAGTGGGTAAGAAGAGACGAGTGGGAGGAGAGGAGAGTGAAGGAGTTGAGGAGAATGTGGCAATCAGTCATTTTCTGTTTGCTTTGCAATTTGAAGAAAATCAATCGGTGACAAAAGAAGGAAATTGGACTTCTGAGAGGGAAACTGAAAGAGCATGCTGTTTTGAGGTTTAGGTGAACGTTTCCTTTAGAGAAACTGAGTGGACTTCTACATCATGTGCATGTTAAACAGTGTCTTAAAGCAGTGGTTCTCAGTTGGTGGGTCAGGACCCCAAAGTGGGTCGCGGAGCTGTTTCCAGTGGGTCGTGAGTATGCCTGGAATAAAACACATTAATGACATCACCTTCAAAAGCAGGGATGGAATGTTTTATGAATGTTAAGGTATGACATCATCGTCAAAGGGAGAAGATGGAGTGTTCATGAAGCTGGGGATGTTGGGACTTTTCCCTCTATTTTTGTCAAATAGTAGGCCATAGCTGGCAACTTTGGAAAAGTGGGTGGAACTATCAAGTAAATTTCAATCATTTACACAAGATTTTACCTTATTTGTCCCCATTTCTTAAAACACAAAGGCTAGTTCTCCCCAAAACTGAGCTAATTCCTTAAGAAACTGCCAAAGTTTCTATTCAATCTTGAGAAAATGAAGTAAAAATAAAGTGTATGTATGCCCTTCTGCACATATTTGTTTCTTTGTTTAATCATGTTTTGTTCCATCTAAGGTCCAAACTGCTATATTTGTATCTCTCATAATGAGGTGGTGATGGGTCCTGAAGCCCATCCAGTCGAGAACTGCTGTCTTAAAGGGATATTCTGGTATTTCTTGGGGTTGTATGAGGTACTTGGCAGTAGTAGTGGCATTAGCCATCAGAGATTTAAGTGAACCGCCATTTCCAGGATGACTGCGCCATGCATTGAAGCACCGCAGGTTTGCTCCAACCAAAGACAAGAAACCTTGCCCACAGGAAGTGTGTCTAGAGTGCTGCGCCATGGCGTGCAGCCCTGATCAGCGGGCATAGATCACGGGAGAACTGCTAGTTCACACAGGAATAGTATGCCAGTGGACCGTTTTACCTTTTGGGGTTGATTTACTCTCCTTTCTGGTATAAGTCCATAATATTATTGCTTCCACCATTGGGTGAGTACACTAAGAAGTTAAAAGGTTGATGTTTGCTTAAAAGATCTGTGGTTTTATGTAAAATCCTTTGGCTGAATGTCTTCAAAAATAACTTTTCTTCATCAGTGTCGCCCTTGTAGCCCTGTGACCCACTGACCAGCTAGTGACTCTTTGCTTTCGCTGCAGGATGAGACGTAATGTTGATATAGTGATGATTTACTGTATGATCAGGAGTCCACACATTGTGTTGTATTTTAAAAGAACCGAATATTCAACACTTGTGCCTTCCTGTTTGGAGCTTTCTGATTGACAGGTATTGACACAGTTTGGCAGAAGCAGGCCCTAAAGATTGATCTGCAGCGTATCTCGAACAAGGCGCAGCGGAGTGGCGCTCAGGGTTGCGCAGCTGCTGGACTAGAACGTGGGCAGTGGAACTGCTCTGATTGACCAGAGAGGGAGCAATGTGCTCCTCAGTACAATTTGCTGGCGAGTCGCGGCCTGGTTGCTTTATGTGGAAATTAGAGGTTGGCATTGCCCCTTTACAGCCAGCGAAGCTAGGCTATAAAGCATAACAAACGGGTACAGCTCCTCCATGATTTTAAGTGAATCCAAATGACCTTTCACACCACTCCAAACGAACCAGACTATTTAATGACATTAAATGGGAATTTTACTTCTAAAACCATGCTGCTGAGCTCTTTTGCAGTTCCACAGAACTTGCACTGGTTCATCTTCAGCATTTGTCAGAAAGTTCTGCTTTGCTTGAGATATTGAGTCTATTTTTGCGGAATTGCAGCTTGTGCACTGTTGCCAGTCTGCAGTATGTTGCCCCTGTGGTAAGTTCATTTATAATGCGCTCTGTTAAAAAACTTTCAAACCAGTTAATTTTCATAATAACATACTTCTCATCTGTTGCATATTTTTGTATGAATCCTCAAATCGATATTTGAGATTTCTGTCAATTAAGTATTTTTGCCTCATTTTGTAGTTAGCTTGTTAATCAACTGTTACCCAAAAAAATATTTTTGAAACAGATTTATACAAGGAAGCTGTAAGATTTAACATGCAGGAATACACAGCTTTAAAATTGTCTGTATATCAGCAATGTAATTGACAAATGTGAAGACTAATTTATGAACCCATTACATTATTTTGTTCAAGCTCATCTTTGGCTGGTCTTTCCTGTAATAGTAGATAAAATAAAACGAAGAGCAACATCACCGCTGTAGTCACCCTCTTAAGCGTGCCAGACATTTGAGTGTTGAACAAGAGTTTGGAGGTCGTGACATTATCACTGATGACAGACACACCTAACATTCATCAGATTTAAAGCCGTATCCATTACAAGAAAAGGCCAGATGTGTCTGATCTCTCCTGGCAGGTATTAGCAGAAATCTGCCCTTTGGCAAAGCTCCATTCTCTGTAGATAGATGAACACTGCTGATGTCTCATGGTGTCTGCAGAATGAATGTGCACTGAACTTAATGTGTTCTTAATACGGTGCAGAGTGTGCATGCTCACGGTTATGGTTTGTTACTGGGCAGGATTAAGATGACGTTTGATTGTGTTTTACTGAACAGCAGAAGGAGCAGTGTCCAAATGTTTCTCTGTGACCCTGAGATCAGATTCACAGCTGCATCATGGGACAGAAAAAAATTGTAGCTACACCCCCAGAGCACTTTTTTCAGATAAAAACTTTGTAAATGGGTTTTTATTAGTACTGTTGAAATTTTTGAAAAAGTATTTACGTTTTTGTGCTTAAACTGCTGAATTTGTCTACTGGCTGCCCTGGAGGAAAAGGGCGTACGTGAGAGCTCAGCAGCTAATGCCCATTTTTTCCTACCTGTAGCAGCCGACAAGCTGAAATTTGTGGGTCACAGTTGCCTCAACCAATCAAAGACGTCACTGTGATGCACTAGGGTTGTGGGTAATGTTGCCCAAGTCTGAGAATAAGTAAGTGATGCTTGATATAGGATTTTTGCTCATTTCTTAAATATAAATGTAGTTCAGACCTAAAACCTTTGTCATGAAATTATACTTTAAGGTTTAAAGAATGAGGATAAACAAAAAAAAAAAAACAAAAAAAAAAAACAAAACAAAACAAAAAAAGGATTCTGCTGACAGGGGTCTGCAGATACTAAAACTCCACAAATGTCATTGGGAGGCCAGTGGGTCACAGAGCTACTGATGGGGAAAAGTTAACTTTTGAGGTAAAAAGCCACAGAATTTTAACTTCATAACGCACTCACCCATGGTGAAAGCAATGAAATTATGGAATCATATTGAAATGAACGGCAAATCAGGCCTGGAAAGGTAAAATAATCTGCTGTTGACATACTATCTCTGTGTGAACTTGCAGTTCCCCTGTGATCTCTGCCCTCTCTGTCTCACTGATCAGGGCTGCATTGTGCAGCGCTATGGTCGTGCTTCCAGTGTACAAGGTGGCTTGCTTTGGTCAGAGCAAAACCATGCACTGAGAAGCCTGGCGCAGACGGTGTGTGTGGAAATTACGGGTAAGAAAAAACTCCATTTGTAGCATAAAGTGCTGCCACTGGTGTGGATTTGTTCAAAGAAAATAATTAGGGTGATCATTTGAATAGATAGCTGGATGAACATGTTAAACAGTATCGGGGCTGAACCCATCAGAGATTTTGCAGTAATATTAAATTTTATGTAGTTCACTGTAAAACAAAACAAGTTTAAATTATTTGTTATATCTCATTATGTAAGTTTTTTAAGCCATGGAAACAATTTCTTTTATTATGACTCAAGTTAAAATATATGATTTGCATGTTTCCGTGTTTATCACATATGTAAATTTTGGACATTTATGACACCCAGAGTATGCTTCTTTGATTGAATACAGGTTTTAAAGACTGAAAAGTGAACTTTGACTGTTATCCCTGCTATGTTGAAGTTGCTTCCCACAGATGTCTCTAACTCAGTGGGTAACTTCACTCATGGTGCAAAAGTGTGTAATACCCAAAGGCATTCTAGGAAAGCTTTTCAGATTAAAGGATGAATGTCAAGTATTTGGGTAGAATGACAAAAATTACTTGGGTTATTGAGTAATGTTTACTGAAAACTAAAAATGTGTTCTATCAACTCAGAAAAATAGAGAAGAAATAGCTATTTTGGATTTTTAAGTTTTTAACAACCTTCAACTGTTGGGACTCCCAATGTGCTGTTGCACAAGCTTGTGTCCTCTATGTTACCCTATGTCATCATGTCCCTGTTCAAACCATCTCCTGTTAATTCTCTAATGACATTAGAACTTGAAAGTTTTGCAGGCAAAGGTGGTTTTAACCAATCAAAAATGTTGCTGTGATACTCAAGGATTGTAAATAATGTAATGCTGTTGACTGAGATTGCTCATACCTTGTGGGTAATGTGATAGTCTTCCTCCTTGTTTCATCCAATGTGTGGACTAGGCTAGTGAATTTGAACTACTTCTTTGTCCAATGCAGAAAGTTTTCAATGTACATCACTTAATATCCATGCAAAATAGCCTCTTGACCACGTGTTACAGTAGATTTAGTTTTTGTATAGTTGAGATCCACTGGACTAGGCCTTAGTGGCTCTTTAAAGAGGGAAGGATGGCAGGTGTTTTTATCCTCTCAATCTCAACCTCTCAATCTCTCTCTTCCTCTCATTCTCTTAGAAAAGCTAAAGGGTTAAAGAGATACATTCATTATATTCATCCAGGTAATGGCTAACAGTAAGTCATCAAGGTCCATTAAAAGTTAATAGAGGACTATCTACACAGAGCAGAAATTTCCTCTTCCTAATATTAGAAATACAATTACTAGGTTAATGACACCTTGGAGCCCGACCAATTAATTTTTTTGTCTTGTGTTTTTGTGCAGCTACAGTAACAGTCAAGTTTGATAAATATTTAACCAACAATAAGCAGAGTTTCCCCTCATCTCGTGACAGTCTTAAAGCTCGGATGTGGGATAACATCCGAAGGTGACCTGTGAGAATGAGGAAAGTCAAAAACTGTTCATTCAATAAAAGCACAAATTAACATGCCTTTGAGAGTCCTCTGCATATTAAGCTAGAAATGACAGCGCTTTTTTTGAAGTGCTTGAGAGACAGTCATAACCGTGGACAGTGGACATGCCATCAATGGCTGCGCCTGAGTGAATCACCCCTCTGAGGTGGGACATTTAGCGCCCGCTCTGGCTTGATTTCTGCTTGAATTCTGGAAATGACTCCCAGCGGGGAGACGACACATCTGTTCGAGGCTCGTCACTGTTGTGCAACGGCGAGCGGCCATAAAGAAATCACTGTCAGCAGGCGTTTGATGCTTCACCAAGGACTCATCTAGTTGCAGTTTATCACTGATACAAACATGGGCTCATAAAAGTCAGTGATAGATGGTGGTGAGATCCTTTTATCAGCCAGTCTATTTTTTTTCTTTTTTTGCTGGAGGAAACAATCAACCTTTCTCAGCTGGGCTCAGCAAACCTGCTGTTTCTCTTGCTAGCTTGCTACTTTATATCACTGAAAGCTAGCTAAACCGCCGCCTCTGTGCTCTCTGGGCAAGCCTCAAAGAGTCCCACATGGGGAAGCCGGTCCTCAAGGAGACAAAGCCTGAATTTACTCTGGCAGCTCAAGAGGAAATGCAGATGGGCTTCCCGTTTTTGTCGTACTGGTACACCAACATTTTGATGCAGTGGGAGTTGGCCGGTGAAATCCAGGGGCTGCTTGTGATCGAGAAGTTGTGGCTGGCGTAGAACGGAGGTGGCTGCTTTCTGCAGTGCACCAGAGCTCGCAGCACATTAGCCGCCATCCCCCGAAAACGCTTGCTGATGAAGCAGTACAGGAAGAAGTTGACGCCAGTGTTGAGCAAAGCGAGCATGTTAGCCAGATCAGTGAGCATGTGCAGCAGCAGGCCAGCACCTCGTGACGCAGGTGGAGGGGAGTAGAAGTGGTACAGGATCATGAGGGTACGTGGAGCCCACAGGACAGCGAAGATAGAGGTGATAGCGAGGAGGATGGCGGTGGTTTTGCCAGTGGAGTAGCCGCGCAGGCGGAAACAGCTGCGGCGTCTGCGCAGCTTCCGAACGATGACAGCGTTGAGGGAGAAGAAGACGGTGCAGGGGAGGAGGTAGACGGTGGTGCAGTGGGCCCACACCAGGACATGCTGAGCCACGGTTCTCCTGTCACCCTCTCCTCCTCCTCCTCCTCCTCCACTGCCCACTCCAGGAAGGCTGTGCCACAGCTCAGGCCACCAGTAGTAAGGAGCTGCAGAGAGCAGGCACCCAATATACACTGCAAATATCACCCTGCGAGTACGGGCCGGGTAGGAGACTGTGTGGTAGCGCAGCGGGTGACAAACAGCGATGTAGCGGTCAATTGTGAGAGGCACGGTGATCCAGATTGAGGTGTGGATGGAGGAGAACTCTAAAACCTGCACCGCATTGTTCAGTGACAGGGGCAGTGGCGCTGCCAGTATAAAATCCTCCAGTATGAAGTCGACAAACACGATAAGCAGCAGGACAAGGATGTCGGCGGCTGCCAGAGCCAGGAGATAGTTGTAGGAGGACTTCTGACGACGCAGCACCAGCTGGGACAGGATGACCACGGTCAGGATGTTAGCTGGGGGAAGGAAGAAGGGGAAGGAGGATGCAGGGAGGTGATTAAAAAAGGAGGAGGATGAAAAAAAAAAGTGTAAGATTGGAAAAGGAACGGGTGAAGGTTAGGGCAGGGAAAGAGAGAGAAAAGAATGTGTTAGCGGGCAGGTAATTGAAAAAGCTGCAGGAGGGTTTTACTGTAAGTGCAACTAACACAAAAGTTACTGAGCAGCAGTCAACATGAGAACAAAAATAAAGTTTAACCTCTGAGGGAAAGTTCCAGCACTACTGTAGAGACTAAGAAAGCAAGAGAGCAAGCAAGGTGAAGTCATTCTAGGACGTCTAGATGTCATTTCCAGTCATAGTTTCTGCACAAAAGACACAAATTAGGACCAGATTTTGGTTCCAGAACTGATTTAATTTAGGTCTGTCTGGATTAATTGCATTGGATGTGATTAATTAATCCCAGTTAACCTCGTGCTTTCTTGTCCATTTCAGCACACTGTGGTTAACCCTTTCTAGAGCACTCGTTGGAATACTTGAAAATTCAAAATTTAAGCCCTAGAATATTATTGGTTGACATCCAAATACTTTTTTACTTTTGTCACATTTATATTTTATGGTCTGAGTATTTACTTGCACAGTACAAAGTTATTTAAATACAAAAATATTCATTTTACATGACATGATGTGGTTGACTTTAGAGTCTGACCTTTTTCAGAGGAAAGACATGACTGGCTACTGCCATTTTTATCTTATAATTCCAACAGCACCTAGAATAATCACAAATACTATATAACCTCGTGAATTATAGAAGTGGTAAGACCTACAACAAAAATAGAAACTGCTTTATGCCATTTAAATATAATAAAACTGTTATATGAATGCAAAACTGACTAAAATCACATATATTTGACTATTCATGCCATTTTCTTTCCTTATAATTCCATCAGAAAATGTAAGAAACATTACAAATATTAAAAATCCAAATCAATTCAAGCAGGTATAAGGCTAACAGTTGAAATAAAAACTGATTAAAACCACATAACTATAATAAAACTCTTATAAGGATATAAAAATGATTAATAATTGCACCTATCTTACTATTTAGACCTTGAAAATTTCTGTAAATTAGTCAAATTTACCACTAGATCACTTCAAAATTTTTTTACAAACCTTTGACAACATCCAACTCCACTACAAAGTACTATTATCCTACATTATGATAACTTATTAATCAAGCAATACCCTTAGTATGGTTGCTAGATGAACTGGCCGTATGTCTTAAAGGTTACATATTCTACCCCTGTAAGACAAGTTTATTTTGGTGTTAGAGGTCCCATAAACATGCCTGTAAAGTCTGTTGCTGAAAAATTACTCCAGTATTGGATTTTTGCATGTCTAAAAAACCCCTCTGTTTCAGCTCTGCTAAGAACGAGCTGTTTCTGTGTCTGTGGCTTTAAATGTTAATGACCTGTCTGACCCCACCCCTGACTCTGCCCCCTCAGGAAAAAGATGTGGCTTAATGGATGTGGCTCTTCTGATCCAGCTTTTAGATGGCAGCTGAGAGGAGGATCAGAAGAGGAGGGCGGGTTTCCAAGCGGGAAGGCCAAAATGAACCTGGGGGCAGTGCTTACTCCCCACATGACATCATGAGGGGAAAATCTTGTGAAGTGCTTGCTTCAGCACACATTTTCTGAAAGGTGGAGAAAGGGGGGGGTCTGATTCTTTGGGGGATTTTGGACAGGCCAGGGGCACGTATTTTTGTTAGAAAAGCATGAAAATGTGTATTATGCACAATATGTGACCTTTAATCTAGACAACATATTACATCCCTTAACAGGCATATGCCCTAGTATGGTTCCTCCATTTTTCATGCTAAAATTTCAGTAGTTACCAGAAATCCTATGCAGACAAAATCCATCCTGACATTTAGCACTACTGTTCACCTTTATACTGTGTGAGTTTCATCATCTTATCATGATTAGTTAGGGTGTTGGGACCGTTAGAGAAACAGGCTGAAACAGGAAGTTTGAGACACTCTGGGTCACTGCTGATTGGTTGGATGGTGTGATGTCACTTTCTGTGATGCTGACTGATCTCCACTGATTGGCTAAGAGAATCATTCTGGCTCTGTATCACGGATTAAAAGGGTTAAAAAAAAAATTCCTATGCTGATGCTGCATCAGAGTAAATGTGTTGGCCAGTGCAGCTGCAAGCAGAAGGCAGACACAGTTTAAAGATGTCCATGCTTCAGGGGAATAAAATAAGTGCACATAAATCAGAGAAATACCATAACCTATTTCATGCCTTTAATTTGGAGTGGCAGGGGGTCACACTGGGGTTGTGAGTACCAAAATGAAGCATCAAAATCTGTGTTATTCAGTCCGGTAAATATGGGGTCTGTTGGTAGCTGTATATGGACTTGTGTATCACTTTCAAGTAGTCTAACTACTCCCTCTCACTCCATTTTACTGGTTGAGGGGCGACTGACTCGATCCACTGTGCCACAGTCGCCCCACAATCATAGATGGACTGAAGTGGAAGAATTTGCCGTGGTTTGACGAGTCCACATTTCACATTGTTTTGGGAATTAAAGCTGTAGAGTCGTCTGGACTATTAAGGAAAGTACCATCCAGAGTGTTATCAATGCAAAGTTCAAAAGCCAGCAACTCAATGGTTTGGGTTGTATTAGTGCCCATGGCATGGGTTGCTTGCACATCTGTGAAAGCATCAATTATACTGAGACAGAAGTGCATATTTTGGGGCAACATATGCTTCCATCCACAACGTCTTTCTCAGGGATGTCCCTGCTTATTTCAGCAAGATGGTGCAGAGCCACATTTTGCATGAGCTACAACAGCATGGCTTCACAATATAAGGGTGACTGGCTTGAATGCAGTCCAGATTAGTCTCCCTTTGAAAATGTTTGTAGCAATATAAAGTGCAAAATATATAAACAGAAACTTTACACTGTTGAGCAGCTTATGATGTACATCAAGCAAGAACTGGAAAGAAATCCACTCTCGATACTTCAATAGAGTTTGAAGAAAAAGTGATGTGACAGCAGTAAGCATGCACCTGTCCGAACTTTTTTGGACAGGTGTCTGTGTATCCAAAAACACAAAAGTTTATCATTCTGAATATTAAATGTCTTGTCTTGTGCTGTATTCCGTTAAATGTTGGCTAAAACAATGTGTAAATCAGTTTTTTTCTTCTTAATTACAATCTACTCTGTGTCCCATCTTTTTTGGAAATGGAGTTTTTATGAGAGAAGAGCAGCAGGACTGATTGCTGTTTTTTGATCACCCACCTCACCATCTCATCCAAATACTTCTGGTCCTATAAAAGCAGCATGGCAAAGGTCAAAGTGCCAAACTCAAGGCTCCAAAGAGCAGCTGATGAACCATAACGGTGGTCATGTCCAGTATTTATCCTCCATGGTCTCTCCTCTTGTCTGTTATAATAAGAAGCTTTGTTCCCAGCGAGTATTCACGTCCGACTGGTTCTCCTACTCTGTTTTCCTTCCTGTGTTTAATGCCTTCATCCCTCCCTGTTCTTCACCTGCTCTGCAATTTCAGCAGCACCTGTGCCTCCCTTTGGCCAAATTGTTATCTCTAATAAAGAGTAAAACCACAACAGCAACATGAGGGCAATGTGCAGCATCATAGCTTTGGCAATCTGCTGAGCTCACTGCTGCCTGCCCCTGGTAATTTAGCTCCTGAAACAAAGCACAAGGGCACCCCATCTCTCCCTTCTTTCTTTTTCAATCTGTGCTCCATTTCCCTAACATAAACCCTCAAACCATGTCCTCCATGTGGCACAATCAAATATTTCCCAAGTGTCATTTGCAGTATTTATTAAAACTCTCTCTTCACAGGACAGTTAAATAGCCCAGAAGGGAGACCACGGCTCTTAAAAAAGAACGTAGACTCAGAGGTCTGGATGTAATTTATCCCACTGCTGCTTTTACCAAAGCATGACCTCAGTAACCTGCATCAGTTGAGAGGAGCACAGCTTTCTGCCTCTCACGTGGCGCTGCACTTCAGAAATTGAATTGAACAACCTCATTACACATCTTATTTCTTTGTCCTCCTACTGTGCTCTCCTTCGCCGTTGCCACCTGTGGACTTTGGAGACTTTGGAGCATGCACAGAATGCCTCGTCAAGTCTGGTGTAAACATGCAAGAGCAAATCGATTGCATAGTGTTGGTGTGTTGGTCTGACATTAAGAAATTTAACCCAGTACAGTTTCAATGGGACTAACATGTTTATGTGCATTTTAAAAGTCCAGTTTTAGTCGAACTGACAGAATAATTTGAATTTTTCTAACTACATGGAAGCGTTCTGGCTGAAAGCTAGCATGAACCCAGCTGCTCTGTGAAAGTGGCTTTATTTCAAGTATTTGCTTTGCAAGCAGCTTTAGTTGCAGACGTATAAGCATTTTAGTACGAAGCAATTTTGAGGGAGATTCAGTCAATCTTGTATTAAATGGCCTTTTTTTCTAAGCAACAGCAACTTTCAGTAACATAGCAAAATATCCAGAATGGCTGCCATAGACACATCCTTTGAGTAATGAAATGTATTTGATTTATTAACACCATGACATATCTTCTTTGCAAACATCATAAATCAAGTGGTTTGGAATAGCCTCCTTGGGGGAGGTCTTCCTATCATAGCCTCTGGAACTGTCTGAAAAAGCATGTTTTTTTTTTGGCTTTGATTCTAATATAGGTCATTTTGTACTCTGGGTCCTGTCTTGACACATATACTCACCTATTTTCATAATCCTATGTAAAACGTGCAGTAGGGGCTAAAATTTTGAAATATTGTAGGGGGCGCTGCTGAGCCAGTAAGTCATGCCCACTATTAAATTTTTGAATTTCAAAGTAAGGATCCATTTCGGTTGGATTTTTTTCTGCCGAGATTAATGACTCTATGAGTGTGTTTTGCCTATTTAAACACTACTTCTTGTTTAATGGCAAACAAAATTTGCCATGGCCAAATTTTGACATAGACCTTTTTTGTTTGGGGTGGGGTGGGGGGCATCAAAATTGGAGTGTCTGCTACAGACACATCCTTTGAGTAATAAAAAAAAGGTGCTTGATATGTATTTACACCAATAGTATAACTTCTGTCTAAACACCAAAAATGAAGTGGTTTGGATTAACCTCGCAGGACTCCGTCCGATCGTAACCCCTGGAGTTGTCCCATAAAAGCTTTTTTTAAACAAAAAAGTCAAAATTGTGGACTTCCTATTTAGTTTTCAGTATGGGTCCACAAGGCTTCTTTGTACTGTAGGTTGTGACATGATACATTAGCTCAATGATTTTCATAATCCTATGTTAACCATGCTGATGGGGCGGAAATTTAAGATCTTGTTCGTGGCACCACTGAGCAATTGAGTCATGGCCATGAAGAAAATTCATAGCAATCATCTTCTTCATGTGAGATTTTTTTTCTGACAAGTTTTACTAGTGATTAAGCACTTTTAAACACTACTTCCTTGCATGGCAAAAAAAAATTGCCCTGGCCAGAGCTTTTAACATATCAAAACTACCTGTAGCCATTTGTCTGTTTTTCATCTTTCAGTAACCTGGAAAATATTTTCAGTTCATTACTGAGACAAAAATGGGATACTACATGGCAAGAAGTAAGCGAAGAAGTTGACTTGCCTGAAACATGGCATTCTTTAAGAAATATTTTATTCATAGACATATGAATGGCCAAACAAGCTAAGCAAGCTTGTTTTCGCCATTCAGATGTTCATTTTCACGTTAACTAACCCGTTTTTTAATCTAATCATGTCTCTAACTTTTCACATAACATACATCTCAAACTGCCAAGACAGTCCAACAGCCCTTCTTTTCAACTGATAAATCATGCTATATTTCATATCAAAGTGATAAATATACAGTGCTTAACAAATTTATTAGACCACCCTAACCCTAACCAAAGGAAGGTTTATGCCACAGCTGCCCTAAATTAACAGCATTGGTAATTACCAGAATCATTTTTTTATGTTTCTGCAATGGTTAATACACCGATATGTAGAAGCTCTTTAACCCAAATGTTATTTTTGATGCTAAAATATAATAATTATTGCTATCCATGAATTTTCAAATTTACTGATTTATAGAAAAACTGAAAAAATAGTAAAGCACATTAATATTTCTTGATTAAAATGTCAAATTATAGTTATTTTCTTGCATTCCTGAACAGAAAAATGAGTTTTAGTGGTTGAATGTTATGCTTGATTAATTTCTGACTTCTCAGAGAAGCCCAGTGAGCTGGCACAAATTTTGGTGAATTCAGTTTGAAATCCCTCATTCCTGTTCAAAATGGTAAAATGTGGAGAGCTCAGTGAAAATGAAAGAGTCCGCATTAAAGAACTTCATGATGCTGGATGGTCTTTGAGACAAATATGACGGGTGGTCTAATAAATTTGTTAAGCACTGTATGTCTCGGCGGTTAGCTAGTTAGCACCACTTTCGCTAAGCTAGAATATTGTCATACTGTCTCTGAAATCTACAGTTAAAGTGAAATATTTTCAAGGTACTCCTGGCATATTCCAGACTAAACAGATGAAGTGTCCTGAGTGCATCAGATAGATTCCCAAAGGACTGAAAAGATCTTTGGTTTACTCACCTCCATAACTATGGAGAAAACAAAGCGAAAAGGTGTAAAGTTGAGGCCTTGGGATGTGCCTGAGCAAATCTGAGTGGGATTCAGGCCAACAAATTAGGAATTGTGTGTGATTTCCTCTTGCAAGGGGCTAGCGTTATGCATCAAGTTGCAAAACTATGCATTCTAAAGTCAAAAGTGAACTTTAATTTATGTTTTTTTTCCTTTTCCTATTGGAAAAAATGGTTTCCATGAGAAAGTATGATAAATGAATAATGTTTATAGGTGATCATTTATTTTGTAAGACACTCTGGTAGAATATCTTATAATTGAAATTGCCTCTTTTTCTTTAAGGAGGCTTGTTTGTTTGCACTCACACATTAAGAGCGTTCAATACCATCGTGAAATGCAGTGTAACTTTCAGAGGCCTTCTTTGAGAAAATCAATAATTTTCCTATTTCATGCTGTGGAGGTTCAATTACCTAAACAAACAATAATATATCTATCTCATTCTGTTACTAACTAAGACTTCAGTGAGTGAAGCATGCAGCTGCAGCATGAATCCACGTCAAATCTGTTTCCTCTGAAAGAGACGCGTCTGATGGTGATTTGCATCGATGCACTTAGCAGCCGTCACTGTCCATGCAGCGTGTGTGTGTGCGTGCGTGCTCCGCGGTTCTCTCAGCAGTAATAGATCTACGATTGGATTAAATATGGCAGCTTGAAGTCTGGTACATCACACTTCACAGCCTCAGCCACTATCAGCTGATTACAAATTACAAAGCAGGCTCCGCATAATGACTGACGATGTCCTTGCCAGACTGGAGGATGTGCAGCAGAGCACACAAACACAGAGATCATTAGGGATGCACCAATTCATTAACATGCAATCTATCAATAACCATAAATGAGATGTCAGAGCAGTTCACAAGGCTTTACAAGACAATATCTGTGTGCAAGGAGGGCTGCTGGATCACACTGCCCCCCCTCATTGCTGTCACTCTCCACCCCCATCACCCATACGCCACACAGGCCTCTGCACAGGCAAGTTAAATGGCTTTCATGTTGAATCTTGTTTACTATGTTATTGATTACTTTGTTTCAGCTGCTGTGTCGTCCACTTTCTGCCTCTTCTACAAGTTTCTCCCACTAGGTGTTGATCTTCAATAATTATGTAGTTTTTTATATTTTTTATCAACTCTATGTGCAGGGATGAATCATCTAAAAATCGGATCCAGCATCATAATATGGTCACTTTAAAGCTGAAAATGCAAGTTTAAAGATAGTGCACTTTTAAGAGACTAAATTAACAAGTATTCATTAACTCTGTCAGTGCCATTTGTCACCATTTGTAATTCTCAGGATTACAGGAAAAAAATATAATAAAGCTAAGTGTTTAGAAGCAGCTCTGGCCAAGAAAGAGCCAATTACATTTTGGGTCTGATGTGCATCTGTTTGACCAACAAACAGCAACAGCAGGGATTGACCTTGGCAGAGGTTCGCACTCTCCAAGTGCTGTTCTAGTCGTACAATAATTTGATCTTTAAACATGAGGAAAAATACATTTAATAAAGTTTGAAATATCCCTCATTAAATTCAAAGGGAACAGCAGCAGCTTACATGCTTACATCAGTCTCATTGACTAATCAGTATTGCACTAGATAGACGGTTCCATATATCCATCCATCTTGGAAACCTCCCATACAAAGAGTTTAAGAAGGGCAGGACTTTTCCAGAAATTCTCAGAAGATGATTGGACCAACATTTTGTCACATTTATGGCCAATCTGAGCGATAAGACAAGGGTGGTAGGCATGTGCCGCTCTGCTGAGTAACCTTAGCTTGGCAGGCAGGTTACTGAAAGGTGGATAAAACTCGCACCAAGCCCGGTCAGGACTCAAGAGAAGTGCAAAAAATTGTGATAGGCTGATGGCCAGGTGATTCCAAGTATCGCCTCCCAGCTCCAACAGCCAATCATGCCTTTTTGAGTCAACACAGTGGTCCATTTTAATGTAACATCCTTCTCACTAATCCCTGCTTGCATTAATGCTGATGCTCCTGCTGCTGCTGGTAAAGCTTCACCTCCTCCACCCCAGCCTCCTCCTTTATAGCACAAGCTTGCTGGACTCACAAATTCAGATTCATGCAACTATGGATTAATTGCTTTTGTCATAAATGTATCTATCCATATGGGTTTGACTAAACCAGGGAGCATCTTCAGTGTAGTTCTTTGCTTCTCCTTCAATAAGAAAGAAATAGAGTCTAGATCTGTTAAAAAAAAACTGACACTGTTGCAACATTAGGGAATATTGCTCCACCAGTAGCCAAAGTATACACTGGCTTACTGTACAAAAAAACCATGCCTGTCTTGATAGTTTCTTTGCAGTCACATGATTATGATGACGTGAATGTCTGTTGGGATCAGGAAACTAGGGACAGCCATAAGAATGAATGGGAAAAGAGCAAAGTTAGTACTTAAAAAACCCTAAAGTGACATGTGCGCTCCTGAGGAGTCTTGTACTGAGCTAAGGGTTTAGCTGAGCCGCTTTAACACATACAAATTCCTTTTTCTTGTCATCAGCATGCTATTAATTGAAACAGTGATTTATTTATTTTATTTATATTTTATTTATTTATATCTGTGTGTACTTCACAGTCCAATGTTGAATCTACACAGTTTTTGTGGATGCTGATCCCAACTACAAACTAACTTGAGTAGTCTGTCTAGTTAGTCTGTTTTAAGGCTATATAATGTGCCACTTGTAGAACATATAAACATGTCTAAAGTGCCCTTGAAAACATGCAAAACTTAGTACCCTCTTCAGTGGTGAGAACGCGCTGTATGTGCCCTTTTTTTTCTTTTCGCCCTTGCCCTTGAAAAAGTCCGTGCACGCCACTGTTTGTCGGTATTTAATCCACATCTGAAAAGCCAAACTGTTATCAACTGGGAGCCAAACAAGCAGCTCTGAGCTGAGCCAAACAATCTGGAACTCTAAAGAGACAAATTCCTGTCGCAGCGAATAAGACTGGGCAGACAGCTGGCAGACCGGCTGCTTAATGGAAACAGTCCATCCATGAGCAGGTGGGACACACAACCCTCCTCCACCCCAGCTCCTCCTTTATTCTGCTTCTGACTGATGCCTGCTCTACTCTAGGTTTTTGCTGCTTCACTCCATGCCTTGTGCTTTTTTTTATCTGCATAGAAGGAGGCTTGATACTTTCCATGCAGGCTTGTGGAATGGTAGGAGGATCCCAGAACAGCCACAGCCACATGAACACCATTAAAAACTTATTGATAATCGCAAATAAAGAAATATCTATAGCTGCAAATCGTGTGTTTCTTGACAAGGTGGTCCTGACTGAAATGTTCTGCTTTAGGAAGATAACCTGCAGTAAAGGCCTCTTTATCTCATGTAATGGAAAGATCTATAAACAGGGTTTCTAGTCAAATCCATTCTGTAAAGAGATCAGGATTACTAAATATGGTGGCACAATATGAAGCTTTACAGATAAACATCTTTTCAGAGCTGCAGACGTCTGCCTTCAGCTACAGCATCCTTGCCTGTTAGATAAGAAGAGGAGGATTATGATAAGAGGAAAATCAATGAGGAAGATCTCAACTACATTCTTTAATCTTGTAAACAGGTTTTGCTTTAAAACTTGTGCAGGTGCCTTATCTCACAGCTGTGTATCCTGCAAATGAGAGAAGATGAATCTGGCTGTGGTGATACTCCTAAATCAAGGTACATTGATTTTACACTGTACTATGCATTACCTAAAAAAGTGATGCATGAAGACTTGAAAAAAAATTGAAAAGGCATTTTAAAAACTGTCATTTTAAAGGAAAATTCCATAGACTCTAAGCCATAAAAACAAGAGTCTCACAAATCAGGAACCCAGCTATTTCCATTGCATGGATACATTTCACTTAATGAGGGTGAAAAGCTGTTAAAGAGGCCCACCTGGTTTGTACTGTGAGCAATCCTGGAATGCTTTAAAAGCCAAGAGGGCACTTCTCAACAGCTTTTCTCCCTCAATATGTGAAATTAATCAAACAAAGCAGCAGCGTTCTGTTTGATAAATGAATCTTGTTTCACTTGAGAGCTCTGTGGCAGCAGGATCTACATATTGTGCATTTAAAGCTGCACAGATATTCCCTAGACAAGACCCTTTCACTGACCCCATTTTTTGCCCATCGTCTCTTCCCCTCAGGTATCTGACTTTCTGTCACCCACAAATGGCTAAAAAGAGAGGTGAGACTTGAAATGGAAACAGTGAGGCGTTCACTGTCACTGCCTGGGTGTTATTCTGTTTGGGCTCCCCGGTGAGACCGTATCCTTCTGCAGACAAACAAAAGGGATCCTCGGCGAGCTTGACATTTCCATTTAATTCCAGCCAGCCTGCAATGGGTTTCCTATTCATTTCAATTGACTCTTGCTCTTTACGTTGTCTCTGGGGCTGTGGAGAAGGAGGGAGAGGCCAGAGTTGAACTTCTTATTGTGCTGGAATGAGGTGGCTCTTTCAGGTAGAGGGTTATCATGATACAGAATTTAAAACTTCAGTGTGATAAAGTAAAATTAAATAATATCAATAAAGAGGGGTACAATCTGTGTAGAAAATCTTACGCCAATAAGAATAATTTAAAAAATGTCTACAATCTTTTCCCAAACACTGTCTATGTGGTCTTGACTCAGGAAGTTTGGGGGACGAAACGGCATTATGGTGGGCACCAGTGCACAAAGTAATTCATTTAATACATTTAAGGTAAAATAGTTAAAAACCCTGGTGATGATTGAATGTTTTTATGTGATTGTATTTACCACATCTCTGCACTCAACAAACCTAAGAAGGCACTTGACCAAGTTTTCGAAATGAAGAGACATCTAAAATGTGCTTTTCCAAGTTTTCCCAGTCAAAGCGCTTTTCCCAGTCAAAGTTTTGTCCAATCAAAAGGACCCCTAGAAAACTCTATCATATATTGTCTAAAGAAAGTTCCCCTTAGACATCAGTTTATCATGTTACGTCCAATAAAAAGGTTCCTAAAAGGCACTTGACATGTTTTATCTAATCAAAAGGCACTTTAAAAGACACTTTATCATGTCTTTGCAACCAAAGGGACTCCTAGAATGGACGTTGTCAAAATGTTTCAATCAAAAGGACCTCCATTATGGACTTGATTATGTTTTGTTCATTCAAAGGGACCCATAGAAAGCACTTTTTCATGTTCTGTCGAAAAAAGGACATTTTAGAAGGCATTTTAATATGTTTTTCCAGTTGAAGGGACCACTAAAATATGCTTTGTCAAATTTCCCAAATCAAAGGGCACCTGAGAAGCACTTTAACAAGTTTTGTCCAATCAAAACCCCTAGAAAACATTTTATTGTATTTTGTCTAAAGGAAGGACACCAGGGACAGCACTCTATCATGTTATGGCCACTAAGGGAGACCCATGTAAGGCACTTTACCATTTTTATCTTATCAAGGGGCACCTTAAAAGGCACTGTACTTTTGTTTCCAATCAAAGGGAGCCTTAGACATCATATTATCATGTTTTGTCCAATCAAAGGGCAACCTAAAGGCAACTTATCGTGTTTTTAATAACCAAGGGACACTTTAGAAGGCACTTTACTGTTTTTCCAATTGAAGGGGCCCCGAAAATGGGCTTTGTCAAATTTTGCCAATCAAAGGGCACCTGAAAAGGCAGTTCACCATGTAATGGCTGATCAGATGGCCTCTAGAATAGGCTTTTCAAATATTTCCAATTAAAGATACCTCCATTAAGCATTTTATAATGTTTTTTTTCTAAAGAAAGGGCACCTTAGAAGGCACTTTGATCGATCAAAGGGCCTCTTAGACATTAGTTTATGATGTTTTGTCCAATCAGTGGGCAAGCTAATAGGCACTGTTGGATGTTTTGTCCATCCAAAGGTTTCCTAGAAGACACTTTACCATGTTTTTCCAATCAAAGGGAACCCAAGAAAATATCTTGTTTTGTTCAGGCTAAATTGCCATTTTATGCTGATTGGTCCGATCATGTACTGTGGTATTGTCCAATGGAAGGGCGCCCTAAAAGGCAATTTATCAAATATTGTCCATTATAACAAGCTCCCTCGGGCACTTTATCATGTATTATTCAACTGAAGGGCACCACAGAGGGCACTTTAGTATGTTTTATCCGATCAATTGAGAACCTAAAGGCACTTTATCATATTTTGTCCAATCATAGGGGCCCTTAGTAGGTACTTTACCATATATTGTCAATTATAAAAAAGCATATAAAAGGAACTTTATTGTGTTTTCCAGTGGAAGTTCACACTAGAAGGCACTTTACCCCTTTTTTGTTCAATCAAAGGGCCTCCTTAAAGGCACTTTATAACATATTGTCCACTGCGAAAGGCACTGTAAGGCCCTTTTTATGTATAATCCAATGCAAAGGCACTTTATCATTTTTTAAATCAAAGGTCACACCAAAGGGCTTAATATGTTTTGCTCTATCAAAGGCTGTAGAAGGCACCATGTGAAGATTTGTCCACCAGATGGGCACCAGAGAGAGCACATCTCCATGTGTTTTTAACTGGAAAGGTGCCTTAAAGGGCACTTTACCATGATTAATGCACCATAGGCCACATTGGGCCCTATCATACCACGATAAACACATAAGCTTCTCACTGCAAAGCCACGTGTCAAACCTACCTTCATGCTTTTCCTTTTCTCTTTGCAGTGACAGTCTCCCGCTGAGACGAATCAGAATGACCTGCTGTGGGTTTGTTTGTCTGTCTACTTTTACTTGTGTTTGTGTTAGTGCGTATTTGCTTGAGTGACCCCTTCTGTCTATTTGTGCGAGGAGTGCTTTTGTGTCTCCGCCCCCCCCCCGCTGCTCAACTCATAAAATGGGGGTCCATTGACGTTGTGTAGCGGGAAAAGAGGAGTCACGGTGTGCTCCCCGAGGTGTGTAACGAGGCTGACTCATCCCACCAATGAAGGAGATGTGCTCAGACACGCCACACTGTGCGCTTTAACCCCCTCCAAACCTCCGGCAAAGCACGACCTCCCTGCACATCTTCAAAACAATTTAAAAAAGATATTTTGCCTGCAAGAAAAGGAAGACGGTGCAATGCAATTAAGGATTTTTTTTCTTTGTCATTAGGAAGGAATTGAGGTTTGGCTTTGCAGGCTTATCCAAAGGTTAATAAGGCTAGAAGATGAGGAGGGAAGAGAAATGAGGAAGTAGATGAAGGGTTAGAAAGAGTGGTCTGAGAGGTCACAGGGAGTTAAAAAGACAGCAGGTTATTGAGAGAGAATGGATGGGAGGATTAGACGAAAAAACAGAATGAGACAGAGAGAGGAGGAGGAGATGTAAGCAGCGAGGTGGTGGGAGGAAAGGGAAGAGAGCCGAGGGGACACAGAGAGGAGCTGAATATCAAAGCCTGCTTCAAAGGTCACATGCACTTTGTTCTTGACGAAAACCATTTCCCTTTTGTCTCCTTAAAGTGTCAGAATGGACATAGAGCATGATGTTTCCTTGAATCCCTCCTGGACATAAACCAGAAGCACATCATAGCTAGAGAGGAACCAGAATAAAAATACAAAAAATAAAAAATGCATTTATGTGACGTTTGATGCTGGTAGTCTGATGAAAACAGCAAAAAAGTGATGCCAGTAAAAGGGAAATTTTCCTGCAGCCAGCTACAAGGGGGCGACTGAGATATTTTAGCCAAACATTTCTGTGTCTGTGCTGTCTAGTGATAAATGAAAAAACTGAAGCAGGAAAATTGCACTCCTAAAACACCTGAATCCAAAAGTTTCCTTGGAAAGTGGCAGTTTTTCTCAAGAATGAAATAGTAAATATATGTCTAACATGCATTATATTTGCTAAAAATGGCCTATGGGTGGATTTCTCAAAAATGGATGAAACATAAAGACATTCCTAATGAAATTGTTTCAATCTTTCAATCTACATTTTTTTTTCTGAGTAATTTCAATAGATGTAGGGAGTTTATAAAAAACAGAATTAAAAATTACTGCAACATTTGTCCTGTAGAATGATTCCTCTGCACATATTTTGAAATTGATCATGTTGTGGGGGCCAGATGGGGAGATATGGCAGGCCTGATAAGGCCCTCGAGCCACCAGTTTTCCCTGTAAAAGGGATTTTTCCAGACACAACAACTCTTTTCCACTTGTTTTTGGCTGGAAAAGTAAGTGATACTAATAAAAAAGCTTTACCACCTCCACCCCAGCCTCTTTCATTACAGCACAAGCTTGTTGCAACCTCATATTCCAATTCATGCTGCCATGGATTCATTGCTTATGGACTCATTTCATTGTTTTCAGCATTCATTGTCATAAATGCATCTATCCAAGCTAAAGCTAATTGAGCAGAGCCTTCTCCGTCAAGTAAAACTGAATATCCATTTTGCAGTAAAATGAGCCAGACTGGAGGAAGGTTTCAGAATCTGTTTTTCATGTTGACATCCATCAATTCTATTCTGCTAATCACATGCAGAGGTCATAGTGTGGGGGGACTGGAGTCAACCCCAGCTGTCATTGTGCAAGAGGCAGGGTACATCCTGGACTGGTTACCAGCCAATCACAGGGCTGATATATAGGGAGTGAAAAACATTCACCAGTTCATCTGCAGTGCATGCCTTTTGACCTGCAGAGAACCCACACATGCATTGGGAAAACATGCAAAATCTGCACTGAGACACCCTGTCCGACTAAACCAGGAATTTTCTTGTCGAGATGCAACACGGCTAATCACCGCACCTTCATGAGGCTGTGTTTATAACAGTTAATATCACTGATAAAATCCATGTAAAAAAATGACAATCAACCAAATAATAGATGCCTACCCAGCTCTTTAAATCAGTGAGATGAAATTTTGATTGGCAGTTTCCTCTCTGATAATGTGGCTGCACACTAAAACAACTCAGCTCATCTGTTTAAGGGCTTTGCAAACAATGCTTAGAATTAAAATGGGTGCTTGAATCCTTTCCAGACATTTTTATGGGGCTTCAAATCCAAGAAATATTGAGGTGAAAGTCAGAGGAGAGCTGCAGGAGAATTAAATGCAGAGAAAATAAAGGGCAAACGGTTGGAGGAAAGGCGAGAATTCAGAAATCTTTTCCTGATTATAATTATCGAGTAGATGATGTTTTACTGCAACGTGCACAGAAATATACACCTCTAATGCAGTGTTTTTTAGCAACAGCATTTATTTTTACTGTCAGCTAGTCTAACAAAGTCAGCTCTGTCACTGCATCGCTGATTTATTACCTCAAGGCAACATCTTTTCTTTTTTGTCTTTTCTGTCCTCTCTGTTCCCCTTTTTGACTCGTCTCCCCATTACAAGCTGACAAACTCCCCCCTTCTCCTCCCCCCTTCCTGTCATTTCTCCACCTGCAGAGCAGGGAAAACCATCTCTAAAATCTTCTTTTAAGTTGCTAAATATCTACAGTTCCTCTCCTCTTTTTACTTCACACCCCTTTATCTTAGACTCCCTCCCTTTAGAGTGATAGTATCTATTAACAAGCCCCCACCCCAACACACTGGCCCTGTCGCTGGTGCAGATTGACAGATCAATAGTCCAAACTGAAAATCAATGGGGCCCATCTCTTCATTAAGTAGCGGCTGACATCTGGCCCGCGCTGTGACGCGAAACAAGGGGTTGTTAGCGCTGAACATCTGTGACCTTTCCCCCCCCTCAGGTGGGTGGATAAGTGGGAGTGGGAGGATGTGGTTTCAGACTCTCACGTGTGCTGGTCACACCGCTGATCGTCAGAAGGAACACAAGCAGGGAGATGCTTAAAGACAGAATGAAGGAAGAGTAGGGAAGAGTCTGTAGCTCCTCTTTTACACACTTGAAACATTCTCAACTCTGTCTAAGACAAGTGCACTTGTGGATCCAAACCGCCAAATTTGAATGTAGTTTTCATCATCCTCTTTGCCTGCAAACATGAAATCTGACGGTTCATTAAGAATCCATGCTCCTCAGGCTGCAATAATGGGGGTCAATATTATAGCTAGTTGTCTGCAGGTGACGCCACGTCACAGCAGTGATTTCTGCACAGAGAAGAGCTATCAAAATGCCAAAGATATGTACAGATTATGACTGTGCCAGTAAGTCAAACTGCTTACAAACAACACAGTCTTGGGCTTCTTTATGTCCCTTATTTAGTGACACATTCAGGCAAGAGTTTAAAAAGCTCACAGGGAAACCAGTGCACACATGGATTAAAAACCTCTAACGTCTGGAGCAGCAGAGTTAGACACAGTTGTCTATGGTCTGTTTTTACCAGGCAGTTTGTTGCAATGGGAAATCTTTTTCTTTTAGAGGCCTGGACTATTTAGTTTAACTCAGCAATAAGAGCTGCTTTAGTGGCTCCCAAATGGCTCCTTATTCAATACTGTTCGGCTGTTTGAATTTAAGTTAAACAATGGCATAAAGGGATAAGTTTGAAAAGCTTAGCCTTGTCTTGGAACAAAAATTAGTTTTAACAATAAAAGATGACTAAAAATCTCCTGAAGGTCCTGTTTCTGCAGAAAATTCCCCTCTGGATCGGTTTAGAGCAGACGTCTTAGCTGTGTGCCGCCCAGTCACTCAGGTGTTGGGCATCTTAAGTCAGTAAGAAATGGCGTACGTCACTGAAAGAGGAGTGGAGGAGTCATTTTTCTCCTTATTTGATGATGGACAACTTAAAGCTAAGCATGAACAAAATTTCTACTAATTTCTTGGAAATTTTCCTGTCCACAATCCACACAAATTCCCTGAAATTTATTGGGAGATTTCTATGTAAATTCTTAAACATTGTTTTTTTTTTTTTTTTTTTTAAAGGTTTTTATCGGGCATTTTTGTGCCTTTATTTGATAGAGGAGGACAGTGGATAGAGTCGGAAACAAGGACAAGAGTGGGGGAGAGACATGCGGTGAAGGGCCTCAGGCTGGGTTTGAACCCAGGCCGTCCATGTAGGGTGCGCCTTAAACCATTGATTAAACCATGAGAAAATTCCCCCAAATTAATTGAAATTACTGCAAAATCCTACCAAATTAACAATAATTTACAAAAACTTTCCTCAAAATTCCATAAAATTGATGGAAAATTCCCTAAACAGTAAAACAAATTCCCTGAAATGCCATATCGAAGATGTTAACAGGCACCACCCCTGCCCCAAAATTCACAAATACCCCAAAATTTACAGATTATTTTCCAAATAATTTTCTATGAAAAAAACAAAATACAAAGCATTTTCCCAAACATTACAAATACATTTCCACTATTGCCACTTTTTAGCACCTTTTCACCACCACTTCCACCCATTATTACCACTTTTAACCCCCTTCCATCAGTATTTCTGTCCATTATTGCCACTTTTTAACCCCCTTTCACCAATATTTCGGTCTATTTTTGTCTCTTTTTTAAACACTTTTTACCCCATTGCCATCCATTATTGCTATTTAACCCCCTTTTTACCACTATTTCAGTCCACTAATGCCGCTTTCAATCCAAATTTAACCAGTAAGCCATCATCACTTTTCTGCCCATTTCTGCTGCCTTTACTCAATTTGGATCTTCCTGCCCTTTTTTGTCACTTTTATACCATATTTTCAACCATTTGTGCCTCTTCTCAAATCAAGATCATTCTTTTCCATCAAAGTTGTCTCAGTTTCTTCCACTACACTTGGTTGCATCCTGAGGTTTGTGCGCATCATGGCTTAGCTTTAAAGTCAACATTACTTCCCTAATGGTTTAGTTCAGTGTACCCGTCCACATTGTTAACAGTACCGAAAAAGTAATTCTGTTTGAGGAAAAGGTGTCAAGGCTAAATTGTATTAAAGCATAAATACAGTAGTAAAATTATGTTGCTTTGATAAGAATGATTTTCATTTAGGAGAAATGTTAATCACAGTTTTATTTTACACTGGACCATTATTTTGCTGACCTCCATGGGCCCCTGATATGGCTGGGCCCCTGAAAGTCCTCCTCTTTCTCCCCTCTTTCGGGCAGCCTTGTGAAAGTGTTAAATAAACTCAGTATGTATGTAAAAGATGTATGCTGTCAGAGAAAAACATGTCTTTGGGGCTGAGGAAACATCAACATTTGTCAGGGTTTGGTAAATCTTTTATGAGAGCCTCAGGACTAATTTCATATTTTTTCACATTTTAATAATTGTTTAATAGAAAAGCAAAGAATTTAATTTAATCCTCTTAGTGGCTCTGGGGCCTGCTAAACTATCTTGGATTGCAGACATTTTATTACCATTAAAAGATTTGCACATTATTCAAATGCAGAGGCATCAACAGAGACCTCAAGGCCGAGCAGGTGGGATTGAAAATGTAAGCGCGCTGGTAAAAAGTCTATAAACACCATCACAGAGAAGGGATGGTGAAGAGAGGCTCAAAGCTGCAATTTATTCAGACTAACCTCACCTGAACCAACAGTGATGTCTCTCTAAACAGTTCCATTTCACAGCAAACTGTACTGAGCAGTTCACGCTTCAGGTAACACTTTATGATTCTGCTGGGCTCATATGCAGTTTTGAATGATTAATTAATGCATGTATGACTAATCAAGGACTCAGACGGTTCTTATATCATTTCAGTACATTGAAAGCTGTTTTCAGATTTATTTTAGGACTTTTGATGCTTTTATTAAAGAGATAAGACTAGTGATGGAGATTTTTATTGATCATGATACCCTTATGGATACTTCTCATCTGTCTGAGCTCAGAGGCGGTATAAGCTGAGAAGAGCTTGAGTCTTTTTTCCTTTAAGACTAAAGTTGAAGGTACCACATTTTGCTTCAAATTCATACACAATGCTGATGAGCTTTGAGATTATGTTCCCCTGCAAAAACCAATGTAGGCCTATGTTTTTGCACCAGTGATATGACTTTTTAGCGCTCTGTCACAAAATCCATGAGACTTGATAGCAGTATCAATAAGCCAACTTCATTTCCTCTCTGGTTCTGAACAACAGAACTTTTACAGGTTTCAATTTCCATTCCTGGACAGGATACCAGTCAAAGTCAGAAACAGGGAGGCTGCATAGATGGGGTGCCACCTATTATGCAGTCTCCATTTGCAAACATATATGATACTAAACTGGTCGTTCTGAAGAGCTCAGTGACTTCAAGTGTGGTACTGTGATGGATGCTACCCTTGTAAAAAGATGATTCATGATATTCATCACCTGTAAGCGATTTTATTAGAAAGTGGAAGCATTTAGGAACAACAGCAACTTAGCCACGAAACGGAAGACCACACAAAATCCCAGACAGGGTCAGCGACTGCTAAGGTGCATTATGCGTAAAAGTCAACGTTCTGTGGATTCCAATGTTGAAAAGTTCTGAAGTTCCACTGGCATTAATGTAAGCACAAACAATGTACAGTGGGAGCTTCATGAATGGGTTTCCATGGCCAAAGAGCTGCGTGCAAGCCTCAGATCACCAAGTCTAATGCCAAGCCAGATGATGCCAGACTGACTGTGGAGTTAAGAATTATGCTTCTGTTTGGCAGACAGGTGGAGCAGTCTGAGTTTGGCGATTGCCGGGAGAACATCTCCTGTCTGTCTGCATTGTTCCAACTGTGAAGCTTTGTGGAAGAGGGATAATGGTATGGGGCTGTTTTTCAGGGTTTGGGCTTGGTCTCTTATCTACAGTAAAGGCCGGTCTTAATGCTTAATACCAAGACATTTTGGACAATGCTATGCTTCCAACTCTGTGGCGACAGATTGAGGTTTGACTGGCCTGCACAGAGCCCTGACCTCATTGAGCACCTTTGCGATGAAATGCAATAGAGACTGAGAGCCAGGCCTTCTCATCCAACATGAGTGCCTGACCTCATAAATGCTCTACAGAGTGAATGGACACAAATTCACACAAAAGCACAAGCTTTCCAAAAAGAGTGGGGGCTGTTGTAGCTGCAGAAGGAGGGCCAACTCCATATTAAAGACCATATATTTGAATACAATATCATTCCAGTCCCTGTTGGTGTTGTCCATATACCTCTTAGGCCATCTGCATCAAGCTATTTTTTTAAAGTTATACAGACTGCCTCATGTAAGTTAAAGGCCTATAGCATCCTATGAGGTTTTGCCTGGGGCTTTATGCTTCAAGGGGCCGTCTAAAATTATTTCCAGTCATTAAGACATGTATTTTGATGTAAATAAGTGTCTGAGAGTGAACACAGACGCATCAAAATAGAGTTTCATGGTCCAGAAAGGACCTTGGAAGGACCCATGGCCTTAAAATGTCTTCAAATCAAGCAAATTATGGCATTCTTATAGAAAGTGAAACAATGCTTTGATGGATGTTTGGAATAGTGCAGTAAAAATTGCATGCAACAAATGAACAGAAATAGCACTTTTGGAAAATCACTGTTAAATCAGTAGCAATCATTAATAATAAGTTGTATTATTTCTGTAGTTATGACAAGTCTGTAGGCTAATATTGCAATCATTTATGCATGGCTTATGTCTTTAGTAGACATGCATTACCTCATAATGATCTCTTTATTACCTCTGCCAAGGAGGTTATGTGATCGGGTGGGTTTGTTTGTTTGTTTGTTAGTTTGTTTGTTAGCAACATAACTCAAAAAGTTGTGGACGGATTTTGATGAAATTTTCAGGAAATGTCAGAAATGGCATAAGGAAGAACTGATTACATGTTGGGACTTATCCAGATCACCATCTGGATTCAGGAATTTTTTTAAGGATTCTGTACTATTGGGAGATAGGGCTAATGGTGGAGGTCTGCGCTCTTACCACTTTACACCAGGAGATGGCAGACATGAGTATCTTCAATCCCTGCAGCATTTTGGTGTGTTTCTATTCAAAGTTTTGGAGTTTATAAAGTTTGAAAGACGCACGCTCAGTCAAGGAGACAAGTCGGAGTGTAACAGAGAGAAAGACAGCGAATTGTAGTGAGAATACTCACAATGCTGGGAGGAATAGAGGAATATTCACCCTCTGCCATGACTTCCAGTCGTCCAGTGAGACCATGGGTGAGACTGTCAGTGCATCTGTTGGCACCAGCAGGCAATGCTTTCATCATGACGGTCCACTCATAGCACAGCCAATACCTCGCCTCACCATCTTTCCACTCCACTGGGGAGAGAGTAATCGGCGAATGCCGTGGTGGGGGGCACATGGGGACGGATCCAGGAAATTTTATAAAGGTTTCTTCACTATTGGGAGATTGGGCTGATAAGCAGGTCTGCACTGTCTGGGTGGTTTTCTAGTTAAGCATGCATAAATGCTCATGAGTGCAGTTTTGTTGTAAACTATTACTGCACTTTGAAACAATAAGAGCAGGCCTCACACCACAGCATGTCATAGTGACCAGAACCTTCACTGCACTGTTTGTTATTCCTGCTCACGTCTGTTTGTGTCCTGAGCAGTGTGTTGGAGTGAGAAGAAAGAAAGAGAACAGAGGGAGAGAACGAGTTAGCGATTAATTAAAAATGTGGCAATTCGTTTCGGCTCCTTCGTCTGCGGCTCCCCCACTCCTGGCTCAAAGGGTGCTACTTCACCGACTCTGCTGTTATTAATCTCTTTCTCTATTACTGCAAGGATTTCTCTCTTAAGTGCATTCCACCTCTTCTTCTCTTTCATCTTCCTCACGCCCTTGCCTTCTACAAACTCCCTCTCTGTTTACCTGTTCATCCCAAGCTGTTGGTTCATTATTTCCCAGGTCAACTTGCAATCATTTCCCACCACTTGACCTGCGTAATCCCATCTCTCATCACCTTCCTTTATCTTCTTCTCCCCTCCTCTTGATTTGACCCCCTTCTCTCTTAGCTTTCCCTGCCTGCAGCTTTTAAGGTCAATGTAGGTGAGAAAGGCACGGACGTGATGACGACTCCGTGCAGTCCTGGTGCTGTTAACTAACAAAACAGCGGCTGGTAATTGAGGTAACACCCTCTGATCCATCTGGAAGCATTGTGTACGTGTCTACTACTCACACACGCTCATGAAACATTCATGATTCAGCGTGAGCCCAACGAGCTGTGTCATAATGATTGAATAAGTTGAACTCAGGCTGCTGCAAAGAATCAGCTGGCTGCTCTCGACTCTGCCATTAATTCAGACAACTATTGTAGGATTGCATTACACTCGCAGGTTATTGTTGCTCACTGATTAAACAAACAGCCTCAATCACATTTGTAAAGACAACTCAGCAAGCAGAGTTGAATAAAAACTTGAAATGGCAGCACAAAGAATTGCTTGTGCAGGACTAGATTTGCTGTCCAGGATAATCAATTAAGTGAGACACTACGGACAGATTTCTTCTTTTACTGATACTGCAAATCTTATCAGCTGCAGCTGAGGTAAACAGTTTTTTTTTTAAACATGGCAGTGCAGAGTTGTTTGAACCAGAACAGCTTGGGTTGTGCTCCCAAGGAAAGAGGTAAAAATTAGGACGTTTTGTGGTCAAATAAAACCAAGCAGATTTTTTCCTTCTCTTTAAACCTCTGTAAAATATTTGACCTTAAAACAGGCACTGACTAGCAAAGTAAAACCCTATTTCTAACCCTATGTTACCACATAATAAATGACTGATAGATCTGGTTTTATGAGCCATGCATATATGATAGTCAGAGCCCAAAGCAGGCCACTGATGCACCAGTATCTTAATAAAGGGACTAGAAGCCAAACTAGACACACACATTCAAAGTAATATAAAGGAAATAAACAATCCTCATGTTTCTCTCAAGCTTTCAAAACAAAATGAGCCAACAAATTAGCAATTAATTCAAATGACTATTTCAATCTAGACCTAAGGGGGCGGTGGGTTAAGAAGGAGGGCTGTGGTGGTTGGTTTAACTCTTCTTTAATGTGATAGGAACTTGCTTTAATAAATACATTGTAGATTGCAGAGCTAGTTTAATGTATGTAGATCAAACAGATGCGTGAAATTCTGCCCTTTTGAACTCAAAATCTAATCAGTTTACCCTTAATTACAAATGGAGGTTTACACTAAATTTTACCAAAATTCCTCCATGCATTCTTGAAATATTGCACTCAAAAGATTTGGAAAATAATGACCTTTGACACCCCAAATGTATTTAGTCATCCTTGAGTCATAGTAAACGTTTGTCCAAAATTTGGGGAAAATCTCACATTGATTCTGAGATATCCTTATCATGAGCAAGGGGTGAACATGAGGCGCAATGACGTTGACCTATGACCTCCAAATCCAGCAAGTTCTTCCTTGAGTCAGAGTGGACATATTTGCAAAGTTTCAGGATAATCCTGTCAAATATTTTTGAGAAATACCACTCACAAGCACGGGATGAACATGAAATTGAATGACCTCCAAACTCAGATTGGTTCATTCTTGAGTCAGAGTGGACATTTTTGCAAAGTTTGAAGATAATTCCTTTGATTATTACTTAAATATTGCATTCAAAAACAAGTTTAAAGATGAAGCACAATGACTCTGACCATTTACCTCAAACCTCTAAATTTAGTTTTGTTCATCCTGAGTGCTCATTTTTGTGCATATTTTAAGGAACATTTCCTAAAACTTTGCCAATATACCACTCACAAGCAAGGAATGAGCAGAACATCTAATGACCTCCAAAATCTGAAAGTTCATTCTTGAATCAGAGTGGACATTTGTGCAAGGTTTGAAGGTAATTCCTCTAAGTATTTCTGATATTTCACTCAATAGCAAGTGTGGAAATGAGGCACAATAACTTGGACCTATGATCTACTGTTTCTTTTAAGTTTGTCTTTGAGTAAGAGTCAACATTTGTGCAAAATTTGATGGAAATTTCACAAATCTTTCTAGAAATGTTGCTTGCAAACTCAAGGGGGTTTACACAACGCTAAATGACCATTGCCTTTGACCTTATCACCCCCAAATTACAATCCTTGAGTCAGAATTGACGTTTGTGCCAAGTGTGAAGATAATCTCCTAAGACGTTTTTGAGATATACCACTCACAATAAAGGGATGAACATGAGGTCTAATGACCTCCAAATTGAATTAGTTCATCTTTGAGTCAGAGTGGACATTTGTGCAAAATTCAAAGAAATTCCCTTGTAAAACATTTTTGAGAAATACCGCTCCAAGCAAGGGATGCAAATGAGGTCTAATGACCGCCAAACTACAATTAGTTAATCCTTGAATCAGAGCGGATATTTGTGCAAAGTTTTAAGAGAATTCCTTCTAGTATTCCTGATATATTGCATTTAAAAGCAAGTGTCGATGAGGCACAATGACATTACCTTTTAACTGCACCCTCTAAATTCTCATCAGTTAATTCTTATGTCTTATGACATTTGTGTAGTGTTTAAAGAAAATCTCATAAATCCTTCTAGAGATATTGCTTTCAAAAGCGAGGATTACATGTGGCCAAACAGCCTTGAATTTTGACCTATAACCTCCAAATTCCCTATCACTACATCCTTAAGTCAGAGTGGACATTCTCAAAGTCTGATAAAAATCCCTCCAAGAGTTTTAGAGATATTGCATTCACAAGCAATGAATAAGGGCGGGGTCAAATGACCTTAACCTTTGACCTATGATCTCCAAAATCTAACAAGTTGATAATCGAGTGGAAATTTAGGCAAATCTCTCAGTCTTTTTCTGAGATATCTCATTCATATACATAGGGTGAGCATGAGGCCCACTGACTGTGACGTTTGACCTATCACCTCCAAGTTCTTATAAGTTAATCATTGAGTCAGAATGGACATTTGTGCAGGATTTGAAGAAAACTCATGAAACATCCCTGAGATATTGCATTCAGTTGTTAATAACAAACGTGAGCTCTAATGACCTTTACCTTTGACCTATGATCTCTAAATTCAAATCAGTTCTTCGCTGAGTCAGATTGGACATTTGTGCAAAGTTTGAAGGAAATCCCTGATTTCTCTGAGATAAAAACGACCTGAATGGACGTACATATGGGCAACCCAAAAAGATGACACCCCCTACCCTATCCTAGCACTGAGGCAGTAAAATGAATCTATTTCTAACTTAACATTAAAGACACCTCATGAGTGAAATTTTGATTCAAAGCTCCTTTGAGGAACTTTAGATTTTTGTCTAAAACAGAGGAAATTAATCTCCAGCTTTGTTGTAAAGAGATCCCTATAACTGGAGCTTAAACCAAAGAAAGCCTGGTTGTGTTGAGCCTAACTTCAAGGTATATCCTCTGGGCAATATCATGCAGTGCTCCTTTATTTCTAGTGCACATATTGCTTTATATGCTTCATTCATACATGAGTAAACACCTCTGATTATCTAGAGGAATTTTCACCTGGATCATTGTGATCAGGCATCAACAAGTCCCCTCTTCCACTCTTCCATTTGACCTCCACAGTTTATGCTTCTCTCTCTCTCTGACACACACTCATAAAACACACATCACACACCACTTTGCCTCCCTGTGTGAGACGAGGTCAGCGCTCATAGATCACGCAGTGGGACGAGGCTGACAGTGACTGTGAATGGACTCACCGGTCGATGGTAAAGACACAACAAGGAAGCGTCATTTATTCATTCAGGTCGTTGATGTAACTCACACTCATCCAGCAGGTCAGCCTTGAGTCATCGCTTAAACAGTCATAGGCGACAAACAAGGGCTGCCAAACCATTGCTTTTTTCATTCACAATTAATCTCTGAGTTACAATGGTTGGTCACTGTCAACTGCATTTTAATAATACATTTAAATCCAAATCAACAATCTGAAGCAATTCTTCCTAGTGTCACTTACCTGGGAATAGATAAATTCAAATAGATGCATTATAATGTTGTCTTTTAGATTTATTTTACAAACTGCTGCACTCCTACAACACTGTGTGGTCTAAAACCTTGAATTTTGCATTAGTTCTCAGTCTGAGTTCTGGGCCTGAATGGGGGGCTAAGCTCTCAGGGAGGGTGCAAGGCTTTTTCTACTCTAAAGTTGCCAACATTATTTTTTTATTAGACTACCTAAGTTTTGAAACCAACTAATTGGGTTGTCTATTCAAATGTCTTGTGCTAGGAAAAAGTGTTATCATGCCTTTTCTGTTGGGATGTTACCAGCTAATTTTAAAATTGATATACATTTTTGACAGAGATTTATGAATAATTCTTTGTGTTGGTTCTGAAGGGGCTTGGCATTTGTAAGATACAAGTAATAGGGGCTTTTAGGACAAAGGGCTGAAAACCCTGGATGAAGAAGCAAGCTCCAAAGTCCTTGTCCTGTGAAACACAGTTTTTAGTGCTTTTATACATTATGAAATATGCAGGAGTGCATGTACAAAATGACTCACTGATGTCCAGTGATCCTCGGTTATTGTGACAGCATTTTTGGTTTTCAGGAGTTCCAGTTGGCTTGCCTTATCTGTGGAGACTGCCCTTTCTTATGATTTTACTTTGCGATTTGTACTGCATCATATTAAAAGGAATATTTTGGTATTTTTGGAGTTGGGTTGTATGAGATACTTGGTGAAAGTAGTGCCATTAGAGATTTTAGCAACTGTTGCCCCTTCAAACAGGACATGCTTGGGGAAGCTAGGCCATATAGCACCACAGACGGGTACAGCGCCGCTGCATAGTTTAGCGATTTTTAGGTAAATGGGCTACAAAACAATGCTATAAGCCATATTTAAATTTTTTAGGGTTTTCTTTATCACTGAAAAAGCCTTTGTGTTTGGCACTATTTTGCTTTAGTGTAGACTGGTTAGCTTACCTTGTGGTGTAGGTGTGAAAACTGTGAGCCCATGTCCACAAGCGCTACTGTTGTCATGAGTGGAACTTCTTTGAAACAGTTCTGATTGAAGATAGTGGCTCACAAATTTCTGCAGCCTGCATCACTCCCCTTCCAGAGTTCCCTGCCTTACTGAACACTGAGAAACTGACCCCATCCAGAAGAGCTGAATGGAAATTTGTCATTCAAGTAAGTTTATGGCTGTCGCTTTATATGTTAGCCTTCTATAAGCACTGTTACACTTGTTAAAGCAGATAGCTGAGTTGAAATAATTAGTTTGAACTTGATTTGGTGTCGTTCTCTGTGACGAAGCCCGTAGATGCAAACAGCTGCTGTGATATGCTGTGACGGAAGAACACATAGCAGATAGCAAAAGCTAGCATTACAAAATAGTGCCAAACACATAGGCTTTCTGGATGAAAAGCAAACACTTCTAAACACCTCAGTTTTAGTCATCACAGGTCTATTTTTGTTAGTCTTAGTCTAGTTTTCATCATGGAAAAAAGGCTGTCCAAGAACATTTTTAGTCATAGTTTTAGTCGATGAAATTAACACTGCTTCCAGGATGAAAACTGACTTTTATTTTGAAAGAAAATAAGACACCTCTGGTAGATTAATAGCTGTGAAATTAGATAAAATAAAAAAGGGAAGTTGTAATGGGTGAGAAAAACTAAAAGGAACATCAAATAATTTGATAACTTTTGACTTGTCCACTAAGCTGTCCAGGAGATTTTTAAAGTAAATTAAGACACTCATAACTGTAAAGGCAACAACGCCATGGTGACTAGTACCCAGCTGTTTGGTGCATCTTCTCTTTTATTTCCTATCTATCTTTGCCTGTCCTATGAAGAGTGCAAAGAACCATTTAACTGATCAGTGGCTTTCATTATTGATAAAGCAAGTGTGTATATAACAGTATCATCAGCATGCATTTGGTAGCCGACTGCAGGACATATTTTAGGTCTCAATGTATGCTGATGATACAGTTACATACAAACCAGCTCAATCAGCAAGGAAAACTAGTGGTAAATGCTACTGTGTGTTCATGTTAAATAAATGTTAAATAGAATAAATTAACACTGATTTTTTCCCAAAACATGCAAGAATTTTAGGTTAATTAGGACTGTCAGGACTAATGCAGTCGCACAAGTCCAAGGTCCACTATCATTCTGTTAATTTTTCTAATTGAATTAATCTCATGCTTTATTGTCCATTTCTGCACACGTTGGTAAAGCCGTGAAAGCGTCTCCCTGCAGCCACAGTGATGTAAAAGAAATCCACTACTGCTCCTTAATGTCTCATTTCACTTTAAAGAGTCACAGACAACTGAGGACGTTGAAGTCATCTGCACTCTGTGATACCAGACATTTCACTATTCCTTATCTATTTTTAATCTATGTAAAGTAAATTTTCTGTGACTGAGTAAATGGCATAATTCTATATGTAACTGAATTTTTTTTTTCAAAATAAAAGCATGATCAACACTGTAAGACAGAAATGAAACAGAGACTTTTCAATGCAAAATGATGAAATTTACAAATGCAACCAATGAGGCTTTAAAAAGATTGATTCTGATATTAATTGTGATGTAAAAAATCTGATTGACAGCCTTAGTGATAGTATTTAAGATTTTCTGGATGCAAAGTTGCCTTTTTTCTAACTTATTTACCACATGTTGAAGCCACTTCAAACAGACAATTGCACACAAAGCACACATGCACAAAAGACCGCCACAAGGTCAGAATGACAAATCAACAGTGTGAGTGACATTCAGGAGCAGCTGTGTGTGACACGCTCACTCAAACAGACCATACATTTACACAACTGATCAACATGCAAAGTATGACTCCCACAACATACCAGAGCAGATTTTAATCTATAATTGTTCAAATTAACACAGAACAAGTAAGGCACACAGTCAGGAAACGTACGAGTCTCTTACCCGGCAGGCCGAGACAGAGCAGGACGCTGTAGTAAATGACCGGCAGTGGTCCAAGGGGGCATCCCTGGGTAACCTCAGAGGGATGCTGCCCTGGGCTCCAGGAGCTCCCATTAGGGGGAAAAACAGGGAAGATGTGACTGTGCTCCATGGTCTGGTCCTCTTCCTCAGCTGAGCTCAGAGTCAAGAAACCTGCAGAGCAAAACGCACGGTCGCTGGTTTGGGAGAGAGGGTGCTCTGTCCTTGGGTGCCAATCAGCATGAGTGTGCGTGAGACAGCAAGGTTGAGTGTGTGAGAATAGAGGGAGGAAGAGAAGGAGGAGGGAGAC
The DNA here is from genome assembly GCF_018320785.1 of Cheilinus undulatus. Taxonomy (NCBI): domain Eukaryota; kingdom Metazoa; phylum Chordata; class Actinopteri; order Labriformes; family Labridae; genus Cheilinus; species Cheilinus undulatus. The sequence continues at coordinate 32,777,521 of NC_054885.1, read as the reverse complement.
AAGGGAGAGATGCCAGAGATGATATGTGTTAGTAGGTGATGGAAAAAAAAAAAAGGAAAAGGAAGGAGGCGAGAGGAGCGGAGAGAAGGAGGCGTGGAGAGGTGAGTGTGAAGGTAAGAAGTGGAGAGGATGGGGAGGATGCTGCCTGAGAGTGTGAGTGAGGGGGAATGAGAGCCAGTCTAGAGCGCAGCAAGAGGAGGAGGAGAGAGGGAGGAGAGAGGAAGGTAGAAGGAGAGCAAGGGCAAGCACTGGAGAGCAGAAAGTGAGAGAGAGGGACCAATAGACTGAAGGTGGAGAGATGCTGAGGAGGGGGAAATAGGGGCAGCACATTCCTGCAAGTAGTTTGTCTGCAGTTTTGTAGACTAAAACTATGGCAAATAATGTGTCAACCGTATTTTGTATAAGAGAAAGTAGAAAAAAATTAACCTGACACACCAGATAGTCTCTTTTATAAGATATACTTCACATTTATCTGGGAAACCTCCTGTGCAAAGTGTTTGAGAAGGGACTTGTCAAAAAATTCTGTCCATCACATTCATTACAGGCCAATCAGAGCAACAAGACAAAATGGGTAAACACAGCTGTGTCAGTACGCACATGTTGCTAACTTAATGAGCTAGGAGATGGCAAAGAGATCTGCATTAAGATGTGGGACTATTTGTGGCACATTTCATTTGACGACACATTACAGACTAAACAACATGTCATAAAAGAGAGTAAAGGTCAGAGGTCTAACCTGGGATTAAATTTTGTGTATACCCGTTTTAGAAGTAGTTACATGAACAGTAGCCTGCTTTGGATTTGTAAGCTTTAGCTTTAGCTAGCATAGCTATGCTAGGTTTATAGGTAACGCTACTACATAAGCCAATCTAGCTAAGTTTGCCTTCTCAATGCACGCAAACATAGCTTAAGCTACATTAGCTATGTGGCTACATTAGCTCTGTAGTTCCAGATAATGTGAATATGTAGCTGCTTTGTGAGCTTAGCTTCAGCAAGGTTAGCTAAGTAGCTGTATGAGCTACATAGCCCCATTAACTATAGCCAAGTTAGCTATGGTAATGTGTACTATGGCAAACTTAGCTTAAGCTTACTGAGCAACGTTGATAACATGGATACGTAGCTAACATAGCTGCTTTGTGAGCTTAGCGTCAGCTACATTAGCTACATTGTTACATTAGCTATATAGTTCCCTTATTTATAGCCAAGTTAGCTTTTGCATTGTGAGCTATAGCAAAGATAGCTAAAGCTTAGGTAGCAATGTAGATAACGTACCTACATAGCTTACGTAGCTGCTTTGTGAGCTTAGCTTTAGCTATTTTAGATTTATATCTCAGTTATCTATAGCTTAGTTAGCTATGGCAATATAAACTTTAGCAAACATAGTAATAGAAAGCTTAGCTACGCAGATAAAATAGATATGTTGCTGCTTTTTTGAGCGTATCTATAGCTAAGTTAGCTGTGGCAATGTGAGCTTTTGCAAACATAGCTTAAGCTAACTTAGCTACACAGATAGCAAACAGACATAGCTTAAATAGCTGTTTAGTGAGCTAGGCTTTAGCTATGCTAGCTACATATCTTGCGCAGCTAATGAGGCTATGGAGCTATGCTGGCTGCGTTAGATTGTTTTCCTGGTGGACCAGCATTTTTCCTGTAAGACGATTGTTTACTTGGCTTTATTAAATGTTTTGTGATCAGGTCATTCAGGTCAGGTTTTTAACTTTTAGCTTTTGGTATTCTATTTTCCATAACCCTAAATAGAATTTAAATCTGAGAGTATTTCAAAAGTATTTCTGTTCTGGGATATATACGGTGTCTCAGATGATCGATCTGTGCGAGTGGCCATCAGAGATAAATGAGCTACAGCCCAGTATTTAAAGAAGAAAGATAGCCTAAATACCACAACATATTCTCCTCTGTACATTCTCAGACTTTGATAATCTTTTGAGGGCCAGATAGGAGGCTGTGGGGGCCTGATGTGGCCCCCAAGCAATCAGTTGAAGATCACTTCTATAAAGGGTAAACTGATGGATATTTTATCCTTAAGACTTAGACTAAAATTAAAAATAGCTGTCAAAATGAACACTGCCTGCAAGCGCTGAGAGGCAATAAAACTGATGACAAGACGTCATAAGACAATTGAAGAAGAAGGATAAAGTGTGTTTGCCCTTGAGATTTCCTCAGTGTGTCTGCTAATTCTGCAAATTCACGAGTGGATATTCAACAACTGTACACTAATCTGCAAATGAGTGCACATGCACACGAATCCTAACATGAATCCCCCTGTTATTTGCATATCCTAAACACTGCATACAGGATAAATACATGTGATTGGACACGTGTTGGTGTAGGTGTGCGTGAGTGGGAGTGGGGGTTGGGACTCAATCTAATTTGCCATGCAGTGCGAACTGTGAATCTGCAGCTAAAATGTGTTAATGAGCTCAAGGCTGACACTGACAAACAGATTCCTTCTTAAGAAAAACACCAGTCTGCAGCTGACAGTCTTTTTTATAGGTTAATCTGACAGTTTTAATAGAATACATCCTTTACATTTGCATGAAAACTGCTATTTCTTTCTCTATGAATATACTGGAATGTAGAGATCATTCCTACAGCAAGTATAACTCATGCAAAAGAGCAGAAATCTAATTACTAGACTTTTCTTCCATATGATGTTTATTCCTTGCCCATTTTTAGCCCCAGCGCATGCCTTTATCAGCCCAATGAAAGCAATGCCGCTTTAAACCCTCTGGGGAAAACAGACACATAATAACACGGAGGAGCTCTGGGACCTGTAAATTAATTTACTCCTGCTTATCAGTCAGAAAAAAAATAATGAAAGAGTCTAAAGTAATGCATGAGAGTTGCTTGTTCAGTTTGCAGGGGTCAAAAAACCCAGTATTCAGCTTTCAATGATCCGGTGATGAGAGGCTAGGAAGAGCATTTGGTAAAACCTGTCTGAAATACCTCATATATTTCAGTGTCATTTTATCATAAGATGCATTTTAAATCATACTTCTGCTTCTTAGCATTCAGATGTAAAGAACTCTGACATGCAAATTGTTTTTTAGACACAGAAATGTTCAGATCTGATAAAATGGTAAATGCACTTGAGCTTGTATAGCGCCTACCCTTTCACTCCACATTCACACACTAATGACAGAGGTTGTTTTGGATTATTGGCCATCATTGTAGCTAATCCAATTAAAACCCATCCATGCCCATTTACATGCCACTGACGAAACAGCGGGAGCAAATTGGGGTTAAGTGTCCTGCCCAAGGACACAATGTTCATTACAACTAGCTAACCCCTTTCAACTTCTGGCCAATCTACACTCAGGGACTTCCCACTAAACAGAATACAATGAGATCTGACCATGCCACATATTAAATTTGACACATCTCTATAGTCGGAAAAATATGAAACTAGAGCTGCAAGCAGCACTGCAGGGCTCTTGACCCTGACACCCCCAATTGTATCAACATCACCATGTAGCACTCAGTGTAGCTTGGGTCTTTGTAACCCATGCAATGTGTTGTAGCACAGAAGAAAGGTCCTGGAGATCCTCTCAGGACTATCATTTAATGTAAAATAATGAGTGCATTGCACTTTTTATATGAGGTAGTACTGCTCATAAACAGTAGATGGCAGCATGCCAAAGCAAGGTGCTAAAATGTAGAACTGATGAGGGCAGGCCCTAAATATAAAGTTTCAGACAAAACCGCAGATATTTTTCATGACAAACTTTTAAAAAAACATGAGACATTTGGTGAATGCTCTGTATGAAACCTGAATCATGAAGCACAGACTCATTTCTCTTACCTCCAGTAAATTACACAACCCTTCAGGCTAAGAGTTGTTTATGTGCAGAAAGCAGACCTCAAAAGCAGCTTTTGCATGAGTACAGAGAAACATCACGTCCATTCAGACAGCTGTCAGCTGTGACTCTGCTCTCATTCTGTGCTTCTTCAGCACATTTGGGGCCAACGCCACCTCTCTGTGAGTCTGATGAAACACAACAATCCTCTGCAGTCTGAGTGAGACACCGTACATCAGAACAGGCAGTGCAAGGCTGTGGTAAAGACCTGAGGGCTGAATAGGTTAAAAAGTTTTAAACAGAGGAAGAGGAGACAGAGAGTTGTGTTGCATGCTGGTTTTTGTTCTCTTTGTGTGACATATTAGAACATGAAATTGTGAATTCTGACATTTTCATATCGTTTCACCTAGGCGTCCTACCAGCTGGTGCACTCAGCCCCCTGGCTGGGCTTTTTAAAAATTATTATCTATTACTTCAACTCAAATGTTTCAAGTCATTTCGATACCAGAGAAATTCTTGATTGGCCAGATATCATGCCTGTCATCAGGTGAAGCTATTTTGCAGAACTTGAATCTGAAACACTGGTACTTGGTCTCAGGCCTGCCTAAAGAGCTGGCAATGACCAAAAGAATGAGATCGCGGTTTCAAGCGGTCGATATGAGATTCCTCAGGAGGGGTGTGGGCTCAGCCTTAGAGATAGGGTGAGGAGCTCGGACATCTGAAGGGATCTTGAAGTAGAGCCGCTGCTCCTTCACATCGAAAGGAGCCAGGTGAGCTGGTTCGGTCATCTGATTAGGATAACTTCAGGACGCCTTCCTGGCCCAGGGTGGACCCAGAACTCACTGGTGGGATTATATATATGATTATATATATTTTATTTTAGCTTAGAAACTTAACATGCCTGATCATATTCAAGTTCAAATTTGATGCAACACAAACCAGAAATGACCGTTTAACAATGTTTGTGTATGGAAATTTCCAAGTGGATTTTAAAATGTCTCTGCCAAGGCAAGCTTTAGGTGTGGCTTTTTGCTCTTGTTTTAAAAAGAAATGTGGTCCAGTTCTGATTAAACTGCCGCTTTCTTACAGGTACATCCGAACTAACAGCTAACCTGGGTAACCTCATCATTATTGATCGCAAACTCATGCCAAAGCAGACCGGGAGAAGAGTGATAACACCTTTTCTGTCATGAAAACTCAGCGTTGCTCTCTGCCCTTGTTTAACAAAGAAATGTTGTCCAGTTCTGTCAAAACTGTAGCTGAGGCTAACCTCCAGTTTTCACATACAGTGACCACGCCACGATCTGCCGGGGAATTGTACTGCGGCAGATCAGGGCTGTGCACCATGGCGCAGCACTCTAGACACACTTCCAGTGAGCGAGGTTGCTCGCCTTCAGTCAGAGCAAACCCGAGGCACTTCCTATGTGGAAATTGCGGGTAAGTCCCCCCTCTTGCAGCCATTCATAAAAAAATGGTTTATAAAATGTTCTGGTAAAACTGATGCTATGCTAGAGCTACATCCGAGCTGATAGCCACACCCAAGGCAGCCATTGCAAACAGCTAGTATAACTATACCCCACCCATAGCTATGGACATTCTTGTACACGTTCTCCTGATGATGCTGAGTGGACCAACCAGTGTTTGGTTCAGGACAAACATGGAGCTTTTCAAGATGGATTTGCCTGATGAAAGAGATTTAGTCTGGCAAATCTATCTGCTTACAGGTGAGAGGAGACCGACTTTACCATCTGAGCCACTGCCACCCTAAATGCACTGAATGCAAAAACAATTTATCATTCCCTGTCAAATAACGACTGACCTGTTTCTGCTGAATGCCACTCAAATCGGATGCAGAAAAGGAGCGAGGGAGGAGAAAAGAAGTGGAAATCATGCGCTCTTAATTTCTCTGTCTTTCTTCCAACATGTGAACAAATGAGCTCTAGGGGATATGGGGAGGGGAGCGCCACGATTAAGTGTTAAATAAAATATGGTGGCTTGACGTGAATTGATCACAGAGAAATGTGGGACAGAGGAAGGCGATTCTTCAAGAGTAGCAGCCGTAGCTGTGAAAGACCCCCACAGGGGCAGTGGCTGCATGTTCTCCAGTATTTAATACAACATCATCATTGGTCCTTGTCACACTAACTTAATTACACACAATCTCCTGGCACTTTGGTACAGGCATGATTGTGTTGTTGTTTGCAGTCAGTTTTAACCCTGGACAATAGAAACTGTTCACATGGGAGGGTATTCTTACCGTGATGTGATACTGCAAATCAAACCAGGCCAGGTGATGTAGGTTACGTGTTTGTATGTATGTGTGTCACTTAGATGGCATGGTCAGACTTTCACCTGACCTCATTACATCCTGTGGTGGTATATGGCTGTGTGAATGTGCGTTATTAACCCATTACATCATCATTAGACACATTGTCTGGGGACCTGGCACTGTCACATCCTCCCTGAACCGCACAATCACATGCAGACATGCTCAAACGTGCAAAAGCCAACACGTGTTATCGCCTTAGACACCACAGACGAGTTTGCAGCTCTGTATGTGTGCCATGTTAATATTAGTCTGTATCTGTCTGGCTTTGAAAGGGTTTAATCTGGCTGTTCATGGTGATTCTTGCACATTAGCATATCTAGATGTCACACAGTACAAATGACAACATACAGAGTCTAGATCAGCTACTCTAGTGTTTGTGCACATGCTGCAGGAGCTCAACAGAGCTGTTAATCATGTTGCTCTTTTACAGCATCAAATTACTAGAAATCTCAGATTACTTGAACAATAACCAGTATGATAGTTGCTAAATACACTACATGGAAAAAAGTATTTAACAATTACCTGGTGATCATTAAATTCAAGTGTTTCAATCAGAGCCATTGCCACAGGTGTGTAAAATCAGTCAGCAGTTTCCATTTGCAAACATTAATGATACTAAATGGGTCATTCTGAAGAGCTCAGTGACTTCAAGCATGGTGCTGTGATAGAATGTTGCCTTTGTTTTGGAAATCCCACTGTCAACTGTCAGTGATATTATTAGAAAGTGGAAGCATTTAGGAACAACAGCAGCTCAGTCACGAAGCAGACGACCACGTAAAATCAAAGAGTGTGGTCAACGACAGCAAAGGTGCATTAAATGTAAAAGTTGCTAACGCTTTACTGGTTCTATCGCAAAAAAGTTCTGAAGTTCCACTGGCATTAATGTGAGCACCAAAACTGTTCGGCGGGAACTTCATGGAACGGGTTTCCATACCTGAGCAGCTGTATGCAAGTCTCACATCACCATGTCCGATGCTAAGCATCAGATGGAGAGGTGTAAAGCACACTGATACTGGACTGTGGAGCAGTGGACAGGTGTTCAGATGGCAGTCAATTGTGGTTTTTAAACTGCACAAAATGCAATGGTGTTCAATTGTGTTGCTCCCATTATTTTCAAATATAGCTCTGTTTACTCATTGCACCTATGAATGGAAGACCTGCACAGGGTAGCACTCTTGATGGTGCAGCCAGACGAGCTGCATGCCACATGAAGGTGGCCCTCACTGCTGGATAAAGGAGAGGGACCTTGATGCAGACGATGGCCTCATCGTCAGACCGGAAGTCAGATGGGCACCACCACGTAATGAAATCCAAGGAGATGAAGAATACTTGTATTTCCTTATGTGGCAGACCTGCTTCTTTTTAATATAACAGTGAAGCACAAAGAAAACAACACAGAAGACAAACTTCCACTATTCAGTTCAAGTGACTTCTGGTATGAAATGAGGTATGGACTTGTAATGGACTTGAGCTTGTACAGCTGGTCATCTAACGATTCAAAGCACTGTACACTGCAGGTCACACCTACCCATTCACGCTCATTCACTCACACATTCATTCACTGAAGGGTACTATGAAGAACTGGCCATCAGTATATCTTAATTGTATGCTTCCATACCCAATTGCACACCACCAACGAAGAAGTGGGACCAAATTGGGTTTAAGTGTCTCTTCTAAGGACACATCAACATGTGACTGTAGGAGCTGGGATCAAACCCACAACTTTTTGATTGCAGGACGAAGGACTATCTACTGAGCCACAGTCACCCATGTGACTTCTGATTTTAAATGGAGGTCAGTTGTCTGCATCCAGGAACTCTTGGGGATGAGGAGGAAATCCATGCGCAACAAGAACTGATCAGGCAGGTTGAATGTTGCTGATGGTGCTGAGGTGCCATCGACTGGTTTTTGACTGCTTCTGCTCAACCTGAGGCTGACTTTCCGGGTTGGTGCCTGGAAGGGGACTCCCACATACCTGTGATGTAGAGGGAGTCTTCTCGGCTTGGGATTGGCCCTTCCAGCCTTACTGTACTCTTGTGAGGCCTGGATGTTGTCTCATCATCAGAGGTGCCGAATGGACTCACTTGTGACAACTTCTCTTTGGCGCATCTTTGAGTATTGTTGGCAAGACGATGTGTCCAGATGCTGGGGGGCGACCATGTGCGTCACGGAGGGGGCAGCTGGGAGAATACCTGGAGAGATGGGGCATGGGTCTGGTGCAGGCCTTGAGGTTGGCCGTCAGGAGGCCAGAGCAGTACAGGATCAAGGTTGATGTGGCAAAGTGATGAAACTGCATATGCTCCCATTCATGACCATTCACTCTCGAGATGTGGTCATCCTGGAGAGCAGGAGGTACATTAGACTGCTCTTATCCATGTTTTTCAGTATGTTTTAAAAAAAAAAGTCTGGCACAAAGTGTTTCATCAGCTACAAACTAAAACAATAAAATACATATATTTGCTTTGACATAGAAGTGAAGAGAATTACAACTTATTGTGCTCCTTTAAAAGTTTGAGAGGAGATTAAAAAGAGACCACTCTCCCAGGCAGCCTGATTTCCTCTGGCAGATAATTCAAGGGCCTGACCTCAAACACATGTGAGTGATGAAAAGCCGATGAGGAGAATAATCAAGTCTCCAACATGGAGGGAGACCCGGGGATTTCGTCTGCAGCCTGTTACACAGTGTATCCATCACTGAGTTGTCAAGTATCAGGTGGCATTAATTATGGATGCCTTGTGTGATGGCGGGAGCTGTTTGTTTAACGCGCCTGTAAAATTGGAGCCTGGATTTGAAGAGGAACGGGTCAGTGAGGTGACACGTGAGTGCTGCACCTCTCTTTCAAATCTTCTCGCCTCCAATTTTGAGGCGGCACTCAAAAAATAATGAGAGGAGAGGGAAGAAAGTGGAGCGAGCAAGAGAGAGAGAGCGAGACAATAAAAGAGGGAGATGTTGAATAAAATATAAGTAAAAGACAGATATAGATGGATGATTGGAGGAGGGCGGGAGGAATAGCACTGTTTGCAGGCAGCATACAGCAAATGCTCTGACACATGTAAAGTCACATCACACATGTATGAACACATGCACACCCTCCACAAGTTTGTATTTCACTTCAGAGCACAATCACAAGGGAAATTAGCACAATCTTTTCCATTTACACATTGAGCTGCAGCTCTGCAGGCCGGGGCAGGCTCTCCCCACCCCAGGGTGAGTCTCCCAGGACGGGGTTGTCCTGCTACTGCCCTAGTCCAGAACCAAAGACCAGCTGGTTCAGACAGGCTGTTATAATACCTCTGTTATTAGACTTGGGAAATTGAGACATTTAACACGGCTGCAGCTGAGACGAAAGCCCCTCGGCTCTGTCTGCAAATTACATTGCTCTCACAAACAATCCCAATGAAATAAGGCCACAGTGGAGCGACTCTGAAAATCCTTCTGGCCCACTTTCAGCCACTCTGTGTATGTGTTTCATCATAATATACAAGAAGGACAAAGTTTTACATAAAATATGCAACAACCTGAAATAGTGGCTCATAACTCCCCTTTTAGCTTTTGGTTGTATTCATGAGATATACAAATGTTTGTCTTTGTGCAACCTCCATTGCCTCTGTGCACAGCTGTTTCCATCTATTTCTGCTGTCCTCTTTTATTTGTAATTGTCTGCTTCAGCTGATTAGTGTTTGCTGTTGTCAACACTGATGTGTTTGTTTGCAGGAAGGCCTCCCTTATTGATCACAGCAGAAAGCATCGCCTTTTTGCTTGATTCAATAAGAGAGGAGGGCCTGATTCTGATCACACTGCCAGAGTCAATACATGAATCCCTTTATGTAATTAAAGTCTGTGTATGGCTGCGATTGCCAACAATATTTCCTTAAAAACATGCAAACATACAAGAATTAATCCAGGCAGACTGAAACCATAACTGCACTTTTTACTGTGTAATTCAGGTATTTAATTTGGATTTGAATTAGGACCAGTTAATCCAGTGATCAATTCCACTTTTAGTAAATGAAGTTACTTTAACATTATCAAAACTAGTGTTGTATTTGTATTGCATCAATTTGTAACATATTGATTCATATGGTATCAATTTGTATGGTATCATATTGTATAGTATCATATCCCATCAAATTGTGTATTGTAATTTATCTTATCGTTACACATATCATATCATATCATATCATATCATATCCTTACTGTATCTACTTACTGTGGCACGATGAACTGATCCACGGATCTTAATGTCAAAGGTCTGAGTGCATCTGTCCGTGGAGCCCTGCATCAATAAAAATGTAGTATGAGTCAGGTCTATAGACAAGGTTTAACGTATTTGATCAGTTCACTGGGCCTCTGCTGCTTACTAGCAGAGCATGCCCTGCCATGCTCTGGTTCAGCTTTTTTAATCTCACGTGACCCACAGTGACCTTTAACCTTTACACGGGAGTTACATTAGGCACTCACTAGTTAGCTAGATGTGTGCCAACAGTCAACAGTCATCGCTGAAACAACTTACAGTTCCAGTTCTCCACCTCACTAACAAGTCGTGTGTATGAAACAGGGATAACTTCCAATATGTCTGCCTGTCTGTATGCTTTGGAGAAAAGTGATTACGTACAACTGCAGCATATAAGTCTCACCTGTTAAGACAGCAGAGATAAAGTTTAGCTAAAATGCTAATGCTAAACGTAGCACAAACAGATCTCAATATCAACATTTTTCTCTGTCAAAACTCTGGGAAGTCCTCATCACCGTAACAAAAGCCTGTTTCATTCACGGGATTTACAAATGTAACGTGTTGTTGAGAGTGATTGATTTGGTGACATAATCAATACATCGGATTCATACGTCAGAATCAACACCTATGCAGCTTTCTGATGTGATATAAACAGAATTACATCAATTAAGGAATGCTAACGAATCCGAACAGTCCGACACTGGGTAAGATGAGATGTTTGAATGACGTATTCACATTAAGAGGAATCAAGAATAAATTAAATGTAATGTATGAAGCTGTTTTATTGTACTGTTTTCAATATTATTTTAACTAACAGGCACACAGTGCTCTGTCAATCCAAATACCCTTTAATTGTTAAATTGACTTTAATTTGTGATTATTGGGCATATTTAATATTTAGTTTTTATTGTTATCAGGTTTAGAGACGACAGGGAAGTTACAGGCACAGAAGGAACTTATTTTAATGTTTATCTCCCAACTAAGTGTCAGAGTGAGACCCCTGGGCATATGTGTGATGAAAACTTCATTTCTTAAAAAAGATGTCAAAATGTTTGCACAGGAGACCTGGGATTTGGTCTCTTTTATTAATAAGCACAAAAAGACTGTGACTATTAAATGATGTTGTTTTCCACCTTTTTCCTAATTGTTGTTAAAGTAAAAACTTATTTGGATTCTATAATCAATTTGCACCAGATGGAAGTGAATCGTATTGAATTGGATCTGATCGGACCAATTATTCTATATTTGAGAGGTTCACCTTTCTACCCTGTCACATCATATTGTATCTGATCACATATCATATAATATCATATCACATTATAGCCTAACGCATCATAATGTATCGTATCATTTTGTTTCGTATCGTATCAAATCGTATCACATCCTGTTGTATTGTGTTCAATAGTATTGTATCGACATGTGGTTTTGTCCACTGAGAGGACACCCTGCCCACTTTCAGAAAGACACTTTATCACTTTTTGTCTACAGGAAGGGCAGCATAGAGGACATTTTATCACACATTGTCGATTTAAAAGGCAGCCTAGAGACACTTTGTCATATGTTGCCCACTTACAGAGCACTTCAGAGACCACTTTGTAAAGCTTTGTCAACTTAGAGGGCACTTAAAAGGCAATTTGCCAAAGTTTGTGCACTTAAGAGGGCACATTCTCCACATAGAGGGCACTTTATTGTGTTTATCTACCATAAGGACATACAAGAGGGCACTTTAATGAGGATTTTTGAAGCATTATGGCATCAACGGAGGCAACCCCCAAGTCTCTATAAAATACACACATTGGCTTATAGTGTAACAAACATTACATTGGCTTCAGGGTCGATGTCACTGTTAGCAGGCTACATTCAGGGAAAAATATGAGCTGTGAGGACTGCACTTTCTTGCTCAAGGCTGTATAAACAGTATCCAGGCTCTCCTCTGTTTATCAGACCTTTTTACCCACTTTGAACATCAGGACTTGGCCCTGTACCTCCTTGGTTCCCACCTCAACTCCTTATAGACTAAGCCACTGCTGCTGCTTCTTTATTACCACCTTCATTTGTTGTTTAAAACTTTTTGTTGGATCCAAGGGTATAACCTTGAGGATTTTTACCGTCACATTCACTACCTGGCTCTTGAAACTCGACTTTTATTCGATCTGCTCTGATTTTCACCGTCACAGTCTAAGCCATTTTTGTATTACAGCCCCCTCTGTCGTCTCTTCTTTGTCATTACACCCTCGCCTCCACTGTATATGTAGAGGGTGTTGTGGTGGATTTGGTCATCATCCGTTCGTTAGGATCCACAGGCCTGATCCGTTCAGGAGGCTGTAGTGACTTTCAGGACCAGACCGGGCTCGGTATTCTGAATTTGTTCTGAGTGGTAGGTACTGAGCCTCGCGGTGTTGTTGTTTTTGTTGTTGTTGTTGTTATTGTTGTGTTGTACCGTTACTCGGAGCCATGATGGCCAGATGAAGTGACCCGCCCTGAACACAGTGACGGATCTAGAAATATTTAAATGGAACTATACGATGAAAAAAGCTTTGGATTTTTATAACCTGTATTTTTTATTATTATTGAAGCTTATAAATCAGTTACAGATAATGTTAGCGCCTCCTAGGCTCCTTATAAGCTAATGCTATCAGGATGCTACACGGTTTAGATGCGTAATGTTAGACTTTAACGACAGCACGTTATACTTGAGAGCTAGAGATATCTTTAGTACATTTATTCGGCATATTCTTTTGACATGTTATAAGCAAATATGGAAGAAAGTCAACATATATGCAGAAAAACTGCACAATCACAGATGATAAACAATATGACGTCATTTACTAGACTCCGTCCCTGTAGATGGACAGTAGATAAATGCTGATGCTTTATGCTAAGAGGCATTTTTATTGTTTATTTTTTGACTTACTTGGGCTAAGTAGGACCTTATTACTTTAAACCTCATCCTTATTTTTAAAATGAATTGTTATTATTTTTATTATTATTATTATTATATTATTATTATTTTACCAAAAATGGTAAACGAAAACGAATTTCCTGAAGGTTCTGTTTCTGCAGAAAATAGAGCATTTGATATTAAATTCAAACTTTACTACAGAAAAATTTCCATGAAAATACCAAAATAAAATTCAAAGAAAATTTGCCCTCCCTAAACAAAAACATATCCCCAAAATTTCCATGAAATACCTGAAATTTTCAAAGCAAATTCCTCCAAATTTCAAAGTAGGACCACACCTGCTCCTAAAACTTTGTGAGAAAAAGGCAAGAAAGGAAAAATAGATGCTGGAGATCTTAAGGTGTGTGATAGTGAGTTGAGGGCAAAAAAAAACAGTAAAAGCTTTGAAAGTAATTCTAAATTCTCTCCTGAAACATGCCCAGAGTCGGCGTAAAGAAGCTCAAACAGGAATTATGTGATCCAGCTCTTGGTTCTGGTTAAAAGCCTGGTATCAGAGTTTGTTCTGTCTACGATCAATAACTTTGTGGTTCAGGCTAGCAAAAAGATTGTTGCAGTAATCCAGGCATGAAGAGATGACCTTTTAAAACACTGAACATTATTGATTTCCTCTCAGCTTCATATCCGTCTACATCTCACTGTCTTCCTGTGCATCATGTCCATAATCTGTTTGTCATGTTTTCAGGCTTTCAGGCTGAGTCTTTCTGTGCTGACAGCTTGACTGAGATCAGACTCTGGCGTCACCATGAGGTCCTCGTGCACATCTGCCGCTCTGCTGTGTCTGCTGGCCGGAGCTTTGACCGCCATTCAGAGCCAAGAGACAGGTGAGAGGAGACAGATGAATAAAGTGTTTATGGCTCTAGAGAGGAAAGGAGGCTAGATAAGATGGTAGCACAACATGTGACGTGTTAGTTTTTTTCTCTTTTATTGAGATCTTCAGGGGGGTGGTGCTAAAGATGCTGCAGAATACATTTATATTTGTTTGATTATCAAGTTCTTTGTTTTGCTGTGTACATAAAGAAATCCTCTATGTTGTTTTAAAAGTGATTGTAGGATTTTTAATAAATCTAGACATTTTTTTAACTTCCCCACTCATTGATTTGATTCTTAGAAAGAATCTTCCTGTTAGCCTTCTAACCAGCTCTGCAGAATTTGAACACAACTGTAGAATTTAGAAAATTGTACTCAAATGTCAAGATTTGGACTGGAATTGATTGACAACACCACGAATTACACATGTATTTAAGCCTTTATCTTAAAAAAGTGGTCTGGTGGTTTAGTTTCTCTCTAAAGTAATGGCATCAGGCATCATCAGACTACAACAATAATAATTTAAGTGAGTAATCTTTTTTAAAATTTATGTCCTAGTTTAATTTAAACTCAATATAAATAAATAGAGTTAAGTTTTAAGCTCAATATTTAAAAGCATGAAATATGTGCATTGGAGAAACAATAATGAGAGAATATGGCATATTTTAACTTGACAGTTATACAAACCCTGAACCCAAAAAAATTGGGAAAACATGGATAAAGACAGTAAGTTACTTGCAAATCCTTGTCAAGCTGCAGTACTGTTCAGAACTTTTAGTCATGTTTGGGTCAAAATTGAGGCTGAAGTAAGGCGTAGCTGGGCCTGAGGGTGCCATAAGGCAGAAAGGAGGATTTACACAACCCCGGTGGTGCTCTGGATGTCCTTGCATAATACCAGAGGCATGGGAAAGTAATCTGTTAAAAAATCCTCACCTTTAGGGTGGTGTAAAGGAGTGGATTTGGCAAGTAAGCATCCAGACAGGTATTAGGGTTGCCATGAGCCCCTGGTTGTGCTGTGGATGTCCCAAGGGCCCTGAAAACCACCACCAGGGGTGAAAAGGCCCGGACAAAAAAGATGATGTTGAGCCTGACCTTTGCTGAGCAACACACATGTCAAAATGTGTCGAGCTTGACTCTGGCCGCCCTTAATCTCCCTCCAGACCTAGGTTGAGGCACATTGGGCCCCATGATGAATCCTTGGCAGGCTACATGCCTAAAAGGTGTGCACATGTCATATCAAATTGAATACAGCACAATGACAAGATAATTAATTCTCAAATTAATAAACTTCATGGAAAAGGACCTTCCAGATTGTTATCTGTGATGGTGTGGGGGTGTATTAGTGCCCATGGCATGGGTTACTTGCACATCTGTGAAGGCAGCATTAACACTAAGAGGTACATAAAGGGTTTTGGAGCAGCATATGCCTACTTATATACATACTTATTTCAGAGAGACAGTGCAAAGCCACATTCAGCACAAGTTACAACGGCATGGCTTCACAATAGAATAATACTCGACTGGCCTGCATACAGTCCAGACCCGTCTCCCACTGACAATGTATGGTGCATTATGAAGCACAAAATATGACAACAGGAACTCTGCACTGTTGAGCAACGCAGGATGAACATCAGACAAGAACGGGGAGAATTCCACTTTTGATACTTCAAAAATTAGTGTCTTAGATGAAAAGGGGATGTAATAGTGTCAAATGTTCTTATGACCCAACTTTTTTGGAACGACTTGCAAGTATTAAATTCAGAATGTGTGCATATCTTCAAAAATATAAATTTTACATTCTCAAACATTAGATATCCTGTCTTTCTTCTAAACTCCATTGAATATACATTAGGTTTACAAGTATTAGCAAATCACTGTGTTCTGTTTTTATTCACATTTTACACAGTCTCACAACTTTTTTAGAAATTGGATTTGTAAATCATGAAAGTACTTTCTGTTTGCAGTTAGTTAATCCAAATTCAAGTCTACACTGAAGCAGAAAATCAACAAAAAATGTTTGTAAGTCAAGAGTTCTTAGATCTAACAAACTGCAGAGATTTATTTTCCAATCTTAGAAATAGGATTGCCGTTGACTGTTGTGGCCAGACCTAAAAGTTTTGCATGGTTCCTAGACTTTATTTGCAGGCAGCCTTGTCTGTGTCAATCCAGACTTTAGTCTGTGATTCTGTCTGTACTGAGACCTTCACTGTTTCCTCAGTGTTTCTGGACAAGCAGCAGGCGAGCTTGCTGATCCGTCAGAGAAGGAATGTGGACGGCAGTCAGCCTGCAGGCCTGGAGCAGCTCTGCATGGAGAAAGTTTGCACCTACGAGCAGGCCAGGAGTGTTTTTAAGGACACGTACCGCACGGTGAGCTCCAGGATTTCCCTGTCTTCTCTCTCCTCCTCTTTACTTTTTTATTTTGTGATTGTACTTTAAATCTCAGGCCTCAACTGTGCTCTTACCCTGCTCGTTTTACTCTTGCAGGATATCTTTTGGTCTGTCTACATCGGTAAGTGCTGTGTTAAAATGATTTCCCATCTCTGCATGGCCATTATTTGCAAATTGCATCCTCTCATGGATTTTCTGAATGTGTTTAGACGGAGATCAGTGTGCAGAGAAGCCCTGCAAAAATGGAGCCTTGTGCTCTGACAGCGTTGGAGGCTATGACTGCGTCTGCAAGTCTGGTTTTTCAGGAGTCCACTGTGAAACAGGTGAGGACATTTCTGCAGATTGTGCATGATCATCAGTGTTAGTTTTCTTCTCATTTGCTGTGTGAGAACTGAAGGCTTGTCTCTTTGTTACTGTGCTGCAGACCAGACTCTGTGTCCGATGAAAAAGAACGAGGGATGCTCACAATTCTGTAAACCTGGCTACACATCCTACGAGTGCTCCTGCGCACGAGGGTGGAAGCTCAGCTCCACGGATAGGAACAAGTGCGAGCCTGCAGGTATCTCTGTCTGTATATGTGTGCTCAATTTCAAGTTCATAGAGTACTTGTACATCTCCATCTAAATACACAGAAATATAATTTCAATAAAGCTCATCAAATCTCTGCATCAAGCCATGGTAACACATGCACATATGCAGGGGAAGGCTAGATAAGGCAAACTTGTGCTGTGCTCAGTAGGTTAACCACATTATTATTATTTTCCAATTATTGATATTATTGCAGTGACTTTGCCAAATAATGTTCACCAAAGTTAAAATTCAGATGAAAGAAAAAAACGTGAATTAGCCCCGGGAAGCAAATGTTCTATGTTAATTTTAATTTGTGTATGCCTGAATGCCCCAAAGCAGAAATGTCAGAATTACGTAGTAGGCAGAGCAGAATATCAACCCACATCAGCTTTAATCTCACAAACATGAACACACTAAATGTCGTTTAATGTGTGCGGCCTCACTTCTCATATTTAAACATAAGGGTACGTTAAGGGTTAAAAAAGGAAATAATATGATTGTGGATTTGATTAACTTGGACTTATTTCTGTGAGTGACAAATTAGAAATGTATATTTCTGTTTCAAATGGATTTGCAAACAGCTATGCTCATACTGCCACCTGCTGCATAGAACTATGTTCATGTGCAGGTGTTCTCAGGTAAAATGGTGTTAATGTGAGAGCAGAGCAGCAGGGTGGAGGGAAACGGAGCAAACATGCCAGGGCTAAAAAAAAAAGAAAAAAAAAGTGACGGAAGCCCATTTCTGCCTAATGAAAAAGAAAAATATGAAAATGAGGCAATTATTTTAAAAAATTGAAATCTTGAGTGAAAATTATGAGGAAAAAAAGTCAAAATAGTGAGATACCGTAAGATGGAAAGTCCCAATTATGAATAGATAGTCCAAATAAGGGGTTTGAAAAAAAGCTCTGAATTATGAGATAAAGGTCAAAATTATGAGATAAGATATTCAGCATTATGAGATAAATTGTTTAAAATTATGCAATAAAAGTCACAATTATGAGCCAGAAAGTAGAGCTTGAGAGATAAGTCAGAATTATGAGATAAAAAGTCAAAATAATTAGTTAAAGAATCCTGATTTTGACATAAATACAGTTTATGAATCAAAATTTGCCTCTTAATTATGGCTTACTATCTCATAATTTCACCTTTAAACTTTGGCTTTTTATCTCAAAATTATAACTTTCTATGTCGTAATTTCACTTTTTATAGCTTAATATGACTAATTACATTTTTTTTTACTTTATATCTAATAGTTCAGACTTTTTATCTAAGAAAAATAACTTGCTATCATTGTTAATTTTGGCAGCTATTTTTAATTCAAGTATTAGTTTTTGTCTTTAAATGAAATGCATTTCAGTTTTAGTCACATTTTATTTATTTCTATCCTTTTCAGTTTGAGTCTACTTTTAGTCAATGAAAATGCAAAGCATTTTAGTCTAGTTTTAGTCCATAAAAAGTCCTCACATTTTAGTCTTTACTTTAAGTCCAAGCATTTATTCTCTTGCCTAAATCTGGTACCAAATCGTGGTAGTGTGTTCTATGCACCCTGCTAAACCTGGGGTCCCTACAGCTGAGAGGCAGAATAGCTATAGATGCACTGTTTTTTGGCAGATTTACCCACAGTGGAGAAATATCACGGATTTTGAATGTCCGATGAAAACTACATGACATTTTAGTCTAGTTTTAGTCATCCTGACAAAAACTAAACTTACTTTTTGTCAGTTTTAATCATCAGAGTTCTATTTTTGTTAGTCTTAGTCAAATTTTTGTCATGGACAAAAAGGCTGTCGATGAACATTTTTAGTCATAGTTTTAGTCGACAAATTAACACTGCTTGCTATAAAAATAAAACAGATTTTGATCTTGTTATTTTTAACTTGTGTTATTATGAAGACTTGTTTCTCATAATTTTGACTTGGTTTCACATAATTCCACGTTTTAACTCATATTTTGACTATCTTATTATTTAGAGTTTTTATCTGATAATTAAATCTTCTTATTGCAATTGCAAGTTTTGCATCATAATATGACAAATTTGATCATAATTTTGAGTTAAAATCTCATACCTTGAAGTGTTTAATCTCATAATTTTTACTTTGTATAAAAAAATACAGCTTATTATACCAAAACCTTTTCATCTTATCATATTTCATTCATATTTTCATCTCATGATATTACTAATTTGATAATGGTTTTGACCTTTAATCTCATAATTACAATTTTTTAAAATCTAATTATTCAGGCTTTTAATCTAATACTCTTTTGTGTGTTTTTTTAAAATCTCCTAATTAAATCATACTTTCTTATAGTTTCACCTTTCAACTTATTGTTTTGACTTCTCAGCTTGAATTCAGAATTTTTCATCCAAGAATAACTTAATATATCAATGCAATGTTTTGTATCATAATATGACTAATTTTATTAGAATTTTGATGCTTAATTTCATGATGTTAATTTTTTTTATCTAATTATTTAGATTTCTAACTCATACCTTTGACTTTATCTCTCATAATTATGACTTACTGTCTAATAATTTAACTCTGAAATTCTGAGTATTTATGACATAATTTCGATTTACATCCATCCATTTCCTACACTGTCTATCCCGTTAGGGGTCATGGGGGACTGGAGCCTACCCCAGCTGTCATTGGCGGAGGTGGAGGCAGGATACACTTAAGAATGGTCACCAGTCCATCACAGGGCTGCATAATTTAAAATTTGATCTCAAAATTAGAATTTTCTCTCTAATAATTTAACTGTTAATCTCATAATATGACGACAATCTGATAATTTTGACTTTTTGTCTTGTTTTTGAGACTTTTTATCTCATTATTTCTTATAACTTTCTCATAATTTGGACATTCTTTCTGATAATTTAAACTTTTTAATCTCATATTTATAACTTTATCTTTTTCTTACTTTATGCCTGTATAGTTGACCTACTATCTCATTATTTCGACTTATCTTTTTCTTTTAATAATTGCCTGCCTTTCATATTTATGTCTTTTTTAAGTGTCTTAAATGTCAGTATCAGTTAGACTTAAACAAAATAGATAAATCTAATGAGAGACTGTAACGGCGCCTCACTTTGTCCCCTCAGTGAGAACCCCGTGTGGTAAGGTGGGCAGTCTGAGTCGCTGGAACGCCAGACAGGACAAAAACGTCCGCAGCAACTTTGACACGGTCACCTGTGGCTCTACTGAGTGTCCCTGGCAGGTGTGCACCCACACTCACACCATGTCTCATTAATATTATCTCTTTTCTTTTTTACCTAAAGTCATGCTAGGGTTATTCAGGGTTTTATTATGATGGGGTTCATCATGTTTTTATTTCCAGGCTCTCCTGAAGAGTTCAGAGTCGGCTGGTTTCTGTAGTGGAGTCATTCTGAAGGAGAACCTGGTCTTGACTTCGGCTCAATGTGCGAACAAATACAGTTCCTTCCAGGTGGCTGTCGGTGAGTCCAAAAACCCCTACATTGTTCCTTTGAAACCCCTAAAAGGAATTTCTAAATTGTTCAGAATCTAACTAAATGAATAGTGATGCCGTGGTGCCTTTCCAACAAGAGGTCTGGTTTGGTTTGGTACAGTTTGGCATAGTTTGGTACCGTACAGCATGTGCTTGGCTCAGCTCAATATTAAGAACCAGCCTTTTGGGTCTCCAACAATTCCTCATTCAGTACCCTCGACAGCAACAATGAAACAGAAGAAACTGGCTCTCAGGCTGGAGTTGGCTCCTGCTGTTGGCACAAACATGGTGCAAACTGCATTAATCTAATTTTTGCAAATTTACTAAAAGGAAAAAACTGAAATATCACATTAAAATAAGTATTTACACCTTTTATTTAGTCCTTAGTTGAAGCACCTTTGGCAGCAATTACATCATTGAGCCTTTGAATATGATGTGACAAGCTTTGCACAGCTGGATTGGGGGATTTTCTACCGTTCTTCTTTGTAGATCCTTCTAGTCTCAGCCACATATGGATATCAGTATTTGCAGTGGAACATCCTAATCCTGAATGTCTTGTCTCACCTGAACTTCTGCAGGCAAGCGCAGCACGAGCTATGAAAATGGAGAGCAGACGCTGTACGTTCACCTGATTCACGTCCACCCACGTTACGTGGAAGGTCGCCCTGAAAACGACCTTGCTGTGATCGAGCTCCGCGACCGCATCCAGTTCAAGAACGAGGTAGTTGCGGCGTGCCTGCCAGAGAGAGACTTTGCTGAAAGCATCCTGATGGGAGGAGAATACCTGGGTGCGGTCACCGGCTGGAAAGAACCCAAGGACGGGTCAGCTTTCCAAGCCTCGCTCACCTTAAACCAACTGGAGTACCAGCCCCTCCCTCAGTGTCTGGAGACTCACCCCAAACTAATAACCAACAAAATGGGCTGCACCTCTCCCCAGACTAACGCCGACTGCGGTGTGAGCTCTGGCAGCCCCGTGCTCACCCTGTACAGGGACGTGTTCTTCCTCACCGGGGTGGTCAGCCAGCCAGCGGGGGCCGACTGCAGCAGAGGCTACATCTTCCAGAAAGTGTCTCGCCATCTGGGCTGGCTGCAGCCGCTAATGGGCACACGTTAGGAGGGGAAGTCACGATTTAACATGACGTTATGGAAGATAATGCAGGGGTGAATATACTAATACAGGGAAGATGAACATTTTCATTGTGCACTTTTATTTTAGTGTTGTCTTCATGCTACCCTATCAACCATATACTCTCAGTCCAAGTGGACTTCTGCTTTCATCCACAAGGTGGCTCTCTTTTAACATCAACAAACAGGCTCATACTGTATGTATCTACAACCACAGAGGAAGAGTCAGTAATAGAGGCAGTGAATTTTTCAGCATGTGTTTAGTGATGTGGACATGCCTTTTAATTACCCTGAAGTGATGCTATTTTAAGTGACTACTGTACTGTTAGACATGCACCTTGTACCGCTCCAGTGTATCACTACTCTATGAATGTAATAAAACCCAAACCCTCACGTTTCGCTGTGCTGTCTTTGTCCCAGGATAAATAAGACTGTAGGCTTTCAGGGAAATAAAAAGGGGTCTATTATTACACAGTATTTACACAGTTAGGAAAAACTATAACAAAGCTTGGAAAACAGAATTTCTGGTTGATTTTCTACTGACACAGAATTATAGAGATAATCAGACCAAAAAAATTACAGAATACTTCTGAGGAGGTCAATGAAAGCATCTCTAACTTGAGGTAGCAGTTAGGTCTACCATATCCCAGCATTAATATCAGCCAAAGCTGATGTTAAACTGATGCATCTGTACATCCCTAATAGAAACCACAAAAGGACATGCATCAATTATGTTTTAATTTTTCCTGATATCACACTTGAAGATCTTTTTATCCCATTTTTCTAGTTCATTTCATTCATTTCCTTTAATCTGAAAAAATTCAGTTATTTTCATGGGGAAACGAAGTGTGTCATCCTGTGATGACAAACTACACTGCAATAACAAACAAGTTGAGCCCCCCTCCCATGTAAAAATATGTAAAGGTACGACTGTCAGTCATGATATTTGCGAACAAATTCCTTTTTTTTTAGAATTTATTAACACATTAAACCTTGTTAAACCTTTGTAGCAACAATCGTGCCCTATAAAAGAGCTTTAAAGATATGACTCTGAGGACAAACATCTTTAAGATGTACACCCCCAGTCCTCCATGGGTTTATTTGGTGCTACAGATCTTCTTGAGTCTCAGTCAAATTTCAGTGCCTAGCCTTGTTTTTTTTTTTTTTTTTGTCTTGATTGAGGCAACAGCAGAAAAACCTGAAAACCAGAATCACACACTGGTAGAAAGAATATTGCACAGCCCCCCCCCCTTAACTGGCTAGCCAAGCAACAAATGTTGCATCATTTTTTTTTTTTTTTACAAATATCTCTTAATTTTAATGTATTTTTTAACCATAATTTCCCCATTTATGAGCAATATTTGTACTATGGTTAAACTGAATTTACTTCCATTATTTTGCGGCACTGGACAACACCATTTGGACATTTTTACATTATTGTTGTGGCACA
Source organism: Cheilinus undulatus (assembly GCF_018320785.1). Taxonomy (NCBI): domain Eukaryota; kingdom Metazoa; phylum Chordata; class Actinopteri; order Labriformes; family Labridae; genus Cheilinus; species Cheilinus undulatus. Next base: position 32,754,375 of record NC_054885.1, on the reverse strand, counting down.
GGCTCTCTAACTGAGCCAGCAACTTCACTCATGGTGCAAAAGTGGCTAATGCCCGGAGAAATTCTAATTGATTGAAAGCACTTGAAACTAAGAATGTGTTCAATCTACTCAGTAAAGTATTGCAGGAATAGCTATTTTGGATTTTTAAGTTAACTGTTTGGTCTTACAGTGTATTGTGTTCTCTTTGGTCAGCTGTGGTTTTGGTCTTGGAACTCTCCCATGGATGCCATTTTTGCCCAGTCTCTTTTATATTGTTAAATCATGAACATTGACCTCAACTGAGTTGAGTGAGGCCTGGAGGTCTTTAGATGTTCTAGGTCCTTTTGTGACCTCCTGGATGAGTTGTTGATTTGCACTTGGTGTAGTTTTGGTAGGCATGGCCACTCTTGAGAAGGTTCACCACTGTTCCAAATCTTCTCCATTTGTGGATAATGGCTCTCACTGTGGTTTGCTGGAGTCCTGAGGCCAAAAACATGTGTGCAGGCCTCACTAAAGACCAGACAAGAAATGCTTTGTCCACAAAGTGCGCCAGAATTGCCACAAAAGGAAATCCTCCACAGGAGCAGCACTGTTTGATTCCTTTAGTCCTATCATGGGTTAATTCCTGCAGAATTCAAGCTCAAAGAGACAAACCTTAAATCTACAGCTCTCCACGTTTGATGCAACATTTGCATGAAACAACAAGACTGCAGCTCTGGATGACTACTGGTCGTATATTCTCCTTTTTGTCCCAGACCATTAGCTTGCCCTCTCTGTCACATACCCCTGTGTTGTCTGGCAACATTTTCCCACAGACACTCGCCCTCTGCAGTCTTCTCACAGCCTCCCCTGTGAACAAGGCCAGGACCATGTCATGCAGGGAGAGAAAAGAAGAGGCAGTGTGGGTAAGAGAGAGTAAGAGACGCCACACAACAAAAAAAACCTGGCCTGCCACTTTTGATCGGGCGCTTGAAAAGGACAGCTCTGAAAGCTGGGGCCCATGTTGGCTGTTTCCATGGTGCTCACCTAGGAGATGGCTCCTTGCTCCCAAAAATGGCTCTGCTCCTTTTTCTGGGCCATCCAGTGGAGATTAATTTGAGTGGAGCTCCTTCCTTCCTGGGTCTGGACCTGCTCTCGTGTCCTGCCAGCTCCTTTTAAATGCTCCAGCTTACATAAACACAGAAAAAAACAACATAAAAAGATGCACCAAGCCAGGTAGCTGCTGCACTTCATCCACACTGAGCTGCTTCATTTAAGGCTTGTTTAAAGAAACACTTTAATATCTAACAGCTTCTGCTTCATATGATTTAATTCCCTGATTCAAACCTAAAACTGAGCAAAGAGGACGTGATGTGAATGCTGAGATGGGAGAAAGAGGCAGAGTGAGGGATGTTTGACAGGCTGAGAGAGCTAAGAGCTGAGATGAAGAGATGGAAAATTGTTTATAGATGAAGAGCAGGGATAGGCCGAGAGACATGTTGACACTGAGAAGCAATCAGTCATTGTGTGGACGGATTGATGGGCCTTAAGTATATGAGACATGAATGAAAAGGCCTCAGAAAGAGACATTAGCGAGGCCATTACTGATGGAGGGAAGAGAAAGCACTGGGAGCCAAAGGTTCAGCTTTGATTAAATGTTCAAGATTGCTGCAAAGTGTTACAACTGAATTTAAGCATGCTGTGTCGGGTGTGTGGCTACATCTGGCCAGTGTCCTACTAAGTCATTAATCCTTTACTCTCCCTAAAAAATACCAGCATGCAAATCCTCCTGCCCCTGTCCCATGAGTACGTATGCATACATGCTTATTAGTGATTTAGGGGGTGGAGACATCAAAACGAGACTTTTGGGGGGATTATCTGTCTATGTGGTGTCTGATTCCACGCAGGGGGTCAGCAGTATGTCGGAGCATTGACGGCACAGTTAGTCATGATTGCTGTCCTGATCTGTGACCATGATCTTGACCAATAATCCCCCCTTGAAAATCTTCATCCCCACTTTTTCCTCCCTCCAGGACTCCACAAACCCAGAAAGAGGGGGTTTACAGTCTGATCGGGTGGCAGAGCCGCTCCCTTCTAACCCCACCTCGACTCAGACTCTGCCCCACGCCAGACAGAGGAGCTTCCACTTGGGTGGGTAATTGTTCAGGAGGGTGGAGGTAACACGGGCCCTCCAGAGGTTAGAGCCGGCTGTGACGAAGGGGCTGAAACAGAATGAAAGAAACAGGCTGTGGATTTTTATATAACTCATCATTTCCTGTTTCCAGCAATTCAAAAGACACCGAGTCGTTGAATTCTTCACCTGAAATGTTTCTAATGTTTATATTTCTGGAGGGTGTTTTCTAGCTCTGGTTTTATTTTCTCTTTCCATGCATGACTTTTAATAATGCTTCTTCCTCTAAATATGGTGTTTTTCTTATTTTTTTTATCAGTACAAAGGCATATTTTCTAATGCATATTAGGGCTCCATAAAAAAGAAAGAAAAAAAAGAGGATTAAAAAGAGAAACCAAAATCAATATTTTTGGGTTTAAAAGATGTGAATTGAGGAGAAATAAACCTAAAATCGGAGTCAAAAAACTCATACATTTTCATCTTATAAACTTAATTCTAGCATTGTTTTTTTTTCTCTAAATATCAAACACTAAAACGAAGGTCCCTGAACTTTCATAAAATTTGGTCTGCTCTGCTGAAACAAGAAGAGTAGTCTAGGTAAATCTTCCTCTGAATGTAAACACACACAGTGAGACCTCTCTGTTACAGCATTGTGTCTGATTTTAAACTTCATTGTATTCTTCATCTTTCTTTCTTTGGTGACATTTCTGATCTGATTAATAAAAAGAGCATCCTTTATCCACTCTGCTGTCTGCCCTCTAAAAACAATATGCCACCGTCAGCATGCAGACACCAGGACCGGATGGCAGAGGAGGAAGGTAAATCCTGGAGCTGCCTTTATTCCACTGACCTCAGCTTGACCCTGCAGGGTTTAAATCCTGTTCAGAGAAACCTGAGGAGCGGACAGAAAGGTCTCCAAGGCTCTCTGACTGCAAACAAGCGTGTCACGCTCCATGTGCTGCTCTTTGAAGTGGTCGGATAAGACTTCTGTTTGAGAGCTGAATGTGAGCATGCTCCGCTGTCCTGTCCTCCAGATACAGAACGTGCTAATCTACATCCAGCTTGGTAAAAAGCTGACCTAACAGCGTCACATTCACATGATCTTTTATATCATCCTTCCCTCTGTTAGACTACTTCTAAAGGTCCTGACCTCCGAGGGTTTTCAGGGTTTGGAGTGGCCTTGACAGCCGGAGGGTTTAAATCACTGTGTTGAACAGATGAGGTCAGGATTATCTAAGCATATTATCTCCGTTACACCGGTGACCAAGCAGCACAGTTTCCTGCACTTTACAGGCATTAAGCACATACGTATAGAAACTTGAATAACTCAGAATTAATGCTTAGTGATGCCAATGTTTCTTAATGTGAACTTCCCCTGTCTTTTATTGCCATTATTGATGCTAATGTTAGCATAGCAATGCTAAGTCTGCATGGTTGTTCCTTTATTACCAAACACAGTGTCATTGTTATGAAATTAACAGCCATATTAACCAGTTTAATGAACTTTTATTGGTCTGCTTGTTTTATCTGTCTGCATCTCCCTCTTCTCTATTTTCCTCTCTTTTCTCCATCTCTCCTTCTCTCTTTTTCTGTATCTCCCTCTTCTTTCTCTTTTACACGCCCCCCCATCTCCCTTAACTCCCCTTTTCTGCATTTCACTGTCCCTCTTGTCTTTTTCTGCATCTCCCTACTCTTTATATTAATCCTTTCTCCTTTTTGCATTTCCCTTTGCTCCGCTTTTCTGCATCTTACTGACCCTTCTCTCTTTTCCTACATCTCCCTCTTCTCTTTTTGACATCTCCAATTCCCTCATCCTTTTCTGCTTCTACCTTCTCTCTTTTTCTGCATCTCTGACTTATCTTTTGTTCCACATCTCTCTCTTCTCTTTTTCTGCATTTCCCTCCTTTCTTTTTTGCATCTCCCTTACTCTCTCACTTTCTGAATCTCCCTCCTCTTTCTTCATCTACCTTTATCTCCTTTCCTGAATCTCTCATCTCTGTTCTTCTGCTTCTCCCTCTTTTCTTCCTTTTTTGCATCTCTCCTTACTCTTTCTTCATGCATTTCCCTCCTTTTCTTGCATATCCCTCCTTTTCTTTTCCCTTTCATAAAATATCTACCTATCCTCTCTTTCTGCATCTTTCCCTGCTTTTTTCTGCATCTCTCTTTTCTTTCTGTCTTTCTGCAGCTCTCCCTTTTTCTTTTTTTGCATCCCACTTTACTCTCACACTTCCCTTCTCTCTTTTTCTAGACCTTTCTCTTCTCCGTTCCTCTGCATCTCCCTCTTCTCTCTCTCTTTTTCTGCATTTCAGTTTACTCTCTCTTCATGCATTTCCCTCCTTTCTCTAATTTACATCTCCCTTTTCTTTCTCCTTTTCAAATCTCCCTTCTCTTTCTTTTTCTGCTTCTCCTGCTTCTTTGTTTATCTGCATCTCCCCTTTCTTTCTCTTTTTTGCATCTCCCTTACTCTCTCCCTCCCCTCAGCTCTTCTGCATCTCCCTCTTCTCTCACTTCTTTAACCCCCTTATCTTTCTCCTTTTCTGAACCTCTCCCTTCTCTCTCCTTTTCCGCTTTCCTCTTGACTCTATGTGTCCTCCTCTCCTCTCTCTCTTTTCTGCATCTCCCTCCTCTCTTTTCTATATATCTCCCTCTTCCTTCTTTCTGCATCATCCTTTTCTGTCTTTTATAGTATCTCCCGATTCTCTCTTTCTGCATCTACTTCCATCTTTATCAGCATATCTCTCTATCCCTTACAATGCTGATGCAGCTTCAGCAGATGTCCATTCAACATAAGTCTGGTTCTGCTCTGGGTTTCTGGCTGGTGAAAGTAGGTTTCTCCTTGCTCCATGTTGCTTTGTACTGAGTTCTTAATGGATTAATATTGCATCTATAAAAATAATATGAGTCCAGTCTAGACCTGCCCTGTTTGTAAAGCGTCTAAAGTGCCTTATGTTTCCAAAACCAGGATGCCAACAACCAAACTGTTACCAGAGGCTATAAAGCAGCTGTTTACACTGCTATACTTACATTTATTTACCTGTTATTTCACATTATGTTACAGAATGATATAGCATAGCAGGAGCCCAGCATGCACTCACATGTAAACATATAAATATAGACAGCACTGTGCTCCTCTGCTGGCTTTGCAATCCTATCTCTGGAGCAGCTGCAGCATGGAGATGACTATGTCCCCTCTATGCCACTGTGACATTCATATAAAAGGCAAAAAGTCACATATGATGCCTTGAGATGGCACTTAAATAAGACAGTATGATATTTATTCATCATTATTTGAAATGATCTTTATAAATCTAATGATAGTTTCTCTATCAAATTAGCCTAAGCAGCCCTGGTAACATCCTCTATTCCTGTAAGACACGTTTTACTCTGTTCAGATGGGATATTTGTGTGTGGAACCAACGTCCTCTTTAAAATTAGTCTTCCTGCTAATTTTGGACACCTGCTTCCTGTCATAGTGAACACATCCTGTGAGCTCATGGCCTCTCATCCTGATGCTTGTCACTGGAAACAGATGCAGAGTGCGCTCTGTCATTAGTGGGCTTCATTGTGTGGAGCCGGGCAGGGGTCTTCGTGATGATGCAACCTCCGGGCAGCAAGCGGTTATGTGATGAGGGAGAGGATGAGACGGAGGAAAGAAAGAGACAAAACACTGTGGTGGCTGCAGATTTTATAGAGACAGATGGAGGTTATCATTCAGGGAGAGGGATGGAGCAAACAAGGTGGCTCATGGGGGGGGGGGCATTCTGGGGTCCAGTCTGATGGCAGGTGCATGGAGGTTTAAGAAAAATGGTCCATCCTAAATTCAAGCAATCATATTTACTTTTAACTCAAATACTCACCATAACCTGATAAAATACACAGCTATTTATTTAACTTCGTTTTCCTGAAGTGATATGAACCGTTTCTTTGTATTGGCAACATTATGCAATTCAACTATAGTTTGCATAATTTTGCTCTAAAATTTTTTTTGCTCTAATTTTGCTGTAAATATTTATTTTAAATGACAGCTCAGGAACAGATGAGAAACAAAATCATTGATTTATATCAGTCTGGAAAGGATTAAGCCCTTTCCAAGGTTTTAGGACTCCAGCCAACCAAGGAGAGAGCCATTATCCACAAATGGAGAAAACTTGTACTAGTGGTGAACCTTCCTAGGAGTGGCTGGCCTACCAAGGGTGCATTGATGACTCATCCAGGAGGTCAGAAAGGAACCCAGAACATCTAAAGACCTGCAAGCCTCACTGGGGCAACCAGGAAAAAATGGCCTCCATGGGAGAGTCCCAAGCGCAGAACCACTGCTGACCAAAAAGAACACAAGCACTCGTCTCACATTTGACAAAAACATCTTCATGATCCCCAAGACTTTTAGGAAAATATTATGTGGACTGATGAGACAAAAGTTGAACTTTTTTCAAGGTGTGTGTCCCGTTACATCTGGAGTAAAAATAACACAACATTTCATCAATAGAACATCTAACCAGCAGTCAAACATGGTGGTAGTGTGATGGTCTGGGGCTGCTTTGCTGCTTCAGGACCTGGACCACTTGCTGTAGATGATGCAGACATGAATTCTGCTCTTTACCAGAAAATCCTAAAGGAGAATGTCCGGCCATCAGTTCATGCCCTCAAGCTCAAGAACACTTGAGTTATGCAGCAGGACAATGACCTGAAACACCTGCAAGTCCACCTGTGAATGGCTTAAAAAACAAAATGAAAGGGTTTTGGGGTGGCCTAGTCAAAGTCAGGACTTAGATCTCACCGAGATGCTGTGGTATAGCCTTTTAATGGGCTAGCTATACAAGGGTCCTGTATGGAGTCTCCAGTTTGGGCTTTTCCTCAGAAAAACGGGTACAAAATCCTCACTTTACTGTTTTATCTTTATCAGCTTAGAACATGAACTAGCTAAAAGTTTCATGCTTCAGTCCAGTTGAGTTTTCAAGGTAATACCTGTCAGCTGTCATCATCTGCAGGCCTCTATGTCACAATAAAAATAATAATAAAATATTCACTGTCAGTAGCAATTACAATGAGTCCGACAGTTTGGGAAGAAACTTCAGAGAAAATTCTTTTAAAAACCACCTTGCATGTTCTTATGCTCCAAATTGTTCAAACACAGCGTTCAGTTAAATTTGGGTATGTTGGGATAGATGTTGTTGACTGATTTAACTCAGATCTCTAAGGGGTTAATAATGGCCTCTCCAAGACCTGCACAACAGTTGGTAAGAAAGAAGAAAAGATAGCTAGGGCATTTGTCTCCACTGATAACATGCTGACAAACTCCAAAAGCTGATTAGAGCCAAGCCATGCTGGTGGATTTTAGCCAGAGGCGAGTTAGAGCCATTGATCTGATGTGCATGGATGTACAGAGTGTTTATTCTGCTGCAGGGGGCTCTCAATCAAAGCAGTAACAAAAGCTGACAAGAATGGCTCCGCCCACCTCAGCAGCCTTCTTCCTCTTTAGAAATGAGGATCTTCATATTTACGAAAGAGTTGACCAATGCTCTGGTTTCATAGACTTCATGAATTTCACAAAATCAGTCGTTAAAAGTGCCCTTCCTTGTTCACGCTGAAAGCATTTCCAGAATGCTTTGTGAGTAGTTCATGACATTTTATCCATGAAGCCTGAACACAGGTGTACTGTTTAGCAAATGCATGTTATGGAGCGTAGATTTATTCAACAGTCTTTGATTCAAAACAAGAAGTAAACAGCTGAGATGAGCATGCATGAGTCTGGGGCCTACTCGACATGGAAACCCTAGTGGGGCCACAGGAGGGTCTGCGCTACCGGGCCCACCACGGGCAATTGAATTTTATTAATCATGGCAGAGAATAATCTCGGTCCTTCACAAGTAAGCAGCTAAAAACATGAACAAGATGAATCTCCAGAGCAGCAGTGCTGTTATGATAGCAACTGTAAGAAACATCCCATAAAAGTTATAAAAGTCAGAAACTGTTGAAAAGTTATGCAAGAACTTAACTAAACTATATTTAACCCTTAAGAGTTCCTTTAAAAAGGCTGACTCATTTAAAGTTGAAAAAAGTATTAATATATATTATTTTTACAGCAGTTTCTGGGAAGCGAACATTTTTATGTCCTCAGGGGCAAATGTGTAAGAATATTAAACTACTTCAGCCTGAAATATCCATATCAAATATTAATATTTTTTAGCATTGCAACCCTTTAAAGGCCAAGATGTTTATATGACTCCACAGTTATTTAATGAAAAAAATCCATATAATTTCCATAAAATACATTTCAAGGAGTATTTGACTTTTATCTTTATTAGGGTCTGAGATGGGTCAGTGATTGGCAAAAAATAATTTTGATGCATAATTATCTTTTTTTTTCTTCTTCTTCTTTTGCAGTGTCAGATTTAAAAAAAGACTCACACTTGTGGTCCTAAGGATAAAAATTGTCCACTCCCCAATAACTGCTGTAAAATATTATATATTTCTTTTTGTTCCACTTTAAAGGAGTCAGTCTTTTAAAACTACTTCAGCCTGAAATATACTTTTCAAATATGAATTATATTTGTGAGATTTTAACCCTTTAAAGGCCAGGATATTTAAACAACTCCATTATTATTAATTGAACAAAGTCACAAAAACTCAAATAGAATACACACACACACTTTTTTTTTTACACACACCATTATTCAACATCATTAGGTGACACACACTTATCATTCCCGTAGAAGGGCACGCTTGCAGAACACAGTAAAAAGTGTGATATTTGCTGCATGTGTTGAATGGGAAAAAGGTAGTGTCATCTGGAAGGCAAAAAAAAAAAAAAAATCTAAAATTGAAAGTAGTCCAAAATGTAATCTTAACATAAAAGAATGCATAAGTTTATATTAAGATAAATGTGGGATCAAAAATGGCATTTTCAATGGTTTTCAATGGGACATTTTTTTCCTTAGGAACAAATGTGTCAGTTTTTTTGTAGCTTAGACATTTTAGGCTATTTAAGGCATTTTAAAAATGAATATCCTCTGGCAAATTCAAGCTATATTCATTCAACACAGCCATGCCGATATTAATTAATATCTTCATTTTAGTGCAAAAATCTACATGTTGCACCTTTACATAACACCGGAGGAGGGCCCTTATTGGGTCCTTCAAGGACTTGGCCATTTCTGCTGGCGGGTCCGGGAGGAAAAGGCATAAACAAACTGGAGTAACAGTCGTGAAGATGTCCCACTTCACCAATCAGTCAGGCTGCAGAGACTCTTCACAGTAAATCTATCGCCCAAAATGGGACGGATTTTGCAACAGCATATGAATGTCTTCATTTAAAGAGAGGGCACTGTAGTCATTCACAAGGACAGAAAAGCAGAGATTACCCCCCTCGCTCCCTTGCTGTGTCTCTGCAGACCTTGTGACAGTCAGCAGATCGTTCTCACAGCATCATAAAAATGATTTGCAAGGGATAAAGCAAGGGGACATTGATAAGGCGGATATTATAAAAGATTGTGTTATTAAAAAATAAGAATAAAGCAGATGTAGTAAATGCTTGAAGAGTTCCTGAACTATGGAGTTCATGAGAATAGGAAGGATTTGAAATCTTAGTGGCTCTGACTGCTGACCTTTTTCCGCCTCAACTCCACCATAGATTACCTGGAGGTTTGCTGGATTTAGTATCTCCATTGTAGTGACTGTCATCAGTAACTTTACTAAGACTAACTATGTGTTACAGTCAGACATTTAGTCAAACATACAAACATTGAAAAAGGAAACATGACAGACACGGCTGGTGACGCTGTTGTTCCTGTAAATATGAGACACATGTGCTCTCCTCATTTAAGGACAATAACTCAGCAGGCAGAGCCAGAATTAGCCTGTTCCTGTCTGCAACGCTATATTAGTCAGACACTGAGCTCCACACATGATCATACATAGTTACCTTCTCACCTTCTATAAATACACAGGGGTTCTCCAAGGATAACAGCATGTTAGCTATGCATGCTAACATGCACACATGCTGTGGAAAGCTGCAGCTGCTCCACTGAGGAGTTTAATAAATGTGTAGGATATTTCAAATAAAGTGAAATCATCTATCAAAAACACATCAGACTGCTGTTTGTCTGAGAAATACGGTTTGATCAGTCACTAATGCTTCTTAAAAGGTTTGGCTAGTTAGTTACAAGAGCTCAGAGAAGTGATCAAAGACTGCTTATTTACTGGTGTCAGATGGTGATTGTATGGGTAAAATAAGAGGAAACATTATAATAAAGGGCAAGCATACTTGGGAGGTTATAGAATATTTGAGAGGCCTGACAAGGTCATGTGCTCTGAGTTAGAATGTCTATTCTTTAATCAGAACTATATCTCTAACCTAAAACATGAAACTGATGTTTTTGTTTACTCTGAGTAAAAACAACTCTTATTAATTCTTCTCATTCTGTTATCATTATTACTGGAATTATAGACAAGAATAAAGTTTAAGATGGATTGTTAAACAGTCAGAAATTCCTCTTACTTATTGTTTCAACTTCAATTGTTATCTAACTTTCTGCATCTCCCTCTGTCTGCCTCTCCTTTTTTCTCTGAATGCCTCTTCCACTTTTCTTTGCATCTCCCTCTTCTCTCTGTCCACATCACCTTCTCCCCTTTTCTGCGTCTTCCTCTTCTCTGTGTCTGCATCCGCCTTTTCTTTGTCTGCATCTCCCTCTTCTCCATTAGTTTGCTCCCCCTCTTCTCTCTGTTCACATCTGTTGTATCTTTGTCTGCATCTCCCACTTTTCTCTGTCTGCCTCTTCCTCTTCTCCTTCATCTCTCTGTTTGCATCTCCCTCTTCTTCATTTTTGTCTCTCCTTTATCTCTTTGTCTGCATTTCCCTCTACTCTTTTTCTGCAACTCTTCTACAGTATTTGCATCTTTTCTCTCTCTCTCTACATCATCACTGTCTCTGTTAGCATCTCCCTTTTTTCTAAGTCTGCATCTCCCTCACCCTCTCTGTCTGTATCTTCCCCCTTTTTCTTTCTCTTTCTCCCTGCATTCCTTTATTTGGCTTCTTCTGTCTTTCTGCATCTCGTTTTCCTCTTTGTCTGCATCTCCCTCTTCTCTCTGCCTGCATCTCCTTCATTTGTTTTCTGCATCTTTCTTTCCTCTCCAATTGCATCTCCTTCTTTCTGTCTGCATCTTCCTCTTTCCTTTATCTGCATCTTCCTCTTCTCTATCTGCATCTTCTTCTTTCCTTTGTCTGCATCTCCCTCTTCTCTGTCTGCATCTTCCTCTTTTCTTCATCTTCATCTCCCTCTTCTCTCCATCTGCATCTGCCTCTTCTTTGTTCATCTGTATCTTCCTCTTCTCATTGTCTCTTCGTCTCTCCATCTGCATCTTTCTCTTCTCTCTGTCTGCATTTCCTTTGCCTCTTTGTTTGCTTTGCCATCTACTCTTTCTGAATCTCCCTCTTTGTTCTTTCTTCATTTCCCTCCTCTTTCTTTCTCCATCTCCCATCTCTCTTCTCCTGCAGCCCCTTAGTCTCTTTCTTTCCTTAGTCACTGTGCATTTAATAATAAACTTTTGGGTTATGGCGGGGGAATTTTCCAATCTTAAGACTTAATGTTCAAAAGTTTCCCCTCTGCTTCCAGGCTTTGTGCTAAGCTAAGCTAACAGTCTTAGTTACAGTGCCCTATTTACTGCAAAGACAAGCCAGTGGTATTGATCCACTTATCTCCTACTTAACTCCCTGCTAGAAAGCCTCGGTCTAAAATCTCACATTGTTTCCTCAAATCTATCAGACAGAGTGGTGTGCCCACGCAGAAGCATTTGTCTGTCACAGAACAAACCACACTCTTCATCATGGCTCTTATTAATCTAATCTACACATCTTAAATACTCCGCTGACCTCCACCTGTGAGGTATTTAAACGAGATGTTCCTCCAAATCCACTTATTGTGATTAGTTCAGTGTGCTAGTGTAACAATTGCCTTTTAAACACACAGCCTCTGTACTGCTGATAGCAAAGATGACAGGAATGAGGATATTGATGATGTGCTGCCTGAGTCTGTCAGCTGATATAGTGAGGGACTCATTAATCTCTTCAATCATCCCGTTACGAGCCGTGACCCCTCCTCCCCTCGCTCTCCCTCCTCCCCTTCTTCCCATGCTGTCACTCTCTCAGGCTGCACCTGTCAGATTAGTCTCACATCCTCAGCTGCCACTCCATATGATACGCCTCCTTACTGCCCAGAGCCTGCATGTCAGCTCGCTTTGCATGTATTTATGCATTTAAGAGTGAGAAAGAGAGTTGGGGGAGCAAGCTCATGCAGAGTGTGGGGGTGTAGGTGACTGGGTGAAGTGTCTCCCCCATGCTGCTGCAGGATATTTGGCTTAAGGGCACCATCGGCATATATGTGATAAAGAGTCTGCACAAGTATTTAAAACATGCTGCAGATAGATAAGAAAAAATCATTCCAAAATTTCAGGAAAAAGTTTTTAATCTTTGTAGGAAAAGTGTTGGGAACTTTCACAGAAAACTAGAGGAATTTTGGGAGAAATATTGGGACATTTCTAGGGAAGTTTAAAGGAAATTTTGAGGAATCTTAGGGAACTTTCAGGAAAAAAAATCAAGGAAATTTGGAAAATATTTTCAATACATTTAGTGGAGTTTGAGAGAATATCTAAGTGAAGTTTCAAGGATTTTTGGGAGAAATGTTTATCGTAAAAAAACAGGGCTATTAGAGCAATTTCAAGGGGGATCTTTAGGAAAATTAAGTATCAGGATTATATTTTAAAAATACTTTTCAGGAAACTGTGGGGAAATGTTTGGATTTTTTGTGGAAATCTGACAGAGAGTTAGGGATTTCTTTTTTGAAAATTTATTGAAACTTTTGTTAAAATTTGGAGAAAAAGGTTTTCATATAAAAAATGTATTTTCTTGAAATTTTAGGGCAACATTCTGGGAAAATCTGAGGGGATTTTGGGGGTAAAAATTGAGGAGATTTTAGGGAGGCTTTAAAGAATTTTTAAAGAAAATTTTAAGAGAAATTTGGGCAAAGTTTGGATAATTTTCCAGGTTGTTTTGGTGAAGCCTTTAGAAGATTTTGTTGTGAATTTTGGAACATTTTAGTACATTTTTAAATCATGTTTTGAAGAATTCTCAAAGCATTTTCATTAAATTTTAAGGCAATTTTGAGGAACTTTATAGCAGTTCAGAGGGAATTTTTTGGATAATCACTGAAGAATTTTCAGGGAAAGTTTTAGAGAAATTTGGGAAAGATTTTGATGAATTTACAGGATGTTTAAGTGAAAATTTAAGGAAAATTTTGGTAGATTATTAAGAGAAGTTTTAAAGAATTTTTAAGCATTATGAAACTTAAGGGCAAATTTAAAGGATTTTAGGACAACAATAAGGAAATTTCAGAGGAAGAAAATGCAAGGGGTTTTAACAAAGCTTCATGATTTTTTAGGGAAATTATTCTGAAAAATACTGGTTAAATTAATAAAAATATTTGCCCATCTATTAGAAGGATTCTGAGCAAAATTTCAGGAACTTTAGGGTAAGTATAGATGAGTATTCTGGGATTTTCAAGAGAAGCTGTAAGGAATTATCAGAGCATTTTCATGGATTTTTAGGGCAGTTTTGTGGATCTTTGTGGCAATTCTGATGGGACTTTTGGTTAGACACCGAGGAGATTTTAAGGAAGCTTTGGAGAATTTCATGGAATCTTCAGAGAAATTTGGGCAAAATTTTGGAGAATTTTCAGAATGTTTTGGGAACATTTTTAGGAGGAATTTTGGAAAATTTTCATAAGTTTTTAATAAAATTCAAAAGAATTTATAAAGAATCTTTAGAATTTTAGGGCAATTTTGTGGAATCTTTAGGGAAAAGGATTTTTAGTTAAACATTGTGGATATTTCAGGGAAGCTTTTGGAAAATTTCAAGGAAAGTTTCAGAGAATCATCACAAAAAGTTTCAGGGAATTCCAGGAAAATTTTGAGGAATCTCCAGGACAATTTTTGGAAACTTTCAGTGAAATTTTGGATTTTTTAGGGACTTTTCAGAATTTCAAAGGACATTTTCCAAAAAAATGTTCTTTAATGTTTTTGGGAACATTAAGATAATTTTCAAGAGTTTTCATGAAAATAGTTGAATAATTTTAGGGAAATATGGGGGTGATATTTTATTTATTTCATTATTTATTATGACAACAGAGTCACAGTGATTTATGGCTGCCATCTTCTTCCTTTCCTTCTTCTCCTTTTCTTCCCACCAGCCGGTTCAAAATGATGACATTACCACAACCCACTACCACTGGCTCCCATCATGCACCAGGATAAAGACAGGATGAATGTCTATCCGGGTGGGGGGTGGTGACATGGTGGGGGCTCTTCCACTGAACCCCCCCGGCCCCTCCCGTAGATGGACTGGAGCAGCTGAGGCGACAAGCATGTGACGAGAGAGAGAAATAATAAGCTGCACAGCAGTTTGGAGCTTTGTCAAGAGTCAGAGATATGGAGGGGCAATTCCGGAAACTAGGCAACCTCTTCTTTCAAAATAAAAGTCACCTTTGACAAACAACATAAAACTTACAAGGAAAGGGAAGAGGAAATAAGTGATTTTTAAAAAACAGCCTTAGAGGATCAGTCATGGACACTCTGAAGGACCAAATACTGATCCCTGACTCGATCCTGGTGAATGATGGCGCCTTGCATAAAAAATATGCATATGAGCGTTTAAATGATTAAAAAATAAATTCAAATCTTAGATCTGTGGATAAAAATGTGCACAGGTTTGATGCACAACATAGAACAATTCAGGAATGTTTCCAGGGAAAATTTGGGGGATTTTTGAGGGAAATTATCAAGAAATTTTAGGGATTTTTTCTTAAATGAAATATAAGGGAATTTTAGGTCAATATCAGGGAACTGAAATAAAAAGGTATAGAATTTTCAGGATTTACAACACCATTCTGGGAATCTTTAAAAATGTTTGAGGGAAGTAGCCTGTCTGAGGAAATTTAAAAAGAATTGTGGTTGAATTTTTAGAGCAGTTTTAGAGAAGGCATTTGGGATGTTAAGGAACATTTTTATGACTTTTTTTATTTTGAGAGATTCTTTTAGGGAGATGCTGCATATTTATTTATTTATTTATTTATTTATTTATTTATTTGTTGTTTGTTTTTAGTTTTATAGAGCCTTTAAAAAAAAAAAAAAAAAATCCAGAGAATTTTAGGAATGATGAAATTTCATGAAATGATAGCAGAGTTTTCAGGGACTTTTTTTAATTTTTTTTTTTTTTTTTTTTTTTTTTTTTGAAGTTTTTCAAAATTCTAATGAATTTTATGGGGAATTTTTGGGAACTTTTTGGGAAATTTTGAGAAAAATTTGCGGGAATTTTGAAGATCTTGGGACTTTAGGGGAATTTTCAACAACTTTTCAGGTCATTTCACCCTGGCATTTTGTTTTTTTTTTTTTTTTGGCCCACCAGGAAAATGCCCCCAATGCCGGATTACCAATCCAGCCTTGTGGCCATCTTTGGTTTATGTATTTATCGGACTCAGTGTAATTTTTCACAGAAAGCACTCATGGTGAGCTGCATCAGAAACAGATGAGCTGTTCCCATGCATTTACGCTGAAAGATATAACCGGAAGTGAAGCTCGTATGGTCTACCTTGATGTCGTTTCGGCGTATTTTCTATGACTTCGTGCAGTGAACGAGCTTCAGCGGTGCAGCAAACCGGAGCAGAGCAGGTGTATGCCGTGTAGAGAGTCCTGGTAGCGGCCACGGTCTGTGACAGTGGCACTAGGACGCTAGCTTTAGGAGGTTTGTGCGTTTTTGTCTGCGTGTCTGAGAGAGAGGGCGCGCGCCCCCGTAGACAGGATTTAATAGAGTGCAGAAACACCAATAAATTCATCTTAGAGTTAAAGGGAGGAGGACAGAGAGGAGTCAGAAGGGACTGTGGTGGCTGCTCACACTTTCTCCGTGCGGCTGCGGAGAGGCGGATTATCGGTACGCACGTTCTGCGGAGCGCACTTTTTTTGGTGATGCATTGAGAGGGGAGATGTGCAGCAGTGAGCGTCAACCTGGAGCTTCAGCGGCATAATCAGCGCAAAGAAGAAGCAGAACCCGCTGGATGTGTGGGGGGCAGCTGCTCTGTGCATCACAGGATTTCCATTTACTGTTTTCTTTATTTTGATGAATGCTTTTTATTGGTGCAGAGTGAAAGTCAAAGATGCGCACCGCTGAACAAAGGATTTAGTGGGAAACGATCACCAATCTCCTCGTTTTAATCCTGACACCCCAGCGTGCTTCGTGGACTTCCCCAGGGTCGACACTCATGCCCAGTCTTCCTCGGACACAGGCCGATTAAAGCTCTGCTTTCAAAGCTGGAGCAGAGCGAACCATCTGGGCTGATCGAGTCCATGTGGATGGAGAGAGAATACGCAAACAGCGCGAGCGCAGCTCAGTCCGAAATGTGACATTTTTTCACTCAGCCTCACATCGCAGCTGACATCTGTGCTTCTGCCTTCCTTCTCTTTCGGATCTGTTTACATCGACCAAGGTACGTGCTGAGCACCATGTAGCAGTGAGTCTATTGATTAATACGCATGAGGGGGACGAGGGAGTGTGACACCCTCACGGAGATGTGTGCGCGTGATTCAGAGGGCAGGACGCAGGGGGGCTCGATTTGTTTTTGTTGTAACGAGGCTGTTTTGGAGCTAATCAGCGCCGTGATAGGTTGCATCACTGACAGGAGATGTGCACGCATAGGCGGTTTTATCATTGAGTCTGGAGCCCCAGACTCCAGGGTATAGTCGACAAAGGTGTGCATCATGTGAGGCACACATCCAGAATCATTTTCAGTGACTAAGACGTGTATTTTAGGCGCCTAGAGTGAATGAGTAGCATTAAAATAGAGTCTGGTTATCCAAAATAGCCCCTGGGGAGGACCCCTGAGTCCAACAGCAAGGCCCAAGCCCCTCAAAAAGACCCAAAAATGTGAAGCAAATTACGAGATAGATCCCTACTGACTTAAAGCAATGGATTGGTGGATTATCATGAAGTGGGATGGCATGCAATAATTACAAATGCATATTTTGTGGCAGAAGAAGGGCCAATAGTGAGCATATATTTGTATTTTTAAAAGTTACATGTAGCTTAGAGACATGCTAGAATATTAAGATGAGCTGGTGAGCAAGTACTGCTGGGTAAATGTGCATATTAATGTTTGGGCATGGCTTAACTGCATGAGAAGAGATGCTCTTATGTTCCCTTGCTATTGTAGCTTTTAAAAATGGGGAAGAGTCTCCTATTGGTGTTTGCCTGGGGCCTCCATATTACTACAACTGCATCTGATCAGCATGTAGTCCAGAGGTTATTGATTCATGGGGACAGGGGAGTGTGACACCCTTTTTGTGATTTAGAGCATGGGGGCTTTGAACACACCGCTGTAATGAGGCTGTTTTGGAGCTAATCAGCGCTGAGGTTGAAGTTGCAGCACTGACAACCTCTGAGAAAGGCGACGCCGATGCACCAAATGCAGGTAGAGAGGGCACGCAGTAATGATACATGATGTACATTTACACGCAGCGCTGGCCACATTAAGGCCTTGACCTCGAGAGGCGTTTCAAGAAACCATATTAGTGTTAACACGTCCACTGAGAGCTTTGACCTGAGTGAAATTCCAAGTAACCGATTGGCTGTGGCACATTTTTCTCACAGGGATAAAAAGGTCGGTCTCTTTTAGCTACGCTTCCTTTTTCCACCCACAATACATCAGGATATTTTAGGAGTGCCAATCACTCCTCCGTTCTTTAGCTCTGAGGTTAGATGTCAGTCTTTATATTTGGATCACACGCACCGCTTTAACAATACCACTACCACAAACAAACACCCTCTTCTGGAACCCCCCAGGGACCCTCCCATGTGCCTGGTATTGTTAGGAGAGAGGGGGCTGCACTAAAAAGGGGAAAAAAGAGAATTCTCTAAATGTGAGTTTGCATGAAGCTGGGGACGTGTCCTAAACAGGAGACTCAGCCCTGACCTGACTGTCCAGCTCGGACAGAAATTGCACTTAAATGCCCGCTTGAGTCCAATTAGACAAAGGAAGTTAGTACATGAATGGGATTCAATGTATGGATTGGCTCAGTGTTGGTGAATAGACAGATGATGCATTAGCCTTCAGCCTCTCGTCAGTGCAGTATTTGTGTTCTCAGAGAGCTCCTGGGCCTGTTTTGGAGTGTTCTGTTTTCCACCATTAATCAATATTCAGCAGAGAGGAGCTGCTTATTCTCAGGCTGCGCTTTCATGAGTTAGTTAGCTTCCTCCTGGGAGGAGAGGATGCCACAATATCTCCTCGGGGCTGGTGCCATATGTACCTTGTTTGGATGACTGTGTGCATGTTTGTGGCCTTTTTATGTACACATGACAGCAGAGTGTGGGAGCCTTGAGGACGGCTAGCTAAGCAGACATTACATTTAGAATATTAAGCCTTGCACACGCTAAAAGACTTTAAAAATCTTAGCCAATGTTGAAAATGAAAGACCTCACACATGGCGACAAATACCGACAGATTTGACTGTTTTGTTTTTATAGTGTGTGGTGCCATTGTGGCAGAAATGACAGTCCAACTTCATTTTTTCATCACTTTAAATGTGGTATGTTTCTCTGTATAAACACTTGTGCTATCGCCACAAATCAAGAAGTTCTCCAGCTAGTCCTAACTTTATGATTCATGTTCTGCCATGGCAGTGTTTGCTGTGCTTCCTCCTTCAGTCAGCTTGCGTCCTGATTGGTCATATCTCTTTTCTACATAACAATCCTGCTCGTGCCTGTGAATTTTTTTTTTTTATCATTGTTTCTTGCCAAAGAACAGGATTCATGATTGTAGATAATGAACATGGTTGATATTTTTACCTCATCAGGAGTGGCCTTGATTGCCTTCCAAGCAGGCTGTGGAGGGAACGATCGCTCTAAACAAACCACACATCACAGGAAGACCTGGTAAGATAATCTTTAGAGCATCCACTAATAAAACCTTTGAAAACTCTAGTCAGGAGGGCAGAATCAGGCTGAAAATCAACATAATTATTTTGTGAGCAAAGCTTTAGATAGAACCTTTTTAGCACCAAATTGCTCCATTATTATAGTATAAGTTGCACCTTTCTCCACACATTCACTCCTGAAAGTTTCTAGAAAGTTTCTTTTGACCCCTGAAATCCTCCCTGACTTGAATGTTCATATATGCAACTACAGTGGGAGACTTTCCCCTAACCCTAACCCTAAAGGGTTGAAGTTGAAGAGGCTTGGGATCTCAGGAAAAGAACATGAAGTAAAGAAGACAGCATAGAAATGATGAATACAGCATCAAAGTCTGATTCTTGAATGGTGTCAAGGCTACATTTCATAAGAAATGTTCACAATATCAGCAAATAAATTGCAGTGGCAGAAAAGATTTTAAAGCAGCTAGATGATAAATCTGACAATCTCACTGGACACTTACTGGTCCTGTGGTATAAATGGCATCATTTTCTCGTTTTGGGGGATTTTCCAGAGTGTTTTCTGCTGTAATCATAGGACCACTCGCTGCAACTTCTTGCAGAAATTTTACTACAGGTCTAGCAGTATGTTACAAGTAGTCTTGGTAAAATAATCTCCTCTTTCCCATATGCAACTCACAGTCATTGTGCAACAAGAGCCCTCCAATTTTGCACCGACTACATCTACAAATGTTGGTAAATTTCCCATAATGGTACCACAATAAGGCCCTTTCACACTTGCACTGCTGTGGATATTAAGAGGGCAGACACAAGAAGAGCAGGTATGATGTAAAAAGGACTCTGCCAAATGCCCAATTTAATTTTACTACCAATCCAAGATGCTGGATGAAACAACAGAGTGGTACGCTTGACCAATGAAAAGTTTTTACATTTATACTATACCTATTAGTAGTGTCAGAAACAAGCAAAGGAACATACTGTCGAGTACAAAGGAGGATGAATGGTTGCAGGATAAAATCATAACCACCCTGTCCGATCACTTGCAGGAAAATTTCTTGCATATAGAATGCTGAGTTAAAAAATCTGCTCACTACTCCTTCCTGCAGAGATTTCACTAAATACCAGGAAAAGTCTGGGCAGTGTCTGGGTGGATTTTCCTTTTTTTTTTTTTTTTTTTGCTCTGATACACACAGCAAAATCATCAGTGTTAATTCAACTCCCATAGTGTTAAATTTAACACTTTCCCTGAGGTTTATTGAATTTTCACATTTTCACATTGCACATTCTGTGACAAGGTGGGATGTCCTCTGGCATGGGCAAAGTAGACATACAAACTTGAAGCTTGGAAATATCTTACTTAATGGTATATTCAACAGACAGGAACCCACTAACTCAGTGGACAACTTTACTCATGGTGCAAAGCATCTAATATTAAAACAACTTTCCACCAGGAACATGAGCAAAGGAATCTCAGCAGTGATCACTGTGCAAAAGGCAACAGCTTAACACATAAGAACGCATGTAAACGCATTTAAAACACATCTAAACACTTCGCCCAAAGGCATGATGGGAAAACTCACTCCACATAACACCTAAAATGGCACTGAGCGAATTAAGACGTATTGACTCTGTAGAGTCAGACTGATACTGATGGGTAAACACCGTCAAATGACTCCAACACTGAAGGCTTTTTAACTCAGAATGGAGTTAAAATTAAACTTTTGGAGTTCAAATCAACTCTAAAATGTTTAACACTGAGATATCAACACTCTAGTTTTTGTTGTGCAGTCAGATTTTACAATGTTGGGAAAGTTTCAGCAGTGCAGTGAATGTGTGAAATGTGCTTCATAGTTTTAATGCAAAATTAACTTATGAAGCCACAATGGGAGTAACAGCTGAGTTGGAAGGATAGAATACCAATTAAGATCATCACTGTTAGTTTAGCCTGTTGCACCAGTGATGTATGAGTTCTATGTTAAGTTATGGTGTAAGGTCCACACCTAGCCCTATGTTGAAGCTAGTTAGGTTGGAACTGAATGTGTGTCATTGTTTCATTGCACCACAGAGACTCATGGCTCAGCTTAGCTAGTAGACGATATGGCAGATCCTTACCACTGGATTGAGTGTTGCCCATCAGTTGGCGTAAAACTGTGGAGCTCTGCAGATGTGACATTACTGGGTTACAGTGCTTCTTTTTGTGTCTGTCTCTGAAAAGGATAACAGCTAAAAGTAACTTCTGTTCTGCATGCAAAGTATGACAAAGCATTGTGATTCAGTGATAAAGCCTACACCCTTAATGAACAGTCGGTGTAAAATAACAACAGTTACATTGGGTGTTGGAATCATCACTAGCATGAGGTAATTTAGCAGTATGCTGTTGTTGGATGGAGGAAATTAGCTCCACTCATTGAAAACTAGAGCAATAGAAAGCAATCATACATTTATGAGAGATGTGATAAATCATGGAGAACACACATGCACCTTATTCCACCTTTGGAAAAAAAAACATGATAATCCTCTGAACACTGGATGATTTAGCCAGACCCAGAATAATCACAGAAAACTAAACTCTTTTAGGATTTTTTGAACAAACCTAGCAACAAACCTCAACTTATCTATCATCATACGGGGCAAATCTAGCCTAAACATCCAAAATAACCAACAGGATGGACTCCAGTGTCCACAAGGAGCATAAAGAAATGCCAACCCAAGAGGTTGCCATGGTTGTCTCTTTTTCTTTCTTCTTCCTGGGGAATTTGCAATCTATACATGCATTTCCCCTCCTACTATATCAAACAGGATACATGTCAGTCTGGCTGTAAATTGCCGCTCTTGGCCACCACCGCTGTCAGGATGGAAATACAAAAAAAAATTCAAAATTAAACTGGATTATACTTCTGGTAAGGTTAAGGTAAGGGCAGGTTGGGGATAGTTTAAAGAGAGGATGGGTTCAGAACAGCCTGACCAACAGTAGAACTTTTCAAGTCTATTGCAAACTTGACCAAATATCACTAACCTGATTTTCAAAACCTAAAGCCAGCTAACCACTCTTGGTGGGTTTGCATCAATACATGTATATCCACACCGTCTGCAATGGTCAGGAATGCTTTGGTCACCTCCTTCACCCCAGCCACCTCCTTTATAGTATAAAGCTTGCTGCACTGTCATTCAGTGTATATTAAGCAACATTCACCTAATAAAGCTGGATAAATATCCACGCATAGAACAATGTTACTACTGTGAAAGCACACCCAACAGGGCAGTGGGGAGCAATCCAAGACAGTCTGGCTGTAAATTGCAGCTTTCAGAAGCTACAACTTTTAGGTAAAAGCAGGTTGGCATCAGGGTAGGGCGGGGACAGAAACACTTGTCATTTTTATTGCAGACTTTAAGCTCTTTAACCAAAAGTAATTAACCTGACCTGCAAAACTTACAGCTAGCCAAGGTTTGCGTAACTTCTTATAAAACCTAATGCTATTTAACTTTAGGTAAACACACTACAGTTTTAGTTCATTTTTTGGAAAAGTGTCTTTTGTATTTTAGTTTGTAATGATTTTTACTTACTAGTTGTATTGTTAGCTAATGCCAACTATAATAACCTTGACTGTTGCAGCACCTTAGGTGCAGGTAGAGTTGCATTAACTTATACAGAGCAGGTGCATCCCAGTAGAGTTTTAAGCTTCAGTACAACTCTTGTGAAAACTATATGAAAATGATAAAGGCTTTGATACCACAGGAACCAAAAAACTTGGGTTATACCGGTTGTTGGCCTGGCTGAGTATTGATGCTGTTGTTATTTTATTGGCATTTGATTTATTGATAACCATCCAAAATTAGTTAATTCAGAGGTGTGCTACTTTTGCCCCACTGCAAAATGGTTTTGTTTTCACTCTCTATAGTCTTACCCAGTCCTGCCCACGACACTATCTGACTGGTCATCAGGAGCTTATCATTTTAAATACGAGGTTTTTTTAACCTGCAAGGAGGAAAGTTTATAAAGCAGCTTCATGTGATGTCTGATGATTGCACTGAACACTCACTGGTCCTATGATATAAATGTCATCGCTTCCTATTTTTTTGCTGTAAACATGCCATGAATGTTTCCTGCTGCAATCAAAAGCCAACTCACTGCAACTTCATGCAGAAATTTAGCAGGATGCAGGATGAGCCAGGCAAAGTCTCAGTGAATGAATCTGCTCTTTTCCTTTCCATATGCAGCTCATGGAAGTGGTGGGTAGTAAACTAGTATCAATAGTCATCTGTAAAATTTTCACCCTGGTATGGATTCTACAGCACTATCATCACTGGTTTAAACACTATTGTGCTGCTTAAACAATGCTGCTGTTTATGATACACAGCAGGGTTGTTTTAAAAAGGTATCAAAAATTTCAAACACACTTTGAACCAAAATGAAAATATCAGCACCAAAATCGGCGTATTTGTGCTTTTGCAGCCAGCCCCCGTCTGTTCAGACACTCATGCTCCAGGCACACGGTTCGCTCCAATTCTCCCATCGCACATCCGGCTGTTCCTCTGATCACAGTCTAACCAGATCTGATCTTTCTGGGCCCCTGTGATCAACCCCCCCACCCACCAACCTCCCCTCACCCAAATAGAGCTCCCATCACTTCATCTATAATAAAGGATGCTCATTGATATCACATGTACGCAGAACACATGATACCTGAGGGCTGAACTCGTTTCAGGGAGAGTATTTTGGGATTCTTCACATCTGAGTAATCAAAGCGCCATCGGTTGTTGTGTTATGAAGAGGAAGAGGAGGAGAAGGAAGAAGAAGAAGGGGGATACAAGCACTGGGGCTGTTAATTGTTAAGTCAATTAGCATATGGTCTTGCTGTGAGCCCAGTCACATGGTAATGAGGCCTAATTAGATGGCTAGGGGTGTCTGAAGAGGCTGGGGGAAATGCCTCCACTGTCAGATTGTCCATACTGCCAGCCAACCAGGAGGCCTGTGTGATGAATGGACGAACACTTCCCCATTCAGTCCCTTTTCATGTCCTTCATTTACGCCCCGCCTCAAACTCGTCAACTCCTTTTGTCACATTTAGCGCTGTATACAGTACATCATGTGCTGACTTCCACCGCATATCTGCTCCTTCTTCATCCCCGCTTCTTTTTTATCTGGCACTGCCAGCTGCCAGGGATTGTGACGTCACTTTGGAGGCTTAGGAGTCAGACGGATCAGATTACGCTTTGTAATTCAAGGTTATTGTGCATTTTAAGTGAAGTAGTGAGCTGGAGGAGTTTCCTGCTCTGAACTGAGTGAAGTCTTTGCTTGGCTTAAGTAATTTGTAGAAATTTGCAGAAATAGCTGAGGAATAAACTGATTATATATTTTAACAGCCTTTGAATTAAAGGGTGTTTTTTAGACTGTTAAATACTTGCAAATTTAACTCATTTCAGAGTTATACTTGACAATAAAATTAACCAAATTGGCATAGTTTCAGGGAATGAATGAGTAACTTATCCAAAATAAGTACCTGACCTCATGAATTGGCACAAGGTTGGATTAATCACATGCTTTATTGTCCCTCTCAACACGCTTGGTTAAGCCACTGCAGTGTCTCTCTGCGGCCACAGTGATGTAAAATAAGTCCACTCTGTTCTTAATGTCTTGTTTCACTTTTAAAAAATGTTCAGACAGCTCAGTGAAAAGGCAAAAGTCATCTGAACTTTAAATAACTGAACAGCTGCCTTTTTAATGTCCCCTTGTTTCCTTTACAAT
Organism: Cheilinus undulatus; assembly: GCF_018320785.1. NCBI lineage: Eukaryota > Metazoa > Chordata > Actinopteri > Labriformes > Labridae > Cheilinus > Cheilinus undulatus. The sequence continues at coordinate 32,729,575 of NC_054885.1, read as the reverse complement.
CCATGACAAGTTCCTTTTTCTGTGGTTAAGTTTATGTCATTTTCAATCTGTTTAAAGGTCCTTATTTTCTTTAAATAAAGTCATTTAAGTAAGGACCACTTTGTCGAGAAAGACACATGCTCTGCTGTCTGCTGTCATAAATATTTTCTGTATTAGCAGTTATTCATTGGCACGTTTTGCGTTTCTTTATATTTAGCATTGTGGCTGTTCTTTGATCACCTTGCCCCTCCATGAGCCTATGTGGAAAGTACCAAGCAGGAACAGCTTTCCTGCCTTCTCTGTGCCTACAAGGAAAGCTTTAGACAGGGAGAGAAGGAGCAAAAAACCCCAGAGCAGAGCAGACATCAATGACAACAGAATGACATTGATTAAGTCACATGCTGCATAAAGGTGGAGCTGGGGTGGAGGAGGGTTGTAAAAAGCAGCTTGTAGAGGGAGCCGCAAAGCAAAGCCAGGCTAGAGTAGCTAAATAAGGCAGCATGAGTGCGATTAACCAATAGCATGCTTGGAGTGAATCGGCTTGCCGTCAGCTGATGAGGGCTTGCATGAGATCAGCTGATCTCAATTATGTGGCCAACGTGAACTAACGCTATAGGTGCGATTTCTCTATCCAAGCAGGACGTGAATTAGTTTAAGACAGTACAAAAAAAACAAAATGAAACAAACATGGCAGCACAGGCCCTTAATGTCTAAAAAATGTTCATTTGGACTTGCCAGGTGAATGTGGCTTACGTGAAATTTAATGGGGTATTTAGACCAGGAATGAGACTAAACAGCTTGCTAAGATTTGAGTTTTGGCAGAGCATTGTGTTGCTTTGATGTCTGGTCTTTTTATTTCAGCTTAAATGCACCAGAAATATATTTCTCAAAATACCAGCCAGGAAATCTCATGCAAATTGGTTGTGCTTTTGCAGTTTCTGTGTGGGAGTTCTCAGGCTGTAGCTGAATGAACGACTAGAGAGGACGGCCATCTCTGGTTCATCACAGGTTCAGGGATTTCCTGTCAAAGTGTCCCTGAGCAAGAGAGAGAGCACCTCCCTTGGATTGGCACTGCTAAGAGAATGCTCAAATAAAAGAGCTTAATTAGAAATACAGCTTTGTTTATTTGTTAAAGCCTGGGGTTTACATTAAAAGTGTTATCTAACCACCAGAGGGGATAAATGTTAAAATGCCAGCTTGGTGATGTTAGAAACATGCACGTAAAAGCATAAAAAGAGATTTCAAGGCAGACTTTCACCCTAGGAGAAAATTCAAGTGACTCAAGACATTTAAGAGAACTTAAGACAGCAGATAGAGCTCACAAAAGACGAGTCTTTGATGTCTCCAGTGACAAACCAGAGCTTATTTGTGAATTTAATCCAAACCAAATCTGATGCAGTGAGAAAAGACATCCAGTCAGCCTCGGTTAATTTAACATGACTGATTTTTTTAGGGCCTTATGTAATCCCCACGTCTCATGCAAGATGTAAATTTATGCGCTGCTGGAAAAGTAAAGGTCTGTGAGTGTTAGGAGGAAACAGAGGAAGAAGCAGCAGAGAGCAGATGCTAGCATCAGTCCTGCAAATGACCCGCTCACCCCAACAGCTGGATGAGCCTTTTTCCAGACGTATCCCTACACAGACGCGCACATTTTCCCCTCTATCAGTTTGAATAAAAGGACAAAAATGGGATTGGAATGGGTCGTCAAAATGCAATAATCCCCCCAATTATCACCGCAGTAATTAGACCGCATCTGGTTGTTGTAGCTTGATTTCCTCATCCTTTTCTATGGAGCCTGGAGCACATTTAAAGGACTGCAGTGCTGCACATTTGCACTCTCCCGCCTCTTGTGTCAAACAGCAGTGCTATATTGAATGCAGGCTGCATACTTGCCACATTCAGCTCAGTGTAAGAATGCTGTACCCTCACAGACAGATGCATAAAACATGTCATCAAGCAGAATGTGATATTTACATGCAAATAGAGCCAGCACACAGGCGCTATGCCAGCACAGCCAGCCTGTTATGTACATGCATGTGTGCCACGTGCAGCATGAATGCATGTAAACCCCCAGCTTCGTGCAGAACACAAAACTAAGATGGACCTCTTGGGTGCCAGCAGGCTCTCTTTGGCACCGAGGGAAGAAGATGCTTGAGAAACAGTAGCCGTGCAGCAGAACTGGCAAAGGCTGGATCCTTCCCCAGTTACATAAGAGATACAAGAAGAAAGGCAAATGGGGAAGGGAGGGAGGAAGAAGGGGCATGAAGAGGAAAGGAGAAGCCAAAATGGAAGGAAAGGGGGGCTGTGTTTGGGATTAGAAGGAGAGAAAAAAGGAGGTGCATCTTTTACAGCACACCTTTAAATGTTGCAGAGAGATGAGACACTGCTCTGGAGAAGAGGCGGCATTGAAATCTGACAGAAAAGAGGATTTTTTTTTAAATAGAGGGGAGGAAAGAAATGGCTGCATGGAGCCGGAGCGACAGAGAGAGAAACGTGTCTCGAAAAATGGGAGGGAGGGTAGGATGAGACGGCAACAGCATCCTCTGCGATGCACAAAGAAGAAGGCCATGCACGCCTTCTCTCTCTCCACTTCCTCTTTTAACGTGAGTCATATCAGGGAGGAGGTCTCCAGTGTGTGGCATGGGTGCTGTAGGTGTGTGTTATGTGTTCTGTGTGGTGCAGGTTTGCATAAGCAGTGGTGATTTTGCCACAGGCATCCCCATGCAAAAAAAAAAAGGCAGCCAGAGCAACCATCTGTGCAGGACGCCATGACTGGGTGAGAGGGTGAGTGAGTGAAAAAGAGGTCGCTCATGAGCGTGCAACACTGATACTGTCATCAGCGAATTATGCTGCAAAATCTGTTTGTTAATGACCTTTTTCTCCTTTGACAAAGATGAGACAATAACAAGCTATTAATAGATCTTTTATAACAAACCCTCTGATGAAATGCAAGCTTATTTTTCATTAGTGAGACATAATTAGACTAAAAAGTCTGTGGATGGCTGAGGAACATTCAAGATCTTTGATATTTCTCTACTGTGCATATAGGTTGATTGCAGTAATGGGATCTAGATCCATACATTTTCTACACGGGGGCTGGAGCCTATCCCAGCTGTCATTGGACGAGAGGCGGGGTACAGACATCTAGAGACAAACAACTAGGCATGCTCACACTCACACCCACGGGCAATTTAGAATCAGCTAACAAGCACGTATTTGGTGGTGGGAAGACTACCCGGAGAAAACCCACACATGCACGGGGAGAACATGCAAACTCCACACAGAAAGGCCCTGACCAGGACCCATCTCGCTGTGAGGCAACAGCACTAACCCCTGCACCACCGTGCAGCCCTAATGAGATATAGATGATGTGCAAAAGTCAGATAGGGGGCAGGAAGTTAAGAACAGTGGTCAGGAATCAGTGGCTTAAAATGAAAATTGTGGGGTAAGTGACAGAGTAATGACGTTCATGGGCGAGCCTGTGCTACGAGCCTGCTTTTTATATGAATGACAGGAATTGGCACCTTTTGACACCTGGTTTCCTTCTTCCATGTTATAATACACATTTATAAAAGCCAGACTGGGATAGAAAAAAATGAGGCTCAGCGTTGGTTCATGCAGGACATGGTAGTCATTCACTTAGCCATGATCAGCTGATGGCTAGCTGATCCCAGTTATCGCCTCCAAGATACCACAGCCAATCTCAGCTCTTTCTCTCAACACAGCGGTGTATTTAAATATGACATACAGCATGCAGATGGTTGAGTGGTTTAAGGCGTGCAACATGTACGCGGGCAGCCAGGGTTCAAATCCAGCCTGTGGCCCTTTGCTGCATGTCTCTCCCCTCTCTCATCCCTGTTTCCGCGTCTATCCACTGTCCTCTGCTATCTAATAAAGGCATGAAGAGGCCAAAATAAATAAATGTGACGTACTTTTCACTAATCCCTGCTTGCATTAATGCTGACGCACCATGCTGCTGCTGTTGGCAAAACTTCACCACCTCTACCCCAGCCTCCTCTTTTATAGCATAAAGCTTGTAGCCCACTCATACTGAGATTTCTGCTCCTACAGATTATTTGCTTTTGAACTTTTTTAAAAATTGTATTCAGTATGCATTTTCAATGTATCCATGTTGGGGTTTCGAGCTGCATGCTTCTTGGAAAGTCAAAGCATTGCTTGGCTAACCCAGGGAGCATCTTTTGAGCATAGAGCAAAATGGATTAAGAAAGGCAAAAAGGGGTCAAAAATGGTTAAAAAGACTGGGGAAAGCAGTTAAAAAGTGGCATGAAAGGGTCCGAAGTTGTCAAGAATGAGCAAAAAGTGGCAAAATTGAACAAGAGTACCTTGATGCAGACAAGATGGCCGACATACATCCAATCCATACCGGAAGTCTCAACCGGAAGTCCGTACATCTAAAGTTAGGCTTAGGCATTAAAACCCGAGTGGTTAGGTTCAGGGTAAGGCAGTGGGGAAGGTGATATATTTGAGATCCTGCACCAAGGGTTAGGCTTAGGTGCAAAAAAGACTGACAAACACTGGCAGCTGAGTCCAACAGGAAGAAGAAACTTCCGCTTGGGACTTCCGGCATGGATTGGATGTATAGCGACGCCCATGTCGGCCATCTTGACTGCGGTTGGGTCCCTCTCAAATTGAAGAGTGACAGCAAGGGCTGCACGGCGGTGCAGGGGTTAGTGCTGTTGCCTCACAGCAAGAAGGTCCCTGGTTCGCTTCCTGCCTTTCTGTGCAGAGTTTGCATGTTTTCCCCATGCATGCGTGGGTTCTCTCTGGGTACTCCCACCACCAAAAACATGCTCATTAGGTTAACTGGTCCTAGGTGTGAATGTGAGCATGCCTGGTTGTCTGTCTCTATATGTCAGCTCTCGGTTGACTGGCAACCAGTCCAGGGTGTACTCCGCCTCTCGCCCAACGACAGCTGAGATAGGCTTCAACCCCTGAACGGGATAATGAGGTACAGAAAATGGATGGATGGAGCAACACAAATTGTTTACAGGGGCAAAATAGGGGCAAAAACATGAGGCAAAAGTTGTAAAAATAGGTTAAAAGGGGCAAAAATTGGCAGAAAATAGTGGTAAAACATGGTTATACAGGGGGGTTACACATATGGGTTTATAAAAGCAAAAATGGATAAAGAAAGGCAAGAGGGGGTCAAAAATGGTGGAAAAGATTGTGAAAAGCTGTTAAAAATGGTAAAAATGGGTCAAAATGTGTCAAAAAGTGGCAAAAATGGGTGAAGAGTGGCAACAATTGATATACATAGGCAAAATGAGCAAAAAATTACAAAACAGGGGTAAAAACATATGACTAAAGAAGTAAAAAAGAGTTAAAAAAGTTCTTAAAATTGGTTATAAAGTATTTAAATATGTTACAAATTAGTGAAAGAAGGTTAAAAGTTGCTAATGCTGGCTTAAAGATGCAAAATTTAAAAATATATGGCAAAAGTGGGTGGAGACAGTGGTGAAAGGGGCCTAAAGTGGAACAAATAAGTAATTTGAAAGTCAGGACCACATAGCAGCTGTATACTCTTTCAGCTCAAAATGAGGTAACTGTTAGCCAGCACACTAGCACCACTGCTGCTGGTCTAAAATACATGGAGTGATAATAAACCACTACTGTGGAGGGCCCATACACTAGGTTTTCAGGGGCCCAGTCAGCTCTGTGGCAGGCCTGACACCACCAAGGCTCTGACTTTACTGAGAGCAGTGAAATAATCCTTGATACCACAATCCTGATGGTTTTGGGGTCTTCTGATCATTCTGGGGCGCAAACTGGGCCTACAAATCTGCCCTTAAATTCTCTAGTGGGTTGCAAGCATATGACCAAATGTAAATTAGCTGCCAAAGTCGGCCTTCATTGAGTTTGCACACTTGTCTGGACTGTGTGTCTCCAAACAAGGAAGCAACAAAAGAAAGCAGTGAACAAAGACAAAAAGTACACAAATTAAAAAAGAGGAGGAGCAGTCTGTCTGGCTTTTTTAGCAGGAGTGAGCTTCTTTTTGTTTTAGCCGTGTCCTCCAGAGATGAGCGCAACCACAGTTATCAGAACTCAACACAGTGTAGGAGTAAACATGAAGGACATGACAAGCATGTTTTTGTGCATACATGTGCATTGATTTTTTTGTGGATGCCTTCAGATGTGAGCTATTTCTGTGTGCATTTTGGTGACTCATCTCTCCATAAGCGCTGATCGATGCTAATGTCGAACAATAATGATAACCGGCGGCTGCTGCAACCAGGAGGGAGGAAGAAGACAGGAAAGGACGGGCAGGAAGTAAGGGAGCGAGGAAATTTGGTAATGAGGAGGCGTGTGGAGAAATTTAGAGGGTGTAAATCTCTGAAGGATACATGAAAGAGCCCTGAACAAATGAATATGCAAACGCACTCACATATACATCTTTCACCGCTATTCCCTCTGGAGCCTGACAGAAATAAATAATATTTTCAGAGGTTGTAAACAACCGCTGACTTAGAAATATATATATTTTTTGGATATTAGCACAGATGCATCAAAGCCTGTTTATAAATAGATGAAACAGCATGAGTGGAAATGTTAGGTTGTGTTATTGGAGTGTGTGAAAGTTTTAAAAATGCCAGTCACTCTGAACAGATGACTCTTTAATGAATTCACTCAGTCATTCAGGGGATTCAGAGAGTATTCAGACCTCCTTTCACTTTTTTCAGCCTGATGCTACAGTCAAAAAAATTCATTTTTATTCTCATTAATCTACACTCAGTACTCCATCATAACAAAGGGAAAACAGAATTTTAGAAATTTTTGTCAACTAATTAAAAATAAAAACATTTAATATCACATTAAGATAAGCATACAGACCCTTTGGGCTCAGGTTCCTCCCATTTCTCTTGATCTCTCCTGAGAGGTGGATGCTCAGGCTCTAATAGGTGAAGATTTTGAAAAACAAACCAATGTTTATATGTAAAAGGATTCAGATAAAATGTATGGATATATGTGCACATAGAAATCAGTGTATTTGCTGCAGATTCATAAGACTGGACGTCTCTATTTTCAGGCTAAAATGAATCAAAGTGTCAGGCTGTGTCTCTGTCTGGCTGTCTGGCCCATTTTTAAATCTCCACGCTGGAAGGAGTGAGTTTGACCTGTAGCCCTGGCTGGTGTGTATTTAAATCCTCCTCTCTCCCTTGACGCTCTTGAGTCTGTGTGACTTACTGACATAGAGAGAGTGCAGCAGGGGATATCCAGTGTCCTTTAAGTGGTATGTAAATATTGTGCTACAGTCTATTTGTGGAGCAAGGCATTTTTTTGATGTCAAAGCCAGAGTGAGACTTAAATAACTCTGAAATAAAGGATCCAAAGTGTGGCTTTAGGGCTTAAAATGTGTTGTGAGAGCAGATAGTTTGACACGCCGAAGCAGCTTGGAGAGAATTTCTGTTAGTGTAGCCACATAACGGAGAGACAGTTGACAGTAACCTGGCAAACGACGCCTTGTGTGTTTCAGAGAGAGGTATTGTGGTGGCTTAAATACAGATCAGCCTCTCATAAAACACACAGCCTGTCAGGTGAAATGACAGCGCTGATCACGGTGCATTGAGCTCCGTGAAAGGAGTGTTTTTGTGTCTGACACTTGTGATGAATAAAGGAGAAGGCAGACTCAGAGACAGCATTGATTTTGCTCTCTGAGAGACGCTGCCTCTTCTTTTAACTGGGACAAAAGTATCCAAGTGTACATGGAGCTGTGAGCTAAGGCGGGGCTATACGGACCAAAAATCACATGCCAGTGTTTTTTTTCTGGGGTGTCAGACTTAGGGCCTGTGGGCAAGGCCGTCCATGAGGGGGGTGAAGGGGAGGGCTATCTGGGGCCCAGCCAAATGAGGGCCCATGGGGGTCAGCAATAAGTTAATCTGTGATAACCATATTTTATGTTGGTTTATATTGTCTTTTTACAACAAATATTTCATTCATTTATGTTGTATTATAAAGCATTCTTAAAACAGAATCAAGATGGACTAACAGTGGCCAAACGGGCAGAAAGAGTGCTGCAAATGCATTGAAATGGGCAAAAAAGGGATGGAAAGAGTTTAAAATGTATGAAATGGGGTTAAAAAGTGGCAAAAATTGGTCTAAAGTGGAAAATTGTGTATAAGAGGTGGTGCAATGGAAGTGTTAAAGTGGCAAAAAGCTGTCCAAAGTCACAAAAATTGGTCAAAGGGGAAGAAATAGGCAGAAAAAGTGGTGCAAAGGGATTAAAAAGTGACATTATTGGTTCAAAGTGGCAAAATTAGGCATAAGAAATTGTAAAATGTGGTTAAAATTGAAAAAAATGAACAAGGAGTGGTGAAAGGGGATCAAAAACTGGCAAAAATAGGCAAACAAATAGTGAACTGTGGTTAAAATTGGCAAAAATTGATAAAGAGAGGGTTGAAAAGGAGTTATTAGTGGTAGAAATGGGTTAACAGAGGCAACTTAAGATGGAATGTGACAAAGTAGGCAGAATAAGTGATAGAAAGAGATTAAAATGTATGAAATGGGGTTAAAAAGTAGCAAAATTTGGTCTAAAGTGTAAATGTTGTACAGAAGAGGTGGCGCAAACAGACAGAAAAAGTGGTGCAAATGATTAAAAAGTGGCAATATGGGTTTAAAGGGGGCATAAGAAATGGTGAAGTGTGGTAAAATTTGGCAGAAAAGGAAACAATGGTGAAAGGGGACTAAGAAGGTTAAAAATGGTCAAAATAAGTAATGTTATGTTAAAATGGGCAAAAATGGATAATGAGGGTGCTGAAAAGGGGTTAATAGCAGTAATGAGTTAGTAAAGGCCATTATAGCTGGAATGTGGCAAAAACAGGCAGAAAAAAATAGTGGAACAAGTTTAAAAGTGGTGCAATGGAAGAAGTGGCAAAAAGTGGTCTAAAGTGGCAAAAATGTGTTAACAGTGGAAAAATTGTGCAGAAGAGCTGATGCAAAGGAATTGTTAAAGTGGCACAAATGGGTTCAAGTAGCAAGAAGGTGTTTACAGTCACAAAAGTGGGTAAAAGTGGCAGAAACAGGCAAGAAAAGGGGGTGCAAAGAGATTAAAAAGTGGAAATACATTCAAACACAGGATACCTTGTTTTGTCTTGCAATGACTCAAAACATGCATTTAACAGCACTTCAAATTAAATAATCATGCTTGTTAATATTGTGTCACTTCCTCATAACTTAAATTCCTATTGCAACAGTTCCAATGAGAATAACAGAAGCAGTTTGATAAGCCTAAACTCTCTTTATATGTAGAAAAACATTTTTAAAATGTGAGTAAAACGATGGAATTTTAAAAAGCATCATCTTAGTTAAACTATTTCTCATCCTCTATCAGGAATAAAACACCTAAAGAAATCTGCTTGTCAGTAACACCTTTTCTGTATAGTGCAGGATATTCTGTCTGATCTGTCAGTATGGGATACGTGACACACACATTTCTTTCATTTAACGGTCAGACATCAAACGGCACGTTTATTAGCAACCATTATTGCAGTGTATACGGCGCTCTATGGGTGAGTTTGTTATTGCTGTGACATGCAGCCAACAGCTGATAGGTGAGGGACAGTTGCAGTGAGATTAGTGGAGGTTAGAAGGTTAGAGCTGCAGCAGGAGATGAGAGGAGTTGAGGAAGTAATGCACATCAGCACTTTGTAAGCTGTCACTGCATGAATTTATGCACTAATTAAACACTATTCTTACCACTGTAACTACGCACACGTATTAAGCAGCAGTAGATTTATTCCATGGATGATTTATTTTCCTCAGTCTGCTGGGAACATGCGGCTTGAATGAGCGTGCGCACCCATGTACAAAGAGGAATGGAGAGAGGCATCTGGCTGCAGACCTCTATGGTGGGGTGTTTCAGGCTCATCTGTTACAGACCTCTATAGTGTGTGGTTACTCGGTGAAACTGTTGGTGGTTCTTACTGTAAACAATCTTTTTACCAAGCATTGGGGCTGGCATCCATTTTTTTTATATCAACATCAGTATAAACTTTTTTGATATCAGTATTGTCCTACCTTGTTTGAAAATGGCTATATCTCAGAAACTCAACAGCCCTACTTGGGGCGCTGCAGTGTATCATGCATCATGTCTTCCTAGATGCCCTTAGATGCCTGATAGTGTGAAGAACTGCTTGTAGACAGCCATTTTCCTCTCTGTATCTCTGTTTCTTCATAAAAATATGCATGATGCAGCAGCTCTCCTGTCAGGGGATCCGGCAGCCGCTTCTCTGGACAAGACCGGACAAATAACACCTGAAACTCTCTTTAGAAGCTACTCCGTACCTCTCTGTGAATAAACTGAAGGCAGTCTATCTGGACTTTTCTGGGTCTGTAAGTGTTTTCTCTGCAAAAAAAGGGGCATTTAAAAGGCTCAGAAACAGGCATGGCTGTAAGCTCCAGGGGTTGTTGTGCATTTGGACGCCTCTGTCATTCACCCTGCGTGAACTGCTGTCCTTTGTTTCGTCTCTGAAACACAGCGGTGGCTGTCTGCATTGTCATTGACAGGCAGAAAATGACTGTGGGAATGACTGACTCAGTATGTTTACATGCAGTTAGAGAGAGTCCAGGTTTTGTTAGTCTGACTAACAGTGGACTTTGAAAAGATATGTAAACATGCGCCAGACTTTGACCCAGATAGCAAGCGGACATAGCAGATCACACTGTCATCCTTTATCACCATGCAGTGGTTCTTAACTAGTAGATGGGGCCCAAAAGTGGGTCTTGGAGCCAGTTTTGGGTCCCACAAATGGCTCTGAGTGGCATGGCGGGCGTTACGAGCAGGTGGCTCTTGGATGTTGGAGATCACTGTTCAGCCCAGAGGAGGGGTCTTGGGACTAATGATTGAAAGTGGTTCCCACTTGACTACCTTGGAAAAGTGCTGGCTTTTGGCTGCCCTTCAATCTGCAGTTTTGATTTTTGGGGACTTATATTAAGTCAGGAAGTTTCAGCCTTTAATGTTAGAGTTACAGAAGGACAAGAATCCAGTTGAATGTCCTACCATGCATGTAAACATACTGACTGACTCATTTATTTTATTACCAGAATGACTTACTCACTTTCTCCTTCCTTTATATCTCTGTCTTCCTCTGTTGATCTCTCAGACATGGCGTTCCTGCCGGTCCTCCTACTCCTGCTGCTGTCTGTTACTCATCGTGCCATCAGTCAAGACTCAGAGGACTCCGAAGCTCTCCCGAGAGGCTGTGGCTGGGGTCTTGTGCGTCCCTACACTCTCCTCTGTGACCTGGACTCCATATGGGGTGTCGCTGTCGAGTCAGTGGCTGCCGGCGGCGTGCTGACTGCCATCCTGCTCGCCTTGGTCCTGCTGTGCCGTTTACGCCACATCAGTGAGGCTGAGAAGCGCAGCGGCGTGGGACCAATCCTCCTGCTGCTCCTGGGTGCCCTCGGCTTGTTCGGCCTGAGCTTTGCTTACCTGATCGAGCAGGATGAGTCGTTATGTTTGCTCCGCAGGGCCCTGTGGGGTCTCTTGTTTGCAGTCTGCTTCTCCTGCTTGCTGGTGCAAGGAGTCCGCCTGCGCAGGCTTGGCCGGGAGCGCAGGAGCCCCGGCGGCTGTGCCCTTACAGGCCTTGCATTGGGTTTAAGTGCCGTGCAGGGCATCATCGCCGCTGAGTGGCTTCTTCTGACCGTGCTGAGGGAGGGCCGAGCTGCCTGTCAATACCTACCCCTGGACTTCTCGCTAGCATGCAGCTATGTGCTAGCCCTCCTTCTGGCAGCAATGACCGCTGCCTCCCTGGCCCTCTGTGCGAAGACTCGTCAGTGGCGCTGCAATGCTATCTGGCTGCTGGTGACCTGCCTGCTGTCGCTGCTGCTCTGGGTGGCTTGGGTGGGCTTCTATCTGTACGGTAATGCCTGGCTGGGGAGGTCCCCGGACTGGAACGACCCGGCTCTGGCGATCGCTTTAGTAGCTCAGGGCTGGCTGCTGCTGATCTTCCATGCTATTCCTGAATCCCACATCTGCCTGAGACCCCCTCCACAGCCCACCGCCCCGGATTACTTTGACACTTCCCAGAACTCAACAAGGATGAGGGAGACCAGCTTTGATGAAGACATCCCTCTTTCTCACAGGCAGTTTGTGGAGAACCAGGGCTACGGTTACAGCGATGAGAACACCGCAGGTACCATCCAATATTTCAGAGCAGACAGGATGATGTGTGCAGGCAGATTGTAGGTGGAATGTAGGCCAGAGTGAGTAATACATCAGCAGGAAATATTTGCATGTGTGGCAAGAAATAAGCGCAGGAGGATATCTCTATGGTGCAATCCTACACAGCAAGTGTTTCTTCCTGTGATTCGTCACTGTAAGTGACCTCTTTTCTCTGTCTGCACGGTGCCAGGCTTAAGGAGCGGCGGCGGTGCTGGCCAACACAACAGTAACACCGGCGCGAGGCCCAGTGCTCCTTTCCGCAGCAACGTGTACCAGCCCACCGAGATGACCATGATCCTGAACGGGGGAGCGGTGAGTACATCCTCCCAGTCACAGGTACACGCCGCTTACACGCCGCTCTCTCATTCGGCCGAGACTGCATGCACATTTGTGCGTTCAAGACCGTACGCCATTGCACAAGAATGAGGGAGAGGTGTGAGTGTGGGTGTGCATTATCAGATTGAAGGTGCATGGTCATAAGTCCGTGTGGATCACAGTTTGTGGGTGCATGCGTGGATGAGTTTGTCACAAATGGCATAGAGAGCGTCCATAAGCTCTGTGTGTAAAAAAAAGGATGCAGCGATGCTATCTGTCCACCGAATGATGCAACTGTCCGCCTGCTTGTCACACCTTTCATTACACAGGAGTAATGGACACCCTGGCTGGCATAGATTAACTTTTTCCAGCCTCTGTTATGTATTTAGCCCACAACACAACACCTCACTGTCGTCACGATGCCTTCTCTTTCTTATACCTGAAATATAACATAGAGACACTGTTACATTTGTCTGATTTCTACAAAGTAAATCGTCTTAATGGGGAGCTGCTGGGTGAGTAGGTCACACAAATCTGTTCTTCCAGTTGGGCGTGGCTCCATTCCAAACTCGCCTTCCCTGATTCCCAGTTTTGTCTTCTCCTAATAAACAAATATTTTATTTGCAGAGATCTACAGATTCCAAAAGTTAGGGCCCATGTTTTACATAGTAATTTAGCTTGATGCATATACACTATATGGACAAAAGTATTTGGCCACACTAGTTAATTATTGGTTCAGGTGTTTCATTCAGACCTGTTGCCACAAGTGCATAAAATCAATCATCTAGTCTCCATTTTCAAACATTTGTAATAAAAAATGGGTCGTTCTGAAGAGCTCAGTGAGTTCATGTGTGGTACTGCCACCTTTGTAATGAGATGGTTTGTGAAATGTCATCCCTGCTGGATATTCCACAGTAAACTTTATGTGATATTAAAAGAAAATGGAAGCATTTAGGAACAACAGCACCAACATCCCCAAGTCAAATACCCCCCCCCCCCTTTTTCTGTTCCAACATGACTGTGCCCCAGGACACAAAGCAAGGACTATAAAGACATGGTTTGATGCCTTCAGAGGGGAGGAACTAGACTGGCCTGCACAGAGCCCTGACCTCAACCCCATCTAGCACCTTTGGGAAGAACTGGAACGGAGATTGCAAGCCAGACCTTCTCGTCCAACATCAGTGACCGACCCCTCAGAGAATGAATGGGCACAAATATCCACAAAACACATTTAAATCTTGTGGAAAGCCTTCCAAGAAGAGTGGAGGCTGTTATAGCTGCAAAAAGGGGGGCAACACCATACAAAAGTACATGTATTTGAGTACAGTGTCATTACAGGCCTGTTGGTTTAATGGTCAGGTAGCGAATTACTTTTGTTTATGTAGTGCATATAAAACCAAAGAATAGTTATTTTCTAAGTTAATTAAGACATTTCAGTGCAAAAATTCCACATATTGCGCCTTTAATTGTAGTTAGGATCTGCAGCATGTGTAATTGGGACATCCTCTGCTTCTGTATGCATGGGTGTAAAGCTGCATGCATGCTTGTATGATGCTATGCTGGTTATTTATCACTTGTAAACCTACTTTTCTCTTCTGCAGGTGCCCTCTGCTCCTCCTACCTACACAGGGAGGCAGTTGTGGTGAGCGCAAGGATTGGAAAGAAGATGTGTGGAAGAAAATGAAGAGAAGGAGAGGATGGAGAGGAGAGGGTGAGGAGGGTGGGGTTCCCAACCCCTGGAAGAAGGGCTCGCCTGGTTGGACTGGACTTAAAAAAAAACATGGATTCCAACAGCGCCCTTTCCTTCTGTGTACAGACTATAACACTGACTGTGTGCAAATGAAGCGACGTATGAGTGCGTGAGAGACTGAGAGAAAGTAGGGCATGGAGGACAGAGCTGAAGCTCTTCTAGCACACAAATATCTCAAAATGTGACCGGCAAGTAGCAAAACAAAAGTGACGCTGACTCAGATCTGAAAATATCAGTATTCTTTGATTTGCTCCCTTGAGACGACAGCACTGTAAGCATCCTTGAAAACTGTGAAATCTTTTTTTGCTCTCTTTCCTGTCAGTCAGGATGTTTTTTTCTACTGCCCCACTAAAAAATTCTGTGGAAACATTTGGCTCTGTCCTCCATCCATCTGTAGGTGAAGACAGAGCACATGGGTGACTGTACAGCTCAAGCAAGAAAGAATCCAGCTTCTGTGGGTGTGTATGTAGAGTAAATGAGAGGCAAAGGTGTGCGTGTGCTCCTTACATCTCATACAATAAGCCTTCCCTCTCTGAACTGTTTCCCACTCCCTCCCTGTTTGCATTTCTCTGCACCGTCTGTGAATATACTCCTCTCACCTCGCCTCATCCTCCCACCTGCATGGACACTTTGCAAACAAACTGTGAAGAACTGAAAGGACGCTCCGCAGCAGCCTGGAGCACCTGAGCAGAAGGATGACAAGCTGCTACTGAACTACTGTTAAATACAACAGAGCAGAGTGGATTCTGATTGGACGTGGAGGGTGTCAGTCATCGGCGGAGGGTGGTGGAGGCAGCGCTTGGTAAATCTAGGTCAGACTTTACTGCACGCTGCTCTCCCACATCTCCGGTGGCCACTGGCGGTTTGAACCAGCCAGGAGAAACTGTCACTTTATATCAGCAGGAAACGGAGCGAGGAAGTGAATCGGTATCCTGTTCTTACTTCCTCTATCAGTGTTTTATGTGCGTGTACGTGAGTGTTGTGGTTTTATGAGTGTCAAGAAGGCAGACACGGGGTTATTCGGAGTCAAGGTTGCATTCTGGTGCTAAATATTTCTCCACATCGCTTCCCAGTGAGGATCTGAGCTACAGGAATGGCACTGATGCAGATCCAGTCGTCAAGCATTGAGTGACAGGGTATATATAGCAGTGTTAATTAAGCTATGACTAAAAATGTTAGTTAAATACCTTTTTTTTTCCATGAGAGACTAGACTAAGACTAGCTAAAAATAGGTCTGTGATGATATAAACTGATGGAAATTCATTCAGTTTTTGTCAATGACAAGGAAATGAGAGTAAAATGTTAGTACTGGACTGCTTGAAATTCAAATTCTATGATACTTCTCCAATGCTGCTTGTAAGATAAGTCATCAGTATACTTTAAATCAATAGAGGGTATGCATGTGATGTCGCAGGCACTGCGAGCCTTTGCTGTTCCTGAGTAGCAGAAAGGCTGTACCAGTGACAGAGATCAGTATGGCTGCATACTGGGCCGTCCCTGACTTTATTTCAGCTGAAAAGAGCTGCCTTTCAATAATATCTTGCTTATGCTCACCACAGTCCGTAAACATCTTCAGCAGATGGAATATGTTTATACAAATGTATGGGGCCGTGACGTTACGTTACTAAAGCCTGAGAATGAAGCTGGGCTATTACATACGACCAGAAATATTCATTCAGTGATGAATATAAGCTAAACCCTACTCCATTTCCTTCCTCTTACCTGAAAAGAAAATAAAAAACCTTAAATTTAGCAGATCAGCCATGCATTTGAATAATATCGAAGGTGACAAGGCATCTAAGGAGAATGAATTCTTTTTGTAGCTGTACATAAAAAGTTGTGGTGTCCAGTTAACACAACTGGTTCTAAAAGAACTGTCAAGTCCACAGGCTCCACAATGCATACCACTCTGGCTGCAGACCACAGCTCTTAGATCCCCCCTCTTGCAGACCCACCCTTGTGTCAGGAGGGAAACACACACAGTGTAGGTGTGCTGTGGGAACATGCACAGTTAAAGCTAATGAAGCTATGTAAGCTATGTAAAAAAAAACATAGCTATGTAGCCAGCATAACCTATGAGAACGCTAACAAAGCCACGTTAGCTAAAACTGACATAGCTGCTGTAAGCTTAGTAGCTATGCTAGTCTTAGCTATGTTCGCTAAAGCTTTTGTTGCATAAGATACAGATAACATAGCTTTGTTGATTTACTAAGTAATAGAAATTTACATACTATTTGTAGCTAGCTAGCTTTAGCTAAGTTTGCTAACCAACATAGCCCAAGCTAAAGCTGACAAAAGCCACATTAGCTTTGTAAGCTTATGCTATATTTGCTAAAGATAGTGTAGCTACATCGCTATTGTAGCTCAACAGCTATGTAGACTTAGATATGTTTGCTAAAGCTCATGTTACTAAGGATACAGCTAACAGATGCTTTAGCTTAGACAGTTACATTGACTACATAGCTACAAAAGGTATGTTAGCTTTATTTTAGTTTGCTAAAGGTCATGTTGCTGAAGCTAATTAGCTACATTGGCTGAGCCAATGTAAATCATGGCTACTCCTAAAAAAGGGTCCATAAGTAATTAAATCCCAGATTTTATCTGTATTCCCGAAATAATGGGAAACGCCTGATCTAAAGCTTTCTATAAACAAAACTTTGACTATAAATCAGTTTCACATCCATCACTGATGAACTGGGCTGGTGTGTGCCTTCAGGCTCTGCTTTGTGCATAGAAGTCTAGTCCAGATACTGACCACAGTCTGTCGAGTATCTTCAAGCGGATATTATTTTTTTTCCTCCTGTTCATTCGTTCTCCTTTGGGCTGACAGCAGAATTTCAGAATGTTTTGCCTCTCAGCCTAAGTTTAAGTGTAAGACTAGGTTTAAAATAGCCACTAAATTTAACACTGATATATCGAGCCGAGGGGCTGGTGTGTTGAGATATCCGCGAGCCTTAGACAGATCAGATTTACAGTGCCGTCATGATCAAATAAAAGAGGGGTCAGGAAGATGATAGCTGGTCCAAAGGGAGAGAAATCCCGTGACTTCCTGCAGTCAGTCCAGTCTGTGTGAGAAAATGGCTCCCCAGCCTGCCTGCCTGTGTGTTTGTGTTGTGCGTGATGTAGGGGCGGCCATGCTGCTCTTCTTCGTGTCTTCTCCTCCCTCCTCCTCTTCATCCTCGTCCTGTCTCTCTGTGGTCGGCTCAGGCTCGAGTCCTCCGTGCCAAGAAGGACTCTTGTTTCACAGGAGTCTCCGTTTCACGCCCTCCATCGTCTCTCTCTCTCTTCACTGGAGAAGCTGTGTACATAGTAGTGCTGTAAAGCTTTGCTTGCTTGTTTACTTTTTTTTAACTGTAGGCTTAATTTAGACACCAGTATCATATGACCGACTGGAGAACTGACTATTGCAAACTGTTTTTATCTGGGAACTTCTTTTTTTTAAACTGGTTGGCTTTGTGTTCATACTTTTGCCTGTTGCTCCTTTTATGCTTTTATTTTTCTCTTGCTGGTGTCTTTATTTTTTAAAAATAGCATTTTGAAATGTTTTGCCAACACTAGATATGCTTTTATTTTTAATTTTTGTTTGATTAATGTTCAGATGAACTGATATGAGTTGTCATTTACAGGCTTTTACATTGTTTGTACCTCCTGAATTATCAGTCAAGATCATAGACTGTATATTTACTAGCCAGCACTTCTCAGTCTCCTTTTGTTGCACTGGGGTGAAGCCATAATTCCTCCACGACTGGTGCTGGATCTTCTTTATCAGATAGGAGTCTAAATAAAACTAACCTGGTCTTGTCTCCTAATTAGTGAGTACATCCATCAAAAAAACAACTGTCTTTCAGTTAACAATAAAGAACAAAACTAGGTAAACCATAAACTGCAGAAAAATATCGAACGAAGCCAGAATAATTCCAGCCATTTGGTTATCAGAGACGGCTTTTGTAGCAAATCTGCTGTGATCACCTTATTAAAAACACTTCAAACTAACCAAGAAGGATCTGCTTAAACACACAAGCTTGTGGTCACCCATGCACCTTATTATAAAGCATTGCACAAGCTAGGGTTGGCACCACTTTTTAACTGCTTTTCCCCCCTCATTAGGTCCTTACATTTACGCATTTAAAGAAACGAGTATACTGTGAAGTTAATAAGCCTTGTGTTCATTTCCGGGGGGTGTTTTACCCCTGCCTCTGCTTGGACTGAATGCATCCAACTCTTTAAAACTGGTGTTCTAACGTCAGTCACTGTGTGACTGAAACATTTATGACAAACAAACTTGAGATTCATGTGCTCATACTGCAGTCTGATAGTGTGACAAACCTCAGAAAGCTTCCTTTCACACACAGCGTCTCAATCAAATGCAGCTAGCAGTGAAATAATAAACGTCACTGTCAGCTGTAGAGCTCAACAGTACCTGCCCACTTTTTCAGCAGCGCTGGTTCCAGAAGCAAAATTCGCCATTCAAATCCCTCACAGACATGTTGTAAAAACCTCACTACTACTTCTAATGCATGAACCAAACTTAACAGCAACCTGAGTACTCATGACTATGAAACTTTGATTCTGTGCAAAAAAAGGCTTTAGAAAATGGAGAAAAAGATTGTTTTTCTTAAATGAACTTTTGTCGTCTACAATAGCATATAACATTGTTTTCTACTCAGATAGCTCCTCATAAGTCTAGCTTGGAAACGTTTGATAAAATGGCTAACAATCAAATCCGCTGTGGAGAAAATAAATGGGGTTTTTGCATCCGGAACCACACTATTGAGCCCTATAGATATGGGAGTTTAAGATTTTT
Organism: Cheilinus undulatus; assembly: GCF_018320785.1. Taxonomy (NCBI): domain Eukaryota; kingdom Metazoa; phylum Chordata; class Actinopteri; order Labriformes; family Labridae; genus Cheilinus; species Cheilinus undulatus. The sequence goes on along the minus strand of NC_054885.1, from coordinate 32,710,549 downwards.
TTTGTGATCTGGATAATTTGACTCAGTCCAGTAAGAGTCTGTTCTTTCAGCTCTCAAACAGCATGTATGTACATTTATGATACTGAAGCTTTTCATTATAATAAAAGTAAACCATGGACGTCGTCTCCCTTGATTCACATAAATCAAACTCGTCTGCAAATGGTACATCGTTACAGCCAGCTGGACAGCAGCAAATGCTTCCTGCTTGTTCTTTTATCTTAGATGAGGATGACACTTCAGTGAGGTCTTCCTTTCAGATACTGTAATAATTAATGAAGTTATGCTTAAATTAAAGTTATCAATTTTTATTGTTTCTTTTTTATTGTTTCTGATGTTGTGGGAAAACTGTGGTGAAATATGACTTAAATCCTGTATTCATATATTCCATACAGTGTCCTCTGTGTGTTCTCTGTTTCAGTGGCACAATGAAAGGAGAGAATTTGAAATAGCCAGTCTGTAAAGAATAAAAACTAAAATCCAGTGTGACAATACAATACCCAAGCTAGCGTAAACTTCCGAAAATCTGGTCTAAAGTCCGCATTACAAAGAGGGAGATTCCAACATGCTATGGAGCTAGTTCTGCACTTAAAGGATTTACAGCAGTTTAATGCCAGTGCATTTACTGATGAGGTTTTAATGGGTTCCCTAAGGGAATCAGAGCTGAAGCTGAGATTAGTTTGATTCATGTCACTCCCAAAAACACACCCATATATAATCAAAACACTAGAGCCAGGATTGTGCCTCTTCAAGGTTGCAAAATGTATACAGTCATGCTCTGCCATGCACTTTAAACAGTGCAAGTTTCACCTTCAAATAGGCCCCATTCCAGCCAAAATCCATCTCTGAACCAGGCTGTAAACAGGTTTATTTCTGGGGTGTGAATGTGGTTTCTTCACTTCTGTATTTGCTTCATATTTGCTTGGTTGAAACAACCATGTGGAAACTGAGACTGGCAATGTTTCTGTAGCGTACACCAGATAACATCACCAGCTCAGAATGTCAGCGCTTGTCATGGAGGGTACTTTGGCTTCACTTTTGTACAACTAGAGGAAGCAGAGATGTGCTGTCCAGCTTCACAGCTATGACAGCGGTCCATTTTTGGCTGTAACAGTTACAGGAACTGTAACAGCTCTGAATTTCATGCAGTAAACAACGACTTATCTGTGAATCTTGTGCGACAATTTTAGCAAACAGAGCAGGGAGGGCTAGGAAAAGAAACCTCAAATCCACCTACAGTCATTTTGGCGACACCTTGTTTTACAACCACCTTCGACTAAGAAAAGACCACCTCTTAACTGCTGCTGTATGTTTATGTCTTACCCACTGGCTATTCTAAAATAGGGCCGGCACCAGCCAGCAAGCTCCATGCCCAAACAGAGCCTGCCATGCTAAGTCAGACTCTGTTTGGGCCCTCCCTGGTCAGAAACAATCCACAGGTTTGTGTCCATGAAGAAGAACTGACCTCAGGGTTTGGGATGGTCAGCAGAAATGAGACGACATGTGGAGGTTTCAGTTCTCGTGAAGTCAACGTGGAATACAAAAAGAAAAAGAAAAAAAGAAACGTGACTTTGTAGATTTTGCACTTGTCGACTACCTATCTGTGCATGCTTATCACCATTTCTACATGTAAGACCTTTCTCAGACGTACTTTTGAATACTAACTCTATTTATGTAAGGGTCATGTGACAGCAATCATACTTTCAGTGTATATCAGATGACACACTTAATGTCTGTGTTTCCTTAAACACAAAAGAGAACAGGCTCTTGAGAGGGGGAAAGAAGTGGTCCGAAATAGTTTGAGTCCCCATAAAGGATCAAAAAAGCCGTCATCAGTGGACCTAAAAATAGCTTTCTCTGTTAGTTTGAAGCCTGGAGGGGAAAAAAGAGCAACTTCTGATGGATATCGTCTCTGTGTGTAAAATCAAATAGACTGTGGTGAAATTTGCACAAAACTTCTATATGTTAAGTTTGTCATCCCTGGGCAGCCCACTGAACACCCGTCGTCCCTGGGTTTGGCATGTCCTTGCCTGTCCTCTCCTGATTTGTCTTGCCTTCAGACTGTTCCAGCGGGGCAGCTGACAGGGGTGATATTGGTTTTCACAGCTGTGACTGTGCAGTGACGCAGCATGCCTATGTATAGAACTTTATTCCCCTGATTAGAAAAAGAAAAAAACAGTTAACTCTCGTTTCTGTAACTGAGTCAGGAAAAAAAAGTTCAATAAAAGTGTCATGTTTGTAGTTAACTTTTAATTTGCTGTGGTGGTTTTATTTCTGGGAAATGATGGTCACTCGTGTTTTAAAAAAATCAAGCAGTGAAACTTACAAATACTCTTATTTGTGAAAGTGAAATATTTCAGGGGTTTATGTTCAACGATTATGGCTTACAGCTCATGAAAATCCACTTTCTCTAAATATTAGAATATTGTGGAAAAGTCTGATTTCTTGTAAGTTATCTCTCTCACTCTGGTTCACACTACCACAATCATGGGGAAGACTGCTGACTTTACAGCTGTCCACTGCACCCTCCAAAAGGAGGTTAAGCCGCAGAAGGTCTTTGCTGAAAGGACAGGCTGTTCTCAGAGGCTGTATCAAAGCATCTTCATGGAAGGTCGCCACCACACGCTATTACTATTACTATTAACTACTATTGATCTCCATGTTGATCTTCTCCATTTATCTATACAGTTAATAGCCCTGGTTTATACGTGAAAAATAGAAGGGGAGAATGAGAAAAAACAACTGTTGTATTTTCTAATCATTATGCAGAAAATTGTGCCATTTTTGTGTTTCAAGGGTTATGTAGCCCTTAGCCCTCGCCCCTTCACCTGATGTGAACATGCAGAACCAAGGGGAAGGGCTAAGATAAGGGCTAAGGGGTAGAATTGGGATTCACCCTTAATCTAGTCTTTCTCATGAAAAAAAGCTGTTGACAAACATTTTTAATTTATAATTTTAGTCGATGAAGTTAATCTTGCTTTTTAGTCTCCTCTCCTCAATACAAAGTAGTATTGAGAAGGAGGCGGCAGAGGTAGGCGATGCTGAGCAGTGCATCTTAACTCGTTGGAAATGCCAAGTGTAGGGGGATCCATGTTACAGAGGTGAAATTGGCTGATTTAACACAACACCTACAGCAGACACCATGGTAAGACATGTCTTGTTACAATCATAAGAATTAAGAATTTCTTTGACTTAAGGAAACATCTACCATACTGTGAGACCTGAATTGCTGCTGCATGTCTTAATCACACATAACCACTGAAAAATTGATTTTGTGGTCAAACAAACTTTATAAAGCCCAATAAATAATAAAAACTGGAAAAGGCAGCTTTTTACAACTCAACATTTTAGTACAGTTACAGTGGTGATAGTGATGTGTATGTTTGTGGGGACTGAAGGGGAAAATGTGACTACATAGTCAAGAAAACAGAGATAGAATTTGTTATTGTATGGAAATAGAGCTTTCCTTGAGATGCTAGCAGTGCTAAAATTGATAAACTATATGCTAGCATTACACAAAGCAAAAGCTTCACTGCAAAGCTGCTTTTTATTTGCTGTAAAATGTTAGAAAGTATCCTGCACTTTTCAGAAAGCGTGCACTTACCATTCATTAACATGCACACATCACTCTAGCACAGTTACTTTGCAAACTAGGGACATAGCAGATTTTTAAGGATGTCCTGATAAACAGGCGTGCAGACTGAGGTACGATCCAGTGTTCTATCAACATCTCACTTGAGCTTAAAAAAACAGAAAAATTAGCCTACAACCTCTTTGGATGAATATAAAACAAGATGAAACTGACTCACTCGCCGTCACTATGATTTAATTCTTACTTGCTTTATGGCTGTTTAAGTCAGGAGCTATGTTTCAGATTTTCACACCATCTATTTGCATTCATCTTCTTTCGTTTTAGTTGTTGGGCAGTGTTATAAAAGCTGTTACCTTTGAGAACATGGTGTTGGCATAACTTGTAAAACAAAGCCCACACACTTCTATACTTTCTGAACTACAGACCTCTGTGAGTAAACTTGTTTGTATTTTTCACACATTCAGCCATGAATCAGAGCCCAGAAGTCCCTCTGCTCAGGCTTTACTATAACATCCCAGTGCCCCCTCCCTCCTACTGCTGAGTGATCCTGTTTCAGCCGGGTCCACTGCTGCCAGACTCTGTGGAGCTGACTGCACTATCAAATGTCCCCTGAATGAAATGGGTTGTTTTATCACTTCACCCAGTGGCAGCTGTCTCCCAGACATCCACATACCTGCAGAGGGAGATACATGACCCTCCCTGCGGCTCACTGTGAGGCAGTGTGCACCGGTGCCTGGGACGGCCGTCCATCATGAGACCGCCGCCTTGTCTCTGCAGATACACTGGGAGGAGAGTATCCTCTCAGGACCGCAGGGTTCGAGAAGGGATGGAAATACTTCAGGAGTGCACTTTATTCTCTGACTTTAATGACACCCAGGCAGGAGACGGCAGTGACAACCTGCACAGTCTTGTTAGCATGAACAAAAACATGAAAACAGTCAGAGAGGCAGAATAAGGTCTTTTTATCTATTTTTGCAAATCAAATTACATGAACTTTCCATGGCTGATGCATGACATTTAAGATGTTTGATGACTACGAGGTACAAAAATAAGAGGTAGGAGGAACTCAAAGTGTCTGACATTTGAAAGAACACTGAAAATCCATGTGAGAAAAAAGAAATATTCTGACATTATAAAACAATATGAAAACACTAGAGACACGCAGATCCAGTGCTAGTATTGAATGCTGGTCCAATCCTGACCCAAATATCTAGACCAGGCATCAGTGGCAATGTGCCAATTCATGGGGGCAGAGCCTTGAGGTTGATCTATACATTTCACTTCTATCACTCAATCTGTCAATCAGTCAGTCTTTGTATAGCACCAATTCATCTCAAGTTATCTCAAGGCGTTTGAGGTCTAGGCTGTGTATTATTATAAAGACCCAATGTTAATCACCATGAGCTCAGCACCAGCAGTACGTAGCATGCACACAGCATAGAGGGTTCTCACCACAAAGGCTGAGCAGGTTAAGTTTGCCATCTTGTAAGCATTTCTCTGAGAAACTAAAAAAAAAAAACATGAAATTTTACCGTGAAAGTGGTGCTTTCTTTCCTCTTAATCCCTCCTAACGATATATAGCTGCTATAAGTAGATCTGTAAATATATGGTTGATGCCTCCTAGTGTCCAATACTAGGACATAAATATAACCCAGGTTCCAAAAAAGTTGGGGTGTTAAATGTAAATAAGAATAGAGCGCAATGATTTTCAAAGCTCCATATTTTATTAATAACATTATATTTTATAAATAAGATATTGGATGTTAAATTGACATTTTACCACTTAATGAAAAAACTGAGCTCATTTTGATTTCTATGCCTTTTTGACATCTCATAAAAATAGGGACAGGGCAACAAAAGGCTGGAAAAGTAAGTGGTACTAACGAAAAACAGTTGTAAACAGGTCAGTAACATAACTGTGTATAAAAGTAGCATTTTAGAGAGGCATAGTCTCTAAAGATGGACAGCGGTTCACCAATCTGCCGAAAACTGCATTTAAATATTGTAGAATCATTTCAGAGGAGTTCCTCAACATAAAATTCCAAATATTTTGAATATTTCACCATCTACAGAATAAAAAGCCACCAAAAGATTCAGAGAAACTGGAGGAATCTCTGTGCACAAGGGACAAGGCTGAATGCTTGTGATCTTCAGGCCCTCAGGTGGCACTGCATTAAAACAGACATGATTCTTAACTGGAAATCACTGCATGGGCTCAGGTCAACTCCATAAATCATTGTTTGTCCACACAGTTCACTGTAGCATCATGTATCATGCAAAGAAGAAGCCTAATGTGAACACAATCCAGAAACACCACCGTCTTCTCTGGGCCAAAGCTCATTTAAAATGGACTGAGGCAAAATGGTAAACTGTTCTGTGGGCAGAAGGCCCTGTCCCTACTTTTTTGAGATGTGTTGCTGCCATTAAAATTCATAATGAGCCAATATTTTTCATTAAATGATAAACCTGATATGTTGTTTATTTTCTGTTGTGAATCAAATATGAGTTTATGAAATTTGTAAATCATTGCGTTCTGTTTTTATTTACATTTTACACTGTGTCCCAACTTTTTTAGAATTCGGACACTGAAACATTCTGAGACCACCACTGCTATGTTCATCCTCATCAGTTTCTCAGGACTGATTGATTAGAACTGAGCTATTTTAGCATGTCGTGAAATAGAAAGATCAATGGAGATCATTGGATTTCCTTTTCCTGCTTGGTCAGAGTTTCTGTCGATCACCTGTCAGCCAGCTCTGATTAAACTTCTTTTTCATATTCTGTTTCCCTGACATAGGGTGCTGCAATGCATGCAGGGTCACCTTTCAGTCTGACCTCAGCTCCTGCCTTGAACACAAATGCTCCAACCTCTTCAGTGTGATATGTATTACAGGGGAAAACAGACATGACAAGGGAAGGAAGTAGCTGCTAATCGTCCAGTGAGCTTTCAGCTGGAGGGGCTGAGAGGAAATATGAAGTCGGTTACTGGAGGCCTTTTTTCCCAGCAGTATAATATGTGAACCGTGCTGCATGCTGTTCATTTGTCGGGTGAGACTCGTAAAGGGAAGTGATCCATCAAAAAGGCAATGAAAGCAATCAACTAATTAGACACGGATCTCAGACCATAAATCCCCACATGGCCGTATCTTACTGGTTACAGGCGTTTTTAATGGCGTGTTTGACAGATCACTTTGGTCACTTTGACATCAACCTAACAGAGTGTAATAGCCTTTAAACACCACACAAACCTTGTACACAGCAGTGATTTCAGTTAATAGAAGGCTGAGGTCGTCACTTCCTGGTAAAGATGGAGTTGGGGATTTGTCAGGCTTGCGTACAGAAACATAATCAGTCCGCGAGGTCATTTTGGGCAGGGCGTCAGCAGGCTGGGGGTCATCAGCCACTCACCGGCCTCCGGGGTCATCTGGGCAGTGGGGGTGTGGGCCACAGTGCTTTGGGGGCTGGGGGACACAACCTGGATGGACACGTCTGAGTTGCCAGGCTGAAGGCTCTCCGGAAGATCTGTCATCGAAGAGCCGACTGGAGACGGACAAGAAAACCAGGACCATGAGCAGATTTCTTTGTTAAAGACTCATTTATTTTGACAAAACTGTGACATTTGTGAAGTTGTTATACCTGATAATTTTTAACAGAGCAAAATATTTTTAAGGCCTGGGTTTAAGACAATGAACCTGAGTGACAAACTATGACTCAGCCTCAGCTGCAAGGCTATTGTGTTGCCTTTTTTACCCGCTGCTAAAAGGCTCTTACTTTGACATTATGGGAGTAAGGCTGTGATGAATTAACTGCTGAATATGGCAAACAGGAGCAAGAGACAGACTCGAAATGATGCTAATAGTGAAGGTTCTGCTCTGTTTATGTCCTAATGACTGCTGTACTGGTTCTAAGTGAGGTTTTGAAAAGTGTTAATTACATTTTTATTACTCAGACCATCTGCAGCATCAGTTCGAGCCCTGCTGGAGCTTCTGAGTACCTTTATGAAACTCAGAAGTTCATTTCTCTGCTTCAAAATGTGATGCAGGGAGTCGGTTGCTGTTACGTAGATGTCTAACACCACATGCCATATAGACTGTCTCACATCTCCATGGTACATGATATACTCTCCCCTTTTAAAAGTATTAGAACAGTGAGGCCAGTTTCTTTATTTTTGCTGTAGACAAGAGACCAACCTCAGCTTTAATTTCCAGGATCTGATTCACAACTTAGAAGATAGCATTACTGTTGTTACTAATGTTAGGTGAGCAGAAGTACTGGAACATGCACTGACAGGTGTGTGCTGTTGCCCAGGTGTGTCCTATAACATGGATTATACAAACAATAAATAGTGCTGTTACGCTCAGTTTCAGATTTTGGTTTGAGTTATGACTATGAGATAGAAAAAGTCATGTGATAAAAAGACAAGTTCTAATGATGAGATAAAAAAAAGTCCTAATTGTGAGATTAAAAGACAAAACAACAATATAAAGTAATATTTATGAAATGGCAAATAGTAAGATTAAAAGACACAACAATGAAATCAAAAGACTTCATTGTGAAATATAAAGTGAAAAATGTGAGATTGAAAAAACTAAATCATGAGATTAAAAGGCCTAATTGTAAGAAGAAATTCATAACTGTAAGATTAAAAGTCATAATTGCGAGGTTAAAAGACAAAATTATGACATAAAATGTCATAATTCTGAGATTTAGGGACAAAACAATAAGAAGAAAGTCATCATTATGACAAAGAGTCAACTGTGAGATAAAAAAAAAGCTTAATTATGAGATATAAAGTCATAATTATGAGACAAAATTATGAGATAAAAGGCATAATTGTGAGAAAGAAGTCAGAATTTTGAGATTTAAAGGTGACATGTGAGATAAAAGGAAATTTTAATGAGATCAAAAGTCATACGTTGAGATTTAATGACAAAATAATGAGAAAAAAGTCATCATTATGAAGAGTCAATTGTGAAATAAAAAAGGTCTAATCTTGAGATTATATGAAAACAGTGAGTTCAAAAGTCCTACTTAAGAAATTAAAAAAGTCATTATTGTGAAAAGGAAATAATGAGACAGTCAAATATATTTTGTAATTTTGTAAAAAAAAAAATATTGATTCAAAAATGAGATGGAATTAGAAGATGAAATTTATGATTTTACTTATCATGAGTTGAAAAAAAATGAGATTATTTTAGGATTCTGAGATAAAAGAAATCATGAAAAACAGATGAAAGGTCAAAACTTTAAGATATAAAACCAAAATAATGTCATCAAAAGTCGAATAATGAAATTTCAAGTCAAATTTATGACATAAACGTCAGAGTTGTGAAACAAAAAGAAGAAATTGTAATATAAAGAGTTGTGAATATGGGGGGAAGTCATAATAATTTAAAAGATACAAAATTAGGGGATAAAGTCATTATTTTGAGATGGTAATCTAAAAATAAGATAAAAAAAATAATAGCAGATAGAAAAAAACTTCACTATAAGATAAAAAGTCACAATTTTGGAAAATTCTTGTTACAAACATCAATTGCTTAGAGTAAAAAAAAAAAAATAAGATGAAAAGTTTAGAAGACAAGTTTATGAAATAAAAAAGAGGAAATCATGAAATAAAAAATGTCATTATTATGGAAAAATATTAACATTATGGAAACAAGTAATCATTACAAGATTTTAAGCCAAAAATGAGATAAAAAATTACATTTTTGAGATTGAATGTTAAAATAATTTGATCAAATATCAAAATTCATAGTTATGAGAGAAGGTGATTATAATTCTAAAATAAATGTCAGAATTATGGGATAAAAAATGTGAAATATGAGATTAAAATTGGGAATAAATTGAGATATCCATAAACATGGGAAATATTTGAAATTCTTAAATTAAAAGTCAAATTTCTAAACAAATAAAATATTAATCTAAATAAAGCACCTAAATTAAAGTCACAGTTTCATCGTCCACCCTGAAAAGACTTGGCCTGGGGGGAAGTTTGTTTGCAAGAAGCTGGTTCCTGTGATGGGGGTTCTCTGGGACAGTGGACCAATCAGACAGCCAACAGAGGGTTAATTTAATATGTATAAGACTCCATAATGAAAGACTGTAACGACACTGTGTAATGCTATAGTACACCATGACAGCATCATAAACCTACAACTCACTCCTCTGCTCTGGCCTCACTTGGACTAAAAGTAAACATCCAACATGTCCGCCTAGAGTCAAGGACAGCCTTGGTGATTCATGAGCTGCTGAAAGCGACACCTGCCAAATAAACTGTGACCCTGTGACCCTGAGGTATCACCATGTGCCCGCCCTCTCAGTTCCTCTGCTCTCTCAGCTTTTGTTTTTCTCCTTGTCTCTGACTAATTCTGATTTCAGACTGTGAAATTTGGAATGGCAGAAGAGGTATCGCATGCTGGTCTCCTCGGGTCAGATGAGATGAGTGCAGCTGTTGCCGGATCGACTTAAAGGGCGTGTTTACTGGAGAGAGGCGGCTTCCCTAAATAATCCCTCTCTCTCTCTCTCTCTCTCTCTGTCTTGAAGCCATCCTCTCTCTACCAAAGACCCAAACATGGGTCATTTCTCTGTCTGTGCTGGAGGGGAGTGCCTGCTTTATCACGTACAAACAACAACAGGATAAAGCAGCAAACAAACTGCAACTTCAGCATCAGTCTTGCTCCTCCTCTAACTCACACACCTCTGGCTCCCTCCAATCCTCAGCCATTTCAGACTCTCTTGAAAAGTCAGAAATGGCTTTCAGCTGAGACGGCCTGGGCTGGCTCCCACACAAACACCTCCCCAGGCCCCCCCCTCCTGCTGTACTGTCGGGTCAGCAGTAGTGGTGCAGCAGCAGTAGCAGCAGTTAGCAGCAGCCCAGTGAGTCTGTGGAGGAATGCTCATAAGCCCAGCACCGCTGCAGTGAGCCTCTTTGTTGTGAGGAATGTGTCGGTGTGTGTTTATGACGGTGACATTGTTTGTGAGGTGACACGACACCCAGCTATGCTACATTCACTGGCAAAAGTGGCCGAACGTTAATTCTGTCATATGTGACAGTGAATAAAAAAACTATCTGATCTGGTCTCAACTCCTTTACCTGCTGTAGATCAGTATTGTTGTCATTTAGAGGTTAAAATAATCTTTGAAATCCTGGAATTTTGGGTAGTATCAGATTCTGTGCATCCATTTATGTCACTAAGCCGCTGACCTTGAATTTTTTCCCTGCCACACAAACATCTGTTCTAAGCCATGACCTCTAGTGTCAAACACTGAAACCAAAGCTAAACCTGCAGATCCTCAAGTACCCCTTTGAGGAAGACACATTTCCCTGTTATTATTGCAGAAATAATCAGGTCTAAAGCCTGGTTTAATAATGACCCAGGTCAGAATAGTTCATGGAAAGGAATGGGAGCAAATTTCTGCCATTGAGGAAAAGTACAAATATTTAAGGTAAGTTATTATTAAAATGTTTTTAAATTGAAAGAAAGAGTTATGAATGAGTCTTTATTATGACATAAAAGGTAAAAAATGAAAGAGAGCAATCAATAATCATGAGATCATAAATGAAAATTATGAGATGGAAAGTAAAGTCATCATCTTGAGATAAAAAGATAAAATGTATAAGATAAAAGTTAAAACTGTGACATGAAAAGTAGACACTAGGATGTTAAAAGTCACTATTGATAAATAAATATCCCATATTATAGAATTAAAATGTCAAAATTATGGTTAAAAAATCCTAAATATGAGACAAAAAGTCAGAATCATGAGATTAAAGACAAAGTTATAAGGTAAAAGTCAAAATTATGAGCTATAGTGTCCGCATTATGGGATCAGAGTCTAAATTATAGTCAAAATTGTGAATAAAATGTAGACACTAGGATATTAAGAGTCAGTATTGATAGATAAAAAGTCTAAATTATGGGAATAAAATGTCAGAATTACACGTAAAAGCCCTAAATGTAAGATAAAAAGTCAGAATTATAGGATTAAAGTCAAAATTATATGATAAAATGTAAAATTGTGACAAAAAGGAAAAGGCTGGATATTAACAATCACTACCAATAAATAAATAAATAAAATAATTACAATATAAAATTAAAAATAAATAAATAAATATCAAATGTACTATTAAATGACTTAATAAACCATAGTTATGAGATTAAAAAAGAAAAAAAAAACTGGGAAGTTCTTAGTTTGGGATACAAAACCATGTTTATAAGGTCAAAAGACAAAGTGCTGGGATGAAAAGTCAATATCATCACATTAAAAGTCAAAATTCTGAAATAGTGAGTCAAATCTTTTATATTAAAAAGTCAAAATAGTGAGATCAAAGTCAACATTTTGAGATAAGATGTCAAAATGATTGTATATAAGTCAAATTGAACAAAAAAAAAAATCAAACGTATGAGATTCAAATTATGAAATAAAACATTAAAATTTCAGATAAACTATCTCCAGAATCTCAAGATTGTCATAATTATGATAAAGTCATATATATGAGATTAAAAGAAAAAATTAAATGATAATAATATGAGATTGGAGGATTAAAAAGTCGTAATAATTAGATTAAAAAAATCATTCCATCACAAAAAAGACAAATTACATTTTGAAAGATTATAAAAAATTAAAAATTAGATAAAAGTTAAAAATATGAGATTTAAAAAGCCATAATTATGATATTAAGAAGAAAAAAATTTGGGAAGTTATTACTGTGAGATACAAAGTCATGATAAAGAGATAAAAAAAACACAATGTTGGGATAAAAGGTCAATATATCAGATCAAAAGTCACGATCCCGAAATAGTGACTTAAATTTGTTTTTAGATAAAAAAGTCAAAATTATAAGATCAAAGTTAAAGCCATGACACAGAAGGTCAAAATTATGAGATAAAAAGTAGACATTCTGAGATGTCATAATAATATCATAAAAGTCAAGTCACCATAGTTATATGATGAGAAAAAGTTTTAATTATGAGATAAAAGTCATTATAATGATTCAAAATTTTGAGATAAGAAGTCAAAATAGAGGTAATAATAAAACAATAATAATAATGAATTTGAATGATTGTAGCATCAGCCTGCAACATAACAAAACTGAAAGAGTAAAGGTCTGAATACTTTCTGAATGGGCTGTAATGCAGTCTATAATGTTGACCAGACAGCTGTCCATGAACTAAAATGCTCATATAAAGACCTCTGTCTTTCAATAAAGCTCTGATAAAAGTAATGCTGTTAATGCTGTTTGCCACTTTGTGCAGGCGTGCGTTCAAGGACAAAGTTTTGACACTCTCATTGAGCTCTAAAGCCAGTAAATCATCCTGGACAGGGGCCTGCATTCCCAGCTGCTCGGCTCTTTCTTTCATGTTGGCATACAGTACAAACAAACACAGGCACAGATTCAGGCAGCAGACATTCAATCAAAGGCCTGGACTCACTTTATCATTTTATTTGTCTCTCTGTCCGTCGTCACTGCCCTCCTCCTCACTTTGTATCTCCTGTCTGTCTTCACATGTATCCCTGTCCTCTGCTGTATCTCTCAGCCACACAAACACGCCCTAAGCCCTGCAGACATTTACTTTCTCTCCTTCACTAGCAATCTCTTCTCTCTCCTCCCCACTCACTTCCACTGTCTCTTTCTTCTTTCTCTATCTCTGCGTCTGCCCTCATTCTTTCTCTGTGTCACAAATCCTCATTGCTCTTTCACTTCAAAGCTCAGTTCAGATGAATACTGTATCCCTGAAGTTGTGTGTGCCACTGTGGTGTCTGACTGTACTGTGCAGCAGCTGATGTACCTGCATGTGTATACCAGTGAGTGTAGTTCTGTATAGGCTGCATTGAGGCTTATTCACGAGGATGTAAAACGTGTTATGACCAAAGGAGAGAACTCAAGATTTATGGTGTTGTGTTCCTGGTGAGCTGAGAACTTCCATTTAGTAAAAAAATATAATTCTGTATGTGATCTCACCTCTGCTCTCCTGCTGGGCCCAGAACCGCTCCACAGTTTTGCTAATGTCCCGGGTCTCTCTCAGTTCTTTCTGCCACAGGCGCAGCTCCTGCACATCTGGGCGGGCCCTGATCTACAGCACACAGACACAAACAGACAGTTTATTAGTTTATAAAGGACACAGTAGTCATACGTCCAGCTGTGATCAGCTGATCCTAATTATGCCTCTAAGCTCTCACAGCCAATCACAGCTCTTTCTCTCAGCACAGCGGTGTATCTAAACATGACGTAATTCTTACTCATCCCTGCTTGCATTAATGCTGATGCACCATGCTGCTGCTGCTGCTAGCAAAGCTTGACCTCCTCCACCCCAGCCTCCTTCTTTACAGCATAAAGCTTGTTGCATCCTCATATTCAGATTCATGCTACTATCTCTGACAAGTAAAACTGTGGATCAATTTTGCAATAAAATGGTAAAATATATGACAAGAGTGTTCCTAACTGAACTGTAACTTCAGTGTTATGCAGTTGTATTGCTTGAGGATGCATTGGCAGTAGCTCTAGTTTTGTACAACTTTGATCCCAAAAAAAGTTGGGGCACTATGTAAAATGTAAAAAAAAAAAACAAAAACAGAATGCAATGATTTGCAAATCTCATGAACCCGTATTTTATTCACATAAACCACATAACGGATGTTGAAACTGAGAACTATTTCATGAAAAATATTGTCTCATTTTGAATTTGATGGCAGCAACACATCCCAGAAAAGTAGGGACAGGGTCATGTTACCATTGTGTAGCATTCCCTCTTCTTTTAACACAGTCTGTAAATGTCTGAAAAGTGAGGAGACCAGCTGCTGTAGTTTTTGGAGAGGAATGTTGTCCCATTCTTGTCTGATGTAGGATTCTAGTAGCTCAAAAGTCTGGGGTCTTCTTTGTGTCAATTTGTGTTATAAGATTTGTCAATTGTTTTCTACTGGTGAAAGGCCTGGACTGCAGATGGGCCACACCAGCACCTGGACTCTGACGGATGTGGTATGTGGTTTAGCATTGTCTTGCAAAGCCTTCCCTGAAGGAGACGTTTTTGGATGGGAGCATATGTTGCTTTAAAACCTCCATAGACTTTCCAGCTTTGATAGTGCCTTTCCAAATGTGTAAGCTGCCCATGCTTTAAGCACTAATGCAACCCCATACTATCAGAGATGCAGGCTTTTGAAGTACACAATGATAACAAGCTGGATGGTTCCTCTCCTCTTTAGTCCACAGGACATGGCACCCATGGTTTCCAACAAGAATTTCAAATTTTGCTTTATCTGACCACAGAACAGTTTTCCATTTTGCCTCAGTCTGTTTTAAATGAATTGTTAAGCAGAGAAGACAGCGTTTCTAGCTTGTGTTCACATATGGCTTCTTCTTTGCATGACACAGCTTTAACTCAAATTTGAGGATGGCGATGCCACTCATGTTGACAGATGATTATTTATTTATGGAAGTGTTCCTGAGCCCATGCAGATTTCCAGAACAGAATGATGCTTATTTTTAATGCAGTGCCACCTGGTAGACCCCTAGTATCCAGCCTTGTCCCTTGTGCACTGAATCATTTGTAGATATTAGCACTGAAGATGGTGAGATATTCAAAGTCTTCACAGTGTTACATTGAGGAGACTTTTTGAAATAGATCTACAGTTTTCAGATGTAGTTTTTTGCTAATTGGTGAACCTCTTACCTACATTACTTCAGAGGGACTCTGCCTCTCAAAAATGCTCCTTTTACACCCAGTCATGTTACCAACAGACTGTTTTTCATTGGTACCACTTACTTTTCCAGCCTTTTGTTGCCCCATCCCTACTTTTTGAGTTGTGAAGCTGCCATCAAATTCAAAATGAGCTCATGAAATTGTAAAATGTCTCAGTTTCAACATGTGATATGCCATCTACTATGAATAAAATATGGGTTTATGAGATGCAAATGCCTGAATTCTGTTTATATTTACATTTTGCACAGTACCCCAACTTTTATGGAATGGGTTTGTACTTCAAAACTATTTTGTGTCAGTGTTTAAATCTTAATCTGCTATTGTAATATGTACTGTAAAATGAGCAACTGTGTAGAGTATGTCTGAACGGTCCCTTCTGCAGAGAGCCAAAGCCATTATTATTGATGGTAATGAAGCATGTCAAGATGTTCAACCCCGTGTATTCACATAGGTGGGTAAATGGGTCATATGAAGCTGACTTTGGTTTCTCTCTCTGCCTGCATGCTTTTGCTCTCTGAGGAAACCCCTGTAGTTGTGTTGTGTGCATGTGTTAAAGCTGCTTGCTTTACTGAGATATTACTAAACAGTCTCACTGATTTATGAAAATAGGGAATATTCCCCAAGAGCTCCATGATTTCTCTTTCTTTATATCCTCCTACTGCTGTGACTCCCTCTCTATCTGTGCCTCAGCTTCCTCTAACCTTGCCCTCTCTCTCCTCCCTCTAACAACACCTTACTCTTTGGTCTTCTTTTATCCATCACTCTGCTCTCCAGGCTCGTTTTCCTCTTTCTCCTCCCTCTCAATTGGAAGCAAACTTTCTCCAAGTGCCTGCTTTAATGGCCACAATGGTGTTGCTGTTAGCAGTGGGTATGAAAGTGGAGCCGTTATATAAGCCTGGCGATGGGTGGAGGAATGGGTTAGACTAGCCGGTTTCAATAGTTAATTTAGCGGGTGTCACAGCGCTGCAGCAGCCCCTCTGCTGATGGGAGCAAACCATACAAATGGAAATGAGGGGTGAGGGTCAGAAGGGGTGATGGGGGGGTTGGAGACTGTTGTGTTTGCTCACCATCTCTTGTGTGCGTCTATTTGTGTCTGTGTGGCCATTTCTACTTTGTGTCACTCTCAATTGGTGTCCTGCAGAAACCTCATACCTCTGCTTCTTTTTCTATTGCTAAATGGTGGAAATGCTCGATGGCCATTGGTCCCCTGAGGCGATGCTTTTTAATGTGACACAGGAAAGAAGTAAGAATCTCAGTTCTTGGAAAGCTGGCTTTTTAAATATACATGTTTTGCACAGGGTGCTGCATGGCAGTTGTGGACAAAGAGCTGAGATGAATGTGAATGCATGAGAGTTTTGAAGCACGTCTGTGTGCATCAACACAGCTGATTAGCAGAGGCGCTGTATTATTTTGACTGTGTGTATAGAGGACTCTGTGTGCTGTTAGAGAACATTTCTACATTTGAATCAGAATTACATCACAAAATAATGCATCACATCTAATCCCACTACTCTGAATCATTACTATGCCTTTGATAATACAGCATCTTGTTGCTGTAATGGTCCTTGTCACTGAGCCTGTTTAGGTGCTTGTGAGTCATTTATTGTGAGTATGCATGAGAGTAAGGATTAGTGATTAGAAAGCTTAGTAGGACATGCAAGCCTGCATATATTCACATGCATTATACAGCATTACAATCAAAACATAGAGATGCTATGAGAAGTATCCACCCCCTTAGATGTTTTATCATGTTGTTGATGTTGTACATAAATCATGGTCAATGTAGGCTGGCTTTTTTTCCCACAAAAAAAATTCCCTGAATATGTAATGTAAAATAAGTGATTGCGTGTGTGTAAGTGATTGGTCCAGCCAGTTAGTGCTAGTAGCCTCACAGTTAGTGAAAGGAGGATCACCTGAAGGCAGTGAATGTGTCTCAAGTGACACCTGTTTCTGGAAGGTCCACTCACTTGTTAATCAGTATTCCTGGCTACCATTACACCATGAAAACAAAAGAAGACTCCAAGCAACTCAGAGATGTTGGAAAAAAAAACCTCATTAAATCTTGACTGGAGTTTGCAAAAAGGCATGTTGGAGTCTCCATGGTCCAGTGAAAGAAAGTTCTTTGGTCTAATGAGACCAAAATGGTGCTTTATAGCCATCAGACAAGACGCCATATTTTGCAGACACCAAACACACTATTCCCACTGAAAAGCATGGTGGTGGCAGCAACATGCTGTGGGGATGCTTCTAGGCAGCAAGCCCTGGAATGCTGTTAAAGGTAGAGGGTAAAAAAAATGTGGCAAAATATAAAAATTCCTGGATGAAAGACAATGACCCAGAGTCTACAGCGAAAGCTACACAAAAATGTTTTTAAGGTCACATATTTTACCCCTTTTAGACAAGTTTGTATTGTTCTCAGAGGTCACTGATACATGCCTATGAAGTTTGTTGCTGAAAAAACACTCCAGTATTGGACTTTTGGATGTCTAAAAACCCCCTCTGTTTCAGCCCTGCTCAGAACGAGCTTTTTTGGCATCTAAATGTTACTGAGCAGTCTGACTCCACCCCTGACCACGCCCCTCTCAGGAAATGGATGTGGCTTAATGGATGTGGTTCTCTTGATCCTCCCCTCAGCTGACAGCGACAGAGAGGAGGGCAGAACTTCCAAGCCAACCGAACCTAGGGGCGTGGCTAACTCCCCACATGACATCATGAGGCGAAAATCTGAGAACATATTGTTTTAGCACAGATTTTCTGAAAGGTGGCGAAAGAGATGCGAGGGAGGGAGTAGATTTTTCTGATTCTTGTGGGGGGATTGTGGACAGGCCAGGGGCACATATTTTTGTTAGAAAAGCCAGAAAAAGTGTATTTTGCATAATATGTGACCTTTAGACAAGATGAATGTTCTGGAGTGGCCGAGTCAAAGCCCAGACCTTTAATCCAATAGAGATTTGTGGCCTGACTTGACAAGTGCTGTTCACTAACTGATCCTTGTGCAACCTGACAGAGCTTGAGCAATATTTTTTTAAACATTTGTTGGGGGGGGGGGGTTGCATTATTGCCTTTATCACAATAAAACAGCTGAAGAGAGACAGGAAACATGGGAGAGAGAGTGGTGGAAGACATGTACTAAACAGCACTAAAACTGTGATCTCAGCGCATCCAGGACCACATGGGTGTCCACTTTGACAACTGAGCTAAGCTGGCGCCCATCATCAGCAGGTTTGCAAAGAAGAATGGAGAAAAATTGTAGAGTTCTGATGTGCAAGCCTGATTGAGACCTGTCCACACAGGCTCAGTGCTGTGATTGCAGGCAAACGTGCATCTAAATACTGACATGAAGAGGGTGAATATTTATTATATCACTTACTCTACGTTATGTATTTTTGTTTGATTGACATTACTTTGCAGTAATCTGTTTCCAATTTGACAGAGAGTATTTTTTTTACAATATTTTTTGTCAAAAAATCCAAATTATCTTCACCATGATTGATTTATAAAACTGATAAAAGGATAAAACATCCAAGGAGGTGAGCCCTTTTTATAGGCATTGCATATAATGCATTTAAAAGGCAGTAAATAATCACAATTGTTGTGGTTTTTTTGGGTCAAAACTGACCCTTTTTGGTAATGATTTATGAAGCACATGTTTATCACCCAGAGATTTAAGATTTTTGTCATTTAAAGTCATTTATGTCTAATTTACATTAAAACACATTTAGTTTATTATTTTGGGAATCATGCCGTTTTAGGCAGTCAGGTAAAAAAAAAAATCCATATTCATGCTCAAAAAATCAAAATGGACTGCTGAAAACCGTAAAGGTTAAGGTTTGAAATTACAAAAAACAAGGTCTTCATCCTCCCCAGTCACTCAAAGCTGACACCACCCACATCACAGCAGAACACCCCACACTCACTACATTCCCACAAAAATGTGCTCACAGTTTTCTTCTCACACTCGTTTCAATCCCACTGCACGGCCTTTCATGCTGCCTGCCTTTTTTGTGCAAAGCTGCCTGTGTGACTGAGCTCCTCTCCCGGTCTCACACGCTGCAGCAGCACAATAGTTTCTGTTTGGAAGAAGCGGCTGCAGTCACATCAGCAGAAACACTGACAGGCTGCATAAAAGCTGAGCTTCAGAAGCTGAGCCTTCATGTTTTTGTTGACTGATGCCTTCATCGATGCTTAAACAGCAAAGGAACCTGAGATCTAATCAATGCATTTATAGATCCATGCAGAATAAGTAGTATCAATGTGACTATACCAGTTTGATAAAAAATACTCCCTTCTTTATAGATGCATCTAATCCTGATACAAGGGGAAAGTGAGGACAAAGCAGAGCCATTGGCTACTGTGTGTCCTGAGTGCCTTTGACATATTTTCTGCATGAGTGTCACTGCTTGGCCCATCACTGTCTCAACTGTGGACCTCAATTCAAGCCATTCATGTACCACTGTTCCCAGATCATTGAGCTGGAATCTCAGACCTACTTCTATGCAGCTCTCTGGGTGAGAGTGTGTAAGAGTCTTTCAAACAGCTCGATTAGTTTATGTCAAGACGAGTAAACACAGTAAGCTACTCTCAGTGTCCCACTTTGTGACAATAACTGAGACTCTTGGATTAAGAAGGCCGTCCTTAGATAATCAAAGATACATATTGACAAGCAATTCAAAGATGTCAACAAAATGAAAGGATAGACCCTAAAACTTCAGCTTTTTGTGTATTATATGAGAAACAAAAGTCAAATATCAGTTAGCATAAAGTATAGGTAGCAGTGCTTGACAGAACAATCTTAGATTGTGAAGAAATAGATGTTGATCTGCTAAAGTTTAACTGGCTCTAGAACTATCAGATATATGTCCATTCAACCCTCTCAATCTGCTTTCCAACAGAGTGGCTAATCATGAAAATGAAGATGAAACTTCAGACTGAGCCCTGAAATGAACTCTAAGTAGCCTATATGGCCAGATAGACATAAGTATTCAGACCCTTCGCAAAAACACTTGAAACTTAGCTCAGGTTCCTCCCATTATGCTAGATCTTTGCTGAGATGTTTCTACGCCTGGATTTAAGTCCAATGAATCTGACTGGACATGATTTGGAAAGGCACAAACCTCTCCATAGAAGGCCTCACAGTTCAGAGAAAAACTAAGACATGAGGTCAAAGGAACTGAAGATCCGCAAGAGCACAGTGGCCTCCATTATTCAACAACCAGGACTCCTCCAAGATCTGGCTGTCCAGCCAACTGAGCAATCAAAGGAGAAGGGCCTCAGTAAGAGAGGTGACCAAGAACCCGACGGTCATTCCGACTGAGCTCCAGAGATCCTGTGTGAAGATCCAGAAGGACAACCATCACTGCAGCCCTCCACTGATCTGGGCTTATGTCAGAGTGTCTAGACCGGAGCCTCTCCTCAGTGCAAAACACATCAAAAAACGCTTGTAGTTTGCAAAAAACACTCCACATGAAAGCCAACTTAACTTTTTTCATTTAAACTACACTCTCCTTCCTCTAGTGCAAATTTCACTAATTCTTATCATGTACTTTAATCTTGAACATTTATGCCTATGTAGGTCAACTTAAGTGACAACCAGTGACAATAATGGGAAGGCGCAAATGAACCAGGAAGTCCTCTTCCATGATGTTCAGGATACTACAGTATATCATGGCTCCTCCCTACAGGTGAGACTTCTCTAACTGAGTCAGTAACTTCACTTATGATGCAAAAGTGTCTAATGCCCAAAGGCATTCTGGGAAATGCTGCAGATTTAGGAATGATTGTCAAATAATTTGAGTACAATTACAAAAAAAAACTTTAAGTGATTGAGTCCAGTTCACTTAAAGTAAATTTTATGCCCAACCAATTCAGGAAATGAATTAGCTGTTTCCGATCTTAATAACACCAGAACAAATTTTTCTTTAGCAATTTCCAACTCTTTAGTCTTACAGTAAAAGGCTGAAAGGTGCACTTTGCCTGAAGACTCCTCTTCAACTGAGTTTAATTACCTAACTTTGTCATGCCAAGGATGAACCCCACAGTCAGGACTCCTCTAACTGAGTAAGTAACTTCACCCATGGTGCTAAAGTGTTGAATCCCCAAAGGCATTCTGGGAAAAGTATGATATATTATTATGGAATGATTGTCAAATAATGTGAATACAACGAAGAATGAGTACTGTTTACTTAAAACTAAGAATATGTTCAGTCAATTCAGAAAAATAGAGCTTGAATAACGGTTTTGGATTTTTAAGTTAACTAAATTTTTTAACAACCTTCTTCTGTTCAGTCTTACAGAGCAGTTTTGACAAATTTTAACTTGGAAAAAAACAGCAGGTGTAAAACATGCAATCTTTCTGTCACAAAGAGTCTAAGGTCTATTTGCTTATCAGTTGGGTTTTTTTTAGAGAGTCAGTTCCATTAACTTCCTGACATGTCTCCTTTAACCCTAAAAGACTTAGATCCTTATTAGGTGCAACCCTCAAACTCATGTCTTAATGTGAAGCTGAGCTAAATTAAGCTAAACTAAGCTAAGCTTAGCTAAGCCCAGATGAGCTACACTAAGCCTAGCTAAGCAATGATAAGCTTAAGGAGGCTAAGCTACTGTTTGAAGTAGTTTTGTATCTACTGAACAACTATGGCTGTGTGGTAGTACGATGGTTAACACTGTCACTTCACAGCATGACATTTTTAGATGACTTATCATTCAGATTATATCAGAGATATAGGGCGGTGAAGATCACAAGCTTTGGTTTTGCCCCTTGTGAACAGAGATTCCTCCAGATTCTCTCATTTTTTTGATGATATGTATAATAGATGGTGGGGTGTTAAAGTCTTCACAATTTTACACTGAAGAACATTTTTCTGAAATTGTTTCACAATTTTCAAATGCATTTTTTGCAGATTGGTAAAATATATGAAGCCTTATTTTTGAACAGTTTTATTAATATATGATGAACGCCATGCTGCACTGGATGGTCCAGATTGATGGAGTTCTGGATGGTTGGTGGATGGCCAACATGTCCAGGCTGCAACATCAGCAAGGAGGTGATGGATTGATGCTTAAGCCTGGAGTGAGTTGGTAGGCCCCTTTAAGGTGCCTCAAGGTGTCAGAATGAACTCAGCAAAATATGTGGCATTCCTAAACAGCCCATTTCCTGCCATAGTATAAAAAGAAGAACCATGCCTTTTGAGTTAAAATCATTTTCATACAAGACAACGCACCATCCCATGCTGCAAAAAAGACATTGGCTGTTTGTTCTTGGCTGCTATGGACATAAAGGGAAAAAATTATGGTGTGGCCACCATCATCACCTGATCTCAGCTCTATTAAGAACCTGTGGAGCATCCTTAAGGAAGCTCTATGAGGGTGGACGATAGTTTACCTCAAAACAGCATCTCTGGGAGCAATTCTGGCATTATCAAAGGAAATGCAGGCAGAAACTATACATGGACTTACAAGTTCAATGGGGGAGAAAGTTGTAAAGGTGATCTCAAAGAAGGGCTCCAATGTTGATATGGAACTGGATCTGTAAAGACGTTTTTGATTGAAATAGCTTTGATTTGAGAAAAAATGTCACCCAGTGCAAAAAAAATTACGACAGATTTTTTTAGTCCGTTAGAGACTGTTTTGTGTTTTGAGGCTCAGTTTTACATAATAATTTGGAACACTGCATTTTACATTATTTTGCAAAAAGTGCCATTATCATCACTGGTAATCTTGTCAAGTAAAATGTAGATTACAATGTTATTGTTGAGGAATGAAAACTCCCATTGACTGCTAATTATCTAGACTAGGAAAAAATGAACAAAAAGAGTCTATGCATAAGAATTTAAAACATTGTATTTTCTTATTGTGAATAAAATATGGGAATAAAAATCACTGCATTCTCTTTTTACTTTTATTGTACACACAACACAACTTTTTTTGGAATGTGGGTTGTAGAATATTAGCAACTTAGTAATAATTTAGTAGGACTATCATGTTTACATGTATTTTATAAGTCTAGTTTGAGCAAGAACAACAACTTTCTCTGCATGTAAACACACTGAGTGACGCTCTAAGGCTAGGAAAAGGCCATCTGCAGAGTGTCAGCTTCATAAATCTTGAAATAGAGACACTGGAAAAGATCATAATGAAATCCTGCTACACAGCTCCACCACAAATCCCCACTATCGACTGCCTAATTGCACTGCCTATTTATTACACAGTAGCTACATTACTGCAGCTCAGCTAATAGGCTTGAGAGAGCCTGGGAAGTGGTAGTAATCAGCAGAGTGTGCATGTACATATGTGTACATTACAGTAGCAGGCATGGATGAATGGATTAGAGCGAGGCTGAGGCACACAGTCTAAAGAAGATTATGTAATATGTTTAGACCCATCATCTCTTTATAGTTGTGAGAGTTACAACAGACAATTGCATCGTCTTGGCCTTAGATGTGTGCGTTTGTGTGGGTACGGGCTGTACCGCTGCTCTTTCTCCGTCCTCAATATGTTCAAATGAATCACATTAATAATGGAGGGATAAAGCTCCAATCTACAAAAATACCCTCCTTCTCTGCTTCCTGGCCCTCAGTCTGTCTTTCTTACCAACACACATACTCTGCAGTCAGCGCTGCGTCAGGCGGGTTATGTAACAGCAGAGGGTGTAAGAGTGCGGGGAAACATGGGGGAGTGGTTGAGGAGAGTGGGGTTTATTGACAAAACAGGGATTTCTGATCATAATTATAAGAATGTTGCTTTTTATAAATTACAACAGTTTAAAGGTATCAAACAACAAACTCATATTCATCAAGTCAAATGAGTTTCTCCAGAGCTAAATCCCATAATCCTATTAGACTTGTATAAAACCTCAAAAGTATTTTCAAGTATTTAAAAATCTTTCACTCAGGCTGATTAAGATGAAATATCTCTCGTCATTGCTCACTTAGGTATTAAATCTGTAAGCTAAGATTTCATAACGAGAGCGTCGTCAGATCAGATTTATGATGTGAGACAATAAATGCTAATCCAACACACCGGCAGACTCACACAGACACAAATAAAGTTTTACAGTGCATTAGTGCTGCACGGCTGACTCTTTGTGCTAAAGTCTCTGTCCCTGCTCGTCTGCCCAATGAGCTGTTAACAGTTTTTGTCTCTCCAGTCGAGGTAACGACAGCCGTGACACAGCGAGGACTTTGTGACTACCAAAAATATCCCTGTCCTGTGTATGCTGAATAAATGATGATCCTCAGAGGCCTTCACTCAGCTTTGTACCCTGATTGAGCCGCCTTCATAGTCGTCATTTCTTTCACTTTTCTTGCATTCCTTAAGAAAATGGATATAGCAAAGTAATGACATTTTTCAAGGGAATATTTTAAAAATCACCTTTTTTTGCTAAGATCAATGGTTGTCATCATATTCACCTAAAAAATACAGGCTGATGTGAGACGAGAGCAGATGAAGGAGATGATGCATGCCTTGTTTGTTCACTGCCCTGAGTCTATCAGGTTATAGGTAAAGAAAAATCAGTTTGAATAAATGTAACTCTGTCATC
Source organism: Cheilinus undulatus (assembly GCF_018320785.1). NCBI lineage: Eukaryota > Metazoa > Chordata > Actinopteri > Labriformes > Labridae > Cheilinus > Cheilinus undulatus. Next base: position 32,685,720 of record NC_054885.1, on the reverse strand, counting down.
CTGCATCATTCTCTCAGACTGTTATGAGCTTATGTAACATTCAGGTTTTTAAGGAAAGACTTTCAAGCACCAGGTGGATCTCAGAGTTTTGATCTAACCTTCATATATTCATTTTTGGTTATCTGCTTTCAGGGGAACTGCAAAAAGATAACTGTACTAATGTTGCATGCAAACCAGTCATGGTGAATAGGAGAGGGCTCGTTATTATTAATGCTGTCATGCAAACATTAATCAGCGATCACCTCAGCAGCTCTCTGCTGCAAAACCACACAGCAAAAACCAGAGTGTTGGATTTTTAGCGTAACAGATTTAAGAGTTGATTTAAACTTCTAAAGAGTGATTCTAACTACACTTTCAGTTAAATGGCCTTCAGTGTTGGAGTTATTTGACAGTATTAGTCCAAATCTGCAGAGCAGTGGTCACCAACCTTTTCCAACTACAGATCCACCATGAGGTTACCAGAGAACACAGGCTCTACCTGCACAGCCACAGAGATGAAGACAGCATTTTTTTCTTTACAGTTGATGTAATAAAGATTTAGCTTTACCCACCTTGTCTTACTTCATTCCTGTTCTTATTAAAGATTTACATTTCCATGTTGATCACATTAATGAGTTCCTGAAAGAAATAAATGCATCTAAAACATTTTGAAAATGCAAACTTTTTTGTTGAACAATTTATGCAGCCCTAATGCATTTTATTTCAATGCAGGCTGCAAGAACTTGAAAGGAAATGGGGAAAGATAAAACAAAACAAAACAAAACAAAAAAAAAATCAACTAATAACAGTATTTGTGCAATTAAAATCCTAAATATAGATGTCCTTTAGATATACTTAATCAATGAATATTAAAATTCACATGTCCTGTTTCTTTGACCAACTTATAGCTAAATAGGTTATAACAGGGATCCTTTGCACTGAACAGTTTAGGACCCCCTGGTCTAATACAAGACAAAATACATAAAATTTCAAATACTGTTTTGCATAAAACATCAGAATAAGTCTGGAACAATGTATGCACATCTACAACACATTTGCAACAGTGTGATTACTTCAACAGCTGAAAACTAAAGATCTACTTCAAAGATCTACCAGCAGATTCCAATCTGCACCGTAGCAACCCCTGCTGTGGAGATGTCTTTAGATGTTGTCTGTTGTGCACTGGTCACTGTTTGGCTTCCTCTGCTCATGTTTCTGGAGGATAATTGTTGTTTTTGATATTAGATGCTTTTGCACCATGAGTGAAGTTATCCACTGAATTGGTGCTTGTTAACATCTGTCTCTTTAACCTCCTGAGGCTGACATTGTAAACAAGAGGAGACAGGTTAAAAAAAGTTAACTCTTTTACACCTGAGCCTCAAAACGAGCCTCTTTTTCTTATTTTTACCATAAAAGGCCCAGAAAATGTCCTGTGAGTACATGCACTTGCTCATATTTCCAGAATACCTAGAACTTTCAATATCTGGCAGTTATTTACAATTTACTGCAAGCAAAACAAGTTTTTTTAACAGTTTAAAATGAAGAAAAACAAAAAAGTGAATTAAATGTTACTGTTTTAGTCAGAAAGGTGAAATTACCGTCATAACCACATGCTGGCTGTCCAGCACAAATTCTCAGCTTTCAAAATACATTTTAATTTTTCCTAATGCAAAAACCGTCGCATAATTACTGTTATGCAAAGCATGCTTGTCCAAAAGTGTCCCTGACGACACACCAGGTATTAAAGGGTTTTAACAACTTATGAACCATAAATCGCTCTATTTTTTCCTTTGGAAGCCCTCTGTTTTGCTGTTCTAATGATGCCATCTATGCCTTTGTAACCCTTTGTAGCCTCCGTAGCTTGTCCTGTAAGGCCGGAAGTTGGGTGACTTTCTGGGGCATTTAAACATTAAATCCACACCAGTAAATCTGATATTGAACATCCTTTTATCCTTTCAAAAATCCATTTTCTACCGTTTCCACCACTAGCTTAGCATTAGCCACCATATTGTTTCCCTACAATGGATGTCACACGGGCTGTGACAACCAAAGGAAGACTCTTTATCACAACATGCTTTGCCACACAGTTCATGTTTTTACACTTAGCAGCTCATAGCTCATCATCGAAAGAAAGAGACAGGGAGGCTGTGATGTGTCCCTCTGTGTCTCTGCAGGAACTGCTTTAAATAATGGGGGATAATCAGCCAAAATAAAAAAGCTCAAGTTTTTGGGTAAATATGTGAATACTTTGAAGACTCTTTCACGCAGAATGATTGTGTTTTTGCTTTATGGTCCCAAGAGACAGGCGAACAAGTCTGTCTAAAAAAGTCTTAGTCATCATTGTCTACTGTGTGTCACACATAAACATCTTTGAGTTTTAATTCCCACCGACTCTTTTCTGTGGTCTTTATAGTTCCATAACTTTTTTAAATTCAGGTGACATTACTGAAGCACACATTCTTGAAGCCCAGGGTGTCCTGAAAAAGGGATGTTTAGAGCTTGACTGTGCTCCACAGAGTTGATGTTTTATAACCTTTTCAAGACAAAAAGTCCAGGTGATATTCAGGCTTTCTAGACTTTCTGTGAACAGAGTGCTCTACAACGATTACGTAGGGTATTTGTCAACAGGAGTACGAAGTTTGATCTAGCATCCAGTTAGGAACATACACCTTTTGCAGTACTTTTGCAGAAGATGATAAAGCAATGACTGACTGACATTTGATGTGCCTTGTTTTTGGAAATAGTACTCATGAGTCCCTCAACTTATGTAGTTTGGCTGTTGTTTTGGCTTAAAAAGGAAAAAGAAAACTTCAATATTTTATGTTATTGAATCATAATGCTAATAAAATCCTTATATAAATGTAAACAATACCCAAAAATCATGACAAAATCCCCTCAGGACAAATGCATATCATCCCAGCCCCATTATTCTTAATAATCATCTTTCCTTTTCCTCCTTTCTGCTATCCATGCATAAATCTAAAAATATTCCTAACATAGCCTGAGCTTAATCCTTTCAGATACATCATCCTGTCCTCTCACCACTGTTTCTTTCTGGCTTTGTCTCTGCCTGTGAACCCCTCTGGGTGCTGGGCTGCAGTGCTATCAGTGGCCCTGGTGAACCGCTCTCTGCACACTGAGGTCAACTGGCTCACTGCTGCCACCCTATGGGAGCAGAGGAGTATGATTCCATCTTCTTACTGCAAGGAAAAAAGGGGAGGTTGCCCCCTGCTGGTGCACAAGTAGTTCAAACCTAGATGTGGACTCATGAGTGCATGCATGCAAAATTGTATTTCATGCAAGCATTCAGAAATTCATCGCTATGTTTTTAGATCTTGACATATTTGCACACAAGACTTATTTGCTCTTACAGTTTGTACAGCAGAACTTTAAAATAAGAGCTTCTGTAGAGAGGAACAATAGCCTAACCTTTGCTTTCATCCTCACACCACACCAGACACGAGGTTTATCTGCGTGTGAAGCAAAACCTCTGCCGTTTGCCTCCGGTAGTGTCTGTTTATGTCTATTTATATCACTGCACAGAGCACTCCAACGCCCACACAGGAAGGAATTAAAGCCCGACATCACCGATGACATAATCGAGCTGCTGAATGAAACTGCGTTCCTCATGGAAGAGAGGCTTTTCAGCTAGATGGGATTATACAACAAGATCAAACTTTGGGCCAATGCACATGCAGCATGGTGCTTATTGTGTCCTAAAGGAAACACTGGTGCAGTCTAAGGCAGCATGGATCACTGTGGTTTGTGGGGGTTCCTTCATTATTCACTATCAAAATATAGTCCCAGCACTGGCTTCGATACTGTAGAGCAGGTTGAAGGTGTACATTTTTGATGGACTTTGGTGTAGCATCTATTTGGATTTTCTAAGACTTTAATTTCCAATCATGTTAACTGCTTATATTGTACATTATCTTGTCAGCATTTCATACACTAGCTCCATAATATTAGACAAAGATAATTGGAGAAAATACAAAATGCAGTTTAATAATGATTTGTTTATTAAGGGAAAAAGCCATCCAAACCTACCTGGCCCTGAATGAAAAAGTAATTGCCCCTAAACCTGATATCTGGTTGTGCCATCCTTGGCAGCAACAACTGCAGGCAAGCATTTGTGATAACTTGTAATGAGTCTTTCACATTGCTGTGGAGGAGTTTTGGCTCACTCTTCTTTGCAGAATTGCTTTTAGTCTGCCACTTTTGTGGGCAAGTGGTCCAGGTCCTGAAACAGCAAAGCAGCCCAGACCATCAAACTACCATCACCATGCTTGACTGTTGGCATGATGTTCTTTTATGAAATGCTGTGTTAGTTTAACACTAAATTTCACAGGATGCACACCTTCAAGAAAAAAGTTCAGCTTTTGTCTCATCAGTCTACAGAACATTTTCCTAAAAGTCTAAGGGATCATCAAGATGTTTTTTGGCAAATGTGAGACAAGGTTTTGTGTTTTCGGTCAGCAGTGATATTGGCCTTGGTACTCTCCCATGAATGCCATTTTTGTCTCTTTCTTATTGTTGAATCATGAACCCTGGCCTTAACTGAGTCAAGTGAGGCCTGCAGGTCTTTAGTTGTTCTGTGTTCTTTTTTTAGCTTCCTGGATGAGTGGTAAATCCACTTTTGGAGTAATTTTTGTTAGACTGGCCACTTCTGGGATGGTACACCACTGATCTAAGTTTTCCCTATTTGTGGATAATGGCCCTCACTGTGGTTCACTGGAGCCCCCAAGCCCCCTTGGAAATGGCTTTGTATCACTTTCCAGACTGATAGATGTCAATGGCTTTGTCTATAATTTGTTCTTGAATGTCTTTATATGGTGCCATGATGTGTTGCTATTTGAGATCTTTTAGCCTACTTCACTTTGTCAGCCAGGTTCTATTTAAGGGGTTCCCAGGATCTGAAGGGTCTGGCAGTAATCAGGCCTGGGAGTGATGAATGAAATTGAACTTGGCTATCCAAAAAATGTGGGTAATCAGTTAATTCATAATTAAACAAAGGGGGCAATTACGCCATTACATAGAACCAAGTAGGTTTGTGTGCCTTTTTTCCCTTAAGAAAAAAAATCATCATTTAAAACAGCATTTATATTTAATCCATAAATAAATTGGTCTAATGATGTGAAACATTTTAGTTTGACAAATATGCAAAAAAGAAGACATCCTTTTACAGTCCTGTATGCTTTCTGGTTAGCTGTTTTGCATCCTGTCATATTTAGAGTACCTTGTATCCTCTCCAGAAAGCCTGGATCATCAGAGCAGCCTGGTCCTCACTCAGCTGCTGAGACAGAGGGAGGGGAGGCCTGGGACTGAGGAAAGCAAGAAAAGAAATAAATTAAACCAGATAAATTAAAAAAAACAGGAGGAAGAAAAAGTCTGATGAGACAGAAAAGAAAGGCGCTTTACTCAAAAAGCATAAGAAGACACATCACAAATAGATGACAATCTTGTTCATGTTATAATTACACAAAATCAATTTATGTATTAATATTATTCTAGAACAGTGCTTCCCAAATTGGCACTGTTACTTTTAAAATCCCATTTCGCCACATTTTCTGACAATTTCTGCCATTTTAACCCATTTTAATTCTGTTTTTAAGAAAGGGGCTTTACATTTTTAAAATGGCTATGTATTACAGGACACGTTAATGAAAAGATATTTGTTGTATTGAAAAGCAAGGTTATTATTCAGGTAAAAAAAAATAAGGATATCAGAAAGCTCTCCCCTTTATCCCCCCTTATGGGCGGCCTTGATCAGACCAGTCAGAGGGGATGTTAAAACTAAGTCTGATCATCCTGCAGGCCCTCCTTCAAGGTCAGGAGATACTTACTGCAGTCTGAGCCAGTCCTTCACAAATGGGATGTCATCGAAGCTCACTGGGATCTGTTCCTGCCTGCTTGGGTCATGGCTTAAAAGGAGATAAATAGATATAATATAACTTTAAATGACATCTAAATGATTTTATGAGGAAAAATGACAGTGTATGAGTGCATGCATGTCTATGGGGGGGGGGTCTTACTTGTAAAGCCACTCAGTTAGAAAGTGACATGGGTTAAATGCTGTGATTTTCCTCTGCAATGCAAGAAAAGGTAATCATTTTTATACATCCCAAAGAGGAGGTATTTCACATTACTTTCTCTGGATTAATGAGAAAAAAACAGTGATTTATCAAAGAAGAAATATAATACATAACAATAGGAATTTCTCAATATTAAAGTTAAAATAAGGTAAATAATGCAACATTTAAATCTGACCTGAGGTAGACAGCTTTACAGCTACTTTAACAATATATGATAAAATTAAAATAAGTTTTTCAAGAGGTAATTCAGACCTCAAAACAGCCATGTTTCTGGGCTTCTTTCAGCAAAGCCTCTAGTCCAGGCAACAACACCGGAAACACTCTCCTCTCCAAAAACCGCTGCACAGAACCTGACACACACAAACAGTTGTATGGTAAGGATGGACAGAAAGAACAAAGTCATTGCAGACAGGGATTCTCTTCTCTTACTTGCATATAGGGATGTGCTTTCAGCTGCAGACGAAGGATGAGGCTTTTCTAACACAGAGTAGCCAGCGAGAGCCAGGTGGCCGAGAAGAGGGTCAAAGTCTCTGATAGGGTCACCAAACACAGACTCCTAAAGAAGCAAAGGATTGAGTCCTGGCAAAAACAGCAGCACAAGAAACCCATAACAGACCATAACAGACACAGATTAGATCTCTCAACAAATCAGCAGCATTGGTGGATAAAATACATGTACTTCAATATGAAGTTGGTTTCTCTTGTGCAGCTGTAACATCTTTGTGGGTTTCTGTGGGAATTTTGTACCCATTCATTCTGTAGTCTAATTTCATCCTCAGTTCTTCACTGGACAGTAAATACTGTAAAACATCTAGAAGAAAATAATGACGGTGACATCCTGACGACTTCTAGTCAAAATTTCAGGCAATGCCAGAATCCAAACTGAGCAGAAACAGGAAGGAATAAGTTGATGGATATGTTAACCTGGGCTGTAGTGAGTCCATTAAAGACTGGGGAGTGAGTACTGGGACTGTACTGGGAGATCTGGGTGCTCACTGAGCTGTTGTCTGTCCACACATCATCTGGATGGCGGGGCTTCTCAGCTTCATACTCTTCAAAAACACATTAAAAAGAAGAACAGTTTTTTAATTATTATTTTATTTACGACGTTTCTACGAACAAAAACTTAAACCTGAATCATTTAACCGCTTACCTTCACAAACTTGTTGCCAAAGTGACTTTTTGGCATCGAGTGTCTTCGCCATTACTCACCCAGGTTGATACAGCGGTTGCCAGGGCCCCGCTGGTTTCCAAGGAAGTAGTCGTATGAATCACTTCCGGTATAAATAAAACGGGAAATATGAAACGCCGAACAGCAAAGTTTTTTAAATATACATTTTAATTTCTGTCTACATTTGGCACAGTTTATCCCTTAAAGAAAACATCTATTAAAACACGACAAAATATCTAAATTATAAATATTTTTCATTTTATAAAAAAAGTCATTCACAAGCAAAAGTTTTTAGGCTCCAACCAAACTTTCCCTTTTGTTTGTATTTCTTTTTCACTCATTTTATAGCTCTCTAGCATTGGTAGTTGTTGTTTACTGTAGCTATGTGGGTGAAATGTCTTGCGACATAAATAAAAATATGAGAAATATACATGTATTGATGGGTAATCTAATATAACGAAATACCTATATACATTTCATGCAAGGTAGGCTATCATGGGGACAAGGAATTCGCCCATATTTTTACCGATTCCTACAAAATAGCCACAACTACAATTAAATTCGTATAACACACGTAAGTGCTTATCTAATTGTCTACAAAGATTTATGTTTGTCCTTCAGGTTTTCCAGATTGTATTGATGATGCTGACGTAAAATATCAATCTATGTTGTTTAATAGAGTTTTATGAGGAAATATGACAAGGGGTAAATAGACTTGTTACATATACGAATAATGAATATTATAGCCTTAATGGACCTTTCTTATCTACGAATGCTTCCCAGCATCAAGTACCTGGTGATTCAAACATATTTTTTTTTATCTCTTCACGTTATTTTGGTGTAATACCATTAAAGGTAGGTATCAATATCGTAAAATCCAAGTGACAACAGTTCTGCTCTCTGTAATTCTTTTAGCGTGGTGTAGTCCAAGTCGTTCTTTTGTTCAACGCTAGAGGGCAGCAGATGTCTTTCAATCATTTCCTTTACCCGTTCATTACAACGTTTCTCTGCTGAAAAGTCGGTCCAAATTAAGAAGCTGAATTCTTGAATAACTGTGCAGCATCTGTTCTTTTCAAGTTTCTGGTGGGTTTAATCTGCTTTGGTTGCCAACTCAAGTTTCTTTTATTTTGCCAGTCATACCACAATCATTGTTTGCCCCTGTCATTTGATCACTGTCTTTATCATCATGAAGCCAAATATCCTGGCGTCCACTCCTTTCCTCCGAGGTTCGTAAATTTGAACATTATGCACAGCTCTATCAAAAAGCTCTGTTCACTGCAGGTGTTGCCCCCCCCCCACACACCCAATATCAACTCAAAATAACAAGGCAACTCTTCCATTACACTTAATAAATTTTGTTTTCATTTTGTCAATATGCATCACTGAGTGTCAATTAATTTGAATATAATTAGAAAATAATTTGAAAAAGACATTCTTAAAATAAGCTATATATAATTTAAGTGGATTGGATATCATTAATGCTTTTATTTTGATAGGATTGGTAGTTTTGGCACCAGGTGCCACCTTTATTATGGGTAGGTAAAATATGATAGGTGGGCCAAGAAGATGTATGGCTTTTTTCACCAGGAAGGCACAAGTCAGGAGAACGCCAAAGTGTTTGTGGGAAAATCTCTGTTGAGCAAACATAAATTAAACTGTATCTTTTGCTTGGACATAGATGTTTTTGGTCTTGCAAAAGATCAACTGTCCCTGTGCCACCATGGTTGGTTTAATTTTGAGTTTGTTTTTTAACAGCATCACCACATGTAGTGGCAGTTTGCTTTTGTCAACAAACTGTCATGATCTGTAACTTTAGTTGAACATAGGGGACATAACTGATAAGGGGTTTCTGTACTGAGCACTTACATCTTCATTAGAGGAGATGTATTATGTGCTTATTTCCACTTAAAATTATGATTAAGTTGTTCAGAAAGCTTCTTCAAAATTAAAGTCTTTATTGGAATATATTCCAAAGCAGTTAAGTCATCTCATGACTGAACAAAAATAGCCTCTTATCTTAAAAAAAAGTCCAAAGATGGTTTCAAAATGCACTGAACAGCTTTTGACAAAATATACATCGAAGTAACTCATATTTTGCAGTCACTAATTCACCTGTTAATAAATAAGTTTGTGAACAAAACATATTTTTACACATTTTAGACTTCCCCATTTTGGAAACCCCCCTTTTTTTAAAACAAATCGTGAAAACCTGTGCCACAAACGTTCTAACAAGTTGTTGCAGTGCATCCTCGTACATTAACAAACCCCCAAAATCAAAAGAAAAAAGCAAAACAACACGATGAGTAACAGTAGAAACAATGGTAGTAATACATAATAATAGGATTTTTTTTTATAAAGCAACACTGATAAAAGCAGATATTATAAAGGACTGACTATCAACAATGAAATATACAGATTACATTCCTTCAGGTTGTAAGAATAAAGGGAGCTCGTGTGAGGAGGACGTTTATATCTAAGCCAGAGGGAGGCAGCCAGAGCTTTCTCTTCATAAGAACAGAAAACAATTCCTACTTTTCCCTACAGGAGCACTTATATCATTTATCTCTCGAACTGATTGTGAATTTGAGACTCCTGCACAGGACTCAAACCTTCAGAGCGGACATCTCTTTATGCAAATACATGATGCAAGTTCTGCTTGGAGAGGAGTCACATGCTGAGTGCAGCCATATCCATACGGGTATTTTGTACAAAGTGAAGAGCTTCTTAGCTCTGGTTAGTGGTTACAATGTTGTGGCTGAGAGGTTAAAGGATGACTTGCATCGAGCTTGAGCAAACACTTAGAGCCTGACCATAGGCATATGTTCAGAAAGGTTATGGTTGTGTGAATGCATGACGGCGAGCTTCTAATGTAGTGACACATTCACGTCCAGATTGGAAAATTTTAGTCCTGCAGGCCGACCAAACAGCTCAGATAAAGTCACTGCAGAGACTCCATGACAACAAATGGACAAAGATGGTGACATGCAAAAGTGTAGTGGCTTAGATCCTAAAAAAACAGACTAACAAGAAAACAACGGATGTAAATGAAAAGAAACCAAGCTGAGATGCAGTGTATGAAGAAACAGATGAAGAGTCCATAATCCATCCATTTAATTCGTCCACCTCCTTGAAGAAGGAGGAGCTAAAAGGCGGGATGTACAAGTCTGGTCAGGTCAGAGCCCATCATCGCGGGCTTATTCAGTGCAAGAGACCATTTTGCAAAGGAGATTGGGAGTTGTAGTTTCTTCCATGGTTCCATTCCTCGTCTGTGTTTGTGACAGTTCTCAAACAGACTTCCTGTGATTCTTTCAACGAAACATGTCCGTGATTCACGTTCCTTTAACAGTCCACAATTCTTAGTCTTCGTGTCTTTCATACAAAATCATCCATAGTTCACTTCCAAGTCCCCTCATCCTTAAGCTATGTACAGATAGTGTGATATGTCATACGTGAGAGTGCGGTAGTGATTGGTTCACTGAGGCCGAGGTTCTCCGTGTACTCTGAAGCGGTACAGGCAGGTGTATTCAGGGTGACCCCAGTTCGACAGCACGCGCACCTCAATGATCTGGAAGCTCTTGTCGTTTTGTTCCTGGAGGAGAAGAAGGGAATAATCAGAACATGAAGGCAGATTAGGGATTTGGCCAGCTGCCAGTGTAGCGATTAGCTCAAGATATATCAATAGTATAGCAGCATTTTTTTACAGATCTGGACCATTTTTCTTTATGAAATAAAGAGCAAAGAACTGCATTAAAGCTTTTCATGATAGAAAATATGTTTTTGCTCTTTTCCTGACCTGCTTTGGCATGAGTTTGCAATAGTTGCAGGAAAAGTTTACTTTTACTGTACACCAGAGTTCATATGTAACTATGGGATAGCAGCAGTTCTATCAGAATTGTGCCACATTTCTTTATCAACACAAGAGCAAAGAGCCACATAGAAAGCTGCTCTTAGCGAAGAAGATGTTTTCGCTCTTCTCCTGATGGACCTCGGCTCAACTTTTATCCACTTTAAGCTCCACTGTTCATGAACTATGGCAACGTTTGCCTGTCGAGCTAAGGATACTACCAGAGCTGTGCATGCGTACAACCTCATTTTGTCTCGTCGCTCTGATTGGCCTGTTATGAAGGTGACAGACAGAATGTTTGTCCAATCACCCTCTGATGATTTTTATTTAAAGTCCTGCCTTGCCTAAACCCTTTCTATGGGAGGTTTCCAAGATGAATGTGAAATATATCCATGCAATGAATATAGGAAACAGTCTATCTGGAGTGCCATGTTTCAAAACCCAATGATTTAATATCCTATCGGCCAATATGAGCCCTCATGACAAACATCAGGTTTCAGCATCATTTCATTTCTACCAATAAAATACTTCTAAATCAAAGGAAATGTCTGAAACAATAATTCCCCGTTTAGAATTAACATTTCAAATAGATTAACTTGTTTAAGCCCATTACTGTCAAGAATTCCTCTTATCTGAAACTATCTTTTTTTGAACAGGTCTATTTATCTTTTAAAGTCATTGTATTGCTCAGACCTGTGGTGGATAACAACTGATTAATTTTATTAAAGAGTAGGAAATCAGCTTTCTTACCATGACAGGAAATGTTTGCAGAGACTCCCCGTCTTCCTGGTATGTGTAGTGGCCTAGCAGCTTCCCCTCTTCCTGGTACTCATCATCTAGACCCTGCAGATACACAAACAAACCCTTCAGTGAAAACAGACAACAGTCACTGATGCTGGCGCTGCAACGAATAAATTTTCCTTCCTTTCTTACATAGACTGTGAAATTTTGCGGTGCACTGGTGATGTTTCCAGTCGGGGACAGGGCCTTTGGGATGTGCTCCACACAGAAGGATGTGGGCAGGATCCTTAGGGATAACCGGATCACCAGGTAGCCCTGAGAGCCTTTGAATGCCCAGCAGTTACCGGGGTACACATCAGGCTGAGGGGGTAGAGATGTCAAGGTTTTTAAATGAAAGACAAATCCTTACAATCATTCTGTGACAGTGAAAGCTTATCGATTACAGTGGATTCTGTAAACCATGATGATAGGTTCATATTTGTTGAAGGCTAATGTAAAAACATTTTCACTGATGTGTTTACTATTGTTCAAACTGTCATTTACAAAAACTAAACTCAGCTAAAAAGTAAGGTCATTTGTTTTTAGTAAAACTTTTTTGTTCTTCTTGGAAATAATTAGTTAGAAAACCTTATCATTTCTCTTTTAAATGGTGCCACATTTTTAAGAAACATTCATTTGTGGGTTGAGCAGCAGAGCTGAGAATATGGATTGATAAAGAAACATAATCTAGGATATGATTATTTAACTGTAAAGCGAAAATCCATGCACTCAGATTAGTGCTGCACAATTAATCTAACCCAAATTGCAATACTGTCCATGAATTACAATTGTACAATATTACCAAATCATGCAGCACTAATTGAGATTTGACCTCATTTAGTTTTGCTGTCATGAATTCTTAGTTTATGATCAACTGGATTGGCTTTTTCCCTTGGCTTACACAGCTCTCTGAAGTAACGCTCACCTGGATGACGACCCGAGGAGACTGGGAGAAATACCACAGAGGCAGGCCGAACAGACTCATGAGGGCCGTCTTTGTCTCATATGTCTCCGAGCAGCGAGTGCTGAGGATACTTCCACCTAAAGACACATAGGTGGGTAAGAAGACATATCAGTTATGGTAGAAATTAAGTCAACCCTGTTTTTTTCCCTTTTTAACATTTTAGTCTGTAATCACAGCACAGGTAGAGACAGAATGTGGAGAAAACCAAACCAGACAGGTTTACCACAGAAAACAGCAGAACATACCCAGACTTCCTTTAAATAAGATGGCTCAACAAAGACTCAACCTGTAGTCAAAGATACTGCAGATTATATTTTTTTGTTTGGTAACTAAATAGTTTTGTATTTGACAAACTATCGGTATCTCGTTTACTTCTAATGAGAAAACTTTACAGGGTGCTGAGGTTATCAAAAAAATTGTTGATCCTTTTCCAATACTACATACTTTAAACAACACTATTTTATTTATTTTTACATTCGATAGTTCAATAGCTCCTTAGTTTTGAAAAGAAAATAAACAGTTATGCATTCATATTTCAGCTGTGAGTGGATAGAAAGAGTGCACAGCTGTGGGTGATCAAATAAGGGCTGGAGCTGGTGTCAGCAAACACACCAACATCTCTGCACAGATAGAAGGAAGATTCAGGATTTGGATTCACTGATCCTGAGAATGTTCCTCTCTCTCTGCTCTGCCCTCTATCACAGCCACTGTATTCCTAACACAAACTTTAATTTTTTGGTCATTAAATATGTCTCATTCATCTTTATTATCCTTTAGCTTCTTGTAAAAAAAAAAAGCACTTGGTAATATTGGCATTTGTGTTGCAGACAGATGGAGAGCAGAGCAGAGAGAGAGCGATATCTCCTGGTCCGTAGAAGTTTCCCTTAACGTCCTGATCTGTGGACTGACGACGGCTTTACAACACTGACACCCATTAGATGACATAATTATGAAGAAATTACAAAGGGCGGAATCACTGCATACACTTTTCTCTCATATATTAGTAACAGTTCAGAGGAAATATTTGATTCTAAGAAGGCCCTTTACATTTTTTAAGGAAAATCTGATTATTTTGCCATTCATTACCTTTCATTACAATAAAGAGCATGTCAAATCTTTACATGTAGAAAATTCCCCAGTTTTGTCCAGAACATGATTTTGTGTTGCTGTGCAAACAAAACAGACCAGTATTATCCAATTTTAACCAGTATTGTATGAAACTTCAAAATTCTGGAATTGTGACAACCTTACACAGTACAGCTTTTTTTAAAAACGACATTCATGCTTTCATCGTTGTAATCAGGAACTTTGACTACAGGGATCCTACTTTTTAAGGCCTGAACTGAGAAAAAATTATACGACTTTTTGCATGGCAAACAGTCAAAAAAATGAAAGACATGAGATTTCTCCGTACACCAGATCAGGGCTGAAATTTTTTTATTTAATGCACTGTCCATAAAATGTCAAATGGTGCAGAGTAAACAAACATAAATGCACGTGTTAAATTCTAGCACATTAAATGCCTCTTCTCTATCTATATGCATGTATATGCACAGGCGGCACTGCAGTAAATGATGTTAATTGTTACTTAGATGAGGAAATGCGCAAAAAAGATTGACCAGAACTACATAAGGGCTAGAAAACAAAGACAAGTCAATGTGCCGTCTAAAATTTTTAACTCTCACTGGTGAAAATAAGACTAATTAAGGCCTTAAATTTTAAATGTCTAATTTGAGACTTTTCAAGACTTTTCAAGGATCTGCGGGAGCTCTGTACTAGGTTTGATAGCCTGAAAAATAAGCAGAAATAACTCATATTAGGCTAAACCAAAGACAGATGAATAAACTGAATTGATTCAATACATGAGGATGCAACTTGGACTACAGTTTATGGTTGATACCAAACACCTAATCTTCTTTTTATCTCTATTTCAGACAAACAGGTAGAAATGATGGAGGCAACATGTGTTGCTGTAACTACACTGGTTAATTTTGTGACATTACCAATGTAACATCATGATTCTTGAAGTTTCTATAAACAGTTTCCTCAAACTGAAGGTCTTTAGTGCCCGCAGAGAACATTCACTGGTAATAATTAACAAAAAATGCTTGATTTTGCAGACAATTTTAAGCCTTAACTCCAAACATGACCTAGTACCAACCAGATTATGAGTTTAGAGCCAGCTTTATGATGGAAAACTGACTTCAGGCTGAACAGACCAGGCTTACCCTCTGACCTTGCTTCATGGTTACACCCCCCCAGGTTCAGTCGTTGCCTTTATAAACATTGTGTTAACTTCTACTCGACTAGAACATGTCGATGCCCCATGTGTGTTTTGACTGTCTCATGTAGGTAAACAGACTGCTCAGTAACACAAATGACAATAGAGCCTGAGCTTCTGCCGTTAATACCCAGCTGTCCTCAGTCCAGAGCTCTAATGAATGCCTCTTACGTAACCAGGGTGGGGGTATTAGCCAGGCCTGAGTTAAAGAGCAGCTACATGGGTAATCTCGTAAGGCACAGAGAGGTCAGTTATGTTGATGTCAGGCTCCTTCCTTACCTCCTGACTCCAGTGCATAGTCCACTTGGCCTGTTCGGTCCTGGGAGTAGAGCCTCAAGGCGTTTTGGACGATCAGCTTCACTTGCTGGGGAAGAAAACCACAACACAAACCAGCCATATGAAGCATTTCATCTTAGCTTATGTGATTACAATGAAAATCCACTGTGATTATGGCATTGATGGTGGTAGGGTGATGGTAGGAGTCATTACCTCTTCGGACAGTCCCTCAGTAGACACAGTGTGCTGGACGCTCCCGGTTACTGTCTGAACAATGCTCTTGGCTTGGGACTCAGCCTCGCCCAGGGTTTGGGCCCTGTTCTGCTCCAGTTGCAGAGATACGTTCTTCAGGATGCTCAACTCCAGGGCAGCCAGTGAGGCCTGCAGGTCAGGCGTGCTAACGTAGCGCTGAGACAGCCAGGCAATCAGCGACTCAGGCACTTCTCCCTGCTCCTCTCCAGACCCACCACCGAAGAACAGAGCCTGCAACTCCTTACGAACCTGAGAGGACACCTGAGAGGAGACCTGGGCTGATATCTGGGAGGAAGAAACAGACATGTAATGAATAAAGACAAAGTCTAAACCATCTACAGAACTGCATTACCAATATTAAAACAGGATTTTTGGTCTGCATCTCCCCAACACTACAGGGCAGACAGGTAAATTTTACATGAGTTACTTTTTATGTTGCTTACCGTCTCCTGCAGTGTTTCCAGCTGCTCACATTTGCCCTTACATCCCAAAACACCCTGCAGGTCCTGTCTGACTTTGCCCAGCTCCACTTCAAGTCTCTGCACCTCCACTAGCAAAGCATCATGGTCCTCCTGCTTCACACCCACACTGAGTGAAAGAGGGCATTGACGTGTTAGCTGCTACAACATTTAAGAAGATGCTCCTTTAGTTTGACTGAATCAGCCTGTTAGAAGAAATTTAGGTTGTTTTTCCTTAAGGTTTTAATACCTGATGGGGATGGGGTCTGCTGCAGGAGTGGGAGCCTCTTTCTGTTGTTTTTGCTGCTTCTGGTGCTCAAACATCTGCTGCTTCTGCTGAACCTCCTACAACACATTACATTTATTAGGATGACTGAGGAAATCACAACAAAACTCAAACAAAGTCTTATATTTTTGAAAACTCGTCTTTAGAGAAGAAGCAAACTTTTAACAATAAGCATAAAACAGAATTAATGACTATGTTATAAAAAGAGTAATTAGATATTTGATACTGCCTAATTCCTCCTTAGAGTCTTTACACATGGATCCAAACAAACCAGTCCTGCTTTCATACCTTCTCTTGTCTCACCTCAGCGGTCTGGTTCACCTGTCTGAGCTTGTCAGAATAATTGTTTTCTCTTCTAAACCTTGTTTGCTCTATAACTCCTGTAAATGTCCTATTGTCCTATTGTCTTAGCCTCTTGGAAGATATCCTTGTCTAGTAGTGTAATTTTATTAATTTGATGTTGTTCCTCAAAAGCATCTACCATTATGTTTGGTCCTTGTTGTAAAATATGGATGATTAACTTATAACAGTTAAAAGGAATTTTCAAACCTATAGGTTATCTGCTCTGCTCTAAATCATAAATTAAAAACACTGTTGCATAATTACCTAAAGTTCAGTCAGTGTTAACATGAGGACATTTAAATGTGGATTAACACGAGAGTAATGCTCTCTAATTGGTCAAATATCTTTCAGGAAAAATCTTGAGAATAAACCAACACTCCTGTCTGGCAGAAGCCTCTCTTTAGTTTCAAAATGAAAAAAACTTCATGGACCAATGTTGATGCTGGTCACTGTTTTCTATAAGGGATGGGAAAATTAATTTACATTTAGATAAAACCACATGTCTTACTACAATTTTCAAATAGCAGAAGATGCAGCATTTCTTGGACCTGAAATGTGTTTAAAAATACTTGTTCAAAAAATTTTTTGAGGCAGAGATGTTATGCTCTACATCGGTGGTTCCCAACCTTTTTTCCTTTGAGCCCTCCTACTTGCATCTAGGAAAACTTTAGCCCCCCAAGGACTGACACAAAAAAGTGATACTTTGTGGCCAAAATTAACATAAATTGTTTGTAAATCCAAACAAAGTAGCCCGAAACAAAAATCATTCTACAAAAAAAAAAAGGGTATGAATTATTTATTAGTGTTATTCCATGATTTCTGTTAATATGTGCAGATCTATTAACAACTTCAGCGCAGACGGACGCCAGAGTTTTTTTCTCTGAACATAGTCCTGGTCATATCAAAGATAATCAACAAAACTGGGTTTGAGTCATTGGTAGTTTTGTGTAGTTTTAGATTCAAAACTGACCTTGTTCAGTCATCTGTGGACAAAAAATGTCTACTTCCAAAAACTGATATCAAAATACAACAACTTTTTTTTTTTCCATTTTTGGGGCTTAGGTCATTCAATCAGTATTCAAGTATTCATTTTCAAGATCTTGAAACTGATTCAAAAATAACTCACTTCCATTTTTTTTTTAATTAAAAAAAACAACACCGGTGACCTCTCGAGTTAAACCGACATTTAAAGGGTTAAAATTGCCAGAGTATTTAAAAACTTGTTGTTTTGATCAGGACTGTAGTTGATGAAAAGATTTAATCCAAAAGTTTAGGGAAAAAACATTTTCTATAGTTCTTTTATATTTTATCAAGGTGGACATTTTTATCCTGAATGGCTTATTTGCCTGAGTCCAGATTGGTACCAGAGAATTAAAACACATGTTCACATGGCTACGGCAGCTTATCTAATCCAAAAAAGTGTAATGCTTCCATCAGTTAGGTCAGATCAAGGTGGATTTATATCCTGAGCAGATTGAACCGACACAACAGTCTGACTTTTCAAGCATTCTCAGCAGAGCTGTTTGGCCCACATCAGGGTTAGCTGACAGCTTTCATATCAACGAAAATGGGCCACACTAACTTAGATACAAGACTCAAGTTTGTTTATAATAAACCAATCAGATTAGGTGTGAAAAGGACGTGACAGAGTGGACGGTAACATCACATTATTGTGGTATCTGCCTTTGTGAATGTTTAAAGGAATAATAACACAGCTTCAACACAGCACTGCAGCAGGAATACACTGAAAACACTTAATATAGCTGAGTAGACAAGTGTGAAAAATGAACCATCTTGCCACCATTCAGCCTCCATTTTTCAAGTGTTTTTTAACAGGAGGCAGTAAATTCTCCATGCATACCTCAGTTTTGGCAGCCAGAGTGCTCAGCAGAAGTTCTAGCTCAGCCAGCCGTAATGCGTGACTCTCCTGGTGCTCTTTCTGTTTCTCCTCACTCTGCATGAAGCAAGGATTAAAAAAAATGTGAGGAATTCATCAGTAAGTCTGTATTTTAATCAAAACATTAGTGTTACAAGGCAAAGTTACAACCCTTATCTCCATACCTTTGCCCTGTTTGTGCTCTCCTGCTCCAGCTCTCCTCGTAACACGCCCAGTCTCTGCTCAAGCAGCGAGGACACCCACAGGCCCAGGCTCTCCCTGTCTGTCTGAGTGTGGAGCTGCTCCTTCAGGGTGCTGTAAAGACCCAAAACGTCTCCATGACGCTGCTCTTGCTTTTCATCACCCTGTTTGACTCGCTCCCACAGCAGGATGAGCTGCTTCTCCACACGTTCCAGTCGCTCTAAATCCAGGCCAGAGACAGCCATGGGAGGAAGGATCGACTGAGAAGCAGAAAAAAAGAGGAAGAGTTGAAGCATACAGTCCATCATGATGTAGCTTATTTGCTTTCATTGTTTCAGTGCCTTACTGGTGCTTGTGAGACCGGTGTGGCTGGGGTCTGCACCAGAGGAGTCTCTGGTGCAGGGACAGGGACAGAGGCAGGAGCTGGAGCAGAAGCTGGAACCAAGTTTGACAGGAGGGCGAAGGGAGAGGCAGGACGCCACTCGGTGAGGTTAATGGCTGGAAGGTAGGCGAGCAGGGCAGCAGTGGACGGACCCCAGAACCATAAAGCTGCATAAGGACAAGAATTAGTGAAGGTGAATCCCAGTGTTGCTGATAACAATCTCAGAAAGTATGGAGACATGATGAGTCAAGCCTTCTGAACAACTTAGGATATGTCACTGATATTAAGCATATATTTTTATTTATGCAACTTCCACCAGGCCTAAAGACTTGTTGAAATATTAGAAAGTGCAGAGTTTGAGCTATGATATGCTATAAAAAGAGCTGATGAATTATGGCTGGCTGTTTGGATATAAATATATCAAAAACTTGTACATTTACTGTAGTTTTGTGGCTCTGTTAACTTAAAAGAGATGCTTTCTATTTTTCCCACTCATTATTATTGCTTTAAGCTAAAGGGGACAGGTTTCAAATTGATCTTTGGACTCAAAATGACTAAAACTGGTCCTGCCTCACACCTGCAGCTCTACGTTAAAAATCAAGTAAAATATCTGTGTTTGGACAAGTTTTACCAGACATCACGTCAGCTCAGCGTGTGATTTTTTTCTTTTTTTTTAAGATTTATTTTTGGGCTTTTTCGTGCCTTTATTAGAGAGAGAAGACAGTGGATAGAGTCGGTAACAGGGAAGAGAGCAGGGAGAGACATGCAGGAAATAGTGCCACAGGCCGGATTCAAACGCAGGTCGCCTGCGCACATGGTGCGCGCCTTAACCACTCGACTACGGGCGCGCCCCAGCGTGTGTTTTTTTTTTTTTTTTTATGAACTTTACACACAGAAATTCAGCCAGACAAAAACTTCTGTCGCCTCCATCAGCTCTGCACATAGGCATGACAACAGTGCTATGCTGGCTAAAAGTTCATCAGAGAAATTCAAGGCTGTCTGTGGAAAAAATACTGTTTTCAGCAGACATCTAAGTGATACAAAGATTTCTGTGTTTGGTTGTGATTAAAACCACATTTTTGATCCTTCAGCCATCACAATAAAAACATGCATTTTATGATATCGGGCTTTCATTTTGGAGTTGATACATCAAATTTGTGTTTATTCCTCTTCGCCACCAAATTTCAGCCATTCCCCCATATTTGGCATGGTTCCCTAAGGGTTACTGTTATAATAATTTAATAAAATTTGAAAAAAATAATGATGCATAAATATCAAACTTGTTGCTCCTCTTTAACATAGTCATGGCTTTGCTAATCTCTTCAAAGACATCAAATATGCATGTAGTATAAGGGAAATATTTCATATTTTGTGTTTTTAACATCAGAAAAACTTTTTCTGCAGTACAACGGGGAGTGAAATGGTTAAATTAAAATAATTTATTAATGTTCATCATTAGGTCTAGTCTTGATGAAAAAATTAATGCAAAAAAAGTGTTTTTTTTTTTTTATTTTAAACCTGTAGTATTTTTATTACTATTTATGTATGACGTCCAATTCTGATGACCACCTCCCAAATGTAACAATCTCTTAAAGTTTTAAAAGTCAATTTAAAAATTAAATAAAAATTAAATTTGTTGCTCACTATCAACATATTTAATATCAAAAAATATACAGATATTATAAATTGTCAAATAAATATGAAAAATATATAATATAAAGTAATATTTAAAAATATTTTAGATTTTTTTTTTTACATCACAAATATCAGGTTTTAGCACCTAAACTGGCATTCAAAGTGTTAAATTCCCAACAATCAACTTATATTTAATATTTATGATAAGGTCTGATCTTGATTTAAAAAGCTGATGCAAAAAAGTTGGAAAAAAATAACCTTTATTGTTTTTATATTTTTATTTTTGGTCACAAACACCCTCAGTTATTACCCTAACAACTTATCTTACATCATCTGAGTGTTGAGACAAGCACAGAGGAATTGACATTTGAAAATCTCCCATCCATGTGTTCGTTTAAAATGAAAATTTAATGCAGGATTAAAGGTCGATTGAAGCAGTTCATCAAGACAGCCCAGAGGAACTACAGTATTTGTCTGTGTTGATGTGTTTTTTTACAGTCTTAAGTTGAGATGAGTGATGCTGAAACCAAGGAGAGTGACTCACAAGAGGCTCAGCAGGCCTGACCTGAATCTGCTGCTGGATATGCAGCAGGCTCTAGGGATGTGTGCTGGTTAGGACTCCTACTCTTTACTACGGAGTCATTTTGGTCTCTGCTTGAGCTGGCTAAATGGGTTACACACCTGTGTCTGATAAACTTACCAAGGAGGAGCAGAAGGGGCAAAAGCAGCCACAGCAGCTTCCAGAGCTTAGGAAGGCATCTGAAACAAAGAAACACGCTGGTCAGGTGAAACAGAACTGAAGACATCCCATAAAGTTACATCTAAGGACAGGAAAGATAACAATAAAAGGACATCTAGACTGAGCTGCAAATGTAGGTGACAACTTTTGTATTTCTTATATAACTCAAGGTTTTCACTCTGACATATTTTAGATTTATCTCACCAATGTAACTGCTTTGATATGTAAAAAAGTAGCAGTATTTAAAGTCTGAGCCATTGCTATGTGCAGAAACTTAAAAGTTCAGAAAGACAAAGGGAGAAATTCTCTTACCGTGTCAGAAAGAAGACATTCAGGAGAGACATAAGAGACACCAGCTGGTACCATCCTGATGCAAGAAACCACAGAAGCCCCCTGCCTGCCTTCACTGTGCAGATGGAATAAATATGAGATAGAAAAAAAAAATTCAGACAAAACATTGTTGCACAAGGCAGAAGCAGGGAAGCTGCTTATTTTCTAAGACGATAATAAAAAGTGCTGCTAACCTGGAGCAGCCAGGATCATCCAGAAGAGAGAGAGCAGCCTCTGCAGCACCGTCCCAGCCCCTGATCCCAACGCTTTGCCTGCTCTCACCACACAGTAACCCGGCTGGAGGAGGCAGTAACCTGCAGCACAAAGTGGAAGGAGGGTAAATGTCAAAATGAGCCATCTAAACTTAACACTCCAATCCTTGAAACAGCAAACTCTTATCAACAAAAGTGAAATGCTGGTTAACCTGTGTAAGCTAGGACGCTCCACAGCGCCCCTGCCAGGCGCCTTGGCCTGGAGGACTTTGTAAGGAGGACGGTTTGTGTCTCAGAATGCTGCTTCCCTTTACAGTCATCACCTGCGTACCCAAAAAAATAACGGATGGCAGGCAAAAGAAACAGAAAAACAAAGGGTGTGTAAATGAAAGGCTTTATGATGGAAGCAATGACAAAGTAAATAATTGAAGCAAAGGAAATTAAAATATAAAAAGCAGCAGAAGCACTAAATCATATTTATATACTGAAAGGAAAAAGCAAAAGAGCTACTTGCATACATGTTGCACAATGAATAAATGGCATATGGCTCACACAGTCAATGTGAGGTAACACCTGTTGACCCTCAATGCCTTCTGTTATTGCACACCTGCACACCTCTGCATTAATAAACATCTTAAAATGAAAACAGCTGTCAGCATTAATGCATTAGTAACAATGAGATTAAGGTCCAAAATTAACATTAAATTCATTTAATCCTATTAATCAAATGCTTTTTTTGTCCTTTTAGGCTACCACAACAGGATACTGACTGCTCATTGTAGCTTTTCCTGTTCTCACAGTGATGGAAAATAAAAACACAGCTGTTCCTTTAAATGTCTGATTTCACTCCTTAAACTCACGGACAGCTCAGAGGAGGATTCAAAAGTACTCTACACCTTAAGATATCAAACATGCCATATTCTTACTATGCCCATTCGCTACCTTATTTCAGTGGTTACGCTACCCTAGCTTATGACAATACAAAATATAAATTAAATGCAATGCAAGGAACAGTTCCTTGAAAAAAATTCTTAGCTTGTTGTTAGCCTTGCATGAGTAACTGACACAAGGAAAGCAACTAAACTGGCAATCCTTAAAGTGTGCATGCTGTCACATTAGCCCAGATGACTTGACATGACAGTCATTTTGTACATGCACTCCTGCATATTGTTTATTTAATTTAGGACAAAATAAACTCTCTGAAGCTGCCTCCTACAGCTGATTCATGGTTTCAGATCACACTGGTGTGGCAGTGCAGCACTTTCCTAAAAATAAGTCTACACATTAAGATAAAGAAAATATGTGTTTGCATTTGTTTGTTAAATCAAGACACTGGAAATCATTGCCTCAGATTGTAAATATGGAATTAGAATTTGTTCTGACTTGCAAAATAACTATGACAGCCATAAAATGTACCTAATTCAACAAAAAGGTAGTTAAAAACTCATCTGTATTTAAACACCATATAACCACCTACTAATGATAGAAATTTTCTTTTCAAACAGATGAAGCTGCATTGTTGCTCCAGTCTTTTGTTTTTCTTTATTTCATGTCTATATTCATTTATAAGCCAGTCAAAGCTTTGGTACATGTTTCAGGATATCTTTTTTTAGGGGAGAGAGCCATCATTTGACCTTTTCTGATGTATATATTCAGCCCTTTTTGATACCAAACTAAAACTAACTAAAGTAAAGCAGTTTGTAATGTTTATTTATGATAACAGCTCCATCATGTGTTTTAAGCTAATGTGTCAAATTTGTCCCTTAATATAAGTCTGAAGAGTCATCTTGACCTGTAAAGTATTTGAGGTCATACTGGTCAACATGCTGCTGACTTTCTGAATCCGTTCACACAACCTCTGCTCGCTGGGGTGAGCACAGATCACGCATAAAATTAACTCTGTCACTCATTGCTTTGGCAGAAAAGCCAGTATGGAGAGAGTGTTGGTAGTGAGTGCACACTTACATAGGGAACCATTGAGATTTAGATGTGATGCATCTTCAGCCATCAGCCCTTTCACATTCATGCTTCCACAGAAACTCGAGTGAGCTGCACAAAATAACACAAAATATTTGTTTGCTTTTTAAAATCTCACACAAATTATGCAGAATGGCTGATAGGCAATCTGAGGAGCGGCTCTGTATCTACTTTGACTGTGAACAAATGTGTAGGAGAGGATGCACACAGTTACATCAGATGGAAAAATGGGTAAAGAAACGAAGTGAAATTGATGATTCAGAGTGGACTGAATTATCCTGCAGCTATAAAAATTAACAACTTCTTTTAGTAGATTAGAATAAAACTGACCCTGCTGAAACTTAATATGCTTTCAAACACTATGTGCACAATAATCAAAAAGTTAATCATCAGAGGAGTTAGAAATCAGGGCTTTCTGTGAGGTAGGAGGTCTTTGAAATTGTGCTTAAATCATTTTCATTGCAACTGAACAACATCATGTAAGCAATATTCATTTTGGCAGCTATCTTACATGAACTCTTTTAGATGAAAATACTCACTAGTTTCAGTCATATTCAGTCTTTTTTAAGCTTCTATAATGTGTCAACAGATCAACTAGAATATTTCAGATAAATTTTAGTCAATAAAATGTCTTCAGTTTTACTTTAAGTCAATTTTTTTTCTTCACACAATAGCTTAAATTGCCTAACTGTGAAAGGAATACAACTGTGTGTTACTTAAAACATGGTACTAAGAATTACTGAATTAAAAAACTGTTAAGGAAATGGATTGAATGACTGAATTAAACTTGTAGAGGAAGGAAAAGTTCTGGCATTGCAGCAACATATCAAAAGAGAAAGAAGGTTGTAAAATACAACATGATTTGAATAAGAATTAGCAGCATAAATAAAACTAAATAAAATGAAATTAAAAAATGTCAGATCATCCTTAAAGAGGTTCTTTAAGGACGACTGAATTATCCAATTATGAGACTTCTTTGACCATTACTAAGAAAGTAGGAGCTTAGGAAGGACAGATATGGTAAAACCAAAGTAAACTGACAGAAGAGCATCAAAGAAGGTCATGAGCTGCGATGCTCAGTCTCCAGTGTTTGCAGCTACCTTGTCCTTCATCACCTCTGGACATGTAGCCCTTCACCCTGTTCAGAGTGTTCTGCTTGAGCAGCCAAAGCTGAGACCAACTGGAGGATGCTGCCCGTCCCACAGAGTCAAAGAATGAAGTTAACACACCTGATGATGATAAAAAAATAATCCTTGTTATTTTAGAGACACAGCTGAGACACAACATAATATAAATAAGAACAGGTCATAGGATGAGAATGAAATGAAGGGGATGAAAGAAACGTCAAGAGGCTGTGAAGAGATAAAGAGAGCGATAATAAGGCTTCATATGAAACAGAAATAGACCATGACTCAGCCGGAAATGTTAAGACTGATGACAGGGAGCCTGCTAAGGCTGAAATATGTGCTGTGATTTAAAGTAGATAGAAAAGTTCTATTTTTCTTCTAGATCACAGACTCAATCTAAGCTGAATGACCAAGGTAAAACTGCCACAAGGCAGGACAGAAGAGGACAGAGGACCAAGGCATTTCCAACTTTTGGAAATGTAAACACAAAAAAAAATTGTATCATGCCATAGCAAACTGAACCAGACTGCTCAGTGGAAATGACCTAGTTGAGTCTAATCATCAGCATGTTTCACTCTGACACTACAGAGCAGCCAGATAACAAGCTGAACATCACGTTTCTATCTGTGTGATTGTGAGTGAAGCATGGTAGTAAGGTAAAAGATGTGTTCTGCCCTCCTTAAGTTTGATGTCTGTAGTAACAGCAACATGAGGCCAGTGTTCGCTTTGTAGAAAATCTCAGTCAGTCTATTTGGGGTTTCTATACGAGCTGGGCTCAAGACACTTTGTCTTTGCCCAATGCTGCGGCGACTCATTGTACAATGGCTAGTAACAACTGTTAAAATGTGTGTTTAAACTGATGATTTGCTTGTTTTAAGTCCATGATGATTCAAAGAAGTGGTAAATGAGGTCAGAGAAACCCCTGTTGCATTAACTAACTGGTATTGCTGCTATGCTAAGCTAAATCAATGCTAAACAGTGAATCGCTGACAAAACCTTCCCATTACAAGTCTATGTTCGTTGTTTTCCTCGTATGCTCTTATTGTGAACACCCACATCAGGAAATGTGGGGTTTTTTAGTAGCAGCTAAACACATCTCAGCAAAAGAGGAGTGAAATTTTGGGCTACAGGTTCTTTTCTAAAGAAGTGAACACAGAAAGACTTCAAAAAACATTTTACTGTGATCTTATGCTCATACATGACATTAGTATGCAATCACAAGTTTGTTTTACAGTGAGAAGGGGGTTTTAACCCCTAAATATGCATTTAAATGCATTATCTCTTTTAATTTGTAGTACCATACTTTATTACAGTTACCGCAAAGGGCAAAAATGTCCTGTAATATGATATTTAGGCCATATTGTCCAGGTCTACTGACCACTTGGTATCAAAATGTGCAAAATAAATGATGGATTGTAGCAGGCATAGACAGGATCTAAGAATGATGGGTAATGTATGAAGAGCAAGAGGTAGTCTCTTATTTTATACCTGTTCCTGGAGGGTGTCTGACCTTTGAACCCAGCCAGAGCACACTGTTGAAAAGCAGGGTGACTAAAGACACTATGGGGGCCAAGGCTCGTTTGCTGTAGCGCACACATGTGTTAGAAACAGACACCAGCACACCTGCGGAGACATTTTACATCTGTTAGATCCTCATTATCACACCACCGTTAGAAAATGAACAAATCTGACTCTTTAATGTCAATATATAGAGGTGAGGTGTAGTCAGTCAAACAAACAATGTCTTACCTGTCTTGTTTCGTCGACTCCTGTCCCTGGAATATAGAGTTGTGAAAGGCGATGATGAAGATGAAGAGGAGAGGGCGTCTGTGGAAGCTACGGCAGCCTGAGATGATGATGATAATGATGATGATGATGACTGTGTGATAAGGGAATTCTTCTTCTGAGAGTGGAAAGAGCAGTCTCTGCAGATGTAACCATTGGCGAGGGAGGCATGGGACTTTGACGCACTAACGCTGGCGTCGCCGTTAATTCCGGATGAACTGTGGTCAGAGCTGTGACCCCTCTCTGATGGAGCAGATTAAAAACTAATCACACAGAGAACCAATAAATAAACACATATGATGCTAGAAGTAACAATTAAACCTGCTTTTGCATCCTTAATGAGCATTCACCATTGTTTACCATAAATTGTTTTAATTGCTGCTTACACTATTATGACCTAAAGTCTTCTCCTTAAATGCTACTGTTGTATTTAAGGTGCCCATTGCTCCCATCAGCAGTTTAATATGGTCTCAAGATACACTGTATTTTTCACCAGTGGCTTTTCTTAAACTAAATGAGCAGTTTACTAAAGTATGGGGCAAGACTGTTAGTTAATCATTCAAAGCAGGAAAGTTTCTCCTATGGAACTAAAACCCTGTAGATATCATAAATGAAAGGAAAAATATATATCAAAATCCAAAGGTCTGACCTCTGTGTCCATCCACAGATGTGGAGGTGGTGGTTGTGGTTGTAGTGATGATGCGTTGTCTCAGGTGGGACTGGTCATGGATGGGGGTGAGCAGCGAGGCATCATACTCTTGGGAGCTCTCCTGAATGCTGCTGCTGTTGATGGGAGTGCTCGCAGCTGTAAATGCGAGAGCTTTCCGCGGAGTGGCGGCTTGGCTCAGGGAGAGAGACAGGGAGCCGGAACTGGACTGCTGCTTTTTGCTCCGTACCGTCCTGGAAGAGCAGAGATGGGAAAATGTGTTAGTTTGCTGCATGTATGTGAGGCACAGCAAACCACTAGAGAGTTTAGTCGATGAAAATTGATTTAAGGTTTT
The DNA here is from genome assembly GCF_018320785.1 of Cheilinus undulatus. NCBI lineage: Eukaryota > Metazoa > Chordata > Actinopteri > Labriformes > Labridae > Cheilinus > Cheilinus undulatus. The sequence goes on along the minus strand of NC_054885.1, from coordinate 32,657,730 downwards.
AATGCATGATTAGATAACAATTAAAGGTTTTCCAAGGTGGGAATGTCAGACAGGAATACTTTGCATTAATAATCTCCATAGTTATTATCTAAAATGTTATGCTCTGACTTGTGTAACAAAGAGGCAAAACTATCTGTGTCAATGCCATCTAAGGCTCATCAGTTCATAGCGCCATACTTCCATTCTTCACTTTGCACTCAGTTTGCATATCGTTTACAAGTGGGGTCTGAAATTCATATTTTTAAAGGACTCAGTGTGGACAACAAGTGTGCGATGGGACATGGTATACAGAAAATCATTAGCCCACCATGGCTTGGGTAAAGCCAAGGTAGTGGACTTGTCACTCATGCGCTGTGTTTTAACTGGGCTCACAGACTCTTCGTCCTTTTCTTCTTTTCCTTGCTCTCTCAACTTTTTGTTTATCAAAAGCATTTCTGCAGCTTTTGTGCCACACCACAGGATTTTGAGTCATCGGATGAACTACATCCTGACTAGCACCACTAATGTCCACTATAAACTCAGGCCATTCCCCCCTTCAGCTCCTGGATGTGATCTGCAGCTTCTTTGTAACATGATTGCAGTTTTCCAGGATTGTCTCTCAGTTTGAATGATGAAGAAGGATCTAAGGTTTTTTCAATCTGTAGGGCTGACTGACATAGGAAGCATAAACCCCAGTCACGGCATTCAATTATAGCTAATCTGAAATAAGAAATAAAGTTGCTTTTATATCATGAGATAGATAAGATGAGCCTCAACAAGAATTCACAAAAGTAAAAATCTGTCAAATAATGAAACCAACTAACTAGCTAGCAACATGTTGGCTATGTGCTTGCTTTATAATGAAGCTAACAAGTGAATATCTAGTTATAAGAAAGCTAACTAGTTACTAGCTAGCTAGTTAGTAGTTAAGTAACATTGAAAACGTTTTTCTATTCAATGAGAAAGTCATACAAACTTCAAAGTGTTAACCTGTCATCTCTGACAACAACAGCTGTCACAGCCCCTGTTGCAGATGGGATGTGTTGTCGTGGGAACTGATTTGCATAGGCTACTCCTGACTAGTCGAAATCTCATGCTACTTTGGACAAATTTAATGTACAGAAGTAGCTGCACCACTTAAATACAAAATTTTAAAGTTTTTGAAGGAAAAGATAAGTAAAGTCACTCTGATGACACAATTTTTTATGTGAAATGTGCATATTTACCCCCAATTCTCATGGTAAGGGGAAAAAATGTTGTTTTTTTTTTTAAATTTGAAACCTATTTTATTGGATTCCTTGACCCCAAAAATGTACACTTTGACCCCAAATTTGTCATTATAGCCATAACAGAAACAAAGATATGGGCCTCTCAAGTATGGTCGGCGGCCATTTTGAAAAAACGTGTCTATTTCCGATAAAAAGTGTGATCTCACTTGTGTCTTAGGATAAATTTATTTGTATGACCCTAAGGTACTTCCATGCCAAAGAGGACCTTTGCATCATAACTTGAAGTCAAAAGTCGCTAAACCTCCCTGCTACCATCCTCACAGTGAAAGATGGTGGAGGGAGTATTATGCTGTGGGGATACTTCAGTGCGGCTGGAACTGGGAAACTCATAAAGGTGGAAGGAATCAACTAAAAAATAAGGAAGTGTGAAGATTTTGGAAGAAAACCTATAACAGGATCTGGGTCCTCGCTTCGTCTTCCAACACAGCATCAGATGAACTGGTGAAGAACTAAACTTAAAACAAAAAGTAAGGCAATTTGTGTTTGGTACATTATTTCTTGTTGTAACAATGCTTCTTGGTAATAAATCTTATACCGTTGGAAAGCCTGTTCATTACCCTTTTAAATGATACCACATTTATAAGGATCATGCATTTGTGGGATGAGCAGCAGAGCTGAGTATGTGGGTTGTGCCCAAAATATGGTACGCATGCAAAATAAAACTAGGATGTTTGGAAAAGCTGTGTTAAAAATTCCTTTCTCCGTTTACCAGCGCTTTGGAAATACCTGGAAAACTAAAATTTTCTCAGGGTGGCTAATAATTTCTTCCTTAGCTGTATGATGCTTGCATGCTGGTGCACAGGCCATTTTTACTTCTTCTGACCAGTAAGTTTATTTAATCCAAGTAACTTTAATTTTAATTCAGCACAAGTACTTTTTAACTGCCTGTTATTTATAATATGTGTATTAAGAGAAACCAACAACCAAAACAAACAGATAAAATTCATCAGTACACAGAAAGATGGGAGCGTTCAAGCATCCACTGCTATTCCCACCTTGTCTCTCTCCGTGTGCTGGTGTAGCTGCTGCTGCTGTGATTGTGGGAGAAATCAGCCAAGCTCCCGTTGTCATAGTGACTGGCGCTGGTCTGCAGACGCAGGCTTCGCCGTGACATCCTCGGCGACTCGTACACAGCAGCAATCTGGTGCTCCCTCTCAAACTCTAACGCTTTTGTTGAGTAGCTGGAGCTGAGGGAGACAAGGGAAGAGTGGAGAAGAAAGAGCGGGAAAATGTGTGAAAAAAAGTTTTTTGCAACAAGACATTTCACTTTTATCCACAGAAAGACAAGAAACAGATGTGGAGCGACTCTAAGCCTCAAGTTAAAACTGAAAGGGGATATCCTGCTCTTCATCATGTGTCATCTTCGGCAAGTCAACTTTGGGGAGGCTTTTGTGTTTCAAACAAAAACAAACAGAACACAGGGACAAACAGCCCGTTTGGAGAGCGCTCTTACTGTTGTTCCTGCAACTGGCAGACTGCCTGACAGGAAGTGACTCACTCACATGGGAGTGAGAAAAAAAGACAATGAATAGGAACATTGTGTCTCTGAAAGTTAAACTGGAAAAAGAGCCAGAAAAAAAAAAACAAAGTATGCAAGTAGACTGAAAAAATCTACTCTACCAACTGCTGGCCAAAGCCAACGGTAAGAGGAAACACACCGTGTATGTTTTCAAATTTGACTCTGGCATGCAGCTGTGACTCACAGCGCCACACCCACCTGGCAGGGAAGAATACACAGGGCAAACCCGCAGCCTCGACTGAGAGGGAACAGAGAATTAATCGGAAACTTTAAAGAAACTGTTCCTACAAGCTTTTCTCAAGCCAAAAAAAAGGACTACCCTTTCTATGCATTCTTTATCTGTCACATAAATGGGATTAATATCACAATCAGAACATAGTCATGATCACACAGATCAGTGTTTACTTTACACTCTGGATACTGGAAATGTTTGATCAATTATCTGAACTGAAATGACTTCTCTTTACTGCACTCTGAGACTGTTTACACTTCACAGCATGAGGCTCAACTAGGTCAGGCAGATTTACTCCACAAGCATGCAGGGACGGGTGGAAGGAGAAGAGGAGGAGCTAAACACTATCTGTCACTGGAGGAGAGAAAATAAACCTGAGAGTAAAGGAGGGAAACAAGCCGCTAGGTTCAAAATAAGGCTGGGCTACATGGAGGAAGAATTATACTGCTATATATTTCCGCTGAATGGTGATTCACTTTTCTTCAGAATAAAATAACAAATTAATGTCACTATGTCAGAATTAAAAACTACAGAAATTTTACGCTCAATAGGACCAGAAAGTAAGGATTTATTTAAATCATAGCCTTCTGAACAGTATTTTAAATTGTTTTAGGGTCTGGTGATGCAGACCAAAAACAATCTTGATATATTCCAGCATAATGATGATACACAAAACATATCTCCTAAGTTTTTCCACAGTGACATAACAAATAGGGTGCCAGTGAACATAACGGGGTAAATGGGAGAGCTTTCAGAGGTCCTATTGCTGTAGGTCAGCAAAACTGCGGTCCAAAATTAAGCTGTGATAACAATCTTTTATTTTTAACCTGAAGAATAACCACTCATAGAAAAGCAACAAATAAATGTTTCATTTATTTATGCCATAGTGTATAGCCCTCTAAAAATTAACAGAGGCAAAAACGGGCAGAAAAAATTGTGCAGAGAGGTTACAATGGGCAAAAAATGGTTTATGATAGCAAAATGGCTGTTAAAAATAATAAAATAGTTAAATTCTTCAAATCTTCCAGCCCTAGAGTAGACTCATGACACCATTTATGTATGACATCGTAGTTACCACTGGAAACTGAAATATTGTCTGGTAAAATTGTAATCAGTAGTCCTAGACACCCAGAATTGCACAATCTTTCATTTCTAATAAACAAAAATTGCACACAAACTCTTAAACACAATCTTTTTCACAAAAACATTGACAGCATTTTTGTACATAATAAGGTTGTCAAAACTCCCTCATTTGACAACTGGTGGCAGCAAAAACTACAGAAACATATCTATCTATACTAGAATTATTAACTGGAAAAAGGGTGCTGTTAAAATTACTCAAATATGTTGGCAACATGTTGCAAAAGTGAGTAAAAATTGGCAAGGAATATGAAAAAACCTCTCTCCTTGCCAGTTGTGCCAACTTTTCCAAGTGCTTAAGTTTGCATGCAATTTTTGATCTTAAAATCAATCTATTTTCTAGCATTGTTTAGGGCTTGTTTCAAACAGGTATCAAACAGGATATGATTTCCTTTCTACTGAAAACAAACATATTAATTCAAAATCAAGTAAAATAAAAGAAATAATTCAGACCGAACATTTCAGATTAGCATGTAGGTCTTATGGTAAACAATCATTTAGCTGAGCATTAGGCCTAGTGTCTACTCTTTCAAATTTACATCACTATAAACTATTAGTGATGTTTTCTTGACCTACATCTCTTTTGAAAGCATATCTTTCCTAGCACTTGTTCAAACTTCAGGCACAGAGTCCCTGTCGGTATCCTTTCTGCTGCAGCAGTGAGTTTATCACTGCTGAGTCTTGTACAAAGGGCAACTGCAGATGGAGAAATATCAGTGCTGTATTATGTTCTATGGACCGTCCTCTGACTCTAAAAACCATGAGGATTACAAACTCCAGTACAGAGCCAATTATGTGCTTTGGTCTTTGCTCTGCCTCCTGCCTGCTCCTCCAACTGGCTTTTCTCTGAACACATGACCAGAGCCGCACCTTTCCCTGTCTGTTGGTCTGATCCAGACGGGAGCTGGCGTGAGAGTCATTGTTTACATGTGTGTTTATGATGAATATCCAAACAACGCTTCGTTCTGTTTGCAGTCAACCGTCATCTCACCTCTCTTTTTGACTCACTATGAATGTCTTTTATCTATCACAAATACACAGCCTAAAAGCACACAAATTCCCACACATTCTCTGTTCTACTGTGCGTGGAGTGACTGTGTGGGACACAATAATCTCTTGGGGTTTCCCCCGTCACATAACTGTCGAGACCCTTGACACAAACCATCCCCAAGGAAAAACATGCAAGCAGTTTACAAGCTCATTTACCATCTAGTTGCTAAATCCCTGCATAAAAGTAAGAAAACAGCGCTGATGTTCATGCTGCCAAGGGACAAGCAACTTCAGTGATACAACCACACTTCCTTAAAAAGATGACTTAACAGGGCGGATTGATATCAGAAAAATACAACGTTGTGAAATCTACTCCTTCATCAGTGTACAGAAAAAATAAAGGGAGATATTCAAAATAAACGCATATTGCTTGAGCGTAGCTATAATATAGCAGCAGTTTTATCAGAACTGAACCACATTTCTTTATTAAAAAAGAGCAAAGAGCCACACTGATAGCTTTTGATGACAGAAAAAGGTTTTTGCTCTTCTACCACTGGTTCTAGTAGGAGTTTATGATCGTTTTTGGGGTTGAGTTGTACCATAAGCCAGTGTATAAAATGGCTACTGATGCAGTAGTGATTAGCTTAGAAGTAGCTGTAGAAAAGCATAAGTTTGATCAGGCCTCAACCACATTTCATCATTAAAACAAGAGCAAAGGGCTTCTCTTAGCAGTGAAATTGATTTTGCACATCTTCAGATACGTTTCGGCATGAATTTTAGCCACTACCTCATTTTGGTCTTCTTGCTCTGATTGTCCCGTTATCAATGTGGCGGACAGAACATTGATCCAATCACCATCTGAGAATTTTTGAAAAGTCCTGCCCTTTCCAAACACTTTGTATGAGAGGTTTCCTGGATTAATGTGAAATATATCCATACAATGGCTATATGAAACAGTCTATGTGGTGTGCCAGGTTAGTGCATCCCCACTGCAGTGGGACCCCAGGGATGCCTGGTGGACAACAATCAAGGTGCATCTAAATACAGGTGAGCCACATGTTAAAATAACATCAACTGCCCCACAGACACATCTCTTTCCCTGCATGCTTCAGTCTAATTTGAAATTCAAATCTTGTAAACAGCCGAGGGGCAGTACAGTGTCTGCTGTAAATACTTTTTACATTTTGAGAAAAATATTCATTAATGCAACAACAAAAGGTAACATCCTGAGTCAAACATCAGTGTGACTCCATACAAATAAAAGCACGCAGCATCACTGATCAATCGAGAGGCCTGCACAGTGATCAACACACCCAGGCCGTCTTCATTGTCCTGCTGCACAAAACCTAACAAAGCTGCACACTAAGCAGTCACACAACGCAAGTTATTAAGTTGGTAGGTCAAGTCTGGGTTCCTCGAGCTATCCAGGGACACACATGAAGGAGCTGTTTCTGAAAGCATCAAACCCAAGAAGCATATTTATAATCTAGTAGCAAGCTAGAACTGGCAAAATGAACAAAGGTCATGGCTTTAAACTAAAAGCACAGACACAAATACAGATGACTGGCCAAAGAATTAGCTTACATACAATTTACCGTATAGAGCAGCTTTAGCGCTTTAATCAGTGTCTTTGTGGGATGATATCTGTTAAAGGTAAACTGACTCTCTCTCAAATGAAAATCATTAAAGCCTAGATGTTTTCCTGCATTCCTACAGTCACAGTCTATGAGCACTTGGCACCAGAATCTGTAAACTTCATTGTTCAGGTGGTGTTTTATATGCACTCATGTCTGAAGCCGGTTAGGTATGCAATTCAAGTCAACATGGAAAAGCACGTCAAAGAGACGAACAACCTTTAACGACCTGAAAACCTCAAATTTACCCTTAAGTCACCTCACAAACTGAAAATCCTGCACCGTCGTACAAGCCGAGAATTATTCGATCAGGATTTATAGCTGGTGTCACTGACAGGGAGCCGGGGGCGTTGGAGCCCTTTGCAGGGTAGGGCAGGGCGTGTATGAGAAAGAAAAACATACACTTCTGTCTGTGTAGCCTACAGCCAGGCACATTTACCTGTGGAAAAACCTCTCCTCTACCTGGCAGCTCATGAACACAGACACACATCATCAACATTTAAGCAAAGCTGCTTAATTAAGGTCATTATTATAATCAGAATTGTTATGACTGATGATGAAATCATGATTAGTAGATGCTGCTGGATCTATGTGTGAATTTCGAAAGATTAAATACATTAGCTGTATTGCCATAAGAGACAACTTCTTTAAGTTATTTTGTATAATTATGGGTCTGACTCCTCCAAACAAGAGTGTTTCCACATTTTTAAACTAACCAGAGAAGGTGCTCACTCCTTTTGCTCCTCACTTAAATTGATGAGAGAGCTGCTTTGTTGGGAGGAAACAGCGCACATTGTTATAAAGGAAGGGAGGGAGGGAGCATTTCATTTACCACACATTAGAAAACTGACTGACAAAATGAGAAAACATGGCATGCAGCATAGTAATAATTTAATCTTGACGATCTTGTTTTCATGACTGTGGGAAGCTACAGTCGTAACCAAAATTGAAACTGCATCTCCTTAAAAGAACCACTGTTAGAGTTGTTGAAAGTAATCTTTTCTATGATGCATCGAGATGTGGATGATTCTGCACCAATGCAGGATTTTAGATTTTCTCCCTGTGGCTGGAACTGCCATAAATATCCACATAACCAGTGTCTCTTTCAAATACGGTTAATTTTGATGCTTTTTTACGGTAGTCTGTTCAAAATATTCAAACATCACATATGAGTTTATCCAACCAATCAAATATTTTTCAGACTAGGCTGGCGTGTGAACATGGAAACACTCAGGAGTCTTCAGAGTGCGCATAGAAACAGAGACACACCAAGCAAGTTAGAAGGAATTAGAGAAGTTGGAAGTGAGAATTTTTTATAACAAAAAGGATAACTTGTATGTTTGTTGTCCCACTGAGGCTTTAACACCAGTGTGTCTTGTATGTTTTTGTATTGTCGTGTTCGCTAAATGCAATGTCAAACACTACAACACAAAACTAGAGAAGTTCCAATACATTTTTTTCATTCCTGATAGCGACTGAATTTTGGTATTGGGTAGACTGTGCTGTGGGAAAATTGGCACATTTTTTTTTTTTTTTTTTTTTGACCAATCAGCACCTTTGTTTGGGTCATGTGACTACATGTCACCCATGTAAACAGTGGGACTCTCTTTCTTTCAGTCTTAATAAAAACTGTTTTTGCTGTTGTAATGTTGTGATGAGTTAGCCCACAGCTTGTGAATGGTAACTAACATTACTATCAGTTTTTGTGCTTTTGTAAGCTGTGTAACAAAGATGATCTGATCATCATTGCATGCTGTGAATCTGCACTCAACTGCTCTTCCGTATCAGCTGGACAGAAACCTTGAATCTGAAATTGACTATGCAAAACTGAAATGGGCAAGCTGAATCTGAGGAGGCAACTGACTGTGAGGGCTTATATTTTAATCAGTACAGCTTAAAGTTTGTTTCAATTCAGTTTGGAACTTACAAATTCAATTTCAAACATTTTATTTCAGATTCAGTTTAAATAATACCAATTCAAATCAACTGATTTAACTGCAGTTTCTGCTGACACGTAAGTTATTTCTGCCCTTATTCTTCTGCCAAATTAATCAAATCTAGATACCAGATATCAGTGTTAAATGGATTGGAAAAAATGACACTACCTGCTGATATCCATTCATGCAACATTATTTGCAGATTGTTGATTTTTACAGACAGAACCAACAACAGCTGATCCCATTGTTAAACCATGTAGTGCATGTCCCATTTCAATATGTATTAACTTTGTGAATAATATTTCTGAAAACTAAACTAAAAAATGAGGGAATGGGGGAGAAAAACAAGAGAATATTCACTTTATTGTTACTGATATTTAAAGCCATTTTGGTAAAAGGATAACCACTGTATAATTGAGGATTCAGCCCATCTTGAAGAGTCTCAATCCTAATCATAACAAATCAAACTGAAATGTGAGATCAGTGTAGATGCACAGCTCTAACCACTATTCTAAAACAATGTTTCATACTGTTCAGATTCCAGCATGTCTCATCAGAAGCCGTAAACAGTGTTTAATTAGTCTGTAGCCTAATCCTTTTTCAGTTTTTCTTTGGATCCAAATTGATCTGTGTTTTGCTCTTTCCCAGGCGACTCCCACGGCCCACATCAGTGATAAAAATAGAGATGGACACAGAGCTATAGGACGGAGCAAAGAAGACTCAGATGAAGAGACGGACCCACAGTGTTGAAAGAAAGAAGACGCTTCCATCCTGACTTTCAGCTTCCTGGAATCTCTCCTTACATAACACTAAGCTTTGATGCTCTTCCCACACTCAGTGGGCACAGCAGCATTTCTTACAACACACAACTACACACAATCAGACTGGGCTCATTTTGGCATTTCAGAAGTGTATGCATTGCTTTTGTTTGTATTTCGCTCATATCACGGAAGGCATCGTCGTTTAATGAGCATGCAGGATGAGGTCCAGCGTTGGTGGGAATCAGAAAACAATACAGGATTTATCAGTATAAAAACAATTTCAAAAAGCCCTAAACAATAAAAAGATAGGCTGGCTGTGGTGAATGTACAGGCTCATGTTTACCCTATGATAGGTATTAGCATCCATAAACTCTAACCAGGAGAACGTGCTTTACAGCCTGTTTGAGAGAGTGTGCATTAATTGAAGATAAACATGCACATTTGAGAGAAATTTGAGACAGCCTGAGGATGAAGTGATTGGATCTGAGCCATTTATCCAGGTGTAAACTCCACCTGATGAATCACTGACAAAGTATTTGCCTTTGAGGTGAACACTCCACATCTCCAGTGTCTGCTCCCGTCAGGATATCGTACCCTGAAGACAACAACAGCCTGGATGTTACATGGCAGTGTGAGATGAGAGCTACTGACGCAAAACCAACTTCTCATCTTTTTTTTTTTTCTCAGATCTATCCAGAGAACCACAGGAGACAAATCCTTCCGTTACAAAGAAAAACTTACTCCACTAACAGCCCTTCTGGTGAGTCTACATCTTCAGCGCCATGTTTGGTTTGCTGCCACTGAAGGGACTTGCCACCCACCCACCTTCTGCCTGCTTTGCATAGTGTATGCAAAAATTGAGATCGTATCACAATGCTGACACAATGAGACGACGAGTTTACATGCAGGAACAATGACCTGATTCTCTACCATATAGAGGAGGATAATATATATGCATCTTTAAACAGGTATAAATAACATTTGAGCTGAAGGTAACTGGTTGGTTTGTAACTATTAGCACTATTTCAGGTATTTTGTGCTGAAATTTTCTGTAATTTCAAAAGAAGTGAAGTACAATTTTAGAACACAATACTAAAGGAAAATGCATCTAATCCTTTTTCCAGGACTCAAGATGTCTTTAAACATCATTCTCTGTCTGAAAACAAGTATAAAACCCAAGGCTATTCTGTTTATTTTCAGCAGAGATGTTCAGATACAACATTTCTCCTCTATGGTCCAACTTCAGCATACAGTGAACTACCCCTCTGGTTTCTTTGGAATAAAAAAATATAGAGCTTACCAGTAAAGAGATGCATTTTCAATTCTTAAACTTGCTCTGAATAATACATTTTATAGAGCTGCAAGGCATGTGAAAATAATCTTATTGTGTTTCTTCCCCCTCAATAATGCGATTGCAATATATGTAATTATTCGGTAAGCTCCTCATTGTTATGAATTTTTCAAAAAAAAAAAAAAAAAACAGCAAACAAATCATTCTATACTATAACATAAACAATTACTGGAAGACTGAACTAATGCTGAACAATTTTAAAAATATATCCAATCATTATTATCTGGACATAGAGGTGGGCGATATATCTAGTTTATCACGGCTGTTGCCATGTGAGATATATAAAAAGACCATATTTCTAACATCATATCATATCCTTCCACAGAAATTATGTGAAAGTTCTGAACTGTCAGCAGTACTTTTAAGTTTCATTTCTGTAGTGTTGAGTTGTGTCATGGTGCTTTTAACTATATCACATTTCCTTTGGGGGCATTCACAGTAAAAGCACTCAAACAAAAATAACTACTTTTACTGTGAAGGAATTGATGGAAGTAGTGTATTTATTGCCACAGCTCACTTCTTGACTTCAACATGGACTGAAAGTTAGTGAGTTATGAGTTTAAAGACACCTTTAAAGAGTTGTTTCAGCTGAATAATTGCAGCTCTGGATTAACAGCTAAACCAAGATGACCCAGCTTGTGTTACAGCCCCAGACAGACCGACAGATGCACTCTGCAAAGCGAACACTGTCGCTTTGTTGCAGTAATTACTGACATCAAACTTGGGGAAGAAAAAGCAAAGGTTTTACCTGTTTACTGTATTACGCGTTCAGTATAGCAGCACAAGTGGATTGCTACCCAGCTGCTCGTAATGCTAGAGAAAAACATGTTTAGGACTGGAGCTGTTCTCCACCACTTTGCTACACTAGCGGTAGCATCAGTTTTCCTTTAGGGTGCACTACACAACAACACACGTTACGGGTATCTAACCCTGACCAAAAGAGGGTCAGGGTTAGATACCCTTAACCTAAAGGCTGGAGTTAGGGTAAGGAGGAGGAGGATAAAATAAAAAAATAAAATACACCACAAACCAACAACCAAAAGAGGGTTAGGGTTAGGCATGCAAACCCTAAAGGTTAGGGTTAGGGTTAGGGGGAGGGGGATCAAATAAAAATAACAAGATGTAAGGCAAGGAAAACCCCAACAGGGGTAAGTACGTCACTTCCCGAACCACGGTCAAGGTTGTCCCATTGTAGAGGTCTGAAAGAGATAAACCCAAACACCTCACCATAAAGGTCTGCACTGCAGATACCTCTCCAAATTTTACCGCTGATGGTACTGATACTGGTTTACTCCCCACCACTACCTGACACTCATTTTTATGCTGCATTAAGAGCTGGCACTAAAACCTGCATTAGTATGTGAAAAAATATTTATCAGAAGAGACAAGAAGAGCACAGGATTCCAATAATTTAGAACTGCAAGCCAAGGAAGAATATGTTGTTGGCTGTCAAAAAAAGGAAATAATTAACTCACGTGATGTTATAACAAGCATAGTGACTGATCTGTTAAGATCTAATCTTTAACCGGGATATAAATTAACTGAGATGAGCTAAATAAAGCACATATGAACCAAACCCTGGACAAAAACATTGGCTACCACATGTGGTCTCATAAACCTTGACAGTTTCTATAGAAACCATATGGGCTGTTCATCCCAGCGTCCAAACCACAAGTGTGGTTACAAAAGCTTTGTCAGATCCTCGCCAGGAAAGTACTCCAACAATAGAAAAAAGTTTTCATGAGATGAGGGGGCGTGCTGAAACAGGAGGAGCAAAAACCGCCTCTCAAAGTCAAAGCAGTTGTTTGTTGGCACTATAATGAACGCTTTGTGGAAGATTACTCAGAGTCAAGTCAGGACAGGGCAAACAAGATAAGCAGACAATTCTGATATAAATATACGATGATGTTTTAAGGGTTTTGCATTCAAGACACTTTCTTCTTCCAAGTCATAACAATGAATCTGGTCGGCTCTACCGTCAAACTTGATCACACTACTTTTCTTCCTCCCTTTCCTGCAAAACAGACCATGAAATTTGGCTACAACCCAAAGTTTTCATGTGATCTCTAACAAAAACATACACATTTTAGAGTAACAGCCCCCTGTAATTCAAAGGATATGTCCCATATGTGTATTTTAATATCCTTCCTACAAATAAAGTGGAACCACGCCATCTTTATTGAAATTACATTCCTCTGTGCTCTTTCTCTCCAACAATTTTCTGTGACAGCCTCTGGAAATCTGTTGGGAAAATACCAAAACAGAGCAGCAGCACGCCACGCTCTGCCTGCCTGCTTCCTCAAACTGTTACAGAGTGGACAAAGTTTTTTTCCCCCATGAGGTGCTGAAGCCTATATTTAACAGAGGCCAGGACCTGGGAGTTTTAGGACAGAGTGATGAGGCTTCAAATATCCAATCAGACTGTGACTGGGTGGGCAGGATTAGGATCACTCCAGCCCATCCTCATTTTACCTCTCACTGACAAAACTTCCTTCCGCCTGCTTTTCCTCTCTGTGCTGCAGCCTTCTCTCTCCTCATTATAACACTACAGTGTGTCTTTCATGTTGCTGCAGTTGCTATGGAGACCAATATAAACATCTTCTTGGTCTGGAGAGATCGTGACACTGCGGAGAGGTTGTAGCTTTTCCTGTGCTTGAATGCGCATAACCACACTGGTTGATACAGATAGAGAGATGATATTTTGTTTAAAGCATAACTGGGAATAGACTGATTTTTTTTTCATTTTCTATCATAAATGTATAAGTAACATTTGGAAAGGGAAGCAAAGAGAAAAAAATTAAGGATGCACAGATACATGGTCTGACATGTGTACTGGCCAATATGGGTTATTTTCACAGACACTGTCAAATGATGTGGGTATGAACCACTGACAATAGCAGATGTTTATCTCTCATCTTATATCAAGTTAGAGCTGGCATTAAGCACATTTCAAAGCGGAATTAAAGAAGATATTTATTACTGGACTGAAAATGTGATCTGGTGGACAGAATACCAGTTTTACAACAAAAAAAAAGAGTAAAGAAAAACAGAAACATCTGTATCGGCCATCGACTAAATTGTTATTTAAACACTGGTGACTGCATCAGTCCTGATTTTTAACATCAGTGCATCTCTAGAAAAACTATTGGCATCAAGGTAGTCTTGCAACATAAGAGGTGATAAATAAAATAAAGTTCAAATCTGGTGCGTCTCAATCATGGGGGCTCCACCACCCTGTCGCTTTTTCATGACTGACTGAAAGTTTGAGACAACAGAGTGGCTCTAAAAGGCGGCGACTGACATCACTCTGACTTTTACTTTCTTCCCTCTATGGTATCTATGTCATGAGGTTTACTCTCCAAAAACACACTCCTCTCTTTGCTTGGCACTGGACCAGTGGTGCATGTGCTGACCAGATGTCAAAACAACTGTGACAGCAGCGTGAACAACTGACCAACTGGCTCTGTGGACACAGATATAATCTGTCTGAGCTGTGTCCCTGAATCTCGTCTTGCAGAGCTTGTACTTCATGTATACAAGTCTCTTTTTCTTCTGTGCTGTATTTGATGCATTAAGAGCCGTTCTGTTCTTCTAGCTTTCATAGATATTATGTCAAACTACAGAGCATTAATGTAAAGGAAAAAAAAAATCTTGTAAGAGCAGTGTTCAGTTGACACTGACTCTTCAGCTGCTACTTCTGCACCCTTTTTAATGTCCCAACCCCTCCAATCTGACACAAAACGTCTCCCACTGCGATGTGCATGTGAACAGCCAACTCAGTATGATTTCAGAGGCGATCTTCCAGAAACTTCCTAGAAATTTTCAGAAGTGTACATGTGAAAATAAGCATGCGATCCCATACGTGTGCATCACTGCTGCTCAGTGCTGTCACAATTCAACTATCACTCATGAGGAAAATATAAACACTCTATCCAGAGGCCCAAGACCCACTGACCCACTTCCACAGCCATAAAAAATGAATGGTCTACGTGAGTCCATACACAGCACACCAGAGGGGAGATGGTTGCCGTTAGTCTGTCTAAAGGTTGACAGCTTCATGTTTTCACAGAGTAAGACAAGATGTGATTCACAGAATTTTAACAGTGCAGTACTTCCTCTGATTAGGGCTGGGCGACATGGTCTAAAAATAACTATTTTAATCAGTTTTCTCCTGCTTAAAAACTGCTAATGAAAAACCAATAACTAAGAACCAATTTGCATTATTATTAATAATATTTAAAAAGTAAAGTGGATTTATCTAATGGTAAGGTGTAATAAGGAGTAAGCTGAAAACGTGTCATTAAAAGTGCACTGTGTAGGTTCAGAGGAGCGGGAGCTGCCTACGGACGAGTATTTCTAATGATGTGCAGCTGATCAAAACAATGAAAACAGAAATGGATGCAGAGCACGTCTGCAAAAGAGGAGTACAGTGAAAATGTGGGGTGTAATGATCCATCTATGTATAATGATACATCGATCGGTTGATTAATTATCTGATCAGAACGCTTTACTTCTGTTTTGAAATTCCTCCTGCATGCCTGTTGACAGTACTGCCTCTCTGTATGTTCTCTACAAGCTAGCAGTAGCAGTTGTCCCTAACAGTTAGCAGCCGAGTTAAAAAGGACATCTACTTCTCTCTAGGTCACAGGTCTAGCCTTATTTTGCCGCGTTTTTTATCCACCACACTCTCTATGAGTCCAAAGGATCCCGTTAGTGCATGTTTTTATTAGCCCATGTGTGTTTAACATGTACAATAACAGAGGGTAAAAATTAACCGTCACCTTGAGAGAACAATAAAGTGTTTTTCTTTATGTGATATTTATCCTTCACCTCTCTAACTTGAGTGCTTATTACAGCCAACAGGATCAATTTTTTCTCAATAGTTGATCATCTGGAGCATCAAGGATGTCATTTTCACTGCTTAATCAACCACAAACCCTAAAATAAAAGAAAATGTAAAAAATATTCAGACTCCCTGGGAGTTTTCAAATTTCAGCAGAGATTTCTTGTTTAAAAACAAAAATGCAAGCACTAAATTTGTATCTGAGGGTAAAATTTAACCTTTTAGACAGGGATTTCTGCACTTGTTTGGTTTTCTAATATGTATGAATGGCAAGTTTGCTTCCACATTTTTCTTTCTGATCCTGCTTCATATCTTTAACGTGATTTAACAAAAACAAAACCTAAGACGATATCAAACTTAATCGTTTGGCTTTGTATCAAACATGCTTTAAGAGAGCGCGGGGAGAAGCCTTGAAGACAAAAGAGAAGAGTAAGAGCAGCTGTGAGGAAGTGAGAGCAACGAAAACTCCCAATTGACTTTCAAAAAACAGTAATGGTATTTTAAAAAAAGCATTTCCTGCCCTATAATTGGACGGCATGTTCATGTTGTGTCTTCATTTGTGTGAGGCTCCAGAGAGCTGTTGACAGAAACGGGACGACTCCAGTCCCTCTTTCTTTTTGGACCGTTCAATGACACAAAACTTGTCACTGGTCTTTTGAGGTCTGACAACAGATGGGCCAACGGTTTCTGTCACCTGACCCCGTCCGTCTCTGTACTGCTCAGAGTACTCACTGCAGGCCATAGACACGTGCTTACGCCCACCACAGTCTGCTATCAGACTCTCTGATTGGCTGGTATTTCTAAACTAAGTATGAGTGTTCTGCTATTTATTCTAATAAAATCTGGGACAACGGCATGACTGTTGTCATTCAGCTGTAGGCTCTCTCAATGAGCATGAAAAATTATTGCTGCTTATTTGGTTGGTATGTAGTAAGCAACTGTGATAAACAGTCAGGACCTGGCTTTAAAAACAAAATGCAAACTAAACTGCATCTTTACTGTTATAGCAAAATGATATTTCACAATAAACATGCTGCAAACGTCTGAATTAATTGCAATAAATAAGAAAGATCATTTCATGCAAACAGGAAATGCTTTCTCAATCTGCATGTGAACATTTTCATGCATTTAGATGAAACTCAAAATATGCATTCAGATGCATTGTTGCTTTTAAATACTGTGATATAATACTGTTACCATAGGTCAGCAAAATTACTATATGATATGATATTTAGGCTATATCTCCCAGATCAAATATTAGAGGCCTGTATTCAAGCCTTTAGAAACTCAGCAATTATCTGGAATAACTTTTTTGATACTGCAATATTTCACTTCAGTGTTTGTTCACTTGTTTCCATTTATGTTCAGCATACTAATACATCTATCTTACTCTTCAAAAAGGTCATTTAAAGAGTGAAAAAGGCCATCTTGTTCTTTTCCAAAATCAGGATTAAAAATAAAATGCACTGAGCTCTTGGTGCATGATTGCTGAATCCAAACACTTTTATTTCTCAGGGAAGGTGAGAATCATGAGCTGCTGAGCTGCAGGACACGCAAGCTAATAAAAACCACAGATCTCTCAACTAGCTGGTCAAGAGGCATAAACTATTAGTGTAATCCTGGGATCAGAGCCGCGGTTGTGCCTGTGAGGTTCATTAATAGCCTCTCAGCTGACTGCATTCAAAGGAACCCGATAAGCTTGTTGCTGCCTTTCAGTCTACCTGGCAGATTCAAACAAGAAGCTCTTGTACATACATCATCTTTGGCTCAGTCCACTGTGACGCTCATGAGACTGGTAACTGTGAGGATTTCAGCTTACTAGAGTACTCTGAATGTGCTGCAAAGGTGAAATCAGGATGTTTGGGATTTGTTTGGCTTTTTTAAACTTACTGCCATGAAACAACTTCACTAAACCCACTCTATGCACTGCAAATTAAAACTCCCGACAGGCAGATTCCCAGTGTGCATCATTACCAACAACCTGTAAAACTATAAGGGCTGCTGCTGACATTAAATATAAAAACAACAGTCACATATTTGAATTGTAATTACACAAAACCCGCCTGAGCTTGTTCAGCTGGATGACGAAGCATTAGTAGGACTGACGGCCTGCTGTCTGAACTTTTCACTACACCCTGCATTGCAAGTCGTAGCTGCAATGACAGGTCTTTGTTCAAACTCGGTTTTTGTTTTACAACACACTTATAAACTCCCGCCTAAACCATGCAGGGGCCCTTCGCATAACTCATCCTTCACCTGAGGCCAGAAAGTGAGTTAAACATGGGGCAAGATGACATTTAAATTCCTGACCCACACACCCACAAGCCTCCTTCAGGAGTTTCTGTCACCCACAGTGACAGAACCGAAGGCAGCAACATTCCTGCACATGCACAAATGTTCCTTAAGCAATGTTCAACCACACCTACAGTACGGTCTGTGACGAGTATCCTGGAGATAATGCGTACATGAGGGGCTCCATGGGAGAGGCTGGTGTTGCAGGAATAATCTGCTCTGATGTTGCCCTCCTCACTGTTCAAACTGGAAGAAAAATCAGGAGTTTCTGCTCCGTTTCTGTTCTGTGCAAGGCTCCCCCATTCCCCACTAAGAACTTAAACACACACCAACTGAATCATGAGGCTGAGTCATCAAAACCACAACCACGGTTTTTTTTAGAAAGTCGGAGTAACTGACTTAGAAAGCCTCTCAAAGTCAAAAAATAACAAGTAATGCACATCAGCAATGAGCAGTAACAGTCTCAGCCGCATAAATCTAACAGGGCTGAGCTATCACAGCATACTGCATCCTCACAACTACATACAGCTTTGTGTCAAAGAAAAAAGTTTGGTCTGAATTTGTACTTAACTCATGCATAATGATGCACTCATGCAAAGCCTAAATCCCTGAACTTGTACTCATAAAAGACTGCCAACATTGTACTTCATATAATTTGAAAGCATGATTTTAGCCTTTCATTAGTTAAACAGGCAACACTGGAGCCATGTCTGCAGAATGTGATAGATTCACAAAAATAAGGGAGACAAAGTAGAGCACGCTGAAAACTACACTGTTAAATTATGAAGAGGAGCAGTGATGAACATCTGATAAGAATCGTGGCTGCACGACATTGATTATTTTCACTGATATCCCATATGCTATTATGTAAAAATTAAGTTTAGCCAATGCAAAAATCGATAGCAATACATAAATATCCTTCAACTTCTGTTCTCGAAACACGCCTTAAAGTTTAAGGACAAGAAAAAGACTTGAGCTGATGAGTTGTTAGCCCTGCCTAAAACTCTACAAACTTTTTTGTACAAACCGCAAATACTCTCCTGATTTATCGGATTTATTTACAGCCAATGTAGAAGTTAGAGATCTGCTGACACCTATGACCTTTATAAGCTTCTATCTGCTGATAATATCTAATTATAATACTGTGCATCCCTTATAAAAATTAAATAAACTCAAAAAAAACCCAGAACTGTAATGGTTTACACAAAATTTCATATTTGTACTAGATATCATTGCATGCCCAAGAACAGCCACTTGTATTTCTCCGAATAAGGCACTGTATCAGCAAGAGAGGTGCTGATTGTGAAATTAGGGACAATATTGATAATGATGTTTAACATTAGAATTCAGCTGACGGTGACACTGGCATTTACTCATGACTTTAATCAAAATTAATCATGTTTCAGAGTCAATCTTAATGTTTGCTTCCCATGAGCCTATAAACAGGATAACTGTGACTCTACCACATACTGTGTGTTGCCATTTTTGTAATAGTTTTAATCATGTTGTCAATGTTTCAGGGTTTGTTATAATCAGCTCCTAAAGTATTTCTGTTCATAACATTATTTCTACATATTTATATTTTCTACCCATTTAACTTTCATTTATTGTTTGTTCTATACACACATATAATACGAATAATCATGTTTAATAATAATATATATTAACCCTCTGAGCCCTTAGCAATTTTTTACATTTTGTCTCGCTTATTGACTTATTGTCTTAAAAAGCTTGTAAAACATCAACCCTGTGCTGCACAGTCAAGCTCTTTTTTCAGGACATTCTGGGCTTTCAGAATATGTGTGCTGCTGTAATGTCACTGGAATCTAATAAAAGATATGGGACTATAAAGACAAAAGAAAAACTTAAAGGAAATTAAAAGTTATTTTCTTTATGTGTGATGCAAAGTAAACAATGATGACTAAGAATTTTTTTGAACAAACTTGTTCTTTCATCTCTTGGGCACCAAAAAGGGAAAAATAATTCTGTGACAGAAAGTCTTCAAAATATTCAAATATTTACAAAAGAAGCCCTTACGCTTGTTTATATTTCCTAATTATTCAAAGCAGTTCCTGTCTGCAGTGACACAGAGGGCCACATCAAAGGCTCTCTTTTTTACTCCATTATGAGCCATTCGACCTCTCTCCTTCAGTTTTCAAGTGTTTACACATGTTGTTTTGCAAACCATGATGTGACAATTCAATAGCCTGCCATTGGTTGTCACAGCCCATGTGACATCTGTTTTGTGAATGCAACAAGGTGGCTGATGCCAAGATAATGGGAGAAACATCAAAAATTGATTAAAAAGTGGATAAAAAGAAGTTCAGTTGTCCACATTCCAGGCTTACTAGAAAAGAGCAACAAAGGTGTGCATAGCATCATTAGAATGGTAAAACTGAGGGCTTCAAGAGGGGGAAAAGGTATGTTGTAGGATTTATGGTTCAAAAGATATGTAACTTTTTGTAACCTTTCTTTTCTTGTTGTCTACCACAACATCTGTCACAGAGGGTTAATATCAATAGATATAACATGGTTATGATTTTTGCCATAATTGAGCAGCCCTGGGCAGTGTTCAGTAATGAAACCAGCACTTTAAACCAGGGCAGAAAAATACAACAAAGGAGTCATTTGGTGGAGCTTCACTTGAATATTCTGCAGAAATATTGACAAAAATTATGCAAGTTTTTTGTAAACTACAAACATACATATGATGTTAGCTCACCTTGGCACAGACACAGACAACTACAATACAACAGCTGGGCACTGACCTATTTTTACTTGTAAAGTGAGCATAAATGAGTCTAAAGGTGTCAAAATTATTGGATTGAAAGAACATATAATCATTGGCTTCTAATATTAGTCCATGACACATTATTTGCTGATTGCTGGTTGATATTTGTCAAAAGAACCATGTTAAACTGATGCATGTGTGCATCCCTAGTATCAGTTCCTAGTTGTGCACGCTTAATTTGGCAGTCTGGAAACTTTTTATCATGAAACACATGTACTGTTACACAGTTATTTAACCAAACTTTATCACAGAAGAATAAAAGCTGAATAACAGTCTGGTCAGAGAGAAAAAGAGCGCATGGAAAATTAAGTACGGATGACATTACACTTGCAAAGTCTAACAAATTAACTCCGTAGTATGTAGATACTCTGAATTACAGACAGGGTGTAGCTCAAATACCACAGCTCTGACTGGTTTATGTGCTGCCTGCCAGCATAGTGCAGCACAGCACTGAGGTCTCACCTGAGAGCGTAGGTATAGCCGGTGTTCTCCGGAGCACACTGTGGCGGCGTATATGTGTGCAGTTGGGAAAAATCCATGTTCATTCTTCTTCGTTTAGACTGCAAGAGTCAGCATGCAAGGGACAGGGATCTTTAGCCAAAGCTGACATGGTGGATGGAGGATAACAAACACAAACTTCCACACGTACACACTCACGACAACACATGTGCTGCCTTGTTCAGCCTGTCTCCTGCAGCCAAATTAGTCAAGCTAATGAGCTCAAGTTCTGGCACTGTGTAGCTGTATTTTTAAAACAGATTCAGCCCTGCATCTACACATTAAATACAATGCAGTACTTGTGGATCCTTTGCCTTGTCCTAAATAAATTCTTGCGCTATCCACTGGGCTGCTCTCCAAGAAAACCCAACCACCAGTTACTGCTATGCTGTACAACAGCGTCAGAAAGCTCAGCACAGGCAGGCCCTAATGAGAGCTGCCGGACATTCCCTCTCTCCAGAAACACAACAATGCTACTGTGGACAAGAGTTGGCCGACCTCTTCCTGCATGTTGGCTCTGGCTGGTTGCTGACAGAGGACACAGACGCCAGAGAAGCTGTAATGAATGACTTGTTTCTTCTCCTCTGGACGGCAAACAGACGGGAAAGGCTGGTGGAGACGGGACAGAAGGAATGACGCTGCTCTCCTGCGTTGTATTAAGCAGACTCCTCTTAAGGACGGTTATTCCTTCAGTGACTTTCTCGGATAAGCTCCACACTCACTGAGAGGAGTATTATGAAACCAAGTACAACAGCAAGGGGTGGGGCTGGCTTTAGGCTATGGGCGGGAAACAACTCATCCAAGGGTTGAGCTTCCCTTAGTGAAACCTCCCTGTGTAAACACTGTGACAATAATACTCTCAGTCTCCACTTCATTAGTTTCACACTGTTGAAAACAATGCAGATTAATACATCTGTGCTGCTTAAACCAAGAGTAAAAGAGTTTCTCTTAGTTTAAACAATTTCAGAGTTCTGATTCAACTTTATTTTAATGGAGGTTGCTGTTTAAGTTGCCGAACTTTACTGTATTACACAGAGAGGATTTCTATTTGTCTCCCAGTGGACATGGGCTAGTGTTAAATGAAAACTCAGAGCTACTTTGAGATGGTTTAAGTAGAGGACAAACTTCATATAAAGTTCAAAGGACAAACTATGGTTATCTTTGAGACTCTTCAGTAAGTTTTTCAGTTATGAACAAAGAGCGATCGTTATCAGCTGATTTTCATTACAAATATGTGCTTAGTAGATCAGTATTAATGCTTGTAGTCAATTTGATCACCTGTGGTTAATACTCTGCTGTCTTAGACTAGTAATGTGCGTGCAGTGTAGTGTAGTTATCTAACTGAATTGCCAGCCAGTCTGTATTAAGCACATCAACATTGTAAATCAAATTAATTTAAATGTTGCATCTTCGACTGTCAACTTCAAAACAATTCCACTTGTCTGCTGCTGTCGGCAGAATAAATGCTGCCCAGAAAAACTACAAAAAGTTACATTACAGTCAGTAAGATGACTATTAGGAGAAGGTAAATAAAAAAACGTTCATATTTAACTTCAAGAAAAGGAAATTTAGGTAGGAAGATTAGGAAGAAATGTAAATACAAAATTGTTGCTTTAGGGTTAAATTTGTTTGTTTTCTTTGCAAAATAAAATCACTGCATCCGCTGCAGAAAGCATCAGAGATAACATTCTTTTTAGTCATTAAATAAGAATATAGCCAACTATACCGATTAGGAATGGGCTGTAATATGGTAATACTGTATCCTGGGGTATTAAAAATAGCCACAGTAATGCTTTAATTACCATGATAGGGAAAGTGCTGCGTAATGAGCTCACTTTTATAATAATTGCCTTGATGTATTAAGACCATTTCTAGCATCAGCACCACTGCCTGAGTGTGAAGATGCTTTAAAAGTGAATAAAAAACTCCTGTTAATGATGTCAGGCTACTTTGGCAAACCATGAACGTGTGCATATATCCTCCTTGGCGCCATGGCACAGGCCTTGCACTGCAGTGTGATCTTCTCTTGTCAAACTGTTAAAGCCAAACTGTGCACTAGTGGCTGTAATGTGATCCAAGACAACGTGAGTTTAAAAACTTTAATTCTTCTTTCTTGGTGCAGATCAGTATTAAAAATGATGAAGTTGACTGATAACCACACACGTCCTGCAGCAGCAACACCAGGCACAAAGAAAACCATTAAAGGTTTTTTAAAAACATTCAAACTTATTTTTATCCCTTTTTATGTGAAAAGGATTCAGTTAATTGGTTTTTGTTGATTATTTTAGGGACTGACGTAGCCTGTAACTTTTTAAAAGCTTCCTATAGTGATCTTGCGGCAGGACAGAACTCAGCATTGTTGTGCTAAACAGAAATAATATGTAAGGCCAATTTTTATGTTTAAAAGCACACTGAACATAGCGCGCTGGTAGTCAAGTGGTTAGGGCGCGCGCCATCTACGCAGGCAACCTGGGTTCGAATCCATGTCTCTCCCCGCTCTCTTACCTGTTTCCGACTAGATCCACTGTCCTATCAAATAAAGGCCAGACATAAATCTTAAAAAAAAAAAAAAAAAAAAAAGCACACTGAACTTTGCTTAACATTTCCAGATCCTGCATGATGATAGTTGATCATAATTTCTCATATTACCTCCTTAATACGTGTAAGAATAATTCTTTAACTATAAATCACTTCCAGTGCTTCTGTAAGCATTGCCTCAAAAGCATTTTGATAAAGGGTTAAATAAAGCGCCTGTAGTGGTGCATACTCTGTTTGATACTTGCGTATGCACAGCAACAGGTACTGGTATTGTGTTTTTTTAAACACCTGGCAGTAATACTGTATACCTCGGTAAAATGTTTTGGTGTGACATTATTTAAAAAATAATCGCTCCCAATCCTAGATGCAAAATTAGGGATGAGACTACAAAGCTAAGCAGACTGATAGATTGCATGATCTTTACAGGTTTTAGACCGTTGCATTCAGAGATTACCCGCTTTAATAGCAAACAGCTGATGTGAACATCTCTAGAGTTAAAGCTGTAATGCAGAAAGACTTCTCCGTATAATGCAATAAAGATAAACAGCAGCTGAAAATGTATCTTCTGCTATGATTGTTAAGATCAGAAGGGAACTCCATCTCTGGCTCATCTTCTAGGTGAACATTAAACAGATAAAGCAAAAACAGGTCAGCAAATAAAACAGATGGCTTTTCAGAAAATCCACCATCAAACCCTTAACCCATAATCTTAATCATGTTCATTCAAATCCCCAATCTGAGACTCAGAGCCGGAAAGAGGGATAAAGAGAAACAAATATCCAGAAGCCGGCGGGACTACTTTAACTCAGCTTAGATTAGGATTTTTTTTTTACTTGTCAACTGTTACAGTGATTTCAGATGAAGGGCAGAATATGGGCACTTCAAAAACTAAACTTCAATCTACGGCAGCACATAACTGTGCTGCAACTCCTGCAGGTGATCTGTACATAGATCAGTTTGTCTTAGCATGCCACTTATGGGCAATATGGACCTAAATCATATCAGTACTTTTAACTGACGGTTCAGCATAGGAATAACAGACAGCTGTCACAATACCAGTCATAAACTGGTATTGTGACAGCTGGTATTATTCTGGTAAAAATAAAATTTTGTTGAAATGTTTTTGATATCACTGCAACAAACTGCGCATTTTTAATAAATATTTTAGGCTTTTATGACTTTATCAGAGTGGAGGACGATGGATAGTCAGAAACATGGACAAGAGAGTAGGGGAGACGTGGGAAAGGAGCCACAAGCCGGTCTTGAACCTGGGCCTTCTGTTTACATGGGCCGCACCTTAAACCGCTAGGCTATCTGCAGCCATAACTGAACAATTTTTACTCCTTGATGTGAAAAATAGCAGACAGGCTCCTGCATAATGTTTAATTATACCAAACACTGGCAGTATTTCTTTATATAATGAGGTTGTAAAAAAATAACTCTCTACTCTTAAATACCATGCATGTCAAAATGGTCCAAACTTCTTTATTTTAATGATGGCTGGTCTCAAAAAGGACAGAAATTTAATGATCTTAAGTCAAATTTTTAACCAAGAGAAAGACAATTGCCATAGTTCCTATAATACATTGGCAACATTTTTAAAAAATGTATAGCAACCCGACACTCCTTACCAGTTGGTTTCCAAAAGTTGGCAACATATCTATGCAACTTAGAGACTGCACTGGAGTTTGCAAGCAGTTTTTCATGAATAATATCTAAAGACATAACGGTATTGTTAATTTTGCCGTATCGCGGTGACACATCGTGTCTTAATACCAACATGCGACGGTTCAAACGACAGGTCTTCAGGGCATAACGTGTAGTCTTTTTAAGAGGAGCAGAGCAAAGGGGACTACAGTTCCCATCAGCCCTTGCATATCCATCATCCTCTGCGCCCTACTGGCTGGCTTGGTCTCACAACGCAGAAACAGTGGATGCTACAAGCGGTGAAGAAAAACTGAGTAAAGTTTTTGAGACTGTGGAGACTCCAGTAAATTCTAAATGTGACATGTGGAAGCATTTTAGTTTCCCTGTGTCAAGAAATGAGAAAGGAGAATAGTATGAGGCACTGCCAGACTGCAGTGAGATATTTGATGGGTGATACGAATGACATAAGAGCCACTTGGCAAGTCATCACCCCAAAAAGATTTGCGAAGATGTGAGGAACAGAATCCAGCCAGGCCAAAAGATTCTTAAGAAAGCGTTCATAATCTCACTTTACCACAACAGCCCGAGAGTTCAGCAGATACAAGGAGTATCAGTGAATGTATCGCCAAACACCTACAGCTGTTTTGAGAGATGGGCAACGATTTTAGGTCAGTAAACATGGTGGAATAGAAGTTAATATCTTTAAGCTGAATGCAGTATGGCACTTTTTTGCACATATTCTGTTGCCAATGTCACATTTTTTCCAAGTTTTTATTTATTTATTTATTTTTTAAAATACCACAATAAATACTGTACCGTGGACGTTACATCCAAAATAAAGACAATTATTGCTCAGTATTGGGTGTTTGGGACTTCCATTTTTGTTGCTGTGATAACAAACACACAGTAATAATACAAATGCTATTAAATTAAATAAAACCCTAGATTCCCATTTTGGTTGTGGATTAGAAGTAGACTGTCAACTTCAATCCAAAATGAATGGATAAACAGAGTCATATTAGTCCACATCTGGTTAGAGTCAGAGATCAGTGTGTCTTATAAAGTGGGTGTGTATTACCCAGCCTCACAGTGACTTCACAAAAAAGGCATTTCATCCTTCAGCTCATAGTTCAGGAGACAGGTTCAACAATGACAGAGCATGCTTGCTTCCCAAAAACACACAACAGTGACACACATTCCCCACAGTACTGGATTTATCCTCACTCGTCTGTTTTGCTGGCTCCTTTACGCAAATCACCTGCGACGAAGACGCAAAGTCCTGTGACGCTGTCAGAACAGCGTTCAGACCGGTGCGCTTTAAACCAGATTCACTTTAATACCAACTAAAGATAGTGTTTGACTAAATGACATATAAGCCCCGTTACATTCTCACATTGCTCTGTGCTAAATTTGGACGCCATGAATTTAAGCAACGCCGTCACTCAAAGCCATGACTTAGGCTACAGGCTTGTGCAACGACGCACTTTTCTCATATGGAGTCAAACCGCTGAATTTATCACGTCTCAGTCAAAACACGCAATGTTTACGAAGTCTGGCACATTTGCTAACAACAATACTGCAGATTAGTGAAATTCATCCTCGATATTAAGGCCTGATGTGCCGTTATCTGTGGGTAAAGGAGCCTAGCAATAATAAACATTTATCTAAAATAAAGGAGAAGGCACATTCACAGCAGACATTCATGCCCACATTTACATTCATGTTAATATTGATCATGCCAACTTGCCCGCGTGGTTAGAGTCCATGGATGTTATTATTCTTTAGGAGCGTAATCCAAAGGGAAATATCCAAACATTACAATCAGGAAAGATGCGCAAACTTCTCACAGCATCCTTGCGCACGGGAACTCAGAGGTGAAATACTACTGCGGACCCGCAGATCCTTATGATCAAGAAATAGAAGGAAAAAAACACTGAAGTTTGCAAGTAGCTTCTGAGTGTTATGCTAGTGCACAACAAGCAGATTTCCAAAATGGCTTCCCTGGCGTAACAAAGCCAGAAGGATCGCTGCCGCCGTGCTGATCCTCCCACTCGCAGGCCGGCCCTCTATTGTGGGCCAGGGCGCTCTCTTTAAATCTATTGGAGGACAGCAGCTCTGCAGCAACGGCATGCACAGGCTGCAGGACCCCACATCCACGGGAGATCACCATTGTTAGGTTGGCAGGGAAACCTGCAGGACAGTTCGAGTGAAACTGGAAGTCTCATTGGACAACTGCCGCCAAAAACATGTAAGAGGAGTCTGAGCAGGTTAAGCCCTGGCCTCTTTTATTAGGCTACTGCTGCAAATGTACAGTCCACCTTTAAATGAGTCTTGCTCTGTAACTACAAGGTCTATTTGAATGATCAAGGTACAGTAATGAAGAGGGCACTTGGGAAATTTGTTCAGAAGTGTAAATATGAGTGTATATGTTACTGGATCAGAGAGAATCAAGTTGACAAATGAAAATTTTCATTTTCGCCTTTTTTTTTTTTTTGCAATTTTAGTATATATCCTGCAGAAGTAATGCAGTTCAAGTCCAAAAATCTCCAGTAGGCCAAAACACCACATTTTAACATTACCTCTTTCAACTTTCATGTTACTAGAGGGTTGTCAGGACAAAACAAGAGATTTTAGTTAAAAAATATCCAGGCGAAATCCCCTATTGTGCCATTTGGGCCCAATTTGGCACTATCTCTGCCATTTGAAAAATCTCAGGTATCAAACTTTATATCAAAGGAAGTCTTACAAAGGAACTAACGTTTGACACCAAGAGGAGCAGATTTATTTTCAATGGCGCAAAAAAAAACACGAAATACAGTGCGGAAAGCTAAAAGAAACTGTTGAAACAAATGGAAACTACACAAACATGACTAGAATTTTCAGTAGAGGCTGGGCTTTCAAATGAGACCATGTTTATGTCTGCAGTACCAGGCACCGTCCCATAGGGGGCGGTAGTGTCTAGCTACATAGCACTACAGCTACTTCAATATGTTGTCATTGATTTGACTCCTTTTTGAGTTGGATGTTGTTTAGGTAAAATGATTTATTTAGGCCTGTAGCTGAGCTTCTTCTGTTTAATTTGATGTGTAACATGATTATTTTTGTGCAAAAGTGGAGTACACAGAGCAAGTTTGTTTGGATCAAGGCCAGCAGGACCAAATTTGGTCCCGCAAGGGCTTAAGTTAAGGCAGTTCGGTTCCAGAGAAAACTCTAGGTATTACACTGTTTTTTGTTTTTTGGGGAAAAAGAGAAAGAAAATGAAATTATGATAATTTTTCTCTTTTATTTCCAAAGAAACTGAAACATTAGCCATTTTCCCCTTTTTTAAAATTTTGATCACAGAACCCTACCAAAAAATAGAAACTTTTATTTTTTTTGCCATTTCATTTTTTTTCTTGTTTTAAAGAAAGATTTGGAGGACAGGAAAAAATGTCACCCAAAGTGGAGGGTAAATAATTCAAAATAAAACTGGCATGTCAAAATAAAGGCCTACACAGTCCTCTATTGTGTTTCACAGTATAATAAATGGTCTATCATATTTTGGTTCATGGCACGTTATACCGATACGCTGATGTCCATTGTGTATTTTCTCTTGAGTTAAATTTTTTTTGTAAAGAAAAGTGAAGCTAATTGCAAGTTAAAGACAGACGAAAGTTAATTCTCTCATTAAGAGCAGAGTCACCAGGCCCGTTTCAGTCGGTACATCTGCTATCACCTCAACGTCCACATCCTATGTTGAAATGGTCAGACATGCAGTCTGCTACTAAATATAATAATAATAAAAACAGGAATGTTGGTGAGTACTCACTAAAGTACAGAAGTATCTCACTTTACCAAAATTACATTTATGCTTCATTAAACTACTTCTGCAAAGATCCATCCATCCATTATCTATGTGTATTTTGGGGTCACAGGGGGCCGGATCTGATCACTCAGGCAAGAGGTAGGTTACACCCTGGACTGGTTTACCAGCCCGTTGCACAGCAGACAAAAACAACCAGGCACACTCACACAGCACGACAATCATCAGACATGTCTTTGGACTGTGTGAGGAAGCTGGAGGAAGCCCATGTATGCACGAGGGGAACATGCAAACTCCACACAGAAGGGCCCCGTCCTGGATTCAAGCCTTCATGCTGTGAGGCAACAGTGCTAACCACTGAGCCACAGTGCGGCCTCTGAGACAAATTTAAGAGGAGAATACTGACCAATCTACTCGTAAACATTAACGAGGATTGGTGCATTGTTGTGCATGAATGGTCTCATAAAACCACACAGGTGTTGTCAGGTGTGTCTGATAAGGCAGGAGCAAAGCTGTAAATGTAACACTTCTGAATACAAGATTTCCCCTTTGTGTTAAAATATGCTTTTACTTTACATATCGGTCTTTAACTTGACATTTTCTTAATAGCATTTTTTGCACTGTCACCCGTTCTGGCACCTCAGAACATCCACTTTTGGGGAAAAAACAAACAAACAAAAAAAAACAACCTGTGAGATTTCTCACCATCTACCAAATGAACAAAAGTCTTTCATAATATACACTAATCATCAACTGGCGGCCCGGGGTCCTGAACTTCCTGTCCAGCCCCCTAGAAGATCATTACATTCAGAAAAGCGGAAAAAGATGATGTTGTTGGCTTTAAATGTCTGCAGTTGTTAAATCCGTCCCAAAAACAAATAATAGTGAAGTAGTTTTAGAATGACTTAACATATGATCATTCTTTATAGAAATTTACTTGCCAGCCATTATTAGTTATTAGTCTTTAAGTTTAAAAGGGTTAAAGTTGGCAGAAATGGTGCAAATATTGACAGATTAAGTGGTGAAAAGGGGTTAGAGAGTGGTAAAAATGGGTGATAAGTGACAAAATGGGTTGCAGTGTGTCACAAAGGGACAAAAAATGGCAAGAAAAGTGGTGAAAAGAGGTTAAAATGTGACAAAAAGGGGGAAAGAAGTATGAAAAATGGGTTAAAATTAACAAAAAAGTGCAAAAATGCAATGCAAATGGGTTAAATAGAGGCAAAAACACAAGAAAAGTGGCAAAATGGATAAATAAAGTGGCACAAAGGGGATAAAACATGCAGGAAAAGTTGTTTAAAAGGGGTTAAAGAGTGGCAAAAATTTGGTTGAAGAATCAAAAAGGGACAAACGTTTAGCAAAAATAGCCTGGCACAGTATTGTAAAGGTGCTAATGGTTAGCACACAGGGGCAATAATTAGCAAGAAAAGTGCAAAAAAGGAGTTAAAGAGTGGCAATTGGGTGAAAAGTGGCAAAAATCTAAAATTGAATTTTTGTTTCTTTGAAAGTCTGGCCCCCAGAGTTTCTGCCAAGACTTAATCTGGCCCTTGTGTAAATGTACCCCTGATAGACAGTATAAAGTGTAAATATGGACCTGTAAGGACTTTACTCCAACGAGTAAATGGATGCATGGTTCACAGAAGCTTGCGGTTGACTTCAAAGGAGTGTTCACTATTGAGGAAGGCGCCATCTGCTGGACATCATACCGTAGACTACATACAGCTTTGGATCCAGTCTCACATCAACCTTTGAATGTCAACAGCAGAAAGCAAGTGATGCCAACAGATAACAATAGCACTGTTCACACCCTGTTTAAGAACAGATAAGATAAGACCTTTGTGCAAACTTTATCCTCCAGTACCCCTCATGTAGGAGTATTTGGAGGAGCATAACCACCGGTGAAAGGGGTATGCAGTACATTAACTAAAACCCCAATTCCAAAAAAGTTGGGATGCTTTGCAAAATGTTACAGAATGCATTGTTCACAAATCTCATAAGTCCATGTTTCATTCACAATAGAACATCAGATGCCGAAACTGAGACGTTTACATTTCATGAAAAATATTATCTCGTTTTGAATTTGATGGCAGCAACAAATTCTATGAGAATAAAATACTGCTTTGGGAGATTTACAAATTATTGTATTTAGTTTTTTTTTTTTTTTTTACATTTCATAAAGCACCCAAACTTTTTTGGAATGGGTATTGCACATAAATTATTTAATTACAAACCAAAATATTGTAGTTAAAAGCCACAGAAGTGAAAGTAGTAGCTCCAAAGACAATGGCCTGTACTTTTGCACAGGTTCCTCAAAAGGCTAACAAGAAAAATCAGGAACTTACAGAAGGATGAAAAAGAAAACAAAGCCCTGTGACAAACTCTTAGCACGTTTCAGACTTTTCTCAAAGTCTTTTTAATAAAATGGTAAATAACTGACTCAATTATCAAATGTCTCTACAACTACACTCCTAGCTAAGGATGCACTGATACCACATTTTCCCAGACCAAGTACGAGAGTGCAATATCAAGTACAAACGAATAATGACATAACTGTTCTAAAAGTTGTTGTTAAAGTTCGTATTTTTAAATCACGTTTATTATATCTCCTCTCAACAATGTATCAGTGCAGTTTTTATTCTCCTTTTCTTTTGTCCTCATTTATGTTTAAATATCACCAAACTGCAAACATGGTTCCAGTATGACAATATACTCAAAATGAGACACTAATGTCATGTTTTAAAATGCTACTGAGTACATCTGCAATGGGTATAAGTACTTGGGTTTGGTATCTGCAACTTCACACAATACTGGTATATACTTGCATTAATGGCAACATGAACAGCAAATTTTGGCCATATTGTTGGAAATTTTCACATCTGCTCATACCAATAACTACCTTTATAAGCTATTTACTGCAAATAATATTATCTCACCCCTGCTTATTATGGGGAAATAAATACCATGTTAATCAAATAGTTAATGTGTTTAACGATAAAATTAAATTTGGTTTACTGAAAAATAAAATCTCCATTTTTTTCCACCTAAAGCAATAAAAACTCTTCTCAAACCATGACTCAAGTAATGTGTTGTAGCACAACCAGACACCAGAGAAAGCATACCACACATGTGCATTGCAAAATATCAACAACCTGATTTAAATGAAGAAAAAACAGTATTTTCTGCCACACGTGTATGCAAGACTTCTGTGACAAGTCAATCCAAGCACTGAGACCGGAAGTGTAGTGGTAAAAAGACCCTAGCTTAAAAACTGAAGTTCAAGGAAAACGCCAAACACGAGCTCTTGGCTGTAGTTTGACTGTAAGAAATTCAAAGCCTCCAAATGTTTGCAGTTTTATCGACTTTGTCTGTTCAATTTACCAAAAACTATCCAGGCCGTTTGAAGAAACTGAGCTAATGTCCTGCTACTGAACTCCTCAGGGAAAACTAAAGCTTCACAACAGGAGACTTCTTCACGGACATCTACTACTGTTGAGCCTTTCTAATAGCTTCGAAATATATAAATTCAAAATTCAAAGACATATGCCTTTAACTGCTGCACAACAGTACAACATGTAGCAAAGATATAAGAACTGAGAAAAGTAGTAGTGATGTATGACAGTTGAGGACGGCGCAAGTGAAATTCATTTACATAATTATCAACACAATCGTTGGACTACTCACATGTTTGACTCTGACAGCGAACAAACCCTGGCGACTGTAAAATCTTCTGTACTGTAGAGTAATTCACATCCAGTCCGTTAACGTTTCACGAACAGTTGAACATTTACTCCATTAAAATGAGGACCTTGCTCTAACGTTCGCCTTTCCCGCACACGGTCACATTTTCCGTTGTTACGCCGACGTCACACGCGTCGGTCCTTATAAGGTAAAAATGCCCTTATATGGGAGCTGCTTCTAAAACGCTCTAAAACTTTATGAAGGTGCAACAGCATTATCTAGTGGGCATTTGATAAAACTACAGATATGTAGGCGCAAGACAAAGACCAACTCCTTTCAGCTTTTTAACCCAGATGTTTATTAATAATAATAATAATAATAATAATAATAATAATAATAATAAATTTTATTCATAAAGCGCTTTTAAAAAATTCAAACACACTCTACAAAAGTTAAGGGACATCACATACCAAAGAAATCAAAAGACCCTATAACAACTTAACAAACAACAAGCAATCAAACAAGCAGATAGTTAAGCAGGAAAAGACAAGACAACAGAATCAAACACTAAAAGTGAGTTTTAAAAAGTGAGTTTTGAGCAGGGATTTGAACGTGGATAAAACCGTACAGTCTTGAATATGGTTAGGGAGGGAGTTCCTGAGGGAGGGGGCGGCTATGAAGAGGGCTCTGTCCCCCCTGGGTCGGGTGCCAAGGAAATATTGCCAATTTATCATGAACTTAACTTTCCAGTATCAGATCATTTAGATCACATCAGGAGTATGAAAAATTGTTAAGTCTTTTTCAAATATTTTGTTTAATTTGTTTGCTCCTTTTACTGTTGGGAGTTGAGAATCGGTAAGCTTGTTTGGGTATTTTTCCTCAGGTGTATTCTACATTCAAGGGGGAATGCTGTCCTCTTGTGGACGCATGGACTAACTGCAGCCAATCGAGGTAACATCAATAGTTATGATTCTAACACGCCATTTATTGGACTCATTTAGACTATAGACACTGCTTTAGCAGGCCAAATTTTCTAGATAAAGGGTATATGAAAAATTGTTAACTCGTTTGCTAGTATTTTGTTTGATTTGTTAGCTCCTTTTGCTGTTGGGAGTTGAGTATCAGTAAGCTTGTTTGGGTATTTTTCCTCAGGTGTATTCTACATTCAAAGGGGAATGCTGCCCTCTTGTGGACGCATGGACTAACTGCAGCCAATCGAGGTAACATCAATAGTTATGATTCTAACACGCCATTTATTGGACTCATTTAGACAACGGACACTGCTTTAGTAGGCCAAATTTTCTAGCTAAGGGTGCAGGGCTTGACATTTACACTGGCCAACTAGCCAAATGCGGATGGATTTCAGCTGTGGCAGGTACCAGATTGACTTCAACTAGTCACATTGGCCAGTGAAATTTATCAGTCTCACAACCTCAGCATTCTCTGATGAATATTTGTCTGAGTGAGATTTAGATGAAACCAGCTGCATTTCTGATTTTTTTTTTTTTTTTTTTTTTGAATAATGTTAATTTAAGTTAATGTTTTAATATAAGTATAAACTTAGTATCCATTAAAGAAGGAAATGGAGCATGAGTTTCATCTCATACCAGACATACCCAATCTGCAATGTCACACATAGTTTCCAATCAACACTTTTGTGGCCAGTGGAAATGCTCAGTGGCTAGTAACTTTTCATAAACAAGTAGCCACGTGAGTGCCAGTGAGTAAAAAAGTTAATGTCAAGCCCTGATCGCATGGTAATAACAACAACTCAGTTTGGTTCTGTAAAGATGTTCCTTACCCTACTAAAATTACATTTGTATATCCCTATGAAACTTATTATAAGATTTGTTTTGTTTCTACAAAACAAACAAACAAACAAACAAACAAAAAACAGTAGCTGTCAGTTCCTTATTTGTACTATCCCTTGTATGTCACCACTAACTGGAATAATTTTGTTAGTGATCTTCTATGGCAAAAGGTTTGGCTGCTGCTAAATAAAAAGTAAATGCCTCATCAAGAATAAGATTAAAGGAGTATCTTTTAGGCTTACTCATAAGTACTTTCCAGTTAAACATTTCCAAAAATATGAATGGAGGTTGACATTTTTGTCTGAGTTCTTCATGAAGAGTGTGAACTACACGTGCTATCTATTTAACACTCCTGCAATAAGACGGCTATTAAAACCAAATATGACTGTACTGAATTTAATAGATTTATTACATGTATCAAATTCTGTGTCTTTTCTGACATTTTTGTATGTTTTTATTACAACATTGCATTCATAACCGTGTGTCTCTATTTTTTTTTTTTGTCAATGATGACTGACATGATGAAGATTTGCCCTCCCCCTGGCATTCTGCGCTGATGTTTCTACCTTATACTGGTATCCAAAAAACATTTGTTGTGAGGATTCATCACTGGGCCCGAGAGGCCACAACCTGGGACTGAAGAGGGCAGCCAGAGTCCAGCTCGACACATGGTGACACATGTGTCCATGCTCAACTGCATCCAGGCATGCATCCAGGCCTTTTCACCCCTGGTCATGCACCTAGGCCCTTTAGACATCTGTAGCATGACCAGAGATTTGTGGCAACCCTATTACCTGCCTGAGCAGTACCTTAAGCCATGCTTACTTCCCCCTGAAGGTGTGGACTTTGTTATTTTTTCAACTGATTATTTTCCCTTGCCCCTGGAAATATGCAAAGGCATCCAGACAACAAGTAGATCCATCTCATTTATCTTCGAAACAGCTCTTTATTTGGCACCATTTTGGCCTCACGTACATCAGCCATCATGAAACAATAATGTTAGAACGTCAAGAACGAGTCCTTGTAGTGGGTCAAAGTGGAGAAAAGATCAGCCCTCTTAATTATTAGTGTTTTGACACTGTTCAAAGAAAACTGACAGCTCAGTCTGTGAGAAACATCTCTGCACAGTTGAAGAAAACCTGAAAAACTAGCTGATTGTCATTTGAAGAATGATGCTGACGTGAGTCTATTGTCCTGGAGGTTGCCTGAACACATGATGTGAAAGAGAATACGGCTGAGTTTGAGCTCAGTCTGTTTCCCCATAGAGCAGTCTGCAGTCAGTGATGATGAGAACCTTCATTATTTTGATGTTTATGTGCTTTCTTCTTCCTGTGCAGCCTAAGGACACAGATCGCTGTAAGTAAACCAATCTCTGACTCTGCTAACTTTGGTTTTCTTTGTTGTTTGATGAGTTTCAGTTAGATTGCAGCTCACTGTTCTGTCTTATAACAGATGCCTACTGTGAAAGTTGTCTAACAGCTGCTCAAGGTATGATGGATTGTAGTGAAGTGAAGAGTCATCAGTGCCTTCATGTTTTATGATGCTTTAGTCATAATCTACAGCTGAATTTCTAAAGCCAAGCACTGCCCCCTCAGAGATTGAGAAAGCGGTAAAGGAAGCTTCACCTGAGAGCAAGGAGATGGTGGTAGAGAGTCTCCTCCATGGCGGTGTATGTAAGAAGCTGCGCTCCTTCCAGCATGCTCATGTCTCTAAGGAACAACTGTTTTCCTCCTGCAGGCAGCTTATTGGTAAGATCTGAATGAAATAATAGTGAGCTTACTTTTTACCTTCACTGCTCACTTCATTAGGTACGGGTGTTCAGCTGCTCTTTAATACAAATACCTCACTGGGGGATCACATGGCAGAAAACAATGCATTTAGGCATGCAGGCATGGTCAGATGATGTCCTGAAGTTCTGAGCAACAGAATGGAAGAAAGGTGAGATATTTTGAGCTTGGCATTCTTTTTTTTTTTTTAACTTTATTTGTATAGCACCGTTTAAGAAACCGGTTTGCAAAGTGTTGGTGCCAGACAGGCTGGTCTGAGTATTTCAGACACTGCTGATCTACTGGGATTTTCACGCACAACTCTTTATCTCTAGGGAACAAAGAGTATGGTGATCAGGGCTGCCCACAGATTTTACTGGGCCCCTGACAAACCCAGTGAATGGGCCCTCCCCAGGTGTGAATTATTGATAGTGTCAATACTTGTGTTTAATCATGGCCCCATAGGGGTCCAGGGGTGGGCAAAAGATCTCAGAGGGGACCCTGTCTGCTCTGATACTGTCAAAATTAGATGTACATATATAGATTAAAAAAGCAAACAAACAATTATGACCACAGAGTACAACACATACAGTATTAGGAAAACAGATTTCAAAAAGGAAGAGAAACTGTACATTTTTGAGCAAAACAGTCAAAATTATGGTGAAAAACATCAAAATGTTTGAGATTATGAGGTCGTATATTTGCACGAAAACAGACGCAGAATTAAAGTTTAAAAAGTTGGAACTTTCAGAGGAAAAAATATTTCAAAAGTCTGAAATTTGACAATAGAAACTCAAAAATATCAAGTTTTTTTAAAATGCTAAATTTACATGTGTAAAGTCATAAATCTACAGGAATTCAAATTGAAAACAGTGGTTTGATTCTGGACTTTATGATCCAGAAAAATGCTTATTTCTGGGTCATGTACATTTATAACTGTACAGTCAAACATTTCTATTTTTTCCCTGTAAACTGACTTTTCAAACTTGAGAATTTTGAGTTTACCATTTTTTTCTTGAGAAGCCCTTACACACTGTTGTAATAGTGGATAGTTTTTTCATAGATCTTTTGTCAAAAACAAGTGTATAGGCCTATTATGCTGGGATTTTGTCAATGACAACAGTTTAACACGGATGTGCACTTTTTCCAAGTGAGTCTGGGGGGCTTAGCTCTTCTTATATACGAGTGGGGGGTTGCAAACAAAGGGAGAAGAGAGATGGCCCCGGGACAGAGCCTTGCAGTGGGCACAGACACCAACATATAAACGTATTGAACATAAGTATATTTATACTGTAAATAAAAACATATAGACTCACTTTTGGTGCCCCTGTTTTTTTATTGCACACCATATTTCCTCACAATAACGCACAAGTTCTATGTATCAGTATGTCTGTCTGTCCAGTTCTAATTTGCTTGATTTGAGACATTTTCTTTCTTGGAGCCTGCTATTGGGGCCAGGAGTCCTCGCTTAAGACTTTTTAGATTATAAATAATCTGTTTTGATTCTGTTTCATCTGCGCTTGGCTTGTTCATAGACATCAGTGAAAGCTCTTTAGATGTATACCTCACATTTAGTGCACACCTGCAATAACAATATCTACATAACAATATCTGCTGCTCACTTTGACCTTCAGCAGATCATTTGGACCATGTCTACATGGCTAAAAGCACTGGTTACCATAGCTGATGAGATATTTGTGTTAATGAGCAATTGAACAGATATAACTGACGTAGCCAATGAGAGTTCAACACCCTAACAAATCCATCCTTTTTAAAATCCCCCTCCAGACTCAAATTATGACCAGTTCTATGAAGCTTTGGTGACTAAAGAACCAAAACATCTGAACATAGCTCTGTGTTATGAGCAGTCTACAGCATGTGTGGGAGTGAAACGGAAGTCCTTTCAGGTAACATGTTGGAGCAATTGTAAAATAAATAATTTAAGTGTTCACCTAAATTCTCCTCAGAGCTAAATTGTTCAACTTTTGTGACAGGATTCAAAAACGAGCTTTTCAGACAGTGACATCGAAGCTTTGCTCCAAGCCAACGAGGGAAATATTCGTGTTGCTCAGCCTGTACGCTCAGGATCAGCGGTGAACTCCAGAGACGAGCTGTGAAGAAGCAACATCATTGCTCTGAGACTGAATGTGTCTGTTGAGCTGACTCTGAATAATGCATAATAAAGAAATCATTGTTGAACACTGAACTTGGCTGTGCATTATACTTGATGTGTGTGTGTGTGTGAGGGTGGGGGGGCTATGCCTCATATCATGGTGTTCTAGTTGTTGTTTTAGTGAATTAATATTAAAAAATATATATATAAATCACTGAGCCAAAGGCAAAATGCACAAGGCTGCAAATCTCCAAAGGCTATCAAGAGCCAGTATGGGGTGATGGCTTATTGGTACTGGTGTGCAAAGTTGTAACTCTGTTTTGGAGTTTTTGAATGCAGTTTTTAGTCACAATGCAGAAATAGTTCAGAATAGACCCAAGAATAAACAGATTCAGCTTGAGTTCAGGTATTACAATGTGCATACAGAGAACAAATAATCCGATTTATCGACACTTTTCAGATCAGTTTAATTCAAACAAACTTTTTTGACATGGAAAACATACATTTACATTTTCAAGGCAAGTGTGCTTTAAAAGTCACATAAGTTTAATATTGATTATAAATATGTGGACAGAATTACACATAAAAAAATATAAATAAAAATAAACTTTTTGAATTGCTATTAATCTTGAGGTTTCTGAAGTGAATCAGGATTAATTGCATCCATTTCATCCCATTTTAAAAGGACACTTTTTTGCAACCAAAACTGTTTTTGTGTCATTTTGAATTTTACAACTGTCTTAACCTAAGTGTAATGACCTCCTGTCTAGATACAGATCTGCTTTTATAGGCAGATAGAGGATTTTAACATGAACTTAAACACAACAAAATGGAACTTGTTATGGATCGTAAAGAAAACACAAGGTCCAGATGACTTTGACTTGTCCAAATGCTTAAGTAAAATGGGAAATTAAGGGGCAAAGGTGGACTTATCTGCTGATGCAGAGACACTGCCATGGCTTAACCAAAGAGTGTTAAAAGACTTGTGAATCAGTTAATCACAATTAATGCAATATGTGTATATATAAATGAATATCTCAAGTTACATAGTTGTCCCTTTCAGCAGACTTTGGTTAGGCCACTGCAGCATCTCTAAATAAGTCCACCACTGCTCCTTATGTCTCATTTTACTTACAAAACAGTCTTGAATGCAAAATAGTGCAATTATAAAATGTTGTGCTAAGGTGTGTTTAATCACAATTATCTACAGAAATTCTGAAATGAATCATCATTATTTTGTAATTTTTTGCCAGTCCTAATAAATATATATATATTATTACACTTTTATATATAATCATGTTTTAAAATTCCACTATTTTGCAATTAACATGAACTTCACTAAGGAAATAAGAACTTGTTTTGAATCAAAATTAAATAAGAGAACATTAAAAAGGTTCAGATGACTTCTGACTTGTCCACTGAGCTGTCTGTGAGACATTAAGAAGCAGCGGGGGACTTATTTGACATCACTGTGGCTGCAGGGAGATGCTGATGTGCCTTAACCACTGAGTGTTAAAGGGGACCATAAAGCATGTTTTAATCATGATTTAAAGAAAAGCAGTGCACTAATTGTGGACCTTGATTAACTCGACTAATCTTGGCCACCCTAGTTATTACCACACTTTAAACTGTATGATTTAAGCTGTTCCTGCTGAGGTGATTGTTAGAGAAAGTTCTCGTTCCATTTCCTTTTCCAGGTTCCCTCTTGCCTCTGTATCTCTTTACTGCTACCCGTCCATGTTCCAGTCACATTATACCTAAACATTACATAGAACATTCTAGACTCGTCTGCCCATGCACACAGCATAGGGCTTTGGGAATGAGAACTAGGATACGAGAAGGCGACACGAACAGGTCTCACGAAACGAATTGGAACGTGGTCCGACTGCTGTTGCTAGGAGGCGCTGTTGGAGCCCGGAAGAAGGGCTGGAGATGATGATGATGATGGGAAACCCGAGATTGTAAGGAGGAACCTAGGGTTCTGGTTGTAAGCTCACTTTGTGTAGTCCCTGTGGCAGTTTGTGTGTCATTTTCGGGAGGAAAAAAAGGATAATTTAGTTATTCTCCATTGTGAAGGTAAGAAACGAACAATAATGCCGGTGTTACGGATCTATGAGTGACCGTGTTAACCGGCGACTCTGCGCTGAATGTGTGTTGGTTGTCGTAGTTACAACAGATGTTGAATATTTAAATGAATGCCTCATTGTGTCTTTTATTACGATGACAATGATAAGTGTAGCGTGATACGTGTTTTTAAGGAAAACTAAACAAAGACATTTTCGCTGGGACCCTTCCCTTTTCAACCTCTGTTGAACTACTGCGCATTCGCCTCAAAGTCGCCAGTTAGCACGGTCACTCGTAAAACTGTAACACCAGTGTAACGTTATGAGCTGTCATTCTGGAAAGGGGAATGGCACTAAAATGTCTTCGTGGCGTGAATGTACCGCGTAAAAAATATTATTCGTTATTTTACCGTAAAAATACCGAGCTTGCTTTGTTACAGTACGGAGAACAAGGTAAACCTCAGATCTACTGTGTTGTCACGGTGTCATGAATCAGTGCCCATTAGGTTACTAGCATCATCAAGACCCCAGCTTGAATTAAAACCAATTCAGTTAATGGGTATTTTACCAAGAAGTTACAGCGGTTTCATTGAATATTATGTGCTTTTTCATCCACAGCTAACGCCCTGTGATACTCTACCTGGCTATGAAGGGTCTGTGCCATCCATCTGCTGACAGGTATGTCAGAAATAGAGGTGTATTGATCAGACACACGATTCCATCTGCATTTCCATGAGATGCGGAAATAGAAGTCAGTCTCAGGCAAGGTCTAATAGAAAGGAATGGCAGGAATGTGATGAGTGTGATAAAACCTCTAAAGGCAGACAGACCCTCTTTTGTTACTGGAGATTTGTCCTGCTCGTCCACTTATCATCCTAAATGCTTTCCTCTGGTGATCCACACCCAGTGCAGTCTGAGCCCACGTCCGATAAAATGTGGACTTCAATTTCTCTTTGTTTGACTTAACAGCTGGATGAGGAGGCTACATGGTGTGCGTTGTGTACTCTGATCGTGGATGTGTGGGTGTCCAGAGATGGAGAGCTATGAGGAGTTCTGTCTGCGGAGTTTGGCCATACTGCAGCAGGAGGGGAAATTCAAGAAGAGGACATGTGAGACACTGGGGTCCCTGAAGGCTTGCTCTGCCATCCGCTTCCATGGACGAGCTGTACTTTCGCCTCTGGTAAGAAGAAAATAAACAAACATGTGATCTTTCTCTGAAGGGACGATTTGAACCCAAGATAAAACACAGCAAGTTCATGCAAACCAAATGAGGACAGGAGCTACATCTTCTGAATGCGTTTGAAGTTGACAGATGGCTTCCTATATAAGTCTTTCTTTTTTATAAAGGTGGCTCTAGTTTATAATGACAAGATTTTGGTTGGTTTCCCATGAGAGTTTCCACAGCTGTCACTGTCCTGCTGTTGCTGTGGCATAATAACAAATGTTGCCTGATCAGAGAGAACATCGCTTACATGGCTAATGAAACAGATGTTTGGATGCAAAGGGATACCCTGATACTATCATTGCTATCATTATCAATGCCACTACTTTCCAGTCTGTTGGTTGATGAACTCTCATTCAACCTTTGGTGGGGCAATTGCTGGG
The DNA here is from genome assembly GCF_018320785.1 of Cheilinus undulatus. NCBI lineage: Eukaryota > Metazoa > Chordata > Actinopteri > Labriformes > Labridae > Cheilinus > Cheilinus undulatus. The sequence goes on along the minus strand of NC_054885.1, from coordinate 32,615,454 downwards.
ATAGAGAGAGAGAGAGAGAGGTGGAATCTTGGTAGTTGCAAACAAAGCACTAATGCAGAAAAATAAGTCTTTATGTGTCACAGCAATTGCATTCTAGAGAGCTTGTAAACATGTCAACAACTTATCAAACAGTGCTGTAAAAAAAGTATAAGCTAGGTTTATCCTGATTCTTTTGCATATTTGTCAAACTTAAATTCTTCAGATTGTCAAACAAATGTTAATATTTGACAAAAGTAACAAGAGTAAATACAGTATTTAAATTATGATTTCATTATCAAGGGGATAAAGGCCATTCAAACCTGCCCGGCCCCATGTGAAAAGTAATTGTCTCCTTGACCTAATAACTGGCTGTGCCGCTCTTGGCTGCAACAGCTGCAGGCAAGTGTTTGCGATAAGTGGAAATAAGTCTTTCACAGAGCTGTGGAGGAATTTTGTCCCAGTTTTCTTTACAGAATTGTTTTAATTTAGCCACATCGGAGGGTTTTGGAGCATAAATGACCTGATAAAGGTCATACCACAGCATCCCAATTGAATCTAAGTCTGGACTTTGATAAGGCCGCCCCAAAACCTTCATTTTGTTTTTGTTTTTTTAAGCTGTTCATGCTGGATCATTGGCCTCCTTCATAACCCAAGAGTTTTTGAGGCTGAGTTCACAAACCGATGAATGCAGGATTTTACAGTAGAGAGCAGAATTCATGTTCCCATCAATTATAACAAGTGGTCCAGGCCCTGAAGCAGCAAAGCAGCCCCAGACCATCACACTACCACCACCACGTTTGGCTGTTGGTATGATGTACTGTTTTTTTTCAATGCTGTGTTAGTTTTACGCAAGATGGAATGGGACACATCCTTGAGTAAGTCCAGCTTTTGTCTTGTCAGTCCACAGAATATTTTCCTAAAAGTCTTGGGAATCATCAAGATGCTTTTTAGCAAATGTGAAATGAGCCTCTGTGTTCTCTTTGGTCAGCAGTGGTTTTGGCCTTGAAACTCTCCTATGAATTCTTTTTTGCCCAGTCTCTTTCTTATTGTGAATCATGAACACTGACCTTAACTGGGTCAGGTGAGGTCTGCTGGTCTTAAGATGTTGTTCTGGGCTCTTTTGTGACGTCCTGGATGTGTCCTCAAAGCACTCTTAGAGTAATTTTGGAGACCGGCCACTTCTGGGAAAGTTCACCACTGTTCTCCATTTGTGGATAATGGCTCTCACCCTGGTTTGCTGGTAGAAATGGCTTTCAGTTAAAATGCATTTCATACTTTCGTAGCACAAAGAAACATTTGGCAAAGTTGCAGTGGAAGGAAAAAAACAAACGTCCTTGTAACAGGCAAAAACCTCGAACAGAGCCAGACATGTGCTGCTGCTGAGCTGTAGAGTTTTCATGAAACAAGAATTTGAATTTTGATGTAATCTCAAATGGCACTGATACCTATTTCAGTTCATTGGCTTTAAAAATGACCAAACAGAAGCCTGAAATTGGTTAGTTTTGTTGTTTTTAAGTTCCTGCCTGCAAATTAGAAATGGTCGATCAATAGTTAACAAAATTTGACATGCTTTTAGTAGCAATGAAAGGCAAAATAAGTAAGATTCGCCAATAAAGACGCTTACCAGAAAAACACAGTTCCTCTAAATGATCATAATTCTGCAGGCCAGCTTATAAAGAAAAGCCCTTAGGGATCAGGTGACCTTGTTCTTTGGCTCGCGCTCTTTACTGCGTCTGTCTGCAACATTAATATATCTTTATCAATTAGAAGCTAATACACTTAATACAACTTATCTGATGATCAGTGAATTAAACAGTTTTCCAGGGTAGTGTCTGTGACGGAGGGCAGAGCAGAGATGCACAGTGGGCAGAAAGAAGTGTGACTTAAGCAGCAATCGCTCTAAAATCCTGCAGTGTCAGCATGTTCCTAAGTTCTTTGAGGAGTAACTGCTGTGTTGTGACATCTTATTTCTCTGTATCACTGCTTTGTTTGCAACTACTGGCACTCACTCTGTCTATTTGCTCACCCACTGCTCTGAACTCACTCTCTGATTGCAGCAGCTTTGGGCTGAAATATGACTGTGCTCTGTTTCTTCATAACTTTGAATGTACTGTACCACTGAATGTAAAAATGATGGATAGTACTGAATAGTTTCAGTTTAGTTTATTGAAAATTTTGGCTACCTTATTGTGCAAAGCTTTAAGTCATTTCTCATATGTTGTGAGCTTTTGAAGCTGAATCTTATTTTGGAATCTCTGTTCTTTTTCAAAGTTTGTGTTTTCTTTCTCCAGTTGAGTGCGGAACAGCGCAGTGAGATGTATGACATTAGACTGAGGGCGATCCAGCTGGAGGTGGAACGGCAGAACCAGCAGAGAAACAGACTTCTGTCCCGGGTTCAGGACATACTGAAGCAAGTTCAGGTCAGTAGCCTAGTGTGGTTCAGATCTGAGACCTGGTGTCTGGATTGGGATGGAAGATTTTTTGTGAAAAGAAAATACATTTTTAATGTTTATGGTGAGTTAAATAGATGGAAAATCAAGCATTATACTAGAAAATAAAACCTTCAGATACATATATAAGGTCTGTGTCCTATCATGATTGGGAATGCGGTGAAGTTATCTTTAGACACCGTATGAAGAGGGCATAAGCATACAACCTAGCAAGCTGTCAAAGTTTCCCTTCAAGAGAAATAGGTCTGCGTGTCAGTCCCATGATACAGTACAAAACCTGAATTACAGTCTGTCACAACATCTCTTGAGACATTTGCAGACTTGAGTACAGGTTTTATGACTCAACACTATCTTAAGCAAGCTTTGCTATTTATAGCTAAGGATGGCCTTTTTCTGTCACATTCAAAGAATAAAGTTGGAAATAGGTTCTATTTTTGTTGTAGTGGCATTTGAAAGAGCTGATTGTCTTTTAATAATCTATTGTACTCATGCATCCATACTGTTTTTGTATCAGTTATGTTGTCCTCAGGCCATTTTTGACCCATTTTCAAAAGCTTTTTTGTTAAATAAAGTTTTAAATGTTTAAAAAATTTGATAAAAACAGCCACAGTTTCATCTCTAATTGGATTTAAAGTCCGAGCTTAGAGATTGATCAGATATCAATGATTGATGAATAGATTATTTGTCGTGATTTGCCATTGTTACTTGTTTTCTTTGCACAGACACATAAAGTACCAAGTGAAGAGGCTGAAAAGCTGCCAGTTTCTAAATCGACGACAGTAACCGGCTACACTCTGGTCACTGACTCTCCTGGACTTCCCAAAGACCCTGCATTTGGACTTCAGACAAACAGTCAACCTGGCACTCCTGCCTGTTCTGTAAGCCCTGTAATCAATGGCTACAAGGCAGAGGAGGAGACAAAGGTGGAGGAGAAGAGTGAAGAGGAAGAGGAAGATGAAGACATTAGTTTGGACAGCCTTCTCAAGAGATCGAGGGAGTATGTGAAGAAAGAGCAGAGTCAGCATGGGTCAGATGCAGTTCACAAAGTAAACCAGATGCTCCCACCTGAGCCCGTTTCTAACAAGGAGAGCAAAAACTGTGACCCTGTGGAAGATTCTGGAGTTGAGTTTGGATTCAGTCTGCACCATAGCCCTGTTGGCCCACCTCAGACCCAAACCCAGACTCAAACTTTATACAGCCCCAGCCCCCAGCAGTCGGTCTGCCTCTCACCTAGTCTGCCTGATAGATACTCCAAACTTCCTAGTCCAGAATCCACTGTTAGTCCCCGCCCACAGAGGCGAAAACCACGCCCAGTTTCCACAGGAAACATCCATATTTCCTTTCCCATTGGCCCAGCGGACCTTATCCCTCGCAGCCCTGGACGCTCAGGTGAAGGTGCTGGCGGGACAGACTGGGGAGAGGCTCTCCGAGGGGCCACTGATCACCGAGGCTCAGTGGGGAGTGAGGTCATGGGTGGCATTAGTATGAGTGGCAGTCGTCGCTCTAGTCACAGTGGCACCAGTCCAATGCAGGAGAGTCCAGTTGGTGCCTCAGGTCTCAGCCCTAAGGGACGCCATGACCATCTGGCTGCAGGATTTCGCCGGCGCTGCCACACACTGGACAGCCAGCTGCAAAGCCACCACTCTGTTGTTGAGCACATAGACCGCAGCCAGGAAAGGGTTCCTCGCTTCATGGCAGGAGTCACAAGATTTGCTCCAAGCAGGCGAAGCTCTGTAAACAAGTCATACGAGGTGGAGAACCCCTCACCATCGCTGCAAAGGCCCCGTGTTACTCCTGATTTGCCTCAGGTCAAACTCAGGATGGAGTCTGAGGACCCTCATGGGACCAACAGTGGAAGGATCACACCAGGTGTGTTCAGAAATGGGGTTGATGCACAGAGCAGTAAGTCTCTCTTTAACATAGTACGTGCTGTAATAATCTCTTATCATGATTTCTTCTCTGCAGCTTTTAGGTCAGATATTCTATGACAATTAGTTCCGAAGAAGAAAAAACATTTAAAAAACAAAAAGTTGATGATTTTATGTGAATTTATTTGTGCACATCAGCAGAAGAGACCCAGAGGCGAGCGCAGGCTCTGGAGGACATGCAAAGGCGACTGGAGGAGGAGCATGCCCTGCAGATGTCACTGCTCCTGGCTGAGCAGGAGAAAGAGCAGCAGCGCCTCCGTCTGGTCAGTACATGGAGTCACACACAATCTCTTATGTTATCATGTCAATACTTTATTTTAGGTTTTTATTATGTGGACACGACCAAATGGACAAAAATTGAGATCATTTCTTTTAGAAAAGTTATATAGTAGGTGCAACTAATACAGAAGGTGGAAAGAAGGTGGAACGCAAATCAAAGAAGCTCAGGTGTGTGTTTTTGTGTATTGTATCTGCATGTTCAGGAGCTAGAGGAGACAGAAAGAAAACTGAAGGAGCATAGCCGTGTGCGGCCTTTGAGTGCAGACGCCTGTGGGTGGAGCTGCAGGTCTATGATTGACAGCTGTCCTGTTGTGAGCCCTCCCTGTCCAGGACTAAGTCCTGCCCACACACCATCTGAACGATCACCTGGACACAGTATAGGTACCACTCCACCAAGCCCGCTTATTATTTTTTTACTGTCTAAAAACAGATGACACAAATTTACATGGTCAAATGCAGAAGAGGAAGGCTTTGTTTTATCAAAAATTTATCTTTATCTATTTTTTTCCTTCTCAAGGTTTCCCCAGTCCTCTCAGTCCCAGTGTGTCCTCTCCTTCTGTCCAGCCCCCCATCTATCTGTGGGGGCCCATGTGGGCAGTTAACAAACCTCGAGCACGGCTGAGTCTGGTGGGTAGACAGTTTGTGGGAATGCTTTATAATATATATTAGATTGATCTGTTTCAGCCCTTATAGAATATATTCCTATTCTGCTGCTCCTGTGACATCACACTCAAGATAAAACAGGACTACAAGTTTGAGAAAATGTAGAGAGAAAGCTAGTCATGGTAAAAAAACAAACAAAACAGGTTTATTAACTATTTAGCCATCATGATCTCACAGTTAGCATTCAGGCACATCGTTTAGGTTTGTATCACTGATAGGATAGCAATGGTATGCATCTAAGAAATACATTAAAATTTATGCCGAACATATTTATTTATCCCTTGATGTGTTTGTACTTAAAGCACGCTTCCCTGTTATTTGGCATGACTGTATCATCACAGTGTTGATAGGACAGTGGATGGAGTTAGGGGAGGGGGGCAGAAAAGAAGCCAAAGGCTGGAGTTGAAGCCAGGCTGCTCGCTGGAGAACAAAGGCCCATGTAACCACAAGGCCAGTGGTTCTCAAATAGTGTGGCAAGGCACAGTGGTGTGCCTTGAGGCAAGTCTAGGTATGCCTTGGGAATCTGTACAACCATACATTATTATAAAAACTTCACACCAGCGTTCCTTGTTGCTTCATTACATAAAATTGAATCTGCTTTCCTCTGGAAAAGCTGTAACTTTTCTTTTTTTTTTTAAACAGCTTCATATTTCTGTATCTCAAGGAATTATCACACAGAAGACATGCAGACAGAAAGGAATCCTGTCCTGGCACAGGCAGCAGCTGCAGACCTAAAAACTGCCCTCGAAAGGGATCTCTTTCTCTTCCACTTTTTACTGGCAAATGAGGGATGAGTCACATTGATGAGTGCAGCCCATTTCCAAAAGTTTAACGCTTTTCACGCTTTAAGCATGGCGACAAAAAAAGCTGCCACTGAGGGTGTTTTTTCTGCCTGGAGCGCTAAGCTCTCACAACCGTGGAGTACATTGATTTTGAATTTTAAATAAACGCTAAAAAGGCCAGCTATGGACACAGACCTAACCTCCTGAGTTTTTCCTTAAAAATTGTTACTAAGAATGTTTCTAAAGGTTGGCTCAGACTACGCAAATTCAGCCAGATTTTGTTCCGACTGCAACATCGCAGCTCGTCGTCATGACTCAGGCCCCGATTTTGAGCATCACTACTCTTGTAGTGTGACATAGTTAACCACACATCCAAGAAGCTCTGCAACCACAACTCGGCAAGACTAGCATGTCAGAATTTTTCCTACCTCCCTCTAGTTTGACACCCTGACTTGATGTCAACAACGTGAATCCTGACGCTTACCAACAGGAGAGTATCGGCTCTTTATCTTTGCATTATCATTAAAAAGAATCCCTACTTTTTCTCCCTTCATTGAACTAATGTGTACATTTTATTTGATTAACATTATCACATGCATGCCTTAAGTTCTAGCTGAATGTGTTAGATTCTGGTGGTTATATGACAGGCAATCTGATATGTATGACAGGATATCAACATTTGAGTTTCCTACCCTGAACTTGACATCACAGGAGCAAGGCCGCTGAGGGAATATGATCTAAAGATTATAATCCTATCCTGTAATCATCTTGTGTCCCGGTGGCTCTCTCCAGGTTCTGACTGCAGAGCAGCAGAGAGCGTTCTGTCGAGTTGGAGCCATCATTCGCGGCTTCCTCACACGCAGACTCCTCAAGACAGAGAAGGTCAAACACTTGCGCCAGACCATTGTGGTGAGATATGCCTCGTATGTATGAAAATACACTTAACATAGAAGTATAACATTTCAGTCAGGAACACTTGTTATACCTTTTACCATTTTACTGCAAAATGGATATTCAGGTTTACTTGGCAGAGAAGGCTCTGCTCAAAAGATGCTAACTGGTTTATTCAAGCAGCATGCTTTGACATTAGCTAGTAATGCCATATGAAAAGAAACATTCATGAAAATGTGTATTGAATACAATAAAATTAGTTAAAAAGCAATGAATCCATAGTAGCATGAATCTGAATACGAGGGTGCAACAAGCTTTATGCTATAAAGGAGGAGGCTGGGGTGGAGGAGGGGAAGCTTTGCAAACAACAGAGGCAGTGGCCTTCTAATACAAGAAGGGATTCGTGAAAATGGTGTCATATTTTAATGGACCACTGTGTTAAGAGAAAGAGCAGTGATTGGGTGTGGGGGGCTAGGAGGCAATATTTGGTATCAGCTGGCCATCAGCTGATTACAGCTGAGCCTATGACTCCTGTGTCCTGTATGAACTAATGCTAAATTTCATACTACAAACAAAATTGTGTGATTATGGTTGTTTATATGATTGTCTCTTTTTGTCAGTTCCTGGGGTACAGGGTAATTTTTGGCAGCTTTTTCGGATTTAGTCTTAGTTTTTAGACAAAAACACTTGCTACTTATAGATAGGGATGAAACATTTAATGATTTTAATGACTTGTTTAGGCAGCATTCCTGGCCAAATTCCCACCACGCATGAGAATTACTGTACAGAATTCTGGGTATGCAAGATATTATTGGTATGATATTAGTGTAGACAGATATCCGCTTAAGAGTGAATTATTTTAAATCAGCAGGTATGAATAAATTGGAGGATCCAAAGTATGTGTTGAGTTTTAACTATACATCTGTGCTCTCAGGATACGCAGGAGTTCATCCGTTCCTTTCAGACTGAAGCTCCTCAGAAGAGAGACCCCTGCTCAGCACAAGATCGCTCCCTGCAAGAGAGAGTTCGAGCCCAGGTAAGAATTTGTAGTAGCCCTTTATGGACAGCAGGGATCAGTCATGCTTGGTGTTTATGTGTGCATCTTTTTCTCTCCTCAGTTACGTGCTGCCCTTTATGATATACATGATATCTTCTTTGAGATGCCCCTGAGGGATCGATTAGCATTGCTTCAGCAGGACAGAGAGTTGCGAGCAGAGAGGAAACTACGAGATATGGTAACCTGAAAACACACGACAGAAGTCACTCTTCTGGACATTAGGTAGAAGGGGACAAATGATGCTCTTTTTTTAAATAAGGCCTGAAATTAAAGTTCAGACAACTTTCACACTTTGGGTGCTCAAAATGATAAAAAAAGGAATTTGGGTTTCCAATCATGCTTGTGATTATCAATGCTAGTCCATGTTTCTGGGTTTATATTCCATCCTCCATCATCTTCTGCTCATCCGAGGTTGGGTCATGGTGAAGTAAGTCAACCTAGACATCCCTCTCCCCAGCAACATCTTTCAGTTCCTCCTGAGGGATTTCAAGGCATTCCTAGGCTAGATAGGATAATCCCTTCAGCGAAGGGACCCCTTCTGGGTCTACCCAAGGGTCTGCTCCCAGTTGGATATGCCCAGAAGACCTCCACAGGGACACAACCAGGAGGCATCCTGATTAGAGGCCTGAACCATGTCAACTGGATCCTTTCAACGTGAACGAGCAAAGGCTCTATGTCAAGATCCCTCCAGGTGTATGAGCTCCTCACCCTATCTCTAAGGCTGAGCCCAGGCACCCTGCTGAGGAATTTTATTTCAACCGCTTGAATTCACAAACTCATTCTTTTGGTCATTACCCACTGTTGATGACCATATGTGAGGGTTGTGATGAAGATTGACTGGTAAATTTAAAGCTTTGCCTCTAGGCTCAGCTCCCCCTTTACCACAAAGGTACAGAACAGTGTCTGCAAAACTGCAGTTGCTGCACCAATCTACCTGTCAGTCCCATGGCCCATTGGGCCCTCACTCGTGAACAAAGACCCCAAGATACTTGAACTCCTACATGTGGAGCAAAGACTCACTCCCTGCCCAGAGGGAACTGTCCAGTGTTTTCCAGCAGAGAAACATGGCCTTGGACTTGGAGGTGCTGACTTTTATCCCTGCTACAAACAGTACCAGTGCTGGGGCAGTACGCCTAGGCCTCCACCCTTGCCTACTGCCCACTCTCCAATGCACCTGATCTTCATACCTTTCCCTGCAGGTGGTGGGTGGCTCCATCTTGCCTTTTCAGGCTCAGCCCCATGAAGTGAAGCCCAGCCACCAGACACTCACTGTCGTGCCAACCCTCCAGGTCTGGTTCCAGGGGGGCGCCCCGTTTTCCCTATTCTGGGCGAGGTGACTCCAGACAGTGGACATTGAACCATGAAGGCTTTCTTGAATCGCTCTCAGTCTAGACCCACCCTGGGACCAATTTGCCCTGGGAGACCCTACCAGGGACTAATGCAACACAGTTCCCGGGTTCACTAGGACACACAAACCCCTCCACCATAATAATGTGGCGATTTTTGGTTTATATTAGAGCTTGCCTAATATTTCGACACATTGTTTTCTTAACCTTACTCTTCCTTCATAAACTCAACAGTTATTTTCTTTTTCCATTGATAGGAGAAAGCCAAATGCCCTAAGGAGAGGGTGGTTTTGTCTGCAGCCACACAGAGGTCTCTGGACAGGAAAAAGAGGTAAAAGGGAAAGAAAACATGTTAAAATTGTTGGTAATGAGATCAAATGATCTGAAATTATTTAGTTTATCTCTGTTTTAATCTCTAAGGGTTGGTGAATCCCCAGCACAGGCTCGAAAGATGCAGCAGAAGCCAAAGAGTCCCACCACCAACAGGTAAAAACATTTTTTCTGTTTTTTTCTTATTGACAGATGAGTGTAGGATGTGATACCTAGAAATGTTTTATAAGGCAGACAGAAACTATTTGGATTATGAGGTAAAAACAAAGAGGTGGCATTTTAATTCTTTTTAAAACGTTGTGCTTTACTTGTTCTGCAGATTTTCTCCCTCTCCCAAAAACAAAGTATACCTTTCCTTTCCAGAGTCCTGAAGCCAAACCAAGGCCAAAATTTTCCCACACAGGGCCAGTTGAATCGCCAAGGGTGAGAATTTTATTTGTCTCACTATGCTTAACTTTCAGACCTTGATAAAATGTAGTACCTTGTTTTTATAAAATAAAATACCTTTATGGAGTTGTAAATGTTGACTGGCCTGTGGGATTGTCCTTAGTCTGATAAAAAAAAGGCTAAAAATACAATATCACATTGACATAAGTATTCAGACCCTTTACTCAGTACTTAGCTGAAGCACCTTTTGCAGCAATTACAGTCTTGAGTTGTTTTGAATATGTTGCAACAAGCTTTGCACACCTGAACCGGGGGATTTTCTGCCATTCTCTCAAGCTTAGTCAGGTTGGATTGGGACCATTGCTGGACAGCCATTTTCAGGTCTCTACAGAGAAGTTCAACAGGGCTCTGTCTGGGCCAGTCTAGGACATTCACTCCTGTCACTCCTGTGTGTTCTTGGCTGTATACTTAGGGTCATTGTCATGTTGGAAGGGGAACCTTTAGCCCAGTGTCAGGCCTGGAACACTGTGGAACAGGTTTCCATTGAGGATATCTCTGTGCTTTGCTTTCCTTCATCTTCGACCAGTCTCCTAGTCCCTGCGGCTGAAAAACACCCCCACAGCATGATGCTGCCACCACCATGCTTCACTGTTGGGATGGTACTGGGCAGGTGATGATTGGTGCCTGGTTCCCCCAGACGTAATAATTGAGGCCAAACAGTTCAATCTCAATTCATCACCAGAGAATTATGTTTCTCTAAGTGTCCTTAAGATGCTTTTTTGCAAACTTAGAGCGAGCGTTCATGTGTTTAGCACTGAGGAAAAGGTTTGAATGTAACGCATTCAACTCAAGTGTTATGTCATTCCCTGCTCCTAGGTTAATGGATGTAAATGAAACTCTTACGGAGTTAAATTTAACACTATAAATGTGTCTCTATTGGTCCACTGTACATAGAGTTAAATATTTTCCGGGTAGGAAAAACTACACAACTTTCAAAAGATGAGTGCTAATTTTGATTATTGCGATTCATTTTGACAGAGTAATCACATTTACAAAAATTAGTTAAGAAGGATTTCTTGTTGCTGGACTTTGAGAGTTGTAGTAGGACATACTGTGATTAATCTAAATTTCAATTAAATACCGCCCTTAGACGCTACTGAGGAGTTGTACAATAAAATATATACTTTCTGTATTGGTAGAGAATATGAATCTCCAACAAGTTTTTTTTAGGTTAAGTTGCACCTGTAATATTTACATTGTAACAGGGCAGCAGAACACTGGCCAGCCCTGGTCAGTTAAAAAAAACTTTGTTTATTGTGTGTGTGGACTTCCATTGTGTTGGAGGTAAACTGTGTCTTTGAAGCCATCACAGCATGCTGGGTTATGTTTCCTGATAGGAGCTGGTACAGGAGGACCCCAGAGGAGAGAGTGAGGCGCTCTGACAGCCTGAAGAAGCAGCACTCTTTGGGTTAGCTGCTGACTCTACATCTGATGTCGTGTGACCTTGAATTTTTAGTCTTTGGATACAAACCCTGCACCACTGAAACTTCATTTAACGCTGCTAATGATATGATTGTCTGTATTCTAGCTTCTGAAATTCACATGATTGTATTACCTTCTACACTTCAAGTGATACACAGCAACACAATGCCATTGTTTTTTAACAGTGTTGCTTGCTATAGTAGTCTGAGTAGCAATGACTGATTGTTCTTAACAAACTCACATGTAGCCTGAGTATTTAACGCCTAGGCAGATGATTGAATTATTTAAGATGTGCAGAAATATCTGTGCTAAAATGGAGATAGTCAGAGTTAAAAGAAAATAAGCAGATTTTAAAAAATGCCTAAGAACTATTCTTTTGCTTTCTGTAGTATTTAAACAAGCACATATTTGCCGTATGTTCTTGTAGATCTCGATCATAAAGCTCTCAGTGATTTAAACTTCAGTTTAAGTCACATAACGCAGTCGCCACAAATAAACTTGAGTGTATGATGTTACACGTATGTTTCTTGTGCAAGGGCTTTGAGTACCTGTTTGTGCTTTATGTTTTTATTTGGTAAATGGTGCTGAATGACAGAACTGTGAGACATTTTAGCGTTTAGCTGATATCACTTGTGACCTTATTTTCTGTCAGAATTTGATGTGTGAATGATTTTGTCACCGCTAAACTCTGTTCATAACAAAAGATTTTTTAAATTCAAACACCAAAATAAAATGCTTTCTTTGTCCAGACTGAATCCTGACGTCATTTAATAATAAAAATATATTAATTTTCTAGTATTTTTATTGCTGTTTATGTATGATGCTCAGTTCTGGAGATGTGGGGTCTGAGTTTAATAATTTTTAAAAATCTTACAGTGTAAAAATAAAAAAGCATAAATATCAAAGTTGCTCATCACTGACATTTTTTTAAGTTTGTAAAAATCCCTTTCAAGGAAATCTAGTTTGCATTTAGTTTATGAATTTTTTTTTACTTTTTGTGGGTGTTTTTTCACATTAAAAAAACAAAGGGATTTTATGTATTTAAACTGGCATTTTAAGGGTTAAATTCCTAATTATTAGAAATGTGATATTTTTGCACAGGTCTCATGTTGATAAGAAAATTGAGGCAAAAAGGTGGGTAAAATATGAATGAAGAATATTTTACAGCTATTTAAGGATGGTGTCCATTTTTGGACATGAAGAGGCTGTGCATAGAGCTGAATGTTTTCTACATGACAGTGAGAATGGAGACCGAGGTGGAGCAAATATATGATGAACAGGAGGGAACCAAGCACAGAACCTTGAGGAGACACTTCCTTTTGAATTTTTTTCTCTGATTCATGATTATAACAGAAAGACATGTTGATTAAAGACCAACCTCCCCCCTGGCACTTTTAGGCATTTGTGCAGTATAAAATACAGTGGTGGGTCAAGAAGGAGGACTGGGTTGTTGTCTTGAAGATCTTGTATGACTTTAATCTTATTCAGCTCATCTTTTAGTTAGAGTGACATTTTTACAAAGTTTGAGGAAAACCCAAAAGCATCCTTGTGATTTAACATTCAGAAGAATAGACCGGCCAGATGGATGAACAGCCCTGAACAGTATGCTTTCAGGCCTGGTAGGATTAGCAGTGCTAATCCTGATCTCTTTGCTGGTTTGTCTTGTAAAGTTAAAAAGTAGTTTTCAGATGTGAAATCTTATCCTGCTGTTTTTAAAAAGGTGCATGCAGTTCCTGCAGACACCCACATGGTGGCAGCAGTAGCAAAGACAACCCACAGCATAACTGGTACGCCATCTGCTAAACACGTTACTGCTGTTGGTTTCGTTTCTGAATAGTTGAAACCATAGGTAGAAACCTAAGTTTAACAGGAAATGTTGCACAACAAGTGGATTTACAGGAGAGATGTAATAAGGGTTTCTGCAAAAACGAAAGAGTGAGTGTGTTTTTGTGTCAGTAAGCAGTCGGGCGGTGAGTCAGAGCAAGCAGACAGCATCCTTATTAAGTGATTGCAGATCCAAAAGTCCAAAGTAAACAACTCAAGCACTGTTGTACTGATGTTACTCATTAACATATGCATGGTTCAAAGTATCAACAGCATTGTGCTTGCTATTTGACACACCCAAAAGTCAACTCAGGCCCTAAGAATTCTGGATAATCTCAGACATGTGTGGGCAAGCTACTGTTACTATTGCTCTTATACTGTGATCTAACCAAATTTCAAACCCCTGACATTTTTACCAGAATGAGAACTGCATGAACTTTGAGTCTGGAAGGTGTGATTCATTGCTCATAAGTTGAAATGGAACTGATTTGAATTGTAAACAGGAGAGGAAGAGGCAGTGTAAAAGATGAGACAGATAAATTATCTTTTACATGTCTATGTCTACATCTAGAAGGTGGTGTTACAGTTCCAAAACTGACCGTGCAAACTGATGACTTTCAGTCAAGTGTCCATAGCAGGGTTTCTGTTAAATTTGTTCCATTAAATGCATATCTGGTGAGTATGTTTTGAAATCATAAAGAAAAACCAAACAGAAACTAAACATAAGGACTCTTTCTGTTGCTGCAAGGATGACATGTATGAACGCAGTCAACTGAGTCACCAGTTAACCCCAGAAAAATCCAAGAGCCTACAGGCAGGCTGACAGATTTTTTTGCAACTATTCAGTTATTTCTAACTTAAAAAAATTAACATGTTACATACCAACAGAAAGCTCTGATTCTCATGTTAACCATATCAAGATTAAACAACCATAGCAGACACAATTAATGCATTTGTCAGACAACATACAATCATAAAAGTGAGCTCACTTTGTCATACATCCTCTCCTGATCATAACATTTGTTATGATCAGAAGAGCTTCTAATGTATCAATCAGTGGATCAAAAACAGTCCTGCTGCATCAGAAAGCGTCCACACCATCTACATCCAGTAGAATATTTAGTCCAAAAACATTATTACATCCATAAAGCTCCATGAACTGGTTTTGTATTTTAAATTTGTTGTTGCCATTCTCAATAGTCCACTCCATTTGCTGTAAAAACCTTTTTTCAGTCATTTATCGACAATGCTATATAGAACAATGTCTCCAGTTTGAAAGACCTGGACTTTTCCTCATAAAAACAGGTGTAAAAACACATTTCCTGTCCTGTTGTTCTCAACTGTGGACCTATTCACACCTTTCCTTGACTATGTGGTATTTTTGTTTGAGGTCAAGGATGAGAGAAGAGGAAAGGACTTAAGGAGTCATTTTTTAGACTTTTCAAACAGTCATGTCTCAAAATCAGTAAATTTCTGTTCTTTCTCCCCTAAAAACCTCAGCTGTTAAATATAGCGCCCCTAAAGGCCTGTAGTGCCTCTGCTGTGATGACTGGATATGCAGTAGTTCAACCATTTAACATGTTTTCTGGGTTTGATCGCTTTAAATAAGCATCTGTTGTGCTCTTGCAGCCTTTTCAGTTTTCATGGAAATTTTTTGGGCAGTTGCTTCACAATTATGTCAAATTCACAATAAAGACAAAAACATCAGAACCTTGTTTAATGAAATTTTAATGAATGATATACCAAAGCACATTTAAATCAGTGAAGGATAAAAATAAAACAGTACAAATCATCTAAGTTGGTCTGTTAATACAAACTTCTATTTGTTATATTATCACACAGGTAAAGCTACTAACACAGAAAACAACAAATTTGGTCTTAATCATTGTAGAAAAACAGATCAATATCAGCCACTTAAAAGTATTAAATCCAAGTCAGATCAAATTAAGAGTTTTGACTTTAAGGTTTAAGATTTCATTACATGTTTAATTTCAGTGAAACTGCGATGCTTACATCTAAAATCACCCTTTACCACACTCATAAAATAAAACAATCACAGAACGTTAAAACATGCTGAAGAATTAGAAAACTGCTGAATCATGTAAGATGATAATGTAGAGCTGAGATAAAAGTAAAAACCCCAAATATGAACACCACAACATCCCCGGTAAGAACTCTCTCCCTCAAACTATTACTGCCATCCAACTGTCCAAAAGTGTCACTAAAGTAACATCTTTGTATAAAACCCACAGTATCAAACTCAGTTACATATAGAAACAACGCTGAAGGAGAAGAAATAACAACCTGATGATTAAATTCAGAGGCCTAAAGTTTGGATCGCTGTGCCCAGTGGGATCCTCAGTGGTAAAACAGACCACAGCTGTTCTGCTATTCATCTAGCGAACCTGAAAAATCCACAAAAGAGTGAAAACGTCAAGGCTCTAATGAAAACTTTTAATTTCACTGTCTATCAGAATTCCTAATATTAATCATCACTTAGACTTACTCATGCAGTTGATGGACCGGGTTGATCAGCCCTAATAAAAACAAAATCATTGTTATTAATAATTTTAAAATATCTGATTGTTTTAAAGTTTAAAATCAGGGTATTATCTAGACGTTGATGGGTTACCTTGCTGCTGATGTTCCTTCAGTGGTGTTCTTCAGTTTTTCATAGTATTCAGTCACTTTCTTAAGGTCCTCTTCAACATCTTTAAAAAAGACAAAATATATAATATTTTAGTAATAATGATTAATAATAATAATTATATTTTTTGCTCACTTTGGCTTGCATCACAGCTGTGGAAAGAACTTCTTGGATCAATTATGTGAGTTTCTCTTTCCAGTTACAACCAGCTATTCAAATGACACATCCACAGGAGCTATTTTACCATGAGCAATAGTTCTTTAACACAGAAAAGAAAAGAAAAATTGGTTACATTTTTTGATCATCAGGGTCACATCTTGCTCACGGGCCAATCAAAATCAAAGAGGGGTGGGACTTATGACACCAGCTTTGTCAACAAGAAGGGAAGAGAAACTGGTCTGACTTATCTTGTCAAGGGTTAAGTTCCCTAGAGCTGGTGTTTAAGTAAGGACAGGATTGCTTTACATTATTTTCATATTTTCTTAGCGATATCTAATTGACAGTCCAAGTCCCCAGAACCAGTCTCTGGCACTGAGGGTCAGATCACCTGGTATCCCAACTTCCCCTCTTGCCCAGCCTGCACTGCACAGTACCCCTATAAGCAATCCTGGTGGGCCCACAGAGTGGTGGCCCCATGTTATCTCTCCAGGCTGGGTGTGAGCAGGCCACATGGAGATAAGGCCAGACACCAGATGAGCTCCGTCCAGCTCCCCCAGGTCTGGCTCCAGGGCGGTGCCCCAGTATCCCTCTTCCAGGAGAGATGATGCCAATCTTAGAGTGCCACTCTAAGATTGGCAAACTTAGAGTGAGTGTTCATGTGTTCTGCACTGAGGAAAGGTTTGAATGGAATGCATTCAACTCAAGTATTTTGTCATTTCCAGCTCCTACATACAGTTATGTTCATAATAATAGCAGTGTGTTTAAAAAAGTAAGTAAACCTCAAAATTCTTCAAATAAATTGTATTTTAATGAACACAAATGCATTGGGGACACTGCACATTCTATTTCAAAGCAAGAAAATTGGAGAAAGTAATTGAATTTGATAATATTTGACAGAAAGTCAAGAAATATAATGTTCAAAAAAATAGCAGTGTTGACATCTTTCTTTACAAACCCAAAAATGTACTGTATAAACTAAGAAATGCTTGAAGATTCAACTTTCCTGAGAATCATAAACTAATATTTAGTTGCATAACCACGGTTTCTGATAACTGCTTCACATCTGTGGTACATGGAGTCGACCAACTTCTGGCACCGGTCAACAGGTATTGCAGCCCAGGACAATTGTACTACGTTCCACAATTCCTCTGTATTTCTTGGTTTTGCCTCATGAACAGCATTTTTTATTTCAGCCCACAAGTTTTCTATGGGATTAAGGTCTGGGGATTGTGCTGGCCACTCGATTACTTGAATTCTGTTTGTCTGGAACCATGATTTTGCTCGCTTGCTGGTGTGTTTGGGGTCACTGTCTTGCTGAAACACCCATTTCAAGGGCATTTCCTCTTCAGCATACGGCAACATAACTTCTTCCAGTATTCTGATGTACTCAAACTGATCCATGATCCCTGGTATGCGATAAATAGGACCAACACCATAGTACGAGAAACATCCCCATATCATGATGCTTGCACCACCATGCTTCACCATCTTCACTGTGTACTGTAGATTGAATTCAGTGTTTGCAGGATGTCTGACAAACTGTCTGTGGCCCTTAGACCCAAAAAGAACAATCTTACTCTCATCAGTCCACAAAATATTATGCCATTTCTTTTTAGGCCAGTCAATGTGTTCTTTGGCAAATTGTAACCGCTTCAGCACATGTATTTTTTTTAACAATGGGACTTTGCGTGGGCTTCTTGCTGGTAGCTTGGCTTCACATAGACGTCGTCTGATTGTTACAGTACTCAAAGGCAATCTTAGATCTTCTTTGATCCTCCTGGAGCTGATCATTGGCTGAGCCTTTGCCATTTTGGTTATTCTCCGATCCATTCGAATAGTCGTTTTTCTTTTTCTTCCTCGCCTTTCTGATTTTGGCTGCCATTTTTAAGCGTTTGATATCATTTTAGCTGAACAGCCTATCATTTTCTGTACTTCTTCATAGGTTTTCCCCTCTTTTATTAATTTCTTAATCAAAGAACACTCTTCTTCTGAACAGTGTCTTGAACGACCCATTTTACTCTGTTTTTCAAGGACAAATGCACAGCCAGCATATGCAGCGTCAGTTGCCTTGATCCTTAAATAAGGGCCACCTGTTTAACACCTATTTTTTTCACATAACCAATGACCTCACTAATTGAACTCGGCACTGCTATTTTTTTGAACATGCCCCTTTCAGTAAATGATTCAGTTTCACAGAATCAGCAGCATGCACGTCGTGCCTGTTGGGTCTGTTGGTTTTCTATACCTTTACTAAACCTTCTAGAAACTTACTTGCAGTGTAGAAGTTGAAATTCTAACAAAAACAGTTATTTATCTTGCTAGTGATGTGGGACTGCTATTATTTTGAACACAACTGTAAATGGATGTAAATTAAACTCTATAGAGTTAAATTTAACACTATAAAAGTGCTTCACTGGTCTAATCTACATAGAGTTAAATATTTTCAGGGTAGGAAAAAACTTCACAACTATTATATTCAAATAAAAGTACATGTCCTCTGGATAAAATTTACTTAAGCATAAGTAAAATTAATGATCTGTAGATCCACTCATATTGCAGATGCAATGTGAAATGTATTAATGGGAATGGTCAATGTCAAAAGACAACAAATTGTAATCGCAATTAATCTCAGGACTTCTGTAGTGAATCGCTAGAAATAAATATAATTCTGAATATTCTGTTTACCTGGAAGTGATTGAGAATCAGTCGTGAGTGAATACTCAATTGCCTTCTGCATGTCTTCTTTCAGTTTCTTCAGGATGTGCTCCTGAATCAGAATAAAAATAGCAAACACAGATTACCAACTCATAGGCAGTGGTGTACAGTAACAGAGTTCATTTACTTGAGTACTGTACTTAAGTATTTGTACTTTACTTGAGTATTTGTCTTTTTGGAAACTTATGACTTTCACTCCACTACATTTCAAAGACAATTATTGTACTTTTGACTCCACTACATTTCTAGTAAGCTCTTCGTTACTCGTTCCTTTTGGG
Source organism: Cheilinus undulatus (assembly GCF_018320785.1). Taxonomy (NCBI): domain Eukaryota; kingdom Metazoa; phylum Chordata; class Actinopteri; order Labriformes; family Labridae; genus Cheilinus; species Cheilinus undulatus. The sequence goes on along the minus strand of NC_054885.1, from coordinate 32,596,257 downwards.
TTCAGCATAGCTTTGCAGTCAGATGTTGTTTTTTTTCTATTCTAAAATGCAATAGGCCTGTGCTCCTCACAGAAGGGAACCAATCACAGTCACCGCTCACACCTAGGATGTATTTGGAAATAGGCTATGTCATCCTTGCTTTGTGTAGCAAGCTCTCCCACCTTCATTCAAACAAAACTCAGCAATGGAGAAGTCAGAAACTGAAACTCAAACTGAAAAATCAGCGCACCCATGGCCACTGGACATTTCCTGTCCCTCCTTTTGCCACGACCAGCAACAAAACAATGCTCTTGCATTCAACCACACCACAGAAGTCATTCACCCAGCTGCAGTTAACTGACGGCTGATGTGATCACTGTCTCCCAACCAATCAAAGGACATTTCCTCAGCAAGGTAGTCTGTTTAAATATAACTCTCACTAATCCCTGATTGACCAACACTAATCACTACACACTACTGCAGAAACAGCTTCACCTCCAACATCCCACCCTCCTCCTGTCCAGCCTAAAGTTTTGTTTCACACTTATATTCACTTTAATGCAACTTTTCATTGCATTTGACTTGCATGTCATTGATATACCTTTCTATGAAGGCAGTTTCTAGCACTGCGATCCCTGGAAAGTCCAAACATACTGGAGCATCATTTGATCAGGGCTTTCCCCACTGAGCAGAACTGTGTATCCATTTTGTAAGGAACAGTTTAATCTAAGACAAGTGTGACTGACTAAACTGTGTTCTGCTGCTGCAATTATCATTCTAACTATAACAAATGTAATTTTTATACTTAAAATCAGTTTAAATGTGTCTTTACAGACTACTCACATGACAAAAATATTCATAGAAAATGCTGTTTGTGATTCTTTCATTATATGAAACAACAAAACCTGTTTGTTCGTTACACTGCAGTGTTTCAGTCCCAAAAGCCTTCCACAGAAAATACCGTGCACTCAATAACAGGCAAGCATTGTGTGACAAAAAATGAAACCAAACATGACAAACCACCAGGATTTGCAGATCTCCCAACATCTTATCTGATGCTTCTTTGAAAATGTTGCTCTTGTTAGCATCAACATGTCTCTCAATTATGTTCCTCATGTTTTTCAGTGATCCTCTTCCTTCACATTGTTGTGCATCTACAAAACAAAAAAGTGTGATTTAATTTCTCCCCATAGGGATCATGTTTTAGACATGTTTATATGCTAAGATTAAATGTCTTACCTTGATAGCATGGCAACATTTTTTCCTCAACTGTTTCCGTCAGGCTGTTGTAAATTTTTTTCTTGCTCTCCCGGATGTCTTTGTGGAGTTGTGTCTTGATTTTGATTTCCTATGAGAGAGGGAAAAAACTGTTTGTAAAACTTTTATATTTTCAATGCAAGTATTCAGTATTTTTATGTTCAATATAAGCTTTAAATTAAAGTAAATGACTAATAAATTGATGTGACCCTTTCATAAACTTCTCAAGTGGAACTTTTCAGGACTACTTCTTAAACAAACACGATTTTTGCCCCTCCATTTGTTGAGTCCCTTGTATTGAGAAACTGTTTGATACATAACTGAGATAAGATTGCACTTTCCCCATCTCTTACCTCTGTCCTGAGATATTCCAGTCGCAGTCGCATTGTTGCATCTTTGTACTTCTCAAAGAATGCCTCTGTGATGACTTTAAAGCTACTGATGGCCCCATTGAATGGTTCTTGTTTTGATTCATTTCTGACAACATTTTCAAAAGGAAAACTTAAATTAATCAAGAATTAACATTTTTCAGTTTCAGTAACATAACTGATAAGTTGTAAAGTAGAAGCTATATAAATTCAGCCAGTGATAATATTTTGTATGGCAACAATTCATAACCAAAGTGCTCACAAGATACATCAAAGACGGCAGATCAAGATTACCTTCTTTGAATATTAATAATAAAGACTAGGGCTGTCAAGATTAATCACATTAATCTTGGTTATCTACAATCCACAATTAGTGCAGTCACTGCAATTAATCACATGCTTTATTGTCCCTTTCGACACATTTTGGTAAAGCCACTGCTGTGTCTCTCAGACATATGGCTCGTTACGTATTTTGTTTTAAACATGTTTCGCTCTAAAGTGGCTCATGCTGAGTTCCTACCATTCCACAGCCTTTTGTTGCTGATAAAAAGCTTATTTGTGATTCACAGTAATGACTGACTGAGGTGGAAAGAGGAGAAACAAGAGGGGGGAGAGAAATGTAGCGCAGATTTAATGTCTTGTTTCATTTGGTGTTAAACTACACCCCTAACACCCCCTTGTGGGTAAGGTGCTATTTGTAATGATGCTGATTTGCATGTGAGTGGCGCAAATTTGCACAGAATTTTGAATATTCCTCCTCCTAAGCCTCATTTCCATACATGTCAGTGGGGCTGGGGACTGTTCACTTGGCTGAGCACTTGGCACACGTTTTGTGTGCCAGGAGCATGGATTTTCCCTTTGTGAGTGCTCTGAGGATCTGATGTGATCTGTTTTGCCTTTTTTTTTCTTTTTTTTTGCCATTTTCAAAGTTATAAACACACAAAAAGCTGTGCTCTTTAGGGGATCTGCCCCTTGGTTTTACTGCCATGGTTTCAAGTAGGAAATGTGGCTGCAGAATTAAACTGACTTAAAATTTCACTGATAACGACCAATTTGGTGAAGTATTGCGTAATGCAGACCAACCAGTGCACAAATATGTAGAGTCTATGCCAGTGAACGTATGATGTAGAGTTGACACATAACTATAAATCAGGCTTTAGAAGGAATTTCATGCCCTATTAGTCCTCATGCATTTCTTACCGAAATGTCTTCCTGAATTCCTCATCAATGCTCTCCTTCAGCTTTGCAGTTAATTTCTCATTGAAGTTTAGATGTTTCCCTTTTGTTGTTTTGTAGACACCGTTGTTTGCAACAACACACCTCAGTGTCTTGTGAAAAGCGCTTCCTTTTCCTTTCCCCTGGAAACAAAAATAAAAACATTTCATTAGATGATAAAAATTTTCCAAATCTGTAGTTTGAAATACAAAAAGGCTATTAAGGTACCGAAGGATATAGGAAGGACTTCAAGGTACGATCACAAGAACTTTTGGATTTCTCGACTCCATTGTTGAGGCAGCTCTGAAAGGCAGTTATGGTGTTTTGAATCTGCTCTGACACCTTCCCAAGTCCATCCTCCACATTTCTTTCAAGGACTGTACGCACATCTTCTTTGATCTGAGACTGAGAAACAGAAAAAAAAATAAAATTCAAAACAATAAAAACAAGTTTTGGGAGTGAGAAAAGTGAAGGAAAACTAAGAATATCTTGTGGTAGAACACTCTTTTCTTGTTACTTGTCCATCTCATACCAGCAACAGAGGGGAAAATAGAAATGGGGTGACTGGGGTAAACCTTGTGCCATTGAGCTGCACTGCACTCGCTCAAAGGCTGTCAAGATACTACAAAAGGAAGCTGTAATCAAACTGATTTTGTAGATGGTGCTCACTCACCTTGCATGCAGTTGGTACATGTGACACATGTAAAAGAGGAAATTTTGCAAGAACATGAATATGATGTGCCTTGAGACTTCAGTTTGATTTTTGGTATGCCTTGAGTCAAGAAGTTGGAAAACTACTGGTCTTACTAAAGCTCATGGTGCAAAGAGATTTGGGTTTTGTCTGTCTATATTTTGCTGCTATGGGGCAAGAAAAGTTAAAATAGTCCTGAAGTATTACACCAATAAAAAGTTTTGTTTGTTTTGGGACTGTTTTTTTTTTTTTTCAAATTTAGGATAGTTCTTACGTTTGAACACAACAGAAGTCCTGTTACTTGAACTTACCACGTCTCCACAGCGGGCCCCTTGAATTAAGGACAGAATTCCTTTGGCTCCTGACACATAGTTCAGTGTCTCTGATTGACAGTCTCTGAGGTTTTGCAAAAAGTCCAGAAGTTTTGGGACCTCTGTAAATAAATGCAACATTCATCTGGCATAAAAATTTTCTTAGGAATGTCTCACATGTTTTACAAATTCTGTGATGCACAAAGTTAGCAGCTGGCTTCACCTACCAGTGTCTTCAGGATCTAACAATTTTCCCTCCTGAAACTCTCTGGAGCTCACTGTGAACACTTTGAAACATTCACCACTGAAATGTTTCTGAAAAAAAAAAAAAAACATAAATATATATATAAATATACACTATATTGCCAAAAGTATTCACTCACCTGCCTTGACTGGCATATGAACTTAAGTGACACCCCATTCTTAATCCATAGGGTTTAATAAGACGTTGGTCCACTCTTTGCAGCTATAACAGCTTCAACTCTTCTGGGAAGGCTTTCCACAAGGTTTAGGAGTGTGTTTGTGGGAATTTTTGACCATTCTTCCAGAAGCACATTTGTGAGGTCACACACTGATGTTGGACGAGAAGGCCTGGCTCTCAGTCTCCGCTCTAATTCATCCTAAAGGTGTTCTATCAGGTTGAGATCAGGACTCTGTGCAGGCCAGTCAGGTTCATCTGCACCAAACTCTCTCATCCATGTCTTTATGGATCTTGCTTTGTGCACTGATGCACAGTCATCTTGGAACAGGAAGAGGCCATCCCCAAACTGTTCCCACAAAGTCTGGAGCGTGGAATTGTCCAAAATCTCTTGGTATGCTGAAGCATTCAGAGTTCCTTTCACTGGAGCTAAGGGGCCAAGCCCAGCTCCTGAAAAACAACCCCACACCATAATCCCCCCTCCACCAAACTTTACACTTGGTACAATGCAGTCAGACAAGTACCATTCTCCTGGCAACCACCAAACCCAGACTCGTCCATCAGATTGCCAGATGGAGAAGCGCGATTCGTCACTCCAGAGAACGCGTCTCCACTGCTCTAGAGTCCAGTGGTGCCGTGCTTTACACCACTGCATCTGACGCTTTGCATTGCACTTGGTGATGTATGGCTTTGATGCAGCTGCTCGGCCATGGAAACCCATTCCATGAAGCTCTCTATGCACTGTTCTTGAGCCAATCAGAAGGCCACATGAAGTTTGGAGGTCTTGACTCAGCAGAAAGTTGGCGACCTCTGTGCACTATGTGCAGACCTGACCTGCTCCATCATTTTACGTGGCCTACCACTTCGTGGCTGAGTTGCTGTCGTTCCCAATCGCTTCCACTTTGTTATAATATCAATGAAAGTTGACCGTGGAATATTTAGGAGCCAGGAAATTTCAGGACTGGACTTGTTGCACAGGAGGCATCCTATCACAGTACCACGCTGGAATTTACTGAGCCTCTGAGAGCGACCCATTCTTTCACAAATGTTTGTAGAAACAGTCTGCATGCCTAGGTGCTTAATTTTATACTCTTGTGGCCATGGAAGTGATTGGAACACCTGATTTCAATTATTTGGAAGGGTGAGTGAATCCTTTTGGCAATATAGTGTATGTGTATCAGTCAAAGGGATACTTCAACATTTTGGCAAATTTGCACATTGCCATAATTCCTATAGTCTTAGTAATAGGTTTGTTACCTTAAGGTGTTCGTGCGAGCTGTTTTTAGATCGCCGCTGCCGAGTTCGGAGCTGCTGTGCCAACTCAATGGAGACAGACGGTATTTTTGGCTTTCCCTCATCAAACTCATTAAATACACAATCCAACAACTCAAAAACGCTCTCGTGGACAAGTTGTGACCTGTACATTCACCACACTATGAAATAATAACGTGTAATTATGTAACATCATGACACATGAAGGAAATACTCGGAACTACTTTCTGAGTAAACCACTGGGTGGAGTGACACAGTGCAGCAGCCATGTCCGGAGTGTAGTTCCGGCTTTGCATTTAACTTTAAAACATCTCCGTCTCGTATCGTTCCAAGATTATTTCATAGTGTGGTGAATGTGGAAGTTACAACTTGTCCACGAGAGTGTTTAGGAGTTGCTGGGTTGTGTATTTGATGAGTTTGATGAGGGAAAGCCAAAAATACCGTCTGTCTCCATTGAGTTGGCACAGCAGCTCCGAACTCGGCAGCGGCGATCTAGAAATAGCTTGAACGGACAACTAAAGGTAACAAACCTATTAGTCAGACTCTAGGAAATCTGGCAATGGGCAAATTTGCCAAAATGTTAAAGTATCCCTTTAAGGGTGGCATTGCATGTACAATAAAAATAAATTTTGTTTCTGTCAGTCTATAAAGCTTACCCAAATGGTGTTTCGTTTCCTGAACTTTATCATCACTGCTTCCTTAGCTTTCTTGTTCCTGGCTAATATGGCAGAGCAAACATCAGCTTCTGACCTGTAACAAATAGATAAAATTAAGATGTTGTTCATTTGGTAATCTAGACAATTTGATTTTAAATTATTACATCTCCAGTTTGTGATAGTCCGCATTACACTCAAAATCCAAGGAAAAATTATTCTTCAAACTCACAAAAATACATTATGAGTATATAGTACATTTTTATACCACTTAGTGCCACAGTACATATTCGATATCTTCTCTTAATGAACCACCAAAAGTGTAGGCAATGCAAGAGGATTTAGCAGAGCTAGTGATATTTGAAGGATTGCAGGTGACATGCACTTAGTCGTGTTGCTGAAAGCAAACTGTTCGTGACAGGTAAATTCCCATTTAGTGGAGTATATTTTGAAAGATTTTTCCTCAGCGACTCTTTAAAACCCCTTAGTGCCAAAATCTTATTCTCACTTCGAAATAAAAATTCACTTACTGGTCTTTTGGCTTTGCGACATCATCAGACTTGGTGCAGATAAAGTGAATGCGCTGACACTGGCCACCATTTCCCATATCACTTCTGGCATTTTCCAGAATCTCCCATGGCTCTTTCTTTGATAATGCTCTGTTCATTTCAGCCACAACCCACACAGTGGAACAGTTACCAACAACCTAGAGGGGTAAAACAAATCAGCTATGAGTATCCAAATAACATCCTTTCATAAAACATATGGTACACTGTTAATACAAGATTAAACATAAATAAATAAATTCAAAAAATGACCTCTTTCCACATATTATCTCGTCTCTTGTTGCGGTCCCCAGCTCCAGGTAGATCCACAAGTGTGACATGCTGGAGGAAGTCATTGTTTGGCACCCTGATAGTCACACACTTCACCAGGGGCCAAAACCACCTCCTAGTCTCCTCACCCTCTGAGACGACTGGGGCACTTCGTGTGTACTTGACGAGTTCTTCGGAGAGCATTTCAGGCTGCAATTAATAAGATTTTCATTAAACTCACCATGATGAGAACAATTCTTTACTGACATTTTATAAGCAGTTAGACGGATCATCAGCTCAACACTGGCTAAGGTTCTAAGTGACTTTCCTTTGAAAAGTTTGTTTGATACAACAAAGCTGGTTGGACTTCTCTGGCACAGAGGTGTGACAAACACCTGTTTCTCTACATCTCTAAATCCCTTCATGGACCAAAAATTCACTCTAATTGTTTATGTCATGGTCTCAGCTGTTTCTCCTCCTTTGTCCTTTCATTTCAACTGTTTTCCCATCCCTAGTGTGTGTAGTCTGTGTGTGTGGGGTGTGTGTGTGTGTGGCAATAATAAAAATCTTGGAATCTTCGTCTGTTTCTGTTTTTGGGTCCTAGATTTCAACAAACTTGACAGAACAATCAGGCCAAGATGGACCCAACAGATCCAGAACATAATGCAGGCAACCTACAGACAGCCCTTGCCAACCAAGGAAGACTACTGGGACAATATGTATAAAATATAACAAACTCAACCTGATCCAGGTAATGGTCCTCCTAATTCCCTGTTCATGCCTGACTCGGTTCATTCTCAGGTTCTCCAGTGGGGTCACAGTTCCCATTTTGCCTGCCATCCCAGCATAAATCGCACCCTGTGCCTCCTCAAGAGCCATTTCTGGTGAGCCACCATGAATGCTGATACCCATGCCTTTGTCCCACCCTGTTCAGTTTGTGCCCAAGGGAAATCTTCTCATCGTCCTCCAGCTGGCCTGTTACAACCTCTCCCTGTCCCAGGTTGCCCATGATCTCACATTGCCCTGGATTTTATCACTGGTCTCCCCCCATCCAAAGGTAACTCAGTCATCCTTACCATTGTTGATCATTTCTCTAAAGCAGCACATTTCATTTCACTACCCAAGCTCCCAACAGCCCAGGAAACCGCTGACCTCCTTGTGCTTCATATTTTCCATCTTCATTGCATTCCACTGGATATCGTCTCAGATTGGGGCCCTCAGTTCACATCCCAGGTATGAAAATCATTCTGTTAAGCTCTTGGTGCAACAGTAAACCAAGGGCAAACCAAGACCTGGATGCAGCTTTGCGGGGTGTGGCAGCTACCAACACTTGCACTTGGAGTTCCCATCTCCCCTGGACAGAATATGCCCATAACTCCCTGACCAGCACTGCCACAGGTCTGTCACCATTTGAAGCCTCTTTGGGTTATCAACCACCTTTGTTCCCCCTCCAGGAAGGAGAAATTGTGGTCCCTTCAGTTCAGACGCACCTGCGTCACTGCCGTAAGATCTGCAAGGACACCTGCTCTGCTCTTTTCCGTACTGTTGACCAGAATCGACTTGTTGCTGACTGCCATAGGACCCCAGCCCCAGAGTACAAACCAAGTCAGAAAGTTTGGTTGTTTTCAAAAATGTCCCTCTCAAGACAGAATCCAAGATATTAGCACCCTGTTACATAGGCCCTTTGTTATTGACAAGATCATCAATCCCTCTGCTGTTAAGTTAAAGTTACCCAAAAGTATGAAAATCCACCCCACATTTCATGTGTCACAGTTGAAACCAGTGTCTTCCTGCCCTCTCTGCCCTCCTTCCAATCCTCCTCTACCCCCCAGATCATCGATGTTGACCCTGCATATTCGGTTCATTGGATCCTGGATGTCCGTTATCAGGTAGGGGTAGGGGTTATCAGTACCTCATGGATTGGGAGGGTTATGGTCCAGAGAGGTCCTGGATTCCTCGCTCCTTCGTTTTGGATGCCAGGATCATCAAGGAGTTTCACCGGACAAACCCAGACAGACCTGGAGGGCTCCAGGAGGCTCCCATTGAGGAACGGGTACTGTCATGATCTCAGTTGTTTCTCCTTCATAGTCTTTTTGTTTCAACTGTTTTCTCATCCCTAGTGTGTGTTGTCTGTCTGTGTGTGTGTGTGGCCATCATACACACCTGCTGCCACTCCTGCTACCAACTCTGCTGAACACCTAAGACCCATCCACAAGTTAAGCTCCTGCAGTATATAACCCGGGTCTTCACTCCAGTCTTTGCCTGATTGTTCAGTTTCACCTTGTGGTAACTTTGCTCCTGGGCTCACTCACCTTGAATATATTTGAAAACCTTGAACTTTGGATTTTTGTGTAACCTTGGAAACTTTTACTAATCTCTGCTCTCCTTGTCATAGGATCACCTCTCACCTGAATCAAGCCTGTTCACCTCGCCCTGCCAAGCCCTCTGTTCCAGCTGACCACTGCAATAACCCCCCACCATTCATTTATCGCCTGTTACAATAAACATCTTGGAATCTTCCTCTGTTTCTGTTTTTGGGTCCTATTTTTCAACAAACTTTACAGATTAATGCTTCAAGTCCCTAGATCACTATGTATTTAGATTTCTTGTGCTCCAAATGTGTTGAATCTTTCACACACTTAAGACAAAACGTCTCATTTCAGTTTTCCACTCATAGGTTAAACCTGGGCAGCCGGCCCGGGTGAAGTGACAGCTGCAAAGTAAACTGACATGCCATTTCTGCATTTCATATTTAAACTGTCTTGAGAACACAGTTTTCTGCTGTATACACCAGCATTTGAGCATAATCTGCTCTTTCCCAGCATCCGTACACTTCCTTCTCCTGATGAAGATTTGTAGGCATGCTTCAGGCTCATTTCTCCGGTGTGGGCCTGGATTTCTGCTTGGGAATGTGGGAATAGCCCACAAAACATTTAATTCCCACAAGTTTAGTTGTCAAATTGCAGAAAATCCTGCATAAATTTATAAATCTGCCATTTGTGTCACTAATCCCAAATGAGTTTGATCAATGTAGCTAAACATATTCATGAAGATTTGGAACAAATCAGATAGTTGAGTTTAATGCCAAATATTGGTAGATACTTAAATAGAAGAGAAGTTTTTTTGTGCTTATGTGTGATGCTGGCCCTTCCCACTGGCAATCACTGCAAGTAAAACTCAGACTAACGTGAAACACTGATCACTATGAATTTATCATTTTTCTTACTGAGTCAAATGCCAAAGTCTTCTTCCCAGACTTAAGAAATTCTGGAACTTCTTGAAAATGTCTCCTATTCATGAGATCATCATTGTCACAGATGTCTTCCCATCTTTCTCCATACAGTGCTGACAGCACTTCAACAGCATCTTCATAAACATCCTCATCATTGACATTATCATAAGAGTTGCCACTGTCACCACCATCGTCATCATTTTCCTCTTCATCATCTGTGTCCTCAAGGGCGACTCTTTTTAGACCCTGCAATTCATCCTCCAAATCCTGATGTTACACACACACACACACACACAAAAGGAAATAAGAATTTACTTGGTTTAATTGAATAATAGAAAATAAACAAATCTAATAATGTGTTTAGTGTCTGTATTTTTGCATCTAAATGACAGACTTTAAAATTATATTTAGCTGACGTTACCTCTTTAGAGATGAATTCAATCTCCGCCTCATACTTCTCATTCTTCATGTTAGCTTCCACCTTAATGATGACTGTTGTGCAAGCATTTAAATCTCCTGAGGGCAAGAGATTCTTTCCAATGAGGGCGTTTATCAAGGAGCTCTTCCCATGTCCTGTTTCACCAAAGACACCAACCAGCTCCTTCTTCTCTGTCTCCAAATCATGGATTTTTTCACTGTGGTACAAGACATTAAATGTTTTCAGTGATTAAAAATGTAACGATTGGTCCAAATTTGCAAACATCTACCTATAAACCTATTAACAAATATTTTTACACTGTCTGCTGCTTGATTACAATGGCTGCTCTCTGCTACAGTTTTCTTAATGATTAATGGACTGAGTCCAGATCATCTGTCTTAATATCTGTGGGCTTTTTGAAGGAATGTTTTTCCCTGCTCTGTCTTAAAGATTGATAATAAATATTCTGAATAAGATCTGACAGACAAGATAAAGACTCATCTCCAGGAACCAGTCACTAATTCCTTGATAAACCTGATCATTTAAACAAGTATGTGAAATAAAAACATGCATTCCCTACCATAGAAAATCATTGAGCTCTGTTTTAGGTAGTCCATCCTCAACCCTCTTCATGATCTCTTTCACTTCAGACAGTGTAACTTCTGTTTGATTAAAATAAAGAAAAAGAAAAATTAATGAGATAGGTGTCTTGTTTAACTCAACTAGAAGAGATGGATGTAAAGAGTGAGAAACCTTGTAAAGGACTTTAAATGAAGATGGGATAAAACATTTTTAGACTGTGTGTGTCTTGGGGATGTCAGGCAGAGGTTTCCTTTAGACTAAGTAAATGTACTAGCATTCATCAAAGTATAGAAAGAGGCCCCACCTGCTGCTGTGGTTTCACGATGTCGTTTCATTGGTCCAGGTTGGTCGGTCTCCTCCTCAGGCAACGTCTTTCTTTTTCCTGATTTTTTTTCCATTGAAAAGGGGAAAAAGAGCCATTTGACTCTCACAGGATTAAACATTATCTCAACTTTTTTTTGTCAAAGTGAGACATCATTGCTGTAAAAACAGAGATCTATCTAGAAACTTTGGACCTTACCTTTATTTCTGTGGGGAGAAACCTGTGGAAGAAAATTTTAATTTCAGTCATAAAAATGTTTATGTTTATGCTAAAGAAAAGAAAAAGAAAAAAATGGTATGACAGGAATGGGTAAACACGCTCAAACATTCAGCATTTTTTATGCGTTTACATTCCCATCACTGATATCATCGGTGTGATAAGACTGGAAAACCCTTCAAGTGGAGTCCAGGACAAAGATAGAGAGTAATATCTGGTGTAACCTTAACACCTGTTTTCCTGAGTCAGCAACAATGAGATTCAGTTGAGCTACTTTTCAAAGATGTTGTTACCATGTTAGTTTGTTATTTAGCAGACACTTTAGTCCAAAGCAACATAAATCTGAGACAAAGTATAACACAAACATAAAATCTAGACAGGACGAAACATCAGAAAGTGCCTCAAAGCGCTTCAAGTCTTATCCTATGAACTTGCTGCCATGTAGAGTCAGAAATCTGTCATCATCACCATCAACTAATTTGTCTCCAAAAACAAATGATGACCAAAGTACCAGCAGAGTCTAACTTAGACTCATTCTACCACTGGAGACAGAAGGGGGGAGAGTTTAGCTGAGTACATTGTATTCTCTAAAGAGCTGTGCCTTTAGCTTTCTCTTGAAAGAACAAAGGGAGTCTGTGGATCACACAATTCTGTCCTTACCTGAGCAGCCTCAGCTGTTTCTTCATTCCTCTGTCAACAATGTGAATAAATGTATCACAGGCAATGTCATGAAACATTTTAAGTATACATACAACAAAAAAAAAATGTAAATGAGAGCGAAAAATTTAAAGATGTCACATCGTACAAAAAAAAAATCAGTTTATTCTCACAAGAGCAGAAAAATCTGCTCCCTGATGTGCTGCATTTTTTCCCTGCTAGTAACAACAGAAAACAAATATAAATGCCCAATTTTTAAAGTACACAGCAGTTGCTATGATCCATCACGTGTCAGTGACATACAAATAAATTCATCCTTATCTTATGAAAGAAATATTACCTTTGTCATCTTGAGTGAATAATGCCTGTTCTCCAACTATCGAGATCAATTTATCAATGTGTTTCTCAGTCAGAAGGTAAAGACTTTCCTTGTTAACACGATGATCTGTTATTGAAAAAAAAAACATTATTGTGGACATGAATCATGAAGAACTAAACTGATTTTGAATATGGCTGGATGTATTTGGTGTAAGTCAGCATTGTTCAGAACCATGTTGTGAAACCTTCCATGTTACTATGCGAGGTTGTTACAGTTAACTAAAACTAACTAAATAACTAAAACTAAAATGATAAAATAGTTCACTGAAACTAGAATCACAACAGAGCTTTACAAGAAATCAAAAACTAACTAGAACCGTACTGTGTTCTTACAAATCTTATTTAAATAAAACAATATTAACGACAAAGTCTCCTTAGTTTTAGTCTTTGACAGCAGCATACTGACTAAAATGATAAAAATTAAACTAAAACAAAGCATTTGTCCAAATAAAAATGTAACCACACTAAACTAACACAGCAGTAGGAAACACTCATTAAACTGAACTGAAAGCTTAAAATGAAAATGAAATGAAAATGTATTGCTATCCTAACTTATTACTGACTGTTTATGTTTCTCAGTATTAATGACAAATACCTGTGACATTAAAAACAGCATGATAATACTTTACCTTTAAATGTTTGTATCAAGTTGCTGAGACCCCATTCAGTTAATTTTCACATACAAAATCATCCATGACCAGAAATTGCAGCTGCAATGTAAAAACACAAGTAGAATCGAGACTTTTACAACTTGACATATTTTGGGTTGTTTCTCAAAATACATTTAATTAAATAATTATGAACAAATAGCAGGTGCAAGAAAAGGTAGCAGACAAGTTTCTGTTGTTTCAAAAGTCGAATAAATCAGCACTTTGCCTAGCAGTCGCCTTGGCCTCGGTCCTAATGCTAGCGACTAACACTGTTTTGTATTCCGTTAATAGTCCGTCATTAGGATGATGACTCTTCTGTGACATAAGATCCATTGTGTTCTAACTTGAGGACTTATTCCTTGTGGAGCATATTTTACATAGTCATATTATCCTCCTCTGAAGGTGCACTTACTAGGAAATGTGTACTTGTACCATGCTGAAACACCTGGGTTCAGTGTATTAACATAGAGTCCAGTGAGGAGAGAGAGCGAGAGAGGCTCATTGCAGAGATTTATCCCTCACCAGTGTGTCTAATCTGGAGCCTGATCAACATAAAATCTTTTATTAGGTTGCCATCCCAGTTTAGGTAAAAATGAGGGGTTAAATCAGCCGGGAGATTAATTCTGGTGCACACTTGTCTTTACTTTGGAAGGATAAGGGTGCTTTTTATGTGGAGAGCTGCTGTTTGTGGCTCACTCAGAGAAACTTTTTCATACATTAATTTACATTCATTTAGACCGGACTATGACAGAAACTGGTCAGAAATATGACAGAACTGGGCTTCATTAGGATGAGAGGTTTTGTTGGGGAGCTGTGAGCTGATGGTGACATTCTTCCGTGCTAAAATCTTTGTAACTTGTTAAAATCAAATCAAACAAAAATACATAGTTCTCCCATCCCTCTACAAAAATCCTGCCATCTCTTCCAGCCTCTCTCTTTCTGGATGTCTGCTGAGCATGCAGCTGCTGCCTGGTAATTGTGCGCTCTGCAGTCCTTTTAACTATATTGTTCTCTGCATAAAGATGATTAAATTAGCTTCATTTTAATTCATTAGTGGGGATGCTGACTAAGCATCCCCACTAATGATATCCACGTCGGCCATCTTGAACTTTATTATTATTCTTCCTCCGCGCCGGCTATCTCTTCCTTCATACTTTGTTGTATTGACACCGTTCAAACTTCAAAAAATCCCGTTTCTCCGCCATTCGACTGCTATGACTTTTCTCATTTCTAACTTTTATAATTTTAAAAATTTTTAACTTTGTTTAACAATGTTAAGCAGATGGCAAAAATTTCACAAATTTGCACTTTTTTCCACTGCTCATAACTTTGGCACTCCTTGGGCTATTTTCACTATTTTACTCTCATACTCTTCAGCTTCTTGTGTAGAATTTTGCGAACTATAATACTCTTTTCCACTATTTATTCTTTTTGAACTATCATGCTTTTTGCTGATCAAACTTTTTCAAAAAATTTGGCTCTCTCAGACATTTTAGAGTGAGACTTAGAGTGATGACATCACCGCCAGAGTGTGGCTGGACTCTTCAAAACTAGAGGGAGCCCTGCAAAAAAACTGCTCTCCTGAGAAAAATATTGGCTCTAGAGAAATAATTTTAACAGCAAAATGTAGCTACATCTCTCCTCTTGCTCACAAAAAAGATTTGAGGTCAATAGGATCAACGGTTTTGGCACAGTGATCTTCAAAGTGTCACTATCTCCTCTACAGCTCCTAATCTGCAGCAATACAATTTTTGATCAAAGACTCCTGAGTGAGAGCTTTCGGTACCACTGTTTTTAACTCACTCTTGTAGCATGAATTTTCACTTCCCACACATAAAAAACATATCACTGCGTTCCTCAGCTTCTGCTGATTCTCACGGTACCTTTGATTTTCTGCTAGCTTTCACAACAACAGCTTAAATTGACTTTGTTTGAGTGCATGTTCTGGCCACTTAACTCAGTTTTCTGAGCACTTTTAACAGAAGCTGTCACAGGTGTTTCTAATTATGCTTTGATCTCAGCCTTGATCAAACAATGATGTCATGCAGGCTTTGATTACCATGGCAACTTCAGAGCCCCTACAGACACACAGATGAACTCCCACTAACTATCACATACATGTAGCTCCACATAGATCCCATAGTTGCTCCTATTCACCATATTTGATGCCATTTCTCACCCATTGAAGCTACCTGTTGCAATTAAATACCACTTGCTTCCTCTTTTTTGCCCATTTTTTGCCACTACATTCTATTTTTGCCTGTTTGACCATTTTTGCAACTTTTCACCCATTTAAGATACCTTTTGCCATTAAATAGCATCTTTTCCTACTTTTGAACTCAATTCCTTTTAAAGGCTACTTTCAGCTCTTATAGGCTACTTTGAGCTAAATATGCTACTTTCAGCTCTTTTTAGGCTACTTTAAGCTATTCTTATGCTACTTTCAGCTATTATAGGCTACTTTCAGCTATTCTTATGCTACTTTCAGCTATTTTAGATTACTTTGAGCTATTCTTAAGCTACTTTGAGCTATTATAGGCTACTTCAGCTATTCCTATGCTACTTTCAGCTATTTTTGGCTACCTTCAGCTAATCTTATGCTACTTTTAGCTCTTTTTAGGCTACTTTGAGCTGTTCTTATGCTACTTTCAGCTCTTTTAGGCTTCTTTGAGCTGTTCTTATAATACTTTCAGCCATTTTAGATTAATTTGAGCGGTTCTTATGCTACTTTAAGCTATTTTTAGCTACCTTCAGCTAATCTTATGCTACTTTCAGCTATTTTAGGCTACTTTCAGCTAATCTTATCCTATTTTCAGCTCTTTTTAGGGTGCTTCGAGCTATTCCTATGCTACTTTCATCTATTATAGGCTATTTTGAGCTATTCTTATGCTACATTGAGGTATTATAGGCTGCTTTGAGCTATTCTTATGCTATCTTTAGCTCATAGTAGGCTACTTTGAGCTATTCCTATGCTACTGTCAGCTATTATAGGCTACTTTGGGCTATTCTTATGCTACTGTCAGCTACTATAGGCTACTTTGAGCTATTCTTATGCTACTTTTAGCTATTTTAGGCTACTTTCAGCTAACCTTATCCTATTTTCAGCTCTTTTTAGGCTACTTTGAGCTATTTCTATGCTACTTTCATCTATTATAGGCTACTTTGAGCTATTCTTATGCTACCTTGAGCCATTAAAGGCTACTTTGAGCTATTCTCATGCTATCTTTAGCTCATATTAGGCTACTTTGAGCTATTCCTATGCTACTTTCAGCTATAATAGGCTTCTTTGAGCTAATCCTATGCTACTCTCAGCTATTATAGGCTACTTTGAGCTATTCTTATGCTACTTTTAGCTATTTTTGGCTACCTTCAGCTAATCATATGCTACTTTCAGCTATTTTAGGCTACTTTCAGCTAATCTTATCCTATTTTCAGCTATTGTTTGGCTACTTTGGGCTGATCTTATGCTACTTTCAGCTATTATAGACTACTTTAGCTATTCTTATGCTACTTTTAGCTATTTTAGACTACTTTGAGCTGTTCTTATGCTACTGTCAGTTATTATAGGCTACTTTGAGCTATTCTGTTGCCACTTTGAGCTATTCTGTCTACCTTCAGCTAATCTCATGCTACTTTCAGCTATTTTAGGCTACTTTCAGCTAATCTTATCCTATTTAAGCTCTTTTTAGGCTAGGCTTTTTAGGTGTTTCTAATTATGCTTTGATCTCAGCCTTGATTAAACAATGATGTCATGCAGGCTTTGATCACCATAGCAACCGCGGAGCCCCTACAGACACACAGATTAACTCCCCTTAACTATCACATACATGTAGCTCCACATAGCTCCCATAGTTGCTCCTATTCACCATATTTGATGCCATTTCTCACCCATTGAAGCTACCCGTTGCAATTAAATACCACTTGCTTCCTCTTTTTTGCCCATTTTTTGCCACTATATCCTATTTTTGCCCCTGTTTTACCATTTTTGCCACTTTTCACCCATTTAAGATACCTTTTGCCATTAAATAGCACCTTTTCCTACTTTTGAACCCATTTCATTATAAAGGCTACTTTAAGCTGTTCTTATGCTATTTTCAGCTATTTTAGGCTACTTTGAGCTATTCTGATGCTACTTTCAGCTATTTTCAGGCTACTTTGAGCTAAATATGCTACTCTCAGCTCTTTTTAGGCTACTTTCAGCTATTCTTATGCTACTTTCAGCTATTATAGGCTACTTTAGCTATTCTTATGCTACTTTGGGCTATTTTAGATTGCTTTGAGCTATTCTTAAGCTACTTTGAGCTATTATAGGCTACCTCAGCTATTCCTATGCTACTTTCAGCTATTTTTGGCTACCTTCAGCTAATCTTATGCTACTTTTAGCTCTTTTTAGGCTACTTTGAGCTGTTCTTATACTACTTTCAGCTCTTTTTAGGCTACTTTGAGCTATTCTTATGCTACATTGAGCTATTGTAGGCTACTTTGAGCTATTCTATTCTATATTTAGCTCAAATTAGGCTACTTTGAGCTATTTCTATGCTAATTTGGGCTATTATAGGTTACTTTGAGCTATTCTTATGCTACTGTCAGCTACTATAGGCTACTTTGAGCTATTCTCATGCTACTTTTAGCTATTTTAGGCTACCTTCAGCTAATCTTATCCTATTTTCAGCTCTTTTTAGGCTACTTTGAGCTATTTCTATGCTATTTTGATCTATTATAGGCTACTTTGAGCTATTCTTATGCTTCTTTTAGCTATTATAGGCTACTTTGAGCTATTCTCATGCTATCTTTAGCTCATTTTAGGCTACTTTCAGCTAACCTTATCCTATTTTCAGCTATTATAGGCTACTTTGAGCTATTCTTATGCTACTTTCAGCTATTATAGGCTACTTTGAGCTATTCCTCTGCTACTCTTAGCTATATATAGGCTACTTTGAGGTATCCTTATTCTACTTTGAGCTATGTTAGGCTACTTTCAGCTATATTTATGCTATTTTCAGCTATTTTAGTCTACTTTGAGCTGAGTTTGTGCTACTTTGAGTTATTTTTAAGCTACTTTGAGCTATTCTAATGCCACTTTCAGCTCTTTTTAGGCTACTTTCAGCTATTCTTATGCTACTTTCAGCTCTAGGCTACTTTGAGCTCTTCTTATGCTACTTTCAGCTATTTTAGGCTAGTTTGAGATATTCTTATGCTACTTTGAGCTATTTTGGGCTACTTTTAGCTGTTCTTATGCTGTTTTCAGCTATAATAGGCTACTTTAAGATATATTGATGCTATTTTCAGCTATTTTAGTCTACTTTGAGTTGTGCTTATGCTACTTTGAGCTTTTTTTAGGCTACTTTGAGTTATTCTTATGCCACGTTCAGCTATTTTAGGCTACTTTGAGCTTTATTGATGCCATTTACATCTATTAAAGTCTACTTTGAGCTGTGCTTATGCTACTTTCAGATATTTTTAGATAACTTTGACCTTTTTTTAGGCTACTTTAAGCTATTTGTATGGTACTTTTAGCTATTCTTATGCTACTTTAAGCTATATTTAGGCTCTTTCTGGCTATTTAAGGCTACTTTGAGCTATTCCTATGCTACTTAAAGCTATATTTAGGCTCTTTCTGGCTATCACAGGCTACTTTGAGCTATTCTTATGCTACTTTCAGCTATTTTTAGGCTACTTTGAGCTATATTTATGCTACTTTCAGCTCTTTTTAGGCTACTTTGAGCCATTCTTATGCTATTTTCAGGTATTCGTATGCTACTTTGAGCTATTTAAGGCTATGTTCAGCTATTCCTTTGCTATTTTAAGCTATTTTACTCTACTTGGAGCTGTGCTTATGCCACTTTCAGCAATTTTGAGACTACCTTGACCTGTTTTTAGGCTACTTTGATATTTTCTTATGCTACTTTTAGCTTTTTTAAGCTATTTCTGGCTATTTCAGGCTACTATGAGCTATTCTTGTGCTATATTCAGCTATTTTAGGTGACTTTGAGCTCTTCATATGCTACTTTCAGCTATTTTAAGACTACTTTGAGCTATATTTATGTTATTTTCAGCTATTTTTAAGCTACTCAGAGCTTTTCTTTTGCTGTTTTCAGCTATTTTACTCTACTTTGAGCTGTGTTTATACTACTGTCAGCAATTTTTTAGACTACTTTGACCTTTTATTAGGCTGCTTTGAGCTATTTTCAGGCAACTTTGAGATTTCCTTATGCTACTTTTAGCTATTATAGGCTATTTTGAGCTATTTCAGGCTACTTTCAGCTATTTTATACTATTTTCAGCCAATTTTTTGCTTTTTCAGTGATTTTTAGCAGTTCTTCCACAGTTCAGCTCTCAGCATCCCCATGCAATTTCAGCTGAAATTGCAATTTTGATCTAGTTTATTTCATTAAACTTCTCCTTTGCTTTAATCACAAATATTTGATAATAGATGGGTGAAAATGTGGGTCAGAGATATTTAAATGTGAAAATTCTTTTAAAAAATGATCTCTCTTTAAACAAAAACAAAAACAAAAAAAAAAAAAACACTCTCTATTGCATATGCCAGGTCCTCATCACTTTAGTTCACATTCCTGTGCTCATGCTCCATCATTTGCATCCGTGCCATGCTTTGGTCCATATCATCCTTTCATGCCAGGGACAGGGAAGCATGCCACGCCCAAGAGGGGAAGAGCACACTCACACTGGTCAAACATACTGGACTTTAGACTCAAACACTCCCAGGTATGGTATAGGGCTGCAACGATTCGTCGACATAATCGTTTGTGTCGACTATAAAAATTTGTCGACGCAGGAATTCAAGTGTCGACGTGTCGTATTATTGTTTTTTATACGGGTAAAATCTAGTACCGGCCGGTAAGGACTCATCTGTACTTGCAGTTCACTACAGGAAGTGGTGGGGGCAGTATCGCTCCCACTGTTTACATTCTTCACAGAAACTGAGAAGAAGAAGTTAAGCATGGCCGAAAGCACGGAGAACACACCAAAAAGCCGACCCAGAGCTTCTAAACTTTGGGAACATTTTCCAGAAAACAAATTGGCGAAACAAGTCAACTGCAAACTGTGTCAAGTCAAACTCTCGTACCATAGCAGCACTACGGCAAGTCACGAACACCTGACAACGTAAACACACTGTAGGTGCCGCGTCTTCAAATACCGCGAGTGGGCAAGTTTGCAAGTTGCATGAATATCTTTTAGATCTTTTGTATTTAGTTACTGAGCCCTTTGTGCTTCAGGCACAAGGATTAATTCCAGTAGCCTACTTATATCGTTGGTGCCGTACGTTAATCAGTCAGAAAACCATCTTTGATATTTGTTAGGGTAATGTTTTTCTCAGTAACGCTATTTAGTGTGCAATTTACTTAAGTTATCAGTTCAATACTTTTATATTAGAGGAAAAACAAACCTTGACGTTGCAGCAACTTGACATGTCATGTCAATTTGCTAAACCATTAAGTTTTCACAGGTGTGCATGCATAAGAAGGCAAGGTAAAACAGGGATCCAAAATAGTATGCTAAATAGCCATGATTAGTCAACCAATTGTAAAAATAATCGCCAGATTAGTCGACATAAAAAATAATCATTTGTTGCAGCCCTAGTATGGTACAGATTGCCTAGTGTGAGTGCACCCTCAAACACTCCCCCATGAGTTTATAAAACCTAGTAAAGACTAGTCCAGCACTGAGGTCTTTGCAACAACAGAGGCTTCTTCTTCTCAGGGGCTTAATGGTGGACCACATACTGTGATGCCACCTACTGTTTCAGATTTACAGCCACATGTGAAAGTCAACAAACACCTTAATTATCTGTGGATTTTATGGGTTAATGTTTTATTATTGGAATAATACAAACAGTAGAGTCATTTATTCCCTCCATGGATTTGGAGGCCATTTCAATCGTGTGTAGACCCTTTTATCTTCCCAGAGAGCTATCAGTGGCTGTCTTAACAGCTGTTTACATCCCTCCGGATGCTAATGTTAGCATGGCCCTGTCGCACCTGTATGATGCTATTGCTAAACAGATGCAGGATCGCCCAGATGGTTTCTTTGTTGTTGCTGGGGACTTTAACTGAGCCTGCCTGAAGTCTGTGCTACCTAGATTTGTTCAGTATGTGCAATGCCCCTCCAGAGGAGAGAACACTTTAGACCTGGTCTACTCCAACTGGAAACAGGCATATAAGACTGTCTCTCTTCCCCATCTGGGTTTGTCTGACCACCTGTCCCTGCTCCTCGTGCCTGCCTACATCCCCCTCAGGAAGAAAGCCAAGCCAGTGATTAAGACTGTCAAAGTCTGGCCTGAGGGAGTTCTTGCCCAGCTGCAGGATTGTTTCCAAAACACAGAGTGGAATATATTTGAACACCAAGAGTTACAGGTACGCACAGAGGCTGTCTTATCTTACATCAAGCATTGTACAGACACTGTTACTGTGGACAAGCATATCCGGGTCTATCCTAACCGAAAACCCTGGATGACCCCTGCTGTTAAGGCACTCCTGAAGGCCAAAAATGCAGCCTTCAGGTCAGGTGACAGAGCCCTTTACAGTGTCGCAAGATCTGACCTCAGGAGAGGTATTAAAGCAGCCAAAGTGGAGTACAGGAAGAAGGTAAAGTCGCACCTAAGAGATAACAACACAAGACAGGTGTGGCAAGGGATCCAGCACCTGACAAGCTACAAAGGCACCTTGTCTGCAGCTACAGGTAGCATGGATGCCTCACTAGCAGAAGAACTCAACCACTTCTTCGCCCACTTTGAGACGTCCAGACCTCCAACTCCTCCAATTTTTCAACACCGGCCCTCCTCTCCTACCCATGACCCCCCTGTCCCACTTATCCTCCAGGTCCAACAGGTGAGACGGACATTGTTGGCAGTAAATCTGAGGAAAGCCAGACCAGACAGAGTGCTGGGTAAAGTGCTCTGCGCTTGTGCTGACCAGCTGGCAGGGGTCCTGACTGGGATTTTCAACACTTCTCTGTCTCTGGCTGAGGTCCCGCCCTGCCTAAAGGCTGCTAACATCATCCCGGTGCACAAAAAATCATCTGTAATGGACCTAAATGACTACAGACCAGTGGCACTGACATCGATAGTAATAAAGTGCTTCGAGAGGCTCGTTCTCCCGCACCTTAAAGCCAGCCTCCCAAAGAACAGTTCAAACAGGTCAAACAGGTAAAGCCGTTCAACGGAGGACACCACCCACCTCCCACCCTAGTTAGTATCTGTTTGCCTTGCTGCCGTCAGGTAGACGGTTCAGGTCCCTGAAAAGCAGGACTAACAGACTGAAAAATAGTTTCTATCCATGGGCCATTAGAACTCTCAACTCCTCACTGTAATGCCGACCTTAATAAGCTCATACTAAGCATAACTGTGTTGCACTTGATTTGACTGCACTCTAAGAGTGCCAAAAGTTTATTCTTTTTTGTAGTTCATCTTGTTAACTTATTTTGTCTCATCTTTTTTCTATTCTATGTCTTGTTATTTATGTCAGCTTGTTTTATCTAGTTTTTATCTATTGTGACCGTCCAGTGGCTGCTACAATTTCATCATGCATCTATGCTTGATGACAATAAAGGCATTCATTCATTCATTCATAATAAATTTTTAGAATAAAATATATGCAATATTGGCTGATAATTAATCAGCATGGATACTTATTGTACATCCCTAGTTGAGAAATGATCAGTCATAATTCCACAATAGGCTAAATCTTTTTATTCATCCACCCCAACAACTGATCTTCTAGAATTTCAGGCTCCAACTCTTTTAACAAACTGCTCGTACAGAATTTGTAGTTTATTGTATTTTCCAAAATCAGTAACTGATGCAGAGACTACAGCTATTCTCTCTATGGTTCTGTGGTAATACTTCACAAATTAATTCAGGAATCAAACAAGAGCAGTTGGCATGGAAAGTTGCAAAGACAACCCACAAAAGTGAACCACAAGTTTGATGTCCTGATGTCCACACCTTTGTTAAAGGTGGCTGATAATGTTGGATTTCAGTGTTTTGAAAGTGAGTAGATTAGGAAGTCTGACAACTTTAAAAGGCAAATTTTATGTGAAATATTTCCTTGTAATCCTCATGAGCTTTGATGCCATCTGAAAATCACAAATTACACCAACAGTGATCAAAAATGGCAGTAAGTTTTAAATGGAGTAAAAACAATTTTAACAATTCTATGTATATGAGAAACAGAATTTACAATCTAAAAAACTGATATGGTATTTCAGAGCAGCTTCCTTAATAATCTGTAACTATTCTATAAGCGCTGTTCCTGTCAGCTTTGTTTCAAAGAAATGGGAGGATTGAGTTTTGATTTTAAACACAGGGACATGCAGCAGAGCCCCAACTGAAATGGTACAACTGGAAAAGATTTAAGTTAACAAAAGTCCCTCCTTAGTTGTCATCATGTTAAAATGCTGGGAAATATCTAAATGTGATGATGAACACTTTAGCAAGGGAAATGTCTATTTAACATTTAAGGAACATTAAGGAACTGTTAAAGACATGCAAAGGTTTTCAGTAGAAAAAGCACAACATCAATTCAAGAGAATGAGTTCAATCAAGCAAAATTATTCAAACAAACAATACATCTATCCCTTTTATGTCTAATTAACACTACTCACATTTCCTTCAGACTCCAAAGAGCGTGGCTTGGAGAAAAAATGCAGAGAGCTCCAAAAATGGCGGGATAAGTTCTTCCAGAGGATTCAGTGTTCACTGTACTTCCCCGTGTTAGATCTTTTCTGCTTTTGCTACGCCTTCTTAGACATTGCTCTTAACTCTTTACTTCCTTTCACAGCCTCATGTACTTTATTGCTCACAGTAAACTGATTTTTTGCAGAACTCTTTCCTAGCCTTTGTTACAAAGGCATCCCTAAAAAGGCAAACTCCTCTGGCTGAAGGGTCTTAGAAGATCTTTTAATTTTCAACCCCAACATCAGTCTTTCCAATCAAGGATGTGTGTAAAAAGA
Organism: Cheilinus undulatus; assembly: GCF_018320785.1. NCBI lineage: Eukaryota > Metazoa > Chordata > Actinopteri > Labriformes > Labridae > Cheilinus > Cheilinus undulatus. The sequence continues at coordinate 32,571,852 of NC_054885.1, read as the reverse complement.
AAATCCCAGTGACCTTGAGCCAGAAGAAAAATTCATGAGTTACTGTGTTCTTAAAAAATGGATGAACATGATGCCCGCTAACCTTTAATTTCAGAGTCAGAGTTAGGGTTACCTAACCTTGCAAAGCAGATGGATACGCCCGTTTCCTTGTTTTTCACTGGCGAATCCATCTTGTTAAGCACCCGTCTGAACCCTTTGGGCCCGGTTAGCCAGCGACAAGAACAATCAGCGATGAGGGGCAGTACTGTTGGCAGTGTTGTTATGCAAACAAGCAGCAGCAGTTATGGAGGAAGAGATTAGCATGGATGCTGCTAAGGCACCAGTTTTATCAGAACTTGATGACATTTTTTCTTAAAAAAAAGAAGAAAGATCAGCAGTGAGTTGTTTTCTTTTCAAAAACGACAAAAGTCGAGTACTAACATGTCTGTAGTCGCCATGTTTTGCGTTAATCCTTGGTAGCAGTGCATATGGCAAGCCGCTACATAGCTGCTACGTCACGTGTTTTGTTGCTCTGTTTGGCCCGTGGAGATGTGAGATCGTTCATCCAATCACACTCCGAGTTTTTTTCAAATCCTCTGCCTTTTCTTTTCCTATTGAAGCTTTCCCAGATGGATGTGTGAAACATCCATCTGGGAAAACAAGAAATATTCAGGAAATATCAGAAATGGAGACACGCCTATTTAAATGAGGGTTTGCATGTTTCATCAGAGCTGAACGCGCAAAATGAAATTCGACCCTACAAAACCAGAGGAGTTGATGAATGAAGCCAATAAACACTTAAATGAGCTACAGCAAAGAAGCCGTCGGGGAGGAGAAAAAGAGTTTTTCCTTGTTGGATTATGCTTCCTGGATTTGGGTGGGATCGTCTTGTTTTGTATTTTGTTCCTGGTGTACCAGTAATTATTAGCCGATCTCATATCTTTTTTTTTTTTTTCCTTTTTTTTTTTTGCTGTGTGGACTTACTGTGTTTTTTTTCTGAGGAGACTGGTGGATTATAGACTTTTGCCTTTGCATTTATGTGCATCATAGACATTTTAAAAAGACTTAGAAGACACTTAAAAGTGCTCAAATAAGGACGAGGTTGCTGTTTTCATTAGATTTGGACTTGTAGTTTATTCTGAAATAAAAAAGACTGAGATAAAATCTTTAATTTTGTTGTGACCTACTTTTCATTTAAGTTTATGCACATGTGCTTATGTTCTGGGGAAGTGTTAATTAAATAAGAAGCGCTTTAAACTCATTAAGTACTCTTGAGAGAGGTATTGATTATATTTGTTCAGAATTGTTTAATGCATTTTGATGTATTAATTACTTTAAAAGGTTTTTTATTTTCCTTAAAAGTTCCCCCTTGTGTGTGTTTAATGCTAGATTGAGAAAAGTTAATTGTTACAACTTTACACAGAACATCAGAAAAACAGGATTGCGAGATCCCAGCTGTGATAGCTACCGTACGCTGGAATGACCCAGATGCAAAAAAATGTAAACTTGCAAGGAGTTTTGTCATTGCAGGTATTGCGTGACTCCTTCCCGTGGCTGGCTCCAAGTCCAGCTGAGGAGAGAACTACAAAAAATCCTCTTGGAGCATCCTCTAAAATGCCCAGAAAGTGAGATCATAACCATTTTTCCCCAATTTTGGTGATTTTGGATGCATTTACAGCCCTCCCATCTGATCGAAAAGTCCAAGGGGACTTACCTGCTTGACCCCAGACTGGATTTCCTCAAACTAGACAAGATGGACACCTTAAGTTGTCAAATACAGGACTTTTCACAAGGGGGCAGGGCCGTAATAAGGGCCCAAAATAATGCCTCCTTATTTTTTAAATTATTCACTGAAAACTGATGTAACTTCAGGAGAGATTATTCTATAGTTGTCAAAACTACACAACAGTACCACAGTATATGCAAACACCTCATCATAGCGCCCTCTACTTCCAACAGGAACTGATGCAAATGGGTCATTTCTGTATTCCCCTTACTGTGTTGACCCTTTTATGTTCTGATTTTTGACCTGAAGTCCTTAATATCTGTCCCAACATTGACATGAATCATTAAAAGATGCCCCAGTGGCCATGGCGGCCATTTTCATCCTTCACCATCAGACAGGAAGTAGGTGTAACTCTCATATGAAACATCCGATTGTGTACCTACTGTAACAGACCAGCAGCATCTTGGACATAAAACCTCTACAATTTTTTTTTTATTTTACATGAAAAATAGTATCTCCCTGATCACTTCTAAATATCAGCATCCACCCTTTTCACTCTGCCAGCAGCACAATGCATGGTTTGCTAACACCCCACTATAACCACAAACTAGCAGGTTGCACCACACACTGGTGGTTGCACCACACCCCACCCTGCGCCGACTGTGAGGGCCATTCAGTGCTGCTTGCAGCCCTATTTGTATTTTTTATTTTGAAAATGAAGCAGTTTTAAGAGTTTTACTGCCATTCAAAGGGTTAATTCATGAAAATTAATCAACATTTTAATTTGTAATCCTTAAATAATTTCTTTATTTTAATAATTCTCATCAGATCTCATGTTGACAAAAAATAATGCAAACAAGTGGGAACAAAATATCAATTCTCTTGTATTTTAATAGCTGTTTGTGTATGGTTACCATTTTTGGACACAAGGAGTCTTAAGTGTAACTTTTTTTAAAAATCTTACACTGTGAAAAAAATATTATACATAAATATCAAAGTTGCTCCTCATTGTTTTTTTTTAAGTTTTTAATAATCCCTGTCAAGGAAATCCAATTTGCATGTAGTTTATATTATCTCTTTTTGTTTGTTTGTTTTTCTAACATTAAAACAAAGAGATCGTATGCATTTAAACTGGCCCTTCAAGGGTTAAAGGTGCTGTTGGTAATATTTTGGCACACAGCCAGCTAGTTTGAGATTTGAAGACCAGCACAGCCCCTCCCGGCCTGTTTCTCTCTCAGTTCACTCCCCACACTCCTGTTAGCCCCTCCTACAAGCTCGCGCACAATCTAGTTTTAATCAACATGGCGTCGAACAGTTGTCAACAGATGGAGCGATGAATATGACCGTATCTGATTCTAAGGTAAGAAAGCTTGTAATGTCTAAATATAATTCAAATATAAGCTTAGGGATTTACATCCTGTTAATTCACATTTGAATATTTGTCAGAAACGACGCTCAGATAGCTTATACCAGCCAAACAAGGACGATGTTAGCAGCTAGCCGGCTAGTTAGCAATGAACTAACACAATATAGGTTTACAAACGCTAGCCTTGACTCCAGCGGTGGCTAAAAGTCAGGACCATCCACAGCTGGAAGGCGAGGTGTAGAAGGAGCCGGGCCAGCGTGACCGAAGCTGCGGAGCCGAGGGAGAAGTGGCCGTCTGGACGTGGACATGGAGGACCGACAGCCTGCGGTCCGATACACAGAGATCTTTACAGGCTCAGATAATGGCAGAAGAGTGACTGTGTCTTTTAAATACATATTTTCCACATTGTAAAACTGATGTAGTTGACCCCTCTAGTATAAATTTGTAATGAGGCTGTCTATTTTACTTTACCAGGTTAGAATTAGAGGCCTCACCCTGGAGCAGCTGCAGAGATGACTGAGATCTTCATCACCATCCAGGGGTTCACAGTCATCATCATTCATGTTTGTTTTTAATACACTTTTTACTCTGTGGACATTTACATTCGTCTCACTTTTTAGGTTCCAGGTTATCATGTTTAATTCAATTTTTTTTAAACTGTATACATTATATTTATCCAGTTTAAAATTTGATTCTGCTTATTACCTTAGATTTACTTTGAGCGATTTCAACACTTGATATACTTTAACTTTGTTCTCTTAGACTTGTAAACTACTTGTAGATATGCAGTTATAACGTTTTTACTTTAGAGTAAAATTAAATCATAAATATACCATGTATATGTTTCCAGCCACTCTTCTAATTAATCATCCTCTCTTATGTAAGAAATCACTGTCGCTTTGTTTAATACATCACCAAGTACTATGCTGCATAAAAGATGAGAAAATGTGGTCCAAAAGTATTTTATTAGGTAAAATGAACAGCATTTTTGTGCATAAGATATGGTTCTCAGCTAGCTGTCTAAGATGGTTGAAATAAACAGTGACTGCTTGTCCTATGAGATCTTCAGTGCAGCAGACTGGGACATGGTCTGGAGGTAGGAGTACAGCTCTAGGAGTTTAGTCTTCATCCATGGTTTAATACAGTTTCACAGCTGGAAGTGCATCCCACATTACTCCTTCTAAAGATCACCACCTGACCTGATTAAACAAAAATGAAAGGCACAAAAGAAATCAGAATACACGGATCCACCGTCTAATGCCTGTAAATTCAGCAGTGTGGCTGTAGATTATCTGTGCTGTATTTCAATGGCCTTGCTGTTGCATTGACCACTCCAACATATTTTTTACATAGATGAAGCTGCCCTCTTATCTATTCAGGGTCACAGGTGTTTTCTGATCACTTCCTGGGAGTAATAATGTGGGAATGAACTCAATGGATCTGTACATAAAACAAAGGAGCCTCTAACCTCCAGTGAACGCATGCTATGAAGACAACAGTTTAATCGTTTATGCAAATTAAAATTTATTGTGTCTCTAAACCAATATCTGATACGAAGCCATACATTTGTTGTCATTTATTCTATCGCACAAAATCATGATAGAAAAAGGGAAACAACTAAAACCAGCTCCTCTTTCTGGTAAGTGATGTTTCCACATGACTTTCAACCACGTCTGTGCTAAGCAAGCTACATAGGAGAATTTTACCTTCTCTGATAAGCTGGTAAAATGACTGTAAAACTAAAATATGATCTGAGTAAATCATCTTACAAATGCAAAACAATTAGAAAATGTTAACTAGGAGCTGTAAACTCTACCAGAAGCCTCTCCGGGCAGCACCGCTATGTTTAAACGCAGCCCCCCAGCAACGTCGCCACTTTGCTCGGTGTAATGTGTACACAATAAGTCCCGGTTTTCACGAAGAAGCGTTCCTGGGCTCTGGAAAAACGCTTCATAACGGGTGTAATGTCTGTCCAGATAGTCCTGAATTTCCCCAATAAATCCCCCTAACTCGGGGTAATGAGCCCTCAACAGCAGTGACATTTCCACAGTCAACAGGGCTACGCTACGCCGCGGGCTAGAAGGCCTCAATAAAGCTAAATCATACAGCAGGTGATATTTATACAAATAGTTATATTTCTCGCTGTGAGACCATATGGCATAGTTAAAAAAAGGCCTGTTACCTGTCCAGGAGAGGAGTAGTCAGCCCTGGATCTGAAATGAAACTTCTCAGCTCCCAGGCTTCCTCAGATAGCATGCTGCGCTGATATTTACTCTCGTTTTATTCCCTGCTCAGTCCTCTTCGCTACAAGTGTTTGCAGTATTATAGTCGTGTGTTACTGGTATGCTGATAGCTGTGTTAGCAAAAGAAAAAAACTAGAATATTGGCTGTGTCCGAAATCACTCCCTATTCACTAAATAGTGCACTCATTCTATCCCACAATGCATTGTGAAAAGTAGTGAACAACCGATGGTCACTAGCCCAGCAATATTTACCATAATGCATCGTGGTTGCTGCTCTCAAACATGACAGACGAACGAGATGAGCACAGGAACATATATAAAAACATTTTTTAATGCTTTTTTGTTTGTTGGTTTTACCAAATCTGTAAGAAAATATAAAGGATTGAAAGCGAAGTAACTTTTTCCCCCTATGATGATTACAAGACAAGTGACCATCATCTTTTTTGCAAAAAATAAGGGATAATACACACAAAACATGTATATTATTTTGTCACTATAGAGAACTTTTTTCTCTATTAGTATATTTATTTTTTGTGAAAATACGTTACATTTTGTAGCAGTTCAGAAATCATTTTAGTGTTTTGCAGTTGAGTCAACTATATAGTCCACTATATGCTGCTCACTATAGAGTGGATAGGGAGTAGGGAATGAGTGTGTGGTTTCGGACACAGCCATTGTCTCTGTTCCTTGAGTAGCTACTGTTAGCCATTTTCAGCTATCGGCGGTGTTTACTCCTCCAAGCGCATTCACACAGGGAAAGCTTCTCGACCAATCAGGGCGAGGGAGTAAGCCCTGCCCCTCAACCAATCAGGGTAGAGAAGTCAGAGGCGAATCTGATTGGTCGATGATACCTGGAGCGGTGGAGAATTTTTGACTGCTGATTACTCAGGCATATGGAACCACAGAGATCTCGCAATAGTGCCATTTTACTCTTATCATTAAGAGCTCTCTATGGATGTACGAACATTTGATCTAAATAGAAAAGAAAAAAAATTAGCATTGGTTAGCAAAAAGTTACCTACTGCATCTTTAAATACCTAAAAGATGATCTAAAATTTGTTGTCCCTTCAGATCTCATGCTGAGAAAATTAATGCAAAGTAAGTGGGGGGAAAATATCAATTTTCTAGATTTTTTTTTTTTTAATTGTTATTTATGTATGGTGTCCATTTTTGGAGATGTGGAGTCTGAGTTTAATATTTTTTAAAAATCTTACAGTGTAGAAAACAAGAATAAATATCGAAGTTGCTCATCACTGACATTTTTAAGTTTGTAATAATCTCTTTCAAGGAAATCAAGTTTGCATGTAGTTTATGAAAATTATTTCACTTTTTGTGGGTGTTTTTTTTTTTACATTAAAATAAAGGGACTTTATACATTTAAAGGGTTAAATTCCTAATTATTAGAAATGTGATATTTTTCCACAGGTCTCATGTTGATGAGAAAATTGAGGCAAAAAAGGTGGGTAAAATATGATTGTATAATATTTTACAGCTATTCATGTACGGTGTCCATTTTTGGACATGAAGAGGCTGTGTGTAACACTTTGAGTATTTGAAGGTTTAGTGAGAGGTTTATGTGAGGGTTTTTGTGAGAAACTTTTGTGTTTCTTGCTGATCTCTTTGGGAAAAGTGCTAATCCTGATCTCTTTGCTAGATTGTCTTATCAAGTTGAAAGTAGTTTTTCAGATTACAAATCTCATCCTGCTTAGTAGATGTTTTTAAAAAGATGTATGCAGCTTCCACAGACACCTACATGGTGGCAGCAGTAACAAAGACTTGGAGAAGAATTCTAGACAAACCACAGCATAACTGGTATGCCATCTGCTAAAAACAGGATGTTACTGTTGTTGGTTTTGTTTCTGGACCTGTAAGCAGGAAAGAAGAAGAGAGTCAGAGCAAGCATACAGCACCCTTATGAAAGGGATACTTCAACATTTTGGCAAATTTGCCCACTGACATAATTCCTATAGTCTTAGCAATAGGTTCGTTTGTAGTTGTCAGTGCAAGCTGTTTCTGAACCTGGGGGGACCAATAAACAAGCAGCACAGCTAACACTATGTTTAGCAGACGAAATTTTTGATTTCCGTCATCAAACTCATCAAATACACAATCCAACAACTCCAAAACGCTCTCGTGGACAAGTTGTGACCTGCACATTGACCACGCTATGAAATAATCATGGAACATTATGAGATGGAGATGTTTTAAAGTTAAATGCAAAGCTGGAACTACACTCCAGACATGGCTGCTCCGCCCAGTGGTTTACTCAAGAAATAGTTATTTGCTTCATGTGTTGTAATGTTACATAATTAGGGCCCGAGCACTGAGTGGTGCGAGGACCTAATTGTATCTGCTAGGATTATTCAACATATCATTTGCCATCATTGCATGGCATTTTGAGGCCCTTAACATTTCTGAATTCGCAGGAAACTTTGCACGTATATCCAGTCTCACGAAAATTTCAATATTTTTTGGGTCTCCAACATGAAAATTCAGAATTGCAAAAATAGCGCCCCCTAACAGTTTTCAAAATTAAAGCCTCCTCCTTTGACTTTGTCATAGATTCATCAAATTTTGTGTGCAGGTGCGGCTTGGGGAGATCTACAAAAAAGCCTCTTGGGCCTACACTCTATCTCTAACAGGAAATCCGCCATTTTGAATAAATATGCAAAAAAGGGGTATGTTTTTGGCCTTTTCCAGGGGTCATAACTGAACAACCTCATCTGAGGGATTTCATCTGATCGACTTGTACTTTGGCCCAGAGCTACATGAGACATGGATGATGAAAAGTTATTCGGGGTTTTCTCATTAGTCGAAAGGTGTGGCCGTGGCAAGCCCTCAAATTTGCAAATGTCTCTGGTAAACAGGAAGTAGTTTATAACTCAGCCTTGCATTGTCCGAATGGACTCATATTGCTCAGGTATATTGGCAGTGATGGCCTGCACCCATTTATATGGTCAGATTTTCTACAGATCAAAGTGCCACCTAGAGGTGACATGAAATGTCAAGGTTTATGGTGAAAGCTACAGTTTTAAAACTATCCAAGATATCCACTTCAAATTTGTGTCAGGATGGACTAAAGAAGTGGATTTAGCTTTGTGAAAAATAAAATTGACTTTTCATCCGAGGGCATGGCCTCGGCAGGGCGACAACATCAAGAGTCACCATTTTGTTACGCCAAAAATGTTTAAACAGTCATAACTCTAGTATACATGGTCATATCTGAGACAGATTTCACGTGCTTGATAACAGTCCAAGCCAGAACACATCCATGCTGGAAATTTTGAAAAATTGTACAGCACAACCCTCTGGCAACAGAAAGTCACTACTCCTGAATTTCACGTCGCAGAACCTACATGGTTGGGCAGATCATGCTGAAAATTCACTCAGGCTGTTCCCAAGGAGTTGGCCTTACACATATACAATGGTCAAATGTCTACGTTAAAGGGCGTGGCCATGGCGATTTTTTTATTCGCCATGAAAGAGGAAGTAGATTTTTCAAATGGTTATAAGACACCTAGATCAATGAAACTTGCTAAAAAAAAATCTCATTGGCATTCCAAAATGATTGATGTTCATTTTGTAGGTAGGCGTGGCCTGTTGGCTCAACGGCGCCCCCTAGGACATTTCAAAAATTCGCTCCCCCCAGCAGGTTTAACCCAGGCTTGTGAATTTCGGTGTTCATATCAGGTCATCATCAGACCTACAAACAAGCTATTTGGTCCCATGCCGAAATCTCAACAGGAAGTCCACTAGCCTCATTGGATGACACAGGAAGTAGAATTCTCAGGGGCTTGTGATATGTGTAGAGCAATATAACTTGGCAAAAACATTCTCATGAGCATGCTGAGATAATTGATGTGATATTTGGAGGTGGGCGTGGCCTATTGGCTCAATGGCGCCCCCTACAACATTTCAAAAGTTAATCCCCCTCAGCTGGTTTGACCTAGGATTTTGGAACAAGTGTGGGCAGATGTGTCATGTCAGGACGCACAAAAAATCCTCTTGGAGCCATATAGTAAGTCAAACAGGAAGTTGGCCATTTTGAATTTTTTGGTAAAACGAGGCATATTTTAGGGGATGTATTTGAATGAACTTGTCCTAGGGCGTTCATCCAAACTACTTCATCTTTGGTGTAGAGACAGTACAAACTGATGTGTTCTGGGTCCAGGCTGCGAGATTATCAGCAGTCATGAGTCTTCCCAGGCCAAACCGGGGCCCTGTATGCGATCAGTTTACAGAATTCCTGTCCTGATGGGTCACAGAAAAACAAAGGTAAATGTGCTGAGAAACTGGGGGCACAAAAGTAATGGCACAAGATTGTCTAACTTGAAACTTATTCCCTGTGAATCACAGTCCGTCCCAAAAATGATAGAGGATGTTCCTACGACACTAAGACTAGCTTTATTGAACATCAGATCTCTGGTTGGAAAAACCTTTTTGATCAATGATTTTATCACCGAGCACAATTTTGATTTTATGTTTTTAAATGAGACTTGGTTGGATCAAAATAACAGCACAGCTGTTCTTATTGAATCAACCCCTCCCAACTATAGTTTTATTAGTGAGGCCAGAGTGAATCGGAGAGGAGGTGGAGTGGCAGTTTTATTCAAAAACTCTTTGCAAGTTAAAAAATTATCCTTCAGTAATTTTTCTACTTTTGAATATGTGGCTCTTCAGCTGAAGTCTTCCTCTCGAGCCGTGTTACTAAATGTTTACAGGCCACCTAAATACTTTGCAGACTTTTTTGATGATTTCAATGAACTGCTGTCCATAATTTGTATTGAACATGACTGTATTATTATTGTTGGTGATTTTAACATCCATGTTGATAACCCCCAGGACAGAGGGGCTAAAGAACTGTGCTGTACTCTTGACAGCTTTGGGCTGAGTCAGCATGTGTCAGAGCACACACATAATAAAGGGCACACTCTGGACCTGCTTATCTCCAAGGGTCTGAACATACACAAGGTTGTTGTGAGCGATGTGGCCCTGTCTGATCACTGCTGTGTTTTCTTTGAGAGCTCTATCTCTGTGCAAACAAGTAATCAGAGAGAAGTTATCATGAAACGATGCATTACTGAAAACACCAGTGAAATGTTTAACAACCTTTTTTCCTCCACAGCCACCCTGCCCTGTAGTTCTGTCAGAGAGCTGGTAGATAACTTTAATTCTAAAATGTTAAATGTTATTGACTCCATTGCTCCCATTAAGTTGAAGGTTGTCTCTAGCAAGAAAAGATCTCCATGGAGAAATGCCATGGTGGTGAAAAATGAAAAAAGAGAGTGTCGAAAAGCTGAACGCAGGTGGCGAAAAACAAATCTCCAGATTCATTTTGACATCTATAAAGAGAAACTTCACACTTATAATCTACAGCTGAGGAATGCAAGGCAGTCTTTCTTCTCTGACATGATCGCCAGAAACAAAAATAATGCTTGAGTGTTGTTTTCTACTGTTGAGAGATTAACAAACCCCCCTGTGTCAATAGCACCTGAACTTCACTCCGCTAGGGCCTGCAATGAATTTGCTTCTTCCTCTAGAGAGAAAATTCAGAATATTAGACTGGCAGTGAGTCCATCCACACCAGGTTCAGGATCTGTGCTATGTGCATCTAAAAACAACTTAAACACCATGACACAGTTTAATCCAATCAACAACAAAAATCTGGAGGACATTTTACACCAACTGAACTCCTACTGCTGTCTGGATGTTTTACCCACAGATTTTTTCAAAAAGGTCTCACATGTCATGGCATCTGATCTGTTACAGATCGTAAACATGTCTCTGATCTCAGGAGTCTTCCCACAGACCCTGAAAACAGCTGTTATTAAGCCGCTCTTAAAAAAGAACAACCTAGAGAAGACCTTAATGAATAACTACAGGCTGATATCAAATCTTCCTTTTTTAAGTAAAATTATTGAAAAGGCCGTGTTTCAACAGCTTAATTACTTTCTAACACTGAACAACTGCTTTAACGTCTTCCAGTCAGGTTTTAGACCTCATCACAGCACTGAGACCACTCTGGTCAAGGTGTTTAATGACATTCGCTTAAACACAGATCATGGCAGAACTCCAGTCTTAGTGTTATTGGACCTCAGTGCTGCATTTGACACAGTCGACCACAATATATTACTTGAACGACTGGAAAACTGGGTGGGACTGTCTGGCACAGTTTTTGATTGGTTTGCATCCTACTTAAAGGGCAGGGATTATTTTGTGTCAATAGGTAACTTTAAATCTGAGCAGACCAAAATTACATGTGGAGTCCCCCAAGGCTCCATCCTGGGGCCTCTTCTGTTTAACATCTACATGCTTCCACTTGCTCAGATTATAGAAAACAACAAAATAAATTACCATAACTATGCAGATGACACACAGCTCTACATTTCAATGTCCCCAGGTGACTATAGCCCCATACAAGCACTGGGTAAATGCATGGAACAAATCACCGAATGGATGTGCCATAATTTTCTCCAGTTAAACAGAAAAAACTGAGGTAGTTGTTTTTGGACCCAAGGAGGAATCCCTTAAAATCAGCATGCAGCTCCAGTCACTTCAGTTAAAAACCTCAGACCAGGCCAGAAATCTGGGTGTTGTCATGGATTCAGACCTGAATTTCAAAAGCCACATAAAAACAATTACAAAGTCAGCTTATTATCACCTCAAGAATATTTCTAGGATTAAAGGACTAATGTCACAGCAGGACCTTGAAAAACTGGTCCATGCATTTATCTTTAGTCGAGTTGACTACTGTAACAGTATCTTTACTGGTCTGCCTAAAAAGTCCATCAGACAGCTGCAGCTGATCCAGAACGCCTCTGCCCAAGTCCTCACTAAGACCAAGAGAGTGGACCACATCACTCCTGTTCTGAGGTCTCTACACTGGCTCCCTGTCTCTCAGAGAATAGACTTTAAGATCCTCCTGTTAGCTTATAAAGCACTGAATGGTTTAGGCCCAAAATACATCAGAGACCTTCTAGTCCAGTATGAACCATCCAGACCACTCAGGTTGTCTGGTGCAGGTCTGCTCTGTGTCCCTAAAGTCAGGACCAAACATGGAGAATCAGTGTTCAATTACTGTGCTCCGTATATCTAGAACAAACTCCCAGAAAACATCAGGTCTGCTGAGAGTTTGAGTTCTTTTAAATCAAGGTTGAAGACACACCTGTTCACTGCTGCCTTTGACTAAAAAACTTTTTACCTTTCAAATTTTCCATTTTTGCTCCAACTCTGCACTGTGCCTTTTTTTTTTCTGTTTTAAAAAACTTTTTATGTGTGTTTTTATCTCTTTTGGATTTTATACATATAAAGTTAAAATGTTTTCTTTGTGTTTCTTTTTCCCTTTGTTAATGTATTTTAATGACCTGTGTGAAGCACTTTGAATTGCCTTG